>NW_028280815.1:1760000-3060238 GCF_059751285.1 Brachycentrus maculatus | reverse complement strand
AACCTAACCTAACCTAACCTAACCTAACCTAACCTAACCTAACCTAACCTAACCTAACCTAACCTAACCTAACCTAACCTAACCTAACCTAACCTAACCTAACCTAACCTAACCTAACCTAACCTAACCTAACCTAACCTAACCTAACCTAACCTAACCTAACCTAACCTAACCTAACCTAACCTAACCTAACCTAACCTAACCTAACCTAACCTAACCTAACCTAACCTAACCTAACCTAACCTAACCTAACCTAACCTAACCTAACCTAACCTAACCTAACCTAACCTAACCTAACCTAACCTAACCTAACCTAACCTAACCTAACCTAACCTAACCTAACCTAACCTAACCTAACCTAACCTAACCTAACCTAACCTAACCTAACCTAACCTAACCTAACCTAACCTAACCTAACCTAACCTAACCTAACCTAACCTAACCTAACCTAACCTAACCTAACCTAACCTAACCTAACCTAACCTAACCTAACCTAACCTAACCTAACCTAACCTAACCTAACCTAACCTAACCTAACCTAACCTAACCTAACCTAACCTAACCTAACCTAACCTAACCTAACCTAACCTAACCTAACCTAACCTAACCTAACCTAACCTAACCTAACCTAACCTAACCTAACCTAACCTAACCTAACCTAACCTAACCTAACCTAACCTAACCTAACCTAACCTAACCTAACCTAACCTAACCTAACCTAACCTAACCTAACCTAACCTAACCTAACCTAACCTAACCTAACCTAACCTAACCTAACCTAACCTAACCTAACCTAACCTAACCTAACCTAACCTAACCTAACCTAACCTAACCTAACCTAACCTAACCTAACCTAACCTAACCTAACCTAACCTAACCTAACCTAACCTAACCTAACCTAACCTAACCTAACCTAACCTAACCTAACCTAACCTAACCTAACCTAACCTAACCTAACCTAACCTAACCTAACCTAACCTAACCTAACCTAACCTAACCTAACCTAACCTAACCTAACCTAACCTAACCTAACCTAACCTAACCTAACCTAACCTAACCTAACCTAACCTAACCTAACCTAACCTAACCTAACCTAACCTAACCTAACCTAACCTAACCTAACCTAACCTAACCTAACCTAACCTAACCTAACCTAACCTAACCTAACCTAACCTAACCTAACCTAACCTAACCTAACCTAACCTAACCTAACCTAACCTAACCTAACCTAACCTAACCTAACCTAACCTAACCTAACCTAACCTAACCTAACCTAACCTAACCTAACCTAACCTAACCTAACCTAACCTAACCTAACCTAACCTAACCTAACCTAACCTAACCTAACCTAACCTAACCTAACCTAACCTAACCTAACCTAACCTAACCTAACCTAACCTAACCTAACCTAACCTAACCTAACCTAACCTAACCTAACCTAACCTAACCTAACCTAACCTAACCTAACCTAACCTAACCTAACCTAACCTAACCTAACCTAACCTAACCTAACCTAACCTAACCTAACCTAACCTAACCTAACCTAACCTAACCTAACCTAACCTAACCTAACCTAACCTAACCTAACCTAACCTAAAAATTATCAAAGGTCAAAGATCAAAGGTCAAGTTCAAAGGTCAAGGTCAAAGTTCAAAGGTCAAAGTCAAAGTTCAGAGGTCAAAGTTCATAAGTCAAAGTTCAAAGAAAATTGTTAAAGATCAAAGGAAATTGTTAAAGGTCAAAGAAAAATGTCAAAGGTCAAAGAAAAATGTCGAAGGTCAAAGAAAAATGTCAAGGGTCAAAGGAAAGTGTCAAAAGTCAAAGAAAAATGTCAAAATTCAAAGAAAAATGTCAAGTGTCAAAGGTCAAAGAATATTGTCAGAGGTCACCAAAAAATGTCAAAGGTCAAAGAAAAATGTCAAAGGTCAAAGAAAAATGTCGAAGGTCAAAGAAAAATGTCAAGGGTAAAAGGAAAATGTCAAAGGTCAAAGAAAAATGTCAAAGGTCAAAGAAAAATGTCAAGGGTCAAAGAAAAATGTCAAAGGTCAAAGAAAAATGTCAAAGGTCAAAGAAAAATGTCAAGGGTCAAAGGAAAATGTCAAAGGTCAAAGAATATTGTCAGAGGTCACCGAAAAATGTCAAAGGTCAAAGAAAAATGTCAACGGTCAAAGAAAAATGTCGAAGGTCAAAGAAAAATGTCAAGGGTCAAAGGAAAATGTCGAAGGTCAAAGAAAAATGCCAAAGGTCATAGAAAAATGTCGAAGGTCAAAGAAAAATGTCAAGGGTCAAAGGAAATATCAAAGATCAAAGAAAAATGTCAAAGGTCAAAGAAAAATGTCAAGGGTCAAAGAAAAATGTCAAAGGTCAAAGAAAAATGTCAAGGGTCAAAGAAAAATGTCAAAGGTCAAAGGAAAATGTCAAGGGTCAAATGAAAATGTCAAAGGTCAAAGAAAAATGCCAAAGGTCAAAGAAAAATGTCGAAGTTCAAAGAAAAATGTCAAGAGTCAAAGAATATTGTCAAGGGTCAACGGAATATTGTCAAAGTTCAGATTTTTTAGGTTAAAATGTCTAATTTTCGCCTTTGCGAATGCCAAAAAAAGTTAAACTAAATTATTTACGTAAGAACTTACTTATTACTATATACTATATAACTAATTACTTACGTAAACACGAAATTTGTCAAAAATCAAACAGAAAATATCAATAAATAAACAGCAAGAAGAAACTCAACAAAATTCTTATCTTGTACGCAAAGAATAAACTAAATAAACTAAATTAAGTAGCGAAAAATGAATGAAGGACAAAAAAATAATTAAATGAATTAAACATACCATTTTATGAAGATATTTTGTCACCTGTAGACGAATAGTCGGAAACTCCGTATCGATGTATGGTAGAAGAAATCTGCTTTCCGCTTTCTACTGATAGACAGGTGGCGGTAGTGTGCCTGAAATGAACGAGTGAGAAGAATTCATTATTTTTTACTATTGTCGTTGATCGAAAAACATATGATTTTATAGTCTATGGAGGAATCTGCGTGTGTGATTGGAGGACTCGAAGAGGCGAGGGAGAAGGAAAGTAGAAGACTTGTCCAGTAAGGGGAAACGTCAGGGACTTATAAAAAAAAAAAAAAAAAAAAAAAAACTTTAGGATCATTTTGTTATTGCTTTGTTGCTGTTGCTGTTATTGTTATTTAATTGATTTGTACGTAAGCCGATGTGTGATGATATATATTAATAAGAATGCTTATTAATATATTATTTATGCGTGTAGGCTTGATGATATTTTTCATTTTGTGTTCGTCGCAGACAAGTACAAATTCAGAGGTAAATGATGTGATGATGATCAATTTTTCAAGCACCCAATATGTCCATACGTAAAAAGTACCGTTAGATATATAAATCGAAATGAACTCATATTATATTTATACATAATGTGGAGGAACGGGTAAAAAGGTCAAAGTAACACGCCAAGACTTGCAAAATTTACTTGCCTTTTTTACAATACTTGTTTTGCTCAAGACCGTTTTGCTGCTGACTTCATTTGTGTTTATCGATGTCACTGACAGTTCCCTTTGACGCGTTGTTTTCTTCGCATGTCGATTTCTAAATAAGATTTAAAATAAAGTTTTATTAATACATTGAATAAAAATAGGAAGAGTAGATTTCCAACAATAATACATCCGTCGTCTCTCAATATTCGTTTTCATAATTTCCAATCAACTTGGACGTTTCAGAAAATGACAACCTCAAAACTTCCAAAGATTGTTTGCACAGAACAATTATCTCGATTATATTATATCCTCGCAACATTGCTGTTCCCGTGAACACCCGTTCCCGTTCCCGTGATGATCGAATCAAATCACTTGAACAATCCCCCGATCCCAATCTTAAAAGATTATTTTATAAATATCCAGCTCATGCTCAGCAGATAACCTCAACGTAGACATGAACGTCCACGTTTACGTGTGCAAATGTGTGTGTTCAAATGTGTGCTCAAATGTATGTTCTCGTATATGCACGTGTAAATGAACGTGTTAATGCTCGTGTAAATGAACGTGTAAATGTACGTGTAAAGTTCAAAGGTTTAAAGTTCAAGTGTCAAAGTTCAAAGGTCAAAGCTCAGTGTTCAAAGGCCAAGTTCAAAGGTCAAAGTTCAAAAGTCAAAATTCAAAGGTCAAAGTTCAAAGGCAACGTTTTAAGAACGTTGACATTTGAAAGCTGCCTTTGAACTTTGACCTTTGAATTTTGACTTTTGAACTTTGACCTTTGACCTTTGAACTTTAACACTCAAGTGTTTAACACTTTACCTTTGAACTTTGACCTTTGTTCAAAGGCCAAGTTCAAAGATCAAAGTTCAATGGCAAAGTTTAAAGGTCAAAGTTCACAAGCCAAAATTCAAAGTTCAAAGGCAACGTTCAAAAGTCAACGTTCAAAATTCACAGGTCAAAGGTCGAATAACCGATGTCAAAATGCTATAAATATAACGCGATGTGACACTTGTTTCTCTTGTAAAGTTAAAATTGCACGTGTGCGTCCACGTGAAATTGGCCGTGAACTTGCACGTGTATTTGCACGGATAATTGCACGTGTAATTGAACGTGTAAATGAACGTGTAAATGCACGTGTAAATGCACGTGTAAACGCACGTGTAAATGCACGATTAATTGCACGTGTAATTGTACGTGTTTTCGTACGTATGATTGCACCTGTAATTACACATGTAAACGCATGTATTATTGCACGTGTAATTGCACTGTAATTGCACGTGTAAATGCACGTGTAAATATACGTGTAATTGCATGTGTAAATGCACGTGCATTTGCACGTGCATTTGCACGTATAATTGCACGTGTAATTACACGTGTATTTGCACGCGTTAGTGCACGTGTATTTGCACGTATAATTGCACGTGTAAATGCACGTGTAAATACACGTGTAAATGCATGTGTAAGTACACTTGAAAATGCACATGTGATTGCACGTGTAAATTCACGTGTATTTGCACGTGTTTTTGTACGTGTAATTGCTCGTGTACTTGGACGTGTAATTGCACGTGTAATCGCACGTGTAATCGCACGTGTAATAATTGCACCTGTAATTTCGCGTGTAATTGCACTCACTGACAGTTTGACGCGTTTTTTTTTATCAGCTTGAATTAATCTTAAAAGCTTTGCAAGTTTAAAATTGATATTTCAAATTAAAATTAAAACCCGATATCTAAAAAAGATCCGTCGTTTCCGATATTCAAGAATATCAATGATGGCAATTAATGGTATTTCCTATCAACTTAAACATTTCAGAAAATAACCTCAACCACCTCCAACCACCGGAAGAAGGAATGTTTGTACAGAAGAAATATCTTTCTCGATTATTACCTCGCAACACTGTTTCGTTGTTCTTGTGAACACTGTGTATTCTCTATCGTTTCCTGTTGGAGTCATCTCTAGAGTGATAACAGTCATCTTACGAGATTTTTTGATTCTTCAAATTTCTCTGAACAATCCTATTTTACTGAGTTCTGCTGAGGTAACTAAGGGTACGTCTTAACGTCACGTCTTACGTGACACGTCCACGTCAAGTGTGTGTTGCACGTAGATGCAAGTGTAATTGCACGTGTACGTGCACGTGTACTAGCACGTGTAATTGCACGTGTAAGCAGTTACACGTGGTATTTCTAAAAAAAATACACGTGCAATTACATGTGCTATTTCTCAACAAAAAAAACGAACTTTGACTTTTGAAGTTTTGACCTTTGAACTTTGACCTTTTAACTCTTTGATCATTGAACTTAGCCGTTTGAACTAAAGTTCAAACTAAGTCCGGACGGAGATGAAGACGGAGATGAACACGGAGATGAACATGGAGATGAAAACAGAGATGAACTCGGAGACGGAGATGAACACGGAGATGAACACTGAGATGAACACGGAAACGGAGATGAACACGGAGATAAAGACGGAAACGGAAATGAAAACGGAGATGAAGACGGAAATGGAGATGAAGATAGAGATGAACACGGAGATGAACACGCTATGAAGACGGAAACGGAGATAAAACGGAGATGAACCCGGAGATGAACACGGAGATGAACACCGAGATGAACACGGAGATGAACACGGAGATGAACGCTGAGATGAACATGGAGATGAAAACGGAGATGAAAACGGAGATGAACACGGAGATGAACTCGGAGACGGAGATGAACACAGAGATGAACACTGAGATGAACACGGAAACGGAGATGAACGCGGAGATAAAGACGGAAACGGAAATGAAAACGGAGATGAAGACGGAAATGGAGATGAAGATAGAGATGAACACGGAGATGAACACGCTATGAAGACGGAAACGGAGATAAAACGGAGATGAACCCGGAGATGAACACGGAGATGAACACCGAGATGAACACGGAGATGAACACGGAGATGAACGCTGAGATGAACATGGAGATGAAAACGGAGATGAAAACGGAGATGAACACGGAGATGAACACGGAGATGAACACGGAGATGAACACGGAGATGAACACGGAGATGAAAACGGAGATTAAAACGGAGATGAAAACAGAGATGAACACGGAGATGAACACGGAGATGAACACGGAGATGAATACGGAGATGAACACGGAGATGAACACCAAGATGAAGACGGAGATGAAAACGGAGATGAACACGGAGATGACACTGTGATGAACACGGAAACGGAGTTGAAAACGGAGATGAACACGGAGATGAAGACGGAGATGAACACGGAGATGAACACGGAGATGAACACGGAGATGAACTCGGAGACGGAGATGAACACGGAGATGAAAACGGAGATGAAAACGGAGATGAACACGGAGATGAACACTGAGATGAACACGGAGATAAAGACGGAAACGGAAATGAAAACGGAGATGAAGTCGGAAATGGAGATGAAGACAGAGATGAACACGGAGATGAACACGCTATGAAGACGGAAACGGAGATAAAACGGAGATGAACCCGGAGATGAACACGGAGATGAACACCGAGATGAACACGGAGATGAACACGGAGATGAACGCGGAGATGAACATGGAGATGAAAACGGAGATGAAAACGGAGATGAACACGGAGGTGAACTCGGAGATCGAGATAAACACGGAGATGAACACGGAAACGGAGATGAAAACGGAGATGAACACGGAGATGAACACCAAGATGAACACGGAGATGAACACGGAGATGAACATGGAGATGAACACGGAGATGAACACGGAGATGAAGATGGAGATGAACACGTAGATGAACACGGAGATGAAAACGGAGATGAACACGGAGATGAAAACGGAGATGAACACGGAGATGAACACGGAGATGACACTGTGATGAACACGGAAACGGAGTTGAAAACGGAGATGAACACGGAGATGAACACGGAGATGAACACGGAGATGAACACGGAGATGAACACGGAGATGAACTCGGAGACGGAGATGAACACGGAAATGAAAACGGAGATGAACACGGAGATGAACACGGAGATGAACACGGAGATGAACACGGAGATGAACATGGAGATGAACACGGAGATGAACATGGAGATGAACACGGAGATGAACACCAAGATGAAGACGGAGATGAAAACGGAGATGAACACGGAGATGACACTGTGATGAACACGGAAACGGAGATGTAAACGGAGATGAACACGGAGATGAAAATGGAGATGAAAACGGAGATGAAAACGGAGATGAAAACGGAGATGAACACGGAGATGAACACGGAGATGAACACGGAGATGAACACGGAGATGAACTCGGAGACGGAGATGAACACGGAGATGAAAACGGAGATAAACACGGAGATGAACACGGAGATGAACACGGAGATGAACACGGAGATGAACACGGAGATGAACATGGAGATGAATACGGAGATGAACATGGAGATGAACACGAAGATGAACACCAAGATGAAGACGGAGATGAAAACGGAGATGAACACGGAGATGACACTGTGATGAACACGGAAACGGAGATGAACACGGAGTTGAACACGGAGATGAACTCGGAGACGGAGATGAACACGGAGATGAAAACGGAGATGAACACGGAGATGAAAACGAAGATGAACACGGAGATGAACACCAAGTGAACACGGAGATGAAAACGGAGATGAACACGGAGATGAAAACGGAGATGAACACGGAGATGAACACTGAGATGAACACGGAATCGGAGATGAACACGGAGATAAAGACGGAAATGGAAATGAAAACGGAGATGAAGACGGAAATGGAGATGAAGACAGAGATGAACACGGAGATGAACACGCTATGAAGACGGAAACGGAGATAAAACGGAGATGAACCCGGAGATGAACACGGAGATGAACACAGAGATGAACACGGAGATGAACACGGAGATGAACACGGAGATGAACACGGAGATGAACATGGAGATGAACCCGGAGATGAACACGGAGATGAACACGGAGATGAACGCTGAGATGAACATGGAGATGAAAACGGAGATGAAAACGGAGATGAAAACAGAGATGAACACGGAGATGAACACGGAGATGAACACGGAGATGAATACGGAGATGAACACGGAGATGAACACCAAGATGAAGACGGAGATGAAAACGGAGATGAACACGGAGATGACACTGTGATGAACACGGAAACGGAGTTGAAAACGGAGATGAACACGGAGATGAAGACGGAGATGAACACGGAGATGAACACGGAGATGAACACGGAGATGAACTCGGAGACGGAGATGAACACGGAGATGAAAACGGAGATGAAAACGGAGATGAACACGGAGATGAACACTGAGATGAACACGGAGATAAAGACGGAAACGGAAATGAAAACGGAGATGAAGTCGGAAATGGAGATGAAGACAGAGATGAACACGGAGATGAACACGCTATGAAGACGGAAACGGAGATAAAACGGAGATGAACCCGGAGATGAACACGGAGATGAACACCGAGATGAACACGGAGATGAACACGGAGATGAACGCGGAGATGAACATGGAGATGAAAACGGAGATGAAAACGGAGATGAACACGGAGGTGAACTCGGAGATCGAGATAAACACGGAGATGAACACGGAAACGGAGATGAAAACGGAGATGAACACGGAGATGAACACCAAGATGAACACGGAGATGAACACGGAGATGAACATGGAGATGAACACGGAGATGAACACGGAGATGAAGATGGAGATGAACACGTAGATGAACACGGAGATGAAAACGGAGATGAACACGGAGATGAAAACGGAGATGAACACGGAGATGAACACGGAGATGACACTGTGATGAACACGGAAACGGAGTTGAAAACGGAGATGAACACGGAGATGAACACGGAGATGAACACGGAGATGAACACGGAGATGAACACGGAGATGAACTCGGAGACGGAGATGAACACGGAAATGAAAACGGAGATGAACACGGAGATGAACACGGAGATGAACACGGAGATGAACACGGAGATGAACATGGAGATGAACACGGAGATGAACATGGAGATGAACACGGAGATGAACACCAAGATGAAGACGGAGATGAAAACGGAGATGAACACGGAGATGACACTGTGATGAACACGGAAACGGAGATGTAAACGGAGATGAACACGGAGATGAAAATGGAGATGAAAACGGAGATGAAAACGGAGATGAAAACGGAGATGAACACGGAGATGAACACGGAGATGAACACGGAGATGAACACGGAGATGAACTCGGAGACGGAGATGAACACGGAGATGAAAACGGAGATAAACACGGAGATGAACACGGAGATGAACACGGAGATGAACACGGAGATGAACACGGAGATGAACATGGAGATGAATACGGAGATGAACATGGAGATGAACACGAAGATGAACACCAAGATGAAGACGGAGATGAAAACGGAGATGAACACGGAGATGACACTGTGATGAACACGGAAACGGAGATGAACACGGAGTTGAACACGGAGATGAACTCGGAGACGGAGATGAACACGGAGATGAAAACGGAGATGAACACGGAGATGAAAACGAAGATGAACACGGAGATGAACACCAAGTGAACACGGAGATGAAAACGGAGATGAACACGGAGATGAAAACGGAGATGAACACGGAGATGAACACTGAGATGAACACGGAATCGGAGATGAACACGGAGATAAAGACGGAAATGGAAATGAAAACGGAGATGAAGACGGAAATGGAGATGAAGACAGAGATGAACACGGAGATGAACACGCTATGAAGACGGAAACGGAGATAAAACGGAGATGAACCCGGAGATGAACACGGAGATGAACACAGAGATGAACACGGAGATGAACACGGAGATGAACACGGAGATGAACACGGAGATGAACATGGAGATGAACCCGGAGATGAACACGGAGATGAACACGGAGATGAACGCTGAGATGAACATGGAGATGAAAACGGAGATGAAAACGGAGATGAAAACAGAGATGAACACGGAGATGAACACGGAGATGAACACGGAGATGAATACGGAGATGAACACGGAGATGAACACCAAGATGAAGACGGAGATGAAAACGGAGATGAACACGGAGATGACACTGTGATGAACACGGAAACGGAGTTGAAAACGGAGATGAACACGGAGATGAAGACGGAGATGAACACGGAGATGAACACGGAGATGAACACGGAGATGAACTCGGAGACGGAGATGAACACGGAGATGAAAACGGAGATGAAAACGGAGATGAACACGGGGATGAACACTGAGATGAACACGGAGATAAAGACGGAAACGGAAATGAAAACGGAGATGAAGTCGGAAATGGAGATGAAGACAGAGATGAACACGGAGATGAACACGCTATGAAGACGGAAACGGAGATAAAACGGAGATGAACCCGGAGATGAACACGGAGATGAACACCGAGATGAACACGGAGATGAACACGGAGATGAACGCGGAGATGAACATGGAGATGAAAACGGAGATGAAAACGGAGATGAACACGGAGGTGAACTCGGAGATCGAGATAAACACGGAGATGAACACGGAAACGGAGATGAAAACGGAGATGAACACGGAGATGAACACCAAGATGAACACGGAGATGAACACGGAGATGAACATGGAGATGAACACGGAGATGAACACGGAGATGAAGATGGAGATGAACACGTAGATGAACACGGAGATGAAAACGGAGATGAACACGGAGATGAAAACGGAGATGAACACGGAGATGAACACGGAGATGACACTGTGATGAACACGGAAACGGAGTTGAAAACGGAGATGAACACGGAGATGAACACGGAGATGAACACGGAGATGAACACGGAGATGAACTCGGAGACGGAGATGAACACGGAAATGAAAACGGAGATGAACACGGAGATGAACACGGAGATGAACACGGAGATGAACACGGAGATGAACATGGAGATGAACACGGAGATGAACATGGAGATGAAAACGGAGATGAAAACGGAGATGAACACGGAGATGAACTCGGAGACGGAGATGAACACAGAGATGAACACTGAGATGAACACGGAAACGGAGATGAACGCGGAGATAAAGACGGAAACGGAAATGAAAACGGAGATGAAGACGGAAATGGAGATGAAGATAGAGATGAACACGGAGATGAACACGCTATGAAGACGGAAACGGAGATAAAACGGAGATGAACCCGGAGATGAACACGGAGATGAACACCGAGATGAACACGGAGATGAACACGGAGATGAACGCTGAGATGAACATGGAGATGAAAACGGAGATGAAAACGGAGATGAACACGGAGATGAACACGGAGATGAATACGGAGATGAACACGGAGATGAACACCAAGATGAAGACGGAGATGAAAACGGAGATGAACACGGAGATGACACTGTGATGAACACGGAAACGGAGTTGAAAACGGAGATGAACACGGAGATGAAGACGGAGATGAACACGGAGATGAACACGGAGATGAACACGGAGATGAACTCGGAGACGGAGATGAACACGGAGATGAAAACGGAGATGAAAACGGAGATGAACACGGAGATGAACACTGAGATGAACACGGAGATAAAGACGGAAACGGAAATGAAAACGGAGATGAAGTCGGAAATGGAGATGAAGACAGAGATGAACACGGAGATGAACACGCTATGAAGACGGAAACGGAGATAAAACGGAGATGAACCCGGAGATGAACACGGAGATGAACACCGAGATGAACACGGAGATGAACACGGAGATGAACGCGGAGATGAACATGGAGATGAAAACGGAGATGAAAACGGAGATGAACACGGAGGTGAACTCGGAGATCGAGATAAACACGGAGATGAACACGGAAACGGAGATGAAAACGGAGATGAACACGGAGATGAACACCAAGATGAACACGGAGATGAACACGGAGATGAACATGGAGATGAACACGGAGATGAACACGGAGATGAAGATGGAGATGAACACGTAGATGAACACGGAGATGAAAACGGAGATGAACACGGAGATGAAAACGGAGATGAACACGGAGATGAACACGGAGATGACACTGTGATGAACACGGAAACGGAGTTGAAAACGGAGATGAACACGGAGATGAACACGGAGATGAACACGGAGATGAACACGGAGATGAACTCGGAGACGGAGATGAACACGGAAATGAAAACGGAGATGAACACGGAGATGAACACGGAGATGAACACGGAGATGAACACGGAGATGAACATGGAGATGAACACGGAGATGAACATGGAGATGAACACGGAGATGAACACCAAGATGAAGACGGAGATGAAAACGGAGATGAACACGGAGATGACACTGTGATGAACACGGAAACGGAGATGAAAACGGAGATGAACACGGAGATGAAAATGGAGATGAAAACGGAGATGAAAACGGAGATGAAAACGGAGATGAACACGGAGATGAACACGGAGATGAACACGGAGATGAACACGGAGATGAACTCGGAGACGGAGATGAACACGGAGATGAAAACGGAGATAAACACGGAGATGAACACGGAGATGAACACGGAGATGAACACGGAGATGAACACGGAGATGAACACGGAGATGAACATGGAGATGAATACGGAGATGAACATGGAGATGAACACGAAGATGAACACCAAGATGAAGACGGAGATGAAAACGGAGATGAACACGGAGATGACACTGTGATGAACACGGAAACGGAGATGAACACGGAGTTGAACACGGAGATGAACTCGGAGACGGAGATGAACACGGAGATGAAAACGGAGATGAACACGGAGATGAAAACGAAGATGAACACGGAGATGAACACCAAGTGAACACGGAGATGAAAACGGAGATGAACACGGAGATGAAAACGGAGATGAACACGGAGATGAACACTGAGATGAACACGGAATCGGAGATGAACACGGAGATAAAGACGGAAATGGAAATGAAAACGGAGATGAAGACGGAAATGGAGATGAAGACAGAGATGAACACGGAGATGAACACGCTATGAAGACGGAAACGGAGATAAAACGGAGATGAACCCGGAGATGAACACGGAGATGAACACCGAGATGAACACAGAGATGAACACGGAGATGAACACGGAGATGAACACGGAGATGAACACGGAGATGAACATGGAGATGAACCCGGAGATGAACACGGAGATGAACACGGAGATGAACGCTGAGATGAACATGGAGATGAAAACGGAGATGAAAACGGAGATGAAAACAGAGATGAACACGGAGATGAACACGGAGATGAACACGGAGATGAATACGGAGATGAACACGGAGATGAACACCAAGATGAAGACGGAGATGAAAACGGAGATGAACACGGAGATGACACTGTGATGAACACGGAAACGGAGTTGAAAACGGAGATGAACACGGAGATGAAGACGGAGATGAACACGGAGATGAACACGGAGATGAACACGGAGATGAACTCGGAGACGGAGATGAACACGGAGATGAAAACGGAGATGAAAACGGAGATGAACACGGAGATGAACACTGAGATGAACACGGAGATAAAGACGGAAACGGAAATGAAAACGGAGATGAAGTCGGAAATGGAGATGAAGACAGAGATGAACACGGAGATGAACACGCTATGAAGACGGAAACGGAGATAAAACGGAGATGAACCCGGAGATGAACACGGAGATGAACACCGAGATGAACACGGAGATGAACACGGAGATGAACGCGGAGATGAACATGGAGATGAAAACGGAGATGAAAACGGAGATGAACACGGAGGTGAACTCGGAGATCGAGATAAACACGGAGATGAACACGGAAACGGAGATGAAAACGGAGATGAACACGGAGATGAACACCAAGATGAACACGGAGATGAACACGGAGATGAACATGGAGATGAACACGGAGATGAACACGGAGATGAAGATGGAGATGAACACGTAGATGAACACGGAGATGAAAACGGAGATGAACACGGAGATGAAAACGGAGATGAACACGGAGATGAACACGGAGATGACACTGTGATGAACACGGAAACGGAGTTGAAAACGGAGATGAACACGGAGATGAACACGGAGATGAACACGGAGATGAACACGGAGATGAACTCGGAGACGGAGATGAACACGGAAATGAAAACGGAGATGAACACGGAGATGAACACGGAGATGAACACGGAGATGAACACGGAGATGAACATGGAGATGAACACGGAGATGAACATGGAGATGAACACGGAGATGAACACCAAGATGAAGACGGAGATGAAAACGGAGATGAACACGGAGATGACACTGTGATGAACACGGAAACGGAGATGAAAACGGAGATGAACACGGAGATGAAAATGGAGATGAAAACGGAGATGAAAACGGAGATGAAAACGGAGATGAACACGGAGATGAACACGGAGATGAACACGGAGATGAACACGGAGATGAACTCGGAGACGGAGATGAACACGGAGATGAAAACGGAGATAAACACGGAGATGAACACGGAGATGAACACGGAGATGAACACGGAGATGAACACGGAGATGAACATGGAGATGAATACGGAGATGAACATGGAGATGAACACGAAGATGAACACCAAGATGAAGACGGAGATGAAAACGGAGATGAACACGGAGATGACACTGTGATGAACACGGAAACGGAGATGAACACGGAGTTGAACACGGAGATGAACTCGGAGACGGAGATGAACACGGAGATGAAAACGGAGATGAACACGGAGATGAAAACGAAGATGAACACGGAGATGAACACCAAGTGAACACGGAGATGAAAACGGAGATGAACACGGAGATGAAAACGGAGATGAACACGGAGATGAACACTGAGATGAACACGGAATCGGAGATGAACACGGAGATAAAGACGGAAATGGAAATGAAAACGGAGATGAAGACGGAAATGGAGATGAAGACAGAGATGAACACGGAGATGAACACGCTATGAAGACGGAAACGGAGATAAAACGGAGATGAACCCGGAGATGAACACGGAGATGAACACCGAGATGAACACAGAGATGAACACGGAGATGAAGACGGAGATGAAAACGGAGATGAACACGGAGATGACACTGTGATGAACACGGAAACGGAGATGAAAACGGAGATGAACACGGAGATGAAAATGGAGATGAAAACGGAGATGAAAACGGAGATGAAAACGGAGATGAACACGGAGATGAACACGGAGATGAACACGGAGATGAACACGGAGATGAACTCGGAGACGGAGATGAACACGGAGATGAAAACGGAGATAAACACGGAGATGAACACGGAGATGAACACGGAGATGAACACGGAGATGAACACGGAGATGAACATGGAGATGAATACGGAGATGAACATGGAGATGAACACGAAGATGAACACCAAGATGAAGACGGAGATGAAAACGGAGATGAACACGGAGATGACACTGTGATGAACACGGAAACGGAGATGAACACGGAGTTGAACACGGAGATGAACTCGGAGACGGAGATGAACACGGAGATGAAAACGGAGATGAACACGGAGATGAAAACGAAGATGAACACGGAGATGAACACCAAGTGAACACGGAGATGAAAACGGAGATGAACACGGAGATGAAAACGGAGATGAACACGGAGATGAACACTGAGATGAACACGGAATCGGAGATGAACACGGAGATAAAGACGGAAATGGAAATGAAAACGGAGATGAAGACGGAAATGGAGATGAAGACAGAGATGAACACGGAGATGAACACGCTATGAAGACGGAAACGGAGATAAAACGGAGATGAACCCGGAGATGAACACGGAGATGAACACCGAGATGAACACAGAGATGAACACGGAGATGAACACGGAGATGAACACGGAGATGAACACGGAGATGAACATGGAGATGAACCCGGAGATGAACACGGAGATGAACACCGAGATGAACACAGAGATGAACACGGAGATGAACGCGGAGATAAACATGGAGATGAAAACGGAGATGAAAACGGAGATGAACACGGAGGTGAACTCGGAGACGGAGATAAACACGGAGATGAACACGGAAACGGAGATGAACACGGAGATAAAGACGGAAATGGAAATGAAAATGGAGATGAAGACGGAAATGGAGATGAAGACAGAGATGAACACGGAGATGAACACGCTATGAAGACGGAAACGGAGATAAACCGAGATGAACCCGGAGATGAACACGGAGATGAACACGGAGATGAACACGGAGATGAAGACGGAGATGAACACGGAGATGAAAACGGAGATGAATACGAAGATGAACACCGAGATGAACACGGAGATGAACACGGAGATGAACACTGAGATGAACACGAAGATGAACACGGAGATGAACACGGAGATGAACACGGAGATGAACATGGAGATGAACACGGAGATGAACACGGAGATGAAGACAGAGATGAACACGCTATGAAGATGGAAACGGAGATGAAAACGGAGATGAACACGGAGATGAACACCAAGATGAAGCGCCCTTGAGGTATTTTTTTACGAAAATGGCGCTATATAAGTTATCCAAATTTATTATTATTATTATTATGAACACGGAGATGTAAACAGAGATGAACACGGAGATGAACACGGAAACGGAGATGAACACGGAGATGAACACGGAGATGAACTTGAAGACCACGATGAACACGGAGATGAAGACAGAGATGAACACGGAGATGAACATGAAGATGAACACCGAGATTAACACGGAGATGAAAACGGAGATGAAAACGGAGATGAAAATGGAGATCAACACGGAGATGAAGACAGAGATGAACACCGAGATGAACACGGAGATGAAGACAGAGATGAAGACTGAGATGAACACGCTATGAAGACGGAAATGGAGATGAAAACGGAGATGAACACGGAGATGAAAACGGAGATCCACACGGAGATGAAAAATGAGATGAAGACGGAGATGAACACGGAGATGAACTCGGAGACGGAGATGAAAACGGAGATGAACAAGGAGATGAAGACAGAGATGAAGACTGAGATGAACACGAAGATGAACACGGAGATGAACACGGAGATGAACACGGAGATGAACATGGAGATGAACACGGAGATGAACACGGAGATGAAGACAGAGATGAACACGCTATGAAGACGGAAACGGAGATGAAAACGGAGATGAACACGGAGATGAACACCAAGATGAACACGGAGATGAAAACAGAGATGAACACGGAGATGAACACGGAAACGGAGATGAAAACGGAGATGAACACGGAGATGAACACGGAGATGAACTTGAAGACCACGATGAACACGGAGATGAAGACAGAGATGAACACGGAGATGAACACGGAAACGGAGATGAAAACGGAGATAAACACGGAGATGAACACGGAGATGAACACGGAGATGAACACGGAGATGAACATGGAGATGAAAACGGAGATGAACACGGAGATGAAAACGAAGATGAACACGGAGATGAACACCAAGTGAACACGGAGATGAAAACGGAGATGAACACTGAGATGAACACGGAAACGGAGATGAAAACGGAGATGAACACGGAGATGAACACGGAGATGAACACGGAGATGAACATGAAGATGAACACCGAGATTAACACGGAGATGAAAACGGAGATGAAAACGGAGATGAAAATGGAGATCAACACGGAGATGAAGACAGAGATGAACACCGAGATGAACACGGAGATGAAGACAGAGATGAAGACTGAGATGAACACGCTATGAAGACGGAAATGGAGATGAAAACGGAGATGAACACGGAGATGAAAACGGAGATCCACACGGAGATGAAAAAGGAGATGAAGACGGAGATGAACACGGAGATGAACTCGGAGACGGAGATGAACACGGAGATGAAAACGGAGATGAACAAGGAGATGAAGACAGAGATGAAGACTGAGATGAACACGCTATGAAGACGGAAATGGAGATGAACACGGAGATGAACACGGAGATGAACTCGGAGACGGAGATGAACACGGAGATGAACACGGAGATGAAAACGAAGATGAACACGGAGATGAACACCAAGTGAACACGGAGATGAAAACGGAGATGAACACTGAGATGAACACGGAAACGGAGATGAAAACGGAGATGAACACGGAGATGAACACGGAGATGAACACGGAGATGAACACGAAGATGAACACCGAGATGAACACGGAGATGAACACCGAGATGAACACGGAGATGAAAACGGAGATGAAAACGGAGATGAAAATGGAGATGAACACGGAGATGAAGACAGAGATGAAGACTCAGATGAACACGCTATGAAGACGGAAATGGAGATGAAAACGGAGATGAACACGGAGATGAAAACGAAGATGAACACGGAGATGAACAAGGAGATAAAGATGGAGATGAACACCGAGATGAACACGGAGATGAAGACAGAGATGAACACGCGATGAAGACAGAGATGAACACGCTATGAAGACGGAAACGGAGATGAAAACGGAGATGAACACGGAGATGAACACGGAGATGAAGACAGAGATGAACACGCTATGAAGACGGAAACGGAGATGAAAACGGAGATGAACACGGAGATGAAAATGGAGATGAACCCGGAGATGAACACGGAGATGAACACGGAGATGAACACGGAGATGAACACGGAGATGAACACGGAGATGAACACCAAGATGACAAAGGAGATGAACACGGAGATGAACACCGAGATGAACACGGGGATGAACACGGAGATGAACCCGGAGATGAAAACGCAGATGAACACGGAGATGAACACGCTATGAAGATGGAAACAGAGATGAAGACGGAAACGGATATGAACACGCTATGGAAGATGGAAACAGAGATGAAGACGGAAACGGAGATGAACACAAAGATTAACACGGAAATGAACACGGAGACGATCACGGTGATGAACACGGAGATGAAGACGGATATGGAGATGAACACGGAGACGGAAACGGAGATGAACACGGAGATGAAGACGGAGATTAAGACGAAGATGAGGACGGAGATGAAGACGGAGATGAAAATGAAGATGAACACGGATATGAACACGGAGATGAAGACGGAGATGAAGATGGAGATGATGACGAAATGAAGGCGGAAATGAACACGGAGATGAAGACGGAGATGAACATGGAGATGGAAGATGAAATTAACAATAAGATGAAATGAATATGAAGACGGAGATGAAGACGATGATGTAGACGGAGA
The DNA here is from genome assembly GCF_059751285.1 of Brachycentrus maculatus. Lineage (NCBI taxonomy): Eukaryota > Metazoa > Arthropoda > Insecta > Trichoptera > Brachycentridae > Brachycentrus > Brachycentrus maculatus. The sequence continues at coordinate 3,040,528 of NW_028280815.1, read as the reverse complement.
TGGAGACGGAGAAGAAGTAGTGAGTGAGATGAGATAGTCAAGTACTAGATCATTGTGATCACTTAAAGAGTCATCTTTATTTGATATTACACAAATATTTTCACTATTTTCAATATTATTAATATTTTTAGTATTTATTTAATACTACCCTGGGCTTGTCCCTGAAGCGCAGGAGTGATCATCTTACCTTCATGTAAGTATTGATCAAGATGCAGTGCATAAAGGTAGGTTAGCTAGTTGCTCTTGTAGTAGGTACTTCATACTTCTAAATTCATAATATAAATACAGTCGAACTCGGTTATAACGAGGATGAAGGGACCGACTGATTTTGCTCGTTATAACCGTTCCTCGTTATGTCCGAAAATATGTATTATTTTTTTAAATACCTATCACATGAAGTTTTTTTTTTATTTGAAACGGTGACAAAACACAATATGTCATAATCGAAACATAATTCATACAATTCACCCATTACGCACATGACATATTTTTCTGTCAATCCAGTTTTCCTATAAAAAATGGAAAATCTTGTGCTGCTTGAGTACAAAACCATTGTAGAAGTTTGATTAAAATTCGTACGATCACAGTTCCCATTTTTTTTTAATGCAGATAAAAATACAATATTGACACTGAGAATGACGAAAACTTTTTAAACACTCCAATTTTAATTGCCTGTTCACGAGAGACGCTTTTTCTTATTAGTACGTTTGTTGATTATTTGAGGATTTGTTTTTAACGGACCTGCTCTAGAATTGATCTGACATTCCCCACCTCGTAATGTTTATTATGCTATGTCCATAGTAAGCATAGATAGAACATACAAAATTACGAAACAATCGTAAAAATCCCCGAAAAAAACATGACGTTCAAAACTATATAATAAGTTATTGTAACAAAGTAGGTCCTTACAGACATGACAAAGCTTGCAATTTGCAACATGCAATTCAAAACCCATATGCGTGAAACCTTTTTTTTACTGTCGGTGACAACACCAAATTAGTATTTAAGAGTCATAAACGCAATCCCATCCCGGCGGCAACGGTCTAATTGCCCGGTCGGATTTTATTGCTTTAGGTCGAAAATGTTTTAAAGCATTCAAATATTTTCACAAATAAGACGATCTCTTTTTGCTCCCTATCCTATAGCCGAGAAGTTCTTCGTTATAACCGTGAATGTATAATGTTCTTCGTTATAATGTATGGAGAAAATCAGAAACCAAAATCTCAACGAATGTTTCCTCGCTACATCTCGCTATAACCGTGCTCGTAATAACCGATACGATTTAAAAAAATTGCTCACTGTTCGGTATTTATTTGGAAAAGACCTGGCAACACTGCTTACAAGTCACCGTCGACGGTATACCGATCCTTGCAAAGTCGCTGTTGAGCATATCTATACAGTTTAGTTCTCTGCTTCAAAAAATTTCGCAACATCTCCGAGTCCGACGTAATGTTGACATTTGAATGATTACGGCTCGGATAAACAAAAAACGAACGGAAATATCCAACTATGATAGGAGACTCGTCGGTTGCCGGGAGCCGGGAGGATGTCGGACGGCCAATGCGGCGACGCGATGCACGTCTGTTCTTGTTCCGATTCGGAACAAGCACGGACAAACATCACCTCCAGAGTTAATTTCTGAATTGCAATGAAGATATTTATTTGTTTACATGTTTTTACTAGTTTTTTCTTAGTTTGGTGTGTATCACCCTCTTCTTCTAGATACCTAGTTCGATTTGCCGCATAATTTACTAGCGAATTGAAATCGTTTTTACTCGAATTTAGCCGGTGATCGAGAAAATTGAAAATTTATGTACGACATACGAAGAACTGTCAAAATCAGTTATAATAGGTGCATATGATTTGAACTGAGAAAAAAACTAAATATTCGTTAATATTATTGACTGTAGGCATTATACTTATGAATTAAAGGCTACACAGTAAAGATAATCATAAAACATGAATGATTTAATTTCATGAGCACACAACGGAATTATGTAGGAGCAATGAGGATTGTTTACTCGTTACTGCTGGAGTTGCAACTGAAGATACAAGAATGACTTGCATGTCACGTAACACGTGCTGATGAAATTTAAAATCAGCGGATAAATGTAAGATTAGCACTTAATGTGAAGTTCTATAGGAACCAACATGCGTGGTATTTTATTCAGTTTTAGATGAATAAGTTGATACCACATATCGCTCACTCCTTTCAATAACGTCATAAATCAAAAATCGTAAATTTTCAGTTGTGCATGTTTTCGGAATGCCTAGAAAATGTACTATATCCCAGCAAAAGAGGCATATTTTTATCTTAATATTTACGCGCTACAGGGCAGAAATTTTTGATTTTGCATTTTGAAGAAAAGGTATTATTTATTTTTTTTTTTTTAAATATACTTAATGTTTTTCATATGGAAAAAAACCTTCAGGTTTTACCTAAAATGATCTGTTGTATAGTTAAAAGTTCAATAAGTGGCATGATATATTTTTTTAATATATTGTGTTATATTTTTAAACTTTAAAAACGTTCTCCTGAAAAATCAAGTTTTTTGATTTATGACGTTCTTGAAAGGAGTGAGCGATATAGATTGGATCAAACGCCGAATGACGATGTCAGAGCTCAGCTAGTGTCCGCATGCCGCATGCGACATGCGACTGAAATTTCACACATGGAAAATCTTTGTTTCACACCGACAATTTTACAAAAAATCGGATGTTTAAATCATTGTTTAGATCAACACAATAATAATAATAATAGGAATAAACAATACAAATACATTTTTTTTAAATTAAATTATTATAATCACATAATAATAGACACACATGGGATCTTAAAAATAATTATTTGTAATCAATTTGAAAATAATAAATAACAAATGAAAAAAACTAGGTAATTCAATATTTTAATATCCACATTAAACATTTAAAAAACAAATAATATTTCTATAATAAAAATACAATTCACATTCTTTTTTAATACAAGTTTTACGAATATAATATATCAGATGAAAAAATAATTTGACGTGAAAGTTCCTTTCACGATTGAATAAGAAAGCTGATGATTGTGTAATATAAATTTGTCAAAATAAATATTGTTTACAAAACACACATCCGTGCATGATCCGTGTACACTTTTGAAGGGTAATGACCAAAGCGCAGAAAAACAAGCACTAACGCGTATTAAAAATGCGTGCGAATATAGATCACATAGCAAACATTTTTGAGGTTATTAGATTGAATTTCGTATAACACATATTTAGGATTTTGCAAAAACCGTACATTTGGGAAGAAAAATAAATTAAGCTAGGGGAGACCACAGAAAAAGATAAAACATTGCCTCGATCGAATTCGAAAATACAAGGCACAGCATTGATCTTTTATACCTATTGACATATTTTACCATCCGGTTTCATCAAGGGTTATTTGTATTTAATGTTTATATGTAGTATATAATTTTGATGTAAGTATGCCGTATGGACGTTTTGCTTGAAGGTAAGGGAATAATAAATCGTCTACAAATAGGTTGTCGGCGCCATTTCTTTTGCCATATATTTTTTTCTATTAATCTTTTAAAATCAAGTCTGTCAAAAAGAATTCAGAGTTGTTGTTGAATTTGACGACAGGAATGAAATGGCCCCGTTTTTGTTGTTGTTGCGAAATATATTATATGTATATGTATTAATATCATTACTGCAGCACTGACGGGACTTATCTACCTGTAGTAGAACTGTAGGTGATCAATCTTTTCTCAGTATGTACGAGTATGTATTGAATATTTATAGGAGTATGAAATTGAAAGGAGTATGAGTTAGAAAATAAATGATTATTTGGGTGATATTAATTGAATTCATTTTTTATATAAAAATATTTGAACTACAAATGCGATATCTGAAATGTAATACTTAAATATTTTCATACTGCATATTCTTAGATTCAGTATGGAAATACTCAATAGATATTATATCTCGACAGCGTTTATTACGTTGTTGTAGTATAAAAGTAGGAATATCATACACAGATATTATTTGGACAATTTGCTATTTACTTTACCTAAAACCACGAGAAAATTATGGATGCTTAAGCAGTCCGTTATTAATAATTGAATCAAGTTGTGGTAGATGGGGGAAACGGTATACCTTCACACGTATTTTTTGTATGTGGTCGAGAATATTATTGATTTAACAATAATTATTTGATTTATAAAAATAAAATACACATAATAATATTTAGAAAATCAATACTATATTTATTTAGAAACATCATGTGCGTACGTTCAAACACCGAAGATCTATGTATATATATATATATGTAAATAGTAACCAGTGCGAAATTGTTCACTTCCATGTGCACCACATCGTAAAAATGTAAATATAATGGTTTTTTTTGTTGTTGTAACATCTATGTAGTTGGTGATTGCTGAAAACAACACAAGCAATGAATTGATTAAATAGCTAAAATAGTTATTACAACTAAAAAGCAAGCACTTTTTTGAAAGGGAAAAAAACCTGTTAAGCGTAAAATGTACTGTATATAATATTTTAAAATGCTTATTGAAAAAATATCACTTCTCAGATAAGCCCACAATATATACGAGTATATCCAGCCATTTACAGAGAAGTATATTGGTATATAACTCATTTGGAATGCATTTTTGTAATTAGTTTTGTCCGCTAATTAAAAATATGTACTAATATACTTTCCCTCGAATTCATTAGAACATTTTTTTCCTCTCGAAAAGTTCCAAAGACTATTCTTTGTCCCTAACAAATGTCTAATCACGAGAACGCAATTAATTTACTTTGATATTTATTTATATTTTATTTTCAATCATTTGAAATAATCTGAGAATGAGTAAACGGTGATAAATGAACGTAAACATAAAATTAAATAACTACTTAATAATTACTTTAAAAAATCACCCAGTTTTCCGAAACCAATCAATAAACATGTGATGCTTGGTTTTCAGATCAGCCATTGTACCCCATTACTAAAACTGACCATTTATTTTTGTCTTCAAAACGGGACATCTACCCATTTTTACGTATTATGTAGTATGTTTATTCAAGAAAACGCGTATTTTTCATATTTTTTATGTATTCATAAAAAGAAAAGAAATGTTGATAAAGTAAATAAGAGGAATAAATCATATATAAAAAAATATGTTGTTTTATATCTTCCTGATGAACAAATTCCTTAAGTATAAGTGGGTTTGCTTTTAAATAAGAATGGAATTATTGGCAGGATTTTTTAAAAATTTATCTTAACTAACAACATCGCTGTAAGTACTCCGATGTAATTGTGTTTTTTCTGTCGTCCACAACTTATTCATCTGTGAAAAGACTCTTTCTACGGGCGCATTTGTTCCGGGCAAACATAAAATGAAACAGCTATACTACAAACTACCGTCGATTTTTTTTGAACTTTTTTTATTGTAGCCGTGTGTTGCTCTTTTTTCGAAAACGGGACATTTCGATGTCCAAAAAATTTTACTCTGGGACAACGGGACAGGCTATCTAAACACGGGACGGTGCCGTTCAAAACAGGACGTATGGTCACTTTACCCACTACGCCAGTGTCGAGCTATCAAACTTGTTCACTATGGTCGCTTTGAGTGTGTTGGTGCTTTACTATATTTGGGAGAGCTATGTCCTAGCTACAATGTTTAAGCTTATCAATTTATTTTGTAATAGGTGAATGAAAAATGAATTTATTACGATATGTTAGAAATTGTTTTTTTTTGTATGTGCTTTGAAATGAAATATTAATGAGAATTATGAAAAATAAGCCATTTCGTTTCTACGTGGCTGATAAGTTAACTATTGAGAAATTTGAACAAGTGACATTTAAAGATTGAGGATACGAATGAGATAACTTTGAGACTGTTTTTTTCTGTACTAACAAATCATTATATATACTTATAGTTGTTGCAAACTATCACTTTGCGATAAAAAGTCAACTAAATAATAAATATAATAAGCAAGTTTTGTCCTTATTTAAAAATTTAAAATAAATCGGCATTCGTTATTGCTTCGTTATTGTTATTTGATTGTTTGGCACGTAAGCTGATATGAGATGATGAAGAATGTCATACACTGCCCGCAAAATAAGTTTATGGTTTATGAAAAAAAAAAACATTTTGTCAAAATTAATGTTCCAACAAAAATCGGACAGTTAACTCAAATTTATTCTAAATTTATTCACATTTAAAAAAATCTATGAATCGAATTGCGTTGTTATACATTATGTGTACCGTACCTAGATTTGCATTACCTGGGAAGATGTGATAATGAAGAAATATGGTACATCCAGCGCCTGCAGATATATCCGAAGTTGAAGTAGAAGCTGTTGAAAAAAATGTAAATGTAAATAAAATGTAAAAATTGTGCAATAAAAATTCCGTCAATTATCGGATCATTATTTGAAATGAAACATGTTTCTACTAATATTATGATCCACGATGAACGTGCAAAAGGGTCAAAGCAATGCACGAATCAGTTATTTCACAAAGTAAGTACAGTGGAACGTATACATAACGAGTAATTCGCATAACAAACAAAGAAAAATGAAAAGGTTGATCTATTAACGAGCGACATTTCGCATAACTAGCAGAAAAAGTCCCCTTTTCACGACATTCACTTGTGAGCCGGAACTTTCGTGGCTTGGGAAGGACTTACCAAGAAGGCCTCTTTATTATGCTTGGAAAAAACTTTGGCCAGAGAGTGTTGTCGAATGTAATTTTGAAACAGTACCCGTGAAGTCTACAGTCAACGTGATTGTGTCACTAGTCAATATCATGGGACTCTAGGTGGATAACAACGATATTGAAGGTCTTGTGAAAAAGCACAGCCAAGAGCTGACTACCGACGAGCTTATAGAGTTGCATAATGTTTCACAGCAAGAAATTATGGAGATGAGCTTGTTAATGGAGGAGGAGGAAGTAGCAGATCGACAATCTTCTACCACAATAAGAGAAATGCTGAAAGCATAGGAAACTGTTGCATCGTATATTAAGAAGCATCATTCTAAGGTGGCTATTCGTGCTACAAATTTATTCAATAATAATGATGTGACAGGTTTTCGCCAATTTTTTAAGCGTCTGTAAAAACAAATGTCTTTAGACGGTTTTCTGGTTTAAAGGAATTAATCATTTGTCTTAAACTCATATTTTTATTTAGGTTTTTTTCAAATCTGAATTGTTTCCAAGTTGTCACACTCCTTAATAATTTATAAGTTATCTTCTTTGAATAAACGTTAATATATATTTTTTAAAGACATACTAACGGCATGGAATGCATTATCGCATTTTACATTGATTTCTATGGAAAAACTTGTTTTATTTAACGAGTGAGATGCTGGAACGAATTATGCTCGTTATAAGAGGTTCCACTGTATACTTAATTTCGTTCTCATTTTCTGATAAGGGCGTGCAAAATTTACTATGTTTTCATAACAAAACTTGTATTGCTCGGGATGGATTTGCAAAGTGCCTTAATTTCCGTTTGTTATCATTGACAGTTTCTTCAGACGCGTTATTATTTTCGTATCGACTTCCTAAAGCTTCATAACATTTTTAATTGACATTTTCAACAAAAGGAAAACCCGATTACGTTGTTGATCCGTGTCTCGATATTCGTTGCCATTATTTCCAATCAACAAAGACATTTAAGATTATACAAACCCAAGAACTTCCGAGGGAAGATCGTTTGCGACAAATATTTCTTTATAATACGAGTATACAAATATTTAACTGTATTCACAACAAAGCAAATACTATACATTCGCTGTGAATTTCCTGTCAGAGCTGATCAAATCATTCTGTGAACAATCGAGTCCCATCGTCTTAGCCTAGCACGAGTTCTGATAACCTCAGTTTAAGCTCAATACGTGATAAAATATATGTATTTTATTTTTATTTTTATGATTTATTTTTCTATTACTAATCCATTTTCGTTCGTAGATGTGGAAATTGCTTTTAAATTTATGATGCAGAATCGTCTGCTCTAGTGAGTGGATTACCTCTTAAAGTGCAATAGGTAGTATACCTAGTGAAGATTACCTAGTAAATAATCAGTACTGTACTGCCTTACTCATAGACATAGAAAAGGCATTTGATAAGGTACAATGGAAAAAGCTCTTTGAGGTGATGGACGGCATAGACATAAAATACAGGGACAGACGTATAATTCACACACTGTATAGAGAGGAAGCTGCTTTAGTTCGACGTGGCAATGAACAAAGGAGCAAAAATTAGACATGATGTAAGGCAAGGGTGCTCCTTGTCGCCAATGCTGTTTAACGCATATGGAATAATGGTTACGATATCCTGGAGAGACCACATCTCGAACCACGAGGTATTGTACTACGAATAATCGAAAAAGAAGGCACCTACTCGCGACTATCACGAAGAGACGCGCCAAAGGGATCGATCCCGTGTTGTAGTTATATTGATATCAGTAGTGATTTTTTTATCAATACTTTTGATTTATGAAAAATTAAGAGGAAAGTGTATTTTTGTTGACAAAGTATTACAAAATAAACCTAATGAAAGACAAATATTGATTAATAAAATAATAAAGAGCAGAGTGTATTATAAATGAACAAAATATTACAAAATAAGTAGAATCGACAATTTAAAAAAAAAATGACATAAAAAACACCCGTCCTTAGTGTGTTAAAACACAGATACGTAAAATTACACCGCACTGCTTTCGACGACACAGATTGATTTTGCCCTTTACACCGTTGCCAAATCTATGCAACAGCAAATATGTATATATTTTTCAAATACTGTTTCCATTATATAAAGCGTAATGTGTTTTTATGTTAGTAAGGTAAAGTTTCGTTTAATTAGTTTTTTTATGAGAGTTGCATTATTATCTTTATTATGTACGAAGTTTATACATCAGTTAGTGGGTTTTTGTTACTTCTACTCGTAGGTTAAATCTGAGAACAGGAGGGATAATCTAGTGTGAGCCAATCATTGACTTCTCAGCATTTGGCCATTGCTGGGAGGGAAGTCTTGTTAAGTTTGGTTTAGTTATGAAAATTTGTTGGGTTAGGTAAGATTCCAGTAATTTTTGTAAAGCTAGATTAGGTTTTGTTAAGGTTATGTTAAATTCTGATACCTTGAAGAAACCTATTTGACCAGGATGCTCTCGATGGCGGCCGTTGAGATTGGTTGAGTTGGTTGCTCCTCCTCGTTGTCAGCTTCTCTTAGAGTTTCATCATGTTGCTGGACTACTAGTTCTTGGCACTACAGTTGTCAACTCTTCTTAGTGTTCTTCAACGAGCTCGTGCGCTGAACCACTCGAGTGTCCTCAGCTGCTTCTCCCTGCATCGGAATGCAGTCCGTGAGTTGCGTAATGGACGAACATAAATATCTCTATGCGCAGCATTCGTTATACGAGGCATCACTGTAAATTAATAATAAAATATTAATTTTAAAAAGTAAATATGGATGGATTTATGTTAGGATGTATGTTGTAAAAATTACAATAAAGGATGTATGTTGTAAAAAATCCCGCATACTCCCGTTGATTTCCCGGTTAATCCGAAAACATGAAGAAAATATAGACAATTTGAATTTTAAAACTGCGCTTGAGTATACCTACTTGCTTAGTAAGGCGCACGTGTTGGCAGCGTGACACCACTAGACAACTAGCCTAAAAAATTGCACTTGAAAATGTTTTTTTAAGGTTGATACCACAAAGTATTGTTTGGATTGGATTGGATAAGATCCGATCATTCAGATGATCTGCATCAGTGAATCCGTACTCTAATACCGAAACAATAAATCTATCGTCGGATAAATAGGACCGATAAGGCTGGAGAATTTTTATCACAAATATTATGACGTAAAAAAACAGGTAATCAAAGTAATTCACAAATATTTTAAGCCATAAACATCGCATATAAGTGAGATACTGTTGTTCTATCGAGCTTGGCTCTCAATACATGTTCGACATTATAAGTACTATTGCGAAATATTTTTTTATAAAATATTTTTAAGATAGAGAGAGAAAGAGAGATCTATTAATAATGTGATGTTACCTACCAAAGACAAACGCGTAGATGGACGAAGCGAAGCAGCGACCCAAGTCGCTGTTAAAAGCGGTGACTTGTCACCGTCGCTGATGAGCGTAAGTCGCTGTTGAGCTTATCTATACGATTTAGTTAGTTTAGTTCGCTGCTTCAAAAATCGTCGCAACATCTCCGAGTCCGGCGTAATGTTGACGTTTGAATGATTTCGACTCGGCTACGGCTCGGCTAAACAAACAACAAACGCATACATCCAACTATGATCGGAGACTCGTCGGTTGCCGGGAGGATTTTGGTCGGCCAATGCGGCGAAGCGATACATGTCTCTTCTAGGAACAAGAACAGACAAGTATAGCGTCCAAAGCTATTTTTTTTTAAATTGCAAAAGAGATTTTTTTTTCGATTTTTTATTACTCTTTGTTTTGTGTGTACCACCATCCTTTTCTTCTTCTTCTAGATACCTAGTTCAAATTGCCGCACAATGAAATCAAATAAATTCCTTTTTAATAGAATTTAGGCGATTTCCGCGAAAATTGTAAATTTTGTGGTAAACGGGGAACTGTCAAAATCAGTTGTACATATGTACATAGTACGTCCATATGATTTGAACTGTGAAAAAAACTCGATATTCGTTAATATGACTGATTGTACTTATAAATTAACGCCTGCACAATAAAGATAATCATCGAACATGGATGATTTAAATTATCATGAGCACACAACGGGCTTATGTAGGAACAATAAGGATTCTTTTCTCGTGAGTGCTGGAGTATCTACTAGCTACAAGAATGACTTCCATGTCACCCTCGATGTATATGTCACGAAACACATGCTAATGAGACTCAAAAACTGCGGATAAATAGTTTTATGGGAAGCATCTTGGGTTGTATTTTATTCAGTTTTAGGTGAACGACTCAATACCACTAATTGGATCGAACGCCGAATAACGAAATCAGTACTATTGTCGGAAACGGTATCAGTACTATTGAGTGGAAATTCACCTATAAAAAATCTTTGTTTTACACCTACAGTTTTACGAAATTGCAGATATTGAAATAATTGAAATGAACATAATATACAATAATAATAATAGGAACATGCAATGTGTTTTTTTTTATAATAAATGAAATTATCATGATCGCACAATAGTATTCACATAAGTATCTCAAAAATAATTATTTCCAATCAATTCCTTAAAATGTTTATAACAAAGTGCCATTTTAGCATAATAAATATGAAATTTAAAAAAAAAAAACAGTAGGTAATGAATTATTTTTACATCCGCATTAAAATGTTTAAAAACAAGTAATATTACAATTATAAAAATACAATGCACAAATGTTTTAAATACAAGTATAAACATAAGATATCAGATGAAAAAATAATTGACGTAAAAGGAAGCTGATGATTGTGTCAAATAAATTTGTCAAAACAGTACTGGATAATATCTATATTATGTATTATGTACAAAACACGACATCCGTGCATGACCCGCGTATACTTCTGAAGGGTTATAATGAACAAAGTGTAGAATAACAAACACTTAAGCGCGAATTAATAGTGCTTGCGAATATAGATTACATTTGCAAACATTTTTGAAGTTATTAGGTTGATTTTCGTATGACACATGTTTGGGAATTTGCAAAAACAGTAAATAACACTACACATTTGAGAATAAAAATAAATTAAGCTGGTTGAGACCACAGAAAAAAGTTAAATCATTGCCTCGATCAAAATTGAAAATACAAGACACAACGTTGAACTTTTTTATTTATTAACATATTTTACCATCCGATTTTATTTAGGGTTACATATTTGTATTAAATGTAAATAATATTATTTTGATAAGTATGCTGTATGGACATTTTGCTTGCAGGTAAGGGAACTGGTATTAGTATGTATGGTAATAATAAACCATCTCTAAATAGGTCGGCGTTATTTATTTTCGTGATCTTATTTTTATTTACTGTTAATCTTTGAAAACCAAATCAGTCGCAAGGAATTCGTTGTTTTGACAGAAGGTTTTTTTTTAAATTACCTAACGTCCAAGTGACTCTAAAATCTAGCTACGGCTTATGCAACACAGCTTATCGTTACCCTACTCAGGCTTCAACTTTTTAAGTTTCATAGCCTATGCCTACTTGTGAGTGGATTTACTCTTTATGTTTAAAGTTACTATAATTTCATGTAATTCATGAGTGAAAATTCTAGGCAAAAACACTCGCTTGACAATAGGAATAAAATGGCCTGCGTTTTTGTTGTTGCGAAATTCGATTAATTTATATATCACTGCACTGACGGGACTTGTATGTATTGAATATTTAACACCCCTATGGGTGTGTATTATGTGAGAAAATGACTGATTATTTGAGTGACATTAATTAAATACATTATTTTTTCTAAAAAAATAATTACAAATACGATATCTGAAATGTAACATGCACCTAAATATATTCATAATGCATAAAAAATACAGATTCTTGGATAAGTGGGTATTACTCAATATACATTATATCTGACAGCATTTTTTTCGTCGTTGTAGTAGAAATATCATACGTATATATTTTAATGGAGAATTTGCTATTTACTTTACGTAAAACTACGAGAAAATGATGGATGGTGAGGCCTAAACAGTTCGTTATTAAAAATTAAATCAAGTTGTGGCAGAGGGAGAAAACTGTATACCTACACATATACTGTTTTTGTACGGTCGGGAATATTATTGACTTAACAGTAATTATTTAATTCATAAAAACATAATTTATATAATAAAATCAAGAAAATACATAATACAAATATTTATTTAAAAAAACATTATAAAAATACTTACGTTCAAAGACCGAAGATCTGCCAACTAACCACTGCGAAGTTGTTCAATTCCGTGTGTTCCAGGTTGTAAAAATGCAAATAAATGTTGTTTTTTGTAACATCTGGTGTGTGATTTCTGAAAAAAAAATACAAACAAGGAGTGAATAAATTAGGTAAAATAATTATTATATTAATAGTTATTACATTAGTTATTACGATCGAGATAACACTGCGATGATGCAATGCCCTATGCACCATTGCGGTGCGGATAAGGGTTTGAAGATGAAGAAGTTATTGCAACCAAAAAAACTAACACTTATTTGAAAGGGAAAAATGTGGCGAACGTAAAATGTCCCATAACTAAGGAAACGTAATTCCTTTTTAAAAGCTTATTGAAAGCAATATCACTACACAGATGATCCCACAAAATACTTCATATATCCAGCCAAGAGATACATTATTATACATACAATACATTATTTAAAAAAAGATACTTTTAATTTTAAATAAACAGTCATATCGAAAAAAAATTAAAGAGAATTATGTATTTGTGTTTTTTATTATTTGAAAAAAAACTTTGATTTCATGCTATTTTTGTGAGCCGAAGCGGCTCATTATTAAAAATAAGTATCAAGTAGAGTGGATTCGAAGTTCGAACCCAAAAACTCTGACTCGAGAGTCCGCGACACTAACCACGGGACCACAACCAGATACCGAAATTTTTAACGCAATTACATGTATATTTTGCTTACAACACTGTTTTTGAAAAATAGATTTTGTCTTCGAAATAAATATATGTTTTGAAATGAACACAGTTATTGATTTTTTTTTTATATTCGCAAAATTCCAATACATACCTACTAAAAAATCGTCATAAATCGAGTGACCGACTCCTATGGCAGTCGGTCTCTAATGGCGCGTCTGGCATCTGGAAACATAGCCAAACTATATTATTATTACAATAAAACACAATGTATTTTCTAACAAATCGATCGAGTCTATTGATTTTTAAGTGAAAATTTTAACGGTAAAATTATTAAAGTAAAACGAAATTTGTTAGATTTTTGTTGCCTGTTCGTACACAGCTCGTTTGAAATGCATTTTTGTAATTATTTTTGTCCGCTAATTAAAAAAAATACTTTCACTCGAATTCATTAAAATATTTTTTCCTGCGAAAAAAAACAGGTCTATTCTTTGTCCCTGACAAATGTCTGATCACGATAACGGAATTAGTTTACTAGTGCTAAAATACTTATAAATATTTATATTTTAAATCAATTGAAACAATCCGAGAATGAGTAAATGGTGATAAATGAACGTAAATATAAAATTAAATAACAAGTCTTACTTAAAATCAGCCAGCTTTCGGTAACCAATTTATAAATATGTAACGCTTATTTTTCCCATCACCCGTTGTACCCTATTGCGTCAATGCTGCGCGATGAAACTTGTTCAATATGGTCGCTTCGAGTGTGTTGGTGCTTTACAATAGTTTGGAGAACTATGTCGAATGTTTAAGCTTATTAATTTATCGAGTAATAGGTGACTGAAAATGAATGAATTGCTTTTTTAATAATAAAACATTAAAAACCTTTCTTCTTCTTCGTGTTCCGTGTTAGGTCCCCCCGTAGTTGGCGATCCCTATGGCAAAGGCTTCGCGATCCTGTGCCGTCCGGAACAACTCCTCCACTCCTCCCATCCCGGTCCAGTCGCGAATGTTGCGAAGCCACGATGTTCGTTTTCTGCCAGCTCCTCACAGTCCTTCTATTTTCCCCATCATTATAATTCGCAGAATGTAGTATTTATCTGCACGAAATACGTGTGACCCAGATACGAAATCTTCCGAACCTTAATATTGGACAAGAGTTCTCTGTGTGATCCAGCTCTTCTGAGTACGTCTTCATTTGTCGCCCTATCCACCCAGGGAATACCAAGTATTCTGCAGTGAAGCCACATTTCAAGCGCTTCAATCCGATTCATCGTATTCACCTTTAGGGTCCAGGTCTCCATTTAGTTTTGTTTACATTTATGGATAACCCTACATCCTCTCCAGCTAGGTGTAGATGCACTGTCAAGTAATTCTTGGAGATCAAGTGTACTGTCTGCCAGGATGACATTATCATCAGCATACCGTATATTGTTATTTACAACACCGTTAACTTTCACTCCTTTGCTAGAGATCCTAGGGTTTTTATAAAGACTTTATCAGAATAAAAATTAAACATCCCCTAGGATATAATATGCATCCTTGTCGTACACCCCTTTGAATTGCGATAGATTCTGTTTTCCAGTTCCAAGTCTAATTTCGGCTGTTTGGAACCAGTACAAATTTTTAATGAAGTTCTGGTCTTTCAAGTGTTCATCAAATCAGTTTTTCTCACCCTATCGAATGCCTTCTCGTAGTCAATGAAACACGCTAATACCTCCTTGCGTTGGTCTCAACATTTTTGCATCAAAACATTTAATGCAAACATTGCTTACCTGGTTCCAAAAGCATTTCTGAAGCCGAACTGTGTATCGTCTAGGTCTTGTTCACATTTAGTCCTTATTCTGGCGTGAATTATCTTCAGAAATAGTTTTAGTGTAATGACTTGTGAGGCTAATCAAACGATAGTCATTACTTTTTAGGGTGCTGCTTTTTGGGCAGTGTGACGAATGTTAATATTAGCCAATCATGGGGAATAACCCCTGTGTCGTAAATGGTATTAAACAACTTTAGTAGGTAATCAATATTTTGATCATCGATAAGTTTTAACGCTTCAGCTGGAATTTAGTCCGGCCCACATGCCTTTCTATTATCCAATGTTAATATTATATTGCATGAAGAACCTCCGATTTTAGATTGGATGGTCCTTGTAGTACGGAACTAGTAGTATGATCGGGTCGATTATCCTTAACCCTAGAACCATAATCTATATTAGAGGTACACAAAGACTTCACATACGTCTCAGAGACGTACACATATAAATGAAAGTCTGTAGGCAGAATATACCTATTTTGGGTTTATGGGAATATGGGGTTTATGGGAAATGTAAGTTAGGAAATAAACTATGAACAAAACAAATCAATTATAATACGATCACAGCTCTTTATTAAAACGGAACTTAATATTATTCATAAATTCTCAAACAAAAAAAAATTAAAATTAACTAAAACATTTATTTTTTTGATAAACTATTCAGTATTTTTTTTAATCTTCTTTTTGGGACAAACATTAAACATAATCAAGACTTGAAGTGACTAGTGATAATTTAAATGCAGTCTACACACACATCAACTTTATGCTCGCCACATACTGACTTTTTTACATTAACGGCACACTAATTATAACATTTTTTGGTACGAACAAAATGCGCAATATTTAAATTTTTGCCTCTGGTTTTCTGTTTGCTGTTCATTACTTGAATATGTTGTTTTATGAGAATTTGATTTATATTGTCTCGCGAAGATTGTTTCAAAGTCGGTGCTTCAAGTTTCTTCTCCATCCAAGACGTAACCAAATCTGTGCTTCATAAATACTCTTCTGTTCAAGGATTTCTTTTTTGTTCCTGAAAAAGTTTTTAAATATAATATTAAGAAATCAGACAGGAAAAGAAATGCGTTAAAATGAATTGACAGCAATAAACATAAACACGAATCAGATATCATAAACACAGACTGAATCGATCACAGACTAAGGGCGTTTGTGCACTACACGAAATTACATGGAATTTTACCGTCTCGCACGCCAGTTAGCACTTTAAAACGATGATTGGCTTGGATTGGTTTGTGCTTTTGTCCATCTTTCTTCGGATCGGTACTCTTGATCGGTGCGTGGACACGTTGCGCGTAAATTCGATCACGCTAAACTGTCGTAGTCGCTTGCATTTTTCAAAACCGGACTGCCGGACGGTAAAATTACGGGTAGTGCACAAGCGCCCTAATTTTACTATGTCATCAGACATCGGAACTTTGCAAATCGATTCAGGGACCAGCCCAGGGTAATATTAAATATGTGATTTTTTCTTTGGCTAATAAAGGTGGCTTGATTGATATTGTATTCTAAAACTATTTCAAATAAATTAAAAAGGAACATATTAATTTGTATTTTAAATACCTCATTTATTGAAATCGGTTCTCTAAAAAAAAGAGGTATTAAATATTCACATACCAACGTTAAATATCGTGCATCACGTATATGTGTGCACGTGTGTTCGCGTGCATGTGCGTGCGTGTGTGCGCTCACGTGTGCTATATTCGGCTGTCCAAATTTAAAACACAGTAAGGGACATTTTTTTGTAGTAGGTTTTTTTTTTGCATTTATGGACTAAGTAGACTCTACTTAGTCCAAAAATGCAAAAAAAACCTACCACAAAAAATGTCCCTTACTGTGTTTTAAATTTGGACAGCCGTATTCAGAGTACGTTATTCAATAAAAGTATATTTGTTTCACAACATTTTGGGTGTCATGAGATTAATGTAGGACGTGAGTAAAGTGATCTGTTAGCTCTGTAAATACCCACACTTTTCTATACTATATTTTCCTTCATCTGTTTTGAGATGTCAAAAATGGGATACAGTGAAACCTCTATCTATCGTTTTAAAAGGGACTTATTAAAATAAACTATGAATGCGGAATAAAGAAGTCAATACACAAGGAGATACGATCGAGTAAAGATACCGTCCTCCCAATCTGCATAAACATTAGTAGGTGGAAATTTCAATAATACAAGTTTAAAATGTTAATAAATGTATTTATTTACAAAAAATACAAAGTTGAACAGAACCCAAAGATCTTCAGACCTCTTCTGCTATATCCATCACACAAGCTTTCGATAGTCTGTATCCCACACATAGGAATATTGTCGTCGAATGTAACAAAATTGAGAGAAAAAAAAAAAAAAACAGACAAATTATATCAAATATGTAGCATAATTCAAACGATGAATGCGTTAAAATAGTGGATAGAAACGATCGATGCGATCTATTTTTGTATGAAATTAATTAGGGGTAGAATAAATAAACGACACATCCGGGAAAACCTTTATTCGAAGAACGATAGATAGAGGTTTCTCTGTATTTGTTTATTGAAGACTTGAATGTCTTTATTGCATAGTGAGTAATATAATCTTGTTTTTTTTTTTTATAACTTTATAACAGTACCTGTTGAATATTATTTTCTTTACAAATTCTGAACACTGCATTGGACATTTAATTATTCAATAATGACTTAGCAACCCCTTACAACTTAAATAGTATCGCTTGTAATTAGTCTTTTTTACAATATTGACATGTCAAATATACATTGTTCCAAACTAGTGGTTCCCAAAGTGGTCCGTATGGACCCCCAAGGTCCCCGCGATATTACAGGGGGTCCGTGGAAAAATAAATTAATTTAGGGGTCCCTGAACAACTTCAGGGGGTGCATGCAATTTTAAATATAAAATAAAAGAATTGTGACACATTTTTAGGAATATGGAAGGTATGATAAATAGCAATGAATAAAATATTAGCTTAAAATATTACTTTAAAACGAATTTCGTCAACGGTAATAATGCCATCTTCATATTATTCTTAATCTGGAGTAAGACACCGAATTGGCAGAAAATATTTCAACAAAATGTTTCATTTATTTTTTCTGTTTGTTTCACCGTTTAAGACATCAAAGTTAAATTTGTAATTTTTCTATTATGCATTTATGTAGTTTTTAACGCAGGGTCCGAATACAAGTTTTGACTATGAAAATGGGTCTGTGGGCCAAAAGAGTTTTGAAACCACTGTTCTAAACTAAGGAATTTACTATTAATAGATTTATATTATACCAGTCTGATGATGTCGGTAACGACGAAACCCGGTCGCTGGTCAAATAAAAAAGTGGAAAAGCTAAAAATATTGGTTTTAATCTAATAATAAAAAAAAAAGAATTTACTATTGCTGATTTATTTTACTATATTTAATATTTTTATATTATTTTTAATTGCCTACTAAAAAGCTTTTATAAATTATCTATATTTTTTGATGATCGTTTCTAGGTAATTATTTCTTGGTGGATCTTTCTGCATTACCAGTGGTAGCTTTCATTTTTTGAAACACGAAATTTTTGACAGATGACAGTTCTGGGGCTGTGACGTCACAAATGCTCTATGGTGAGATGTTGGTAGATCCGCGGTTTGGTTGTGTTTCTCTATGGCGCGCAGCTGGTGACTGGCGGGAAGAGTTTTGTGTTTACCGATGTTTGGTCGAACATGAAAATATTTATATTGTTATAATGAATATCGGCCGTGCGTACTACCGATAATTTATAATATGTACATCGAAGATATCAAAAAGGACTTTTACAATGTATTGTGCGGGAATGTAAGTTCATCGGCGTCATTTTACGGGCTTAAAGGTTTGACAGTTGGAAGCGATCGTAACGCGTTATTTGTTGCAGCGTATTCTTCTGCTCGTCCACTTGGACGTGGACGCGGTGTGCGCCTGCAAGATCCTGCAGAGCCTGCTGAAGACCGACAACATCCCGTACTCCGTGGTGGGCGTGAGCGGCGCGGCCGAGCTGAGCGCCGCGTACGCGCAGCACCGCGCGGACGTCAAGTGCGCCGTCCTGCTCAACTGCGGCGCGACCCTCGACCTGGTGGAGCTGCTGCGGCCCGACGAGGGCGCCGCGCTGTTCGTGCTGGACTCGCATCGGCCCGTGGACGTGTGCAACGTGTACAGCGACGGGCAGGTGCGCCTGCTGCACGGCGCGTCCTCCGCCGAGGGGGAGGACGCGCCGCACTTCGACGACATCTTCCGGGACGACGAGGAGGTGACGGCAAAGCGCGCAATACAACCGTTACGCATTATAACCGAATAACAGACTGATCACTCACTGCGCCGCGTTTAGTCCTCAGGGGAAGAAGACGAGGCGGCCGAGGGGGAGAGCCACATGCAGCGCGCGGAGCAGCGGCGGGCGCGGCGGCGCGAGCGCGCGGCCTGGGAGGAGCGGCGGGACACGCTCATGTTCAACTACACGCAGTTCTCCTACTACGGGCAGCCGGTCAGTATCGGGCGGCGCGATGAGCGCGCGAACATCGCTTCGTCGAAATGTAATTCTAGTGAATTACGAACGTCCCCATCTGTCCGCAGGTCGCCGTGCGCATGCTCGAGGTGGCCTGGACGCTGTCCAAGGACAGCTTGGAGAGCGTGTGGTGGGCCGCCGTGGGCGCCACGGAGCAGCTGCTGCTGGAGCGCACGGAGGCGGCGCAGTACGTGCTGGAGGCGGGCGCGCTGCAGTCGCACGCCGCGCGCCTCACGCACGCGCACGGGGACGCGGGGCTCAGCGTCGCGCTGGAGCCGGACGCGCGCCTGGCGCTCTACCGCCACTGGAGCCTGGAGGACGCGCTGCGCCACTCGCCGCTGAGCTGGGCGCGCCTGCGCCTGGGCGGCGCGCGCGGCGCGGCCCGCCTGCAGCGACTGCTGGCCGACATGGGGCTTCCCCTGCGGCAGGCGCGCCAGCCGCACGCCTCCATGGACCCGGGCCTGCGCCGAGAGCTGCTGCCCTCGCTGGAGCGCCTCGCCGACAAGTACGGACTGCGCGAGCTGCTGTACCCGGCGTTCTGCGCGCGCAGCGGATACGGCGCGAGGCTGTGCGCCGCCGACGCAGCGTACGCGCTCCTCGGGCTGCTGGAGGAGCCGCAAGGCTTCCGGCGCGCGCTGCTGGCGCTGTCCGCGGCGGAGGGCGGCGCGGAGCTGCGCGCCGGGCTGGAAGCGGCCAAGCGGCGCCTGCGCGCGGCCGGCCGCGCCGTGGCGGGCGCGCTGCAGGCGCGGCGCGTACAGTCGGCGGGGCCCTTCGTATACTTACTGCTGGAGGAAGGGGCGCTGGGCGGGCCGCGCTGGCTGGGCGCGGTGGCGCGCTGGCTGCAGCGCGGGGCGCCGGGCGGGCCCTCCCGGCCCCTGCTGCTGGGCGCCCCGGACGCGGAGGGCCGCACGCTGCTACTCGGCGTTCCGCCGCTAGCGGATGACTCCACTCGCAAGTATGCGGCACATATTATTCATTGTGTAGTTAACAGTCGACGAATTTTTGGCGCTTATCAGAACTACCACAAAGAAGATTGAAGCATTTAAGATGTGACGCTATACAAAAATTTTAATGATACTACGAGTTGAAAGAGTTTGAAACGAATGTTTAAAGATGTACGGGAAAAGACAGAGAAGTCGGAGGGACTGAAGAAAAGAGTACCTAGGCCATTTTATGAGGAGAGAAAAAGCAATAATACATATTGAACTATAAAGCAAAATGCAAAAGTTCTGTTTCTCCCTTTTTTCCATAACTAGTTCCATTTTGCGATCTTTGTATATCTTATCACTGTACGGAAGGTATATATATATATATCATATATTTAGTCTAGTTTATCATTAGTACAATATTCCAGCAAATAGCATAGATTGTACTGCTTGCACTTGAGACTGGTAGAATGAACTAAATAATCGTAGAGAGTAAGCAATAAGAGTTTGAGCAATACAGTTGCAACAATTATCATTATTGGTAGCGATAACTATAGTAAACCTAAAAATGGCTCCGGCTTCATAGTGTAGTGATAATCGTGTTTGGCTACCACGACAGAGGTCCCGGGTTCGATTCCCAAGGAGGTCGGTAAAAACAAAAATGTTTTTTACCAAATTATAACCTCGGACCTCACCTAAACCTGACCTGACCTGGTAGGACTTTTAACTTAACATTGCATCTTTTTGATGCAGTGCACTATGCACCATTGGGTCCGGATGAGGGTGAGAAGAAGAAATCTAAAAATAACAGTAGCGATGTAAGTGATAAACATTGCTTCCTCTTAATGAGTAGCATATTGACATAATAACGAAGGGAAATTACCCTGATCATGTATGAGAATGAGTGGGAAGGTGTCAGGGGAGGGGTGACTGCCGTAGAGTGGCGAAGTGCTGACGACGGAGTTTGTTTCAGCCTGTTTGGGAAGGCGTTCGAGCAGGCGGCCCTCCGCTCGCACACGACGCTCTCGGCCGACTGCTTCGACTCGGCCGTGGTGGTGCTGCCCTCGGAGCAGCTCGGCAAGTTCCTGGATGCGCTCACTTCCCTCATGACGTAGCTTCCCTCGGGGACTACTCCGCCGCCACTTGTAAATGATCTAACTAATTATGTAAATATTGTATTTCTTTCTTCACTTGTTTTAGTAATTGTCCTCCAGCCTCACTTCTTTTGAGTGTCTTGGGAAATGTATTTTTCATATTTATGATTAAAAAAATATATATGCTAAAATGATCGTTTATTTTTTCCTTCCTTATCCACCCCCGGACTGGGATTCCATACGCTAATTAATGTTTCGTCGTGTAGATAAATCGTATTTGGGAAAAAAAAATGTTTTTTTCTATTTTACACCATCGACTTCCGTATACTTTTTTTTTGTAAGCAGAGTTGTAAAAAGTAAATAAATTAAGAAAGCTGTTTCTCCTAAAACTATACCAAGTTAATCGTTAACTTCCCAGCCACATGGACACCTACCCTTGAATGTACGCCCGCGATTACAATGCACGACATATAGAGTCAACCCCCACCACCGCCATCCTGTCCATTCGTTATCATGAAGGGACAGGATTGAAAAGAGACAGAAAGGCGTTTCCAAAAATGATTTATTAAATTTGTACATTTTGACTTAACTACTTTACAATAAGGGATATATTAGAGTTAGGCATCTTGTGTGAGCGGGAGGGGGGGGAGCAGTGTGGCGGCGAGTGCGCGCACGTCCGCGGGAGTGACCGCCGGCCCCGCGGGGGCGCTCTGCGGCGGGGAGCCCGGCTGCAGCGCCAGCAGCTGCGCCCCCTCGCAGGCGCCCGCACGCAACGCGGCCGCCGCCTCGCCCTCCGGCGCCACCAGGAACAGCAGCTCCGACTCCTCGCCGTCCCAGTACTCTTCGGCGGCGGAGCGCAGCACGCCCCTCGCCCATTCCACCGCGTGCTCCGTGTTGTCCACGAAGAGTGCCACGGCCGGAGTGTCGCGGAGGCGGTCCAAGGCAAACTCGCACAGGATCATCACCGGACTCGGCCGCCACGGGAAGTTCTGCAACATGATCCCTTTTATTCTCAACATGTAGCGTTTTTATGAAAACACAGAGTACTCGTAGCTCTATAAAAGTTCTTTCAAATGACTATTATCATTGTTACATTAAACTTTTTCAAGCGTAGGATTTTCAACTAAACTATTTAGGTAATATATACTTATCCCTGTACAAGTGCAGTGTGTAAAAGCATAGACTTTTTTTAGTCTTCAAGTGGTTATATTTTGTGTTTTTTTTTTCTTCCTGTTATTTTTTATACATTTGTATAAATTATTGGATGAATAATGAACCATTATTGAAGGTGTAGTCTTTCTATATGTTTACTTAATTTTAGTGTGATTTTAATAGCTGTCTGATTACAAAATAAAATAAAATACATTATCAACTCAAATAATTCTCTTATCAATTCAATTTCATTTATTAAATAATTAACATATACACGACCAACTTATATTTAAGGCGTATATATAACACAAATTACAAATTAAATAAAAAGTCAATCTATGCCGACGCTGTCTTAGGTGATAACTATCAGAAACATACCGACCGATGCTCCGCATAATTTCAGGATTATCTATCATACCACGCAACAATCGATAAAAATGCGTAAATAAATACACATTCCTTCTAATCTAAACTATTGCAGCTAAGCATACCCTGCATATCAGTAGCATATCATTACGATGTAAAGCTATTCTCTCTATAAAATTAACAAGCATGATAACACCGCAAGACTGCTGCTCACCGCACATCCACTCGTCCAGCTCGGTGTCGTGCTCTCACTCCGCTATATAATATAATTGCGCAAGTGGTTACCGTTTTGCGCTGAATACTGAATCGCATTTAACAAAGGTCTATGATGTTTAACTAGCTTCCGCAATCTTATAACCGAATTCATAATTTCACAGGAGCAAGAGACGGATCAGTCAGAAAATAACTTTTAACGGTGTAAAATAATGAAATATGGCTCGAGTCCGCAGTTGAACTCGGTACAATTGCGGTTCAACACCATCGGACCGACAAGTCCGCAGTTGTCTTTCGCGAGAAGAATAATAAGAACCGAATGCGATGGGAATTCGCTCGTAGAGTACTCACATATCCCTCGGGGTCGCCGGCAGCCCAGGCGCGCGCCTCGTAGGGCTCCTCCCCGGGGGGCAGCACGAGCAGCGCGGGAATGGCGCGCACGCGCAGCGCCCGCGCCAGCTCCTCGCGCGCCGCCGCATGCGCCCACGCCACGCGCAGCCACGGCATGCCCTCCGTGGCCCGCCGGAAGGACTCCTCGCTGCGGTCGCTGCTCACGTACACGATGCGGAAGTCGTGGCCGCGCCGCCGCACCAGCGAGCACGTCTCGGCGAGCTGCGGAGACAGCGCTTTGCACGGGGGGCACCACTGAGCGGCGAAGTAGAAGGCGAGCGTGCACGAGGGCGGGAGGTCGTCCAGCGCGAGGGGCGGCGAGGGCTGCACGCGCGCGCTGCAGCGCTCCAGGGGCACGCCGCGCAGCACGTCGGCCACCGGGCGCGGCCGCCAGGGGAACTCCTCGGGCCGCAGCAGCTGCTCCGCCGTGGGGCGGCTCAGCTCTTCGCCCTCGGCGTCCAGCAGGATGAGTTCGGGCGCGCCCACCGTCACCCCGTACAGGTGCATGAGTCTCCTGCCGCGGGCCTCCGCGTCGTCCAGCGGCAGCGCGAGCCACGGCGCGGCGGCCGCTCCCGCGGCGGGCGACAGCTGCACGAGCTCCAGGCCGGGGGGTCGCGCCAGGTAGAGTTGCGCGAGACGGCGCGTGAACTCGTCGCAGTCCGCGAAGGCGAAGTACAACCCGAGCACGGCGGGCGCGCCGAGGGCCTCCGCGGCGAGTATCGCGCCGTGCGGCTCGCCGCAGCGCACGAGGCGCGGCCCCAGCAGCCGCTCCCTCCAGTCAGCGCCCTCCAGTGGCTCCATGCCTCACGCGCCTTTCTAACTATGTTTATTCCGCGCGTCTACTTCCGGACGTAAACAGTAAACAATGCGGCCCGCCATAAATACATAAACAGCGGCGTCGTGGCGCATGCGCGCGCGTCGCGACGCTGATAGTTGACAGCGATGAAAACTTTAGTGTCGACTTTTAAAACAAAGCAAAAAAGTATTTGAAAGTTTTTTTTAACCACAGTTCAATTTACCGAATGGGTTTTAATTTTTAGTTAGGTACCTTGGGTCTTTCGTGCGACAATCGCTTAGCTTTTTTAAGTCTTTGATATGCCTATTCATTTCATTGATTTATCATTGATAAAACCCCAACAATCGGTTTGAAATATACTCTCTACGTTAATATGCATTTATTTATATATAACAAAGACCAAAGATAACTTGAAAGTTTACATACTGTAAAGAATAGGAAAACGCACTAGAAATAACACACTACTCATTAATTTATATAAATTTAATATAAATAAATGATTTATATGACGATAAATGATTTGTATCGAGGATTTTTTCTTTGGAATATTTTTTATCCACAGATACAATCATTGCACATGACCATAGACAGACTATCAATTTGCATTATGAATTAGCCTTACCGCATGCGTCTTTTCGATTCCCAAATTCGAATTCGGAATAGTATTTTTACTGAAAAGGATTTGATAAATTCACTTATCCTTCAATATAATTTTAGTTTTTTAAAAGATAATATTAAAAATTTAAAGAACTAAATCGAATCTCTCAGAATCTCCATATCAGTTTTGTTTTTATCTCAGAAATAATAGTAAAGAAAATTTTCTCCTTTTTATTTTTACAATTTTAAATCGACAAATAATTCAAAATATTGTTTTTGATAAAAAGCACAACCGGTCGGTACTGCGAGTTCTACGGACTTATAATAATAATAATTAGGATAATTTGTAAAGCGCCATTTTCGTAAAATACTACCTCAAGGGCGCTAATAAAGACATGGATTGTAATAATATTAATAGGATGATGATGATAATGATACAGAAAAAATCGATACGGAAAAATGATACGGAACGTCGAGTGGGCTGAGTTTGGAGCGGGGAAAAGATGAGCCGACAAATTGTAACGCCTTCCTTTCGATCCTCATGGGCTGGAGAATGTCCAAGATGTTGGGCAGGACGCCTCCCTGAGCGATGGTCAGAGCGGTAGAGAGCAGCTTGTTGAGCTCTTCGTCATTGTGGATGTCCAACTTTCAGACTAGCATAGTTGAAACAGAACTTTTATTCTCTTTTGCCGCCCATGATCCGACATGATGTTTTTGTCTCGGGGTTTTCCGCTTTTGCTGGCATACGAATCGGAGCTGGCGTAATTGAGGTATTTATGCTTTTGAAAGTATTGATTTATTAAACATATTGTTATCCACCTTGAAGTCTGTACTTTCTCAGCATTTCTTCTCCATGTTATAATCGATAAATTTAAACGTTGGGTTTCACTCTCTCTCGCTGCTCGCTGATAGTGTGTGAAGGAGACCTGTATTTACCAGAGCTTACTATTTGTTATTTTTTTATTATTTTATACACACACACATATATATATATATATATATATATATATATATATATATATATACATATATATATATATATATATACATATATATATATATATATATATATATATATATATATATATATATATATATATATATATATATATATATATATATACTTACATATATATATTACGGGGCTCGGGTATAGGTAATAATAACTTGTAATAAGGATGCAATCGGTTTATTCAACAGGTCGCCATGACAGTACAATGACAAGTGTGTGTAGCATTCCCTGCATTCGTCTCATAAGGGATATAACGTAAACATTCCCCGCGTACACCCCGCCCTGCCCCTAGCGGGCGCTTGGGGTCATAGTTCATGTTGCTACAAATATTACGCCGTAACATTCTCCCAACCTGGAACTGTGTTGGGTCCTCCCAACACTCCACCATAATCCTTTATTTATTTTTTTTTAAATCCTGAAACAGACAAACATTAGCTCTACCGGTATGAGTATACCGGAGTACAAAGTCCATCAGCTCTACGTCTAAATCCATCAGTATACAGGAATACAAAATCACATCGTCTCTATCAGTATCATTATATATACGGGAGTACAAATTCCATCAGCTCTACCTGTATCTGTATACGGGAGCACAAATCACATCAGCTCTACCTGTATCTGTATACGGGAGCACAAACCACATCAGCTTTACCTGTATCTGTATACGGGAGCACAAACCACATCAGCTTTACCTGTATCTGTATACGGGAGCACAAACCACATCAGCTTTACCTGTATCTGTATACGGGAGCACAAACCACATCAGCTTTACCTGTATCTGTATACGGGAGCACAAACCACATCAGCTTTACCTGTATCTGTATACGGGAGCACAAACCACATCAGCTTTACCTGTATCTGTATACGGGAGCACAAACCACATCAGCTTTACCTGTATCTGTATACGGGAGCACAAACCACATCAGCTTTACCTGTATCTGTATACGGGAGCACAAACCACATCAGCTCTACCTGTATCTGTATACGGGAGCACAAATCACATCAGCTCTACCTGTATCTGTATACGGGAGCACAAACCACATCAGCTTTACCTGTATCTGTATACGGGAGCACAAACCACATCAGCTCGAGCACAAACCACATCAGCTCTACCTGTATCTGTATACGGGAGCACAAAATCACATTAGCTCTACCTGTATCTGTACATATACGGGAGCACAAACCACATCAGCTCTACCTGTATCAGTATATGGGAGCACAAACTCACATCAGCTCTACCTGTATCAGTATACGGGAGCACAAACTCACATCAGCTCTACCTGTATCAGTATACGGGAGCACAAAATCACATCAGTTCTACCTGTATCAGTATACGGGAGCACAAACTCACATCAGCTCTACCTGTATCAGTATACGGGAGCACAAAATCACACCAGCTCTACCTGTATCAGTATACGGGAGCACAAACTCACATCAGCTCTACCTGTATCAGTATACGGGAGCACAAAATCACATCAGCTCTACCTGTATCAGTATACGGGAGCACAAAATCACATCAGTTCTACCTGTATCAGTATACGGGAGCACAAAATCCACGGTAACCGGTTATCTGCAGTCCACACTCTGGACACACATTACATTACCCCAATGTAATTACAATAATCCACTGCTGATTAAGTCCACTCAGGACACAAACATTATATTACACAAATGTAATCAAAATAATCCACCGCTTATTCAGTCCACACAGGACAAACATTACATAACACAAATGTAATTAACATAATCTACCACTTATCCAGTCCACACAGGACAAACATTACACTACACAAATGTAATTCAAATAATCCACCGCTTATTCAGTACACACAGGACAAACATTACATTACACAAATGTAATCGCAATAAGGATACCACGCTAGTGATATCGTAACACCTCAGTACTCACTAGGATAAAACAAACTAGTTATATCCATTACATATCATACTTAAAAGAACACCTTATACCCATTATGTTCATAATTTTTGCTGGCTTATGTTGTACCTAAACTTACCCATATAGTATGTGAACTAGTATCCACCAAATATATCCCAATAGCTGTTACACCCCTTACACAGTAATCATTCTCAAGTTCTTATATAAAGTCCAACTCGGTAGATGAGTTAATAATCACTATACTTGTACCCATACAGCTGCTTCTACAGCACTAACTTTCCCAAAGGTCTACCAAATCATCTCAATCTACTTCACTTCCATCCATGGGTGTCTGACTCACTTGAGTCCTTTGGATCTCCCTTACAAGGCATCAAAGCATCAACTACCACTATTGCACTGAACTTTTTATAACCAGGCATACATTTGATGCTTCTGATATAGTATACTGGTCAATGTCGGCAAACACTTTAGCAACCATATAAGGCCCACTTTACAACTGATCTATCTTATGATTGATCCCTGATCCCTCCTTTGTAATTTATTGCTTCCACAAAACAAGATCTCCCTTCTTATGCATATACGCTGCCTTACAATGCTTATTATACTTTGCCTTCCTACGCTCGGCTACTATATCTATTTTACTCTGGGCCTCTTTCTCCCTAGCTTTTAGTTGCCTATTAACAGATTCAATATCTTCCACTTCACCTCTTAAATCACTCAAAATATTACTTTCATGTCCAAACATTAAATGATAAGGAGTGAATTTAGTACAGTTTACAGTATTATTTATGACCCAAACAATTCCTGTAGCTTTCATCCGTAACAAATATGATTATACGATGATATTACATCTTTAGATCTCACACATGTTTTATAACTTTGATCTGTAACAAATATGATTATGCAATGATATTACATCTTTAGATCTCACACATGTTTTATAACTTTGATCTGTAACAAATATGATTATTCAGTAATAGTACATCTTAAGTCCTCCCACAAGTTTTATAACTTTCATCTGTAACAAATATGATTATGCAATGATATTACATCTTTAGATCTCACACATGTTTTATAACTTTGATCTGTAACAAATATGATTATGCAATGATAGTACATCTTTAGATCTCACACATGTTTTATAACTTTGATCTGTAACAAATATGATTATGCAATGATAGTACATCTTAAGTCCTCCCACAAGTTTTATAACTTTCATCTGTAACAAATATGATATTCAGTAATAGTACATCTTAAGTTCTCACAAACATCAATCACCACCAGATGATGTACCGGATCCAGTTCTAATTGAGCCACACTTTGGCTCGCTGTAAAATAACTTTTCTGTGATTAGTTAAAAATGGGTTTACCAACAATGCAATCAGCATTTCCTTTTTATTCATCGGATACAAGTGCCCATGTATCCACCTCCCAATACTAATATCAGCATTTCCTTTGTCTGCATTTAATACAAGTGCCCATGTATTCATCTCCCAACAATGAGATCAGTATTTCAGTATCAGATACAAGTGCCCATGTATCCATCTCAACTCCATCAATCTGCAGACGGAGTATGACTTCACCTAAAATAAAATTTATATCACCCGCACTCAATGAGGAGCTCTC
Source organism: Brachycentrus maculatus (assembly GCF_059751285.1). NCBI lineage: Eukaryota > Metazoa > Arthropoda > Insecta > Trichoptera > Brachycentridae > Brachycentrus > Brachycentrus maculatus. The sequence continues at coordinate 3,010,574 of NW_028280815.1, read as the reverse complement.
TCCCCCCCTGTCAAATCCAATTTAAGCCTCCTGACTATCAATTCGGCACCCATGCACCAGTGCCATCTTCGCATGGAAATAATGGGTCATTGTTTCTTCATTTCTCCGACCCATCAGTGACCTCTCCGGCCAGTTTCGCCTGCATAAAGAACAACTTGGAGTAGTCACTCCATCCGTAGATAACGCCCAGTTGATCGATCTCCTCCAACCATGCCTCGATGTTCGTTCCTTTGTCCTCGGGGTCGACGCGTATAATAAGTTAGTCGCCCCGCATTTGGCCCGCCGTGACAATCTTAGGGGAGAGAAATGCACCCGCGAGAAGTACAATTCCATCATTCCCTCAAATATCTGCTTTATGTGATGCTGCAGCAGGACGTTCAGATCCACGATGTTCTCAGTTCCATGGTCCTCGTCGGAGCATGCCTTATCCTGTCCGCATCTCCATGATATAAACACGTAACAAAGGATACGCCCAAATTTAAAGTTCTCAAAATTTGGCAAAATTGTTCGAAATCTTTAAATTCGAAAACGTCCAAACACACCATGTGACGTAAAATAATTTAATTAACGATGAACAAAAGTTAACTCCAAGTGTTAGTCAACCCAATGCTTTGTTTCACTTTTTGAACAAAGGAAGCACTCAGATTTTGTTTGTTTGTTTATTTTACGCAAGAACACGCCCAAAATTTGACAAAAATGCCCGAAATCTTGGAATTCAAAAACGTCCGAACACACAATGTGGCATAAAATAATGTAATCCAAGATGAAGAAAGTTCAACTCCAAGTGTTATTCAACACAAAGCTTTGTCTCACTCCTTAAACAAAGGATGCATTCGGTTTGTTTACATTACGAAGGAACACATCCACAATTTTACAAAATTATCCGAAATTTGTATTTCAAAAACGTCCACAAACACGTATGACGTAAAACAACGTAATTAATGATGCACAATATTCAATTCCAAAAGTTATTTATCACATGGCTTTGTTGAATTCGGCAAACAATGGAAACACTCGCATCTGTTTTGTTTATATTACGAAAGTTGGTCCAAAAAGCACAAAATTTTAAATTACGACTTTCAATCACTTTTCACAAATTCGCTGTTCATTTATCGAACTTCGTATCCCACTTCTGAATTATTACGGGGCTCGGGTATAGGTAATAATAACTCGTAATTAGGATGCAATCGGTTTATTCAACAGGTCGCCATGACAGTACAATGACAAGTGTGTGTAGCATCCCCTGCATTCGTCTCGTAAGGGATATAACGTAAAAATTCCCCGCGTACACCCTGCTCTGCCCCTAGCGGGCGCTTGGGGTCATAGTTCATGTTGCTACAAATATTACGCCGTAACATATATATATTTTTATTTTATTGTCTTGTCTGACCTTATTTAACACATTTCGGACGGGTGTTTTTAACGTCAGCTGGCCGCTGGCGACAGGATTAGCTTATTATATATGTACATAAGGTTAAGACTTTTAAGTTTTTTTTTTTTTTTTTTACATAAGGTTAAGACCTTAACAAAGAGATTATGTAATTTCTTCTTTTCTGACTTTGAAATGAGGCTAGGGCAGAAGGTAAAAATACCCTTTCCATCCTTAAGCACCAATCAACCGAACGGGTAGAAATATCTTTAGTGCGTTAATAAAAACAATTTTATTATATGCTCTTTCTTTTATCTTTTTGTTTATCTTTGTCAGGGAGAGCATATAGCTTCAGCCAAACCCAGAATACCGGAATTACTTGGCAAGTAAACCAAATACAAAAGACATGTCAAAACGACAACATTAAAGGCTATAGTCTAGCGAGGATGGAGACTGAGTGAGGTCAGTGAATTTGAGAAATCTGGAAATCTGGAGAGTTATACTTGGTGAATACCACTATTTTTTAAAATCTATTGTAAGACATGTTTTGATGCGTTCCAAATCATTTTCAAATATCATATGTAAAGCTAAGTGTAAATTTTCCCAAGGACACAACTCTAGAATTTAGACTTGGCTTCACATGTTCACGTGTTCAAAATGATAGAGCGGATAGAGTTGATGTAACCCACTTAAGTTAGGAAAAAAGTTAAATAAACTATTGTTAACCAGGCTGAATCAATGTCAACCAATAATAATTTCCCCTTTTGATTATGCACATACTTAACATGAGCTCGGTGAAGACCTAATGCCCCCTATACAATGCCTGCATCGCTCCTGTTCTCTTATACGGCTGTGAAACATGGTACCTTACAAAGGCCCAGAGCAGCCGTATACTGAGCTTTGAGAATAGGTGTCTCCGCATGCCTCCTGAGAGCTTTAATCAAGCTTGCCTCTTTTACAAGGCATCAGGTTCGCGCCACCCAGGACGACCGCTGTTGACAATTCGTCGGCAGTTCTCGTCAGAACTTCGGGACGCAGATCTGACTTGGGAGGATGCGAGGGAGCTGGCAGCCGACAAAAAAGCCTGGAGACAGTTTGTGGACTCCATATGCTCCACCTAGGGATCGAATACGGTTTAATAATATAATTAACATATATGAATATATACTTTAGAGAATAACCAATAGGGAAAATATTTAATAGTTAACATTGATTCAGCCTGTTTCCCAACTTAAATTTATTGGATTTTTGATCCAAAAAAGTTTATTGGATTTTTGAGGTTATATACTCAGATAATTTGATAAATGCAAAATAATTAAATACTGGCAATAGCCAGTCTATCGGTAAGATGGAGGGTGAGAAATCAGAGGAGCTCTTCTGTAAAACAAAAGTGTGGTAACGAGCCCCTAAATTATGGAAAGAGTATTTAATTTTATAATTGTTTTGCGGAATATGAAGCTTTTCATTTTTATAAATGTATCGCTCAAAATTCATAATAAAACTTCAAGAACAAACAATAAATAAAAAATGGAGAGTATAATACAGTTTACAAAAATGAACCATTGGATTAAAATTACAGATGAAAGTTGGAAAATGACTAAAAGAGTGCAGTTATAAATTAAATTGCAAAAGCAAGTTTTAAAAAATACACAGATTTAATAGATATAAACATCATCAAGTCAAACTGAGATACAAACATCATATGCAACAAAATAATCTCATAAGTATCATCTATTCTAAATAAGGGGAAGGTCTCCATGAGTGGCGGTGAAGTAGGAGTGCAGGCGCCGTGCGAACTCGGGCCCCAGCGAGCGGGCGGCGGCCAGCGGCGCGGCCTCGCGGCGCACGGGGAGTGCGGCCAGCGCGCGCACGCACGCCTCGGGAGAACCCGACAGTGCGCGCCGCAGACGCATCGGCGCAGGGTGCGCGCGCGCCACCGCTCCCGCCGTGTCCACACTCGCCAGAGGCAACTTGCCCAGCGCCTGGCTCCACAGCCGCAACAGGCCATTCCCTCCGGCGTCCACCCGAACGCAATCCTTGTTGTCCCCGCGCATGTAGAAATCAGCCTGGAGATCTTGAGCGTACTTTATTTTCCTAGAAAATTATACTTAGATATTTTTTGACTATCGAGGATAAAATATTGCGCTAATGTTTAAAGTAGTAAAGATATTAAACTCACTTTATAGGCGCTTCAGCTATGGCTTTAGTAAACTGGAGAAGTACCTGCGCGACTTCCTCGGGATTCTCCGCTCGCGTGGTGCTCACCGATTCCTCCAACAGCAACTCTGCAACATTCATTCGCTTATTCCACAAGCTATGAGGATAAATTGTAAGAAAGAAATACAAAACACGCGAGCTATGTAGACATTTATCAAGTTAATACTCACTCGTCAAATAATATTCCAAATCATTTTCTGAAATGGCCGAGGAATCTTCACTGACAATATTTTGCTTTACTCCATTTTTCCATTTGGCAGTATGTTTGTTTTTTAGATTCCTGAAAAAAATATATTAAATTTTAAAGGCGTCCGCAATTTTACTTGGCCGTAAAATCGGGATTAATTTATTACGTCGATGTTTTAAGTATTGTACATAAAAAAATATAAAATTTTCACAAAATGCTCAAAAAATAAAATAAAATAAAGTCATAATTTTTTTAAACGAGTAGAAATAAAAACAGGAATGGTGAATATAGGACAAATAAAGGACAAACGGTGCATAGTAAAAGCAACCAGTTACAGTGGAACCTCAGTGTACGTCCTTAATCCGTTCTAGATCATGAGACTTATACCAAATGGGACGTATACCAAACGTATTTTCCCATAAGAAATAAAGGGAAAATGATTAATCCGTTCATATTATACATTGATGTGGTTGTATAAAATAATTTAAACAGTACTTAGTACTACAATAGATGAATGTGAAATTTGGATTAAAACAATGTTAAACTTAAACAAACAGTTTAACAAAATTTATAATACATAAACGACTAAATAAAGTCTTTGTCGTTTCATGTCATACGCGCTCTAGTTTGCGCACAGTTGCATATCAGACAGGGGCGTCAGAGCTACATAAATAAAATAAAAACTTTAGCCTTACAGGTGAACATTTAGCCTTACTTTACCTCGGTGAGAAGAATCAAGTGCTTATGATGCTGAGAAGATGTTATTGTTTGGAAGGAGAGTCCGCTTCCAGTAAAACATCAGGAATTAGACATTTTGTTATTTTAGCTAAAAAGTCCAAACATGACGCATACCAAGTTGGACTTATTCCAAAGCAGACGTACACCGAGGTTCCACTGTATCTCTTTTATAAAAAAATGAATAATTCTGACGCTCTCATTGCGCTAGCGATTCAGCTCTAACCATTCATCGAGTATTACTTTCACTCACGTAGAAGTATGCTTAATGGGGGTGAAACCTAAAGTGACGGGCAGCTCCGCAGAGGAGAAGCGTGAAGCGATATTCCGGGTTTTCCCTCTTGACAGCAGCCACCCGTTCTCCGAGGTTTCGCGCCTTCAGCATCTGGAGCAGCTCTCCTACATCAAATACCAGCAGAGCGTGCTCTTCCGGGACGTGCACTGCGGCCGGCTGCAGCGCGCGAGTGGCAGCCCGGCGCCGCCAGGTGACCAGAGGGTGGCGAGGCGAAGCGGACACAGTGGCTCCGCCGCCGCACACCACCGGCCGCACCAGAGAGAACTCCCCTCTCTCCAGCAGCTCCGAGGAAACTTCTACTACCATGTACTGGAACCAAAAAGAAAACACTATTGTAATAACAGATAATACTAGATGCTTTTTTTTAATAAAGAAGATTGCGGATAAAATACAATTTGAGTATTTACTGATAAATACTGCTTTCTATTTGGAGCTGAAACGAGGACAGTAGGGCTAAAAGATAGACAGAAAATAGATGTACTAAAGATGTGCTGATGGAGACAACAGATGAGATCGCACATATATATATATATATATATATATATATATATATATATATATATATATATATATATATATATATATATATATATATATATATATATATATATATATATATATATATATATATATATATATATACACCCCAGGACAAAAAAATTTACGAGTCCTCAAAAAAACTAAAATTGACACATAATGAATTATTCTTGATATTTAATTAGTTTTTTTTGTATTGTTTAACATATGTGATGACTACTCGTTACTTCAAGGTTAAAATGAAAGATCTTACTCATGAATTGTACTTAGAAATTGCCATTATATACCAAGTATCGGATTATCTGAACCTTAGAGACCCATAACGGTTCATTTATGGTCGAGTGTTTGTGATGGAGTAATAAAAGACATGTAATTTTTTAATTCATATTTAAGAAGAAGGTTCTAATCGCTTTATTTTAAATTAAGGTATTTTACATTTAAACATATTTATAACATTTAAAAATATTTAATACTTAGTGAATTCACCTTTATTTTTTATAACATGTAAAATTCTATTATTTAACGAAGCGTAAAGCGAATCTTAAATTTCTGATGTTATTTCTTCTTCCTAAACTTGAATCAAGTTTTTTTAATTTCCTCAATGTTTTTTTATTTTTTTTTCCCGACTTTTCTTTTCATAATCGCCCATAAATTTTCTATCGGGTTCAAATCAGGACTATTCTCGGGCCACGACAACGATTTTAAGCCAATTTTATCCTTGAATTCATTGATCTGTAAGAAAAACAATAAATTATTTATTAAGTGGTCACAAAGTGCATTAAAAAATAAATATTTGTACTCACAGTGCGGGCTCTAATGGCACGGCGCAGAATCGTCTTGAAAAATCGGGTCCGCGGTATACTGCGTAATGTCCTCGATTGTTGGAATAAGATGGTTTTTCAACACTTTTTTGTACTGGATGGCATTCATCGTACCCTGTACAAAATTAGAAGTCCCAAACCGTACGCTGTCATGCAACCCCAAATCATGATGTAGGGTGAATGTTTAACGGTTCGAGTGACGCACGACGGATGGTATCTTTCCCCAAGTTTTCGTCGAACTATCTTTCTGCCGTCTGGACCAAAAAGGTTGAATTTTGATTCATCGGAGAAAATAACATTTTGCCAATCCTCCAAGGTCCAATTCTGGTGCTCCTTTGCCCAATCCAGTCTTCTTCATCTTCTTGCTCAATGCTGAGCGTCGTGGTCTTCTGGAATGTCAGGCACTTGGTGCACAAGTCCTCTCCATTCTTCCCGGTCCTGGGCCAACTTGATGGCAGCGTTTAGCGAGGATCCGGTTAATTCCTTTATTTGGTCTGTCCATCTTGTTGGAGACCGTCCTCTTGCCCGCTTGCCTTCAACTGTACCTGTTACTACCAGTTTTTCAAGACTCTTCTCGTTCTTTCTGGCGATATGCCCAAAGTAGGACAGAATCCTTTTCCTGCAAGTCGTGGAGAGTCTTTCTGTCACTGACAGTTCGCGGAGAATGGAGACGTTTGTGCGTCTTGCAGTCCAAGGAATGCGCAGCATCCTCCTCCAGCACCACATTTCAAACACATCCAGCATATGTCTTTCCTTTTTCCTCAGTGTCCATGTTTCCACTCCATACAGCGCAATGGAGAATACAAGAGATTTCACTAGACGGGTTTTCGTTCTCCTCAGTATGGACCGATTTTTCCATATCTTCGCCAGACTAGACATCCAGTCTAGCCTTCTGCATTTTGTTCGTCAGTAATGGTTTCTTTGCGGGACTTCGTGATTGGAAACCATGCTCCAACAGCCGCCTGGACACTGTTTTTACTGAAAATGTTGATTTGCTGGTAGATTGCACCTCTGCGTGTATTTTAAGTGCCGTTAAAAATCGATCGCGCATAACAATTTTTTTTATTAAGCGATCATCTCGGGCAGATGTCGCGCGCCCTCATCCGCTTCCTTTCTTCCGTTCTATGGATACAGTTTCTTGGAATTTTTTAAATAAAAACCTTACTGCACCTTCTGAATACCCAACTCGATGAGATATTTTACAATTAGATATGTTTTGTTGCGACAGTGTGATTATTTTGGATTTTATCGCAATCGACATTTGCTTTGCACTTTCCATGATTTTTGTGTTATGTTCACTCAAACGCGGGTAAAACAAAATTGTTGAGACATTTTAAAATGTAAATATTGTAGAAAGGTGACACAAAGTGTCCTTAATTTATTGAACAAAAGAAAGAGGTATCGAAAAAGGATTTCTTAGAAAAAAAATTCAGTTAAGTCAAGGCGTGCGGTAGCAAGTAAACTCGTAAATATATATATATATATATATATATATATACACATATTCACGGACAAACAGCTTCAAGCTGCCGCGCTTGGATCCATTTTGTATTGGAACTGCAGAATGATCCGACTGCGGTAGCTAAAAGTACTGGTACCTTCATGCATTCTCCGGGCTTCAGACTCTTGCAGTTCCGGATTGCAGGTTCCTGTAACCCCTTCCTTTTGCGTGCCCCCCCGGGTAGAGAGCCGTGAGATCCCAATTCTCTGCATTCTGGCTCCGCAGTCAACTTGGAAATGGTTTCTTTAAGTACACGAGTAGAAGCCGGAGGATCCTCTTCAATATTTTCAATGTCTGAAAAGTGACTACTGCTTAAAATAATAGATTACTAAATTGTAACTAAACAATCACAAATTTCTATTTTACTAAATTGTAACAATTACAAATTTCATTTTAACCACTTCGACAAAAAATAATTGGTCTATGTGGAATAAAACTATTTCTAATTTTAGTATCTTTCCATTAGTGAAAACAGACTAGTTAAAAAAATTCATTGGAAAGCAAAAATAACTACTTTACAAGAAATAAATACACATAAATTATTATAAAATGCATAACTGATTCTATATTATAAGTTTTTGATTGAGTCTATTATCAATGTACATTAAGGAAAAGTTTTTGGGCAAAAACCAAAAGCTTTTTTGTGCTTTTGTGGATTTGCAGAAAGCGTATGACCGAGTTGATAGAAAGAAGCTATGGAAGGTGTTATCTGAATATGGAGTAAGCAGTAAACTTATCCAAGGCATTCCATCCTTGTACGAGGATAGCACTGCATGCATTAGGGTAAGTGATTCATTTTCATCCTGGTTTAGCATCTCTAAAGGTGTCAAACAGGGATGTGCAATGTCACCATGGCTGTTCAACCTATACATGGTTAACAACTATACAAGATTTAAATGTTGGAGCTAGAATGAATAATTTGACTCTCTGTTGCCTTTTGTAGGCTGACGATGCTGTTCTTCTTGCCGATAGCAGAGAAGATCTGCAGGTGCTGGTGATAGAGGTGTATAATGTGTGCAAGGAAAGTGATTTATTGATGAATGTTAGCAAATCCAAAATTATGGTTTTTTGAAAGAGATAAATGTAGATCTGAGTGTGAAATATTGGTAAATGGAGAGATTTTGGAGCAATTAAATGATTTCGTATATTTGGGTAGTATATTTTCTAGGGATGGAAAGATTGATAAAGACATAGAAAGAAGAGTGAATGCTAGGAACAAAGTGATGGTGCACTGCAATCAGTTATAGCAAATAAAAACCTATCAGCGAAAGCTAAACTGGCAGTACACAACGGAGTCCTGGTTCCGACCCAAATGTATGGAAGTGAAACATGGAGTTGGCAAAAGAAGGATGAAAGTAGACTGAATGCAGTCGAAATGCGATCTCTCAGAAGAATGTGCGACAAAACGATGTATGAAAGATGTTCGAATAGTGAAATAAGGAAGAAATGCAGAGCTGAGATAAGCATTATAAATAAAATTAAGAAAGGTGTATTGAGATGGTTTGGACATGTAGAGCGAATGAGTGAGGAAAGAATGGTAAAACAAATTTATGAGGCAAATGTAATTGGAAAAAGCAGCAGCGGAAGACCGAGAAAAACATGGCACGATAAGGTATGCCAAATACTTGAAAGCGCTCAGGTTAGGAGTCGAAACAATCGGCGGGTATGTATGAGGAGATGCATGAACGTGGAAGAGGCGAAGAATGTTTGCAAAGACAGTGGTGTGGCGTTCTATTCTCTCTGCCTACCTCTGCGGGGAAGCGGTGTGATGGTTAGTTAGTTTTAGTTAGTTACCAATAAACATTTTCAATACCTGAATCAATTACCGCCCCAACAAAATCATAATTACGGAGTTGGGGAGAGCGGCTTCCTTCACTATTACACAAGTCCACTGTCAGGTCTACCCTCTCCTCCATGTCACGAAGCCGCACTTGTCGTTTTCCGCACAGACTCAAATATACTGACCCATAATTATATGGTACCGACTATGTCGAATTCCTAAACTGAGATCCATCTACCCATCGCTTATGTTCAACATTCAAACATGATAAAAACAAATAATATTGTTTAAGGGCTGTACAGTTACTTATAATTGTTTAGTTAAATTATGTTTCAAATAATAAACATTTGAATAAAACACGCCCGAAAACAACTCGCCCTTATTCAAAAAACGTATGACTTCGAGCAAAAATAAAAATTGACGTTTGACAATGTAAACCATAGATACTAGCAATTTGACAAAAAGAAGTGCTTACGGGTCAAAATCACTCGTAAACGAATGGAGGCAGAATTTTGGATGATCCCTAATCTCCCATTGAATAGTGCATAGGGTAACACGTCAAATCGTTCGTTATGTGAAGGTAAGGTGATCATCTAAGCAACCAAGTTTGTCAGTTATTTTATGATTTAAAAAATATCTAGTAATAATGTAATAAGTAAATCACTAAATAAGTTATCCATGAGAAATGGAAATTAAAGGATATTTAATTTTTGACACGTGCTGAAAATATTTTTTGTATGTATTATAATTATTTATCCATATTCGTTCCCTACATGGACCATATGGAATACACAAGCTGCCTCCCAAGATCGTCTGTCGGCTGTCAGCGCCTTTACATATTATCAAGTCAGGTTCTCGTCCTGAATTTTAAATGAGAACTCTCGACGAATTATCATTAGTACACGTCCTGGGCGGCGAGAACTTGATGCTGAGAGGCAAATAGCAGCAGCCAAATTAGTTTATTTTTTAGAAAAAAGCGGGTGAAATTAGCGTAAGGAGTTCACGGTGCCTATACAAAAATTTTAAACTTAAAATATTGGCTTTCCTGTAGAAAATTACCATATACTTGTTATGTAGTATTTATATGGGATTTAAGCAATCGGATACCAAAATAGAAAAATAGGGTCCGAAAACTTGGGTTTGGGGGGTAAACCAAGAGAAGAGTACGGAGAGAACATTTCAATTAGGTATCCAATTCGCTGATCTAAACCATAGACACCAGAAAGAAATATGTATATATGCATATGAGTGAAAAGGACAAAAACCATATGACATAATGAAAGATGAAGATAATATTATTCACTTTTAGATGTCTATGGCTTTAAAAGTAGTATGGTGGACGTGGCCTGCGCTTAGTATGTTTTGGTAATATAATTAGTAAAATAAAGTCGCAAATATGTCTGACGCGGCCCCTACCAAGAGTGCTCCCGTCCAGGGAGACCCCGAAATGAAGGGCTGGCTCTTCAAGTGGACTAATTACCTAAAAGGATATCAGAGGCGATGGTTCGTCTTGTCCAATGGGGTGCTGTCATACTACAGGTACTCGTTATATCGTAGATTAATTGTTTACTAAATCGATCTCCAGAGTGGCTGTCATACAGTTTACGGCATTTAATCGATATTATAAATATGATTTTATTGTAAATTTCGTTCTTCGATCGCTTGTTCAGTCTGATTTGTCAACTTTGGCTCGGTCGAAAATGTCACTCGGCCGTACTTGTCAATGTCATCATAAACGAGTCTTGCATAAGTGAATGGTGAATCAGTAGGCAGACCCTGTCGATCGTATGCCCTTATCGCCACAGCACTCGGGAGTCGGCGGGCGCGCGAGCCGATATCTCGGCGGAGTGTGGCATGTTGCATGGGTCCGCACGGACGTTAGCGCGCGCGAGCTGATGCTGCAGAGATAAGCGGCTGCGGACGGAATGCGGCACGACCGTAGCATGTTGCATGACCCCGGGCGGCTCGCCTCACTCGACACCCTCTCTCCGCTCTCGGGCCAATGCTGATGCTTACTATTATTGCTATAGTGAAATAGGCGGGTCCGAAGTCGCACCCTGACCAATTCGGTGTAATGAAGATATGGTTAAACCGAATTTGTATATGTATATAAAAATAAACAAACATTTTATGTATGAATAAGTGATGTTCAAATTTTGAAATAAGGATAGAATGCAGGGCTGAGATAAGCATTATCGATATAGTTAAGAAAGGTGTGTTGAGATGGTTTGGACATGTGAAACGTATGAGTGAGAAAAGGACGGTCAGACAAATTTATGAGGCGAATTTAGTTAGAAAATGAAGCGAAGGAAGACCGAGGAAAACTTGGCACGATCAGGTATGTCAAATACTTGAAGGCGATGGGGTCAGGAGTCGGAATAATCGGCGGGTGTTTATGAGATATCTAATGTTTGCAAAGACAGAGTGGTGTGGCGTTTTATTTTCTCTGCCTACTCCCGCGGAATAGCGGAGAGATGGTAAGTTAGTAAAATCTTACCGCTGCTGTGAAATAAATTTATTATTCCCAAAACCAAACAATCTTATTACGGTAGGGACTGACCTCCACATTTCGTCGTAACGTAACGCCGTAACATCGCTCGCGGCGAGCCGGTTCGCTGTGCTGACTGCGAATGCTCGCACCGTAACGTGTTACGTTACCTTTTAGGTCTTGTCTGTTTTAGTTTGTCACGGGGTTTTAGTTTTATATTTTGTCACACCCGCTTTAGAATGGAAGTGAATATTGGGGATCGTGATATGACGGTCAAGGTCGAGGTAGACATGCTCATTATTAGCACAAAAGCATCCCACAATTAAGCAGGTGCTACTTAGAAGCGTTTGTACTTTGTTAGAAATAAGCATGTTTATTTGGAGTAAGCTCAAAAATCGCCAGTCGTTCGATTTCCGCGCGTGCTACCTGCAGCGCGGTCGGAAGAGGGCGCGCTCCGAGTTCGCGTTCAGTAACTCGGAGTAGCGAGTATGCTTATCTCGGCTAGAGAGCATGCTCATAAGCATACTCTTTATTAGCGCGTCTATCTGTACCTTTGGGTTGAGATTTTACTGATTCCTTTTGGCATTTAATAGTCGATCTTGTATTCTTCGGCATTTTGTTAAAAGATTTATATTATCCACTTCGTGATGGAATTGCATTTTTAATTTATTATTAGATTAAAACCAATATTTTTAGCTTTTCCACTTTTTTTATTTGACCAGCGACCGGGTTTCGTCGTTACCGACATCATCAGACTGGTGATGTCGGTAACGACGAAACCCGGTCGCTGGTCAAATAAAAAAGTGGAAAAGCTAAAAATATTGGTTTTAATCTAATAATAAATTTTGTTAAAATTTCTTATATGGGTGTCTCAAAAGTCTTCGAGTAGATTTTCAAAATGATTATCCAACCGTCTGCACCCGATGGTGCTCAGCGCACCACGTTAACTCGACGTTCGCGAAGGCTACTTGACCAGTCCCGCGCTCCGCATTCTCACATCTGAGAATGGAATATATTCGATACGATACGCACGACTGTAGTGAAGGAACTCGGTGGCTATGACTAAGGCACTCGTGTTTGCATACCCGCACTCGTACAAGCTCAAGTAACAGTTGTGCCCCGACAATGTGCATGATCAGCTTCAAGTTATTTTTCCGTTTATTTCCTTTTTGAATGTCAACAATTGTACATTTGTACTAAAGTTGGGATGTTTAGTTCCGGCGTGTACTCTCCGATGTGGACTGCTTTCAGCTATCGGGAAACAGTGGGTCTAGATAAACGAGTGGCTCGGAGAGGGCAAAGAGAAGGGGCCAACATTTTGACTTCTTTACAATAAACGATTGCTAACCGTTTCAAATGTTTCACTTTCGAAGCACATAATTATAAAGCAAAAACCTAGTAAAATACACTTTACATGTTCAGTGCGTTTAAAACGTTGTCCATTTTTTTCCAAGAAGACCAACATTGTAGTTAATTTTTTCATTTCCTATCGTATCGAGTATCGATGATTATAGCCATAGTTTAAAAATATTTCAAAAGGCATATGTATTGAAGAATCTTTTTGTAAACGTCTCTCGCAATTTACAATCCTTGTTTGAAAAAATGTATAGCCGAGTTTGTAACTAAGCCCTACGCATCTTGGAGAAATGTTTTGCCCTCAACTTTATACGAAGTCACCAAATAGACCTCCCTCGGTGTGTCAGTGCTTCCTATATTGGACTTTCCTCATTTTAATTTAACTCCTAAGTGACTTCAGTCTTTCTCTTTGCCTCGATCCTCGCTACATCGCGCATCACCAGCATTGTTCCGCTTCGGCTCGATGTAATGCACGCGCGCGCGTGAATAGTAATCAGGACTGGCGTCTCCTGATTCCGGAGCCCAGAGCCCATACTCATTACCTCTCTGGACGCCAAGATAGAAGAGTTTACAATATTTAAATTATAATACGCGATCACTAATCACCGAAAAACTAATACCGGCAACGCTATAAAACGCTTTGTAATAATAATAATAGTAGTAGCAATATTCGCCAATTCAATAAATTAATGGAGGTTTTCCTAAAAAAATAACTCGAGGCTGCTTTACAATGTACAATTGAAAGTAGCGTACAAGTGCGTACAATTATTTTAAACACAAACGGAATATTTATAACTTATTTGATACACGATGATTGCTTTCGGGGTTTTTACATAACACGTAGCATTTATAGTGTGTAACTGAACTTATCGTGTAGGATTTTAATCGATGTATAATAATAATGATGTCACGCGGAGTCATGTACGTACGTAGTATTGCGAATGTGTTAGGATTATAGATAGGTGTAATGTATGTATCAGCTCGGGTTCTCGAAATGCGGAACAATGGAATATGTTATACCGCGACAAGCTGGCAATTCGCAACCCGCTACCGATATCGCCTGTCACCGCCGCCACCGCCGCCACCGCGTCACACCGCGGAGCCGAAAGATAATATTAATTCAATTTTTATATATTCTTCTCTTCGTCTCGTCGTGTCACATGTAAGACATGTTCTTAGCGATATGACGTCCGATGATAAAATTAATAGGTCTTTCTCGTGGTAGTACACCGTCATCGAGTCAGGTCAAGAAAATACGTAATTAAAAAAAAATGCATAAAGAATTGATCTCCTAATACTTACCTATTCTGATCGAATATATCTATTGCTGCCAAATTACACGCATTTTCCCAATATACCGACATGCCTTACTAGGCTTCCAAGCTTCGGTGATACTTATTTGAAATATAGTCCGAGTATAATAGATGCGCGTGTAATTAGCAGACTTGCACGAAATGTCGCTGAAGTTGTAGGAATAATTAGGATTAAGCTTGACATGTATGTGCGTCCGACGTCCGACGCTTCCCCGTGACGTGTGGAGGACGTGTGGAGGACGTGTCGCGTGCAGCGTGCAGCAGTCCGAGAGTATGTGTGTTGTAGGTGTGCGGGCCCCGTGCGCGCGCTGTCCCTGCGCCGCCAGCCGAGGCCTCGCCAGCGGTGAGTCTTCCTCCGCCTCCTACCTTCCGCATTCGTAGTCATCACTCACCGCGCACCATTCTCCACCAGCTGCCGTAACGCTTTTATTCCATTTCCACTTCAACTCTGCTTATAGATGTAAAACAAACAGCCTCAAAAATGGTAACACAAAGCTTACCTTACCACCGAGCTTCTCACCATATCTCGGTGAACCCTGGATATCTTTAATCCGATTCACTGTAGACAATAAGGGCAACGTTGAATCCGGAACCCGTAAACGTACGTACGAATAATCTGTAAAATTCAAGGAGCTTCCAGAAGCTGATTTGGAAGTAATCCGACATGTAGCCGATAGTCGTATTTAGGCGATCGAAGCTTCTTGAGAAAAGAGACACGTATGTTATATTTCTATTGCTTTCTCCTCATGGATTTGTAAATTAATTCCGCGTAAATGTATTCGCGCATCTCAGTCGAGAGTAAAACTTCAGCGAGATCCTAATTTCTAAAGAAGTTTACCGAATAAATGTACCACTCGCTTCCGTTCGATACACATTATAATAAAAAGGGCAATTTCCGGGAAATACAGATACTTTTATGATAATGATAGTAGAGAGATGGCTGCTAGTAAATATTAATACGGTATGTACTGCGTACAACCCGATTAATTCACACACATCTTACACTGCACTCGTAATATAAATGTATGTTTCTTCGACGATTTTCTGGTGCTGGGGTGGGTGAATTTGTAGGCGCCGTCACGAGCGACTACCGAAATCTACCGAACTGTTAACGAGGGCCCCATTTATTAAAGTATCGTCGCAAGTAACTCGGAAAGGTCCAGCAACCGACCCTTTCTCCTCCCCTTGTCACGGGTCCCTCGTCTCTGGTGTCGCTATACTTATACGGCTTCACCACTATAACACGATATAATTCTGTATTTTAGTTTGATAAAGGGACTCTCGATAGCTCACCCTTGGTTATGTTCTTTTATTTATAAATTGAAGACATTTTTTATTGCTGTAGTAAGAAATATCGCTACTTGCATTTTTTCCTAGATGCGTTCTAAGTTGTGAGAAGTGCGAGTGCATGGTGCATGAGTAGCTGCTAGCTGCGGTCATATCGCATTATCGGCACGGAACAGGATAATGTATCGGTGCCTGATTTTCCCTCCCCGTCAGCCAAGTCGGTGTGGGTTCGCTTTATTCCATCCGCCATGTCGGTGCCCGGTGCCCGGTGCCTGGTGCCATTCGTCATCCTATTCAATTTTGTACTATTATTTATTTTTTAATCACATCTCACTATCGACAGATTAAATCGTCGATTTAGGTACTGGGCGGGGGTTAGAATGTAGAGATAGAGCGTTTGTGCACTACACGGAATTTTACCGTTCGGCAGTCCTGTTTTTAAAAATAAAAGCGACTACGACAGTTTGAGATGGCCAAAAGCGCAAGACAATCATCCGTTTTATCAAGCTAATCGGACTGCCGGACGGTAAAATTCCTGTAGCGCACAAGCGCCCGTAGAGTGGTAGTACAGCGTGGCGCGGTTTGCTCGATGCGCAGGAACCAGGCGGAGATGGCGCACACGTGCCGCGGCACGATCACGCTGGGAGGGGCGCTCATCCACACCGTGGACTCGTGCACGTTCGTGATCTCCAACGGGGGCACGCAGACGTTCCACATCAAGGCGGCCAGCGAGGTGGAGCGCCAGAGCTGGGTCACGGCGCTCGAGCTGGCCAAGGCCAAGGCCATCCGGGCGGCCGAGAGCGAGGAGGAGGAGGACGCGGCGCCCGCGCCCGCCGAGGAGGCCTTCGCCGCGTCCACGCGCGAGCTGGCCGCGCGCCTCGACACGCTGCGCACGTGCGCCGAGCTCATCGGCAAGCACGGCGCCGCGCTGCAGCGCGCGCTGGCCGAGCTCGGCCGCCAGGACGAGCAGGTGGCCGAGCGCGCCACGCTCTTCCGCATCGCGACCAACGTCATGATGAACGTGAGTACCGCACCGCGCCTTCCCGCCGCGTACCGCCTGCGCACCCCGCACTCACGCGCGCCCTGTTGCAGGCCTGCCAGGAGTACCTCACGGTGGCGCGCGCGCAGGGCAGCCGCTGGGGCCGCCTGCTGCAGCACGAGCGCGAGCAGAAGCAGCGCCTGCAGGAGGTCGTGGAGCAGCTGGCCCGCCAGCACGACAACCTGGAGAAGAGCGTCAGCGGCCGCCCGCCAGGTATGTGCATACCTCCGATGCCGTCTGTTCTCCTCCGTCAGTTTGATGATCTTATTATTTGCAGGCAGTGTTCACAAAAAAGTTGAGCACTTATTGTTTTTACAAGCTTAAGAACCTCGTAATAAATTGTGCCTTCGAAATCTAACCAAATACATAAATCACTTTTGCGTTCACTCGGTCACCGAGTGCTTTTTTCTTAACGCATGTGGTATCCGTTCGTCCAATAAATAAATCAAATATCGCCAATTTCCGCATACTCTAAAAACTTGCTTTTGGCACTCGTGTATGAAAATCACACAATTTATGCGATGAGGGCTACAAATAAAATAAGTAATGTTTTAGATATTTTTGTAAATACCCTATTGAATTTTATTAAAATTTATATAGCGCCATTTTCGTGGAAAACCTCAAAGGCGCTTTACAATTTATATTTTACACTTTCAAATAAGAAAATCGTTTGACGCTTGTAATTCTCGTCACATGTGCGTAAAACTCGCATACTTATTGTTTATTACGCTCTCCCTTTATCTAGATAAAGCGAATGTAGATGGAGCGCTCGGCTCGCTGTACTCACAATACGAATGTTCGCATCGTAACGTGTTACGTTACGACCAAATGGCTCCGGTCAGTCCTCACCATTAGAATGGCCCTGCCGGGTACGAATGTATTTTCCATTTTTGAAAGCCGTCTTATCTACACAATTAACTTTAAAAAATGTATTCTTAGCGCAAATTGTACGTGACTCGTTCGCCATCACAAACGGCATGACTAAAATTCCCGATAATTCACTCGTGAAAAAAACAACACGCGTGTCATAATATCAACAATCGGTGTTTGGACTGTTTAACACCATCTTATCACCGCTCCGTAGGGTGAAGAGTAATAAGAATGTAGATTCCGACGTAAGGCGGACTACATCGCAGTCGCCAGCCGCCAGCCGCCAGCCAGTAGCCGGCCCGAGACCGTGCGTCGCGTGCAGTAGGCCGAGAGCTCCTCCCCCTCCCCCTCCCCGTACCATCACGCGGTATTATTACATCTGGCGAGTGAAGTGCGAGCGCCGCCCGAGCCGCGGCCGCCTGTAGCCAGTAGCTGTCAGCGTCGCGTGACTCGAGCCAGGAGCTAACTGCGGCCGTACGCTACACCGCACCGGTGCCGCAACTCGTCGGGCGGTGCCGAAGGTCGCGAGCACGCCGCTGGCGGGACCTTGGAGGAACCCGCCGCTGGCGCCGCGCAGGATACCTTCCTCCCCGCTAATACTATCGGCGCTCCAAACTGCGGTGGTGAGCGACGACGCTTCCGCGGATATACATTTGAAAATAATTCATTTAAATTAGGTTATGTTAACTCGGAGCTTTAACCTCTAAGCTGCTCGATTTCGAGTGTCAAACTTTTCGTCACCTGCTGGAGTATTTTACATTACAATATTTTTGACAAAAAAAACATATTTTTTGTAGTGAAACTTTCGGAAGTCACTCGGATATCTATTATAGATGTTCACAGTACACAATTCACTTTACTTATTTTGTTTTTATAGTGTATTTACACCAAAATATTAACATTAACGGACTCGCGGCAGAAAATTTGGCGGTTGTATAGAAGACACGGCTGTCGTATAGTCCATCCGTTGCGTGCGCGCAGTTTTTTTTTTAAATGCGTTATTTTAAAAAATAAATGTAAATTAAAATGAAATTTAGAAAAGTATTTTATATTAAAGTTGATATTAAAAAACGGAAATGATTAATATATCGAAATTTTGTGAAAATCTTCAAAACAGGGATTAGAACAAAAATGTATTTAGCATGTGGGACATCAAAATTATGTGACTTTATGCCTTTTCTCGCGTATTGGTAATGATCGCTTTCACCATTTTTGTTTTCAGAATCGTTGTTTCTTATAAAAACATGATATTTTCGTTATTGTCGTATAAATTTTAAAACGTATAGACATATTTATGACGATAAAAGTTATAACATTAAAAAAATGCTTCCAGTATTCGAAGCATTGCACGATAATACATATAAAAAAAATTGTACAAAAATATCACAAAACACCGTGTCACACAATCACTTGTTAGTTAATTATAATACCCTTCTCGTTCCACACAGTTGATAAATATAATAATTATGAAAAAAGTTTATGATAATTTAGATCGAAAACGTTATAACCCAGACTTTTTTTTAGATGTTTATTTTCGCAGCGATTTAAATTCTTATTAAAAGTTTAAACGCGGCCGACGTTCAAACTAGTTTCTTTCTGAATTCCTATAAGCGCATGATATATAAGATTGTGTTGGAGTAGAGACGACCATGTAGCAGAAATTTGAGAGTAGTTTCAATTTTTTTTTGCGAAACATACTGAATAAGAATATTACTGAATACGAAACTTCCCCTTACAATTTCCTGCATTTGACACTGGCACGCGCGACACAAATAGCGTGTTTTCTTTTGTAACTAATTTTCGGAATTCGAGGTTCTGTTTTGGGGTCGTGTATTATTTCCGTCCACGCTGAAAATACCGAATTCTCATAACCAAAATCCGCGATATATTATAAAACAATAGGACTCGGATTACATGTTGTATTTAGACCCGCTACGCAGTGGGACACATAAGTAGGAATAATTCGGTAGTTGCAGATAAATTAATTTAAGATTGAATTATATTGCAATACATTTTGTTAACGATAAAAGATAAACTGAATAAAACTACAACTTTTCACTACGCGGCCGACCGCCCGGCGGGACGCTATAGATGTACAGTGAGCTTCGAATGTCGAATAAATTCAAACAGTTATAGCTCTGTTAATTTTAACCGAACGCCAAGCAGTAAACATTTCGATTTCGTGTTTCAAATTTTTATTGATCACTGTACAAAAATGGTATTCTTGAATCACGTTTAACAACCGATTTACTAATATCACGAAATTCGTTCAAACGCATCCACGCAACGGCTAGGCTATACTAAGCTGATGACAATATCTGTCATTATTTTTACGTGTGTGGTGCCTGACGAAGTTAAATTTATTGAGTGATTGATTTTTAACAAAATTATATTTTTTCATCAAATATTGGTCAGGAATGAAAAAGTATTGATTAATTTAAGTAAATAAACGACCACAATAATAATAGTCGAAACTGTATTTTTCTACGATTTAGCAAGTTAAACGTTACATTTTTGCTGTTTACATAAATTCTAATAAAAAAAAACGTTTTGTCATGCGTCAAGTGATGTAAATCTTGAATTGACAAATAGAGAAACAAATACACCAGAGACAATTCATGAAATGTCGCACAGGTAGGTACTGATAAATTATCATTGGAAATCTCGTTAGGATGTCGACAACATTTTAGGCATCAGGGTTCAGAGAACCGGTAATTTGTAAGAAAATATTATGATTTTTAACTGGACGACAGTAACATACAGGGGCTGAGGATGAGCCTAACTTTTAAAAAAAAATTCCAGTATACCTTTTTTACAATTTTAATTTTAAAGGTAATTGTGAATACACAAGGTCATTTATGAATTTTGAAAAATACAAAAATAAATAAGAGCCTTTAGAACATAGGTTTCCAAAGGGGGGGCCCCGGAGAGAGTCGAGGGTAATTCTGGCCCTGAGGGAGTACGGGAGCCCTGGGAACAGGGGCCACGAGATGCTAAAATTTATAACCTTATAAAATTTCAAAGTGTTTTGTTTTTTTAAAATACCTTTCTGAAATAACAAAATACACCCATAGTTTTTGATGATTTCACATCAAGTTCGTAATTGAAAATACATCAGGTTCATCTTTCACGTTTCTCAAGGATTATTTATAAAATATCAATTACTGAACATTTTAAGCGTCCGCATATCATAAGTGTCAGGTTGTGGTCCCGTGGTTAGTGTCGCGGACTCTTAAAAAACGATCTCCTGAAAAATCAAGTTTTTTTTATTTATGACGTTGAAAGGAGTGAGCAATATGTGATTCAAATTATGAAAAATTTCAAATATAATTTTAAAATTGAAAAAACTTGGAAAAGTAAGAAAAACTAACCTAATAATGAAAATTTGGCTTTAGTGTCTGCCTTATACTGGTAGCTGGTAGACTATGGCTAAATTACAATGCCAGTTTTTACATTTTGCAGTTGGATATCGTTTAATGATCGATATAGGTTTAAAAATTATACGAACTTTTTGCCAACAATATCCCACCCTGTATTAGAAATTCCAAATGAAAATCTCACAGCCTGGGAATTTATTTTATTAATATTTCTATACGTACATATACCAAATTTGTTTTAAGATTTAAATCAACAAGTATTTCAAGTAGTAATTTCAGTCATTATCGTTATTGAAAGTACTCCTGTTTTAATATTTAGCATTAGTTAATCTAATTTAGGTAGGCGGGTTTTCTGTCCTAATAACCAATAATAAAACTTTTGGGTTTTAGTAAATGATTCATTCGTTACGCAATATATATTTTTATCTTCCAAATGATCATAAATTGTAAAGACTAAATAATATATAATATCAACTAGATTTTGAAAAAAGTTAAATAATACATTCGTGTTTTGCAGGAAGTAGCTCGAGAGAGAGTGAAGAAGAAGAGGAACACGAGTTTTATGACGCACAAGACGGAGGCTCGTCTTCTGACATCGCCAACAGCGACCCCAACTCCTTCATCATCAAGATTCCCGTGAGTTTCTATATACTCATCGCTGCTCTATACATTACCGCTCCGCGTTTATATCTTACTCCATACTAACTTTCAGATTAAAGGAAATCACCGTAAGAATTCTTCCTCCTACAACGACGAAAGTTCCGAGGGTTCGGAGACAGAAGCCGTAACGGAAACTCAACAGGTAATGTACCATCTTCCTTTCTCTCTCCTGTTTCCATATTCGAGGTAAGTTTAAGAAATGATTTACTTTTGCACAGGTGCTGTTTGTGTCGGAGCAGAGGCGACCCGACGGAGTGGAGGCCGAGGCCGACACCAGCAAGGTGAGTAGTCTCCCGTGGCGTTGGTAGGGGGCAGGCGGCAGGCGCCACTGCGGCGAGTAGAGCACTGCCTCTAGTGACCGCCCTCTGTGTGTTGCAGGCCTCGCACGTCACGCAGCTCGCGGGGGCGCCGCGGGGACGCGCGCGTCGCACGCGCATCCCCGACAAGCCCAACTACCCGCTCAACCTCTGGTCCATTATGAAGAACTGCATCGGCAAGGAGCTGTCCAAGATCCCCATCCCCGTGAACTTCAGCGAGCCGCTGTCCTTCCTGCAGCGGCTCACGGAGGAATTCGAGTACTCGAGCGTGCTGGACGCGGCGGCGCGCTGCGCAGACGCCACGGAGCAGCTGGCGCACGTGGCCGCCTTCACCGTGTCCTCGTACGCGACCACCACGCACCGCACGGGCAAGCCCTTCAACCCGCTGCTGGGCGAGACGTACGAGTGCGACCGCACCGAGGACCTGGGCTGGCGCGCCATCAGCGAGCAGGTGTCCCACCACCCGCCCATGGTGGCGCAGTACTGCGAGGGGACGGCCGGCTGGCGCTGCTGGCAGGAGTTCACCATGACCTCCAAGTTCCGGGGCAAGTACCTGCAGATCATCCCGCTCGGCAGCGCCTACGTGGAGTTCACGGCCACCGGCAACCGTTACAAGTGGCGGAAGGTGACCACCACGGTGCACAACATCATCGTGGGCAAGCTGTGGGTGGACGAGCACGGCGACATGGACATCGTGGGCGAGGGCGCGGCCACGGGGCTGCGCTGCCACCTCAAGTACGTGCCCTACTCGTACTTCACCAAGGAGACGCAGCGCAAGGTGACGGGCATCGTGAAGGCGGCGGACGGCAAGCCCAAGTGGGTGATCCAGGGCCACTGGGACAGCAGCATCGAGATGGCGCCCGTCACCAGCACCAACGCCGACTCCACCGTGTGCAA
Organism: Brachycentrus maculatus; assembly: GCF_059751285.1. Taxonomy (NCBI): domain Eukaryota; kingdom Metazoa; phylum Arthropoda; class Insecta; order Trichoptera; family Brachycentridae; genus Brachycentrus; species Brachycentrus maculatus. The sequence continues at coordinate 2,987,528 of NW_028280815.1, read as the reverse complement.
GACCGGCAAGTTCTTCACCTCGTGGCAGAGGGTCTTGCCGCCCGAGGACAGTGACAAGTACGTACCGGCTTCTCGCAAACACAACTCCATTTACATATTATTAATTAGGAAAATTTATACTTTATTGCACTTCCAAATGGCGTTACTCCTAATCTACTCATTTTTTAAGTGAAACTTTTGTATAAGCGGCAAGGCAAATTGGCCTTGATCAGACAAAAAAAATAAACGCTTAAATGTATGCTCCTAGCATTCTGGTTTATATTAGATTGCAGTGGTTACTGTTAATCTCATCAAATATCATAATCTTTTATTAACACATTAAGTGTTAACGAAATAGATATATTTTTATATATTTTCTCAAATCATTTTAAACAATTAATTATTTCAATAAAATTCACATCATTTTCAAACATAGTTCTTTTATCATAAAGTTATTAATTACAAATAATATATTTTAAAATTAGGTGCAAAAATTACTAAAAAATTAGGTTATCAGTTAATATGAATAGAAATGCACATGGCACCAATGCACTGGGCTTACTAAGCACGAGAATCGGTGCAGGGAAATATCAATTGGAAAATGTTCAGATAATTATGACGGTGGCCATTTATTGTCAAACAATTCAAGGGTTAATGATATGATTAAACTCATTAATGAAGTCTTATTGGCTTAAACTATTGTTGGGAAAAGAAGTAGACAAAATGCCAATGATTATGAGTGGTGATTTCAACATCAACTCGGATGAAGCTCGACCGTTGATAAGATTTTCGAATGAAAGATTCAAGTTAAAAATGAACCGGAACAGGCACTATCATCGACACAGTATGCTCTCGTTATTTAGAAAAATGGTGCACTTTTTCCAGCCAGCAGCATATTTGCATAAACAAACATTAAGCAAAAGCGCCCCAACCCGGGTCCTGCTCGACAATAATTTTATCATTTATTATATTTCATGTTTTTTTCTTATATATACAGTTGATTCCGTTGAATCAGGAATTATAAGTTCAATAAACCAAACCGAATCCAAACTTTAACAATGACATATTTTTCTTAAAATACGTATATTTAATGTATTATTAACTTAATGGACAAAACAACCATAAAGTTAAAAATACAAAAGTAGAGTCCAAAGGTTCGTAGAATTTGGAATTCTACAAAATCAGAATAATGACCGGCTCCCTTCCATTGCCTTTCTGCGTAATAACATTGACCTGATTACCTTCTTTTAATTAATCTCCTGGTTATTCACAGACACAGCCGGTTCTTCATCTAATTCTCGATGTTTTCATCGCATAATAAATTACGATCTATTTAATTTATCCCTTGTGGAGATTACGCGATGTGAGATGAGGCTGCGGGTTGCAGGTACTACGGGTTCACGGTGCTGGCGGCGCAGCTGAACGAGGCGGAGGAGGGCGTGGCGCCGACGGACTCGCGGCACCGGCCGGACCAGCGCCTCATGGAGGAGGGCCGCTGGGACGAGGCCAACAGCGAGAAGCTGCGGCTGGAGGAGAAGCAGCGCTGCAAGCGGCGCGAGCGCGAGGCGGCGGCGGAGGCGGCGGCGGCCGGCGGTAGCGCTCCGCCGGCGCCCGAGCGGCCCGTGTGGTTCTCGCGCCACCACGCGCCCACCGACTCCACCACGCACGTGTACACGGGCGACTACTGGGGCTGCAAGGAGCGCCAGGACTGGAGCCGCTGCCCCGACATCTATTAGAGGCCTTACCTTGTCCTACAAATGCTAAATTATTGTTAACCGTTTTTTCTTTGCATTCGATAAATTATGTTAATAATTAAATGTTAATAAAATAAGTTCCAGAAACAAATTTACTATTACTATTTCTTCCTTTGTAGACTTCTCCGAGAGTCTCGAAAAATATTTATACAAAACATGAACAATAATAACTATTGCAGGATTTATATATATCAACCATATAAGTTTCCATACCAATATTTACCCTATTTACCGGCTCGTCCGGAGTGTAGGGAAATGAAACCCGGTTAAAAAATCATCAATTCATTAAAGATGGAGTCATCTTAATTTCCATGTGCTAGAGGACGGAATCAGCAATGGAATAAAGTTAGATTAGAGTCAGTCTCGACCGATAACTTTGTAATATAGAAGTTTAACTGTTTATCCAGCTAACGAGTGTCGGGACGAAATATAAAACTACAAAAACATATCAAATTGTTTATTAACACTCCAACTTAGAAAAACTAACAGCACAATAAATGGTTCCGAATAGAGTATCAAAATAAAAGAAAATCTGTACAATACTTAGATACACATTTTGAATTTGAGTTTTGAACATTCTGACTCCTATTTGATAGTAGAGCAGTTAATGAAAGGCAGTAAGCGATGCGGAAGTGTAATCACCATCACACCCGCAACACTTGGCACTCCTCAGTGTCAGCACATACACGCGGGAGAAACACAGAAATGAGCTCAGACTTTCCCACGATTTTATTATCTCCGATTCCTTACAAACTAATGACTGTCATCCGCACTCTTAGAAAATATTTACAAGGGTCTCTCGACACTAGCGGGTGGGAGACGGGGGAGGGGGGAAGGAGAGGGGGAGGCTACGTGAGGGCCGACAGGAACTTGTTCTTGTCCTTGATGAGTTGGTGCAGGCAGGCGAGTGCGCGCTGGTGTCCGGCGGAGAGCGCGGTGGAGTGCGCGTGCGTGCCCAGCTCCGCCACGCCCCAGGCGAGCAGCGCGGGGCCCAGCGCGCCCAGCGCCTGCTGCAGCGTGGCCTGCAGCGCGCCCGGGGGGCCGCCCGCGCCGCTGCGGGGCGCCCGCCGCGTGCCCTTGGAGCTGCGCCGGCTCAGCTCCCAGCACTGTCCGCACACAACACACAACACCGACACCACCTGACAAGTGTACATACAGAAACATCAAAATTTGTGAGCTAATTTAGACAACTAAATACCAAATACAGTGGAACATTTCATATGGAGGAATTTGCAAGTTGCTCCCTTAACGGGTTACAGAGAAAGGGCAAGTCCCTTTTTCTTGACATTCACTAGTGAACCGGGACTTCCGCACCAGGAGAGCTTGTGAAAGAGTGCAGGTGAGAGCTGACCACCGAAGACCACGTTTTTCACAGCAAGAAATTATGGAGGAGAACTTGTTAATGGAGAAGGAGGAAGTAGCGGAGCAACAATCTTCTAGCACAATAAGAGAAATGTTGAAAGCACGGGAATCGTACATCAAGAATCATCACCCTAATAAGGAGGTGGCTATTCTTGCTACAAATTTATTCAATGCTGAGACCAAATTTTGTATTTTGCCAAAATTTTTAAATATGGGCAAAAACAAATATTTTTAACAAGGATTAATTATTTGTCCTCATTTACATTTTTCAAAAAAAAAATTCTAAATTGTATTTCAAATTGTTACTCTCATGCGTGACACTAGCGTATTACTTCCTCATTTTTAAAATATTTCGTATCCAAAACTTCTCAAATTCACGGTGACTTCTTGTTGAAGTATTTGTGATTATAAAGACCAAACAGTTTGCGATAAATTGTCCGCACTGTGAGATGTGGCGCTAATTTGTCCTCAAATCGAATAACAACTTACCTCGAGTAAGTTGACAACACTCTCCATGGTGTCTCTGTGTGTCCAGAGCGGGTCGGGGGCGGCGAGCTGCGCCGCCAGCGCCGCGCTCGTGTCCTCGTGGCAGCGCCGCAGCAGGTCGGCCGCGAGCTGCTCCTCGGGCGCTCCCCCGCCCACGCAGGCCAGCCCCGCCTCGCAGGCCTCCAACAGCGGCGCGCGCAGCAGCGCCAGCAGGCGCGAGGGCAGCGGGCCCGCCGCCGAGTGCTCGCGGACCGCGCCCGGCTGTCGCGCGCGCGCCTCGCCGCGCAGCTCGGCCAGCCGCGCGCGCCGCGCGTCCAGCGCCTCGCGCGCGCCCTCCGCGCCCGCCGCCACCTGGTGCGCGGCGCGCAGGCCCTCCAGTATGGCGGAGCGCAGGTGCAGGAACTCGCGCTCCTGCCGGAACTGCTCCGCGTCGGCGGCCGGGTCCCGCGCGGCCGGCTCGTCCCAGTGGCGGCTGACCGCCGTGTCCCGGTTGTCGGAGAGCTTGTCCCAGTCGGGCGGCGGCGGCGCGGCGCCCAGCGCGGCGGAGGCCTGCGCGGGGCTGCAGGCGCCGACCAGAGCCAGCTGCGCGCCCTCCAGCTCGCACCAGGCGCGCGTGAGGGAGCCGTGCAGCCGCTCGCGCCAGTCCATGAGCTCCTCCAGCTTCATGAAGGAGCCGAACTTGTAGGAGAAGGTCAGGTGGTCCACGCTGTCCTTGTAGCTGTGGGAGAAGAACTTGGCGGTGGCGGAGTAGGCCTCGCGGGCGAGTGCGAGCAGGCCGCAGCGCGCCAGCTGCGTGCAGTGCAGGTGGGCGAGGGAGTCCAGCTGCACGTGCTTCACGTCCAGGGCCTCGTGGACCTCGTGCGCCCCGCTGCCGCACCCTGAAACAAGCGACGCTCTAATTACATAAAAGGAATAATTCATAAAGTCAGTTAAAAAATTACCAAATAAGACTAAAGACAATTTGCTAATTGATATGAGTAAATAAGAAAACATCACTTTTGGCAAAAACTAATTTTTTAGGTTTGGGAAAATTAAATATTGCATTATCACACGAATATAAGGGTATTTGGCACATCGACATAATGTTACCAAACACCCTGTATATTCAAACAGTCCTGTTGCGTAATTATGGCATGAGTCTAGAAGCCGGAAGTAATCGACGCAATGAGAGGTAATGAGCTCACCTAGTATGTGGTAAAATTTTATAGCCAGCAGTTTACAATGATAGTCGCTGGGATTGTGTTCCAGAGCGGCGTGGAGGATGCGCAGGCCTTCGAGCAAGGGGGCGGAGGCGCCCTGCGAGCGCGCCTCGGCGTGCAGGCGGTGCGCGGAGAGCGCGGCTGCCCACGGCGCGTCCGGCAGCGCGCGCGCCGGCGCCCCGCAGCAGGAGCGCAGCTTGGCCACCGTGAGCACCCGCTCCGTCTCCTCGGGCGCCACCGCTTCCCCGTCCAGCGCCGCCGCCCACTCCGCCGTATCCACCAACTCCAGATACGGCCGCAGGTCCTCCGCGCAGCACGCCTTGTGACTAAATTTGCGGAAGTAATCTAATAAAAGGCCATTCGCTTCACCCAGAAGATCTGTAAACGATATTCCCAACATTAGCGTCAGAACGAGGAGCATTGTACGCATTCTCGCAGATTTATAACGAGTAACTTACTGGGCGCATCTATGTTTTGTTGGCGAAGTCTCTTGTAGAGCTCGAGGCGCGCGAGGTAGGGTCCGCGCAGCGCCCGGCCGCCCTCGGCGCTGCGCAGCACGCCAGCCAGGAAGGCGGCGCAGCGCTCGGGGCTGTCATCCGCCTCGGCCTCCTCCGCCGGGCAGTCCTCCTCTTCGCGCTCGCCCTCGCCCGCCATCAGGCGGAAGGCGGACTCGAGGTACAGCAGGTAGAGGTCCCAGCGGTCGGGCTCGGCGCGCAGGCGCGCGCGCGCCAGGCGGTTGAGGCGCCGCCAGCGCCGCAGCGCGCGCAGCGGCGGCAGCGCGGCGCCGGGCCAGTCGCCGGGCAGCAGGCGCGCCGCCAGCGGGCCGCGCAGCAGCGCCAGCGCGCGCTCGTGCTCGCCGCGCAGGCCGAGCACGCGCAGGTGCAGGCGCAGCTCCTGCTCGGCCTCCAGCCGGCCCTCGGCGGCCAGGCGGGCCAGCATGCGCGCGGCCAGGTCCAGCAGCACGGAGCGGCGCGCGGGCTCCTGCGCCTGCGCGCCGCGAGTGGCTTGCAGCACGATGCTCACCACGGCCCACAGGTAGTAGGGGTTCTTGGGGCTGTGGCGGTACAGGCGCATGGCGGCGCGCTGCTGGCACTCCAGCGCGCCCACGCGCACGTACGCCATGAACAGGTGCGTGTGCAGCTCCTCGCTGTCGGGCTCCTTCTCTACGGCCGCCTCGTACGCGGCGCACACCTTTTCCACTGCAACATCACTCCCGCTACATTACATTACCGAGAGTGAAATGGGAACGAAACGACGAGAAATCAGTTTTTGATTTTGAGAAAAAATTCTTTATAGTATGTATTCTCCATTTATTGCGATGTGTGAGGGATGCCGTTAGAAACACACACTAATGTTTCAAAATGTATACATCAATTTTAAAAAATATAAAATATTTTTATATTTCACTCTGATTGTTTATCAAATTTAAACATAACTGCCACTTTAAAATACGTACAAGTACATTAAATATCCAGTCATGACGCGATTCAATTCAGATCTTGCACACATTTCTCACATGTTGCATGACAAAAATATAGTCATATAAAAAACAATAAACATAACCAGGGTCATCTCATGAACATATATAGGGGAGAGGTTCGTACCTTGGGCCGCTTTTTTTTCAAAGTCTACTCAACATCCCTGATCCTTTTTGACTGTGACTGCTAATCAACACAAAAAAATAAAGCCACCTGAAATCTTCTTAAGCTCTTTCGACTAATGGTAAAGTAAATAGTGTTTTAGTATTAATCAGTCTTGAAAAAGAAGTGATTAGCTTCGAAACCGGTAGACATTATAATTAAGTTATAATAAAATATTTATAGTGATTTTAAAACTAAGCTATATTTAAATTTATGCATTAATTTTTAAATCAAACACAGATTTTTTGAGTCTACTAAGTTGTATTTTATTAACAAAAACACATAAAAATTAACATTGTGACAATTGTTTCTAGTTGTGCCTAGTTACGGCATTTTCAAACAAATGTAAAGATCAAATGGACTGACGGTTTATATACTAATATGATTTTTAGTTTATACGTTAATATGAATTTTACGGTTTTCGACGTATCTGACATAATATATTGTCTTTTGCTAGGGGTGATTCTAACATTATACGTTTAATGTGGTTCATAAAGATTTCGGCTAGTAGGGGACTAAGTGGACTTCGCACATCTAAAACTAGACTCTCAATTTGCCAACCACTTAAACGAAAATAACCATAAAATTCATGTCTCAAAGAAACCAATTCCATTACATCAATATTTCAATAAAGCAAAGGTCAAAAAATTAATATATTAGAGCAATCAGGAATTAATAAGGATATAAACAATCCTAATTTTAAAATTATTAATGGACAAACCAACCTTATATCTTCACTACTGCTAAACATATTTAAATAGACTGTTATTGTACATCATCTCTCTCTCTCTATGTAAACGCTTGCATGATGCGTTATTGATAAACTAATAATTTTTAATAACAATTATATCTACACATACATTCAGCACAGTAACAAATAATATTACCAACAATTGTATTTAGCTTTAAAACATTATTTCTCTAAAAATTGCCAGGTCAATAAATTCTTCCTTTCCTAGAAAATAAATATAAGGGTACGTACCTACATCCCCCATTAGCTACTGTTGTCTCCCATTAATTATTACTGCGCATGTTAAAACTGTCACATAGAATTGTATAGCTACATTTCATTTGATCTTCACATTCGTTTGAAAATGCCATAACTAGGCGAAAAATTTGTCACAATATAATTTTTTTATGTGTTTTTGTTAATAAAATACAACTTAGTAGACTCAAAAAATCTGCGTTTGATTTAAAAATTAATACATAAATAAAAATGGAGTTCTACAAATTAAACACCAAATCGATAAATATTTAAATTATAAAATGAGAATCACAAAGTTATTGTCTCAAATATATATTACATACAATAACAACTATTGTAGTTTCACTACGGTCAAAACATTCCTTCACATTGTCATTATTGAAAAAATGTCAGACTCTTCAAATTAGCCAAAATTGGTCTAAAATCAGTCGACATAACTCCTGTAGATACACGAGGAGTTGCAGACCCGACCCGGCCCGGCACACTGGCCCAATCTAATGTTAACACTTAGAGTTCTGATGCGGAATTTTGGACCGACATTCAAACCTGTTTTCATTGTGTCTGATAAGGAAGTGTTAATTTGTGCAAATACAAATACTCGCAATACCTACAGTTTATCTTTTGTCCGAGAACTGTAATTCTTCTACACTCTACAATATATAAAACATAGTATGCATACTCGAGTTGTCACTTGGTGGCTACCCAAATGCAAACAGTTTTGTTACACATATTTAAAAACTGTTCCTTATTTGCACTCGATGGCGTAAAATGCGTCATATTTTCAATCCTCGACAGATACGCCACATTCAAAAAAAACAATTTAACTTTTGACACTGAACTCATTACCAGCCAATATGATTGAGTGACAATTTGAAGGAGTTTGAGAGGTCAAAAAATAGGGGAAGTAAATAATAGTACAGTAGAAGCCGGTTTTAATGCGCATTCGGATTTACTGCGGGTCTTCTTTTTTGTCCCCACGTCTAACACATACAAGCGCTGCAAAGTCAATTAAACAACGCACACATAAGCTACACGGTGATCTGCGGGCAGTTAGTGATATATTTGGAAAGCTGGAAATTACTAAAGATATAATCGACCAACGGGTTAATATCGACAAAGATGAAATGGTCTGTCACGTCCTAACATATGAGGATATAGTCAAAAATGTAAACAACGAAACAAATTTAGAGAAAGTCAAGGAAAACCCGCAATATGAGGCAGTTGATGTATCAAGAAGCAGTTCGAGGATTAGAGACTGCGATTGGATGGCTAGAAGCCCAATAAAAATCATGAAGTAAGGTTTCCCTGTAAAATTCTATTCTCAAAAAAATCCTCAGAAAAAAAAACCCAAACAGAATACTGATTTCTATTTATATTTTATACAAATAATAAAGATTTTTTTTTTAAATGTTTAATTCTTCATATAAAAATCACAATTTTGTAAAATTCATTTATACCGAGGTGTTCATATATCACGGGTCAGATATGCCCCCGCAAACCCGGGTTATAAGTGACTTCCGCTGTATTAGGTTAATGGTGAACCTTAGAACCAAATATTTCAATGAAAACTTAGCGATAGCGAGATCTATTAATAAAAGGATTATTAGGTGACTTTGTACTGACCATAAACAATCTTTCAAAATCAATTTCCAAAATGGTCATACACGAAGAGTATTGCGGATGTAAAAGTAACTGATGAAATATTGACGAAGGCGGTTAGGACTGTCAATTGCTTTCAAGAAATCACCATGACAGTATTAATGAAAACATTTGGATGTTTTCGTCCATATAAAGAGGTTTCTCGCAGTAGTGACAGTTAGGTTATGTTCGCTTCCGACACCACTGAGGATTCGCGTCTGGCGGTACTCACGCTGCTGCGCCTCCCGGTAGCAGATCGTCATGACCTGCAGCGTAGCGTCGTCCACGGGCGCCTCGGCCGCCAGCGCGTCCAGCGCGCCCAGTGCCTCGCGCTCGCGCCCGAGCCGCCAGCTCGCGAGGCAGCGCAGCGCGCGCGCGCACTGCAGCGTGGGGGACTTTTTCAGCACCTTCTCGATCTCCTGCAGCGCCTTCTTGTTGTTGCCGACGTCGAGCCAGTCTGCAACACACAACGCGCGATCTGACAGCTCCGCCACACAACCTTGCCGCTCGCCGGCATTCGCCGACAAACTGACCAAACTTAACTATGTAAATATTCCACATCGAACTAAACTAAACAACTCGCGAAATACGAAACCATGTTTACCATATATCGGCCGTAATCGGCGCTCCACCACGCAAGTGTCGTACACATGCTGCGACTTCGCCGCCATTTTTTTTACCTATTTAAAAATATAAAAAAAACTTTTCCAGAGGCAGAGATCACGGAAAACCATAGAGGATTAAATTTCATGAATACAAGTACATAGCTCCATAGATCCGCTTGCTTTCCGCAGACTGACAGCGCTATGGCGGGCTTTTTAAATATTTTGTAAGGTCATTTAAAAATCTACTATGTGTTTTCTAATAAAATTACGGTTAAAATTATCTCATAATAGTAATACAGGAACCACAAATAAGCCGTTCACACAAATAGCACGATATAACTCGTATTCGATATTATTTTATAGCGGCAGGTTCTCGCAATAGCTACTAACTACATTTTGTAAATTAAATAATTTATAATCATTTTAAACAATAAATACAAACCTATAAATTACGAACATGCACTTGTTGGTTCGTTCACTATTGGGCAAGACAAATTAAAGTTCTTTTAATTTTAGTTTGTATTTTCTTGCGACTTTGTAGCGTAGCCGAGAAATCACAATAAACCTGGACTGATGTGGTTCGAGCGCGCGATTAACTTATTTATTAATCTTTGTAAACTCACAAGTAAAAGCATACAACTGAAATCACATACCAAAGTAATTTCATTGCTAACTTTAATCGATGAATTGTTTAAAATCGTGCCTTTAACGACATCTTTAAACATGGAATAAACCTATTTACCATACATGTAGGAATAGGTTATAAAACATATAATTTTGAAGCCTAAGTATTGCCATGATAAGCGGTGTTGCATAAGCCGTAGCTAAATTTCAGTGTCACTTGGACGTTAGGTAATTCAAAAATTCATAATTCGAGCAGGCTTTATTTATTTTGGGAGTGAATTTGTGGCATGTCAAATTCCGCTTTTACAATATTTTTCTGGTAGGCGGCCATCATGGTCCTGTCCGATGGCCATTTAACCAATTTCGAAATTCGATCCTTTCGGCTTAGTGAAGAAATTCGTTCGACTGTTTTAATGTTTTAAAATATATATATGTATGTATGTGTGTTGTTATTATCGAGATTAGCATTCAAGATATAATTTTAATATTATTAAACATTATTTAATATTATTTAACAATAATTTTTTATGCAATCTTTACACTTTTGTATTATATAAAACTTATTTCTTTACAAAGCCTTAGCCAGGGGGGGTTTAATTATTTCACTCCCTCAATTCTTGCATTTTTACAGTATATTTTAGAAGTACATACAGAAAAGGGAAAAACTTGAAAAATTAAAATATTTTAATGAAACGTCTTAAAGGATCGATTGATATTTAAGTAAAATAATGAGACAATACTGTAATCCACCTAATTTGTACCTAAATCCAAGACTAAATAATATAGTCATTAATGGTGCCCCATAAAAAAGTATACCAACAGCTTTTTTGAGATACTTATAAATGACCATTTTTTAATTTTCCTCATTTTTGGCGATGAAATATTTGTGTAAGCAAATAATTGTATTTATTCAAAATTGCAGACCACACAGTAGTCATAATAATGAATAATAAATCTAAACAATAAAATTCACTGAGAATCGCGACTATGTACTTCCATCAAATTAAGTACATATGCAATAATCGTATCATTATTTTCACGTTGCTATTTTTTTTCTTCTTTTCTTTTATAATAAAACATTCGTGTATAGTATGCACAATACCTTAAAATTACACACATTACTGCGGCGGGAGATAGCAGTATGTTTGTGTTGTCGGTTGTTATACTTGTCGAAGGCGCCAAGGAAACATTTCGGCCAGTTGACCTGGATCGGTGGTACTCGGAACGCACTCTGTATTCCATTCAACTACTGCTGCTACCTGCTACCTGCTACAGGTGACAGTGGGAGAAATTGTTGTTCCACTTCCGCGAGCGTTCCTCAGTCACTCCGCGACATCCGCGCTCTTCGCTTGCCCGACATCAGCATTTTCCGTGAATCGGTCGTATCGCAGAATATAACCTGGTGTTATGTTGTGAAGGGGAAGGGTGCTTGTAGAAGTGCCACCGGACGCGGTTAAGGGAGATAATATTACATCGATTGGAGCACGATGGTGAGCATTATAATTAGATCAAAAGTTATATACTCTTTGTAAATCTCCGGCTATTATTAAAGTAATCATATTTTTGTAATTCTTTTGTGAAAGCTCATTGTAATTTGATTATAATTGGTTCAATAATGGGTTGATATTTGGTTTCATTTAATTATACATAAAGACAAGTAACTGTTTTTATCGCTTTCGCTATATCAATAACTGCTCTGATTTATTTCAAAATATCAATTTATTTATCAATTATTTTGTCAAATAATTTATTTGAATAAGAATCTACGAATGTTATTATAAGATCCGTATTAATTACACGATAAACGACTGATTTAGAATGTCCATGAAAAACTATGGTCCATTATGACAAAATAGATAATCACCTACCTTAATTACCTAGTGGTACATAATATTCTTTAGATATTTTTATTCACAGATGGAAATTTTAAACCCCGAAATTAGAAAAAATAAACATGCACTTAAAAACACCGATAAACTTATCTGAGAAACGTTGTACTTGAAACTAAAATAATATCGTACAGTTTTGTAATTTTTTAATGGTCAACATCAGTACTGTTTTCATTGAATGCGACAGTGACTCCCCGGCAATTGTACATAAATTTGTCGAAATATGGGTAAGTGTACCCAATAACTTTTTGTATATAACTTAACATTAAGGTTTCGTCTAACCATAACTTACAGTAAATGGGTAACGAAAATATGAATAGCCTCAGAAATGTATGTATTAGGTACATTATGTATTGTGTTAATTGTTCACATTTTTAAATTCATTTCAATAGAATTTAAATTGCGGTTTGATGAATTTTGATTTATATTTGAATAAATAAATAAAAATTATTTCATTAATATTAAAACATTACAATACATTTTTCAAAAATCGCGAAAGCTAGAACGAGTAAGCTACAATATACTATATACCCACTCGTTCATATTATACTTAAAAAGGTATCATTTTTATTTGGTGTAGTCTGTACCTACTCTTTTTTACGCGCGAGAATAACTACTATCATTTTTTTTGTTTTTTATTAATGATATTATAAGTACGATAAGGTAAGTTAATATTTTTTCTTTCACAATATTTTATAAGTATTCATATCCTGTTTTTTATCCAACAGTCTTTCCGGACCAACTTTGAAATACCTATGATAACAAACTGTTTATCTGCCGGCAACCTGGCACACCTAATTATTACATAAATATGTCCGGGAAGTTGCATTATAACTGGCAAAGAGTTGGCTCAATACTACTAACTAGCAGATAGTAAGACAATATCTCTAGGAATCCACCTAAATGAAATATGTTGCAAGGTGATCAGTTCATCGCTGTTTCTTTTGGCGTAGGACCGAGGTTATACTCGTATTTAAGATTGTCCGAAGGAAACCTTGCAATATATTTTTGTTTAACTTACCTGCATGTCCTTTTGCCTCAGAAGAATCAAAAAGCTTATGGACCTGTGTTTTACTAAAGTCAAACTCTAATGCGACAACAATAACAAAAATGTCTTCCTCACCTATAACCGACATATTTTTATGTACTTAAATCCAATCTGGAAAAATCTATTGTATAACAAAAACCAATATTTCTTTTTTTAGTTTTTTATCCATAATAATTTTACGATCGTACAGTTTCGTAAGAACAACAAAAAGCGGTTAATTTATAGTAAATCCTTATTTCACGACATAAGAAGCTGGTTTATTTTTTTCTAACCATATCCACGCCCGATGGCGTATAGGGCACTACATCGTATCGACCCAATGTCATATTAATCGTTAATTACTCGAAGGAAACGTTAGGTGATCAGTCCTGGGCTTCAGGTACAGGTTCAGAGTAATATTTAGTAAATATTAAAGTAAAATACTATGTAATTATTTACACCCGCCTAGGAATCGAACCCGGATCTCCAACACATCAGCCAAACGCGATTACCATTAGACTACAAAGTTTCATAAACGTGTAATTTAATTTTAAGTTCATGATGATTACATTTGTGATTATGTATTGTTTGATGCACTCGCTGATAACACAGGTGGGCAGTTGATAGACAGTACGCCAGGGAGAGTGTGGGAGATGACCCACGCTTTAGGCGACAGTTTACTCAACAACTTAGACCCATTAGATTACATTTTTTATATGCGTAATATAATTGATGTTCCCGTCACGAACATATAATTCGTACACAGAGAAAGTAAACGTGAAAGTTATATTCTCTTGTATAAATATGTAAATAACTGTCCGAGAATCTATCCTTGTGGCACCCAGATGTGTGCTTAGAAATTATACGTGTACGATTAAAAATATATTTAAGCTTTTGGTTTTGTGTTTCTTTTAGGTCCATAATCATCTTCAGGAGGAAGGAACCTTCACCTAATGGATTGATAAATGAAATTCCAAAAATCTATCGTACTTTAAAAAATCATAATATCATTTATTTTATTTTATTTTGGAGGAGAGCAAACAACAATATTGCACAAAAAGTTGACCTACAATATGTGTGATTCAAATATAGAACAATACAATCAGCTGCAAAGACAAAATAGTTTTAAAAAAACGCGGAGACAAAATTTATTTTTTATATAATTAAAATATCATTGAAAACAATACGAGTAACATTATTTTTAAAAACTTTAGTCTCTTTCCGAAATTGAATAAATATTACCCTGAGTAGAAAAAACTTTATTTAAAAAACCATTGTTTATCAAATAAAAATAAATCTTGTCTATATCGTAAACGAAGAGTGGTGTGTTTTTTTTATGCGTAGATTTTTTCTCTTGTTTAATTCCGATAAGCGAATGTAGACTTAAAAAAATACGGTTTTCGATTGAATGACAGTATAAAAAATCCATGTTAATATTCTCGTACGCACATTATCCAATATATACATATTCCAACACAATAACGTTACAACACAAGAACAGAATTGGACAATAAAACAGTAAACATATGAACAGTGGGAAATATACGATAAATGTTTGTCTAAGTACCTAATAATTAAATTGATTTTAGCTCGTATCAAAGGTATTGTTGAGTAGGATTAAATTCGGGAAAAAATGTCGCTACGTATTCACAGAGTTCAAAAATCGTGACTCAAGGCCACTCCATCGTTACATCATGTTGTGGGCGAATGTAGGTACAATAATAAATTATTCTTAGGATTTGATTAATTGTTAGAAAAAATATATAAAAATCTCATCAAATCAATGCATCACTTTATAATTTTTCTTATAATCAAAGGTGTTCTAATATAGTAAAGGAAACCGTACTCTTCGTACGTCATATCTGACAATGGTTACAAGTAATTATTTTACAGAAATCTTTATTATACTTATATACTTTTTATCTCTTCAATTTACAACCTATAATATTTATATTATAATCTATCAAAAAATACAAATTACTTGTTAGTTATGAAGCATCGTTTCTTAGCACTCTAAAGAAAAATCGATCTGTTTAAAATTAATGAAAAATTAGGAGATATGTTTTTTTTATTCAAGGCAACTGTCTTTTTTATTGTTTAATATTATGAGTAATAGGAATACGTGTATGATAAATAAATGATTACGTTCGTTCGATTTTTTTATCATTCGGTGTGGTTAAATTATAATGTTTGAGCTGATTCAGTTTCTGAAGAAGCCAATCTATTTTTCATTTAGTCAGATTCTGGATGGAATTCAAAGATTTGCCGAGGTCAATGCCATCCCTCCCACCTCTCAGAATACTAACATCGGCAGAGCACGGTTAGGTAAATAATATTATAAGGCGCCAAATACTAAAGATCGGTGGGCAGGACACAAGCGCAGGACCAACCTGGTAAACACCAAACAATAAAATGGCTGTAATAGCGTTTTTTTAATGATTATTATTAAGATGTTTAGTTGAAATAACATGAAGTGAGAAATAAAATACTTCATAAGGTGTACTTTAAGCGTTGCAATATTAGACAACAACTGAATTTCAAGATAAAATGAAATTTATCAGCTTAATAGTCTCGTAAACTAGAATGGACATTACAATACGTTATTTGCAGAGCCGGGAAAGGAGGCATGCGGGACAAATAGTGGCCGAGTATTAAATCTCAAAATAAAAATGCGTAACAAACTGCTAACAACCTGGTAGCCAAATTAAACACACGACCGTCACAAACAAATACGAGTTTAAATCATGTAGTTCCTATACTTTTTATAATACAATTGTATATATATCCAACAAAAGCTCCCGGTAACCAAAATCAGCAGAGTAAAATAAAGTATTAAAAACTATATAGAATTGACAATATAAAAGATGACGTTGAAAAATTTAATTATACTTATACCTATATATATTTAAAAAAACTATTGTTTTTTCAACGAAATAGATTGTCAGATATCAGCCTTGAATATTAATTTTATTATTTCTCCCTATCAGCAATCGCGGGTGTCGTTGTGTTAACACCCGAATATGACCTATGTAAAAAAACCCTATTGAATAAAGATTGAAACGTCATATTAAACAAAGTTAACGCAGAATTACCCAAAAAGTGTTTTTTTAAATGCGTTTTTTAATGCAACTGTAACGAAGTGAAACAGCGCCTTTTTAAATACATACATAAGTATATGGGTTTCACAGGCGATAAAGTGCCTTGATACGCCTCTGTCTCTCACTCCTCGGAATATATCGGAACACACCGCCTTTTGTTCCACGTTATGTATGCAGATTTCGGTGAACCTTTTTGTGCTTTGGTTCGAGCAGAGATTCTGTATTTACTTCCTGATTGAGCGACAATATGTGCGCTAGCATAATTATATTATGTGTATCCAAGTTACATCGTATATCGTGTAGGAAGATATATCATAAATACATTTTATCATGATTGAATTGATTATGACGACTTACGAGTAGGTTCCATCTTTTTTTTAAACACACAAAATTAATTAGGTGGTCGGTGGCGCTCTTCTTAGCTCTTCTTCTCGTATGTAAAAAATAGGAGTTTACTCCTTAGCACTTAAATTTGTTAGTGCAATTTGTTCCCATATATGATATACAAATTACAAAACAGAGTAAATACAAGAAAAGCAAAGACATCGAAAAAGAGATTTTTTTTCTAAAATGTGGGAGTTACGTCTAGTTGTTGCGGAAGCTGTGGAAGACGATGGATAGTAAGAATTGACATCATATTTAATTTAAAAATTAGGTAGCTACAGTATACTAAGGAGAAAATATGCTGAAGTTTAAAAACAAATGTTTACGAGATAATGTTAGAATACAGTAAATGTAACCTTAGTTTTAACAGTCAGAAAAAGAGTGCGAAAGAAACATGACAAGAACACCTGAAGTCAAATTTGATTGTTTTTTACTCGTTCAATTCTCATGAATAGAATGATTCATTTCATGGCATAATTTAAAAATGCCTTCAGGACGAATCATCTGATGAGTGATCAAACCTTAAATTTCAAACTAAGAAATTTATTATTTCATATTAGCCCAACGACTGATATGAAATAAAAATTCATCAAAAAATTATATCTAATTAATGTACATTCTTCTCACCTTATCCCGTACCCAGTGGTGCATAGGGCACTACATCATATCTACGAAGTATCATCTTGATCGTTACTTCCATGAAAGCAAGGTGATCAATCCTGCGCTTCACGTACCAGTCCAGAGTAATATTCAATGAATATTATATTAAAAAAATCACTTTATGTTGAATCCTCCTAGAAATCGAACCCAGGACCACCAGAATGGTACCTCAATGCGTTTTACATACGGACGCCTGAGATAAAGAGTCGTTAAACTGTTTTATCACATTTATGACCGGTGAAAACTTACGCATACATAGATATCTGATATTTTTTTGTGTTAATTTATTCCGAATATTTTGAATGTACAGTTTCGTGACTCTGGCAAAATATATGTTATAGGTGTTTTTGAGACGAAGTATCTAACATTTTCTATAGTTAGAAATATTTACGTATTCTATTTAGTTTCTAATCGTTTCGTAATTGACGTTGTCGTAATCGACTTGGTGAAATAAAACGAACCGATTGACTGATTCTGATTGTCCTGCCATTGGTCAATAATAAAATTGATGATCTTCATTGGCATTATTAGAATACTAAATCCAATCTCGAGTGAACAACAGCAGCTACAATAAATAATAATTGTCTGGCTGGCAGAAGACAATGCATTGCGACGATGCTATATTAGAAGAGGTGCTTGCACTCGCTTTGGTTACTAATAATCACGGTATAATGTAGCAATCATAACACACTTGCGAACTGACAACCTTCGTGCCCCGTAAAAGTCAGCACTAAATACTATTGCAGTAATGGATACATAAACGTTTGATAACACAACATGCCAGTACATCGGTATTGAATACAATCAATCAAATAAATATTAAATAGTAAATAACACGAACTACTTAGTACTCGGTCTAAGTTTTCTGGGTGTAGGTAACTCTATTCTTACAGCGTCCGTCCCCTGTTTGTTTGGAAAAAATAAAACTTTGCTTTTTATATTAACAAATCAATCCTATCCGACTCTCCAATTTTCGTCAGGGTACCCATCCTTTCTATATCTTACGGAATGAGTATTTTTTGCAACATTTTACAAATATGTGATTGAAATGCCTGCTACGTACTGTCGCAATCGTTATTGCGACGATATGTTTCTTTTGGTCTATATTTTTTAGTGATAAATTTTTGGCAGCGTTTTTTTTTCTTAATTTTTTTTGGAAATCAATATGGGTTTTACTGTTTTTTTTAAATACTTCAGGTTTGAGATTGAGAAATGGCTGTATCGATACGCAGATAATAAAATATACACAACATGTTCATTTTATGGGTTGTTAATCTATATTTGGTAGTAGAAAGTGTGAAATAATTTAAACAGATTTCGATAGCATTTGAGAATAAAATGGAGAAAATCTATTTTTATGTTTCTTCAGAATATTTTTAAGTCACTTCGCGTTGACGTAGTTAATTTAGCACCAATTGATCGACAATAATAACTGTGAAAGGATTAGACAGAGATAAATTAATTTAAGTATGTATATAGTTATTAGTTGTATCTCGAATAGAAGCTTATTATATGATTTAAAAATAACTTGTTTCACACATCTCCTTCTTCTAGTCTAGTGATGTATGTAGATGTAGATATAATAATAATACTTTTGTATGCATATAACACCTACTTAAATATAGAGTATACGGAGTAATTTTTCAACCTCCAAAATACAGATCTAAGCAATCCACTTCTCTTACAAAAACTTAAACTGACTTCTTAGCGAAAAATACATTTTTAAACAATCAATTCATTGAAGGGACTTCTTATATATAGAAGGTCCTACATAAATATGTAGTTACTGTAAAGTGATTTTCGCTAGTATTACATTATACGGTGCAGTGAAAATCAATAGAGGTTCGTGTGATAATGGGAATGTGTTAAAAATGTATTCTTGGTCAATCTACTTGAAATTCCATTGAATATATGTATACCATAAATTGGACTATCGTTAACTTTTTCACTTTAATTTCTGTGGAACATAATGATCAACCAAATATAATTGCATCCTTAACCAATCTTTCCCGAGCCCCTAAGGTTTCCACATTTTTAGAATAATATTTCCCAAATTATTCGTTGTCAAAAGACATTTATTTAAAGCCGACATTACTAACGTGGGATATTCTACACACATTTGGGGGGCATTTAAAATCCAAAATTAAAAAAAAAACGTCTTAGTATCGAGTGCACTTTTTTCATTCACCGAAATTCTTTGTTATGAATTTTAAGAGTAGTGTCGGAATAAGAGTACGCCACGAATGACTCTCTCCTCTAAACTGGTTTATTGGCGATGGGGAATCCATCCATTCCGTACCATCTCTCCAACTGGACTATGCTCCACTGACATCGTTACTCAGAAGGTACTCGACTCTAAATAAATATTATATTATGACGTTCATAAATTTCACGCCAATAACTAAAACATACTCTAAAGAATATTATCGATAGTCGGCTAAATTTAAGTTTCCTTTAGAATAATAATTATGTATTTTATTCTAAAGGAAACAGTATTATGTAAAGGCAGAGTGTAGACAAATTATCATGCATATAAAATACAAAACCATTAACTTAATATTTTAAGAAACTGAACAGTAATAATTTTGACAATCTAATTTTCATATTATGTCAAATCAATAGATGATTATTAACTTTATTCGCAGTCTATATCTCACTTCTTTGGTGTGTTTATTTTTTAAATCATAGACAGAACATATAAAGATAATTATTAAGATATTTCAACGGACACTAAGCATCTTTGTATGGTAAACGAAAGGATTATGGAAGTCTAGCATTCACAGGGCTTACGGCCTGGCATTGGCTGGTTTAAGTGATCATTTTATACACTGCGTAACGTTCTCTATTCTGCACATTATTAAACATCCATATGGTCTAATTACTTATAGTTCTATGTATAAATACACTATCTTAACCATGGCTTTCGTATCTCAGTTGGAACTGCCATCTGTTGAGAACTTTGTGAAGTGAATAGCATTCCCTTCTTACCATATGTGAGAATTCATATGAGTTTATTTTCTTCTATTAGAAGACGCCTGAAAAATAAAATTAATCAACCTTGAAAGAATTCGTACCTGTGATCAAAGGGAGAGATCTATTTTCTTACAAAGTTCTCAACATGTGGCAGTTCTTCCTATCAGTTTCAACTAATAAACAAAAGTGGTTGTTAAGAACAACATCTTGTTTTTATAAACCTCCGCTTCACGGATATAAATGGGCATGTCTAAATATAATGATATATTTATAAGCAGCAAGTAGGTACCTACCTGCTACATTAGCAGGTATTTGGATGTAGGAGTAAGGTGAAGGTGAGAGAGACATGTACATACTCACACACTTACAAATTAGAAACAAAAATACAATAATAGGTAGGTACTAAATACAACAATATTTCGTTTTATCAATAGTTATATA
The DNA here is from genome assembly GCF_059751285.1 of Brachycentrus maculatus. Taxonomy (NCBI): domain Eukaryota; kingdom Metazoa; phylum Arthropoda; class Insecta; order Trichoptera; family Brachycentridae; genus Brachycentrus; species Brachycentrus maculatus. The sequence continues at coordinate 2,966,784 of NW_028280815.1, read as the reverse complement.
TTTAAATATATTGGAACTTGGAACCACATATGCATGAGAAGTTGTCTACAATCGTATATTGAATAGTACATTTTATGTTACAGAGGCCACCGTGAGTTTTAGGTGAATAAAAGAATGGTAAAACACTCTCTTTACCATCCATTGTTTACTTTGTGTAATACCACTTTTTTATTACTATACCACAAAGTTATTAACGCTTTTGATATACAAAATAAAATTATGGTATTTTAGTACTTTTTTCATACGTACTATATATCTCTAACATTTCACTTTTTGGGGAGAGTTTATGTTTAGTTAAAATGATCGAAGAATAGTTTGTAAATAAAAAATAGTTAGAATGCAAGGAAGCTGATTAACCTTTGAAGTCCAAGCTCCGCGTGCTTCGAGAATCTTGAGATCGTGAAAATATTTATTCATATTTTTTAAAGGGGTAATTATTCCCTTGATTTACCCTCTACCCTTCATATATAGCCTTATTATATCCTTTAAATAGATCTAAAATAAAATTGTATATTTTATAAGAATAAATAAAATACATACTTCATTTTTAACAGACGTTGCGTCGTGGCGTGGTAGACGCTCGACTGCAAAACTGTTGTCACTCGCGAATAGAATGGTGAATGGTTCACGGTGTGTTACTAGACTTTAATCGAGATTCACGGGGGATATTGTTATGTTTAATTAGGCGTCTTCAAAGATAATATATATCGCGTGGCGTATTTCAACAACGATCTTTCATTTGCTGCATAAAAAAGAGATCAGCTCACTTGTACGAGGTAAATAAGACAATAAGTGACATTGGTTCCGATAATAATAGTTCATTATGCATTCTGCAGACAATGTAGAAAATGGATAGGTAATTAGTATTAAGCTGGTGGAGGGTACCTACTCTTGTAAAGGTACTGTGTGAGGAATACCATATTATGAACGTTCGTGATAGAAAACTTTCACACGACTGGAAATGCGAAAAGACTAGTAAAAACTTACTAAACACAATACCTATTATGTGAACATAATGGGTATTATTATCAATTTATGTAAATATTTACTCACGAAAATTGCATTCTTCGGAACGCGCCCTCTATAAGTAATGCATGAACTAGGAAAACTTTCAGAAACTTCGCGGTTCCGATTCACAGGTGTCTATCAAAAATCTGCCAAGTCAAACACTAAAATATAAACTGTATTAAAAAAAACAGCGGAAAACATTAAAAATAATACATTGTATGAAAAAACAGAGGATTAGCTTCCACGCATTGAGTTGTCTACCGCTTACCGGTGGTAACCGCTATAGGCAATCCAATTTCACCATGTTTTATTTACACTTGTGATCGATATTAGTTTAAAAACCATCAACACTTTGTGCCAACAACATCCTACACTATTTTACTAGGATTTCGGATTAGAAAAGTCTTTAAAACAAAATTTTGTGTATCACAGGCCCACATTTTTTCCGCTATATGTAGCTATATAAAGTTATACCGAAGTTTCAAATAAAATCAAAATAAATAAATTAACTTGACCACGTGCCTCTGTCATCAGTTACTCGATTTTAAAGTTATTTTCAAAATTACCTTAGTACCCATGTAGGTTAGTACATGTGCAGGTATTATGTATGTATATTATGCGTTTCGTATTCGGCTCTTGAAATGGACAGTGTATTGTAAAATGCATAGGTACCTACTTAATATTTAGTTACGCGTACCTACTATATATGGTAAATGAATCGTAATACCCCGTATAAGCGGAATCAACCTTATCTTTTTATCTAATTATCATTCCTATTGTATAGTGAAAGTAAATAGTAATTAAATATCTACCTGTGTAAATTGAATTACTAATCATAATGTATGTATAACATTCAATACAAATGAGATTGGGGACTAAAAACGAAAGTGGTCAGATAGTTGTATTCATTATGCAAAATAAGTCGACGAGCACTCCGTCCGGTCTGCCCTCGGGGGGGGGGGTCTGTTAGAAGATATAACGATTATTATTATTATAAGGTTACGAAGGTCGGAGAGACAAGGCGCTAACATGATGTGTAGGGTAGAATCAACGGTATATGAAATTACTCGATTGTAATCAGTCGTTGCAGCGAGTCACATCACTATTGTTTTTACGAACTACGCTGGTTACGTTTTCCCGAAAAGGTAGCTTGTAAACTTTGCTCATGAATAATTTAAACTATGTATTCCAGGCAAATTAGCTGATAGACGTTTTACGGTTCGATCAGCTAGAACAACTGCCAGAATTATTTTACCAGCTCGCAAACAGCGCACAAATTTTGGCAAGCTGACTTTGTTTTGAGCCCGATGGCATGGCATGCTTTTCCGCCAGCAGATAGAAACAGTGATGTTATTATGTTGAGAAAACAAAAAAATAAAATTCGAATTTGTTGCAAAATTGGAATAATTTTCTCTTTCCTGTAATTAAATCGATGTACAATTAATAGAAACATGCTTCAGGTAGTATTTTAATAAAATAGTAAAACAAGTATTTATTTTTATTATTATCTACGTAGTGTAAATAACTTTGCTAATGAACTTTTATTTCTAAGGACTTTGGCATTTTTGAACTGGTAGTCGTTCCGTTTTCTCAGGAAACTAATGTTGTTGATTAGAAAAAAGTTTTTTTACCGAATTTAATAAAGTTAATCTACACTAAGTTGTTAGCGAGTTATTTTTTTAAATTATTTTAAAATAGTCCGCCCGTCTTAGTGGTCACCACTGAGTGTGACTAGTTCATCTAACAACAGGTCTCTGCTCACTTTAATCTGTTCGTCTAGAACACTTCTGACTTCCGAGAGAAACAAAGAGAAAACTATATTAAATTACTGGAATTGGGTTTGTGATTCAGATAATGTAGTGAGTGTAAACTAGGAATACGTGGATTAAATTATTAATACATTTTATTTAAATTACTGATATTTCTATGCAACACCATTGTTCAAAACGCAACCTCTCCACACAAAAAACGTAATGTCCGGTCCATTCTCCTTTCTCTAATAAGTATGTGGGTAATTATTTAAGTGACGACTTTTATTTTCAATTCAATTTCTGGTTTATGTCGATAATTTAATTCACTTAGACGGATCAACCTGTTATTTAGTTTAATAAAAACTTAATAAACGCATGTACATACCTATAAACTAAAATGAACTTTCACCGATTAATTTCGCTAACGACAATTTAAATTCATATAATTTTATGAGTGTGAACACAAGTATTAAAACGGTTATCGGCAAATTAGAGTGTAGACCAGGCGCTGGGCGGTGATCTGCGTGCAAAATTCGCGCAGTGCATTTTGACAATGAATATGGTTTCTAGAACTCAAAGTCATCAATATTATAGCTATTCCAAGATAAGAAAGTGGAAAATTGAAAAAAGGCGTGGAAATGGAAAAAAATGATTTAAAAATTAAGGAAGGTGGGAAGTAATATGAATTCAATGTGATCAGGAATTTATTAAAGACGTTGTATAGTATAAATACTTATGGAGATAATTTTAAATTAGTCGAACGCCATGATTATGTTGTGGATTGAAAAAATATTCATTTTCGTCGCAAGTATTTTCATTTTCATTGTTTCGCAGTAATGATGAATAATTCACCTGTAATGATGCCATAATGTCGGTTTAATCCGTAAAGGGTAAAAACATGAAATGAAATTCATAATGGATCTTATTCAGTGTCGGATTATCAAACAGGCGCAAAAGGAGCGCTCATAAATCAAGAGGCCTAAAAATTCCTCTCCCGTATTAAATTTAAAATGCTTTATGAAAAAATCGATTAAGTTCATTAAAAAATAAGGAATTAGAAAAAGAATGTATCATGAAGCTGTTTTTTTACTTTTTTAAAATACTTCTTGAATTTAGATCGGAAAATTTCTTTATAAAATAAACTTTAATCAATTTGAATTTTCAAAACAGAGCAAAAAACAACAAAAAACATTAACATAGTATAGGAAGCTATTTTATGTAAAATTTCAAGTAGCTCTAATAGATTTTCTTCAACAACATTACAGAAAACCGTATTTTAATGAATTCAGCTTGTTAGTTAAATTGTAATATTTTTATTATATTTTCTCCTAATATCTAAAAGGTTTACAGCTTAATCTGGCGATATTCAGGAGGTGCTGTTTTATTTGAGCGCAAGTCTATCCACCTTCTACCGCCCTCTATGCGCTGTGAATGGTATTACTTGTTAGTCAACTACTGAATACAGGCTCATAATTGTGATGCTGTTACTGTTGCAGTATTGATGTACGAAACCGTAATGCGCGTGCAATGCTACAATAAGTCCAACGCAAAGCGATAAAGGCTAGCAACCAAAGGTTATATAGCAGAACTAGTGCCTGTCACTTCGCAATAGTCAGATGCTAGTCCGACAGGTGGCGCTAATCTCACTAGTTGATGAAAAAATGAGAACCTACATATTATTAGAAAAGTTTCTTTGAATACTTATTCAGTTTTTTTTAGTTTAAAGAAAGACTTAAAAATACCTACGCAATTGAAAACAATCACGTAAAAATTTGGCGTTGAGGTTCTGAAAATAAAACCATCTTTAAGTAGGTATCGAGGTGGGTAAAAATAGTTTCACACAAGAAATAAGCGATTATACGAGTAAGTATGTAATCCGCAAATTTTTATTTAAATACATAAAAATAAACCAAAATAAATTATTTCGATGTTCAGCTATTTTATTTATTTATTTAATATTTGCACATTGAAAAAAACGCGTTGTTTAAGAAACTTAATACAATTATTTGTAAATAAGAAAGATTTTTTTTTACTATTTCCCAAGTACAAACAAGAAAGCTCTCTTCGTGCAAAATAGTAGTAGGTACCTAAACCATTGGCACGAAGAGAATGAAGGTTAAAAGGGCATAATCCAACACATTTGGTAGTCGCAGTCCGCAGTAGGGTCGTACTGGTAGAAAGCAGAAGCGACAATATAGCCGGTTCAACTGTACGGTTCAACGCGGAATAAAGAGGAAGAGCATAATGGACACGTGATAAAGGCGAACAATACAACGCCTGGCACTAATATCGACTTATCCGTGACAACATCTTCGTGCACTTTCATTTTCGCGACTAGAATAGCGGGAGAAAACAACGTGAAGGTACTAAAGGTAGCAATTTCTTTTAGTGGCTAATCGGCGGCCCGTCTGCGAGCAGAGCAGAGGGTAGGCTCGGTATGGAGAACCTGTACTAATGGCGTCGCATTGTCCGCAGAGACTGGTGGTGGTGGCGCTGCTGGGCGCGCTGTGCCCCGCGGGCCCCGCGCTGTCGCACGGGCGCCTGCTGGAGCCGCCGTCGCGCGCCTCCGCCTGGCGCTTCGGCTTCCCCACGCCGCACAACTACAACGACCACGAGCTCTACTGCGGCGGCGTGACGCGCCAGTGGCGCAAGAACGGCGGCAACTGCGGCGTGTGCGGCGACGCGTGGGACCAGAAGACGCCGCGCCCCCACGAGTACGGCGGCCGCTTCGGGCAGGGGCTCGTCGTGCGCCGCTACGCCCCCGGGGCTAACGTGACCACGCGCGTGCAGCTCACCGCCAACCACGACGGCTTTTTCGAGTTCCGGCTCTGCCCGTCGGTCGAGAACACGACGCAGGAGTGCCTGGACCGCCACGTGCTGCGGCCGGCGGGCGGCGGCGACGCGCGCTTCTATCCGCGGGACGGGAACAAGGTGTACGAGGGGCTGTACGAGCTGCCGGCGGGCCTGCGCTGCGAGCGCTGCGTGCTGCAGTGGCGCTACGTGGCGGCCAACAGCTGGGGCGTGTGCCCCAACGGGACGGGCGCCATCGGCTGCGGCCACCAGGAGGAGTTCCGCGCCTGCGCGGACGTGGCCGTCATGCCGCTCCGGCCCTCGTACGTGGCGCCCACGCGGCGCCCGACCGGCAGCACGACCACGGAGGGCGCCGCCAGCTCTCCCGCGCCGCCCGAGGCCACCTCCGCGGCGGCCCCCGTCGATCCCGAGGCGCCCGCCACCCCCGCTCCCGCCCCCGCCCCGCTGGCGGCCGGCGCGCTGGCCGCGGGGGGCACGCTGTGCGCGGTGCTCGCCTTCCTCACGCTGGTGTACTTGTTCTACTACCGCGGGGACAGCATCAAGAAGCTGCTGAGGGCGCGGGGTGGAGGGCGCTCCCCCGCCGCCGCGGCGCCCGTCCCCGCGGCGCCCCCGCAGCGCCCCCCGCGGCACAGGAAGGAGACGGTGGTGGCCGTGCAGCCCGGTGCAGCCGGTGCGGCGGAGCCCGGATTCGAGACTATCAGACTGAACGAACACAGAATCTAGTGCGGCTATCCTCTTGTACGTTTCGGTGGCTATTAGATTTAACAGTTTACACGGAGTGTTCGAATATTTATATTTCGAGAACGCATCTTATGATATTATTACTAATATTATGGGATATTGTAAAATTTTGTTTGTAAATATTTTATGTTTATATAATATATAATGTGCTCCTTTGATGAATGATATAAAACAATCAGAAAAGCATCTAATACATACTCTACATCTAATTTACATTTTCTTAAAAAACATCGTGATAATATCACCAAGTACTTAACCTACAACTATACATCTGTCAACTTATCGTGTATTAAAATAGGTACGACAATTAAAATATAGTAGAGCAGATGAGACAAAAATGATATACGAGAATAAAATAAGAGATGTTGAACACGAATGTATGTAAAATTTATTATTATACGGGTACACATAAATGTCAATCATACTCTGGTTATGAAGGTATATTAATTACTATATAAACTATCTATAATTCAGAAAAATAACACTTATTTCTGTTTTGTGAATTCATAAACCCTTTATCAATGATTTATGCATTTTCAGTGTGTACCTACGAACACGAACATACTACAATAAAAAATTTTCTATACCGAGGAATTTCTACTTTAAGCAATAACAAAGAAAGGATTTTTTAGGAAAAAAAATACTCACATGTTTATCCCAGAAAACATTCGTATTAGTGTTGTTCTTCATGTGTCCCGTCACGTCCTCCCAACGTTGGCGATCCTCCTCCCTCCTTATCACGGTCCAGTCGCGAATGTTAAAAACTGTAATGTTAAAATACACAGGTTTTGTAGGCAAACAAATTGATTTAATTTGTACGGGAGCCCTAATAATAATGCTTTCATCGAAATGCCCTTTTTATAAAGGAATAATAATAGTGACGAATGAAAAGGCTCAGTTTCGTAATTTTGAGGATCGTTTATGGCGTGAGTACGTACTCATTCGATAAATAATCCTCAACATACTGAATAAACATAACTTTAACTTATATTATATTTGATACATAAAACAAATATTCATAAATAAAAAAAACTGAGATTATCGAGAGGTCACGATTTAGAATAAGATGCAAGGAATACGACTAAGGAGAAGAGAAGTACAATGTCAATGTTTATATTTGCTAACCTACGAATAATAAATATTGTAAAGCTTAAATTGTTGAACTAATATTAATAACCTAACTATGTCTAACATTTTAGTTTGAGATCTGCTAACAATACACTTTTAAATTTAGTTTGAACATGTGAAATAAAGTATATGTAATTCAATATGTAGGTACCTACCTTTTATTATCAAAACAATGGGCTTCTGGCTCATGACGTAATGATGTGGAGGACAGTGAGGTAGGGCTTCCAAAAACTGTCCGAAGGTAACCAGTTTTCGATTTCAATCGTCCTTGAACATATTTGGGATATTTTAAACGTTTTTTAAATTTAAATATATCAATTGTTTGATCGGCATTATTCGAAAGTATCTACCTAGCAAGTATTTTTCTCTGGAAAATAACATGTAACAATAACAATAATTGTGGGTGTACAGGCAAAAAACGTTAACTTGAAAATATTCAATATTGACTGATGATGCAGTATTATCAGTAAAGCTTTCAACGTTCTATAAACTGGCAAAATACACTAAGTACATAGTTTAAAATGTCATTGATTTAAATAGTAAATTCAACTTTGAGTTTCATTAAACTATTCGGATAAACTATGCGTGTACTTTATTCAAGCCAAATGTTTTAAATAACGGGAATTTTAGAGTTAAAGTTTTTTGCCAGTATACCCACGATATGTAAATATTGAGTTTTATAAGGTTTCCTAAAATATGCAGATGTGGTAATTGGTATTGGGAGACCCAAACAATGCTTGTTTGTGTATTTTTCAAATAAACATTTTAATATGTGGATGAATTTTGTTGGTTCAAATCTACAAAATTTCGAATATTCTTTCAAGTTAAAATTCGGTTTTCTGTTTTTTTTGCGCAAAAATTGATTAATCGATTTTTGGTTAGAACATGTTTGCAACCCTTGAAGTGGGTATTCCAAATAATACAAATTCAAAGACGAATAAAACAACTGCTCCGAATAAATTACACCGCTATAACTCAAAATTTCCAGAAAATCACGCACATGTGTGTATGTGATTAGCAAAATATATTTTTTCTTTAAATTTAACTAAGAAAAATGCAATAATTCAAATGCTTGGCATTTGCAAATTTTAACTGAAAAACTGTTCGTACAAATATTTCACATTGTAGTAATCAAATGAGTAAATCCTCCGTAGATTTTTTTATGTAATATAAATTGACATTTTAAGATTGATTTTTGATAGATTGTAAATTTGAGTTAGAGTCGTTCAATTCACGATATTGAAAAAATATAACCAGACACTGCGGGAGTCCTGACGATATCGCGTTTTGGGAACCGCTTATTGTATTTTCAAATGCATTACATCCGTCTAGCGCCTTTATAACGAGGGACCGCATATTCCGAGTAAGCAGATAGCATAATTAATAAATTCAATCGGAGGTATGACTCAACTCGTAAAAATATATAAACCGACTACAATACATACTTCGTATAAATGGTAAGTATCAACGAGTAGTCATTCTTCTAAAATAAAAGGTTCGAATAGACAAATTACGTATACTTACAGTGATATAATTCATTTATATCATCTATACATCTACTGATTAAAGTCACTAATCGAACAAGCTCATTACTGAAATAATGAGTATTTACTGAACTTATTTTGGTAATATGCATCACAAGTGACTTTAAAAATAATGTTTATTTGGGTCAAACGGTTGGTACGTTGTAGACGTTGTAGATGACTACTTTTGTTAGACAACAATAATAATTGGATGCTTGTTAAAAATAACTCGTTATTACGAGTATACTAATCTGTAATTACTGACTTTTGGGAGTGAGTAGACGACATTGCGTTATTATTTCCATAATTGAGTCGGTGAAATATGAAAATAAGTGCTATCATTAAAAAATACCTGATAAAAATGTACAAAAAAAACAAAATTTAACGTTGACAAGAGCAAACATGCACCATGTGGACGCGGAGACATTGTGACAGTGAAATGGTGACATGGTAAGTATGAAAGATATTTTATTTATTGTTTCGGCATTCACTTTGTGGTAAGACATGATGAAATTTAAAAGAAAACTCTGGTTTTTCACCACTTCAGTTATATTTATTTTATTTTCACTAAAATAAATATAACTCCAGTGGTAAAAAAAACCAAATGTTTTCTTTCAAATCAAAGTATGAAAGATGATGTAGAATGACGTAACCCTGCTCTATTTAATATCTGTATACATGTATATTAGGCAAAATGATGAGCAATGTTATACAACACGCGCCCTTTAATGTTTTTTACAATATTATATCGAAATACTACGATTACGTTGAAATACTAACCGAATTCTACGATTCTGTTTTATCTGTGCTTCTACGAGTCATTGCGGGTATTTTCCTCCTCCTACGGGCTACAATACAAAGGTTTTCCCTGAAATTACATAAGAAAAACAATCAAATATATTTTTCATATGTAATTTATGATTATATATAAAAGTATTTAATTTTGATGACTAATAGCAGTGCCGGATCTATATTATTTGGCGCCTGGTGCACAAAGAGTTCATGGCCCATTTCACCATTGCAATTTGATTTGTGAAATACTTACAATCGATAAACGAACACTACATACAAATGGGCAATTAAACGGTTGTCGAATAATAAAGCGACGATAGGGTGGTAGAATTAACGAATCCCAACGAAGACAACGACGACCATTGACCTAAAAATATATCGCTGAGAAATTTCGATAAAAACTTTTTCGGCGTTCAATTTTCTATTATATTAACCAACTATTAAAACGAAGGCTACTTTTCAATTACAGAAAAAAAAATACAAAGAAATGTGTAGAGTATCTTCAAAAAAATAAATGAATAGTACAAAAGGGCGGCATTTTGAATCGGCGCCTAGTTTTGCTGTTCCGACAAACTCCTACAACAGATCCAACCACGTCCTAAAGTAATAATAGGTTATTAAATTGAGCAAAAATATTCAAATCATTGGTCGCCAAGCTACAGAATAACGTAATTGATCACCAAAAATCGTACGAGTATAAAAATCACTTTATTTTTTGTTAATTTTTATGATGTAATTTGACTTGATTATTTGACTAAAAAAATAAAAACCCATAAAATTTAATGTCATTCAAATACCATTTGATATTTTTTGAAAAGTACCCAAGGGTGACGAATTTGAATGTTTTGGCGCTATTTGTGAAGTGCGCTTTTAATGTTTCTACATTTTTGCTAAACATTGCAAAATTGAAAACTGCTCAGTCAAATATGATGCGATGATGATGGTATCCCAGTGATATGAACTTTATATTTATTACTTAGTTCAATACATAATCAACTATAATCTGAGGATACGGATGAGGATTGAATAAATATAAAATAGTTTCAGCATTTTTAATTTTTATATTGACTATTTTTTTTTTAATTCTTAGAAATACACGGAAAAAAAGACGTCACAGATATTGGTACGATCGATCGTATCTGATCATTGATCGCACGTATTAATTGCTGGGATTACATCATAATTATTTATTCAAGAGCTAGAGACATTGCCAAAATTGTTGTTTGAGTCATATTTTTAAATACCATTTGATCGTAAGATTAATTACATCAAGTTAGAAGGAAAATAACAAATAACGCAGTGTCCCGACCTCAGAAATATGTGACAAAAAACTTACAACAGTTGCGTTCAAACAATGTTTTTTAGTGTGGAAGAAGTCAACGTCATATTTCGGTTGTCTTTTAATTTTTAAACAATGATGAATTTTCGATATATTTTATAAAATACAAATATTTTATTGAACATTCATATTTATTTCATCTAACTATCATGTTGAACGTGACAACAACTCTAGAAACAATATTATACCATTGAGCTGGAACCTCAAACGGATGCAAATTCCACCACGAACGTTCGCTTATATTGTTATAGTTAACATAGATAAATCAAGAGGTAAAGAACAGTCGAGAGTTTATTAAATTTTGGCAATTATACCAAAGTATCATAGTACTATGAAGTCGCCCAGAAAGATTCCGATTACACAAAACTAGTAAATATTGCGACATATTTGACAAACAGTCAAATACGTACTTACCGGTCTTCTTGACTACGCCAGTGAAAATCTGTGTAGATTCATTTGATCCTTTTTCGATGGAGGAAGTAAGAAATGTCATGATGGGAATTCCCTTACGCAAATATATAGTTCAGTACCAAGTAGCGCGTCACGATACTGTAAGATCTAAACTAGTTTTCTAAAATTTGGCCATCATTCACCAATGTCATTACTCGTCGGTTGAGTGGTGAACAGTCATTACTTACGTACCGTACAGTCACGGCTCATGCCATGATGGATGTGTACGTTAATTTTCCTCAAAATTGTATGTAAAAATATTTATTTTGCGATAGAGAGTGGGAAAGCTGTAATATTGTAGTAATAATTTCAACCGGATCCTGATATAGGTACCTATTCATTACGGAAGTTAATTTACACATGAGTAGAGTTGGTTATGTACAATAGAACCTCTCATAACGAGCATAATTCGTTTCAGACTCTTACTCGTTAAGCGAAACATTTTATTTTTGACTGGAAGTTCCGGCTCGCAAGTGAATGTCGTGAAAAAAAGACTTTCCGTTTTTCTGTAACTCGTTATGCGAAACATCGCTCGTTAAGGGAGCAACTTTTTCAATTTTTTTTGTTCGTTATGTGAATTACTCGTTATGAGAGGTACTTGTTATGAGAGGTTGCGCTTTATTATATTTTTGTTTATACGGATATTTACATGATTAAGCAGAAAAGGTACTCGTACATTGTGTAGGTTTATCATTATCGTTATTAATTGTTTATTTTTTGTATTTCTTTTGTTTTTTTTTTAATAAATAAAGAGCTATGAAATTCGCTTTTCACTCTAGACTTTGAATGTGTTGGTATTTGTATCACGTAACTGGAGTATCTCAATATAGCTGTGATTCCGCTAGTGCGCACGAGCGCTCGTCCAGACTCATTGCGGTTCTACTTCCCATAACGTCCTTCCGTCCTCCCGACTTCCCTTACTTAAGGAAATATTATAGCTCACGATGTGACACGGTTAGGGAATACCACAAGCCAGTTGAACATTATGGTTACATCCAATATACATTCCCGTCATTGATAAAGACTGAGTAAGCGCAGGAAGCTAATAAGAGTGGCTTATCGCAAAAAACCGCCAAAAGGGCACATTGAATTTACGTAAAAAAAACGTATATTTTTCTATGATAAATAGCTTGCATATCGGACCGCGTTCAAGAAAATCTCTCGAATCGGAGCTAAAGGTATATTTGCGAGAATACTAGAATCCCCTGGTTTACTCCAATCCATTCCGAGTGCTGCTTATTGTTTCGTAATTCATAAATTTCAAATTCGTAATTCTGAATCTACTATGTACCTACTATCATATCATGCCATTTTTCAATCATGGCGTTTCCTCGTCACAGAGGCAAGTAAAACACGACAGTATGATATAAAGTTAAGTGTGGCCTGTAAAAATTATTAAGAACATCACAAAAAAGCCAATACGCAATAGAATAAGTTTATCATAATACCGATTACGAAGAAAAGTCATTATTATATTTGTATATTCTGTGCGAGTAGGTACGTGCGGACATATTCGACACCTATAGAATACTTAATAATTGTCAATTTTCATATTTTGATTATTCACAGTGTCGAGTAGCTCATTACCGAAACCAGTTGTTGGAGTCAAAGAATCTCAATGCAAAAGAACATTAGACCACAATACAATATGACATTTCTCTACTAATTGAGTAATAATCTCCTTGACTCCTCATAATGTGTACCTAATATTTTCTTTAATATATTATTAGTACGTTAGAAGTGCATTATTCTGGGCCTTATCACACCCATCGTATCGACGCGGTGTTATCTTGATCGTTAATTACAATAAGGCAAGCTTATTTACAGTCCTGCGCTTCAAGTACCAGCTTGATATTGAATAAATTCTGGGGAGAAAAATCACTTATATTTATTGTGACCTCTTTGAGAATCGAACGCGTTAACAAGTGTACTACGAAGGAAGACAAAACTATTCATAAAATTAGTTAATATGAAGTGAAAGTCAGAAGTAGGTGCCCAGATATGCAAGCATATCAAATTACAATCCACATACGAGTAGGTACATAGCTCTGATCCGCGAAAATTGTGACGATCTCATAAGTATGCACAAAAAAAATCAGTTGATTTGAAATCTGTATTTTCCAATGTTGAGTGTTCCTGTCCATAGTAATCTCACTCACTTGTTTGTTTATTTTTTATCAACTCATTTAACATGCACTGAATTGTTTATTTTACTTTTGGATTTTATTCCTGCAAATGGGTGCTCGCTGCACACCTTGAGTAAGCCGGAAGAGTGGACCAGAACATTTATTTGACCAGGACTCCAATGCAGTTTTGACAAACGCCGATACTATCGTGCATTCATACCGGCATAATGAAAGGGTGAGGAAAATTGCATTTTTCCGTAAAATTATCATTGGAAAAAGTCATTACCTTACAATAATACTCGACAAACTCTCTTTACTCTTGTATAAATAATAACGCGGAGTTAATAAATATAAATTATACGATGGTCAAGTGTTCACTTTGATTGTATTTTGTTGCCGACTAATCGACGGATATCGGGTACTTATAATATTATTCACAGTCACTATTCTCTTTACGCGTTTCAATAATACATTGTTGTGTTTTAAAAACGTAATTTATTTGGAAGAATCCCGTCTGTAAAGGAAGTCGGCTTCTTAAGGACACGAGTTGAACTCCGACCATGGCAGTGAGTGCGGCGCGGCGCGGGCGGGGGCGGGGGGCGGGGAACGACGTCTTCCAGCGTGAGTAGTACCTACTTGTGACATTATCAAGAGTCTCCGCCAATCGAGTTTCCTCCGATGCAAAGTATTCGCTCGTCGCCTTGTTCGACACTTCAGTAGCCCGTCGACAGCGGCTCCGAAAACAGCGCTGGATATTCAGCTCGGCTTCGCGAATCGGTGGCCCGATCGCCTCTATAACGATAATAAATAATACGCCCGAATCCGAAGTAACGCAATACGAGTCCGAGTATCGCTCATCTCGGAGCTATGTGTGTTTATTCGACCGGTTCATTAGAGTATTCATCAAACTGAGAATCGTTCGCGATGAGGCAGTGGAGCTCAGTGGAAGTGGGCTGGTCGCAGTGGGTGCTGGCGGGCTGCCTGGCGCTGGCGGTGTGCAGCAGGGCGCAGCAGCTGCCCCCGACGCCGTGTCCCGCCGTGTTCCAGTACCAGACGGACGACGGCACGCAGTGGACCGGCCTCATCCAGCTCAGCAGTCCTCCTCTGGGCAGCACCTTGAAGCTTAATCTTCGGATGTCCATCGGGGTGCAACTTCCGACGGTAAGCCATCTACAACTGGTCAGCAAAAAAATGCGTTACATATTCTATTTTCTCAGGCACATCTCCAACTTAATAAAGTTGAGGAATCAATAAAACCTCGAAAGTATTATTTTTCATTTTATTCCATTTAAAGGGTATCTTTATTACATTCCGATAAATTGTCATCAATCCTATGATTGTTCTCAGGGTATGTGGAATCCATATAATCCATGTATATGGATTCCACACACCCTGATAGATTCTTTACATCGCTAAAATGTGTCAGTGGAAGCTCTCTCCGTGCTTGTTATTCCCTGCACCGCGGTTGAATGGAATAATGGAATGATGTGATGATGTGATGATGAAGGAATGGATGAAGAATAGTGTATTTTTAAAGATAAAATACAACCTGACTCTTGGTATACCCTCAGAACTCCGCGAACAACTAGTTCGTACTTTTTAGCTTTTATTCTTCTCAACAAAATATTGAGAAGGCAACTGTTAAAGTCGTTTGTGCCGTATGTAAATAAATAAATTTATGTAAAAGATAAATAAATAAACAGCGGATTTGAAGGCTTCACAAAATGCTTTCTCATTCTTTTTGACGACCTCATGAATAATTAATGAATGTATACTGAATATTATTTATTCGAAGCTCAATCATTCTCCTTTTAGGCTAGTATTGTATTGAGTGATCTGAAGACCTATTCGGACTATCACACTCGCAGAGAAAGCTGTATTATTTGGAATTTCCTAACTACATTCCAAATGTGTTAGAAATCACCTTAATATATCCTAATATCTACCACTTTTTTGTACGAAAACATTAAATATTTTCATGATTTTTCTTCTATACACGGAAAAATCTATTGGGACAGTATATTTCCGTTATATCGTTTAAAAAAACTATACTTTAGGGAGATAATTGGAGCGTCCTTAGATTGCTGCAATGTATTGTGCTTTTTCCAGGTATTGCGTACTTATATTTATTTTGAACAGATATTTTGCTGGAATGGGTAGATTGTTACTTTTTCGTTTCGTGATAAAGTCTATTCATGATTGAGATGTATAAATGAAGTGGTTGATTGTTTTGACATTGAAATATTAAATACAACATTTTGAGTGTGTCCAAATACTTGTTCACAAAATCTGGATTATCTCCAATTACAGGAGTTATTTTCTTATTATTTTTTAACATCTCATCAAAGATGAAGAAGAATATGGAAGTCTGGGCATTTACGGGACTGACGACCGTCATAGGCTGGTTTGAGTGATCACTTTACACACGTGTAACATTCACCAATTCTACCCATTATTGACAACCACACTACTCAAATTCTTGGAAGTTCTATATATATGAACCAATTTAGAAACCTTGTTCTTGAATCACTAGAACTTCACTAGAGACATCTATTGGTGAGATGTAAATATTTACATAGATGTATATATTTTAGATGTTTCATATATATAGAACTTCCAAGAATTTGAGTAGTGTGGTTGTCAATAATGGATAGAATTGGTGAATGTTACACGTGTGTAAAGTGATCACTTAAACCAGCCTATGACGGTCGTCAGCCCCGCAAATGCCCAGACTTCCATATTCATCTTCATCTTTGATGAGATGTTAAAAAAAAATAATATGAAATATGAAATATTGTGAATTGAGGTAATTCTTTCAATCGTTCTATTAACATTTATTGACCAAACTCGTTTCATTTCATTTCTACACAAGACGAAAACAATGACATCCCTAATAATCGCCATTAATTTAATTGTGCATTAGATATAAAATATGTAACATCTTGAGCTTTATACAAACAAAACAAACATATGTGGGTTATGTATTTGATTTGGTTTCAATATTTGAATGGAAACAAATATTTATAATTTAGAAAGTAAAGAAGTCCTGTCAGAGGGCAACGATAACTAAACACTCGTACTAAGTATAGTGGTTGTTGTAAGTTGGTTGTATTTATCAGCGGGAAAACCCGAACGGTAGATGCGCCGCGCCGCGCCGGCCGGCCGCCTTCACGCATGGCAATTATAATATTTGTAGGTAATCTACTCGTTTTATTAATTTATAATTATTTTCAATGATTTAATCAATTTTGTTTATATTTTAATTAAAGTTTTACATAGTAAATACCACTATTTCTTAAAATCTTTTGTGACTTGTGTTTCAATGCATTCTGCGTCATTTTCAAACACCGTCAAATACTGTGTTTAAAAATGATGCGGAAAGCATCGAAACACGCGTCACAATCAATTTGAAAAAATAGTGGTATTTACTAAGTAAAACTTAAATTAAAAATGGATAGAGTTTACTACAAAGTGACCGCCGAATTAATTAATAAAAAACGGTGTTTGAAAATGATGCGCAATGCATCGAAACACGTGTCACAATAGATTTTAATAAATAGTGATATTTACTAAGTAAAACTTAAACTAAAAATGGATAGATTTTACCACAAAGTAACCGCCGAATCAATTTATGAAACAATAGTGCTTAACGTTTCACGAATAGAAATGAGTAGGTAGGTGTTTTAATAAAAAAAAAGAATAATGTTGAAAATCCAGTTTCAAAAATGTCTAGAGGCGATGCTCACCTTGCGATGGTTTCCTATTTGTTTGTTTGTTTGTTTGACCATCGAGTGTTTTCACGCTGATAAAATACTACATATTAACAAATTTAAACACTGGATTATTCGCTCTACTGATAATATATCTATATTATAGGTGTCTAAACTTGAGATTGAACATCTTAGTTTTTCTTATATGAAAGAAGATGAAAGTCTGAGTATCCCAGGGCTTACGACCTTTGCTCCATGGCTAAGCCCGAGGAAGCTCTCTCAAATAAAATTAAAACCAATGGATGTTTCATCTCAAGTTGAAACAGCAGTAATTAATTTATAATTGTTGACAAACGGAACATACAGTAAATATTGGATAATTGCAATTAAAGCCCGATTTCTGTACGTGGTAGTTTACGTCGATTCTTGTGTTTTTGTTATTGATGTTTTGCACTCCCCGTATGGTTGACAGTACTCATCGGATTAACATCAGACGCGTTTTAGGAAGTTCGATTTCTAACGGAGATAGGTAATATGCATAATGTGCGGCAAAACGATGTATTACAGATGTTCGAATGGTGAAATAAGGAAAGAATGCAAAGCTGAGGCAAGCATTATACATAGATAAAATTAAGAAAGGTGTGTAGAGATGATTTGGACATGTGGAACGAGTGAGTGATGAACGAAGGGTAAAACGAACTTATGAGGCGAATTTATGTAGTTGGAAGGAGCAGAAGAGACCGAGAAAAACTTGGCATGATCTGGTATGTCAAATACTTGAAAGCGGCCGGGTCAGGAGTCGGAATAATCGGCGGGTGTGTACGAGGAGATGCATGAATGTGAAACAAGCGAAGAATGTTTGCAAAGGCAAAGAGTGGTATGGCGTTCTGTTCTCTCTGCCTATCCCTTCGGGGAAGCGGCGTGATGGTTAGTAAGTTAGGAAACATGTATGCAATTTTGTACAACTTTCTGAAAGGTGCAAGTATTCACATTATTTGGATAAACGACATTCATATAACGTTTATTTTGAGCATGCTCCCACTATTTGGATAATTGAAAAGTAACTTCACTCTGCTCTGGACAGCCTAACGCCATATAGGTATGATGACAATCCGAGTCCTTTAATAATATGTAAAATTGAAGAGGCGTCGTCTTTCATTTCGACAGTGTGATTTATCACACGTCACAAAACAGACTCGCGCTGTAAATATGAGAAAAACTTCCCCCGCACCCGCTGTATACTCCAGATTTTGCTTCTATAGATTTTAATAAAATTCAAGCTCTACAGAATAATTTGAAGGCGAAACTCTTAAAACAACGGAAGCTCTTAACGATTACCTCAAAATAACAAAAACGGAATCCACTAGCTTTCAATTGTAGAGAGGGTACAGTGTAAATCATCGACATTTGTCCTAATGTCATCCTAATATTATCAGATCGGGTGTGAACTTACGTAATCACCGATAGTTAACATATCGTGAGTACACTTTCATCGTATTTTGTACGTGCGTCGTCATCCGAACAGCAAAAAACTCGTATTTTATAGTACCTATCATCGGATTCCGTAAATATCTACTAATTTGATTACCTTGTTTTCGCAAAATGAAATCCAACCGCTAAGCAATATGCACATAACACAACTTAGCATACTGTACATAAATAGGTACCTAATATACTTGTAGCTCTATATTGATGTATTTGACATTCATGGCAACTCTATACTAAACATCTTACGCCTATTTTTGTTCCAAAAACACGTTCCGTGAATATTACATATAACTATGTACAATCCTATCACAGAATAGAAATCGTTATATTTCAGTGTCCGCGGTGAAACCGTCAGAAATTTCAAAACTTCATGCTAAAAATATTTTTCATAAGTTGGATATACATTATTCTTTATTCCGTCCATTGATTTTTTCTCTATAATGTGCTTTTTTATTCTCTAACTATAAGCTTTTATCATCTTGAAGTAAAAAAATTTAAAAATAGTCCTTTGGTAAAAATCACTCCTTAATTTTTATACATGATTTATTAAAAGTTTCACTAGATAAATTAAACTGTTAATTTGATTTAAACTGTTTTCCATCATTCGACGATCTACCTACTTGCTTTTAATAAATAATCTTGCTTAATTTAATAAATAAATAAGGGTAAAAAATATCTTCTGTTAGGAAGATTCAAGATTTAATTTCAATATTGTGTTTTCCATTCAATAGGTGGTATTTTATAAAACGAAACTTTTAGGATTTTTGCACTCATTCATTTGCAGGGAAGTACAATATTTTAATGAAGGGTCGTTAAACAAAGAGTCATATTCATAAGATTCATTGGTATGTAATTAAAAAATATTATACAAGTACCTTACTTACTCGCGTTTTCCCTGTATTTGTGTTAAAAATGGAGCTCACATATAACACAATATTTTAAAACTTATTCAAATTGAAACGCAATGTCTTCTTTTGATCCGAAAGCAAGGTCTTAAAATAATTTTAATATTTGCAACAGTGAATATTAACATCGTAATACGAACAAGTCAACCGGATATTGGCCAAATCTGGGGCCCCAATCTTATAAAATTGAGAAGTCGTCTGACTGGTTGACATTTTTTTTTATTTTTGGTTTTCATAACATTTCTTGGAATTTAAATTGATAAATTTAAATTGAAAATAAATAAGTATTCATTATAAGCTGATGATATTTTTATCCTTATCCACACCCAATGCATCGCATCGCACGAAGGCGGCGCTAACTCGATCGGCAACTATGCGGAGACGAGATCAAACAGTCCTGCGCAGCAGGCTCTTGGATCTTTGCACTCCATCGAATATATCCCCTGTCTATATGCGTTGAGCAGTTTTTATAGAAGAGTTTTGAATTTACCGTTATTACCATTATTTTAGTAAACTATGTGTGTGCGTATGTGTTTCAAACATATTACAAAAATAGATGAATAGAAAGATACAAGTATGAGACTTACGGGTATATTCTGTAAACGCGGTTAAAGATTTTTTAAGATGACGAAAAACGACGAAAAATGCAACGCTCAACAAACCCGAAATACAGGAACTGCGTTCTGTCTTCAACGCAACAGCGAGATAAGGATATCGAAATTCTTCCACGTCTCGCCACATCTCCGAGATTTCACTGGTTGTGTAGCGTTCAGAAATAATTTCATTTAAATTCTACTGGACAACGTTTAAAACTTACCAAACACACCAAACAGTCCGGTAATATGTATAAGTAGAGATATGCGTATGCAGATCTAAATATATATGATTCGATATAGTTGAGTTAGCATATGACTACTATAATTATTATAGACAATTTTACATTTTTGTCCGTCTCAAAAATGTTTAAAGCCCTTGGCAACCGCGCTGGAGGTCTCGGATTCGATTTACAGGGAGGTCAAAATAGTACGAGATTCATACTCGAATATTGATGAATAATATTTACTGTTACCCCTCCTGGTACCTAAAGCGCAGGAAGTAGCGCTTTATGCACCACCGAGTCCGAATATGGTCATAAGAAGAAGAATAATAATATACGTTGTACTGTATATAGTATATAAGAAAAATGATAGGCTCCAAAATGCTAATGCTATATAATATATTAACCGAATTATTATTCTAAGAGTACTAATATAATAAAAATAAAATATTGAAAAGTCTTTGTTTCTCCTCAAAGTTGAAATGGCGAGAAAGAGATAGAGAGAAACTAGTTTTTTAATAAATAGATATATTCATGTTGCGATTATGGAATCGGCGGAATTTATTTAAATTTCGTTAAATAAACATAATTAATTTATTTAGATTTTTAAGTGATTTTGATTCTTCCATCTTATTTCTCCGCCGCAATTTCGTCAGAAATTTGACAAAATCAAATATCTAGTACACACAGTGTCTACTGTTGTATGAGTAATCGAACAATACGCGTAGGTGCCACTATTATTACAGATAACTAAACTATACATTTCCTTTTTATGTATTTTTCCTATATCTAAATGCTTCTGTACACCATAAAAACATCTCGCGTGGTTCAGCTTATATATACCTACTATTAGACAAATTAGAGCCGATAGCTTTGACTCCCTTCCTGACTGAAAGTTACCACAATCTGGCGTCGAAATCTCATACAATACGTAGTAGAATAAACCCAATATCGTGTTAAATTTTAAAACTGTGTAAAAAACATACTTGAACATCTCTCGAGAGCACAATCTTATGAGAACATTTACGATTTGCTCGAGTATTTACCTACTAATTTAAATTGGTATTTGAAGATCCATTCATCCATCACCAAAAAGACTTTAAAAAAGCGGTGACATGTTTTCATTTAGATTCAACTTCATAGGCACCGATTGGGTATTTTATTTTATCGCATTTTCACTCAATAAAATAAATAAAAGAAGTAGTCACCAACACATACATTACACACAATAACAGATTTTCGTCGTCAATAATTTGATGTCAATTTACCAGATAGCGAAACATTTATGAATACCTCTGATACAATAATTTTTTTCATTAACTGATTCGGCCGTCACTTTGAGGTAAAATATATCAATTTTTAATTTATGTTTTACTTAGTAAATATCACTTTTTCTTAAAATCTATTGTGACACGTGCTTCGATGCATTCCGCATCATTTATGATGAATTTGAAATGATGCGGAATGTATCTGAACACGTGTCACAATAGATTTTAAGAAATAGTGGTGTTTACTAGATAAAACTTAAATAATATAAAAAAGTTATTTTTATATTATTTCGAGAAATAAAAATACTTTGTGTTCTGATCCACTCACATTTTTTTATTTAACCAACTAGTTTCGGCAACAACCTTTTGCCCTCTTCAGGGTTACATTTATTACTAGTAATAAATGTAACCCTGAAGAGGGCAACAGGTTGTTGCCGAAACTAGTTGGTTAAATAAAAAAAATGTGAGTGGATCAGAACACAAAGTATTTTTATTTCTCGAAATAATATATCAATATGATCCACAAAGTTAATGCTTTCAATATTCAAAACATAAAGTTATTTTTATTTGCGAGATCCCCGGTGATAATTTTTTCGGATAAGTTTACATTTGTAAATGAATTGTTGCCAATTTCCAAGTGCTTACTTCATATTCTGGAAATGTTCTTTTTATAAATCATATATTTGAGGAAATTCCTAGTAGGTATTACCTGGTATCTAGTATTTGCGGAGTGTTAACATATTATCACTCCTTTTAAGTATGTGTGTACTTGTACAAAGTAATATATTCTCGAAAGTTTGTTTGAATGAATTAACAGATGGCGGAGTGTTGATTTTATTATTTTTTTAGGTAATATTCCATGTAAAGTATGGCAAAGAAAAAACTCTATGTAGGTATAACCAATAATCTACTAATACCAGCATAAAACAAACAGGTTTATTCAGTTATCTGCTAATTTAAGCTTTTAAATTATTCGCACGACTACAAAAATATAGCAAAATTATGTAAACGATTCCATTACATATTTACAAATCGTATTAAAATTTTACGAAACATGCATACAAACGAAAGAGAGATTAGGCCTATCTTCACCCCTTTTCTACCCTCATCCACTTAAAACCTATTTTTCCAGTAATTCACCGTCGTTATATATCTCATATGCCTAATAATAATATACAATAAAAGCTGCCCGTTTCTTTGCGTTTAACAAAATATTCAACGACACTAAGTAGAAATTTGAATAACACCATAAATTCCACACTTTCCCTATGACTTCGTTTGTTCATGAAACGTCACTTTCATAGTTGGTTTCGAAAATATTTAACATAAGTAATACCTATATTGAAAATGGTAAAAAAATAGTACAATGACAGATCGAAGACACGTAACATAACAGGGATACATTTTTTAAATAAAAAGGAAGAACTCGTGAAGCTTCTACTTTTTTAAAGATTTGCCTGGAGGTAGGATAGAAAGGATAGGGAAGGTAAATGTGAAAAATACATGGCAAACACACAAACAAAATGAAAATAGACCGTTCTTGAAATTATTTAGCAATTGGCGGAAATCGAACCCGCGGCGCCAGTTTCGCGGTCCAGCGTCTACCCCAACTACGCCACGGCGCGCGGCGCCTGTCTAAGTGCTTCTGTACACCCCAACAACATCTCATACGGTTCAGCTTACATATGCACATATGTATATGCACTCGCACTAGAACCAATCACTTTGACACCCTTCCTGACTGAACGTTACCATAATCTGGTGTCGAAATCAGTAAATCAGTAATCGAAACTATTAGAATGCCCAATATCATGATAAAAAATTAAAATTGTATAAAAACCATACTTGAACAACGTTTTGATTATTCTTCTCCGTCTTATTCCTCATTGCTGAGGGTTGTGACCCTTGCAGAAGCAATGACTCTTCTCCAGTTATCCCTTGACTGCGCTGCACGTAGCGCTCCAACCACTGAGGTGCCTGCTGCTGCCTTAATTTGATCGGTCCATGGTGTGGGGATCTTCCTCTCCCTCTCTTTCCCTCCAGGCTACCGATCACAACTAGTCGTTCCAAGCTATCCTCGTTGCCACGCGCAATGTGTCCAAAGAACTGGAGAATGCGTCGTGTAGACACTGGCCTGAGTCAAGCCATCCATCTTAGTTCCTGGCGAATGGACTCATTGAGCGTCTAGCTGTCCATGGAATTCGGAGCATACGCCTCCAATACCATATTTCGAATGCTGCTTTTATGGTCCATGTTTCAGCAGAAAAATGGAGTGGACCAAGCTCCTGACAAGCTTCATCTTGGTGTTGTTACTCTCACCCCGGTCCCTTAATCACATTTATAGAATATTCCCAATATTTTCCATGATTTGCACATACTGAAAATAAACAGTAAATAATATATTAAAGCGTTTAAATATCAATCCTATCAGCGGAAGCTAAACTGGCAGTGCACAACGGAGTTCTGGTTCCAACTCTAATGTATGGAAGTGAAACATGGAGTTGGCAAAAGAAGGATGAAAGTAGACTGAATGCAGTCTAAATGCGATATCTCAGAAGAATGTGCGACAAAACGATGTATGATAGATGTGCGAATAGTGAAATAAGGAAGGAATGCAAAGCTGAGATAAGCATTATCGATAAAATTAAGAAAGGTGTGTTGAGATGGTTTGGACATGTAGAACGAATGAGTGAGGAAAGAACGGTAAAACAAATTTATGAGGCGAATGTTATTGGGAAAAGAAGCAGAGGAAGACCGAGAAAAACATGGCACGATCAGGTATGCCAAATACTTGAAAGTGGTCAGGTTAGGAGTCGTAACAATCGGCGGGTATGTATGAGGAGATGCATGAACGTGGAAGAGGCGAAGAATGTTTGCAAGGACAGAGTGGTGTGGCGCTCTATTCTCTCTGCCTACCCCTGCGGGGAAGCGGCGTGATGGTTAGTTAGTTAGTTAGTTAGTATTTTGATGTTCTCTCCAGAATATAAACTCAGAATATTTCCAAATATTAAGAAACATCTCTCAAACAATTATTTTACAATAACTTCTTCTCCGTCTTAATCCTCATTGCTGAGGGTTGTGACCCTTGCAGAAGCAATGACTCTTCTCCAGTTATCCCTTGACTGCGCTGCACGTAGCGCTCCAACCACTGAGGTGCCTGCTGCTGCCTTAATTTGATCGGTCCATCGTGTGGGGGATCTTCCTCTCCCTCTCTTTCCCTCCAGGCTACCGATCACAACTAGGCGTTCCAGGCTATCCTCGTTGCCACGCGCAACGTGTCCAAAGAACTGGAGAATCCGTCGGGTACAGATATTGGCCAGAGACAAGCCATCCAAGCGTAGTTCCTGGCGAATGGACTCATTGGTGCGTCTAGCTGTCCATGGAATTCGGAGCATGCGCCTCCAACACCACATTTCGAAGGCATCAATTTTTCTCCTTTCTGCTGCTTTTATAGTCCATGTTTCAGCAGCATAGAGAAAAATGGAGTGGACCAAGCTCCTGACAAGCTTCATCTTGGTGTTGTTACTCACACCCCGGTCTTTCCAAATTTTGTCTAGCTTAGACATGGCACTTTTGGCGATGGCGATACGACGTCTAATCTCTCCTTCACAAGTTCCTTCATTGCTGATTTGAGATCCAAGGAACTGGAACTCGTTTATTATCTCTAAACCTTCCAGTGAGTTCCCGAGATCACCAAACTTCTTAGATCGATCTATGATCATGATCTTGGTCTTGCTTTGGTTAATCTCTAGTCCCAGTGCCTTGCTCTCAATCTCTACTCGTTTAAGGAGATCTACCATCTCTTTTGGGTCTTTGGCCAGAAGTGTTGTGTCGTCCGCATATCGTATATTGGACAGCTTTACGCCACCAATGGACACTCCTCCATTCCATTCGTAGAGAGCCCTGCGCATGATGTATTCCCCATAGATGTTAAACAGGTCAGGGGAGAGTATGCATCCCTGTCTTACACCTTTCTCAGTGGGGAAGCTTGCAGTGTTTATGCCATTGATTCTTACGATTGCCTTACTTTGGGCATAAAGTCCATGGATGAGTTTTATCAAATGGGATGGGACTCCCATCTCCATGAGTACTTTCCACAGATGTTCCCACTTCACGCAGTCGAAAGCTTTTTTGTAATCGATAAAGCATAAAACTGTTGGCGTCAGGAACTCTCGGCTTTTTTCGATCACTTGGCGGATGTTGAGGATCTGCTCTCTTGTTCCTCTTCCTTTCACAAAACCAGCTTGTTCCTTTGGTATTTGCCATCCAATGTAACTGTGTAATCGTGCTTTTAGAACATATAGCATTATCTTGCTGGTGTGAGAGATAAGTGCTATTGTCCTATAGTTTTCACACTTTTTGGATGAGCCTTTTTTGTGAAGAGGAATGAAAACAGATTCAGCCCATTCCTGAGGCCATGTTCCCGTTCTCCATATGAGGTTGCAGAGATCCAGCACTGTTTTTATGCCCTTATCCCCTAGTTCTTTTAGAAGCTCGGCCTGTATGCAGTCATTGCCGGGGGACTTGTTGCATTTTAGTTTTTTCAGTGCATTTCGAATCTCTTCTTCCAAAATGTCGGGTTCCATGGTTTGATTCTCAAAGGAAGGACTTCCTGCTGTTGAGGTCTCGGCATATAGTCCGGAGCAGTAACCTCGCCATCTCTCCAAGACGCTGCCAATGTCCGTCAGAACGCTTCCATTTTGGTCCTCTATTGCCCATGTCTGAGGTTTGAAGGCACGGGTTAAGAGTTTAACCTTTTGGAAAAGATCCTTTGTAGTGACGCTATTCGCTTTATCTTCTATCTCAGCACAGATATCCGAAATTTGTTTATTTTTGTCTCGTCGGCAATGTCTTTGTATATCTTTATTGAGCCTAGAGTATTCTTGTTTCGCTTCTGCAGATGAGGTTCCTTTTACTCTCATCGCTTTTCGCTTTGATATCATATCCCATGTGGGGTCTGATATCCAAGATTTCCTCTTTTCATTTCTCGGCTCCTGATATTTCATTGCAGTCTTGACAATTTTCTCTTTGAGACTGTTCCAACGCTGTTCGACATTTTCAGAGGAGTTTACGTTGAAATCAGCGTCTTGTTTCCTGATATCTGTGCCAAAACATTTAATTGCTGGCTCATTGAGGTTTAAAGTTTTAAACTTATCCCTTTTTATAATTTTGAACTTGGCTCTGATTTGTGCAATCAGCAGATTATGATCAGAGCCGCAATCTGCACCAGGATAAGTTTTAACATTACTTACCGATGACCTCCAGCGGCTATTTATCATGATGTAATCAATCTGGTTGCGACATCTATCACCCGGTGATATCCATGTGTATAGGCGTCTGATGTGCTGTTTAAACCAAGTATTCATGATTGTCATTTTTTCTTCAATAGCAAATTGGATCAAACGTTCACCTCTATCATTTTGGGTGCCAATTCCATAATGGCCAACTGCACCTTCGAGGTAACTGTTTGATCCAACTTTTGCATTGAGATCACCAATAACCATTGTTATTTCTTTATTGGGTATTTGAGCCAGCGTTTCTTTGAGAGCAGAATAGAAAAGATCAATAACTTCATCTGGAGCATCGGCAGTCGGTGCATACACTTGTACAATATTCATTTTGCAGGGTTGAGTGTTCAGTTTGATGTGGATCATTCTGTCATTAATGGGGTTATATCCAATGACAGACTTACTTAACTGAGATGTTAAAATTACCGCTACCCCACTAAATGTTGCATTTGCATTGCCTGAGAAGTATATTGTATTACCGTTTGCTGTTGTTAAGTGTCCATTTTCGGTCCAATGTGTTTCTGAGACTCCTAATATGTGTATGTTATGGTTGGTCATTTCTTTTTCTAGAATATCCGTCTTTCCTGGCAGGCGTAATCCTCTGACATTCCAGGTGCCAACTCTGTGTGTATTACGCACGGATATTCTTGTATTGGAATTAGCTTCACCAGTCGCACATTTCCCACATGGTGCCTGGTGCGTCACACCGATGTGCCCGGTCACCGATTTCCCACCTTGGGGCCCGGACCCCCAGAGGCGCCGGGTGTCAACCGGATCGCTCGACGGCCTTCCTATTTGTTTGCTTGCTTTCATTGGGTTGTCTTGGGAAAGTAGTGCAGTGGTTTCCCGTTGCCTTCTGCACCGCAGTCCTCCAGTCGTTGAGGCTGTTGCAGCTGCGCCTGGAGTAATCTGTTGGGCAACCGTTCTGGCATCCATTGCCTCCGCTCGCTTCCAGTTCTGATGGGTACTGCTGCCCTCCATCAGTGCAGTAGCCCAGCTAACTCGGGCTGTGGATGCCGGCTGTCCAGTTTCCTGGCAGCCACCATCCTTAGGTACACGGCCTGCACCGGGACCATCCAGGGAGCTCTTCGCCAGTTCAGTACTGATGTGAGCCCTCCAGACCCCCGTCTCCCGTCGTCTGTTCACCTACCCAGGCTTCCAAAGGGGTTGGTTACCGCAATCTCTTCCTGGGTTGCTAGGTTTAACAGGGTTCACCACGGGTAGGTGGGAGTGGAGTTGATGCAGAGAGGCTAGTATGTACACAACTTGTATAGTTACATTGTATTGCGCATCTGCATCCACGAACCCCATTACAATAACTAGATACACAAATTGAAATAAAAATAAAGTTTATTGACTTTTAAGTGTCGGGATGGAATGGAACTATAGTGATGAAAATAATCATTGCGAATTAATAAAATTACAATGCCGACAAGTTTTCCTATTTCGTTAGTATCGAGATATGTTATACTATACCAATAACTGAAAACTAAATATTGTTATTATTAGTTTCATTTTCCAAAACAACATTCTGTGGACTGAAGTCATACTCATAGCTTGCAGGTACAACTTCATACTATATTAATGACTATATTGTCGGTTAATGGAACTAGTTTAATGATTTAACTGATGGAATCTTCCAATTTACGTTAAGATTTTACGCGGAAAACGAAGTGTGGAAAACAGCTCTATTAAAATGTTAATTTTAATGCCCAGTTGACCGAAACAGGCCAATAATCTTGCATGATATGACGCACAATTTTTTATTTCCAATTGATATATTTAAAAAAGGTTCGTTGGTGATTCACTCGAGTTAAATTAATTTATATTAGCGCTGATTATTTGACGTATTAGGAATTTATCTGTTTGGGTTCATTTGGAATACTGCGTAGAATTTTTGATTTGAAATTAATCTTGTATTTGCTGTTTTTACAGAGAAACGAGTTTTTATAAAAAATAAAAATAAAAACGCAAACATTGTTTTTAACTACTTTTATTTTGGTACTATATTCCTAACTGATTTCGTCAAATACCTTGTCTTATTTGGTGATAAAACAAAAACATTTTTATTAATAGGACTATATGTTCAAATGTTCTCGATTACTAATAATATTTAAATTTAGTTTTAAGGCTTTTAAAAAATTTTAATTCACTAAATTATGAAATGAGTTTCCTTTTTTGTTATTCAAATGTATAAATTTGATACCATCTTTAAAATTTCATTAATGATTATTATTTGTACGCCGTGGCGTGGTCTAGTAGACGGTCGACTGTAAAACCGGCGTCGCGGGTTCAATTCCCGTCCATTGCAAAACAAATTCAAGAAAGTATTTTTTTTCAATTGGTCTGGTAGTTTGTGATGTATTTGTCACATCTACTTTCCCTATCTTTAGTGTCCTCTAAAAGCATACAAGCATCTAAAAGCAGAGGCTTTGCGGGTTATTTCAGTAAATAATGTTTTTTTAAAAATTCGGTAAAATTATTGTTGTTCAGACATTTCACATGTTCGTTTAAATACTTTACAATAAGTAGGTACTTTTGATATTGTTTGTTAGTTTTTTAAAATTGGACATTGTTGGACATTTTTTTGACATTGGAGTATTTACTATGCGGTGAATCATCAAATAAGACTCTGAATATTTGCGAGATTTTGGGTGGGTGGATTAATAATTATCTATGTATTATTATATATGTATATGTTATTTTTCGATGTATTTTAACTTTATTTTATTTTCGACCAAGTATTTTTTTTAAATTCTATGGTGAATTGTATTTTGGATATGAAAGGAGTTAAAATAGATTATGAAATAATGTTATTTGGGTAATTAAATCACTTCCCCCGACAATACACGATACATCATTTACACATCTCTTCCAAAAAATTGCATGTTTTTATAATGAACAATTACAGTTTAAAAAGTTTTGTTTTTTGATTTTTTTTATATTTGGTTACCTTCCCCAATATTTCATTAAAATTCGGTTTAAATCGGTTTGTCCCTTGGGAAATTCACGAAAATTCAATTAAAATATCCATTTCTTAATATTTATTATAATCTTCATTAATAATAATTTTAACGCATTCATTGATTCATTCACCTCGTTTTTTGTTGTTTAACAATGGCGGTTTTAATTCAATTACATAACGTTTTCAATGAAAAATAATTAAAATGAATTCTATATTCGTATGTTTGAAACTATATTATAACCCAGGTTGTAAAATTGGCTTTATTAACACAAAATTATTGTAGATAAAAACCGATTTTTCAAATACGGTTTATTAAATCTGACTAGCCTTATTAAAAAGTAGCATCAAAACAGTAGCGACCTCGGGGTGGTGAAATACTCTCAGAAAAGTTGACGATATGCAGACAGAATGTATTTCTTGATTTCCAGAGTTACGTAGGAAGGATCGAGTTGCTCGGTGGGCAGGCGGAAATTCTGCAGCAAATCTTGCGCGGAGGCATCCTGAGGTACCGGGTTCTGTTTCCGCTCTTCAGCCCTCTCCCGCGAGTCACTTCCATCATCTTTAATGGAGAGCCTGTCTGCGAAGGACCGCCAGGTATAAAACGGTTATTAATTTTAACGCTCAATTTGTAAAATATTCTAATTAATATAATCTCACGCGTACACGTCGTGCGTGCGTGTAATATATTATACTTTACATACGAAATAATTAGTTCGCAATAAATACTACGTAAGAGAAAATAATAACTCACTTAATTTCTTAATTTTTTTTCTCTTTTTTTGTGTGTATATAAGGTTATACTTAAGGTTAAAATGGTATATATATAAGGTTAAGTGTATATAAGGTTAAAATAGTTAAAAACAAGAAAAAAACGTATGTAAAAAGAACTTCACCGACAAGACACACAAGGTGGCTCGGTAGGCTCTGCAAAAATATTTTAAATATGTTTTATAATTGTTCTTTTTAATAAATGTCTACAATTTATGTAAATCAAAAAAACATATAAAAAATAAAATTAACAACACACGTATGATCAAAGATAACAAAAGGGGAAATTTTCTAAAATGATAAAGCCGAAAAGCATTTAAATTATGAAAGTTTGTATTCATTGTTATTATTATTTTCTATTATTATTTTGTTTGTAAATGAAAATAATACTTAGCACTGGTAGAAACATCCTTTCACTGGGTAACAGCCAAATAAATAAAAAATAAAAACATATTTCTTTTATAGATGTGCAATTATTATTTTGCAACACAAATTTGACTCTTACCACCGAAATTAAATAAAGTTCATAACTCGGGGAGAGTCTGAAAAAAAATATTTTGTGTTTTATTTTTACCGATCGTGATTATTCAAAGTAAAATAATAAAAATTGACGATTTGATATGTATAATAAGGAAGTACGAATTTAAAAACAAATCTGCAAAATGTTTCGACCCTGACACAGCGGGCCGTGACTATTTTTTATAGCAATCGCTGAAAACGGATATAAAATTCTCACAAACGAATTCAACTTGAACGAATTGCAGATATTTGATTAAAAAAAACATCAAATCAAACCAATAAGTCCGGGATGGGACGGATCACAGACGCGCTGTACTAACCTAGTATTGTTCCATTGTTATCTTGCCCTTCTTAGTATAAACAGCCTCTTGCAAGAACCAAAAGGTTTTCGTTTTTTATTCGTGCCAATAATTCCTTAGTATGTGTATACATTGCGTATTAAGACCACGTTGCTTGTAGTTTCACAATAGTATCCTATAAAATACATCTATAAATAAAATATTAGAAGATACACCAACGCATAAAGCATGTACCTTTTAACGTTAGTTGATTACAAAAAAATATTATAAATGATATTTCTCGAGAATTTTTATTGACAATCTAAAAAAAAACTCAAAATTAAGCAACAAGGATTTTCCTTGTAATTCCTTATCCTATGGATCCTGCGGTTTCAACATAACCATGATCAACCACATTTACGCAAGTGCGTGTATAATATTTATCACCTAAAAATAAACTACTAGGGTGAAGACTGACCGGAGCATTTCGTCGTAATGTAACGTGTTACGATGCGAGCATTCAGGCAGTCAGTACAGCGAGCCGAGCGCTCCATCCATAGTTTCGGATGCTCGCCGCGAGCATCCGAAACTATGGATGGAATGCTCCGGTCAGTCTCCACCTTTAAAATTTCACGAATCCAAGGTATAAAAATTATACTGTCATTACCGACTAGTTTCGAGTTCTGCTAACTAATTAGCGATGTTTCAACATTTTCCTTAATTATTTTTGGTAGAGCGTGCGGCCTATGTGACTACCATAAACCTGGAGCACTTACTGACCACCGGCGACCGGCGACAACCGACCAACACATTCGGCCAGGGAAGTAATGGCTTCACTCGCCCGAACAACAACTACTACGGGAACGGTTACACTGGCAATGGGTACACGCGGCCGACTGGCGGCTACAACCAGCCGACTTATCCCTTCGTTCCTCCTACTACCACAGCTTCTGCCGGCAATGATTACGACGTCTACCAAATCGCTGCCGAAAAACCAAAAAATCCTTACGATGGAAATAACCCGATCGTTGTAGACGTGGACGCCGGGACGGCAATCTACAACAACGAAACAGTGGGGATCAAACCTGCTGGAGATGGACAGAAATACTATGTTGTGTACAACAAAAGCCCGAATCCTGACGACTTCGCGAGACCGGTGAAAGTTGACAATAATCAATTCAATACCATCCCACCAGGGACAGGGATACCCACTGAAAGACCTATACAAGAGTAAGATATTTTTTATTCGTATTAAAAAATATATATATAATCACTATACCTCGTTTTGTTCCAAAATTGATATGTAAAATGGTATTAAAAAAAATATATAATCACCATACCTCGTTTTGTTCCAAAATTGATCCAGAGTTCTTATGCTTTAAGTATAACGCAATTCAAATTCACCATTAAAAGTGACTTTTTCTAGATTTTATCATCGAAAAATTTTAGTAAATTTTAATATTCTTTTCATTATCATTAGGACAAGGAAGTGCGGAGTGCCGAGCCAAATATCCAACCCTCTCATAGTTGGAGGGGAAGCCACTTCCCGTGGAGAGTGGCCGTGGCTGACCGCCATCTTTGTGAAGAAGGTGTCATCGTTGGACTTCATCTGCGCTGGCTCCATCGTCTCTAACAAACACATCGTTACAGGTAATTCTTACGTTCTTTTTCAAATAAAAGTTATAACATACATATATTCTGAAAAAAAAACGCAATGTGGTGGCAAGGTCGGTAGGAA
The DNA here is from genome assembly GCF_059751285.1 of Brachycentrus maculatus. NCBI lineage: Eukaryota > Metazoa > Arthropoda > Insecta > Trichoptera > Brachycentridae > Brachycentrus > Brachycentrus maculatus. The sequence goes on along the minus strand of NW_028280815.1, from coordinate 2,933,371 downwards.
AAAAGAGATACATGAGCTTAGCCAACATTTACTCTGGTCAGTTCTTTAAATAGTTGAGTATTATCAGTGTCCTATGTTGTTAATAAAATAATATTAATTTCATAAGTGAATTTTCAAACATTTTGAGGGAACGGGACCCGTCTTCCGAGTCGACATGTTTCGTTGCGAATGACAGATTAACTGAAAAGAGCCAGCGTTCTAAGGATCTGTTCTTAATAAACGAATCACTTTAATGATTCTGTTTCACCAATGCGGATCCTTTGAATGAACGGATCTTACCCACCTCTCTTTCATCACGACCATTGAAATATATGTTTGGCTAGTGGATAATCGGAGATGATGAATTGTGATAATAATAGTACAGAAATTTTGCTTATACTAAGAATACATTTTTGTTTTGCTTAAAGCGGCACACTGTGTCCACTCCAAGGGGAATCGTCCCACGAAGGTGAACGAACTGCTCGTGAAAGCCGGCGTGTTCAACCTGCAGGACTGGACAGACGAGAACTCGCGCATCGCCGGTGTTTCCAAGGTGTTCCTGCATCCTGACTTCAACGGGACTCAGGTCAGCTAATATGTATACATTTTTGTAATTACATGATGATCTTATCAAAAATCCATCTTATCATCATAAGACATCCTGAGCGTTGGCGGCGAACCCTGTGGCTAGAGATGAGCTTAACAACGACTTTTAAGTGACCAGTATACCGGCGACGGTGACTTGTAAGTCACCGGTTTGTTTGACATCGGCTTGGGTCGCTGTTTCACTTCCTCCGACCCTGTGCGTGTCTTCGGTATCACATTATTTGTAGATCTATACACTAAAGAGAATTAAACTACTTACCCTTATTTTTATTACAGATATATAAAAAATAACGTATAATTTTTTTTTTATTTAAAAATTCAACATTTCTCTGTGGTCTCAATCTTGTGGATTGGTCTGCAGCAACAAATGACACCTCCATCGCTATTCTGGTCTATTATGCACCACCCTCTTCTACTCCTCATATGTTGAACAGCTCTCTTTCCTCGATATTTATTGTCATACGAATACATTTTGAATCACCTATGCGACAGTTCAGTGAATTGAAATTGTCAAAACTAAAATTCTTGGACAGTGTGTGTGTGTGTAACATTTTTCTTATCATTCATCGTTCACTTTGTACATATAATACTACTTAAAGTGTGTGTTTAATCATTATTCAATTAACATTTTTGTGGTGGTACAGGTGCTGAACACAGACATAGCCATCTTGGTCCTGGCGACTGCGGTGACATACACGGACTACATCTCGGCCGTGTGCCTGTGGGAGGGGGACGCGGACCTCAGCAGGGTGGTGGGCCAGAGGGGTGTGGTGAGTACCTTATTTTGATGTGCCCAAATTTTTCTTCACAAATTCTGGACTTTTTCCGCTTGAAAATTAAGGTTTTTATTATTATTGATATCTCAAAATCGTTGTAGAAAAATATGGCTGGCTGGGTGACTGACTTAAATGATCACTTTATATACTGTGTAACACAGCGGTTCACAGCGGTGTTTGGTTCTTACTGTATTTTGTGAAAACGGATTTTGTGACACGTAAGGTTTTTATCCCGAAGTCTTCAATTGTTTTTATCATTGTCGAGTGCCGTGGTCCTTTCATACACTTTTTCTCATTAAAATGGAATCGACCAAAACCACAAGAGGCTTCTAGAAAAGTGAAAGAGAAAGTACAATTTTAGTACAGGATAAAGCTCGGCACTCTGTCGGCTGTCATGGAGTTTCCACCAACCCTCGGAGTGTGTCCCATTATCCTTCCACACAGTTGACACAGTCCCGTGTTGCAGGTGGTCGGCTGGGGCCGGGACGAGAACGGGCTGCGCGCCACCCCGGAGCCGCGGCGGGCCGACGTGACCGTCGTGGCCACGGAGACATGTCGCGCCTCGCGCCCCGAGTTCCAGCTGCTCACCAACGAGCGGACCCTCTGCGCTGGTAATTTGCATGTCCTAATACTCACGTTTACGTCCTCTGCTCTCCGAGTAGGTGTGTCCGCATGATTGTGACCTTATTCATATTCACGCAAATGATTTGCAGAAAATAAATGTCGAATTGGCCGGTTCACGATATGATTTCCGATTATAGTGAAGTCTTATCTCTATTTGTAAAAGAAATTTTAGTTTTAATTTCTGTTGTCGAGTGATTGCCGACAAACGTAATAACTGAACTTGATGTACCGACAGAGATAGAATTTCGTTGGCACCGGAATTCATAGATAAACGGATAAAACTGATAAACCTATTTTTGGTACGCCTTTGTATTTGTGATGGATTTTATTTATTAAAAAGTATTCTTATATGTATCCAACCAAGAATTCTTCGTTTTTGCAGAAGTTAGATTTTTCAAATTGGTAATTAATTTTATTTCTATTTAAATTTAGTCTGGATTGATATACCTAGATTTTTTTTGCTAAATTTCCAAATTTTTCATTAGCGAATGAAGTATATGATCGTAACATCTGGAGTATTTGTCAGGTGACAGAGATGGGTCGGGGCCCTGCAACGGGGACTCCGGAGGGGGCATGTTCCTCAGCAGGGGGGGCCGCTGGATGCTCCGCGCCGTGGTCTCCAACAGCCTGAGCGACCCCGACTCCACCAACACATGCAACCTGCACGAGTTCATCATCTTCAGCGACGCCGCCAAGTACCTCTCGTGGATCAAGTATGTGCTGTCCACCACTTAGCCGAGAATCTACAACCACCACCAACCTGAAACCACCAAACAACAAGTTACTCGTCTCTGCCAAACAGTCAATGTTCTGAACTTCAAACTTGACAACATTTTGTAGTGTGGTTTCGCCGTACGTAGGTATAATACGTACATATATGTATTTATGTGTGTATACCATATATAATATATATGAGAACTCATATACATGTTTAAATAAAGCCCGGATGATCCCTGTAACATAGGAGACTGGCAGAAGTGGCTTCTATGGCGCAAAGAACTCAAAATTTGCTGCTATCTGCCCATATCAGTTGCCACCGCGAACAGAAATATTGCGTAAGGATAAATATTGTTCTTTAGGGCATTATATTTCAAAAGCCTGCCCCATCAGTCAAAAAAAATACATCGGTATTTACTAACTATTATTTATTTAAGATAATATTTTTGTATTTGTCCGTTCTAGCTTTTAGGACAATAAAATCGTCTAAGACTTTATTGCAGATGCAACAGATGGGAGAAGGAATTTAAGTTCTGTTTTTGCATTTAAAATCATTGTATTGTGTGATGCTAGGTGGATTGTATTCTGTAGATCTTGTACGATTAAATATTATATATTTCAATTTGATAAAATTTTTGTTGATTTTTCGTGTCATCCCAACATAGAAGACTTGTATTTAACAAGGGATCAAAAATGTTGTGCTGAAGTATTTTTTATGATTTAAATGTAATTTTTTAAATTCTATTACTGATACTGAACTTTAACTTTCAACGATAATTTTATATTTTTCAATTACTATAATACTTCAACTCGTTTTTAACACATAAAAAATCATGCCCCTTATTGTATTGCCCATCCCGTTATCATGCCTGTTGAGATATTTTGTGTCAATCAAAATGAATGCTGCAAACGTATCTACCTATTCCTTCTTTATTAAAAATGTAACATCTTGTGAGAAATATAACATTATAAAAGTACTTTCATTTGTTTTCATTCACATTGCAAAGTGTGTATAATATAACTATTTAATTTAATTATGAACTTAGTACTATGGAAATATTACCCAGTTGTTTACTTGTATTCACACTGGGGACTGTATCCACCTTGCTGTGGTTCGAATGGCCTCATTTGTTGACTTTCGGATGTGCTGCCAGAGGAATTCACTCGTCCAGCTGGAAATATTTTTAATTCATAAAGATGTTTGATTTAATTTTTACCCGCCAGGGGCGCCAGTGTCGCATTTTTCAGAGAAAACTTATTTTAACCATGCAAGAAATTACAAAAACTTTTAGTTTTGACGAAAAACGTTATCCAGCTACAGTAAACCCCCCCTATAACGATGAGAAAGGTACCGCGTTATCGGAGGGAACGTTATTGGGGATATTTTTTTCTCTTTATTTTAAATTTGTTGGATGATTTATGTTGACATGGAATAGGTACTACACACACACACACACACACAAAAACACACACACACATACACACACACTCACCCCAACCAACATAAGAATAGCATTATCGGAGGATTTTTTTAATTGGCCATAGTTTGGTCAATTAATGTTGTATAATATATTGTTTTGGCTGTAAAAATCCCAAATAAAATAAAATAAAATAAATTCTTTTGCATTTCACAATATAATATAAATACAAGTATAATTTTTTTTTTATATAAATACAAAAAAAGATCCCACAAAGGCATGCGTGTTTTTAATGTTACTAACTAAAAGTTTTTAGATTGTATGTTAATTTAATAATGGCTCATTTTAGTCATTTCCACTGGTTAAAATGAAAAAATACAGTTACAAACAATAACCCCCTATAACGTTCCCTCCGATAACGCGTCACCTTTCTCAACGTTATAGGGGGGTTTTAGGTAATTTGTTCGCCAGAGGATATTTCTAAACTGACAATGACATCTATGTGTTTATTATCTTGATCGCGCTAAACGTTAATCTGAAACATCCATAAACTTGTTCAAAGAATTATGTTTGTCGAAAGGAAAATAATTGTCATCCAGTAGATATGTATTGTAAGTTTTTGGACAGACCAAATTAGTTTTGTATGAAAATAAAATGCGACAGTACGTCTCCTGGTTTGACAAATAAATAGGCTAACAGCAAATTAGGTTTGAATACCTGGGTGTGGACCTGTGTGCTCAAACGGATCTGCGATGCGAAGTGATGGGGCAAGTGAACAAAGCTGCAGCCATCTCGGGATGCCTGAAAAATGCTATATGGAAAAACCCTGAGATGAAGATCGGCAGCAAAATCAAGATCTACAAAACTTGTGTCCGACCCATCATGACGTATGGAATCGAAAATAAAACAGACACAGCTACCACAAAAAACGCGCTTAGAGTGTCAGAAATGAAGACTCTAAGAAGCATAACAGGCAAGAGTCTTCGAGATAGAATCAGAAATACCAGGATCAGGGAAATATGCGAGATTGAAGATGTCGTTAGGTGGGGAAGGCAACGAAGGAGACAATGGTATGCGCATGTGAGGAGAATGGAACCATCCAGACTCCCCCCACATCGCACTGTACGGCCAACCCCAAGGTAGACGACTCCCGGGCAGACCACCAAAGAGATGGATGGATAGCTGGGAATCGACGTCGCAGGAGGCTAATCCCTCTTAAAAACAGGCCGCAAGGCCTATAATAATAATAAGAAGAAAAATTTGGTTTATCCTTCAAAAATTATTTTATTACTTATTCGAAAGCGATTTATATTGGAAGGGCGACGATAGTTGCATCCTCAGGAAACGATTCTCCTTAGCTGAAAATTGAACTTCACTGCCATCTTTTGACGTTATTCTCCTACTAACTAAACTTCCAAACCAGATTAGCAGTTCCCTGCAACAGTGACTGTGGCAGATGGTGCGTTCGCTGGCCGCTGGCAGCGCTGTCCGCTAATGCCGGAAACAACACATATGTTTCCTAGCCTGTTCAGCGGTCAGCCATCTTTCGAAGGAAAATCGTTTGTTTCGTGTGTTCAAAGTAAATTTCACAATTATAATTAATGTCAGAGCCACAGTCCTCGCTTTTATTAAAAAAGCAGTTAGCGGGTAAGTTAAACTTTCTATAAATTATACTTCCTTCCTTAAAACTACTCTGCTTAGCGGCGACGGAAGAAACGCGAGTGACCTCAGAAGAAGGGTCGGTTCTAATTGTCCGCTTTCGTTTCTGGGACCAAAATAACGCGACAAAGAAAACGTGGTTTTTATCCAAATAATAAAATTTCACTTAAGTTATGTTAAAATCCAACGTAGAGTCTCGCAATTTGCCAAAATCAATATTCTAGTGCGCGTCCGCTCGAAATGTTTCGAATTTCGTCATGCCTTACGTGGGTTTCTCTCGCGTTACAATGGAATATTTGTGACTTCGGTGGAAACGGTGAAGAATAATGTTTTCTTATCGCCGAATATGGCAGAAAATATATTTTTTCGTCGGGCTCATCGTTTAAAATTGTAGGCAAACAAAATGGCATCGGACGTGTTGTCGCGCCGCGGAGTGTTTATTAGTGTTTACGAATGTTTCAGAACTGAACAAGAACCCCGTGGAGGGCTTCTCTGCCGGGCTGGTGGATGATAATGACATATACAGATGGGAGGTGCTCATCATCGGACCTCCGGACACACTCTAGTGAGTAGCATTTTATTGACAATTGTTTATTTCCAAACGCTCTTAGCACTCTCCGACTATTGCAATATTGCGCCGGACCATACATCTTCAAATGCTTCTAATGCATTATGTAAGAAAAATACGCAGAAACTGCAAATTCATTCTGATTAAATTTTAATAATTTCTAAGACATAAATTTTTCGTTTGCCTAAAATTTGTCGGGCAGTGTAGTGGACACATGCATTGACGGGCTCAATTCTATGAAACAATATCTTTCAATCAACCGATTTTTATACATTTTGATAGCCGTTCAAATTAGTGGACACGTAGTGCTTGTACAAATTCAACATGATAGAGAAATAATGGTAATAATAATTACACACGCTACAACTTGGTAGCATAAGAAAGGCGTAGGAAGCAGCTAGGTACTAGGGGAGAGGGAGAGGACCTCGAGGGAGGCAATCCTCCCTCGAGGTCCTCTCCCTCTCCCCTAGTATACCAATGTATAATGAACAATTACGGCTCTTAAGATTGATGAATAATGTTTCTGATGAAATGAAAAATGTCAGAGAAAATGTATGGAGAGGTATTTCATTCCTCATTCTGGATGTTAGGACAGAAAAGGAATTGGTTAAAAATTTTGTCACGGGGAGTAACGGAAAATGATATGTGAAATAATTTAAAAATTACTGGCTACGATCCATAGTGTCAGCGGTCAGGATCCATACTGTCAGCGATGTTTACATTAGTATACAGTAGAATCTCAGTTATCCTAATCAATCTAAATAAAGTAAAATAAACATAATTTGCTGATTTGCACAAAGCAAATTATGTGTAACGCGTAACATTCTGGTCCAAGGACGCATGAAGCAAGCCTGCATTCTGGAAAACATGAGTCATCATGCGCAACATTCCAAGTATTCACAATTTGGTAGCTTTGAAAAGAACTGCCTTGAAGCAGGAATTAATCATTCATTTCATAAAAAAATGTTAAATTTTTAATATATTCGTAAATCTAGAATAATAAAAACGATTAATACTAAATTCATAGTCAATTATTTGGATTTTTCCTTATCTGGACTACTTTCATCCCCACCCAATCAGTCGGAATAATGGAGGTTCTACTGCAGTATGTTATTTTTGCATATCGTCATATGTCGGCTGTTTTTTATGTAAAAAGTTAAATATCATTATTGAACATAATTTTTTTTTGGTCAAAAGCTTAAAATATGCGAACCAAACTTTACACTTCCTAAATTGTTCATTTATTTACAATACGTATTAACCGTACAAATGAATACAAATATGCGTGACTGAAAATTATTTGGTAGGTTGGTAAATGATCTGCGAATTAGAATTATTCTAATGAAATGGTAGAAAGTGAAATTATTACATCAAATATGTGCTGTTTAAGATACATAATATAAACTACTAGCATATTCAACAATACGCAGTTTCGTATAATTTATGGACAAAATATGATAGTAAAAGTGCGCTTTCACTACGCACAGCAGTCTACCGCTTTCCTTATCTTACTATGACGTAAGGAATATTATAATAATATTGGATAATTTATACGCCCTTTTCGTTAAATATTACCTCTTTGCTTAATAAAACTAAAAAAAAATCAAATCTGCAAAATTTGCCTTACGGGAAAGCAATTTGAAGTTTTCCGTATCTTTCTGAGACAATAATAAAATAGTGAATGAATAACTATGTTAATGTTTGAATTTTGGTTCAATGAGATTTCTTTATGATTAAGTATTATGGAATGTAATTTTCAGTCGGGCATTCCGATACTTGATAATTAATAATAAAGTAGGTAATGATAACCTTGGTAGTTTGGTGCTGACTTTATTCCGAGCGGATATCCACCAAGTTTGATGTACTTATTCCAGCGAGGGCGGCTTCTTCAAGGCTCACCTGCACTTCCCCAAGGAGTACCCGCTGAGGCCGCCCAGGATGAAATTCGTCACAGAGATTTGGCATCCAAATAGTAAGTCACTAATCCTCGTTTTGCTAACAACTGTGTCCCGGAACAGCTACGAAGGTAGGTGATGAGCGCCCCGAGAATGTGTACCGCTTCCATCAAATCGATTGAGAGCATTAGCATATAAAATCATTGATATCATTATTCCATATTCCAGTTTTATTGTTGGTAATTATTGGCATCTGTTGACTTCTTGAATTTAACTTTTAATTAATGAGTGTCGATCTATAATAACTACTGAGACAACTTTTGGCAGTTTTGAGACCTCTTCGTTAGGTCACTTTATATACTGACATGCCATTTCTACAATAACACGCTTCAAGGTGAGAATTCAGTAATACCCCGGGTTGTGTAACATTCCACTTATGTAAATTCACACGTACACATTTTTTAAAATCTAAATGGATCGACATAAAATTATACAGCTCATGGTTTGTATTTAAAATATCTAAAATCCTAACGCGCTTGCATTATGTATCTTGGTAAATTCTAGCACTCTGTTTTTTTATAAGTGTATTCTTTATTGTTATTGTACATATTTTTGTAAGTATTGCTAAAGGCATTAACCGTAAATAAAATAAAATAACAATAATATCAATTCAAGACGGCTTTAAGCCTCATTTGGGGTTATTTGAATTGGCTGTACGGAATGCATTACTTGAGTACCCGGAAGGGGGGAGGGGGGGGGGCGTGTAGAGTTATTTGCATGTCAGTACAAAATAGGAAATGAAGTCAGCGAGAGAGTTTGTATATTGAATAGTAAATGGTTTGTATTTGATTAAACGGTAATTTGTTTGCATTTAGTCGAGAAGAACGGAGACGTGTGTATTTCCATTCTACACGAGCCCGGAGATGACAAATGGGGGTACGAGAAGGCGTCGGAGCGCTGGCTGCCCGTGCACACGGTGGAGACCATTCTCATCAGCGTCATCTCCATGCTGGCCGACCCCAACGACGAGAGCCCCGCCAACGTGGACGCGGCTGTAAGTATACTCGCCCCCGGCTACCCGCCACGCCCCCCTCAGCCCTCGCACCCCCGTGGCCCACTAACCCGCCCCCTCTCCTGTTGCAGAAGGAATGGAGAGAGCGCTACGCGGATTTCAAGAAGAAAGTGGCTCGCTGTGTTCGGAAAAGCCAAGAAGACTGTTTCTAAGTTTGTGAGGAGTGGTGTGTGCGCGGACTATATTGAAATTAACTCGGAGAACAAGTGATACGCATATATATTATTATACATATTGATGGAAGACAGTCTCCGACGCTAGTGTAAATTGTTGAAGTGGAAGTTGTAAATTATTTATTCCCCACCCCCCGCCCCCGCACTCTGTATAGTTTACTACTTTGTCCGCTGCAAATGTATAAAGAATGCGCAAGCGTGGAACTGCCAACGGATGCCGCTTTTATTCCATAACTAAACTATAGACCTAGGTTTATAATGTTAAGATAATGTACCGCTCTTTTGATTTGTCTGTCCCTCTATTGTCTGTGGCCACATTTGTGATATAAAATGTATTGTTAGAAAGCGCATTTAAATGTTTCATTCTCAGTACAACCATCTCCTGTACGGACTGCATTATTTATATAAGTAAATTTTTTGTAAACATTTCCCTAAATTATTATTTACCACAATCCCCTTCACCCGACACCGGTCCCGGCGGAGCTACGGCCGTGGATAGCGAGCTCGCCAGTCTGACCCCGACCACATTCTCCAACTGTACACTAGGACGATATGTAGCGCTGTGGAAGCCGATTATAATGAGCTTTCATATTATGGCGAGGGACTATTTTTTATGTCCGAGAGGAAGAGAAAAATATAGTGGAAATTTTAGGTTATTTTTCGTTCCTAAATGTATTGTAATTTTATATTTACTAAATAATAATAAAGAAAAATTTTCAAAAAGACTTGTTTTTTAAAAATTTTAATCGCTTCGACATTTGTCATACAGAAGTATATTTTATTTGGGCGGGATGAAGTTACATTCGGTAATTATCCATAACAGATAATATATTGTAGTGACAGAATCCGTAATAAATAGGTTTGGGAACATAATACATGTATAGCCAGCCTTATAGATAATAAATAATAAATATTTTTATTTCAACAATACTTCCAATTCCCACGATTACAAACACATACCCTCGTATGTCACGTATTGTCGAGTCACTTATCTTCGCAGTCTGAGTCTGCGGCCAGTACTTCCTGGTGGCCGTGGGATCTCGCAGGATCAAACGTCGCTTCGAAACATCGCTTGAACACGGTTCGTATTCGCTTCACTTGCGTGCTGCTGATGGGAGAAGCGGGAATCGCATAATCTTCATCCTTTTGGTTATCAACGGGCTGTTGGACAGCGGGACGGGGCGGTGTTGTCGGTTTGCCTACCGCACCGACCACTGTGTCATCGGGCATTTCTATAAAGTTAAATAAATGAGAATCTTCGTCCAAACATCTCGATAAATCTTCTTTTTCTAAATGTGGTTTTTTAGCTACGCTCGATCGGTTAATACTATTATTGCTAGTTCTTTTGTAAGAATATCTCTTGGCTGGCGTCGTGGAAGCCGTCTGCTGTGTTCCCGAATCCTGGGGTTCAGTGGCCATCACAAAATCGGCTTCGAACGTCGAATTGTTATCTATGGTGAATATAGCCGGTTTTCCTGTTATTTCAAACTGCAAGGAAATAGGTAAATTTACTGCCTCCGCAAATGACAGCATCGCGCGGAATTCTTTCATAGAAAAGGTAATATTTGTGTCTATTCCGACAGCGTAGTAATCAAACTCCATCGGCTTCAAGGATAGCTGCGTTCGGATGATTTTAGATAAATCTGTTTGGTCCACGTAGTTCCTGAGGAAGAATGTTTGAGGGTTGACTTCTACGGTCAGTTTGTCCTCGGAGGTTTGGAAGTTGCCCACTGCATCTGACAGAACTTTGTGCTGCGTAGACAATCTGAAAATTTACATTTTCATGATAAGAAATAAATCAATATATGTAATAAAATTAGGTAAGTCTACTATATATTGAAGAGTCAATTCTAGACACCTAGTTATTAAAATATTACATACAGCATCTTGATCTTTATAGAGGTGGGCATGTGGAGTGAACGATTGACTACATACGAGTTTATCTGGCAAATGTAACTGGGAGAACAGAACGAAGGCAGCCAAGAAAGTCTCCGAGTCACAAAATAAGACATCTCATCAAAGATGAAGAGGAATATGGAAGTCTGGGTATTTACGGGGCTGACGATCGTCACAGGCTGGTTTAAGTGATCACTTTACACAGGTGTAACATTCAAGTTACGCGTGTGTAAAGTATTTGGACACACTCAAAATGTTGTAAATAAATTATCTGGTCAAATTATAAGCTTAAATAATAAAAATGAAAATTATATTTTCTGGCGTTTCTCATGTGTGTGATTATAATCCAGGATTCGGACCTCACATACTAATAAAAGAGTTTCTGCTCAATAAAAAGCTTCCTTTCATCTCACCAATAGATGTCTCTAGTGATTCAAGAATAATGTTTCAAAATTGGTTCATACATATAGAACTTCCAAGAAGTTGTGTGGTTGACAATAATGGGTAGAATTGGTGAATGTTACATGTGTGTAAAGTGATTACTTAAACCAGCCTATGACGGTCGTCAGCCCCGTAAATGCCCAGACTTCCATATTCTTCTTCATCTTTGATGAGATGTCAAAAAAATAATAACAAAATAAATCTGTTAAGTGTTGTATGTCGGGACAGATGAGTGTGGCTTCCACCCTCTGCTTACCCCTGCTGGGAACTGGCATGGTGGTGTAAGTAATAGTACCTTTGCAACACACATTTACATTTGCCTACACATTTATATAATGGAATAATCCGTAAAGCCTCTGTTTTAGAAACTTATCTGCAGGTAGGATAGTAAGGACAGGGAAAGTAATTACGAAAAATACCCGGACCAATTGAAAACAAATATTTCTCGAATTCATTTTGCAATCTAGAATCAAACCACCAATGCCAGTTTTGCAATCGAGCACCTATATAACTACGCTTGTTATCTTGTTACTCAAAATTTACAGACTTCACTAGCAACACTCGAGACGTATTTACCATATCTCGTGTATTGAGACAGGTTTACCTAGTAAACTCTCGTGTGTTACTGTCATTATATTTCTGTAAAGTGAGTTTAATTGGAATCATATCAAGAACAAAAAAAATGTGATTCACCTGTTAGGTAACATGTCCTTGGAATATACGGCAGCCAATTGCCTGCAGTCCAGTATAGATAAGAAGTGCGTCCTTATGATGGCGTGTTTACATCGTAACATGAACACCAACTTGCAGCTTGATGGGTCCAACTTTATCTCGCAGATCTCTACCTGCAATTTTATATAACAATAATAGGTTAACATAACCACAATCTGACCAGCGTGTGACGGAGGAATTTGGCATACAGGAAAAGTGACTCCTAAATGATATTGCAGGTTATATTCAAAGGTTGTGCAAATGGGCGGAATACATTTTTCATATTGTGTTTACGGCCATTGTCTACCAGTGATCGCCATCATCGGATATTAAATTTTCTTATTTTGCTTATTTTTAATTACACCTATTTTCATATATATTTTTTTTGACATCTCAACAAAAAAGAAGAAGAGTATGGTAGTCTCTGTTCATTTACGGGGCATACGAACGTCATAGGCTGGTTTAAGTGATCACTTTACACATGTGTAACATTCACCAATTTTACCCATTATTGACAACCACACTACTCAAATTCTCGGAAGTTCTATATATATGAACCAATTTTGAAACATTATTTTTGAATCACTAGAACTTCACTAGAGACATCTATTGGTGAGATGAAAAGTATTTGGACACAAAATGTTATACAACTATTTTCAATTATTATTTCGTTTATGGATAAATATTTAAAGTATGCATCTTATGTTTTATTGTTAATCTGATGTTCTAATTTATTCAAACTAATATAAAAATATTGTGTACGATACGGACCGATGATAAAAAACTATAAAGACGGAATTTGTATAGGTAGCTCACCAGACAAGTACAATTTCTGAAAGAAGCTCACATCCTTATTGAGTTTGGGGACCTTATAATATTTTATACTAAAGTTGTTGACACAAAGTCGAGACCTGTTTATCCATCTGAGTAGGCGACTTGAAGACCCCGAGCGCTGACTTCATGCTGATCTTGCAGATGGGCGGCTCGGTGGTGAGCTGGTCGGGGCTGTAGTAGGAAAAGAAGGCGCGTGAGAACTTCACGCTACAGTACACCGACTCGGAGCTGTTCATGCTCTTCAGCAGCAGTCCTTGTGCAGTCGGTTCCACGTACAGCTCGTCCCCGATCCGCGCCATGGAGTGGATGGCTCGACCCAGAACTGGAACACAAACGAGATAATTATTAAGTAATATGAAAGCATAAAAATATCCATCCATTTCCGAGAAAATGTGAAATTTCGTAGGCGTAGAATGCGATGAACGACATTAAATGTGGAAATATTGAGAACTACTAATGAATGAAAGCAAAGGGAAAGATATTCCTGGAAATATATGAAACATTATTCATTTTGACTGCATTCAGTCACCTTTCTTTTGTCAATTGCATGCTTCACTTCCATACATTAGGATTGGTATAAAAACTCCATTGTGCACTGCTAGTTCACCTTCTGCTGTTTATTTGCTACGGCAAATTTCAGTGCGCCATTCACTCTGTTCCCAGAATTCACCCTTTCCCCTGAAGTCACGCATTATTAAAAAAATAGATTACATCTATACATACTTTTGACATTCGGTCCTGGTATTATGCACTTCATTATTCAAAATATTAACCGCATTATTTTAGCTCATGTGTGGCGGTATATCAAAATTAAGCGCTCGGATATCAACAAACAACTTGACATTTCTATATTTTGACATTTGCGATCCAGAGACAATTTAAAGAAATTTCATCGTGGACTGCCATGCAAATGGGTACCGGTAAAGGGCGCTTTGCATAATGGTGAAGACTGACCGGAGCATTTCGTCGTAACGTAACACGTTACTATGCGAGCATTCAGGCAGTCAGTACACCGAGCCGAGCGCTCCATCCATAGTTTCGGATGCTCGGTGATGTTACGACGTTATGTTTACGACGAAATGCTCCGGTCAGTCTCCACCTTAACATTATGTTTGCGTATTCATCGTGCTAGAGCACACAGGAGTTTTCCGAATTTGAAATTAAATTATTTGAATAAGGAATTTTCATAAAAAAAGAAATAGCTAGTACGAATTTGGGAATTTGATACGATCGATATGATTTATTCGAAGTCGGGTATTGGTTATTCTGCCTATCCTGGAAAAGTAAAAAATAAATATTTTGCAATCCTGACAAGAATCAAGAAAGAAACACAAATTAATAATATCACCGTGACAAAATGATTTCATAAATTCTTGACAATGCAAAAAATTTATTGATGGATTTTCATTATTATTTTCAGTGTTTCGAATTTCAATATTTCGTGAAAATTTTACTTTAAAATTTTTCTGATTGCTTGTTAATGATAAAGGGTCAAATGATATTTACTAAATAATCACGTATTTTATACTTTACTTTCATTCAAAAGCGATGAAATTGTTTTAGATTTTCTTTAATAACAATACATGACGTGTTTTTATTTTATAAAAAGTCAATTAAACAAAAAGAAAAATAAGTAGGCACTTATTTTGCACAAAAAATAAAATGTGATGTTTTCCTCTCAACTGGATCGGGTAGTCTATAAGTAAGTATAATCCGCGAGTCTATGGTTTGTTGTGCTTCTCGATGTCTCGATGTTGACGTTCTTTGTTGATATTTACATGGAATTTCACCAAATATGGGGACGCTGATACCCGGTTTAGATTCTTTAACCTTACGAGAACCCATTTTCAAAGATGTTAAATACTATTTATCCGGGGAAGTTCCGGAAAAGGTAATTCAAAAATGACCTTAACATGACAGGTTATGATCGAATGTTTTAGTCATTCCGGAAGAAATTCCTCTCTTTCGCGATCTATCTGGTGAATTACGCTCTCGATTTCAGATAACCGAGTTGCTGAGGGCCGGAGGCGGCGAGCAAACCAAGTACTTCTCGGACTACGTGTCTCACTTGATCTGCGGCCTCAACTTTCCCGAGACCGACTTGACGGATGCTAACGATCTGTACGAGATACCGGCGGCGACCTTCCACTGGGTCATCGCCTGCGTCAAGCTCGAGAGGGTCGTCAGCACCAAGCCGTACGGGCCCTCGCGCCTGCAGCTGTTCAGCGGAGTGGTGGCGTGCGTGGCGCGCGTGAGTGCGCGGGACGCGCGCGCGCTGTACGCGCTGCTCACGTACCACGGCGGGCGCGCCAAGCTGTCGTTGGACGCCGAGTGCACGCATCTCGTGAGCGGCGCCGCGGCCGGCGCCAGGTACGCCGGCGCGACCGCGCTGCCGCCCGAGCGCCTCAAGCTGGTCACGCCCGACTGGGTCACGGAGAGCGTCAAGGCCAAGATCCAGTGCGCGCACGACGCCTACCACCCGCGCCTGCTCAAGCCTGCGCCGCCCGCGCCGCCCGCGCCCGCCGAGACGCGCATCGGCTCCATCACGGGCTTCGACTTCGAGGAAGGCATCGCCAAGTCGGAGGTGCCCACCCAGAGCATGGCAGAGAGCGAGGACCTGGAGAGCACGCAGGCGCTGCTGGACAAGCTGCAGCAGAGCATGCGCTGGAACCACCTGTCGCTCGCGTCCTCCGCCGCCTCGCCGGCCGCTCCCGCGCCCACACCCGCCCCCGCCCCCGCGCCCGCGCCCGCCCCCTCCCCCGCCGCGAACAAGCCGCCGCAGTACGGGCAGCCGCCGCAGGCGCTCACGGCCGTGCAGATCCAGAACCAGCGCATGCTGCACCAGCACCAGCTCCGCATGCAGATCCAGATGCAGAACAAGGCGCACGCGCAGAGCCAGAATCCCTCCCAGACCCTCGGGCTCGGGCAGATGATGAATCACGGCCACACTCTGCAACAGAAACCTCCCCAGGGACAGCAGCAGAACCTCATCCTCAACCAGAAACAAGTTCACGGCGGTCTAGCCAACCAGCAGCAACAGGGCGCCCAGGGAAATCCGAACCAAGTGTTGAGTCAGCAGTTGAGTCAGGGCACGCCCACTAGCCAAGGGCCGGCGGTGCAGCAGGGCGGGCACGGCATCGCGCAGCTGCAGGGGCCGCCCCACAGCGTCGGGCAGGGGACCGTGGCGGGCCAGCAGTCGCCCTTGCTGAGCCAGCAGAGTGTCTCTGCTCCCCAGCAGCAGTCTCTAGGCGCGAACGTCGGCCAACAACATCAAATTGTCAATGTGCGAACTAGTTCTCCTAATGTCAGTCTACAACAGCAGTTACACCAACCCGGAGGTGCGACCATGCAAAATTGGAGGCAGCAGCAAATGGTGCAGCAACAAAACTCGCAGAATCCCGGCCAGCAAATGGTGCGCGGACCCATGTTACAGCAGAGGACGCAATTGCCGCAAAATCAAATGCTTCTACAGCAACAGATGTTGCAAAACCAAAATCTCTTGAACAACCATCAACAGCAGCCCGGGCAACACAATGTGAGCACTCAGCAGATCTCCGTGCAGAAGCAGTTGCACCAAGGGGGGCAGCAAGTGCCCACGAGCCAACAGCAGATCATTATAAACCAGCAGCAGATTAACTTGGGCGGACATCCGCAGATTCTAGTGCAAGGGGGGCAGCACATGGCTCTGCAGAGCGGACAGAGGACTCTCGCTCAGCCGGGACAGCAGATCGTCTCGCAGGAGGGACAGCAGATCATATCTCAAGGGGGTCAGTCCATGCTGCAGTCGCAAGGACTTCCCCCCGGCGCTCAGCAGATAATGCAGGGAGGCCAGACTCGACACATCATCACCCACCAAGGTGGAAAACAGATAATAACTCAAGGCGCGCAGCAGCTCATGTCCCAGCCAGGGCAGCAAATCATGACGCAAGGAGGGCAACAGATCATTTCCCAAGGCAATCAGCAAATACTGTCTCAGGGTGGGCAGCAAATTATCACTCAAGGCGGTCAGCAGATCTTGCCCCCCGGAGTTCAGCAAATCATAACGCAAGGCGGGCAACAGATATTGTCTCAAGGCGGACAACAAATTGTTGCGCAGAGTGGGCAGCAGATAATCACGCAAGGCGGGCAGCAGCAGATCCTGTCTCAGGGCGGGCAACAGCTCCTGTCGCAGGGAGGACAACAGATTTTGTCTCAGGGTGGTAAACAAATATTGTCTCAAAGTGGCCAACAGCAGATTTTGTCCCAAGCGGGACAGCAACAGATGCTGTCTCAAGGACAACAGCAAATACTGTCTCAAGGACAGCAACAGATATTGTCTCAAGGCGGACAGCAACAGATATTGTCTCAGGGAGCGCAGCAACAGATCTTGTCTCAAGGAGGACAGCAACATATGCTGTCTCAAGGCGGACCGCAACAGATTTTATCACAAGGCGGGCAGCAACAGATATTGTCTCAGGGTGGACAGCAACAGATCATTCAAGGAGGCCAGCAGCAGATATTGTCTCAGGGTGGACAGCAACAGATCATCTCCCAAGGAGGCCAGCAGCAGATATTGTCTCAGGGTGGACAGCAACAGATCATCACTCAGGGAGGGCAGCAACAGATTTTGTCTCAGGGTGGACAGCAACAGATATTATCACAAAGCGGACAGCAACAAATATTGTCCCAAGGCGGACAGCAACAAATATTGTCTCAAGGAGGACAGCAACAGATCTTGTCTCAAGGCGGACAGCAGATTTTATCTCAAGGCGGACAACAGATCTTGTCCCAAGGCGGACAGCAGATTATATCTCAAGGCGGACAGCAAATCTTGTCTCAAGGCGTACAGTCGAACTTGTCGCAAGGGAGTCAGATTCTATCTCAACAAGGGGGACAACAGATTTTGTCCCAAGGTCAACAGCAACACATCTTGGCTCAGGGACAGCAAATCTTGTCCCAGGGAGGAAAGCAGATACTGGCTCAAGGCGGACAGCAGGTGATGACCCAGGGGGGCCAGCAGATGTTGTCGCAGGGGCAGGGCATACCGCAGGGCGCGCAGCAGATCATGACCCAGGGCGGGCAGCAGATCATCACGCAGGGCGGCCAGCAGCTGGTCAACTGGCAGCAGCAGCAGCAGTTCCTGCAGCAGAGGCAGCAGCAGCTCATCGCGGGACAGCAGCAGCTCATCGCCGGACAGCCGGCTCCCGGGACACCCAGGGTGAGCGACACTCAAACTACTATTCTGAACCGAGAGCTGTCATACGTGTATATATTAATTATATCCAATTATGCCTCTGCCTCCCTAGTGGCTACCAAACAGCACGTTCGGCTACCCGGGAGGTCCCGGGTTCGATTCCCAGGGGTGGTCAAATAAATATAAGTGATTTTTTCACTCTGATATAATAAATATTCAATTGGACTGGTACCTGAAGCGGTTCCTTCACGCTATACTTCGTTAATATGATGCAGTGCCCTATGCACCATTGGATGTGGATAAGGGTTTAAAGAAAGAGAAGAAGAATTTGGAAAAATCAATGATTTTTTTTTCAATAATTTTATTGTGAAAATCTAAGGACATGAATTATGGAGAATTCAGGTTTCTTTTTTCCACATTTACTCATTGGGTCGTTGCGGTCATGGCGTGCACGCCAGCCTTTCGGGGGAAAGAAACCCAATATTCCTACGAGTAAAGTCTCGAGGTGCCAACACGCTCCAGGTTGGGAAGAGAGGGGGGTTGGGAGGGGGGGAGTGCCGGGTTGATGTTTAGTATTGTGTGTTGTGTGTCAGGTGTCGTGGGGCGCGGGCGGGGGGCGGCAGCTGATCCACCTGGACGCGCAGACGCACGCGCAGCTGCAGCAGATGGACCCGCAGCAGCGCGCGCAGTTCGTGATGCAGCTGCAGAAGCGGCGGCAGCTAGCCACGCAGCGCGTGGTGCGCGGCGCCGCCACCGCGCACCCGCTGCTGCAGTGGGCGCCCGAGGGCGGCGCCGCGCAGCAGCGCCAGCAGTATGCGCAGCTCAACCTGCAGCGCCAGCAGCAGTACCAGACCCTGCAGCGCCTGCAGGCGCACAAGCAGGCCGTGCAGGTACCGTGCCAGTACTGATAGGGTCAAATTGGCTAATATTCAAATACGTAATAAGACGAATGCAATGGAAAGATGATTAATCATAAAATAAAAGAATTGAATAATCATAAAAGAGGGTTAGTCATTTTTTTCGTTGCTCAGTTTATAATACCAATGTCTTTCAATATTTTTATCATGTATGATACCACCTCTCGTGACAGTCCTTATGAACTATCACGGATCCGATGTCAGATAGGATCCTGCAATGCGCCTCCAGCTGTTGTCTTTGAAAGCTGTGAAATGAGGCTAATGAGCTGTGAAAAAAGGCATCAACAGGTTAGGGACATCTGGAGGTGTCTCATCATCACACGTACAGCTGTCCATCTCAAAAGCTTGAAACGATGAATATTGAAATATTCAATAATACAAATGTGATGGAAAGATTGCAAATTGATCAGAGAGATGATCAACCGTATGAGAGTTGAGTTTGATCCGGAGATTAAAGCGAGTTTGGTTACAGGGTGCGACGGCGGCCGTTGTCGGAGTGGGGCCGCGAGTGGAACCCCCCTCCCCCGAGGCGGGCGCAGTGCCTCCCGGACTTCCGCCTGCCGAGCAGCACGGACAAGGTAAGGACGCGACGGGTCGGTCACTGCGGCATACCCTTCCTTCTCCGCAACTCCTTTCCGACCGCTTCCAGACACGGGTCCATCCTTATGTCCGTTGGCAGGTACTTGGATTATTTTACAGCTTGATTGTATCCTCGGCGACGCACTATAAGAATCACTCGCCGCATAAAATAACCCAGAAGACCATCAGCGTCTGAATGGCTGAGTTTCAAGGAATTTAATCGTCTTTCAGATTTAAAGATTTGGTGTTTAATTTGTACACCATTTTAATTTATGTATTAAATATTAAAGTCAAACACCGATTTTTAGAGCCTACCAAATTGTATATTATTATTAGAAACACTAACTAATAATATTGTTTCGCCTTGTCATGGCATTTTCAAACTAATCATAATTTTTTTTTATTACTAAAAACAGTAACGAATACAACTTTCCTTTTGGTTTATTCATAATTGAGAGAAATTAAGAGTATAAATGATATTATCAAATAAAAATATGACCTAGTTCATAAAATGATTAATTGTTTGTGTGGTCCGCGCCGCAGTTTTGCAGGCGCCCCCGCTGGTGGTGAACGCGCGCACCAAGACGGCGCTGGCCAACATGCTGACCAGCCGGCTGCAGGGCGCGCAGCCCGGCCTGCCCGCGGAGGTGCCGGAGCCCTCGGCCGCGGGGACCCTGCGGTAAGTGCGTGCGCCGAGTGCCCCCGCCCCCTGGGACTGGGACTGGCCCCCGCTCACCCCGTGTGTCGTGTTGCAGGCTCATGACGGCGGCGCACAACGCCCCGCCGCGCGCACCCGCCGAGGTGCCCGGCCTGCAGCAGCGGCGCGCGCCCCCTCCGCCCCCCGCCTCCCCCCACCAGGTACCACCACATTGCCATTTCCCGACTGATTACACACGAGCCTTATTTTCTTGAAAGTTGCTCGGGTTTTTTCACTACCAAAAAGAGGCAAAAATTTGGCTTATTTAATTCTTGCGCTTTGATTCTTCTTTTTTTTTTTTTAATTTAAGCCTAGGATCTATCCATCAAACTTGATTTTCCAAGAATTTAGTGCACCTACTGTAGAATCGATTTTTAAAAGAGCATCAATTTTACAAATATTTAAAGAAAGGGAAACATTATTGACACATAATTTTAGAAATACAAGATCACAAAATAACTTAAAGACCCCAAAATATAATACTAGTGCAGCTCAAAACCACTATTCTTTTATAGGAATAAAACATTTTAATAAACTACCTGCAAGAATAAAAAATATAATCAATTTAAAATCTTTCAAAAATGATTTACAAAAACATATAAGGCAAACTCCCGTTTGATTACCATTTAATATTTCTTATTTATATGTACAAACCCTGTAAGCGAACTCCCTCTCTAAACACGAGCAGTCTGCTCTCTTAGTGAGGTAACACGTAAAAAAAAAAAAAAAAAATAATAATAATAAAAATATGTAACTATGTATGTTGATTATTATGATAAAATATGTAACTATGTTGATTACTATGTTGATTGTAACTATGTTGATTATTTTTGCCATACAATGTATCTTTGATTAAAAAAATTTATAATAAAAAAAAAAATAAAATAATTATCTAACGTCCATGTGACTCCGAAATCTAGCTACAGCTTATGCAACACCGCTAACATGACCCTTCTCAGTCTTCAACTTTTTAAGTTCTATAGCCTATGCTTACTCGTGAGTGGATTTACTCTTAATGTTTAAAGTTACTATAATTTCATGTAATTCATGTGTGAAAATTCTAGGCAAAAACACTCGAGCCAGCAATCTCGCTAGGGGCATGAGTTTATACATTTCATTGATATCTTTATAATTCTTTCTCTTTCTCACCTTAATGACCGGCGAGACCGGTATATGCGCGGAAACTTTTGAACTTACCGCTAAAGGCCGGTCCTCCGTTATCGCGGGTTTACAAATAGTCAAACTCAATGACATCTATTGAGTTAATCAAGACAAATATTCATTCCAAAATAAATTCACATTATAAAAAAGGTTTGTGTCATGGCTACGAGTTGATTCCACGAACGTTTGTATCTCTTTTCTAAAATTTTACCTGGATTCGGCCCTTTTCAAATCTTATCTCGAGTGCCTGTGATATTTTTTATGGTCCCACTGATTTGTTTGGATATTTTTTCAGAAGATCTGAGTAATATTGCGAGAAGTGTCAGTGGATAGTTGTTCCGATAATGGTTCTGAAATATTTAGAGAAGCTATAAGAGGTCCTCGGGTTATGCGAATTGTTTTGAGTGATTCTGAAGATGATTCTTCCGGGGATGTTGATGATATGGACTGGTCAGACACCGACACTCCACGAAAAAATTAGAGCTTTTGTGGAACTCCAGGAGTAAAAAAAATCCAGAAAACTCTGAAAATGTAGATGGTATTGCTTCTATGTTTATTACTGATGAATTTTTGGACGAAAGTTGGCGATGCGTGTTGTTATAGGCGTACATTTACTTGCGGTCATTAAAATGTCAACTTCCATGTCATTCTGCATAGATGATAATATTAATAAATTTGGATAAATACCTCGAGGGCTAATGATGCCGAGGGTAGAGATTAATCAAGTGAACATTGAATAGAGAGGGCATTATTTTGGCTTAGATTAGCCTAGATTTGCCCAATGTTTTGGCTGGATAAGTGAAGCCAACAGGAACCCATTAGATCCTTTTCATAGTTTTCCTTTTAACTTTTAGAACAATAGAAACTTTCAGTTACTAAAGTTAAGTATAGTTTTAATCAAATATGTATAAGATATTTGCATTACTAACATTCACATTGTACATGTTTTTGATTTGTGTATTATTTTTAATATAAAACAGCTGTCGTAAAAGTAAATAAATTGAGTAGAATTGTAAATCACATTTTGATTATATTAACAATATGTGATAGATTGTGGTTCCTATAATGTAAATGCCAATTCGGTCAATAATAAATGGCGCTTTATAACGACAAGTTTTGCGTCATTTGTGACAGATGAATTGTCATGATAGATTAAACTCGGCACCATCGGACCATTAACCCATTGCACCACTAATACATATGACATAATTTGTTTGTACAACGCACTTACTAACATATTTAATTTTCACACATTTTTTTATTCTTCTTCTTTCCATGTTCGCTCCCTAGGTGGAGCATATGGCCAACACGAGACGTCTCCAAGTCACTCTGTCACGCGCCATCTCCTCGGCTTCCCCTCAGGTCAGTCCGGCGTCTCAAAGTTCCGCTGAGTATAGTCGGTAAATGGTCGTCAGCGGCCTTCCGGGGCGCCGGAATCCTCGGGGCTGGAAGAAGAGACATGAGGGATTGATGCTCTCAGGTGGAATTCTAAGGACATGTCCCAACCATGTCCACCTTCTCCTCTTCAGGACTTCCAGTATGAGGGGCTGTTGAGTTCTTCTCCTCACATCGTCATTCCTGACAAAGTCATACCACTTTGTACCCAGTATTCGCCTCAGGCACCTATTTTCAAAACTTGCTAGTTTCTTGCTTTGAGCTTTGGTGAGGTGCCACGACTCACATCCGTACAGCAGCACTGTTAGGATACAGGCGTTAAAGAGACAACACTTGGATTTGTCGAGTAAAGCAGTGAGTCCCAGACATTGCACATTTTTTTGAATATGGCTCCTGCCATTCCGAGCCGTACGTTCAGTTCCTTCTGGACACTTCCATCCTCCACTATGAGTGTTCCGAGGTATCTGAAGGTGTCGACTCGAACGAGCGCTCATCCCTCACAAGTAAGATGTTGATCTCGGTCAAGACAGGCTGAGTTGCACATGACATTGGTTCCTTTTGGCATTCACTCTTAGGCCTAACCGAGCGGAGTTTATTTGGAGGGAGTCAATTATATCTTGCAGAGCTCCGATCGATATTTCTATTAGAACTGCATCGTCCGCATATTCTAAATCGCATAATTTCTGGGCAGGACTCACTGCAATTCCTCGATCCGGTAGGATTGACATTCGTAGGATGAAGTCGAACATGATGATGAAGAGAAACGGGGCTAGTACACAGCCTTGCTTCACCCCAGTAGAGACCTCAAATGATTCACTGCACACATCTATTCTAACGCAGCATTCGCTGTTAGTGTGAAGCGCCCTGATAATGGCCACAATTTTGACAGGAACTCCATATGCTTCTATGATATTCCAAAGAGAAGACCTATGCGGGCTGTCGAAAGCTTTTTCGTAGTCTACAAAATAGCAGGCAAGGGCGCAGTTCCATTCGTTACTTTGCTGTAACAGGCATCGTAAGTTATGTATTTGGGGGGTGTGGTGAAGAGGAAGAGGACGGTCAGATTGAATAAGTATTTATTGGTCAACAAGGGCTACACGAAGCGGTACGGTGTAGCGATGACGTAGCGTGACGTGGTGGGGTCGAATCGATGACGTGGCTGCGGCGTTGTGGTGTTGTGGCAGCGTAGATGAACTGTCGGGCTGGCCGGAGTATCTTCGTGATGTTGACGAGGGTGCTGGACTGGAGATCGTAGCGAGGTCTTGATGCGGTGTTCTCGTGACGGCGTCGGTAGATGGGTGTCGACTGTATGTAGGAGTGAGATGTCGATCGTAGTAGCTGCGTTCCTGGCGGAGGAATGAGATCCGATCTTCGTAGTCGCGCTCCCGGCGGAGGAATGAGATGTCGAGGCACGGGCTGTACCCCTTTTATATTGTTTGGGATCTCTTTCTTCCTTTGTCTCGGTTGAGTCTGTTGACATGTTAGTCAAAACAAATCCAGGTTGCCTCTCACTAGACGTGTGCACTTCTTTTGTTCCCGGTCACTGTCTCCATTGTTCTACATAGTTGCAGTTATTGGATTCTGAGAATTTACTAATGTTAGCGGTTAGGTTGACTGACTTACACGACTTATTGACCGCTACATGTATATGGTCAGCGCACGCCCTGCCTGGTAGAAAGCCCGCTTGGTTCTCTCTGAGGACTCGCGTTATTGGTTTTTGGATTCTTGCTAGTATTATTTGTGCCAGAATTTTTCCAGGAACGCTTAAAAGAGTAATGCCACGGTAGTTATCACACAACAGCGGATCACCCTTTTTGTGGAGGGCTATAACTTCCCCGTTTACCCAATCCTTCGGGCACCTTTCCTCTTCCCATACCTTTGAAAGTAGGTGATACAGGGGGTCGAGGAGACAGAAAGGCAGAGCATTGGAGTACGGTTACAGAGCTATTTGTAGTTTTGAAAGTTGCGCGTAAAACTCTTTCAGAAATTGATTCCCATTTTTGGAGGCAGCGAGCCGCTTTGTCTGTCATTATAAGTGCCGCTCCCTGTCGATGGTACTGCTCTTGTCCCGAATAGATGATTGTGTATTTCTCCAGCAGTTTCTTTCCTGAGCCTTTCCATCGCGTCTCGCTCAGTCCCAGGATGTCCAGTTTGTACATCTTCATGATGCGAGTAGTGCCAACGTGGAGCGCTGCACTGTTGGAGAGGAATTCCTTATCTTTTTGGAGGAGGCTGACTTGATGTTGGTATCGTAATCTAGTTTTTTAAAGAGACTGGGTGATTAACCCTGCGCTCTCTAAAGCCTGGGCGGGTGCTCTGAAGGATGCCTCATCCTGGTTTTTCTGTAGGGGTGTATTCCTTCCCTTAGCTAGGGGGGTTTCATTATTAGGCGCCAGACAATCGCCTTTCGTCCTCTTCCCATTAGCTACAGTTTTCGCCAAAGCCTCTAACTGGATTACCAGGACCTACGACGGGGACGTGGGAAGAAGGGCTTGCTGGGGGTCTACGGTCACTAAGGGCCTGAAGGTTGGCTTTTCTCAGCATTTTATAGGAATATTCTGTCCAGCACAGAATATACCACTGAAGCCATTCCCCGATGACATTTTAGCGACTATATGTAGCGGATTGCTACGTCGGGTCACTACTTATAGCGTGTTGCTATGTTTGAGTTTTGATGACGCCATGTTGGCGTGTTTAGTGATCACGTGAAGGGATCGCGTTTTTAGTATTATGAGGGTATGCCAGAATAATTTAAAGAATGTTTTTACTCACAGTTTGTTGTTTTATTTCTATAAGTGCGTACACTGAAATTAGGATAATTACAAAAATACTTAATATTATAAATTTATGAATTAAAGAAGCAAAAATGAAAATCTAGATAAAAACGTCCGCTGCAAACAACGGTGTAAATGGCACTCATCGCCTTTGTCATCGGCTCGCCGCGGCGTTGATTCCGCTCGGAAATCTCCGTTTAGAATTCCTCTTGGTTCGTGTCTATCGGCGCTGCCAACGCGACGGTGTAGCTAGATCGCCTACAACATAAAGAAAGTGGCGGGCCTGCACTGGAAGAGTCTCGTCCGCCAGAGAAATACTGGACACGAGAAGTAGCCAAAGTAAGTAAGTTGGCTAATATTGACATAGAGTGTGACGCAGTTGCAGTTCCGCGCGGCGGGCGGGGCGGGGACGGGGGCGGCGGCGGGCGCAGTGGGTGGGGTAGGCGCGGCGGGCGGCGGCGGGGGCGCGGCGGGCGCGGTGGCGGCGCCGCGCGCGCAGTTCTACGGGCACAACCCCAACCTGAAGCTGCCGCCGCACTACTTCCTGCTGGGCTGCATCTTCCACGCCGTGGAGTACGGCGAGGGGCTGGCGGCCGGCTGGGAGAAGGCCGTCTGGAGCCACGGCGGCGAGGTGGAGAAGGGCTACTGCGCGCGCGTCACGCACGTCCTCGCAGTCACGCAGAAGCACGGCGTCGTCATGCAGGTACGCACCCACCTCCCACTACTGAGGGACACATGAAGGAAAGGTGATCAGCCCCCCGCTTCTGGTATCCGCCCAGGATAATATTGAATAAATATTACAGCGAAAAATCACTTGAAGCCAGTTAAAGAGAAGGTTGTTAAAAACACATCTAGAAAAATACCTTTAAAGTTTCCAATATAGGAGTATTGGAAACACACACAGAAATAAACATTTCAGTTAAGAGAGCATCTACTGTATATGTTTTTATTATTAAGAAAAAGCCATAGTCATTTACTTTGATTCTATTGAACAGTGATTATATTCTCACTTACTTCTACGTACAGTTGGCACTACAAGTATCAATTGTAAACTAAAATACAAAGAAAATATTTGAATAACTAAATAAAAAAAGTTGGTTGATTTAAAAATAATATTGATTACTTTATTTATTGTCATTTCAAATAGAAATGGATGACATTGTGGATAATGTTGTGTGTGTGTGTGTAGGCGCTGCGCGACGCCAAGCGCTGCGTGACGGCCTTCTGGCTGTCGGACACGATGCTGCGGCGGCAGGTGAGCCCGCCGTGGCAGGCGCTGCACCTGCCGCTCATGTACGCGGCGCACGAGCGCCCCGCGGCGCGCCACTGCGCCTCGCTGTCGGGCTTCTCGGGCGACGAGCGGCCGCGCCTCAAGCTCATGCTGCAGCACGCCGGCGCCAAGGTCACCTCCTACATGTCTCGCGACAACACCGTGCTCGTGTGCCGCAAGCCCGAGGGCACCAAGTACGCGCGCGCCCGCGACTGGGGCATCCCCGTCGTGTCCGCGCAGTGGGCCACCGACCTGCTGCTCGGCAACATGAGCGCGCTCTCGCAGGTACCCTCCACCCCCCACCCCCCACCCCCCAACCTCCATCGCTTCCCCCCATCTCGACAAATCAATCCGAGAAAGTTTATCCATGCAGTCAGTTTGAATTTGAATTGGATTTTTTGGCTTAAATCAATCTTGCAGTTTTTCCGATGGGTGGGTCCGAATAAAAACCAGGACTTCCTATACTGGACCTGAGAATGTGGCGGGAGCTTTCGGAGTGTCTCTTCATCCATGACATGGTACCCGCTGTTAACATTGATGAAAACACATCTCTCTCCTGCCATCGGGCAACAGAGACACAAACTCATATTGGCCAAACTTAATATGTATTAATGAAATTGATGGTTTCAGATTGAGAATGCTAAATACCAACAGTTCAACGTGGCCAACCCGTTCAGGATGGATTACACTCTAGTTCCGCACCTGATGAGTGAGTACTCCCCGTCACTGCATTACTATCTAGAGAGCTACATTGTGTCTGTTGACTCACCTCGAATGTCTCCGTCTAGACGCGTGGAAGATGCCCATCAACATAACGCAGGAGTCCCACGAGCGCGTGCGGCGGGGCGCACTGCCCGCGCCGCCTGCCCCGCGCCGCGCTGCCAAGCGGCCGCGCGTGACCTCCCCCCCCGCGCCCCCCTCGCCGCCCTCCACGCCCGCCTCGCCGCCTGCCTCACCGCGCGCGCAGCACCTGCCGCCGCCGCGCGTGCTCTTCAGCGCCATCAAGGACACGGAGCCGCTCGCGCAGATCGTCAGGTGACCAAACAGCCAATACAGACAGCGACCGACAGATTGTTTTTATATTCTATACACCTTCCGTAATACTGGAGGTCCTTTCTAGAAGAGAGGATGGCTCAGAAGGAGGAAATATGGAATCTCCACACATAGGTGTGGATAGCCGCATAATGACGGGAGATGTATTTTGTAACCGTACGATCCTCGTGTGATTCCAGGAAGCTGGGCGGATCGGTGGTGGCGCAGGCGGCGGAGGCCACGCACCTGGTGATGGGGCGCGTGGCGCGCACGTGCAAGTTGCTGGGCGCGCTGGTGACGGTGTCGCACGTGGTGTCGCCCGCGTGGCTGAAGCGCTCGGCGCGGCTGGGCTGCTTCGCGCGCGAGGAGCGGTTCGCGCTGCGCGACGCGGCGTGGGAGGCGGCGCACGGCTGCGCGCTGCCGGCGCTGCTGGCGCTGGGCGAGCGGCGCCGCTCGCTGCTGGCCGGGCTCACCTTCTACCTGACGCCCGGCGTGCCGCCCGCGCGCTCGCGCCTGGCGCAGCTGGTGGAGCTGGCCGGCGGGCGCGTGGAGGCGGCGCGCCGCTCGCTGGGTGCCGTGCGCGACCTGCTGCGCGCGCGCCCCGCCTCCTACCTCGTGCTGGCCACGCTCGAAGACCTGCACCTCGTATACTACCTCGTGCCGCTGCGCATCGTGTGCACCGCCGAGCTCGTGCTGTCCGCCATCACGCGCCAGAAGCTGGACGTCGCCGAGCACCTCGTCAAGGTGGACTGAGATCCGGCGTTCCTCGAGGATTTCGAGGAAGACTAACACCGCCTTTTTCTGCTCCGGTAATATTGGAAATTCTCCGCTCTCCGACTCATTCTCTGTATTATAAATACAAGTCACTTTATAGACGGCATTGATGGGACGCCGTGGAGAAGTGTAATTCGGCCGAATGAACGTTTATTGATTGATTAGAATACAAAGTACTAACAATAGCCACCGAACTGAGCCTTCGTACTCAATTGTACCGCCTTCATCGTGAATTTTCGATATTATCGGTTTATAAAAGGTGTTTTTAATAATATACGCATGTTAAAACATACACTGTTTCATAATTTTGCATTTTTGGACTTTGTGTGTCTCAAACAATTGACAATGCACATTAAAATAGAGTGTTTAATATATTGGTGTGTGGGTGTACACCCACACGGCTTGCGGGTGTACACCCACACGGCTTGCGGGTGTATACCCACACCGCTTGCGGGAGACTTTATAAAAGTTGTGAATTTGAAAAGTGAGGAAGTGATCAATATTGTTGAATGTTTGTTTTATGTTATTGTTTTTCAAGGCCAAACCTTGATAATTGGATTGATATCACTCTACTCGTTGAAATGGCATATTATATTATACAGTTTCATCTTCGACTCTTTTAAAAACTACAAATTTACGAAATATATATTTATTTTTGTAGCCTTTTGAGGGCATTTTCAAATAATAATAATTTTATTACGTTAATTTGAACTTTGATCTATCATCTCTCAGTTCCTGTCATGTCGTCCTACTTTAAGAGATAATTAAATTTTTGTATATTCAAATTAGCCTCTTCGAATATATTATAATATACGTGTTTGTATGATAATTATAAAATTATATGGCCAATTTGATATATATTTTTTTGTTACAATAAATTGTGACTTTATTTTGTTACCAATATAAATGAATATTTTTGGCCCGGAGAAATAATATCGTTTGTAAATACTGAACATTTGTGTTTTGGATCGGCGGCGTATTTATGCAATTATTATTATTTCCCTATTATTATTATATTGTCCCGTTGTAATTGTGAAATGATTTTGTAAATTACTTGCAATGTTTTATTTTCTATTAGATGTATATATTGAATTGGCATTTACTTTATACAATTTTCTAATTAATTATTAGGATAAATCAAAACATGACTTCGATTCTACCGAAATTATTTATTTTTGTGACAGCTGTTTCCCTTTGTGTCGAAAAAACTAGTTACACCTATTTAAGTACAAAATTTGCGTAAGCATTCGATGATATTGGATTCTTCTTGTGTTTGTTTGGAACATATGTACCAAATTCTTGGTTCCTATCAGTCGGCAGGTTACTGTTTTTATTCGACAGTTTGATAATGCCCTCGCTAGGTTGCACAAACATAAATAAATTTAGTAAAATCATTAATGTTTTGATTTATACTAAAAAATATAATAAGTAGATGTGTTTTATATAAAAATGCCTGTCTATAAAGAAAGAATACAGATATTTTACGACTTCATTCAGTTTATTTCCTTTCAATTATAAACCCTCTCGAGAGATAACAGAAACTGTATATTTCCAATGATAATTTAAATTTGGCCATAATTAAAAAAATATTCTAAAATTCTGTTTCCTCCAATGACATTTTTAGTCCAGTAAATAACTTGAAATATAATCTTGAAAAAAAGAGCTTTTATTGTTCCTATGGGGCATATAAAGTTATACTAAATAGCCCACAGCGCGGTTAGTCACCAACAAGAAACCACCCTCCGCCAACTCCCAAATTCCAAGTCTCGGGGAGGAAAGGAAGGACCCTTGTGGAAGCAATGACTCGTCTCCAGTCGTTCCAGGCTATCCTAGTTGCCACGCGCAACGTGTCCAAAGAACTGGAGAATCCGTCGGGTACAGACATTGGACAGAGTCGAGCCATCCAAACGTAGTTCCTGGCGAATGGACTCATTGGTCCGTGGAATTCGGAGCATGCGCCTCCGACACCACATTTCGAAGGCGTCAAGTTTTCTCCTTTTTGCTGCTTTTATGGTCCATGTTTCAGCGGCATAGAGAAAAATTGAGTGGATCAAGCTCGTGACAAGCTTCATCTTAGTGTTGTTACTCACACCTCGGTCTTCCCAGATTTTGTCGATATGGCGATACGACGTCGGATCTCTCCTTGGTGAGTTCCTTCATCGCTGATTTGAGATCCAAGGAAATGAAACTCGTTTATTATCTATAAACCTCGGAGCGAGTTCCCGAGTTCACCAAACTGCAAAGGGTCAAATATGAGGTTATTGAGAAATCTAAATAAAAAATATTTTATATTTGAATAATATAATTCAGACCTCTTATAGTAATTTTATACATTTTTAACCTAACTTAGACGTAAAGATAAAGTATGTATAGTAGCGTAACGTATTACTTTACACTGACATTTTATAACTAAACCCAACACTCTTTATATAACAAACGAGCGTTGGAGTTTGCTGCAACATATTAAGACTTACAGATTGTACGGAACATGTATATTTGAGAATACATACATATTTAATCACTACTATAAAAAATATGTAAATCTGAAATCAATCCAAAGTTATTACCTTGCGAATGATGTGGATACTTGTCTCGAGGTCAGTATTATCTTCAACTAAACTTCAAGGTACAACCGAGAAAAAACTACACGATGACTTACTGTCATGTTTTGGTAGGTTTGATTCATGTTTGTGTTTTTATATTTACTATTTATAACGAAAAGAAATGATGAACACTCAATTTCGTGTCGGCGATGTAAGAATATCTTTTTTTTTTAACTTTATCGATCGACATGAAATATTTCTAAAACTAATGTTTTCACCTTTTTTTCAAAGAAGAAATTTTCAAGTAAGATGAGGAAACTTTACTCTGAAATTTAAAAGAAAATTTAATTTAAAAAGGTTTATAATCAAAGGACATCAAAGTTTGTGCCGACGCATCGTCGCTGTGAGACTGCAATATTCAACATCAAATAATTAACAGCAATTAATATTCTTAATAAAATCAATAATTAACTAAAGTTTTACTGTAAAAATGTATTTTTTGGACATTTAGAATAAATTGAGATTTTCAATAGTAATACTTGATTATAAATGATAAGACAAGTTGTCGCATAATAATTGTACTCGATGATCAGCTAATGTGACAGTGCCGGAACAGGCACCAACACTCACCAGGACAACTATAGTACAGAAAAAACAAATTATTGTCAATTACACTATTCAACGTTCAATAATTTCACAAATAATATGGAACGAAATAAATCACACCACTCGGAATGATTCAATAATCAGATTTATCTGTCCGCATTTTAGAGATACAATCAATAACATGTCTAATGGAATTTTTACAAACAGATGGGAGCATTAGAAGCGAACGTAATAACCCCCAAATAAATCACTTGGCAACTTTTGATTTTCGAAAGGAACGGCTGAAATGATTCGTTCCGAGGTAGCTTCCGATGCTTCTAGCACCCCCAGATACACGTAATATATGTTAATAGTGTACGCATTGTCCCCATTCAGCAAAAGTCAGTAACGGCAGGCGCAGTTTGGAGATTTTTCGCATTAACGAATGACTAATCGAGTAGGATGCAGTTTGGCCGAGGGGGTACAACAGCGGAGCGGAGTTAGGCGGACTTGAGGATGGCCTCGTAGGCCTGGTAGACGATGGGCGCGACCTCCACGCTGCGCGACTTGAGGCTGAGCGTGGCGTCGGGGTTGCCGGGCTGCAGCTTGAGCTCCAGCAGGACCCAGATGCCGTTGGTGAGCTTGAGCGCCTGGTACAGCATGTCCTGGCCCTCGACGTTGCGCTTGGCGATGGTGAAGACGTTGTGCTGCGCCATGCGCGCGCTGACGGCGTCCGCGCCGCCCGCCGCGCCGCGCAGCGCGTACTGCAGCTCGTTGGCGGCCGGGATCTCCTTCCAGGTGGCCAGGAACACGCGCTTGTCCACCTGCCCGTCCTCCGTGAAGTACGCCGTCGGGTTCACGAGGCACGCGAAGTAGAACACGTCCACGTTGTTCTTGATCGCCACCTGCAACCGGACAACGGCGACCCTCCACCCTTTAGTAATGCCGCAATGACAACATTCCGTAGAAAGGCAACATTTTCATAACTATAAAATCAATGGAATCGAGGTTTAGCGCTTCATTGATTATTATATAACGCCAAAAGTTATTAACTGTAAGAACAAGTTTGAACTGTTGATTCAAGAACAAGGTTTCTAAATTGGTTCATATATATAGAACTTCCAAGAATTTGAGTAGTGTGGTTGTCAATACATAATGGGTAAAATTGGTGAATGTTACATGTGTGTAAAGTGATTACTTAAACCAGCCTATGACGGTCGTCAGCCCCGTAAATGCCCAGACATCCATATTCTTCTTCATCTTTGATGAGATGTTAAAAAATAATTATAACTGTAAGATCGACAGTTGCATTAACTATAGTTAGCAAACAGCTTCATCAAAGGGAATAGTTTAATTAATTTTAGCAGGGACATGAAATACTACCTCAAGGGCGCTTAAACAGATATGGATTATGATATGAAAATGATAAGAGGTAAAAAAATATTAGAAAAATGACATCAGTTGAGTCTGAAGGGGGGAAAGTGGAGCCGCCATATCATTGCGCAATCTCCCCGGTCTTCTTGGGCTGGAGCGTGTCCAAGATGTTGGGCAGGACACCTCCCTGTGCAATGGTAATACCGGAAAAGAGCATCTTGTTGATAGTCCCATCATTGTGGATAATGTGGATAATGGATAACTCATAAATTAATCAACAAGAATTTTTGGGTTATGACATTGTATGTCATTAGAACTTTGCTGACGTTTCAGACTGTAGTCTCATATTTGGATTCCCTAGTTTTTTATACACCAAAACTTAAGTTGAGTAAAAGAGGATTGAATCCGCTGAAACGAAGAGAGATGATACGCTGAACTTTTCGATATAGAGTAAGAGCGGACTCGCCTGCAGATTGTTGAGGGGCTCCATCCTCTGCACGGGCCCCGTGACGGCCAGCGGCAGGGTGGTCTCCACAGTCTGCGAGGGCTGAAGGACTCCCACGTTCACTCCTCCGACCGGCACCAACCCAAAACTGCAACAAATAAATGGACATTTGTCACATTTGATTATTTTTTAAATATTCGATTCTATTCATGTAGATATTGCTCGATAATTAATGTACTAATGATTTAATTAATGTAGTTGAAATAGTTTATTTTATATTTTATATGTCAGTTAATTATAGTTATTGTTGTTTTTTTGCTTCTCTCTATATCCTATATCCATTATTTATTGTAATTACAATGTATTTTGTTTGTTAAACTCATAAACGAGTGAAGGCTTAAAAAAAATACTACATACTTATAGATTCCAATCAATTAATAATTTGATTTGTCTCATTTTTAAATTTGTGATAAATAAATATGTAAGTGATCCTTGTAGATTCTTGTTCCTTTTCACCTTTAACAGTTAATGAACTTAATATAAGAATGTGATAACAAACTGCTTGAATAGCAGTTTATCTGGACTTCTCTTCTATTTCATTTTATTATGTAGTCAAACAAATAAAACGTGTAACTCACAAACTTCTATTTGCCTACATATCCTATTATCGTTTGTGACAATGATGTTACCCAATTAGCTGCAGTTTACATTTAAAGACGCGGGTCTAATGAGTAAACTTGCTATTCTCGGTGAATTATAACTATGAACATAATAAAATATTATGGTAAAAATATATTTATTTGTGACAAAAACCTGTTATTATTTGAATTGAGGTAATTACTTTTGGCATATATATATGTATATACTATTTAGAAAATACATTTTTATATCGGTTATATTGGAAAATATTTTGTACATTTTAACACATTCCACACCTCAAGATGGCAGTGCTCTTGTATGATGGAAGTGCAAAGCTAGTACTAGTAGTAGAGTGACGGTAGATCACCTGTTCTTGTTGAGCTGTATGGCGAAGCCCGTCATGGGCTGCATGGCCTTGTTGGTGAGCTGCAGCTCCATGCACGGCTGGCCGCGGCGCCGGCTGAAGGAGCCCCACACCTCGAGCCCCTTGCCCTTGTCGGCGGGCAGCCAGCAGGTGTGCGGGGGCAGCGGCAGCGCGGGCGCGGAGCTGCTGGCGCCGCTGGCTCCGCCCCCGAAGATGTCCGACAGCAGCCCCGAGTTGCCGCTCGACGGCTCCGGGATCCCGCCCAGCTGGAACCCATCCACAGTAATACGAGGTTAGATTATATTACAGCGTGGGTGTGAGGAATGTAGGTATGTTGCTGACAGAGTGGTGAGCAACACGGCAGTCGGGTATATATTCGCATAGTCTGGAAAGCACATTCCAGATTTTTCTTCTTTTTCAAACCCTTATCCGCACCCGGTGGTGTATAGGGTATCTTGATCATCAACACATTAAGGAAAGGTGATCAGCCTTCTGCTGCAGGTACCAGTCCAGGGTGATATTGAATAAATATCATTGTGAAAAAATCACTTCTAAAAAGACGGGTAGACGCTCGACTGTGAAACTGGTGTTGCGGGTTCGATTCCCGCCATTTGCAAAATTAATTTGAGAAATATTAATTTTCAATGGGTCCAGTGTTTGTAACGTGTTTTTCACATATACGTTCCCTTTATTAACTATCCTACCTGCAGACAAGCCTCTAAAATAGAAGCTTTGCGGTTATTCCTTAAAAAAAAATAACAGAATAAACCAACGTCAAAAAACTAGCAATATTTTACTGATAATCTACCATGACATTACCCCACGACAGTGGGTATCTGCGTTATTGGGTTGGGCCACTTTTTAATTGTGTTCTAGCACACCTACCTATGCTGCATCACTGGGCACTGCATTACATTGCTGACTTTATTGTCAATTACGCAAGCTCCAGATTCTTAGATCTATATTCAATCCAACATCTATACTTGGCAGTAATATATTCAAAGGGATACATACGAATGAGCTCAGAGTTAAGAACGTTACCATGATATGAAAGAAAGATAGGAAATGGAAGAGGAATTAGTATATATAGGAATAGGAGAAAAGTAGCAGTAGAAAAGTATGCAGGACATAGAGACATCGAGGTCTCATACCCATACTTTTACGAGCCTGTCATATGTATAATAACACACCACGGACGGGAAACGTATTTCTACCCGTTTAGTCGATTGATGCTTAAAAACGGGGAGGGTATTTATACCTTCTGCGGCGGCCTCATTTCAAAGTCAGAATAGAAGGAATTACATATTTTATGTTTTTATATAATATTATGTAACAATCTCTTTGTTAAGGTCTTAACTATATGTACATAATTGCCAAATCCCGTCGCCAGCGGTCCACAGGCGTTAAAAACACCCGTCCGAAGTGTGTTAGGAGCTCCTCGAGCAAAATGTATTTTACGCAATCGATTTTGCCGATTTGGGTGGAGAAGTAAATACGTTACCAGCACATCGAGTCCTCCCCCGAGCAGGTCGAGGGTGGAGGAGGGGGCGGGGGCGCTGGCCGGGCCGGGGGGCGGCGGGCCCCCGATGTCCATGGACAGCAGGTCCCCGATCAGAGACTCCTGTAACAGTCACGCACATTAACGCATGTCAATAAATAGGTGGCTTTAACGCATCTATAATTACAATTGAAAAAAAGTAATTAAATATTATTCTTCTTTTTCAAACCTCATCCGCACCCAATGGTGCATAGGGCACTGCATCGTGTTGACGCAGTGTTATCTTAATCATTGACTAAATGAAGGCAAAGTGATCACTCCTGCGCTTCAGGGACACCAGTCCAAGGTGATAAAATATAAGTGTAAAATTTATATAAAATATCAAATCAATTTTATATTATATAATATTTATATAATATAAAATTTATATAATATAATAAATTTATATAAAATATCAGTGCTTATATTTATTTTCACCATCCCCTGGGAATCGAACCTGGGACCTCCAGCACGGTAGCCGAACACGCTGACCATTACACCACGGAGGCGGATAATAGAAAATATTGATTCATACTTAAATAAAGTATGTATATATGAACATAAAAGTAGTGGAAAAGGATGAAGTGAAATTAGTAAGTAAACCCTTCATGATTGGGGCTAAGAGAGGCGGCAAGCGGGAGAAGAAGTAAGATCCATTCGGAAGGTCTGGACCAACGGGAATGGATATGTAGTGGGTCCTCACATCACGGAAGAGGTTATTGACCTGGTTAGGTATGACCGTGGCCGCCCGGTCCGCGTGCTGCTCCTCCCCGGAGCCCTGCCTGGCGGGCAGAGACTTGCGCACGCCGGCGCCGCGACCTGCCCAACAACACACAAACCCAATCATTAGCAGTACTTCAAATATTAACTTCTTCCAACCCTCATTCGCACCCCAATGGTGCATAGGGCACTGCATCATATAAACGCAGTGTTATCTTGATCGTTAACACATGAAGGAAACGTGAATAAATATTAAAGTGAAAAAATCACTTATATTTATATGACTCGTCCTCTGGGAATCGAACCCGGGACCTCCAGAACGGTAGCCGAGCGTGCTGACCATTACACTACGGAGGCGGATAAGTATAAACTTAGCGCTCAAAAATCATGTTTACCTTAGTAGAATCGCGATATAACGAAATCCAAGGGACCAAAAAATATCAATTCGTAATAACGAATTCCCACATATAACGAAATAAAAAAAAATTCATAAAATAAAGGTATGTATATGTTGTGCGTCATTGCAAAAAAATGCGCGGCTTCATAAAAAGATTGCAAGTTCTGCAAACAAAGGAGGAAGGGGGCCATAGGGAACTGAATACCTACATATTTTCACTAGTTTTCTTATTAACCTTACGGTGATATTAGCAGTACTTCAAGTATTAACTGAGTGCTGAAAAATCGTGGTTACCTTAATAATAAAATAATAAATCCCTTACCGCACCCCAATGGTGCATAGGGCACTGCTTCATATAAACGCAGTGTTATCTCGATCGATTACACATGAAGGAAAGGTGATCAGCCCTCCACTTCAGGTACCAGTCCAGTGTAATATTGAATAAATATTAGAGTAAAAAAAAACACTTATATTTATTAAACCCCCCTGGGAATCGAACCCGGGACCTCCAGAACGGTAGGCGAGCATGCTGACCATTACACTACGGAGGCGGACAAAAAGAGGTGGTGGTTACCTTAGTATACTTAATATACAATTATTTTCTAACAGAATATTCTATTACATTCTTTCTTTAAACCCTTATCTGCACCCAATGGAGCATAGGGCAGTTCATAATAGCGACGCAGTGCTATCTTGATTGTTAATTGCGTGAAGGCAAGGTGATAAGCCCTGCGCTTCTTGTACCAGTCCAGGGTGATATCAAATATAAATGTGAGAGTGAAAATCTTAGGCATTGAACCCGGGACCTCGGAATGGTAGCCAAACGCACTGACACTACAGTATGGAGGTGGACAGTAAAATTGCATACTGTGATTATATAATATGGAGTTTGAGTGATTGTTAAGAAGTCATCTGTAGTTGATTCCACTAAAGGCACATGCATACCAAATCAGCGAGATGATTTGACGACCCCTTTCCACAGGGCGCCACATCACAATGAACATGTGAAGGGGTTAGGGTGATCAGATGGGCATCCAGAGTTCTGCGGTGGAGATCATGGGACATGAAGAGAGGAGTAAGGCGATGACATTGTCCCTGTCGCGGGCAGTAAGTGGAATGAATAAGCCCATATGAGAGAAGTCCGGAAGGAATTAGAAGAGGTCTACATCCAGCAGTGGGGAGATGCTGACTAAGAAGAAGAAATGAAGTCAATAAATCAGTCCTACACATTTTTGGATTTGAGTGTAATATATTTGATAGAAGACAGACGACGTAAATGGATGAACTCAGAGTGAAACGCATTATGGCTATATGGAAAGGGGAATGGAGAAGGAAGGTGAGGCGGAGGAAACATTCCGAGTGGGGCGGGGCTACCTTCTACGAAGGCGGTAGGCGGCTTGTGGTAGACGGAGGCGAGGGAGCTGATGTGGCAGATGAGTTCGTCCAGCAGCGTGGGCTCCAGCAGGTCCGTCTCCTCGCTGATGAGCGGCTTGTCGGCCAGAACCACCTCCTTGGCGGCTGCGGGGTCCGTCGACAGCAGGCGCCAGTAGATGAACCCGCGATCCCTGACACCCAAAGACTCTTTTATTTTTTTGAACGTCATTTATCAATGGTGTAAATACACCGCTGGACAAAAAAATTTACGAGTTTACTTGCTACCGCACGCCTTGACTTTACTGAACTCTTTTTCTAAGAAATCCTTTATCGATACCTCTTTCTTTTGTTCAATAAATTAAAGACACTTTGTGTCACCTTTCTACAATATTTACATTTTAAAATGTCTCAACAATTTTGTTTTACCCGCGTGTGAGGGAACATAACACAACAATCATGGAAAGTGCAAAGCAAATGTCGATTGCGATAAAATCCAAAATAATCACACTGTCGCAACAAAACATATCTAATTGTAAAATATCTCGTTGAGTTGGGTATTCAGAAGGTGCAGTGAGGTTTTTATTTAAAAAATTCCAAGAAACTGGATCCATAGAACGGAAAAAAGGAAGCGGATGGGGGCGCGCGACATCTGCCCGAGATGATCGCTTAATAAAAAAAATTTATATGCGCGATCGATTTTTAACGGCACTTAAAATACACGCAGAGGTGCAGTCTACCAGCTCATCAACATTTTCCGTAAAAACAGTGTCCAGGCGGCTGTTGGATCATGGTTTCCAAGCACGAAGTCCCGCAAAGAAACCATTACTGACGAACAAAATGCAGAAGGCTAGACTGGATTGGGCGAAGGAGCACCAGAATTGGACCTTGGAGGATTGGCAAAATGTTAATTTCTCCGATGAATTAAAATTCAACCTTTTTGGTCCAGACGGCAGAAAGATAGTTCGACGAAAACTTGGGGAAAGATACCATCCGTCGTGCGTCACTCGAACCGTTAAACATTCACCCTACGTCATGATTTGGGGGTGCATGACAGCGTACGGTTTGGGACCTCTAAATTTTATACAAGGTACGATGAATGCCATCCAGTACAAAAAAGTGTTGAAAAACCATCTTATTCCAACAATCGAGGACATTACGCAGTATACCGCGGACCCGATTTTTCAGGACGATTTGGCGCCGTGCCATAGAGCCCGCACTGTGAGTACAAATATTTATTTTTTAATCCACTTTGTAGACCACTTGATAAATAATTTATTGTTTTTCTTACAGATCATTGAATACAAGGATAAAATTGGCTTAAAATCGTTGACGTGGCCCAGGAATAGTCCTGATTTGAACCCGATAGAAAATTTATGGGCGATTATGAAAAAAAAAGTTGGGAAAAAAAAATAAAAAAACATTGAGGAATTAAAAAAAAACTTGATTCAAGTTTAGGAAGAAGAAATAACATCAGAAATTTAAGATTCGCTTTACGCTTCGTTAAATAATAGAATTTTACATGTTATAAAAAATAAAGGTGAATTCACTAAGTATTAAATATTTTTAAATGTTATAAATATGTTTAAATGTAAAATACCTTAATTTAAAATAAAGCGATTAGAACCTTCTTCTTAAATATGAATTAAAAAATTACATGTCTTTTATTACTCCATCACAAACACTCGACCATAAATGAACCGTTATGGGTCTCTAAGGTTCGGATAATCTGATACCTGGTATATAATGGCAATTTCTAAGTACAATTCATGAGTAAGATCTTTCATTTTAACCTTGAAGTAACGAGTAGTCATCACTTATGTTAAACAATACAAAAAAAACTAATTAAATATCAAGAATAATTCATTATGTGTCAATTTTAGTTTTTTTGAGGACTCGTAAATTTTTTTGTCCAGGGGTGTATATTTAACACACTTCGGACGGGAAAGGTATTTCTACCTGTTCGGTCAATTGATGCTTTATGGACAGGAAGGGTATTTTTACCTTCTGCACTGGCCTTCTTTTTAAAGACAGAAAAGAAGGAAGTACATAATTAATGTTTTTATGAGAATATTATGTACCAATCTCTTTGATAAGGTCTGAACAATATCTACATAATTATCAAATCCCGTGGTCAGCCAGTGGTTCGCAGGCGTGAAAAACACCCGTCCAAAATGTGTTAATTGGCAATGTCGGCAGTCTACCTGAGGTCAGGGTTGTCGGAGTCCTGCGTGGCGAGGCTGAGGACGTGCTGCACCAGCTCCTGCGTGTCGGCCGGGCGTTTCAGGAACAGCTTCACCACGGCAGTCAGCAGTTGCAGTTGCACCTGCCACGCACACAAACACACTCGTTACAGTGTCGTACAAATATCCGGATAAGCGCATCTGCGACAAGTTGCTGTCTGGGCATACTCTCATGGAAACAACTTGTAAGTAAACCGAGGCAAAATGCCATAGCAAAAATACCCTGTCAGTATCATGCAAATAGACTGCTAAAAGGATACAAGTAAAAACTTAATATGTATTCTTTTCATAAATTGATTCGGCAGTCACTTTGTGGTAATATCCATCCATTTTTAATTTAAGTTTTACTTGGTAAATATGCACCACTATTTCTTATATCTATTGTGATACGTGCTCGATGCATTTCGCATCATTGTTAAATATGCAATATGCATCAAAATATGATTTTAACAATTGGTGGTATATTTACCAAGTACATCTTTAATTTAAAATAAATATATTTTGTTGATATTTTGATTGATTCACATTTAAGTTTTACCAGTGTCATGCTTTGATTATAATATTTATACATTTATGAAATGCTGATAACATTCCAGTGAGTATGTAAATATTTGCCCATAAAACCGGGATAAGCGCATAATTTCATCCGCATTATTTGCGGGAGTATTTGTATGGAAACCGAATTTGAGTCTGAAAAGTGGGAGCATATAAAAATGAAGTTTTACAGTATGTATGTAGAAAATTTGAATGGGAATGAGGCAGTCACCTGCGCGTTCTCGTCCTGGAAGCCCTCCAGGAAGGAGTCGAGCAGCTCGTCGGCGTTGTCGATGCGCTCGGCGTACTCGCCGATGATCCACACCATGGAGGCGCGCGCCTCGGGCTCGTCCAGCGTGTCCAGGTTCTCGCACAGTGTGCTGATGATGCTCTCGTACTTGTTGGGGTACTTGCGGAAGATGTCCTTGATCACCACGATGGCCTCCTGCACCACGTAGTTCACCTTGGTCTGGATCAGGTCCAGCAGTGTGGACACGCAGCGCTCCGCCGACGGCTCCACCTTGGCGTTACAACATTATTCCACATCACTAGGTAGTGTAACCTCAATCTGAAGCTTCGCCAGAGAAGGTTAGGTGTTATGTCTGGTCCTCCAAAGTCAGCACTACAAACCGACTAGAGCAGGGACTGCCGATCTTTTTCAGCCCGCGGCCCACTTACAAATTTAGTATTTTGTCACGGCGTCCTACTTTAGTAAGCTATTTGGAAAAGACAATGTGACTATATATGCATATATAATACATTTATAATATTATAGTCGAAAGAATAGGTAGGTACCTACAATAATAGTATAATAGCTCTCAAAAAAGAAATTGTTGCTTTATAGGTACCCGAGAATATTTGTTATTTCTGATAATGATAGAGGATCGACTGACGGCGCCCTTCTTTACTTTCCACGGCACACCAGGGCGCCGCGGCGCTCACTTTGGGAACCCTTGGAGTAGAGGCAATCCAAATGTGACTACATCGTAGAATGCTACGCATTCCATGGACCGATATCATCAGTAACGCAAATGTGCTCCAAAGAGCAAGAGCAGGGAGACAGTTGCTGACTGATATCAAGGTCCAGAACGTGTCCTATCTGAAGCATGTGCTGAGAGGTGAGAAGTTCGAGCTATTGCAACTATGTAATAATAAAAGGCAAAATAGAGGGTCGATGAGGTGTGGGCAGAAGACAGATCTCCTGGCTCCGGAATATACGAGATCGGACGGAGATCAGGACCGTCGAGGCGCTGTTTAGAGCTGCCCGAGACAAGGACAATTACTCTCAAGTGATAGTCGATGTCAGGCGGACCAGAAGAACAAATATTGCGGAGTCGAGCCGCCCAGTTGCAGTTGTGGATAGAAGGTTGCGGTTACCTTGATGGCGCAGCGGCCGATGGCGCGCACGGCCTTGCGGACAAAGTCCACGTCCACCTCCGTGGCGTACTCCTTGAGCTCCCCGAGCACCTGCGCGATGTTGCTCTGCGCGGCCAGCCGGATCATGATGTCCAACTTCTCCAGCTTCACGTAGATCGGGTCGTTGTACTTGACGAAGAACACCTGCAGCATCAAACAATATTATGTACCGTCATCTTCATCATTTTAAATCGACTCCTTAGCCGAGAAACTGTTTATACATCCACTGACTGAAATTTTGACTGAAATTGGAAAATAAAATTTGGAGGACTATTTTCCAATTTCGTAGAAATTTATTATTTTTTTATTTAACCCTTATTCACATCCCATGGTGCATAAGGCACTGCATTACATAAACGCAGTGTTATCATTATCGTTAATACACAAAGGAAGGGTGATCTTAGGGTGATATTAGAGTTAAAAAATCACTTTATAAAATAAATATTTATTTCACCCTCTTGACAATCGAACCCGGGATCTCCAGCATGGTAGCTAAACACGCTAACCATTACACCACAGAGGTGGATGGAATAAAATTTGGTAGACCCTAAAAATCAGTGTTTTATATTGATATTTAATATTTGAATTACCTTCATCTCGTGCTTGAGTATGTCGGGGCGCTTCTGCACGATCAGGTTGATGTTCCTGAGGGCCACGTACTGCACCTCCGGCTCCGCGCTCAGCAGCGTGACCAGTGGCGGCGCCAGCTTCTTGGACAGCCCGGCGCAGAAGTCTGCGTCACCCGCCAGGATCTCCATCAGCTTCATCAGCACCTGGACACAACACCGGATACGTGAGATCGACAAAATACTCCCATTCAACAACGGTACATTCGGAACCTATTGACAAACTAAACTTTGATATAATAAAACAACTTCTTCTTAGTGTAGGTCTTGTGGCCTGTTTTTAAGAGGGAAAAAATTAGTTGTTATTTTATTATATAAAATGCAGTTCCACCAAGAAATGTCAGTACAAAACTTAAATACTTTAATACGAGATTTTTATTGATATATTCACATAAATGAAGAACTATATTGTAATAGCAATATGGGATTGAAAGCCCTTACAGGGGTCACGACCCATCTTCACTCTCTACCCGTGATTGACACTACTCAAATTTTAGAAAGTTATATATATATATGTCACACAACACACCATGTCTTTTCCAAAATGTGACATCTATGGTTGAAACTTCTATATTTTTAGTAAGTTCCTTCAAGGAAACGTATGAGATTCTTTTGTATTCACATTTCAATATTTTTAATTGGGATGTCAATAACAATCTTTTTATAAATATGTAACACTTTAGTGGAGCATTTGTGAATAAAAATTTGCACAAACTAAAAATATTG
This sequence comes from Brachycentrus maculatus, assembly GCF_059751285.1. Lineage (NCBI taxonomy): Eukaryota > Metazoa > Arthropoda > Insecta > Trichoptera > Brachycentridae > Brachycentrus > Brachycentrus maculatus. Next base: position 2,888,710 of record NW_028280815.1, on the reverse strand, counting down.
TTCTGTATACCATTCTTCTAACCCTTATCCGCACCCAATGGTGCATAGGGCAGTGTTATCTTGATCGTTAATTGCACGAAGGCAAGGTGATCAGCCCTGCGCTTCTTGTACCAGTTCAGGGTGATATTAAATAAATATGAGAGTGAAATTCGGCCATATTTATTATGACCCCCCTGGGAATCGAACCCGGGACCTCCAGCAGGGTAGCCAAACGCGCTGACCACTGCGCTACGGAGGTGGACAAAAATTACCAATACATAATATACCATTACATGCATAAAACTGTTCACAAGGTACAATATACACTGTCAGCTTCCAGGCGACACTGCCAATATCCAGTGACAGGTTCTCCCAGTCATGAACAGTTCTTACGCGGTCATACCTTGACGGCAGAGAGGACGACGGCGGCGTTGGCGTGCGCCAGGCGCGGGGTGATCCTCTCGCAGATGCTCTGCGCCTCCCGGGCGTCGGCCGGAGAGTAGTTGCTCAGCGAGTCCAGGATGAACACCTGCCCCCACTCCGTGCACTCGTTCAGCGCCGTCAGCAGCTTGTTGATGGTGGGCGCGTTCATCTCTGCAACACCGACACCAAGTTAGTGTCCAGTCGCTGACTATTCATTTGGCTAGCGGGAAATGTCCGAGGATCCACGACTTACTTATAGGGATTCCCCTGCCATAGCAGATTGAAAGCGCTAGAACTAAAATTATCAGAAGAACGATAGAAAATAAATTTTATAGAAATATACATCTGATACCCCCGTCGAGATGTATCAAATTTATTTTAAAAAGTTGGATTATTACTGGAAGCTCTGTTCTCCCGATTCCAACTTAGAGCCCAACATTCGTTAAGTCGCAACTTAATTCAGGTAACACTTTACGTAGCACTTTTCTTAAAACACTGTTTTTGCATTGAAAAAATATGTTTTAACTAACTAACTAACCATAACGCTGCTTACCGCAGGGGTAGGCAGAGAGAATCGAACGCCACACCACTCTGTCTTTGCAAACATTCTTAGCCTTTTTTACATTCATGCATCTCCATGAGGAGATGTATGAGCATACCCGACGATTATAACGACTCCTGACCCGGCCGCTTTCAAGTATTTGACACACCTGATTGTGTTTTTTTCAGTTTTCCGCGGTCTTCCTCTGCTTCTTTTTCCAACTACATTTGCCTCATAAATTTGTTTAACCGTTCTTTCCTCACTCGTACGTTCCACATGTCCAAACCATCTCAACGCACCTTTCTTAATTTTATTGATAATACTTAAAATATATTTTTCTTCGAAATAATTATATGGTTTTGAAAAGAAAAAAAAAAAAGAAAAGAGTTATTGAAAGGTAAGGAGTTAAAAAAAATATATAAAAATATTTTTTGTATATCAATATATTCTAAAAAACAAAAAAAATATCTAATATGCATTCTTTAAAAATTGGGCACGAGCGGACAAGTGACCTCTCCGGTGGTCTCCGGTGGAATGAATTCGACTTAATGAATTATTTCTAATTTTGAGCTGAATAATTTGTAACTTGGTTCCACTGCAGTTAACAGTTAAGTTTAAGATTGCAAGACTCACCCACGAGCGGATGTCCGCTGACGCTGGCCTCGTTGATCTCGGAGAGAGCTGCCACCGCGTTGGCCACCACCATCGGGTTGGAGTCACTCAGCAAGTCCTTCAGCTGGTCCAGGAAACCCTGCATCATCAAACTTTAGATAGAGAGAAGGAAGTGAAGAATGCAACATTTACGTAAATTATGAAAGCCTGGAACTAGCGGAAGTATTTTAAGATTAGGTTTTAAAAAATCACACGGATTGACTTGGTATTACATATAGAATATACATTCTATTAGTATATTTGTGACTGCCCAAGTGTCAGTGTAACCATCAATAAACGTAATCAAGCAATAAAGATACTTTATCGATTAAATATTAAAATCAAACACTGACATTGAGAGTCTACTGAATTATTATTATTAAAAATTTGTTTTGCCTTGTTATGGCAATTTCACAAGTGGAAACAATTGTCACAAATTTTGTTTTTGTGTTTTTAATAATAAAATACAAATCAGTAGACTCTAAAAATTAGAGTTTGATGTAATATTTGATATATAAATTAAAATGCGAGTTCTACAATTAAAACGCCACATCTATAAATCATAAAGATAGTCGTCACCATCGAAAAAGACTTTACCTTTTGATTTTGTAGCTATATTATTGAGGTGGATAGCTGGGAGAGTTACCTGATCCTCCACCATACTGGAGGAGATGTCGTAGAGCTTGGCGACGCACACGGCGGCCGTCTTGCGCACATAGGGGTCCTCGTCGCGCAGGCACTTGCGCAGCGGCTCGCACAGGTACTCCGTGATCTTGTCCACGCGGATGCAGCCCATGGTGCGCACCGCCAGCGCGCGGATCAGCGGGTTGGGGTCCTCGCAGTCCTGCGCAGCGGGACAAACACACGCTCGGACACGCCACACACCCCTCACCCCTCGCCACACCCCCCGACCCACGCACGCGCCTCCGCCGCATTTGGTCTTCCCGACAAATAGTCAACGCAACTGCTTGTATTTCCAAATGGATCCTCGAGCTGATTTTATAATTTTCTCTATTATACAACATATCGTCGTGTTAGAGTATTAGCAAATCATTGTTCCCAATTCACAGGAAAAAAAATTTCATTTTACTTTTACTTGTAAAATAAAGTTTATATACATTATTTTGGCATTACTCGATAAATAAATAAATAATGGACTGTGGATAAACCATATTTTGTTTTAATATACCACACGACTTTTCCTAATATTCATATTATTTAATGAAAAGAAACGTGTACTATGCATTGTTCTACTTTTTTTTATTCCAGCGATAATTTCATAATATGTACCATATAACAAATATACAAGAGATTAAAGATACTTTTTTATTTTACTTTTTGTAGTTGTTTTTACTTTAGACCAAATAACAATAAGAAAAATACTTTAAGTCCGACACAACCTCTTTACACAATTGGCTCATACGCTTATCTTGGATGTACGCCACAGCTGGCTACTGCTCTTGCTACAAGGCGTCCTCACCCTACTTATAAGAACTTTGTCAATATAGATTTGCTTATAACACTCTCAAATTTGACAATGTTGCGCACATGCTCAGAGGATATATTTATTAAAATCGGATAAACTCAATAAATCACTGATCGTATCACCCATTTCGAAATAGGAGAACGATAATGTAAAAATTAAAACTTTATGCGGATCTGTTTGCGTTGACTTTCTACATTTTGGGGGGAAAATCAAAAGATGTAAAGGCGTCGCCGTACAAAGGAAAAACAACTCCCTCATCGGCTCCAGTATACATTGCGTATTAATTGTATTAATATTTTGTTAGTTGACATTTTCACCGATTGCTGAAGTTATATTGCTTAAAGTTACCCGCAAGATAAGGAGTTTAGTTTAATAAAACTAAAACACAAATATCTTGAATAAAAAATAGGTTAATTATGCTGTGATTTTTTATTTTGTCATTTTCAAAAATATACATCAAATGCTAAGAAAACAAATCGCTCACTCCTTTCAAGAACGTCATAAATCAAAATTTGTCAATTTTCAGTTGTGTATGTTTTCGGAATGCCCAAAAAATGTACTATATCCCAGCAAAAGAGGCACGTTTTTAACTTAACATTTACCCGCTACAAGGCAGAAAGTGTTGTTTTTGCATTTTGAAGAAAAGGTATTGTTTAATTATTTTTTTAAATATAATAAATATTTTTCAAATGGAGAAAAAACCTTCAGGTTTTACCTAAAAAGATCTGTTGCACAGTAAAAAGTTGAATAAGTGGCTTGATATTTATTTTCAATAAATTGTATTATATTTTTAAACTTTAAAAACGTTCTCCTGAAAAATCGAGTTTTTTGATTTATGACGTTCTTGAAAGGAGTGAGCGAAATGTAAATGAGCATAAGTGTAACAACAGTCTCAGATATATCCATATCGTTTAACCCGATTTACAATAGAAAAAGATTATACTCTAAAACAACATACACTTCATAATCAATCAAAATGAGGTGCCCATTTTAAAATAATAAAAATAATAATACAATCATTGTGAATATTAACAATAGTTTAGGATTAGTTTCCAAGCAAGATCGCTTTGAAAGTCCCATAAAATAATAAATACATAAATGTATATTTAAAAAATAAATAATCAAGAATATAATAAATTGTGTGGAATTAATATAGATTTAGGTATTTAAAAAAAGTTTTTTTCTATTTTAACTATAGGCTTTATAAAATTTAGGACAAAAGTTATCTGGTTTATTAATTGAAATGCTATTGGAAGTATCAGAGAGACCTAGTACTTCAGGAATAAAGGACAAAAGATTTGAATTTGATTATTTAATGCTTGATTAGCGACTTTGCACACTTGAATTTAAGGTTGAATGGATTTATAGTTAAGTTAATCTAGGTACATTAAGGTTGACAACGAACGTGGGAGAGAGATTAGAAAGAAGGCCTGACACATTCACTGCCGACATTTGTAGGATGCAACGATACACGATCAGATGCATCATATATTACTTTGATTCGTTTGCTACATATATTACTAGACAGTTTATGCCTATTATTGATGATTTTAAGCAGGAGCAACATAAAAAGTAAGTTGAAATATAGTAATCCTTCGTTGTCTACGGATCCCTGATTTGCCGTGCGTAGAACGTTACGCTACAAAACTTTCTCATTTGATTTATCTTTATCGCCGCACTAAATCCGGCTTCTGTGTAATAATTGCAGCACATTTGGCTGCTGCGCATGTGATTCCGGGGTTCGATTTCCCTCAGGGTCGCCAGGTATTCTTTACTATTATAATTATAGTATATATTTCGCTCTGATGTTAAAGAATGATCACCTTACTTTCATGTAATTTCCATTCGAGACAACACATTAGATTAATTGACGCAGAATGTGGGCGCCATTGGTTAAGGGTACTGTACAATAAAGAAAACTGCTATATATCATAATATGCCCCATTGAAATCGTAACTAAATTTTAGATATAATATCTCAAGTACCAAGAGCACATGACATCAGTGGTTAAACATTGGAATTTGAGTAATTATAGTGGAGTTTTACTTGTGTATTTAAAAAATTCAGAATTATTTCACATATTACAAGAAAACACCCGAAAATACCTTTTTTATACTTTTTTTAACATCAGTTATTTTACTCAAAATATTTTAAGTTTGTCCAAAACTGGATTTTGTCCTACTTAGAAGCTAAATTTCAAGATTTTATCGTTATGTCCATAGCGTGTGATGGGGTTTGCGAACAAAGGTTTGGTACACTGGAAACATTGTGGATTCCTAAATGATAAGTTTGCGAGCGCGGATAACGAGGGATTACTGTATCAAGTAGTCAGGAGTGAAGGTGTCGAGAGCGCAGAGAGAAAGAGTCAGAAGGCGCTCCCACTATCGATGTTAGTGTCAGAGACAGAGACAGTGAACAGAGTGTTACCTTCACTAGCTGGGAGGTTGGCAAGTCCTTTGCGCCCATTTTCAATAAAGAGGTAAAAAAGATAAAAAACACGAATCACAACACAGAAAGTGTGCTCGGCAGACAGATATTAGATGATGGATGGAACAAGGGAGTAAAGATGAGCGGCGATAACTAGCGACAAGCGATTACTCTCAACTAAAGATTCCACCCCAACATTGTAAATGTGATCATGAAGTTCGATAGCCTCATTTATTTGCCCATCACAATGTTTCAAGTGTAAAGTTGGAATTTCAGCAATTTCAAAGCTATAAATTCCGTAATCTAACCCAGTTGAAACCTTTATTTGGACAAATTAAATGAACTAAAAATGCACGGCCCATACTATAAAATTTATAACATCTCCCAAAATTAAATTAATTAAACATCTTTAAATAAAGCCATAAACTATGGAGTATTTTAAAAGATTGTTAGTTGGAACACAAAAGATATTCAAATTGTGACAAAGCCAGTTTTTTTAGAAGCCTGAACAAAAGCAATTTATATTATTATATTTAAAGATCTAAAATATTACTGTGAATTAAACAAAATATTAAAAATTACAACGGGTAAACAAAAACTATCAAGTGGCATATGAAAACATTCAATTATCAAACGAACAACAACAAAGTAAGATCTTCAGCACCCTGTAGTGTTCTGAGAATTATCAAAATGAAATATGAATTACCACGACACATGCAATATTAAGATGTGTTTTTTAGCTCCGCTTATTTCTTGATAAATAATTTTAAAATAAAATAACCGAATGTCTGTATTTATAAAGAATTATTACAGAAAATACCTTTTATAATGTAAAAGGCAATTATAAATTTAGGTGTAGATTTAATATACATTGAAAGTTTTAAAATAGAGATGGCGTAGTTAATATAAATAAGAATTCCATTAAAAGATAAATAGATAAGCTAACATTTTTCTGAGTCCTGTCTATTTATTCAATACTCAAAAATAGTAAAACAAATCCGGAGACTTTCTTCATAACTTAATTTGAAAATGTTGATTCACAAGATAATAATTGCAAAATGCAAAAGAAAAGGTGCGTAAGAAAAATTATTGTGCTTTTGGATACTAAGATTCACAACGATAAAAGAAAAACATTCAATTTTTGACCATTCATAAATAAAAAAAACCGTACTAATGAAAATTAACTGTTTTTTTTACCTGGAATGGAGGAATGATGGTATGTTGATAGTAAAATCGATTAACAATAAACAATTAAAAAAATGCCCCATAAAACCACTACATATGTACAATAATATGTGTGTTCAAAACTAAAGGTAGAATATTTTCCTTTGAATTGAAGTAATGTATGATACATTTGGAAATGAGTGCTTGAACACCAAAAAACAGAAAAGTTCCGTTCAAAGAAATTTAAGATATTATTATTACGGATTTTATTTTATTTTAAATTTTGGGTACCACCAAATCATATACATACCCAAATACTCACAGATCAACCCAGTCAACATATCTTTTAGTGCAGATATGGAATCAAATATATTTCTTGCAGAAAAAATGTAAAGATGATCTTGGGTTATGATTTATTGTAGTTTATAAATATTATATGAAGAACTGCTGGTGTTACTTTTCATGGAGCATTTTTTGTAATCTTACTTTTGGACAGCTTGTGAAATTATGAACAATTTTGAAAAATATTGTGCACAGAGGTTAGTGAAGCAACATAATTTAATAATAGACAAAAACATGTCGTACGAATAAATACTGATGTGGATTCGAACCAACAGCCAGGAATCACAATGGCTTGTGATGTGATCAGCAGAGAGTCCTGAGAAAAAAATAAACCCATTTGGAACACGCTCATCGGAAAAAAATAAAATAATAACTGAGGTAACCTTTTTTTTTATTTTTCAATAAAATTTTAAACAAACAACATATTAAAATTAAGTAAGGGTTCACACTGCAAATCACATTACAAGTCACCAAATATTATGTATGGGTGTTCAAGGAGAAATTACTAGCTCCAAATACATATTTGATATCAGGTATCTGAATTGATTCAGGCTTCATATTTTTCAAAAATATATTTTATAAGTGCACTCCACTCAAATATCAAAATTAATCCTTGTTTGTTTGTTTTTGTTACAAAAAATTTCTAGCAATATTAAATTGCAGATGCTATAAAATAATAAAGACATTTTATTTATTACAATGATATAAAAGAAATAGCAAAAATTGGAGTAAATACTCTCTGCTTGTACACCCATAGCAGTCTTAAAATTAGAGAAATATTTGATGGTAGATGCCCCTTCCACGCTAGAAGCTGATACTAATATTACAAATTTATATATATAGATTACAAATTTAATGACCAAAGCGATATCTAATTAATTTTTAACTGCACTGCCGCTGATGTATTATTCAGTATAATATATTTATATCATATTTTTATTTTTATCTCACTACATCAATGTTCTTTTTTAAGTCTTGTTTGTAGGCTTTTCACTGCTCGGGAGAGTTTAAACCAAAGTCCAGTTGTTACATATTATTGTGTTTGAAAAAAATGTTTTGTTAGTAAGGTTAGTTTTATTAGTATCCTTTAATGTTAATCATATACCTAAGTAACTTTATTGCTAACTTAGAATCATTGAATTGTTTAAACTCATGCCTTTAGCGAGATAGGGAGTGTTTGCGCCTAGAATTTTCATTCAAGAATTATATGAAAATATGGTAAATTTTATTTAAACATAAAGAGTAAATTCACATATAGGCTATAAAACTTATAAAGTTAAAGCCTAAGTAAGGCCATGAAAAGCGACATTGCAAAAGCTGTAGCTCAATTTCAGAGTCGCTCGGAAGTTGTGTAATTCAAAAAAAATCTTTTAATTTATTATTAGATTAAAACCAATATTTTTAGCTTTTCCACTTTTTTATTTGACCAGCGACCGGGTTTCGTCGTTACCGACATCATCAGACTGGTCTGATGATGTCGGTAACGACGAAACCCGGTCGCTGGTCAAATAAAAAAGTGGAAAAGCTAAAAATATTGGTTTTAATCTAATAATAAATTAAAAATGCAATTCCATCACGAAGTGTCAGTGGATAATATAAATCTATTAAATCTTTTAATGTTAAAAGTATGAAATATGAAAGACTAAATATTTAGTATTTTCTGCTTGAATTCCTGCTGTTTGTTTTTGCTGAAGCTTTTATTGAATAGGTGAACTGTGAAGTAGTCAAATTATTGCCTTCTCAAGGCTGAACCACCGCATTATCAAACGCTTTAAGATAAAGTATCCGTTATCCTGATTTTAAAATAACTAATTTCCCGTCAATTTGTAACGGCTTCTCGACATCTCTAGCTATCAACGCAGAGTGTACTGAAAGTAGCGTGGCGGTACAGCGGGGAAGGGGCCCTATCCGGAGGGGGCGCGCTCACCTTGACGAAGGTGTTGACGGCCAGGATGGCCATGTCGGGCTGGGACTTGGCGTAGTTCATGAGGTACAGGTACACGAGCTTCTTGAGCTCCAGGTTGTCGGTCTGCATGCAGTTCACCACGTCGGGGAACAGGGCCGACACGTCCTTCCCCACCGTCATGGACGCAATGACCTGTAACACGTATTCCACCGCAGCAGTCTGTTTATTTCCACACCGAGACTCACTGCACTTATAATAAATCAATTACAGTACAATCTCACCAAAAGGAACTTGAATTTTTTTCCTCAATGGTCTTGCATACGTTTCACAAGCTTGTGTGAGTTTGGGTATGTATTCAAACAACACCTTTATTTTTTTTTGTTTTTATTTTTGAAAAGAGAAATATTTGTGTTTTTATTACTTACGAAAATATTTCAATTTCATACTGTTTCTGTGAGCCTAAGCGGCTTCTTATTAGATATAGGTATGGAATTATGGTAGAGTGGGTTCAAAACTGAGAAACTCTGGCTCAAGAGTACGCCACACTAACCACAGGACCACAACCCGACACAATTCTTCTTGTCATCCTTCTTTTGTTCCTTCATTGACCGCTATCCACACCCGAGCGTCTCCACGCTGTGGATGCCCTATGCACCATCTAGATGGTGCATAGGTCACCACATTGAAAAGGTGCAATTTTAAGTTGTAGCCAATAGTATAAAGGCAAGCTCTGCATTTCAGATTTTTGGATAAAAGAGTAGAACATATTCGATGGGATAGTACTGATGTACGGGAAAAAAATGGGAGAGGAATAGGTGTATGAAATGTACACACTTAATAAAACAAAACTTATTATAAAAATTGGTAATAAGACATTTTTTGTATAAGAATACTTATTGGAAAAAAGGGTATAAAAATAGACAAATCGCTCACTCCTTTCAAGAACGTCATAAATCAAAATACTTGATTTTTCAGGAGAACGTTTTAAAAGTTTAAAAATATAACATAATGTGTTAAAAATAAATATCAAGCCACTTACTGTACTTTTTACTGTGCAACAGATCTTTTTAAGTAAAACCTGATGGTTTTTTTCTCCATTTGAAAAATATATAGTTTATTTAAAAAAATAATTAAGCAATACCTTTTCTTCAAAATGCAAAAACAACACTCTCTGCCCTGGAGTGGGTAAATATTAAGTTAAAAATATGCCTCTTTTGCTGGGATATAGTACATTTTCTGGGCATTCCGAAAACATGCACAACTGAAAATTGATGAATTTTGATTTATGACGTTCTTGAAAGGAGTGAGCGAAATGTGCTCATTTTTTATTGTACAATGCTTATTTATAGAGGACTGAGTTTAATATTGTTTTTACACTGAATTCAAAATTTGAAAAAATGCATGTAAAACTCAATGATAGTGTCTTTTCGAGGTCAAAGGATTCGATAAAGTAATTAAATTTCCGGTGTAAGAAGTTCTTCATAACGTATACACTAACCGTTCAAACAAACGTTTTGTATTATTTATCTAAATAGGATGAAAGTGGGCGAACATTATCTCATCTCATATCCATGTAAAAACAAGAACCACTGTTAATGTTTAAAATATCACTAATCAATATCATTTCGTTAGATTTCCATCCATTGCGCTGATCTAATAAATTTATATTAAAGATTTAGGAAATAAATAATAAATAGGTTACCTTCTTTACAGCTTCCTTCTTTTTCTCTTTCTTGTCATTGTTTAGTTCCGATTTCAACTCGAAAATCTCACCCTTTTTAGTGGTGGTAAAATATTTGGAATCCGTCATTTTGATGCGATGTCGGCGAGTTTTACTAACGGCTTTGGAAAATCTGCAAATAAAATCGGGAGTCAAACATTACTCCGCCATGACACATCACCTAATCGATCTGCCAAATACAAAGTAATTTATTAATTTTCAGTGAAAAGACGCGAACCCGTTTGTGAAAATGGATAGAAATAAGATTTAAATCATTAATATATTGAATAATTGCAGTTAAAGAAGAGGAAATCCACTACTTTACCAAATTAAAAGCCGACAATCTTTTATCAACACCGCCTACCAGAGAACCACTATTTTTTTGTATTTGACACTTCGCGGCTATTGAATATTTTACTATAGTTTTCTGTCAAAAATATTGATTTTTATGTAAGTACTGCTTACAATTATTTGTACTTGCAATCCTAAGAAGAATATAATATTGCCAGCATTGTGAATTATGGATATATTTTTGCAAATATTGAGATTCTAGATTCTTAAGACCACCTTTTACAAAATAGAACTCAAGCCGAGTTTCCGATGATTTATGGTTCAAAGCTCAAAAGCGCTTCGTTAAAAATATATGAAATAAACATTTCAAGTACAAAGTAAAAAAAAAATTGTTAACAGTCGTGACTAACTAATTAACTATCAGGCAGAGAGAATAAAACGCCACACCACTCTGTCCTTGCAAACATTCTTTGCCTCTTCCACGTTCATGCATATCCTCATACATACACGCCGATTGTTTCGACTCCTAACCTGACAACTTTCAAGTATTTGACATACTTGATCGTGCCAAATTTTCTCGGTATTCCTCTGCTCCTTTTTCCAATTACATTCGGCTCATAAATTTGTTTTACCGTTCTTTCCTCATTCGTTCGTTCTACATATCCAAACCATCTCATCACAGCTTTTTTAACCTCTAAGCTGCTCGATTTCGAGTGTCAAACTTTTCGTCCCCTGCTGGATTATTTTACATTACAATATTTTTGACAAGAAAAAATATATTTTTCGTAGTGAAACTTTCGGAAGTCGCTCGGATATCTATTATAGATGTTCACAGTACACAATTCAGTTTACTTATTATGTTTGTAAAGTGTATTTACACCAAAATATTAACATTGACGGACTCACGGCAGAAAATTTGGCGGTTGTATAGAAGACGCGGCTGTCGTATAGTCCATTCGTAGCGTGCGCGCAGTTTTTTTTTAAATGCGTTATTTTAAAAAATAAATGTAAATTAAAATGAAATTTAGAAAAATATTTTAAATTAAAGTTCATATTAAAAAACGGAAATGATTAATAAATAGAAATTTTGTGAAAATCTTCAAAACAGGGATTAGAACAAAAATGCATTTTGCATGTGGGACATCAAAATTATGTGACTTTATGCCTTTTCTCGCGTATTGGTAATGGTCGCTTTCACCATTTTTGTCTTCAGAATCATTGTTTCTTATAAAAACATGATATTTTCGTTATTGTCGTATAAATTTCAATACGCAGATACATATTTATGACGGTAAAAGTTATAACATAAAAAAAAATGCTTCCAATATTCGAAGCATTGCAAGATAATAAACAAAAATAATAGTACAAAAATATCACGAAACACCGTGTTACATAATCACTTAATTAGTTAATTACAATACCCTTCTCGTTCCACACAGTTAATAAATAAAATAATTTTGAAAAAAGTTTATGATAATTTAGATCGCCTAAACTGATTGAACAAACTATACGATACTGAGACCAGAGCACTATCCGACCGGAAGTATTCACGATAAAGTTGACACTAAATAAAAATAATTTTGATAATTTTATGACACCAAATCAAAGATAACAAATTCATCTGTGCCTCAAACTAAATTTAAGTCCAAAAAATTATCCACAGGTGTTGATATAAGTACGCAAAGTTGAAAAATGACTATGCATGCGATCCGCAGTCAACAGTACCTTTATAAAAAACGACAATAGATGCGATCCGCAGCTTACGGGTTAATTTTATCGTTAATGCTTGTCTCAGCTTTGCATTTGTTCCTTATTTCACAATTCGAACATCTACCATACATCGTTTTATTGCACATTCTTCTGAGAGATCCTTTATTTATTAATTATTTTCTTTATTTATTAAATATTAGGAGAGACTGATAAGTATATCTTGATAAAATGTGAAATTCAATACCGCAAGTGAATACAGGGAGAATGTCATATTTTTTGCGATTATTTCAACATTCTTTTCTAGTTTATAGGCTTAGCTTAAGTAAAAGCTACCTATAATTTTTTATTTATTTTTCAGGACTCGGAATCATAACGTTATAATTTCGCTACGAGAATACATATTTTAATTTTTTATAAAACTAGCAACATTCAATAATTCCAATTTTTAGTTTTTCACTTTTCCATAGAAAAACACTTTTTCCACTTTACGTAAAGGTCAGTGAAGGACCGCGGTTATCTTCCGATTTTCCTGTCGACGTTGGAACCGATTCGCGGCTTAAAAATGTTCTCCCGCTGTGTGAAGCCCGTTGCCGTTTCGGCGTTGAAGAGCAACCCTAAGAAGTTCTCCACCACCGGCCAGGTATGTCGGATTTGCGTGTGGACCATTCAGATTAAATAGACTTTGATGATGTGGAATGAACGTTGGGGTTTTGTTGTAGAATAACCGCAAAGTGACGGTGTTGGGGGCTGGCGGCGGAATTGGCCAGCCCCTCTCCCTGCTGCTGAAGCTCAGCCCCTCTGTCACGCAGCTGAACTTGTTCGACATTGTTCCTTACACCCCAGGAGTTGCCGCCGATATCTCTCACATCGACACTCCCGCCACTGTCAAGGGCTTCACGGGCCCCGACCAGCTCGTGGACTCCCTTAAAGGTAATTTCCACATTTTCAATAATTTCCACGCTAATGTTCTTTTATCAATTGAAGTAATTACTGCAGGTAATCTCAGCAAACAAGATAATTATATGTCATGCAAGTTACAATTGTTATCTGTGTGCGGTATAGATTCATACTAGAAATGTTGGCATCTGTTATGTAACACATGTGAATACTAGACCTTGAGTACTATAGTTCAGATTGATAACTGACAAATATTATTGATTTATCATTATCATCACCGGCATGCATATTAATTATTCCTAAAACATTCCGTAATTGTAATTTTACTTTTCCAATTTATAAATTTAATTTTATTATAATTTCTTGAAATGACGAGGAATTGGCAAATTGCCCATTCGATACAATGTGTAATTTTGTCAGATATTTAAAATAAATTAATGTAGGATTTATTGAGTACTTGGTAATTTAATATTTTTAATTGTAACTCACCTAATATGTATATAATTGTCTGCCTTCGTAATGTAATGGTTAGTACTTACGACTACCTAACATGAGGTACCTGGTTTAATTTCTGTCGGCCACAATTAGTGTTATCACATACAGTGTGATTGCACTAATGTTTAATTTTCTCTCTACTGGCGCCTGAAGAATAAGGCTGTGTTAAGCTTGCTGAAAGGTGACGCTGATTGCGCAGTGTAAACCTTATGTTCCTGCGCTGCTGGTTGGTCAGATATTTCACTTTTAAATTTAATTTATTTCAAACATAGGTGATGTCTCTAATTTTTGTCTAATTTATGATGTAACAAAGATTTTTACACAAAAGGTTTTTATTGAACGTTTAACAGATATTAGTTGCCTGAGAAATGATCTACAGGCGGACCTCATCTTTCGCACATTCGTCTTTCGCACAGCTCGTTATTTCGCACATTAAAAAAAAAAATTTTTTTTGGCAATAATGCGAAAATGTTTTGTTTCCGTATAGTTGTTTCCCTTTCACACTATGAAATGCATATGAACCAAGTCCATACTGTGAAAAGTGTTATCTATGTACTGAATTGAATGCGATCCCAATAGAGAACGCATATTTCAAGTGCGTAGGGCGATCCATAATAGTACTTCATGTTACAGAACTCTCTATGAAGAAAACAAAAAGGTAAAATACAACTCTGGACAAGTTTATTAAGAAAATATAATTTTTATTCAACATGTTCTTGGTAACTTTTTATAAAAACAAATTTTAAAGTACAATTTTTGGTAATAAGAAAAATCTGCGATGTTGAAGATGTTGTGCGATGGGGAAGAGAAAGAAGACGTTTCTGGAGAGATCATGTGGGAAGAGCGAGTTTGGATGGAGTGGTGAGGGTGGCAGCGGACAGCAGCATAGGCGGGATCAGACCCCCAGGAAGACCACCTAAACGATGGAAGGATAGCTGGTCTTCCACCTCCCAGGAGCGGACCGGAAAATGACAGGACCTAGTCCTAAAAGAAGAAGAAGAATTTTTGGTGGTTTTTAAAAAAAAATTAATCCCTCTACAACATTTAACTTTCGCACACATTTTCAGGAACCAATCATGTGCGAAAGTTGAGGTCCGCCTGTACTTATTTCGTCCTTTTCGAATCGTTACTTTTTTCATCAGACAGTTGTAAGTGAATACCTGCCAAAGGTGATGAATGATAAGCAATTAAAATGATTGCACGGATTGTATGTGTGGCTGCGGTTTCAGGCGCGGAGGTGGTGATCATCCCCGCCGGCGTTCCCCGCAAGCCCGGCATGACGCGCGACGACCTGTTCAACACCAACGCGTCCATCGTGCGCGACCTGGCCAAGGCGTGCGCGCAGGCGTGCCCCAAGGCGCTCATCGGCATCATCTGCAATCCCGTCAACTCCACCGTGCCCATTGCCGCCGAAGTGCTCAAGAAGGTGACCACTCCCCCATACTTGCGTGCGTGTGAGTCTAGACGCCATGCGACCAGCGTCTAGACTCGTATTCATACATCTGTTATTATTCTATTCCAATTCTTTCTTTTGAGATACATTTATGCGCGCACATTTGTTATTTTGTACACTTTTGAGATAAATTTTTGTGTACAAGTTAACGTAGCCAGTTCAAACAGGGGGATCGCAATTCCCTATATATAAATTTTAATTCCCTAACTTTAGTATATTATAAGAGCTACTTCTTCTTCTTCTTTTTCTTCATGTGCCCTCTGAACTCCACTGCTCAATATAGGACTCTTCCCCTTCTTTCCATTTCCTCCCGTTGGTTGTTGCTTGCAGCCAATTTTTTACTCCCCACAGCGACTATGTCATCGGACCATCTCTTTTGGGGTCTCCCGACACCTCTTTTGTTCTCTACCAAAAAGGACATCCTCTGTCCCAAATACTTACTCCATATTTTTTTGTTATCTCTATCATAATTAACATAAATTAAGAAAATTGAGAAGAATTTAAAAAAACACAGACAAAAAAATCAAATATGTAGCGTAATTCAAACAATGAGTGCGGTAAAATGGTGATAAAGAAACGATTGATGCGATCTATTTTTGAATGAAATGAATTCGGGGTAGAAGAAATAAACAACACATCCGAGAAAACGATTATTCGAGGAATGATAGATAGAGGTTTTACTGTACCTGAATTGGACTTCACTTCTTTATAATATACAATATGAAATAGCAGGAGAAGTTCTTACGGGACAATAGTAACAGATGTGTGTTGTCAGGCGGGCGTGTACGACCCGAAGCGGCTGTTTGGCGTGTCCACGCTGGACGTGGTGCGCTCGCACGCCTTCCTGGGGACCGCGCTGGGCGTGGACCCGCGCACCGTCTCCATCCCCGTCATCGGCGGCCACTCGGGCGTCACCATCATCCCGCTGCTCAGCCAGTGCCAGCCCAAGGCCGCCTTCGACGCCGCCAAGGTGGACGCGCTCACCAAGAGGATCCAGGACGCCGGCACCGAGGTGGGTACAGGACTATAAGGCATGACCCAGAACCTTCTTCTTGGTGTAGGCGTAGGCCTTGTGACCTGTTTTTAAGAGCCTCCTGCCATGTCGATTCCAACCTAGAACCTCAACATTTTTATTTATTCATATCCCTTTAGTCCGCCTCCATGGTGTAATGGTTAGCGTGCTTAGATACCATGCTGGAGGTCCCAGGTTTGATTCCCATGGGGGTGATAGTAAATATTAGTGATTTTACTCTCTAATATTTATTTAATATTACCTTGGACTGGTCCCTGAAGGGCAATAGTGATCACCTTGCCTTCCGGTAAGTAACCACCAAGATAACACTGCGTCAATATGATGCAGTGCACTATGCACTATTGGGTGCGGATAAGGGTTTAGAGAGTAGAGATGTAATTTGTCAAATACTTTGAAGAATCTTTGTAATAGTACATTTTAATTTAAATGTTTACTTTGACTGGCTCAGTGGTGTTGAACAATTGCTCTTGACTCTCAGGGTGTAAATGCATGGGTCATCAATTGAATTATCTGAAAACTTACTTGGGATATCTCTTAGACCAAATGAAAGACTAGGGCATTTTCACAACGGGTTTATTAGAGGTTATGTAGCACGAACACTTATAAATATTAATTAAAACTACTTTTAATACTAGATACACTGTACCAGACTATTGATTAAAGTTTATGTGTTGTCTGAATTTCTATTAAACTATCCTGGAACGATAATACCTAGGGATGTGTGGTCACAAAATGTGTATCTGACAGCTGTCATCTGTCAAACGCTCTGGCGACTGACGGAGCAAACTCGATGTGACGTCACCCACTAGCACGCTCTGGCGGGAGACGGAGCAAACTCGATGTGACGTCACCCACTAGCATGCTCTGGCGGGAGATGCAGCAAACTCGATGACGTCATCTTTGTCTTCATGGTAGCTGCAGGAAGATCTCTGGAGTCGAGTATTGTAGGCTTTGAAGCTGGAGAAATGATCGGAAGTTATTATAGGACACGATGAAAATAACTTGGCTGTAATACAGGACACAACGTCGGCGTTCCCTTATTTGATAGACTGGTTGGCGGGAATTTAAACCAGACGACGCAAGCTTGCACGTTCTTGTGAGACTATGTCGACTAATTTCCACTTGGTCCACGTCAGTTCGGATCACAAAGTTACACACTCGAACTAGGAATAGTAGAGTTCAATTCCAATAAATAAATAAACTTTTCAACGGAAAATAGACTTAGGTCCGTGACAAAACGACAGTCCGCACGACGAGCACGTCCACTCGGCTAGGCCGATAGTCCTGGAATGGCGTGGTCCGAGTCACATGATGAACCGACGGTTAGAAAACCGTTATTTTTAAGTAGGTCAAACGGAAGTGGATCATGTGACTAGAAGTTAACGGTCGAATGATCACGTGAATAAATGATGACTATTTAAATTTAATGCGTAATACCTCTTGTGGGTATTACATCTTACGTACATAAAGAATGGTTTCACCTTTAATTACTTTACATATAAATTTTAACAGTTGGAAGACAGCACTGAAAATTACATACAATAGCATTTTTTGTGTTCAAATAATTATCTTCAAATCCTGTATTTGCTCTTATTCATATCAAGGTTTAATTCACATCTCCGACATCTGCAGACAGAGAATCTGCATTGAAATCCTGGTGCAGAGCATTTATTCACTTTTGTTATACACATATGATTCCATTCTGCCTAATGTTGATATGGAATCATTAATATGAATGCAGAAATGAAGAGTGATTTTTTTTCTCCGTTTCTTAAATAAATAGAATAAAATAACAACTATGTAGTTTTTTCCACATGAATTTTATTTGACCAAACCAAGTTTCGTCGTAACCGGCGTCATCAGACTGGTCTGATGATGTAATAACTGACATCATCAGACCAGTCAGATAAGTCATAACTGACAAAACCTGGTTGCTGAAAAAAAAATCACATTTTAATTTATAAAATGCAGTTCCACCAAGAAATGTCAGTACAAAACTTACATCTCAAATAAATATTGTTGTCAACCTTGGGTAGAATGGTGAATAAAGTGACCACTAAACCAGATAATGAACTTCCCTAATCCCCATATTAATGACTCCAGATCCAGTCCTATAACTTGTGTATTGTGACCTGCGAGTCGGCGATTGTATCTGTGGCGTGTTGCATCTTCCAGGTGGTGAAGGCCAAGGCGGGCGCGGGGTCCGCCACGCTGTCCATGGCGCACGCCGGCGCGCAGTTCGCCTTCAGCCTGATCCGCGCGCTGGACGGCGAGGCCAACGTGGTGGAGTGCGCGTACGTGCAGTCCGACGTCACGGAGGCCAAGTACTTCGCCACGCCGCTCCTGCTCGGCAAGAACGGCATCGAGAGGAACCTCGGCATCGGCTCCCTCAACGACTACGAGAAGGGGCTGCTCAAGGAGGCGCTGCCGGAACTCAAGAAGAACATCCAGAAGGGAGAGGACTTTGTCGCCAAGAATCCCTAAACTGCCAACATTGCTCGTATTGTAGGGGAGTCGACTCGACGGGGTCTCATAATTTATTCAAAAATGTTTACCCGCAAATATCTCTTACAGTTTTTTACTAAGCGGTGTATTTCAATAAAAAGTATATGTCTCAATGGCCTTAGGGAGGGTCTAAAAACCCACCTACCCAGATGTAATACATATTATGAATGGTGATCTATTTATTGCACATTTGTAGTTGTCTACATTGCTGATATTAAAGTCCAAAATGCTCAACATACATCCATCAATATCAGGTTTGGAAAAAGAGCTTTTCTGGGGTTTATTAGAAAACTTGTGAGTTGTATTATAGGATGTTAGTTGAATACTAAAATTTGACCTGTTATAAAAAAATGTAATAATTTTTGGGTGAATTGTGTCTCCCTTTGTTTGAAATCGAATAAACTGAATTTAATTACAATAATTAAATAAATTTTATGACCCCAAACTAGGTTCTATTGTGAATTATTTATAAGCATTTTATAGTATAATTCTACATGTGTAGGTGTTTTTATAAACAGCCTTTTTGTCAATTTCACAGAAGGTTCGAGTTGAGAATATTCTATTTCTAATTATTTATATTATTTTTTAGGTTTATTTGGGTTAAATGTTGTGATTATTTCATAGATTATAAAATTAAACTAAATAACTGAAATAATCTTAGAAAATGTCCAGACCTAGTCTAAAATAACTAAATGCGCGTGATGCGAGGAACACTGTACTTTATTAATATGTATATTTGGATAGTTTGGACTTCTAGCTGCTTCTCCGGCTTTCTGTGTTAGACAAACTTTGTACAAATATTGATTTCTATTATTGGAGCCATCTATTGGCTCTAAACTGTTACCCACTGATTTAATAAAAACAGAAAAATATCAGTTTTCTTTCATTTCATAATATTAATTTAATCAGACAAATATGTGGCAATAAATGAAGGTTAATGGCCGCCTCCGCAGTATAATGGTCAGCGCGCTTGGCTACCTTACTGGAGGTCCGAGGTTCAATTCCCAAGGGGGGGTGAAAATAAATATCAGTGATTTTACATTAATATTTATTTAATATTACCCTGGACTGGTCCTTGGAGCGCAGTAGTAAGTAACAATCAAGATAACACTCATCACTAAGGTGCTGTGCCCTATGCACCATTGGTTGAGTGTTAGAGAAAAAATTAAGGTTTATAAATCCAGAAATGTCTTATTGCAGAAATACCAGAAATACACCGGCCCGCCAATTGGTCTAGTGTAGTCTTATTGTAATAATGAGAATGTTGACAGAAAGGAAAAAGGTTATTTGTCAATTGATTGACTCTCAGATTCAGGGTTATAACATTTAAGAACTCAGGAAAAAGAAATTTAAATATGTAACACAGAAATAAAACTCAAATATTTAAAAATATGTTATAACTTTCTAATTATATTAGTAAAGAACAACGTAGGTATTACACAAAATAAATATCCAAGTGCGATAAAACAAAAAGTACAAACCGCGAATTCCATTTAAAAAATGTTTAATGAAATTTTATAAATTATTTAAAATATTGAATATATAATATTGCATAATTACCTTATGGCTATGCCAGCTCATAAATCTGCAGTTTCGAGTTTTATGAAAAATGATCAGATTCCTTGAAAATGATTAAATAAATACATAGTGAAATGACAATTGTCCATTTATAACAAAATGCCATGTTTATGAGTTTTTATAATCTAAAGATAGTGTAGCCATATGTACATTTTTTTGGATGCTTTAATGTGCGTATGAGAAAAAAAACACAATTACAGAAAAACTTAATTATTCAACACTGCATAAATCAGCCTGCAAACCACATCAGATTGGGTGATGGAAATCCTTATATATTTTTTCTTGGAAGCAATATTTTGAATTATTTTATCATGTATATGTATATGTGTTCTTTGCGATTACCATTTTAAGTGTGAATAGCCACTCGAAGTGGCAAATAGTATTTGTTGCGTAGTTTGCCGACTTTAGAAAGCATTCAAGATTTCCCCGGTGACCTTAGACGCCGCTTCCTTAACAAGATCCGCCATCGCTCTGTTGATAATGTTGGCGCAGTCCTTGTTCTCGACGATGCTGATGTGATTGCCTTCCAAGAAGTGCACTTTGATGGGCTGCTCCACGTAGTGATGAAGTCCGTAGTTCTCGTCGATCACCATTCCCGGAGGACAATCCTTGGGTCTCAGCAGTATGGCGGTGGAGCGCAGCTTCTTGGAATTGGACCCGTCGTACTTGATGACGGCCTGCAAGCGCCCGTACACCACGTTGGCCAGAGCTCTCTGGTACTGCTTGGAGTGGCGCACTTTCTCCGGCACTCGCTGCAGGAAGGCTTCCAGCTTGGCGTTCCAAGAGGTGGCGGCCCGGAGCTCTTCCGCGATGTCGATCTGCTGCCGGGGAGCGAGGAGCTCGAGGATGTGAGTGAGCAGCGCGTCCTGTAGCGCCGCCTGTTCCGAAGTGTTAAAGTTTACCTTCAGGAGGGTGTAGATGTATTCCGGTGCTCCGTCGATGCAGAAAACTCTTCCGGAATGTCCTAGAATGAAAATTTTTTTTTTCATTATTCCTATTTTGAAATCGGGACTAACACTAGGTAAGCCTATGAAAGAAATGAAATGTAAGAAAAAGGCGTTTATCTCGATCACCGCATGTGAAATCAGTTTTGACATTTTCACACGCAGCACATTTATGAAAACTTTTATTTGATTTTTTATTCACTTATTTTTTCAAGGACTATTGCTTTTTTTTTCAATTTATTTTATTACAATATCAGACATACGCAAGTAACGAGCCTTTTACGCAATAATGTTCATTTAGTCTTAAAATGGAATATTTAATGCAGTATTGTATTACTCCATTAGCCAACCTCGATCGTAGAGTGGGACAGTAAGAAGTACAATACTATTTGTAAAGTTTGCGATACTTAAAATTTGTTGATTATTTTATTATGTAGGGTACCTTCAGTTTCCAGAACTCGCGCTATTTCCAAAGCTACAGCAACACCGAAGGAATATCCCAACAGGATGAAGGGAGCCTTAGGCGCAAGGCGGGATCTGATAGACTGGAAGAATACATTTGAATTAGACCTTTCTCATGTAATACAGTAGTCTCGATGGTCCGATTATTCGTAAGCTTTTAAAAAGGCAGTGAAAAATGACTTGTATTTATTTTGACCCCCCTGGAAATCTACCCCAGGTGGGCCATTACACTACGGAGGCTTAAAAATTAGTTATTAAAGATTTATTGATTCATTGATTCATAATTTATTTCAGACAATTGATTCTTCTTGGAGCTGAAAATGACATTTAAAAAGAAAATTCATCAAGATTTAGTGACTTTGACTAAGCAACTGTCATAAATGATTAGATTCCAGTTAAAGGTTGCAAATTATGATACCGCCAATAATATGACAGAATGCGCAGATTTTGGAAGTATTTATATAAATATTTGAATAAACAACATTGTTAAAGCTTCATTAGTTTTTATCAGAAATGTGATTTTTTATTTAAATGAAAGTTTCATTATCAATTTAAATATTCAAATTTATATACAAATATTTCAATTGAGTACTTTTTTTCCGCAGGCATGAGCGACCCCTTTTTAGCAATATGAATCAAGTTGCGGAGAAATAGGACACAACCATACCAAAAGAATGGATGCCCTAGATGTATCTGCGTCCGCCTCCATAGTGTAGCGGTTAGCGCGCTAGGCTACCATGCTGGAGGTCCCGGGTTTGATTCCCAAGAGGGTCAAAATAAATATTAGTGATTTTTCAGTCTTAATATTTATTTAATATGACCCTGGACTGATACCTCAAGCGGAAGGCTGATCACCTTTCCTTCGTGTATTTAACGATCAAGATAACACTGCTTCTATACGATGCAGTGCCCTATGCACCATTGGAGTGCGGATAAGGGTTAGAAGAAGAAGAAGATATCTCTGCAGACCATTCTATTATGCGCCTTATCTTTACTAATTTGTAAATAGTAAGGATATTTTCTCTCACCAGAAGAAGCCTCTGTGCGATGTCTTCGATTGACTCCTCCGGGTTGTCATATCCGAGCTGCAGAACTGTCACCTTGCATTTGATCCTCTTGGAGAGAGATTCTAGTACTGTGGCCATGCCCTCTATTCCCGGGACCATGAATATCCTGGGATCTGACTCGCAGATCTCGTCGTGGCTCTGCAAAAAGAAGTTTACTTAATTTTCAATACTTACAAATTAACTTAAATTGGATTTCTAGATTGCTTTGGTTATTTTATGACGGGATATAGATACAAAGTAATATGTATTATACGAGTATTACAAGGCAATGTCGAAGGTAAGCGCAGCATAGAAAGAAGACGTATGTCTTCCTCGAACAACTCGAGAGAGTAGATGCGCTGTAGCGTTAAGTCGGTGTTAAGTGTGGCTGCAGACAAAGCCAATACTGCAATGATGATTGCCAACCTTGAGCGTTGAATAGCAAAACAAGAACATATTTTTCTACAAGGAAATATGGACGTCTTCGCATTGACTTACAACCTGGAATCGGGATGGCTTAAGTTTTATCGCTTTATATCCTGCGTAATGTTTACCACGCTGGGCCTATATAGATCCTATGCGAATGTGTTGTCCCGTATCACCCTAGGAGTCGTATTCTCAGAAGACACTCAAACCGGAGGACGTGAGAGCATTCTCAACTTACTGAGACAAAACAAAAGCATCTAGGAAGGAAAAATGCTTCATTTCAGTACCTCTTTTCCGTCGCTTGTCATAGTAGCCATATTCACAATAGGTTCGGAAGCGCTGAGCTCATTGCCGACATTCCTCAGCAAGACTCTGAAGCCGGCCATACTGTCGGATGTCTTGTTGGTGGCCGACGTGCTCGCTTCCGCCTCCCTTTGGGCAGCGAGCTCCATCAGTCTGGAAGGTTCGGTCGGGTTAAAAAATTGAATTCTTATTGTAAGTCGTAAAACAGTTATGGCAATTAATAAATCCGATAAATTAATTTCGGCCTAACCTGGCAAATGTGAGCGTTCGGATGTCTTGCGCGGTGAGGAAGATTTCAAAGTCCCTCTCCAGACTCTGCTTGATCTCAACAGCCATCATGGAGTCCATTCCCAACTCTGCGAGGGTCACTTGGTGCGACACAGTCTTCAGATCTTTGAGTCCTGTAATACAAATCTTACTGCATTCCTTTTTCTGAAATATCCATAAAATTAATTTCATGGTATTTATTCCTGTCATTGTCAGATATTCATTTAAAGAATCATTGGGAGGGAAAAATATTGATGCCATTGCCTTTTTATGGTCAACCCTCCATCTACCATCAACCTCTTTCTTTTCTTTCCATCTATTGGCACCATCCATGTACTCTACAAGCTTATCTTTGCCCATCTTTCATTTGCCAATTATTGTATTCGTCTAACAGTTGTTTTTCTACCTATATAATATAAACTCTCGGACGAAGGTGCAGTTACTGTGAAGACAGTAGCTCGCATGGGCTTAGGTATGCAATCCCGAGTATTAAACCTAATATTCTTCTATTTCTAACTACAATCCTCTTACGTTTCCTTACCCACTTAGCAATAATGTCCTTCACCCGAAGCTCATTTATATTCGTCATCTCTATATATTTTAAGTTCCACTCCTATTTAAAAAATTCTGGAACAAAGGACTGATCAAACGATCTACGATCGGGTTTAAAACACATTCCTTGTGCAGATAGGGGCCAGTAAAATCACGAGTAACAAAATTGATGCCAATTTAAATTATTTTAAATACATCCCTCTGCTTTTGAGCATTCAACATTCGCACACATTTTCTGGAACTGTACGGTACAAAAAAAGAGGGACTCTGTATCTGCTTTTTCGCATACCCATAATTCCGGCCACTGTGGCGGCCATGTTGCCCTCCCCGGCGCCGCCCGCGCGCTTCTCGGCCACCACCATGGAGGACACCACGGGCGCCTTCTGCCGCAGGAACTGGTCCAGGGTGCGCAGGCACGAGCTGATGCGCTGCTGCAGGGTCCCCCCAATCTCCATCTCGCAGTGCTCCTCCTGCATCTCGGCCACCAGACCCACCTACGAGAAGCGAGCGATCAAGATGTGTCTGTAGAGTATCCACTACCACTCTGCCTACTGCCATGGCAGATACTTGTGAATGAGCTCGATTATGGAACTGGCGTTACGGTTTCGACTCCCATCAGATGTAAAATATAGGAATAACCCTGATTGTGAGTGGAGCTGAACAGACGATAAGACACATGGTGCAGGACTGCCGGCTCAAAGGTGGTGGTGACCTTCCGGATATCCGTGAGGCGACCCCGGCGGCGGTAGAATGGCTAACAAAAGTGCAACCAAGACTCTAATGCTATAAGACACAACCCATATGGGTGAAGAAGAAGCCGGAGCCACACTCAAAGTAAAGTAAGAAGACGTATAATAAATTTCCTTCTGCCTGCCGACGAGCCTATGAAATAGAAGCTTTGAAGATTATATTTTAGACTCTCACCTCTCCGACCACTCCCCACTGTACAGCCAGAGCTGGCAGCCCGACTCGGTGCCTCTCTTCGCAGATTCTCTCCATCACGGAGTTGGCCATCCCGTAGTTGGACTGTCCCGCGTTACCTCGACCACATGACACGCTCGAGAATATCACAAACTCGCTACAACACAACAACAAAGGTATTTGAATGATTTCTGTAATATAAATATATGTATCACATGTAGACGTGGGTCGATTGTAATCGACCAGATCTTAATGATCCGTTCATGCGCAGTGATCAGATCCTAATTTTATTCGTTCACTAACGCTAACTCGCTACTGGCTTACTGATTCATGGATTTTATGATTTTGGGCTAAAAAGTTAACTTTTACAGTAGTAAAATCTTTTGGGGATGAAAATAAATGTCGCCAAGAGAAAATTAATATTGAAAATAATTGACTGGCATGTTTTTGATTCTTCTGATTAAAACAATCTCCCCTATCACCAGTGAACAATTTATCTGACTCCAGCGAAAGATTCATCGTTCAATTAATCTGGTCTTAGTGAACGGATCACTTGATCAATACAGATTCACTGATGGGGATCTTCTGAATGACCGGATCTCAAACCCACCTTTAATCGTATGTAATTATGTTAGAAGAGGAAAAAATTACAACCCAACTCAGCTACTCACGTTAACTCCGGGCAGTACTTTCTGGATTCTATATCTAAGAACTGCGTGGCTCTAGCTTTAGGTCCAAAGGAGACGATGAAGGACTCTGCGTTCTGGTTTTCGAAGAGGGCATCTTTCAGTACCACGGCCAAGTTGAAGATGCCGCGAACTGGTCCGAGAGTTGCGGCAGTTTTCAGGAGAGAAACACATCCCGCCTGCGTCGTTATGTCATCTCTCGAGATCATAACTTCTACTCCGTACTGCTTCCAAATCCTGCAACAACAAAATTGTAAATAATTGAATTTCAGAATATCATGGAATTTAAGGTCTCCAGACCCATCTAATGGAGAACTCACCCGCAAATGGAGGTTTGGATACTCAAACACGAGTCTTCTAGTAGTTCTAACACTAATTCTATAAGATTTCAATACTTTTAAAAATTTATTTGTTTATAAAATAGCATTTGGATTTTACCTTATTCTAGAAGATTGGTAGCCAGTGGTTACGCCCTTCCTCGAGTTGAGAACCAGTTTCCTCGCTCCCTGAAGCACCAGCCAGTCCGCAAGTTCCAGCCCGAACCCACCCAAACCTCCCGTGATCACGTATGACGAGCTATCGAGGCAGATGTATCTAAAACCATTTTATATATATTTAAAACCATTTTATATACTGTATTACAACGTCAACAAAATGGTTAAATTATTTTGGTTTTTATTCTTTGTATTGTTGAAGTTGATTTAAGTTGTGATCTCAATGGAAATAAATCAATGTCTTAATTATTTCTTTGTTCAGAATTACCTACTCAAGTTATTAAGCAAAAAAAAAACTTTTCTGTGTATATTTTTTATTATTATAAAGGAGTAATCCGCAAAGCTTCTATTTTAGATGCTTGTCTGCAGGTAGGATAGTAAGGATAGGGAAGGTAACTAACTAACTAACTAACCATCACGCCGCTTCGCCGCAGGGGTAGGCAGAGAGAATAGAGCGCCACACCACTCTGTCCTTGCAAACATTCTTCGCCTCTTCCACGTTCATGCATCTCCTCATACATACCCGCCGATTGTTACGACTCCTAACCTGACCACTTTCAAGTATTTGGCATACCTGATCGTGCCATGTTTTTCTCGGTCTTCCTCTGCTTCTTTTCCCGCTAACATTCGCCTCATAAATTTGTTTTACCGTTCTTTCCTCACTCATTCGTTCTACATGTCCAAACCATCTCAACACACCTTTCTTAATATTATCGATAATGCTTATCTCAGCTTTGCATTCTTTCCTTATTTCACTATTCGCACATCTATCATACATCGTTTTGTTACACATTCTTCTGAGAGATCGCATTTCGACTGCATTCAGTCTACTTTCATCCTTCTTTTGCCAACTCCATGTTTCACTTCCATACATTAGAGTTGGAACCAGTACTCCGTTGTGCACTGCCAGTTTAGCTTCCGCTGATAGGTTTTTATTTGCTATAACTGATTTCAGTGCACCGTTCACTTTGTTCCCAGCATTCACTCTCCTTTCTATATCTTTATCAATCTTTCCATCCCTAGAAAACATACTACCTAAATACACGAAATCATCTACCTGTTCCTTTTCATTTCTGATAGGGAAGGTAAATGTGAAAAATACATCACAAACACCCAGACCAATTGAAAATAATTTTTTCTTGAATTCATTTTTCAATTTGTGGGAATCGAACCTGGGACACCAATTTCGCAGTCGAGCGTCTACCCAACTACGCCACGGTGCCTGCCTATTTTTGAACTTTCAGAACTACATGTAGATATACTGTGACAAGTTCCTACTTGATGTTTGTGAAATTGTTTTCAAACTTTGAAGACAAACACTAACAATATCAAAATTCATTTTGTGTTAAAATCGATAAATTTTTAATTCAAGCTTTACATGGTAAATACCACTATTCCTTAAAATCTATTGTGATATATTGTTTTGATGTATTCCGCATCATACGGTATTTTATCGAAATTATCAAAATTCTGATTAAAAATATGTATCAAAATTCCTTTAGATCGTTGAGGAAAAGCTGTGGCTGGGCAAAGTAGTCTCAATCATTAATAATGTGATCCCCTGACCGTATGTAAATGTAACGTATGTAATTTAGATTTACCTCGGCTGAGCGTGCATGTATATGGGCTCTGGTTTGTGTACCAATTCAGACTCCTCTTCGCGTATTTTGAGCAACACTTTCCCGATGTGTTTTCCTGCCGCCATGTACCTGAACGCCTTCTCCGCCTCGTCTACACTGAAGGTCACACTGCACAGCGGCTTAATGCACCCATTCCTGATAGCCTCCCATATCATAGTGTGAAGTATCTGATGAAAGTAATTTTATACATTTTTAGGCATTCAAATACAGAAATTACTTTCGGTTTAGTGTGGTTTTGATAAAACTTGTCTCTTTTTCAATCTTTTCTCTCTTTTAATAACCCTTTTGACTCGTATTCGCTTTTGCAATATAAAAGCCAGCCCCAATTTTAAATCCAGGTCCATTTTTTCCCTAAGCTTGTCCGAAGAAATGATTGTTAATCATGGGTAGACTGGTGAGTGTTATTATGTGACAGTAAATAGAGCGATCACTCAAACCCCCCGATGTAAATAAGCTCTGTAAATATTCAGAATTCCTAATTTCCATCGTAATAAACTAATTCACGAATACTGAGATTCCGATAAAATCCTGTCCTTTGCTTTAGTTCTAAATCCGAGACATACATGGAATCAATTAGGCTGTGAAGTACTCTTGTACAATATAATAAAACATGTACATTAGAATAAGAAATAAAGTCACCTTTTTCTCATCATCACCCCGCGTGAACAGGAAGTCCATCATGATTCCGTGGAAGGAGCACTCTCGCAGCAAGAAGTGCATTCCGAGAGAGGTGTTGTTCACAATATCGAACTTCCCGATTTCCAAAAAGTGGCCTCTGAATCCGAGACAGCGCACGGAAGCCTAAAAAGAGAAGAGTACATTTAAGATTACAACTAGCAAGATGGAATATAAACAGTTCTTGCTATATGGTACATCATCATGCTTTATTCCTACCAGAAGTTTGTCGTCTGCGAGGGAGTTGAGTACAATATCCACACCCTTTCCATGGGTAAGTCTCATCACCATCTCCTCAAAAGAGGTGTCACGAGAGTTGCCAATATGATCCTCTGGAAACAAATTATATTTATTATTATATAAATAAAGCATCCTTCATAGCTTACGGAGGATTGAGATGTGATGGCATAGACCGCATTAAAAGGGAACTGCATCCAACAAGAAGATATTGGGATTTGGGAGTTGGCTTTCGATTACTGTGATTTAACGAGTCAAAATTATTCATTGTTCATTCATAACCTAATCTCTAAAGGAGAGTGACACTTCATTTGCCAGACGACTTTTGGATGTATCTGAAAAGTCGTTCTCATGAATATTTAAGAAAACTTGTAATACCATAGAAAGCATTTATTTGAATGCCATCGGTAATATTTATAACTGAAGTTGTAAATAGTAAGTAAAAACAATTGTAAAAGTAGATATTGAAAGCATCATATTCCTGGAACCGAAACAGAAGATCCGGGTAGGAACCAGACCACATTTGCAAAGCATTTAAAAAAAATTAACTATGTAGCGAAAATTATGAAAAATAGATATATTTTCTCACCTGGGATTTGCGGGAACATTTTCTTGATGAAGGCCCTCTTTTCTGGAGTTCCGACAGTGGTGAAAATTCTACAGCCGTAGTGGAGGCAAACATTTATAGCCGCTTGACCGACACCACCGGATCCCGCGTGGATCAATACCGTGGATCCTGGTTGCATA
The DNA here is from genome assembly GCF_059751285.1 of Brachycentrus maculatus. NCBI lineage: Eukaryota > Metazoa > Arthropoda > Insecta > Trichoptera > Brachycentridae > Brachycentrus > Brachycentrus maculatus. The sequence continues at coordinate 2,858,709 of NW_028280815.1, read as the reverse complement.
TTGGCTGTTATGATCTACAAATCATTCGTATATTTAGAAATTATGTTTTCAATTTCGTGGCATTTCAGAATGATGATATTCTAACGCCGACTATATCTTACCATCGAGTAAAACACGGTGCTGTATGCTATTGGGATTGTGGCGCCTTCCTCCATAGACCACTCTTCCGGAATTGGCCACATCAGTGCCGGATCTACTACCACCAAGTTAGACATCCCTCCTTGGGCAACCATGCCCATCACGCGAGCTCCACTGCAATTGGAGGTTGAAAACTAAGAATCTCAGGAAAACCAAGCTTGGAAGATGCCGAAGCTCATCTGTCGGAACGTCTTGTCCTGGCAGGAAAACTCAGAAAGGTATGATTATAGGAGGAATCATCGGAATGCGTTGGAAGTATAATAAAATGACCATTACGTTTGATAAACAAACAACAAATGAATGAATAAATAAATAAACTATTTCGATATCGAAATATCGATAAAAGATAGGTCAATGTCAAATTGACTTGGTGAAAAAAAACTGTTGCGCACTATGGAGATGGTCCTATTTATTACTTCTACAATACATATTGTATTAGCATGTTATTTTATTTTTTATTTTTGCAGAAATAGCTATTTACTTGGAAACCGGTCAAAGTTATAATAAGATGTAAGTACTTTAAAAAATATAAGTTGTAAAATGGAAAAAAGCTAACATAAAATTGATGAAATTAAACATTACCAATAATTACTAATTATTTTGAATTAGATTACGGTCTTGTAGTTTTTTCCACAGGACTACAACCCGATTCGATTTCTCTCTTTAAACAGAAGTCGTTAGCATTGAATAAATAGAGGATTGAACTGAAATTCTTGTTTTATCATAACAGAAAAATATTTTTTTTTGTCTCAAACAATTTAGATGCGGTTTTAAAATATGATTATACCTCTCCGTCCTTCCGGAATATTCTAATCCTTGCACACATTCCTGGGCCAGACGTCCACGTGCTACAGTTTCCACGGAGATTTTGCCTGTTGCTGTCATGACATCACGGAAGTTGAGAGCCGAATTGTATATCTAAAAAAATATTGGTCCTTATGTTAAACCCATGAAACCACCTAAATGCCGAGTTGAATGGAGTTCAAATGTAAGTATTATATTATGTTTTATATACAGTATTTAAACAATTGTTTGATGAATTGTTTATTTAGATATAATACGTGTCAACAGGGGAAAGATCCATTATTTAACATCCACATATATATGCTTGCCAAAGCCACAAGAGGACCATATAGAAAGAGTAACGTGATCATTTTTAACAAGTGCCTTAGCCCAGGACCGGGAGAAATGTCCATTATTACAAGAAGACAATCAATAAAAAGGAGAATATACTTACATTAACGAGTTCTTTGCTGCATCCTTTGACAAGAGGACCTTCAATCCACTTAAGACTGGAAAGGTCTCCACGTATTGTGACATTTACGAAAGCGTGCTCCGAAGGTACGGACTGGATCTCCCCAACTAGCAAATGACGATAGGAACCCCATTGACCCTGTCGAATCAAATGGTATAAGATGATAACTGAAAATTCAAGGTGCGTTTTGTTATATATTAATAAAAATTTGTAAAAACTTACATTCTTTAATACATTCACAGCCAGATCCTTGTCAAGTTGTTCTTCATATAGCGGAACGTCAGGATTAAACTCCGGGGCATTATCGTCAACGATATCGATACAACTGACAATCTCACCACCCGGCTCCCTTCTCAGGCAGTTGACCAAACCGAGAATTCCGTTGAGAGGTTCTTGTTGCGCAACAAGCACCACCTTGCCAGCATCTTTTAATATCGCCTTGACATTTTCTACCCACGTAAACTTGCTATCAGTAGAGACAATGTTGATAAATTTAGCAGGTTTGGCACTGGCTCTTTTTCTTAACAAAACAATCATCTCTTGTCCAGTTTTAGCTGCCCCTATTACGTCTAGGCCGTTTGTGAGGGGTTCCACGTCGACGGTAAGCTTCTCGCGACTCATGATGAATCCTTTCTCTTTCAAGCATCCGAGAGCTTGTTGAAGAATCTGCGGAATAGAGAAAATAATATGAAGATAAATATGGTTATCAGTAAATTTTTGTTTTTGTCATCTATATTTGGCGATTAGTTGTATGCTTACATCTTCTCTTTCCAGAAGCCCCGATGCGACGAGTATGAGTGCGTTAGTTTCCGAAGTCATCTTTTTGGATTCCACTGTTATTTCTGGCCCGAGATTGAGACTCTTGTCATCGGTAAGGACTACGACTTCAGCCTGGATAAGGGGCGTATCTCCGAGGGAACATTGAATCATAGGAGCCAGTGGAGTGCTTCCGGCGCTAGTTTCATAATCCAACACTTCCAATACTTTAACTTTTGAGCCTTGCACATTTTCGAGAGCCAGTTGAACGTTTGACCTGATAATATCTTCAAGCTGCAAAAAATATGATACGCAATTATAAACAATATTTCTGTGGTATTTTTTTGGATTTATATCTTTATAATTGATGAACTCGCCTTCATGTCGAACTTAGGGAAGAATGGTACAAATTCATGTTTTTCTAATACTGGAATACCGAGAGGATTTCTCTTTGCGATAGCAGTGGCATTTAGTCCCCTGACTTCAACTCCGCCAGATCTGAAATGAATGTTGAAAAATGCAAGTTGAAAGTAATAATACGCTCTTTAAACATGTAAGTGTTCAAATAATTTTATACCTTATGATATCAGTATCGTTGTACAAAGTCACCGGAATAGTTTTGACTTCGCTGTCTGGAACGGCTGAGAGGATAGCGTAATGTTTAGTGGAATCAATGGAGAGTTTCTCGATTCTTGTCGGAACGAAGAGTCCTCTGCTGTCGAATGTGAGGATTTTCATTTGCATCAACGTGTCCATGAAAGTAACCCAGTTGTTGATCCAATTGAGATGGCCCCGAGTTCCGTTAATATTGGCACTGTGAATTCCGCGGAACAAACCACTGAAACGAGAAAATAAGCTCGTGAGATAAATCCTTCAGTTTTCTGTTTGTGTTGTAGAAATTGTTCACATCTTCTTACGTGTAGTTATAGCCACGAAGCCTGAGCTCTTTGTATACGTCTCTGTTGTTCATTTCTCTGACGTACTCTCCAGCTTCTTCTTCGGGATCCGGCATCGGGAAATATTCCTGTGACACATCTTTTTTAGCAGTGATTTTACCAGTTACTATAGCTGTTCCACCTTCTACAATCTGGAATGAAAATATTAGAAATTGAATTTAATTTTAAAGGTATATTTTTCCATTTTTCTGACTTTCACACAGTTTATACTTATTCAATGAACGCATCATCTTTATTCAGTGCCGTTTTAGAAATTTATTTTAAGGAATTTATTTTAGATACGAATATTTATTTCGAAGAACACTTTTTATACAAGTAACCATGATTTATAATATTTTTGTTAAAGGAATAACCCGCAAAGTTTCTACTTTTAGATGCTTATCTGCAGGTAGGATAATATGGATAGGGAAGGTAAATGTGAAAAATACATCATGAACATCAAGACAAATTGACAATAAATATTTCTCGAATTTATTTAGCACTTGGCGGGAATCAAACCTGCGACGCCAGATTCTAAGTCAAGCGTCTACTCAACTTCGCCACGGCGCCGGCGCCTGTCTGTAATCTCTATATTTTTATATTGGTTTAATAACAGAATGGGATATATGTAATAGATTGGGAAATTCTCTTAATCCTAAGGAGAAATGAAATGATAAAAAGATAGTCATGTCTACATGGGTTTTTCTTTGGGAATTTAAATTCTAACTATGACTAAGTAATTGTTGTTTCAACCATGTTAGTGTCTGCAGAACAATGACCCACGAACCTCAAAGTTTCCACTGCCTTTCTGGATCATGATGATGAACTCGAGGTTGCCCTCCTTGGGAATGTTGGTAGCTCTCTGGAAGCGAACGTTCTCGAAGACCACCGACACCTCCGTGTACATCTCTCCCATCATCATAGCCAGGGTCTCCCACACCAGGACCAGGTACCCAGTAGCGGGGTACAAGTTTCGTCCTGAAAGAACATCGGCAAGTCGAGATGATCATTTTCTAATATGTTATAATGTATTTTGTATATTAAAAGCATTGTTAACTTTGTGATATGGTAATACAACACTCTCCTTCATCGTTCACTTTGTGTAATACCACTTTAAAATGATATTACATAAAGTGAATGATGAATGATAAGGAGAGTGTTATGTTATAATGACTTGGCATACTGACCAAAACCTCTCGGGGTCCAAGTCGGCTCAAAGGTTTTGGTAGTGACCTTCGGGAAGGAGAAGCTGGAGCCACACGCAAATAAAACAAACAAAACATTTTCTGCATTTTCTGTAAATGTCTTGCACTGTTCTGTGTCTGTCTGCTGTGCTGCTGTTGTGGAGGCACTGTGTACCGTCCAACGTCGAGTCAGAATAGGATCTAGCTGACTAACCGTACTAACTAAATACTAATCCCTTTCACTGCCTACACCAGGGTACTTCTAGAAAATTTGGTGGTGGATTTACAAACTTGTATTTATTTAGATTGGCAGTGACAGGGATATTGAAAGCTTTTGAATGTAAATTCACAGTAAAAAGGTCTGTCAGGAAGCCTAGATGATTATGTATCAGATCTGGGAATACGGTGGGACAGCTTTCAATATAAACAACAAAAGGTTCAAGAAACAGCCGATACATCCGTTATAAAGTGATTTCTACGGGACTTACCATCGATAACGTGACCAGCCATATACTCCATGTCTTCATCGGCAATTGTTGTTCTTACAGTCCTTTCTCCAGACTTGATCTTCTCCTGAGTTCTGTAGGATGTTACGTACCTGGCAGATATTGAAATCATTTGAAACATTTAACCAACTAACTAACTAACCATCACGCCGCTTCCTTGCAGGGGTAGGCAGAGAGAATAGAATGCAGCACAAATCTGTATTTGCAAACATTCTTTACTTCTTCCACATTCATGCATCTCCTCACACATACCCGCCGATTATTTTGACTCCTAAACTGACCACTTTCGAGTATTTGGCATACCTGATCGTGCCAAGTTTTTCTCGGTCTTCCTCTTCTCCTTTTTCTAACTACGTTCGTCTCATAAATTTGTTTTACCATTCTTTCCTCTCTCATTCGTTTGACGTGTCCAAACCATCTCAACACACCTTTCATAATTTCATTTATTTATTAAACGGCTAAAGCCTTTAACATAATACATATATACAGTATCTTATTTAAAAATACACTAATGAATACACTAACAGAAAAACAAAAAGTCTTAAACATAAAATAATAAAATAACAAATAGTAAGCACCGGTAAATACACGTCACCGGTGCTTACTATTATCTAAGCAGCGAGAGAGAGTGAAACACAACATTTAAATTTATCCATTATAACATGGAGAAGAACTGCTGAGAAAGTACAGGACTCCAAGGTGGATGACAATTTATTAAATAAATCTATACTATCAAAAGCATTGGCTAAAATGTGAAGCTGCGGAATCAGATTTTGATTAAACATTTTACCAAACTTTGACAAAAACAGAAAAATCTATTTTTTTTTCAAAAGGCATTGGGTTTGTAATAAATGCAACAACAATTTTTTGATGAAGGTACAAACTCTATTAGGGTGTTTGTATTTATTAACATTAACTTCTTTCTATTATAAGGTAGTCATGGCGAGTTGTACAAAATGATTACCAATCTTCGCTGTGCTCCCATTCCACTAGATGGGACAGCATGGGGGTCCCGTTGGACACGGGGAACTGCACCTTCGGATATAAGTTGGCAAGCTGCGGATTCAGTCCCACCTCGTACAATCTGGAAGGGAAATAATTTTATTCAATTTTTTTATTTGATTTTTTTGGGAATTGTACAGCTTTACATTTAGTAAAAGTATATAATAAAAAATAGTTACATTCATAAAAAAAGAAAGCCAATCACACAATTCTACATTTATGTTTTAATAACAATAATAATCAAAATCATCACTATATAAAAAATAAAATAAAGAGTGGGTGTGTGTGTGTGTATGTGTGTGAGGAAGGGAGTAAAAGGGTAAGGGTATGGTATGATTTTGTAGGAAGCAGAAGGAAAGGACAGGAATTAATGAGAGTGGTTCACCCCCCCCCATAACCTAACTAGATTATTGGTGGAGAGTAAATAGAGCGTGACAACTTTCTACTAACATCTTTTTTAATTGTAGCTATGTTTTTTCCAAAAATATCAATGTCATTAAATGTCTTGTTGTAAGTGTCCATGATTCTGTTTAGGGTGGTATTTTGTAAGAAGACTGTTTCGCACTTTGGTACATGAAGAAGGTGAGTAGAACGCGTACGTCTTTGGGGTACCCTAAAATTAATACGGGACACTAGATCAAGGGAATCAATTTTGTTGGAAGATCTTGGTGAGCAACATCAAGTCTGCCACGGTTCGACAACATGAAAGAGTTGCTATAATGCTAATAAACAGGGCTCTTTTTTCCATGAAACAATGTTTGCGCTTGCATTATTACAATCTATATTTATATAATTTATCAAAATGATAAAATATGGTATTGTAATGAAGTATTTTTTTTTACAAAAAGCTTGACATGAAGTGAGTTCCGGGACCTTCTTTATTTAAAAAAAGGCCTTGTAATAATGAATTAATTTTATGAAGAAAAAAAACTCATACATACAACAATACTGGCTCAGAGAAAGTGAACTCAGTTTTCAGTTGAGGAAATTCCCTTGTGGGTACCATATTTATTGATAATTTGGAAAAACAGTAAATATGTTCCTATATAATATTAAATATACCTACCATAGATATAAGAGGACTATGTATGTCAACGAATTTATATTGAAAATTTCATTTTCATTCAAACCTTCATCCGCACTCAATGGTGCATGGGGCACTGGATCATATAAACGCAGTGTTAAATTGATGGTGGCACCCGTCATGCGGCATGTTGCGCCATCTTGTTGAAACCACAGCTCTGTCGTATAACGATCATTCAGTCTATTCATGGTGAAATGGCAAAACGTACCGACTACAAATCAACTGTCAACTGTCAAATTGACAGTCTGTAAAAACAATGTTGCCAGTTTAAAAACTAAACCTCTAAAAAAAACACCCTATAGGCTGTAGGCAGTATATCATTGTAGGCTGGTACCTGAAGCGCATGACTGATCATATGGCTTAAATTATTTATTTAAACTTCATGTACAGAAAATAAATAAGCAGGTACATTGGCGGGCTTATTGCTAAAAAGCAATATCTTCCAACCAACAATAATTCTTAATGTAATTAATGATCAAGAAAACGCTCCTTCTATAAGATACAGTGCCCTATGCACTTTTGCAGAACACAGAGAACATTAAAGAATGGTTACGAGACACACATACGCCATATGAAAATTAGGGTTATGTGCAATACATTCCCTTCAAGATTTGGAATAAATAAAATAAAACACTGTTTATTTTCTAATTCTAAAACCGGCCACATAATATATTTATAAACTAGCTAAAACGTGTTTAGCGAAAAGTAAAGCACATTTTCCACTTTTACGTTGTACGTTTCTCAGTTGGAGTCTTATCGGATACATATGGTATGTTAAAAGGGTCGGTTTTGTATTAATAAATAAAGAAAAGCAAATTGAGCGCCCCCCCCAGCACTCCCCCCCCCGCCGTAATGTGCAGCCCTTTGACGCCTGCTAACGAATTTATTGTGGAGTCCTCGTCCTTAAACAGCCGCACAGGACAAAGGGATAATTTTACAAAATTTAAAGTGAAAAATCCCGATATCGTTCATCTGTTTCCTTTTAATACCATATTTCAGAGTACTCGTACGTTTGAATAGAGATAAAATGGCTGCGATTTTTACTTACTTACTTTTTTGTTTTTATAGAAACCAACATGAATTTTTTTAAATAATGACGAAATATTGATAAATTTTATTGAAATTTAACTGAACCTAATTTTAAGATTTATTTTATTTATTTAAAATTATATTATTATTGATAATATAATTTTACTATAAATTTACTATAAATGAATACTTTGTATTTTTGTTTTTTTAAAACGTATTCTTAAAAAGGTTATTTTTTAATCTCTTCTTAAGATATTTTTTTTTTCAAAAAATTGTATGATCCATATAAAATATACGAAAATAATTAAAAATTTGGGAAAAACAATCAAACATTTTTGACATCTCAACAAAGATGAAGAAGAATATGGAAGTTTGGGCATTTACAGGGCTCACAACCGTCATAGACTTGGTTAAGTTACATCGTGTAACATTCACCAATTCTCCCCATGATTAACACCCACACTTCTCACATTTTTGGAAATTGATCAAACTCACGACACAGTACATTTGAGTTCACAACAGCCATCTGTGTTGGAATAGAGAAAGCTTTTATTAAGCCGAGTCTCTTTTTATTTGTTAGCAAGGTCCGAATCCTGGATTAAATTCACAAATTATACTATTATAATTTGTGAATTTAATCCAGGATTCGGACCTTGTAAACACATAACATGAATTGGTCCGTTTGGAAACATGATTTTAAATTTATTTGCTTATAACTTGACCAGTTAATTTATTTACAGCATTTATGTCAAAAATCTCAAATTCGAACTCTCACCGCTTAGGAAAGCGTTGATAGTTCAGATTTGTGAACAAGTATTTGGACACACCCAAAATGTTGAAAACGATTATAATTAAAGGGGTTTGTCTACTTATGTCGAATGAGACTGGAGAATAGTTTAAACTGTTTGTCTCCTGATCGGATCACTGGCAAAGTTTGTTTAACAAAGTTCATATTGTAATTTAACTTTCAACCGGACCTTTAATTAATCACTTTGTTAAGTTTCCGATTAGGGAAAATGAAAATCATCAATCACACTTGTTAATCGTTTATAAATTAAGCAAACCGGAAGTCGTTTATTCGGAGGGGACAATTGCCTAAAGACCATAAATACCCATATAGGCCTATCCCCACCCCCTGAATTCTACCCTCATAAATACCCCCGGGTTAATCTATTATTTTTTTAAAAAACCCCCTTGTACCCCATGTATTTAAAATATTTGTTAACGCAACACAGTATCGTCAAGGTTAATGTCATAAATTATTAATGTCTTATTAGAAGAAATTTGGAACAACATGCTCTTTTTGCTATCATTCAATCATTTGTTTTCAAGTTTTATTATTAGCTCTAAAAATAGATATAATTTGAAACTTTTTTCGTTTTCTTTTCAGTATAAGATAAAAATGTAACGTTTAATTAGCTGAGAATGTCAAACAAGCGCGATAACTATTCTTAGATTTAAAAAATGAAGGTACAATAAGACGAGTGATAAAACAAGGTTTGAAGTTTTTGTAAACTTATTTTCGTTGTTAAAAATAATCGCAGACAAGTTTAAAATACAAATGTAATAAAATCTATGAATTCGTTAAGTCATAGATTATTTGATTGACTTGTTGCTAGTAGGTTTTATCAAATTTAAAATAAATCCTAATATTAGTAATCTCACTCAAGTCTAGTCAAGAAAGTATTGCTTGTAACAGTATGATTGGCCAATTCTTAAAACATTTTAACTAATCGATTTCAAAACTAGCGAATTTCTTTCAAACGCATCCTCGTCCTGTAATTTTACAGTCAGCTCATGGCGCCGGCTGTTAACTGCCATTTTTATTACATTAAATGATTGCCATCGAGAGAATAAAATGATATTTTTAATCAAATGTGGATCAGGAATCGAAAAATGTAATATAAACACTATCGAAAACACAAAAATTCGGTTCATTTTTTAAATGATATTTTTTTTCTTTTAAATATTCATTTAATACAAGCGTTTTTTATTTAAAAGTGATAAGTTTTCTATGATATTTAAGAAGATACAATTTAAATTTACTTGATGTTCAGTTAATAATAGACGGATGTAGAGAAAGAGATATGTATATGCTTGCAACATATTCAAGAGCTAATGTTACACGTATCTGTTTTAAAAAAAAATAAGTAAACAATACAATCCACAAAATAATTATATGAAATATGGTTTTGTTTAAATATCCTTGATCTGGTCTTAAATGAGGTAGGTAAGTGGGATTCTAAGGATGTTTTGCGCAATAATAAAAAAGTTGTAAACACCAAATGCACTTACTTTCCGAGCGATGTCAGCAGGAACTCCGTGTTGTCGAGATGACCTCTCTTAGTGAGGGCCACGTTGGTGCATTCCTTCTTCAGGGACCTGCGCAAGATGGCTTGCAGCAGTCCGTGGGGAGCGATTTCAATGGTGATTGCATTCCCAGGGATAAGACGAGATGTTTCCTCGAACAGCACTGGACTCTACGCAACAACGAAAGAAACATTTTAAATATTATTCGTTATAACAAAATTGATTTAAAAGAGGGTTTTTATCATACAAAAACTACGTTGTTTAAAACACCAAAGTAATCATGTTTTCATGAACAGAATACAACCTGACACAATGGGGGTTTGGAAGCTGTGCATTATTTATCAATTGCTAACCAAACTAAACTGGAAGATTTTATTTAAATTTTTTGTTATTTAAATTAAACTTTGTATAAATATTCATTAACAAACGTGGATTCATGGATTTAAATAAAAGGTTGAAAACAAAATATTTAGTACTACTAAATTGCACCTCTTGTGATCAGATAGTTGTTAGAGACTTTTTTCACGGGGCAATAAATTTAAGTAAAATATAAATGTTAAACAGCTATAAAAATCTATCAAAATATTGATTTTATTAGACACTTGAATTATTAAATTTTTCGCTTAAAAATCAATGGACTCGATTGATTTTTTCTTATTTTATTAAAATAATAAAAAATCGATCGTTAATATTGAAACTTATTTAATAATTTTTTTGTATAACTGTGTTTTTTCAGACGCCATGAAGGAGCAGGGGCCACTTTGACCCGGTACTCCATGAACCATTAGATTCAAGTCAAGTTCAGAAGCGCTAGAAACAGACCGATTACCGTAGAGGTCGGACGTCTGGTCTCAGTCCAGTCCTAATTTTTTAGGCACAAAATTCAATAATATCACTGTGTTTCAAGTAACACAGTGATTTAATTGAATTTTGTGCTTAAAAACAGCTTTTGACCAAGTTAAAAACCTGGTTTCTGCTAATTTGACTACAACTTTTCTAGCAGTTTTAAGATTTTTTTTTAGTCATGCTAAGTTACACATATTTTACAGGTACTTAAAAATAATTCTGTCGTCATCCTTCTACTTCTCTAACTCTGGTCCACTGTTCTCCTATACAAAGGTATAGAAAGCTATTCCTTCATATTTAGTATCTGACCCTGTATCTGTACCTTTATTGATGATGTACGACACGTTTTATTTTTTAAATGAACTAACCAGGAGATTGTTAGTGTGGTATTCCGCCGATGACAGTTTGGCAGCTTCCTCTCCCCAGAGATGCTGAGGAACGGAAGAAGACACCCACCGACTGCTTCTGGCCTTGGGTTGGGGAATCACCTGGCGCAGATACTTCAGCAGAGTAGGACCTGACGGAAACAGATCATTTACAAAAACAATTCGACGAATGAGCAGAAAAACGGTGATATGAAATGAATCCATAGTTCAGATAAGCATATCGCTCACTCCTTTCAACAACGTCATATATCAAAAATCGTAAATTTTCAGTTGTGCATGTTTGCGGAATGCCATGAAAATTTACTATATCCCGGCAAAAGCGGCATATTTTTAACTTAATATTTACCCGCTACAGGGCAGAAAGTGTTGTTTCTGCATTTTGAAGAAAAGGTATTGTTTAATTATTTGTTTAAATATACTAAATATTTTTTAAATGGAGAAAAAAAATCAGGTTTTACCTAAAAAGATTTATTGCACAGTAAAAAGTTCAATAAGTGGGTTGATATTTATTTTTAATACATTTCATTATATTTTTAAACTTTTAAAACGATCTCCTGAAAAATCAAGTTTTTTGATATATGACGTTGTTGAAAGCAGTGAGCGATATGTTAATATGTTTTAGGTATGTGGAGCACACGAATAAGGAAATAGCGGATAAGTATATTTACTGAAGTTAAAGAAGGTTGATTTTGTCCGGTCAGCAAGTTCGGCTACCGTACTGGAGGTCCCGGGTTCGATTCCCAAGGGAGGGTCAAATAAATATCAGTGATTTTTCAATCTAATATTTATTAAATATTGCCCTGGACTGGTACCTTAAGCGGAAGGCTAATAACCTTGCCTTAACGTAAGTAACGATCAAGATAGCACTGCGTCAATAAGGTGCAGTACCCTATGCACCATTACGTCAGGATAAGGATTAGAAGAAAGAAGAAGATTTAAATTTTGATAATTGACTAAATACTTTGTATCGAGATAAATAAGGAATAAGAGATTTTTCTTCAACCAATACTGGTATATATATAAGACTCGTTCGTACAATTTTTCTTTAAAAAAGTATGGTAATTTCATTGCAAAGAATAAATTATATAAAAAAACGCCAAGAAATCTTGTTCTCGTCAAAGGGTCTCAAACTTTCTTACCCAGCGTTGATTTTGTCCGCATAAAATAATCATATCACTTTGCCCAAAAGCTGGTTAACCTCATATTTTCACTTTATCTTGTCTACAGCAGAAAAGGCTTTGAATATGTTGGTCGTGCTAAGTTTTTCTTGGCTCTTTTCTCATTCACACATACTTTTACAAAGGTACTTTCAAATGATTTTCTCGTTATCCTTCATTACACGATCAAATTATATTTATTTATTCTTCTATTAAATTTTATAAAATCAAAATATATTTGTGCCGCTATATAAAAAGGTGTCTATTCTCAGTAATCATATTACATTGTTTTTGAACCTTTATAAAAAAGCAAGAAGAATGTCTAAATAAACGTCATGGATATAAGAATATCAGGAAAAGTAATTCATTGAAAAACTTAAATTAATATTAAATACAATTTTAATTGAATTCTATTCAAATAAGTAATATTAATTTATCTGTAAGTTTATTTCATCGTTTTCCGCCTATTTTCCAGCACAAAAAGTTTTAATAATGGAAAAAAACATCTAATATTAGAAATAGAGCAAGTGCTTCTAGAATTAATGATAGCGCTACGGTATAAAATACTCAATGAGTAATCTCACTTGGAGATTAAAGTTCACGAACAATGCTTTGTGAGTCGATGCATATAGCGTTGTACTCCTTAACTTAAACTCGAGACACAACATCAGAAATTATTAAATTTGAGAGACTGTTAAAATCAGAGCGAAAAAGGGATATTTTCAGTATTTATATTCTTACAAAAATTATAAAATTGTCAAAATATGGTTTATAAACAAATGAGGCATTAAACTTGTGAATTTGAAGGCTAAGTAGGAACATGATAAACAGTGTTGCTCGATTTCAGGACGTTTGGTGATTCCTAAAATATATGAAGAAACTAGTCAAACTGATAAGTAATTACAAAAATATTTTAATAATGTTTGAGGTATAATTCTAGTATGTGTTTATAGTTGACAAATAATTTCACATACAAATCCTGAAGAAAATACATACATATTTCCTTCCTAAAAGTCACACAAGATGTCACATCGAATTTCGCAAAAAATGTTAGTAATATTTTTGCTTTTTTTTATACATATAACGATAGTCAAATTATTCCTTTTATATTTATTTATAAAAGTAAATAAAAAAGGGTTGGTTAAATCCGTTATTCAATCCGAGTAAAAATAGCCACCGCCCAATATTATTTTTCGAACTTATCACATTCTTCCTTCATCCAAGACTCAAAAGTTGTTTACACATTTTCCTCTGCTTTGTGGTCCAGTGGCGTGGAAAATAAATTTCCTGTCTGGAGATTAGGGTTCAAAACCTTTTGATTTTTGGCTTGTTATTTTTGTATATTTGAGATTGGCTCTACTGATAGAACATCCCCTATATACTTATAGTACGTGGGTACGTAACGTACACACCTAAACTTGAGATATATGTATACACCAGCGTTATTTTGTTTTGTGTACTATATAAAAATAAAAAAAAATAATTAATGGAAAGCTTGAATTTTTACCTAAAATACATGTTTATCATACCTTTAAATCGTTATTGGTGTATTTCTAAAAATACACACATTAGATATCCTTATTGTGGGATTTTGTATCACCATGTTTGGTAGTTTAATTAATGTGTCCTATCACCGCGATCCGCTTACACGAAACGAATCTCCTAATTTAGTCTCCACGCAACCTTCACTCGTTACACAAACTCCATCCCCTATTTGCCTATAAAGTGCTATCGATTAGCGCCCCTCGCCTGCTCCGGTCGTGCGAAATAATGGATGGACCTAGCACTGATCCTCGGAGTTATTTAATTATGTTTCGAGTCCTTCGCCGCATTTCTGGATAATTACGTTACCTCACCCTCCCCACTGTTTTCTGACGATTTTCTAAATTAATTATTTATAAACCTAGAACATATATTTCTGAAGGCTATCAATTTATTAAAGAAAACTTATTTTCGAGTGTTTAATTTTGACTTTGAACTCGTAAGTCTTTCTTAAAAGGAAAAGTTTTTCTTTGACCTCATCTCGAAAGTTTCTTATTTTGTAATCGTCAAGAATCTAATAAACAATTCCACTTCAAACAAAAAGATTTTTCTGTCTGAAAATTGTAGATAATAAACGTGTTTTATAAAGTTTACAAAATTATATTTCTCATCGTTTAAAATATTGAATTTTAGAAATCATGTTCTATATTAGAAAAAATAACCTAGTAGGTCGATTCTGAACGCTATACCTATTAAGTGAAAAAAGATTTTAACAAAATAAACGATCATTCATGATATTTTGGACTGTTTACTAGTTTCTAATAAGAAGAAACGGAAGAAAAGCTAAATTTAACTACACTTTACCTCATTATGCGGCAGTCACTTTGTAATAAAATCTTTCCGTATTTAATTTAAGTTTTACTTACAAAATACCACCAATTCTACAATAGTTGATTCAAATAGTGGTAATTACGAAGTAAAACTTAAATAAAAAATACACTTTACCTATCTACATAGATTCGGCGCTCAGGTTCGACCCACAGACTGTATGTAAACAGCATAGATCGGTAGTGTAATGGCAAAGACGTATATCTGTCAAAATTGTCATTTTCTAAGTTTGTTTCACAAAATGTCTAAAATAGTGTATTCCATAATCTGGCAAAAAGATATAGCTGTAGTTGCAATACATAGTTATTTTTATTAAGATATGTACATATAAAAATACATGTAACAAATAAGTTATTTGTTTTTGCTCTCCTGCAAAATTTGGTCTGAGGCAGATATACCCCTTTGCCTTTACACTACCGAGATGTTAAACAAGGTAGGAACCTTTATCTTTTGAATTGTGAAAACCAAGTAAATAAAATCTCTTTTTCTTTCAAGTGGTATTACACAAAGTAAACGATGATTGTTAAGGAGAGTGTTAAAATCTGGTGGTGTCAAAAAGGTATTTTGGGTTTGATCTCTCTTGTCGACATTCAATCAACGTGTAACCTTTATTTTCATCTCGGATATCAATAACATGAAGTCATCAATATTCCTCTTTGCTTCTATTTTTCTCTTCTTGATTAATCCCTATTCTAGTGATCTGACTTCCATTCCTATCGTATTTCTCATCACCTGTGTTTAGGTTTCGATAAGAAATATTGTTTCCAAAGCAAATGTTCGATAACTTGATTTTTTTTAACAAACAGAAATAAATTATTTTTCGACATCTCAACAAAGATGTTGAAGAATATGGATGACTAAGCATTTACGGGGTTTACGACCGTCATACGCTGGTTTAAGTGATCACTTTACACAGTGTAACATTCACCAATTCTATCCACGATTAACAACCACACTACTCAAATTCTTGGAAGTTCTATATATATGATCCAATTTTGAAACATTGTACAAGAATCACTAGAATTTTCACTAGTGACATCTATTGGTGAGACGAAGAAGCTGTTTTATTGAGCAGAAATATATTCTCTTCTTCTATATTGAGATTTCAAAAAATAATATGATAAATAACTCCTATTGGAGATAATCCAGATTTGTGAACAAGTATTTGGACACACTCAAAATGTTGTTAAACAGAATTATGTACATTTTACTTTGTAAGAAAACACTCACCAGCTTCCGCAATATATCTGGAGTGGTAAGCGATATTGGAGCACGGAACTTCCTTTGCGAAGACCCCCTTCGACTGTAGCTGGGCCACAAAGCCCTTCATGGAGTCAGCGGGTCCCGAGATGGTGCACGAGTCTGGACCATTGTGGCAAGCCACTTCGATGTCAGGCGGGCAGAAGTCTTTCACCTGGAATAGTGCATTTTGATCAAAACACTGACGTTTTTGCGAAATTCAGAATAAAAAAATACACCACCAAGTTATTTGGCAGTGTAGTGGAAAATTATTTGAACTCCCGATATGTATTTTTGTTTGTTTTTGCTTTATGAGTCAAATACATTCACTACTGAGTCACAGTCCGGTTTTACTGACTTAATATACGTAGTTACATTTTTTAATACAATTTCTATACATTTATACAAACTTATGGCAAACTTATAATTTTAGTTTGTGCTGTGCCTCTCCAAAAAAAAGAGACTGAACTCTTGTGCTTGGATATAAATTGGCACCAGTAGAAGTATTCACGATTACATTTTTAGCCAGATATATATTTGTTTTTCTAAATAAGACTTCTGGGATAGAAAATATTAAGTATCAGACCAAAATCCTAAGAAAAGTAACGGGCAAAAAGAATGTGCTGAATAATGAACAATAATTGCCAAGTTAGAAGTTTTTACTTGTTTTAAAAAGAAAAAAGGTAAAAAAGTCTCTTCTTGTTTTTTAGGCTTTACTTTTAAGCCCCAACTTTAACAGACTTTTCTGTAGATAGGGTAGTAAGGATAGGGAAGGTACATTTGAAAAACACATCACAAAAACCCAGACCAATTGAAAATAAATCTGTCATGAAATTATTTTGCGATCGGTGGGAATCAAATCCGCGGCAGTTTCGCGGTCGAGCGTCTGCCCAACTACGCCATGGCACCTGTCAGTATAAAGAGTATATGGAGAACATTTGACAGAGGTTTAATCTTGGTCTGAGAAAATTAATGAGGATAGAAATGGATGTCACAGTTCGTACTTCGTAGTCATCAGTTGAAATGAAGGGATTCTCTATTTTCTCTCCTCAAAACGTTAAACTGACCTGTTGATATCCCAGTCCAACGGCTGCCATGGAACCCTTGATGAATGGGGTCTCAATGCTAGCAAGACCTCTGGAGTAAGCTGATAAAATCATCTGTTCAGGAGTGAAGCAGCCATCAGCGTAAGCACAACCCAGTTCTCCGACACTGTGACCTGTTGACAACATATAATCGATGAACTCGGAGAACTATAGTTCTCTCTTATAGTTACTTAATAAAGTATCGATGAATGAAGGTATGAAAGTACGATGGGATAATTATGATACAAAATATGAATAACAAAATATGTTTTTAAAAGAAACTTTTTTGTATTATTTTTTAACATCTCATCAAAGATGAAGAAGAATATGGAAGTCTGGGCATTTACGGGGCTGACGACCGTCATAGGCTGGTTTACAGACTTCCATATTCTTCTTCATCTTTGATGAGATGTTAAAAAATAATATGAAAATAACTCCTGTAATTGGAGATAATCCAGATTTTGTGAACAAGTATTTGGACACACTCAAAATTTTGTAAAGAAACTGTTTTGTTCTACAACATTTTGAGTGTGTCTAAAAATTTTTTCACAAATCTGGATAATCTCCAATTAGGAGTTATTTTTATATATATCTTTTACTCTATGTTGAGATGTCAAAAAAATAATGTAAAAATAACTCTTAATTGGAGATAATCCAGATTTGTGTTTGAAAAAAACAAGTATTTGAAAACACAAGTATTTGAAAACACAAGTATTTGAAAAAACTCTAAATGTAAATAAATTAACTGGTAAAATTGTAAGCCATAATAAAAAAAATAAAAGGATATTTTCTAGCGTTTTTCGAGTATGAGAATATAATTCAGGGTTCGGACCTCACATACAAATGAAAGAGTTTTTGCTTAACATAGAGCTTCTCTTATCTCACCATAGATGTCTTTAGTGAAATTCTAGTGAATGCAGTCCGCTCCCGTAGTGCAATGGTCAGCGCGCTCGGCTACCGTTCTGGAGGTCCCGGGTTCGATTCCCAGGGGGGGGGACAAATAAATATAAGTGATTTTTCACTCTAATATTTATTAAATATTACCCTGGACTGGTACCTGAAGCGGAGGGTTGATCACCTTTCCTTCATGTATTAGAGATCAAGATAACACTGCGTTTATATGATGCAGTGTCCTATGCACCATTGGGGTGCGGATAAGGGTTTGAAGAAGAAGTGAATGCAAACACTAGATTTCGAATTTGAACTCTATGTTGAGATGTCAAAAAAATGATTGTACACCACAAAAAAAAATTCAATACTATTTTTAGGTAAAGCTACGCAATTTGTGCTCTTAGGCTCATCTGAAAAAACACATAAAGGGGAGTCAAGTTGTTATCGGGGTGGAGGGGGGTAAACACAGAGCCTTAGAGATGCACAGGCCTAATTTATGTGACCCTCTCCATGTCTCTATTTTAACGAGATAAAGAACTTACCAATGATGAAATCAGGTTCGATCCCAATCGCCTTGAGTATGTCGCACAATCCAATTTGGACGGCGGCAATACCCACGAATGAATGAAGAATGTTGTCATAAATCTTAGGGTCGGGGTCTGTGATAATCCTCACTATGTCAACTCCTTTGGGTTTCAAGGCTTTGTGACATCTGTGGAAAAATACAACAGGACCTATTTGAGATGACTCTTCTTTATTCTATTTGATTTATAGAATCTGTCATTATTAATTTTATATCACTACACGTCGAAAGTTAACACCCTGCATGCGGATATAAAAACCATTTTTTTTTCATTTCATTCAAACCCTTATCCGCACCCCAATGGTGCATAGGGCACTGCATCATATAAACAGTGTTATCTTGATCGTTAACACATGAAGGAAAGGTGATCAGCCCTCCGCTTCAGGTGCCAGTCCAAGGTAATATTGAATAAAGATAAGAGTGAAAAAATCATTTATATTTATTTGACCCCCCCTGGGAATCGAACCCGGGACCTCCAGTACGGTAGCCGAGCGTGCTGACCATTACACTACGGAAGCGGACAAAAAAAACTTATTACTCACAGAAAATTATTGATAATTTACATTTGATTATCTAAAATTAAGCGAGATTCATTGGTTAAATAACTAAAATCAACATGTGTCAATTAAAACCCATCTTGACGCAGTTTTAGTAAAAGCTGGATCAGTAAATTTGGTTAATTTTAATTGAAAATGGATTTCGACATTCTAGAGCAAAGCCACAATGATCTTTACCTGTCAATAGCTGCAGCGAAAATCGGGATCTTCATGAGGTGCGTTCCCATACCGGCCCACTGGGAACCCATTCCGCTGAACACAAACCATATGGGTCTCTTGACCCCAGGGAAGTACTGAGCCTCTCTCGCGACCCTCAGGACGTCGGAGTGGGGTCCTTGTAGAGATAAAAATAAACCAAATTAAAAATATTTTATTGATAATATTTAAAACATAACTTTGTGGTTAGTGATGCGATTTTTTTTTCCAAAAATGTTCGAGACGTATCCTTTTCTTCATCAGGACAATTACTAATTACACTTGAAACTACACAAAACATTAATCACGTGCGTTTTTTATTCACACTCGGTCGACTAAAAACACATGTGATTAATATTTTGTGAATGCAAGCACTAGGTTTCGAATTTGAACTCTATGTTGAGATGTCAAAAAATTACTGTAAACCACTAAAATTTTGATTCAATACTATTTTTAGGTAAACCTACGCAATTTGTGCTCTTAGGCTTACCTGAAAAAACACAACTACACTAAAAACTACACAAAATATTAATCACATGCGTTTTTTAGTCACATTTGGTTGACTAATAGCGCATGTGATTAATATTTTTTTAAGTTGTAAGTACACACTACATAAATAGTATTACGGTGGTGACGTGTAGTGTTTGCATGCTGGTGTATTCGTGATTGTCCTGAAGAAGAAACGGGTACATCTCGAAACCGGCAGACTAAAATCTCGGTGAGTGGATATAAAATCGGCAATTAGTGTATAAGTACTGACATTTTTATAAATATATTTGATTGAAGGTTCTTAAATACGATTGCGTGGATCACACGTTTTTGAAGGTAAATCATGAATTCCGATATTACATATATCGTGGTTTGTGATTATAGATTTGTTGTTTGTGAATCCAACTTACTGAGAAGAGTAAATCCTCGGAACACGTGCCCAGAAACGTCATAATCGTGTATTCCATGAAGAAGAGTGATTTGTTCAGAATCAACCTTTCTGGACTCCAAGTCGTCCAGGATCCTGTTCACCGCAGACTCTGTTCTTCCCGATACACACACCAGACGAGGTAAGTTGTCGTCAGGCTGGCCCTCGTTTACCTAAACAAAAATGAGCGGACACCAATTTTACAATATTTATTAAATACATCACACCACTTGCTCGCTATCGATTACGTAGTTATATTTATTAAAAAAATAATATTAAAAAAATTACGATGAAGACATTGGTAGAACAAAAGAGGTGTCGGAAGACCCCAAAAGAGATGGTCAGACGACATATGTAGTTGGTGTGGGGGTAGTTACCGACCGGAGGAAACGGAAAGAAGGGGAAGAGGCCCATGAAGAAGAAGAGGATTAGTATATAGGACATGTTTCTGGAAGCCATATCGTCGTGTACTTTTAGTAAACAAATGTTAATTTGTGCGCATAATTAACCTTTGTTAATTCAATAGCCTCAGTTACTAAAAAGGTTTTTGATGAATGAAGACGTTTATACAATTGATTAAAACAAAATCGCGGGATTTTCAAGTGAGTGCGTAAAGACCACTTACCTTTTCCTTGGCGAATTTCTTCAAAAGGACGTGAGCATTAGCTCCTCCGAAGCCGAAGCTGTTGATTCCAGCCATGCCCTTGTTCCATGGCAACTTCTCCGTGACTACCGTCATGCGTCCCTCCGCCAGGGCTGCCACTCCCTCGCGAGGGCTCTCGTAGTGCAGGTTCGGAGGCAAGAACCCCGTGTCGTAGGCTATGCACATCTAAACAATTCAAAATATAAATAATAGAGTCAATGAAATTGACGAAAACATAATTAGAAAGGTAAAGATATCGTAGTCGTACAGGAGACAGTGACCAACTAACAAAACGTAAAATGTTCAGGAGGGCCATTCAAGTCACTTTTGCTTGGCAAGAAAATAAACATCGATGCAATTAGTCATTTTTAACAAGTCAATATATTTTACTTCCAAGTTTAAAATCCTTTGGGATTTTTTTCCGGACAATATTAAGCTAGTAAGATATCAAATAGTCAATGATAACGTTTTTCTAAAAAATGCACTTGGTCACTTTCTCCTGTATGACTACGATATTTAGAGGAAGACAAAAATTCACGGATGCTGCAAAGAGAGAACATGGTTCGAAGATACAAGAACCCTAGGTGACATTGTCCATAACAGAAGGACCCACAACCTGAGGATGAGGATAGCTGACCCCTGCAGTCTGCAAAGACGATAAGTTGGGATGTAGCCAGGAAGAAGATAATAAGAAAGATAAATGTGAACGAAAAAATTCAAAATTATATACCTTTGCAATAGAGCACAATCCTGAAGCGGGTTCACTGTGTCCTAAGTTGGACTTCACTGCACCAATCAGAAGAGGTTCACTTCTTCCAGTACAGAAGATTTCATCCAAAGCCATCAACTCTTCTGGATCACCTACTCTTGTGCCTATAGAACGAATGATTCTCTAATAAATATGTGTGGAATTACTTTGACAATTGGGAAAGACAAAATGATTTGATGTTATACC
Source organism: Brachycentrus maculatus (assembly GCF_059751285.1). Taxonomy (NCBI): domain Eukaryota; kingdom Metazoa; phylum Arthropoda; class Insecta; order Trichoptera; family Brachycentridae; genus Brachycentrus; species Brachycentrus maculatus. The sequence continues at coordinate 2,836,687 of NW_028280815.1, read as the reverse complement.
TGTTCCATGGGCTTCGACGAATTCCAAGTCGGTAGGTTTCACTTCGCACTCTTCGTAGAACTCTCTCAGCAACATCTTCTGTACATTTCCAGCAGGGTAGGTGATGCCCTGTTCCTTGTACCCGTCGCAGTTGGTCTTGGCGTGGAGCACCTGGGCGTACACGCGACGGGCATCTTTGGCTTTCTGCAGGTAGATGACGACGATGGCCTCGGATCGGGCGTAGCCACTAGCGCTCTTGTCGAAACTGCGGCAGCGGCCTTCCGGAGACAAAACTCCCAACCTAAACATAAACTAACTATTTATCCTAATTCTGATCTGACATTGGTGAGAAAATTGAAACGAAAAGGTGTTATGGATCCTTGTGAAGTGTATATGGGAGCATTTTAATGATAGTTCCTCTGAATTGAACTCAATGTGTTGTCCAGTTTCCACAAAAATAAACAAGGAATCAGGTATATAACAAGACTCGCTCTTTCATATTATATGTAAATCGTATATAAAAAGTAATCGTTTCGTTTCTTGAACAACAAACCCCCCTATAACGCTGAAATAGGTAGGGCGTTATAGGGAAGTTACTATTTTTAATTGTATTTTTTTAATGACTCATTGCAGTCATTTTCGCTAGTCAAAATGTAAAAAAACATTGACCCCTATACAATTCCGTAAGATAAAAAGGGGTACCTATGTCAACGTTGTAAGGGGATTTACTATATCGTAGTCGTACAGGAGAAAGTGACCAACTAACAAAACATAAAATGTTCAGGAGGGCCATCAAAGTCACTTTTGCTAAGCAAGAAAATAAACATCAATGCAGTTGGTCATTTTTAACAAGTCAGTATATTGTGCTCCCATGTTTAAAATCCTTATGGATTTTTTTCAGGACAATATTAAGCTAGTAAGATATCAAATGGTCAATGATCACGTTTTCGTAAAAAATGCACTAGGTCACTTTCTCCTGTATAACTACGATATGTCCAATTTGGTATACCTGATTGTGATTTATCGGTTTTTTTAATAATCCAACATCACTTAAGTTTTATGATAAATGAAAAATACCCAGTCATGTTATCGTGGGTATTATAGAAACGTCCACGAGTAATGTTACCTGGAGAACTGCAGGGATACGTAGGGATGAAGGCAGAGATTGGATCCGCCCACGATGGCGGCTTCGCAGTGGCCGTCTCTGATGGCTCTGTAGGCGTGCTCGAGGGCGTACATGGAGCTGGAGCAGGCGCTGTCCACGGTGTACGACGGGCCGGTGGTTCCCAGCCAGTAGGATATGCGGTTGGCCAACATGGCGCGCGAACATCTGCAGCAGACGGGACATTAAGAATGGCTTAGATAAAATTTAAATGCAACATTTTGAGTGTGTCCAAATCTGGATTATCACCAATTAAAGGAGTTATTTTTCGTATTATTTTTTGACATCTCAACAAAGATGAAGAAGGATATGGAAGACTGGGCATTTACGGGGCTAAATCACCAATAGATGTCTCTAGTGAAATTCTAGTGAATTCACCATATTTCACCATCCCACTATTTCACAATTCCACTATTTCAGAAATAGAGGTATTTACTAAGTAAAACATTTATTAAAAATGGATAGATTTTACCACGAAGTGACTGCCGAATCAATTAATAAAATTCTAGTGATTCCAGAACAATATTTCGAATATATACATATATATACAAGTTCCAAGAGTTTGAGTAGTGTGGTTGTCAATCATGGGTAGAATTGATGAATGTTACACGCGGGTAAAATGATCACTTAAACCAACCTATGACGATCGCAAGCCCCGTAAATGTCCAGACTTCCATATTCTTCTTCATCTTTGTTGAGACGTCATAAAATAATATGAAAAATTGAAATGTGTCACGCTTCTACGACGACATGTTTTGTTTGAATTTCAAACACAACAATTTGAACTAATTTCAAATTAGTTTTGGGTATTCTGCTTATAAAAAAATCTGTTAATATTCAGAAACATCTCATACTCGTAGTATCCGTATTCTAAAGTATCATTTGGATGCTTACTTATAGATTTGGCGTTTAATTTGTAAAACAACATTTTAATTTGTATATTAAATGTTAAAATCAATCGTTTTTTGAGTATACTGAATTGTATTTTATTGTTAAAAATAGAGAGTTGTTTCGCCTTGTTATGACATTTTCAAACGAATGAAAATGAAACACTTTAAACGAAACACGTTTCACATCATCACACGACTCGAAAATCAGTATTTGATTATAACATTTAATATGGTATAAATTGAATACTTGAACTTTGATGTGTTACTTGAGGCCAGTAAAATTTATTTTAAATCTGTAATTGGTGTACAATAATGAACGTATCGACAAGATTCATTGTTTCCCTGACAGGTGACACTTATTGTCACGATACTCCGATCGATACCACGATCTAAATATTTTTTTGTACTGAGCTCAAGTAACACATCAAAGTTCTACGGTACTTGTTCTGAAATATTTACAAAAGAAGCAAAAAAAACAGCATATTTTATTAAAATTGCTCTCTTTCTGTTCCCTTCATTCCTTTGACAACTGGTCCATCCTGTACGGTAAATACATCTAAGAAGATAAATAAGAAGTTGTAAAATTTGTTAAGTTAATTTTATATTACTACGTTATCTCCTCGGTTGAAATAACTAATTCACGCTCATAACTCAAGCCTTGATTACTATTAAAAATGACAGTCATTTTATACGAAGTCTTTTAGCGGATAATACATTAGCGCCTGAAATTTTAACGACGTAATTCTTCCCTTTTTAAACCTAAACAAATATTATTCTTCGTGTGACATATTGTTTTACACCCACTTTCCGACATAATGATTAAAGCGTCCATTATCCAAAGCGAATATAAAAAGGTGTACATTTTTTGAAGAACGAAAATAAAGTTGTGAAAAGTCTATATTAATTTCTAAGCTCCGAATAATATCATATTTCAGAGCATCTGTTTTAATGGAACAAAATATATGGAATGGTTTCTTCTCTCCACTTTATTTTTACCTCGTGTACCTATACGAGTACGAGAAGTACGAGAACCCGTGAAAAATCACTGAAATACTGATTTTTTACCTCAGTATACATGAAAAGGTTATTGAAATGGAAAGACAAATGTCTTGATATTTACACATTTCATTATCAGGTTTAAATAATCACTTAATAAACTGTATAATATTCACCATTTTAACTAAGATTAATAACCGTTTCACTTATATTTTGAAAGCTGAGTGTAAAATTTAATATTTAAAATGCAAATATTGGGATTTGTAATTACAGCAGAAAGTTTGCTTTTTGCATGTCATTCTTTTTCCTATAAATCGTATTACCACATCGATAACTATTTCGATATATCAATAAAAAATCTCTAAAAATGTGGGGTAATTTAATTCAGCATTTTTCAACAATAATATAGAAAAACTTTCAATATTGTTGTAAAATTAACCTGCCCGGGAGTGAGTTTCTGCAAACAAAACTGTATCTGGGGAGTAAGTGTTTTTGCTATTTTTTATATATTTTTATATCATACATAGTATATAAGGAACTTATTTTCGTGAATATTTTTTTATTTAAACCAATACATTATTTTTTCTTCAAGAAAATATTGTGTAAATACAACTACAGATAGTACAAAAAAAAACCTTTTTTTAAATTATAAAATGGTCCTTCGAACCTGATAGAAGTGGTTAGACTTTATATCTAGCTCGAAGGACCATTTTTAATATTACAGTGGTCTGAAATTAGTTGTTTAGGAACAATTTGGTAATAGTTTCGAATGATATTTTGGTAAATAGAGTTATCGAACATTTGGAACATGGAATAATACTGTCACGTGTTTCAAACTAGTGTATTAGGTGAAAGGTTATCTTGGAGCACTGCTAACTAAAAACTTTTTGACACTTTCCTAGCCTCACACAGTTGCGAAATACATACAATGTATGCAGTGGCGTACAGAGTTTTTAATCCACGCCTGCAGCAGGAAAAACAACGCATTAGGTACTTTATGTAAATAATCCAGCCATGCATTAAACTCTTGAAAATCTAATAACGCGTGTCTTGTCGCTGAAATATTATAACGACAAAACCGACATTATCTAACCGAGAAAAGGTGCAATTTCTTTATTATATTTAAGATATTTTGAGTGAGTACAAATTTCATTTAAAAAAATCTTATATTCTCTCTTCTTTAGAGTTATTTATGTCGAAATTTTTGTTTACATCTCAATATAGATGAAAAAGTCTATTTAATTGGTAGTATGGGACTCACAGATTATGAGTAATGTGATAAGCAACATTGATGGCTTTCGTGAACACATATGTACTGTGTCATGAGATTGATCATATATCTAGGAGTTCCAAAAAAAATATTAATTTGGTTATCAATCATGAGTAGAATGGTGAATGTTGCAGGTTTAAAAAGTAATCACTTAACCGCCTATGAAAGGTTATAAACCCTGTAAATACCAAGACTTCTATATTCTTTTTCATCTATATCGAGATGTCAAAAAAGTAATGTGGTTGTCAATTATGGGTAGAAAAGTGAATGTAACACAGGGTTTAAAGTGATAACTAATAACACCTTCCAATGAATGTTCATAAACCTCGTAAATTCATTATTCCTTCCATATTACCATTGATTGACTTCTTTGTCTACGTTGAAATATGGATAAAAATATTTATTTCACCCAGTTTCTGACATTTACATCAATATTGAATACCATGAAGCGCAGTTTAGCACGAAAATAAGGTAGGCACTGCTTATGTGCCTGTATAGACGCACGCCACTGACTGTTTATCTAAAGATATTAAATTTCACATAACTATATGATATAATACGTGAGTTCAAAGCTGCCGCGGGATGAAATTCGTGAGAAGAATTTAATATAAAAATAGTTTATTCCTAGAAACTGGATATCCACTAGACGAATCAAATTTCCGCTTTTTGTTCGAGTAATTCTGATTCTAGGTATCGCTTTGTTTTCCTCTTTTGTAAAGCTAACGTGATTGATTGTTTTTAAAAAATCTTTCTTTTACATAAAATACAACATTGAAATTCAGAATATCTCCTAGTCCCTGCCAATAACACTGTCTTTATTTCTTGATTGTTTATTCGCAGATACTTTGTGGCACGTTTTATAAAATGTTATAAAATAAAACTGAAACTTTGATTTTAACCACTTTTATTGAAGGTACTTTTCTCCAACCGATGTCGACAAGAACTATGTCATCTTCAGAGATGTATATGCCAAATAAATATTTTTGTGAAACTCACTTATGTTTATTGTGTCTCCTAGGAATCGAATTCGAGACCTCCGGTACGGTAGCCGACGCTCTTACGACTATACTACAGAGGCAGACAATATCATACGAAATATAATATGTAAATATTGTTTTATCATGTTATTTTTGAAGATAATGTTCCTATCCAACACTCTTGTAAGAAAGTGGAGAAACCTAGATTTGAGAACAAGTATATATATATATATGGACGCACTCAAAATGATATGTATATATATATTTGGTAAAATAAACACATAACATTTCCATATAATAGTTTGTGTAATTCAAACGGTATTGTTTTAGGATATTTTTGATACAGGGATCGCAAGCCGGGCCATGTTTCCGCTTACAAAGGACTTATTCATACACTTTTCATCCCTTTGGGTGTTATTTCAGGAGCCCGGAATATCATTAATTAATATGAGAATACTCGCCCAGTTATGCCGAAGCCGTTGACCTGCATCTTCTCGTAGAACCAGGTCTTCTCGGACTCCGAGAAGCAGGCTCCTATGAAGACGCCGGTCTTTGTGTTCTTCAGATGCCGAGGATTAATACCTGACAACAAAATGGACAACAATAAGTACATAAAGTAGCATTAAGTTCTTTTCTATATACATGTATAGATCATGCCGTTTCCCCACAGGGACGGGCAGAGGCAATCCTCTGTTGGGTATCCAAAATTAAACAAGGTTTATTCAATTGAATTCTACATTTATTTATTTATATGTTAATACGTGACGCGTTTCGTCTTCTTAGGATATTATAAAACACTTGATAATGTCCTAAGAATACGAAACGCGTCACGTATTAACATATACATAAATAAATGTAGAATTCAACCAAATAAACCTTGTTTAATTTTGGATATATTACCGAACAATTCAATATGGAATTCTACCAACTGTCTGCAGTTACAATAAATAAGCAATCCTCTGTCTTTATCTATCTCCTCATACATACCAGACGATTATTCCGACTTTACCTGACCACTCTCGTGTATTTGAAATACTTGCTAACGCCAAGTTTTCCTCGATTTTCCTCTGTTTCTATATATCACGAGCTACAAATGTGCATTATACAACCAAATTGGTGTACTAATTAGTGTTCAGTGAATCAAATCCAAAAATCGAACTGAGTTTTATCACTCGTTTACGAAGGATTTTACCCTAACAAACAAAATCAATAAATAAATATCGGAGAACAAAACGATGATTATAATTAACTAACATCAAGGAAAATATAAAATAAACTACAGCATACAGTAATACAGTTATTAAATTAAATTAAATTAAATTCATTTAAATTAAATTAAAGTCATTAAATTATAATGTAAATATAAAACTCTCTTCTTCGCCAAAATTTGTTACTTATTTCAGTTTTTGAATTTGATCGAACAAAAACTAAAAGCAAATTTTAAGATGGTGTTTCCCAAACGACATGATATGACAGACTATGCCAAATTAAAAATGACATATCGTTACATGTAACCAAAATTTATCACATATTAAAAAAGCTTACCTGCGTCGATGACAGCTTCGTACGTCTTCTCCAGTAGCATCCTGCACATGGGGTCCAGGGTGTGGGCTTGCTTGAAGTGGACCCCGAAGAAGGAGGCGTCGAACCGGTTGACGTGGACGATCTTCCCCGTCCTCTGCGGAATCTCCGGATGCGCCAGCTTCCATCGTCTATCGTCATCGGAGATCAGATCCACCTGCAAATCGAAGGTTTGCCATTTTGGAGTTAATTTACGATTAAGGATAATAGGAAGAGGTTATAGAGATTTTATGCTAAATATTCATAGTTTCTTCGACGAAACGTGGTACATTTTTTATTTTATTTGGTAAATTTCTGCGTTTTTGATGGTGGGGTTTTATGAATGTTTTCTTGTAGTGTGTGAATTGCATTTTGTAAAGATTCATATATATAGTTCTTTCTTGCAAATATCCATGTAAAATACACGGATAATTGCATAAAAAAACTGAAAGTTTTGAATGTTGGAGCTAGTATGAACAATTTGACTCTCTATTGCCTTTTGTATACTGACGATGTTGTTCTTCTTGCCGATAGGAGAGAAAACCTGCAGAAGTTGGTAACAAAAGTGTGTAACGTGTGCAAAGAAAGTGATTTACTGATGAATGTTAGCAAATACAAAATTATGATTTTTGAACATCCCAAAAATCATCAGTAAAAGATTGAATAAAGATCTAAAAAATAGATGAATATAGATCTGGGTGTGAAATATTGGTAAACGGGAAAATTATGAAACAGGTTGATGATATAATTAAATGACGAACTAGCTATAATGATGGTTCGCAGGTGAAATGCTCTTTTTTTTAAACTGAAATTTACCTTAAAATGGTGACAATAAATGACGAAAACGTGACTGTTTTCCAATAATTTCGAATTCGCCCGTTATTACGGCCCACCGTGTACGCTTTCCGTTGGACATTATGCATGATATTATGTTACGAACAATCAGAATTCCGAGACAGGGATTAGTTGATCAAGGGATCGATCAGAATAGACCAGACTGCGGTTATATCGGATAATATTGATACAGCATCACGTCATCAGGAGGGTGGAGAGGGGTCTATTCTGATTGAACAATATGTACGTACAAAGTATTTGCGTTTATATACCCACTGTGAATTAACAACAGACATAACAATACATTCATGAAACGGAATTTAAATTGTCTATTCTTAAACATTCGTATGTTTACACGTATTTTTTTATAAATTCGCCGAAACCATATATTGGTTTATATTACCTGCAACACCAAAGCTTATTAACTGTTTTTTTTTTATTTGTACATTTTTGTTCAAAAATATTGTTGAGTATAAATTTTTAAAATAAAGTTTTATGTTTTTTCTTCTCCATTTATTTGTTTATCAATATAAACATACGTTCATCAATTCATATATATACATATTATTCTTGCAATGACCCACCAAGCCACCATTTAGTGTCTTGTCAGTAGAGTTCTTTTTACATTTATTATTTTTATATTTTTTAACATAAAGATTTTCACACTTTTTCCACTATTAACTCTTGACCATTTACCCATTCCTTTATTTGGCCTTTGGTCCATATTTATTGTTCTCTCTTAGGACCATCAAGTCCAGCGGTTAAAAAATACACTTTATATTAAATAATATTTAGCTATTTTTGGCACAATTAGTATATTCAAACTTTTTGACATCTCATTACAAGGATTTGGAAAAATCAATTTCAATTTTATTTGTCATTTATGCTAGTTTAAATGTTAAAATACAATTTAAAACATTAACACGTTATAAAGTTTCCTAAGGTAAAGGGGTACCTATGTCAACTTTATAGGGGGGTTTACTGTAATACAATTACAATTTAATCAATGGAGGACATACCATATCATGTGAATGATCAGCCATGATAATAATATCGGATTGTTATTGACTAATTAATTTAACTGATGACTTATTTATAACTTTCAGCAAATTGATATTGCCAAAGTGTAACTGTAAAACAAGGTTTTATTGAATCTAAAGCTGTGCAAAATCTCTGAGGCACTTAAAACTTTGTATTAATAATGCTATTTTGGTCGGTTTGGGCTAAGTGTAGACTAGCCTACCGACAAAATTCTGAAATGAACAATGATTTGTTTAACAAGAAAACTTCTGTATTTTTTAAAGATGCTTAAATGATTTGTCACAATTTGAGATAGTGCTACATTAGCTCTGTTATTTAAACTAAAATATTTTTTCTTCCATTTTTTGTTGTATTTCTCGTTTAAATGTAACCAACTAACTAATCATCGGCCGGCAGAGAGAAATGAACGAAATGAAATTTGTTTTACTATTTTTTCTACACTCATTCGATTCACATGTCCAAAACCAACTCAATACACTCATGCATTCCTTCCTTATATCTCCCTTCGAATATCTATACATACAAGGTTTTGACGCACATGTCGCTCACTCCTTTCAAGAACGTCATAAATAAAAAAAACTTGATTTTTCAGGAGAACGTTTTAAAATATAATACAATGTATTAAAAATAAATATCAAGGCACTTATTGAACTTTTTACTGTGCAATAGATTTTTTTAGGTTAAACCTGAAGGTTTTTTCTCCATTTGAAAAATATTTAGTATATTTAAAAAAATAATTAAACAATACATTTTCTTCTAAATGCAAAAACAATATTTTCTGCCCTGTAGCGGGTAAATATTAAGTTAAAAATATGCCTCTTTCGCTGGGATATAGTACATTTTCTGGTCATTCCGAAAACATGCACAACTGAAAATTGACGATTTTTGATTTATGACGTTGTTGAAAGGAGTGAGCGATGTGTCACATATGGCTATTTAAGTATTTAAACTCGAATTAGAAATAGTAAATTACGAATATTGGACATGTTTTTCAAACAATAATGATATGGTACTAATATTGGATTTGTTTTTTAAAAAACAGTGATATGGTATGTTTTTTTTAATACGTGAGAAACGGATTCCATCTCACTGGCTTAATTTCGCCGAATTTTCCCGACGGGCCAGTCTAACCCCGCCTTGTTAGATATCGAATTTCCAAGATTATCTATTTCACAGTATCTTCTCTAGTTGATCGAGTTTACACAATCATATCGGAGGGCTGTTTTGAATTACCAGTCTCTAATTATTATCCGCCGACTCGTGCGAAGAGAACGGTTCCTTCGCCGAACTTTAGCGCGACAATCAATTGGACCGTGTTATGCAGAAATCACCCAACACAATTTTCAAAATTTCACTTTTTGACGAATTCTACTTCATCACTCGTCTTCTTTTTCTTTAATTTTCTGTCCTCCACTGCTGGATATAGGCATCTTCCGTATCTTTCATTTTTTTCGATCTGCTGCTGTTTGCAGTCAGTTTTTACCCCACAGCGGCTATATCGTCTTTTCACCATCTTTTTTGAGGTCTTTTCACGCCTTTTTTGTACTCCCAAGGTCTTCTCCATCTTCAAATTATAGTCTTGTCTTGCAACACATCCTGCCCATTGCCACTTTAGTCTTGCTACACGATCCATGATATCCGCTTTTATGGTTCTGCTCCTAATTTCTTCGTTTCTTATTTTATCTCTTAGGCTTATACCAAGCATGGATCTTTCCATGGGCCGCTGTGAGCATTTGAGATCCTCTGCATTTCTTTTTGGAAGAACCATGGCCTCTAATGCATATGTAGTCACTGGCGGTATACATGATTCACAAGTTTTCCTTTTCAGATAAGTCGGAATATATTTACTCTCTAATGTGTTTTACTTGTGTGCATATGTGGCACTCAAAAGTAATTTTTTTTATTTACTGAATACAACGCAATCCAAAAGATCAACGTAATATTTTTTAGAGAACTGTTTCTGACCTATAACCAATAAATCTATGAAAAAATGTGTTTATTCATTAGAAAAACAACACAGAATATTTACAAAAATAACAAGATATGGTAAAATTAAAAAAAAATAAAATTCCATTAACAGGTTTTTACTTAAGTAATCTAATAAAAATAAACTGTAATGTACATAAAAGTATAACTATATAATAAACTTACATTAATTTTTTTAAACAAAAAAATTAAATTTTCTTTATCAACTAGTCAAAAAGACATCAACAATATTTGTCTTAAACGTACTAAAAGAAACATTATTGATGTCTATTTCATTAAGCATTACATTGCACATATCGCAGGCTCGATTTAAAAATGAATTTTAGTAGGACTTGGTGTGTTAGAAATATTCAAGTGAGTTGACAACTTTCAGCATTTTTTACGAATATATATTTACGTGCATGGAAATAATGTAGAAAAATGCATATGGTGTGGATTTGTTTAATTATGAAGTAGAAGAAAAAAAAACAAATAATTTCGCTGAAACCATCCACGATCATTTCCAACCAACCAATGAAATACAGAATTTTGACCTTATTGACGAAACAATCAAATTTTTGAATATGACTCACAGTAAAAAATGCTTCCTTACAGTAATGTAAAAACAACCCTTACCTCTACTATTTAACAAAATGATGTAATATTTTTTTATATTTAAAAAAAATATATAAATGCAATTATCTCAGCTTGCTAATTTATGGATTGGATGGTTTCTACATAACGTGGTTCGATAACGAATAGTCTGTATTGGCACCGGTATCCGACCCCATCGTGATGGGGAGTGTTGACAAGGGCGGGAATAGTTACAGTATCTTGCGTAATGTTCATTTAGGTATTGGTTATCTGTTGCTAACCTTATTTCTATAATTTGATTAATACTGATTTATAACATGTCCTCAAACGTTTTATTTTGTTGGATTAAAATCAACTGACATTTGATAATAGACAAAGAGAAACGTATTAAATACGTATTTGAAGTGTTTAAATCTTTGTTAACAAATCAGGGTTTGTCCACTTACAGTTGGAGTTATGAAGTTGGATAGATGTAGAAGAATATGGAAGTCTGGATATTCACATACATCTCATAAAGATCTCTGCTTAGTAAAAAAACTTATTCAACTGCATATATGTGAAAAAAGGTGTCAATCGAAGGATAAATATAACTTTAGTACGAAATTTTAGTACTGCGGTCATGGTTAGAATGTCGAATGGTACACGTGTAAAATGGTCACGTAAACCAGCTTATGACAGGTCGTAAGTCCTGTAAAAACTTCCATATTCTTCAATAAAATAATTCCTAAGTGGAGTCGAATCTAGATTTGTAAGCAAAGTTTGCAAACACTCAAAATATTGCAAAAGAATAAAAATATAATATTTCAAGTCCCATGTATAGAGTATGGTAGTAAATTGTGGTGCAATACTTGCGTACGTGACTAAGAAGAGAAGCAGTATTTTGTACATTTAATGAAACTTAGGTACTAAATATTCTATGTGTGATGTGATGTATGATTACCTAGCTCTCTTAGACTCATCAGAATATATTTTGTACATTAAAAGTATTGTTAACTTTGTGGTATGGTATAAATATTGCTCCTAAATGAAAAGCGTATTTACTTGATCACAGATCACGTTGATTAATTTAAATTATAAAAGAAAATATAAGTAAGGACTTTAAAACTATTTATTAAGAACAATAAAAATTACCGAATCTAGTTGACAATAATTTCCTCACGCGAAGGTCGTAGTTGCTGGCGGCAAGCGTCTCGAGCGGCGGATGAAGGAAAGAGAAACGTCGCACGGGGGCGCGGGTTTTTATAGACTTTCCAGCGTTCCGTACGCAGGGCTAACAACCTAATAGGTTAACCAGTGCGGGTAACCTGGCGAGTGTGCTTGTTTGTCGAGGTACCTACTTGAGTCACCGCGGTACTTGGATTTTTTTCTTCTTTATTTTAAATTCTTTTGCATTACGTGGCATAAATTCGAAAACAAAAAAATATAAATATAATTAGAAAAAAAAGATCCCACAAAGGCATGGCCTGTGTGTGGGTATACAATATAATTTAGTCATACTAAAGGGTATAAGGGTATAGGTATTATAAGTAGAACTAGAATAATGAGAAGACTGTACAAGTGCATGATAGACCACGAAACGTCACCTTGTCGAAGAGGTTATCCCTCAGCTCCATCATGTTGTCCGAGTCGGGGAAGAAGCCCGCGGCGCCCGAGATGACCACCTCGTCTCCGGGCGCGGGGTGCGACAGGCGGTACCCGGAGGGACACACCTTGGGGCGCCTCTGCTCATCTCCGTGGGGGGTTGGAGCCATCTGAAGTGGCAACAATTTTTTCACAATTAATATTTTGTAAAATAGTACATGCAGAGCTTGTTTCTATTTTAAGAACGTTATTTCTAAATGATGATGTGTGATCAAAATGACTGTATAACATCGTAAGGGTGCTATCATTGTGTAAGCTACTGCATTATTATTTATTTATTTATTGATTTAAACTTAATGCCTCCGTAGTGTAATGGTCAGCACGCTCGGCTACCGTTCTGAAGGTCCCGGGTTCGATTCTCAGGGGGGGGGGGGTCAAATAGATATAAGTGATTTTTTAACTCTAATATTTATTCAATATTACCCTGGACGGATACCTGAAGCAGATGTGTTAATGATCGAAATAACACTGCGTTTATATGATGCAGTGTCCTATGCACCGTTGGGGTGCGGATAAAGGTTTTAAATAAAATAAAAAACTTTGTGTATAAAAATGAAGTAAGTACGTTGGCGGGCTTATTGCTAAAAAGCAATATCTTCCAACGAACCAAAAACAGACTAGTGATATTGGTCAAAACGTTTGATTACCTTGCTGTTTGCAATCAGAGGGCAAATAGTACCTGAACATTACAAAAAACATAAATTACAAATTGATGACAATAAGGAAGGCAAAGGAGAAAGGGAGTTTAGGGAAGGAGGTAGAGGGAAAAACTAAGGGATGAGTTTTGATAGACAGTTAGGATTCTGATGATGGATAGTAATGGCTCAGAAGTTGATTATGTTGTTGTCTTTCTGTGTCATGATTAGGACTTTGTGCAAGGTTTTGAGTTAGGGTTGTTTTTTTCTATTCATCATTTGTTAGGATTGTGAGTAATTTTCAATGATTTTCAATGACGATAAGTGGAAATCAGGAACTGCAATATTTTCTCGTTAGCTTGAAAATGTTGAATCACGGACATATATCTCATATTTTTTAGTACCAATAAATGAGTGTAAGTATTGAATAAACAAGATTTTTTTGTAAATTTTGTATTATTGTAATTCTTTCGAGATGCTTTCATTCTTTATCTCTCTTATTCTTTAATTTTCTGAGAAGTTTCACTTCTATCACACGTGTACGGTGCTACAAACGTATTTTTTTAAAGATGGGAGTTGAAATTATTTTTTCCTTTGCTTTATGTACATTTGTCCGCCTCCGTAGTGTAATGGTCAGCACGCTCAGCTACCGTTCTGGAGGTCCCGGGTTCGATTCCCAGGGGGTTCAAATAAATATTAGTGAATTTTTTCACTGTAATATTTATTCAATATTACCCTGGACTGGTACCTGAAGCGGAAGGCTGATCACCTTTCCTTCATGTGTAAACGATCAAGATAACACTGCGTTTATATGACGCAGTGCCCTATGCACCATTGGGGTGCGGATAAGGGTTTTATTATTATTATTATTATGTACAAGGTTTATAGTTCGATAAGTGGATTTTAATTTCTTCTAGCTAAATTAAAATATTATTTTAATTTCGTTGGGAACAGGAGGGAACATTGAATTTTCCATTTCACCTATGGTTTCGTTTATTCAAAATAAGTCAGTTTGAGTTTTAATTATAAATTTATTGTATTTTTCATCCAAAAACCGGTAACACTCGGCCAATATTAAAAGACTGAAAACTGAAAATGTCAAACAAATGCAACGCCTGTGCGAAAATTTTCAAAAATGTCAAAAAAATCATGTAAGATGACTGACGTTACAGAAATATATTTTTGTACTGTGTTCTTTTTGTTAACTTAAATCCTTTTTACGTAGAAAAGACAAATTAATATTTCTTATTGTTCGAATGTTTTAAAAATAAAACAATATTTTAGCTTGAAGATACGAGTAAAATGCCATTCATTTGCTAAATTAATATTCGTTCCAAGGTTCCAAACACTCAGTTTTGGGTACCAACGCAACTTTGACCTCTGTTAAATAACTCGTATTGACAATATTATGCAAATGGCGGTTCCACATTATACAGACACTTTTATAACAATAATTCAAAGATTACCATTTCAAATGCTAAGTTGGGTGATGACCCCTCGCGGTGAATTCATTAAGGACAATGCTAAACTATGGAAATGAGGAAAAGAGTCGGTTCGAGGGAAAAATGGTCAGGAAAATCCCCAGCGCGAAGCCAGAATAAACGTCGATAATGTTCTTAGATCGAGGTCTAATGGAATCCAGTGTCTTCACAGTGGATACTGGGAAACTTGGAAATACAGAGGGATGGTATTAATTAAATTTAAGAGCAAGGCTCTTGTATATGTAGCAGTTTCCATTGTTTTCCTTTAAAACCAGGGTTTCAAATCTTTATGGGAAACAGTGCGGAAGCATGCATCCTCTAATAGTTCCACATAGATGTTTTTGGTCATTCTTTATTCCCTAATATTTTCTACCCATGATTGACTATATTACTTAAATTTCAGAAAGTTGTATAAATATTTTATAAAGCTATAAACCAAACCCTTAAGAGGGCAACAAGTTGTTTCCGAAACTTGTTGGTTGATATATATAATAATAAAAGTGAATGGATTAAAAAACAAGGTTATTTTATTTCTCTAAGTAATATAAGTAATATAATAAGTTGTTTATTTGCTTTAATTGAGTAAAATGATGAATTTTACACACTGTATAAAGTGATCACTTAAACCAGGCAGTGACTCGTTTTAATCGTTTTAATTGATTATCACAAAAGGTATAAAATTGAATTCGCTGAATTCATTACCAAAACGCGTGTTACGCTATTAACATACTATAAACAAAAGATATTGTCAAGAACACAAGGTTAAACATATGCATGCACTCGGCCGTATTGTTTTCCCGATGAGGTCTCTCTGGGTTAAGCCCGGGTCATCGGTACATGTCCATTATTAGCTCTGGGAAATTGAGTTCGCTTAATATAATACATTACACATATGAATATTTTATTTGTTGTTTCGGCATTCACTTTGTTAAGACATGACAAAATTGTAAAAGTAGCACTTATTTTTTACCACTTGACTAATATATTTATTTTTAACGACTAGTTTCGGAAGCTACAGATGCTTCCATCTACGGGTTTTTGTACAAACTTTATATAAATACTTGTACAACAGACTATTTCTGGAATATAGGAGACTTTCCGTACAATTTTATGTAAATCTAATCATTAAGGGTGTATTTTCAAATATACAATTTAACACGCAAACGTGTCTCTGCGCACATTTTTTTAGAAGATATTATTTATTGGAAAACATTTTTATAATTTTTTTAAAACCTTACCTTCAATAACTCTTTTCTTTTCGAAAACCTAGCCTATAACTAACCTATATATAATATTTGTTTCGAAGAAAAACTTTCTCATAAAATTGTACGTAAAAATCGATTTCTAAGGAAAAGTAAATTTTCTGTTGTATAGTTTATATATTCACACAATGTTTTATATTAAGGCCCAGTAATCTATAGCTTGCAACATAATTTTCTTTAAACTCAGGTAACAATTAACATAATTGATTTTTTTCTTCTAAAATAACTATTTTTGTATTGAAAATATAAGTCTTTTTTCAAAATTAATTATGTTTTAAGAACAAGAAAAAGAAAAGCTTTATGAAAGGTAAGGAGTTACAAAATTAAAAAAAATATATTTCATAAATATTCTAAAAAAATCTAATTCCAACAAATATTATAAATGTACACGAAAGCACATCTCGCCCCTTGTATAACCGGTCGCATACTGAATTGTATGTTTGCAAGTATTCCCTTAAGGCAAAGTGATCAATTCTGCTCATCGGTGCGGAGGAAAAAAAACATTGATATTTATTTTCATCCCACTGGGAATCAAACCAGGGACCGACTCATGGTAGCCAAATACTCTAACCACTACACTAAAGAGACCAAAATAGAATATAATATTTATTAGAAAAGTTATTTTTAAAATCATAAAAGAAATTTGAATTTAGGGTCTCAAACGCATTAATATTTTAATACATTTTTAGCCAATTTGATATATCGCGACATCCCCTAACGTCTTCTATTTATCATTTTTATGAATTTCCCACCCCTCGTTAGGCTTTGTAAAAACAATTAAAAGAAGGTTATAAACATCATCTCTTAAAACACAGCTTTTAAAGCAGACAAAGTAAAGTTTGAGATTTGAGTTTTTAACGTTTAAAGTCTCACACGAACTGAGAACTTTACAAAACGGGAATAAGTTTAACAAACTTTTGGTATAATTTTCAAAGAATTTGTCCCATGATAAAATCACAGCGTTGAAGGCGGAAATTAAATTTGATAAAAATATTATTATTAATGTCATTCGAGAGAAAAATGATGTCAATCGAGGCATCTCTAGTATCAACATCACTTTCATATATTTTTTAAAAACATTAAAAAAATAAATTATATACATAATATAAAAAAAACTAATTGTAACAGAAATTGAAATGATTTTATTTTAAATTATTGAAATTTTGTATCATAATACAATCAGCTCAATAGTAAGCGTTTGACTACTGAACTGGAAGTCCCATTTATATTGTAATATTATATTATGTTTTAATTAAATAAAGAAATAGATTTTCCATTATATATATATATATATATATATATATATATATATATATATATATATATATTTATATATATATACATTTTTTTTTATATATATATATATATATAAATATATATATATATATATATATATATATATATATATATATATATATATATATATATATATATATATATACACACACACATACATAAAGGCAAGGTAGTTAGTTCTGTGCTTCAGGTACTAGTCCTGGGTAATATTGAATATCTATGAAAAAAGAGGTTTTATTCAATAATTTTCACGAAACTAGATTTAGAAAAAAATTAAAAACATTTTAAAACGTTTTTGTTGAAACCTTACTTTGTTTTACAGTTATCCAAAATTTTAGACGAATTCGATATTTAAAGCCCAGTTATCAATAACTCGCAAACATCCAACTCAGAAAGAGACCCTGTTTCCACGCACAATTTTTTTTAGAACTATTATTATTATTTTAGAATGATTATTAAAAAAAATAAAACTCCTTTTCCCTTTCAATAACTCGTTTTTTCAAAACCATATATTCATTTCGAAGAGAAACTTATTTTTTCAATAGGTACAAAAAGGTGTTTTAAGAAGAAAAAAAATCAATTACGTTTAATGTTACCTGGGTTTAACCACTTAACAGTCAAATTTTAGCGAGAAAATTCGTCAGTGTAGGAAATCGTCACCAACAAGTCGAAACAACAATAAAATCAAATATATAAATATATTTGGATCGGGAAAAGCAATACCGTCAAGTTGGAAAACGATTTGCCGAGCAGAACTCGGACTCATCAATGTAATACAAAATAATTGCCCTAATCATGTTCATGTTGGGAACTGGTTAATGAAAATTAAGATTGTAAAACATTTTAAGTGTGTCCAAATACTTGTTCACAAATCTGGATTATCGCCAATTAAATTATCTGGTCAAATTATAAGCTAAAATGATATTTTCTGGAATTTCACGTGTGTGATTGTAATTCAGGATTCGGACCTCACATACTAATAAAAGAGTTTCTGCTCAATACAAAGCTTCTTTTCATATCACCTATATATGTCTCTGGTGAAGTTCTAGTGATTCAAGAACAATGTTACAAAATTGGTTCATATATTATGTATATATACCATATATATATAGAACTTCGAAGAATTTGAATAGTGTGGTTGTCAATAATGGGTAGAATTGGTGAATGTTGCACGTGTGTAACGTCATCACTTTAACCAGCCTATGCAGCCCCGTAAATGCCCAGACTTCCAAATTCTTCTTCATCTTTGATGAGATCTCAAAAAAAAAAACAAAAAAATGGAAAATTAAAGATTCTTTAAGAAAACTATCGATTACTGGGCCTTAACAATATTAAAAATATATATTTTGTTTGCAACATGTAAATGTATGCTGTTGTAAAAAGAAAAATAGATACCTTATCCGAAATATAAACGGTTCCCGAACTGAGTGAACTGACACAAATAAACCTGCTGACACTTGGAGTATCCCGGCCGGTTCACCCACTAACTGGGCGATAGTGAGTCGGGAAGCCTTTTATAAACAATTCCATGGATTTTAATTTATGCACTATCAGTTATTCAACAACCAATTATCGCTGCTTTTCTTTTGCCATGGAGACTATTCTCAAACCCCTGGATATTAATGATTTAACTTCTTCGGATCTTCATCCCTCATTCAATATCACCACCCCGGAGCCGTTATTCTTTGAAGAGTGAAATGAGATAAATATTATTCTTAAAACCCTTATCCGCACCCCAATGGTGCGTAGGGCACTGTGTCTTATAAACGCAGTGTTATCATGATCGTTTTACACATGAAGGAAAGGTGATCAGCCCTCCGCTTCAGGTACCAGTCCATGGTAATATTGAATAAATATTACAGTGGAAAAAATACTTATATTTATTTTACCCCCATGGGAATCGAACCCGGGACCTCCAGAACGGTAGCCGAGCGTGCTGACCATTACACTACGGAGGCGGACAAAATGGACAAAGCGGACAAATTGGCATGAGATAAATATATTGATGATAAATTTTTTACTAC
This sequence comes from Brachycentrus maculatus, assembly GCF_059751285.1. Lineage (NCBI taxonomy): Eukaryota > Metazoa > Arthropoda > Insecta > Trichoptera > Brachycentridae > Brachycentrus > Brachycentrus maculatus. The sequence continues at coordinate 2,817,080 of NW_028280815.1, read as the reverse complement.
AAAAATTTAGTGTAATAATAATTGTAAAATGGACTCTTTCATTCATATTTGTGAATAATGATATTTGAGATAGTAAAGTAGGGTGTGTTAGATTTATTTAAATATTTAATAGTGCAATTAGGATTGCAATTGAAAATAATTATAAAAAGGATTGATATACTCGTAAGTAACTTTTCTACATTTCGTTTAATTTAATCAGCCCCTTTTAAACACACGTGTGCCCGTGACGCATTTTTCTTCTATCAATTTTATTTTGTTGAATGTTTTTTTACTGATTATTTGTAGTACATTCAATAATCTTTATAAAATATATAAAAACATATGCTAAGGATGAAACACGTGTCCACCTCCAGTTTCAAATCGGCAATAACACGATCAAATATCAGCCCTTTTTTACATTTTGTGAAACGCACGGTAAGTTATTTGTCGTTTACCTCGAGAAAGGACAAATACAGGTGTTATTAATGCGAATGAAGGAAGAATTTGCGAAAAAACTCATCCTACGAACTTATTGAGTGATTGTATCTCAGGACAGACTAGCGGGGTTCGTGCTGTTACGAAATAGCGTGATACTGGTGGCATTTGTATTATTAGTGAAGCTAAATAATATTGATATTGTCCGCCGGTTCGATTCCCAGGGGGGTGGGTGGAAATTTCAATTTCAATTTATTTAATATATATATATATATATATATATATATATATATATATATATATATATATATATATATATACATATATATACATATATATATATATATATATATATATATATATATATATATATATATATATATATATATATATATATATATATATATATATATATATATATACACACATTACAAACAATATTCAAGGCGTATATATTGTAATAAAAGTAAGCAATAAGACTTAAAGGTGTAGAAGAATCCCGCTTCGGAAAACTCCTTCGGACACATGGAACAGATCAATATCCAATGTGATATTGTTCAACATAGCGGTAGCTCTTCCTACAGGCATAACCATCGGCAGGTTGGTCCTGTGTATAGGAATGTGAAACAATCTATGCCGACGCTGTCTTAGGTAACTATCGGGAACATACAGACCAATACTCTGGATAATTTCAGGATTATCGATCATACCGCGCAACAATCGATAAAAATGCGTAATCAAAATCAAATCATTTTACACTCCTATATTTATTTAATATTACCCTGCACTGGTCAAGATAACACTGCATCAATACGATACAGTGCCCTGTGCACCATTGGATGAGGGCAAGAGATAAATAAAATAGTGTTGTTTGAAGTAGTACTACACAAAGTGAACAATCAATGATACCCTTGACTGGTCCCTGAAGCGCAAGAGTAATCACCTTGCCTTCATGTAAGTAACGATCAAGATAACACTGCGTTAATATGATGCAGTGCCCTATGCACCATTGGGTGGGGATGAGGGCTAGAAGAATATTGATATTAAGACTTTATTTTACAGTCAAAATGTACAAATACATTGTGCTTCATGAAGCTTTGCGTGTATAAAATGTGGCTACTTACTATTGTTTAGTGACAAAGGAATGCGTAATTAAATGTCTCGATTAGTATTGCAAATGAATATGTATGAATGGCATTCACGAGAAATTGTTAACATCCTGTTATTGTTATTATAACGCCATTCAATATTCCTGTTAAAATTTTGACCTTGTCAATACAAAGAAAAAGAAAAGTGAAATAAAATCTCACCCTTTGCATTCCACAACCATCCATTTTAATTCTTTTTTTATTAAATCAGACACTGGTTTATTCACCCTACGGATGATATATCAATATATAGGTGTCTCAACTTGATATAAAACATCTATGTTTCCTCTTTATATGGAAGAGCATTAAAGTCTGAGCATTTCAGGGCTTACGAACTGCCATTAGGTTGGCTGAAACTATCACTTTATACACTTGTGTAACTTTCCCCATTCTGCACATTATTAAACATCCATATTGCCTTAATTTTTGGAACTTGCGCAATGGTCTCTTTTACATGTTAGTAGCTTTTCAATGTATTTGAAAGTATGGCTGATTGTGGCGCCATCAGTTGAAAAAACTATGAAACTTTGAATGCAGAACGGTGAACCTTACATAAGTGTATAAAGTGATCACTTAGGTCAGAAAAATGCCAGATCGTAAGCCCTGGGATGCTCATACTTCCAACTAAGAAAGTGAAATATCATTAAATGAAATCATAGATGTTTTATCTCAAGTTGTGACACCTATAATACTCGTATAATATTTTTATTAAGTTACCATCCTGCCGTGTTAAAAACTTATATAAACGCAATCCATTTCGTTATGTGTACAAAATTTTTCATGTCGATAACTCTTCTTCTTACAAGAAGGGTTATAATCCTTATGTGCACCAGATGGTGCATAAGTCACTCCTTGGTCTGCACAATTATTTTATGCACTCAATTTTTAACCTCCCAATGTAGTTTTACCCAAAGGTTTAATCGATTTTATATCTTTGTTCATGAAGTTTCTCTTGATAAAAACCACAATTTCTTAAAATCTATTATAAAACACGTGTTTCGATGCCTTCTTCACCATTTTCAAATACCGAATGTACGGTGATTAAAAAGCAAATCTATATCAATTAAAATACTTCACAAAAAAACTTTCTTCAAAAATATTGAGGTAAGGCAAAAATGCGATTTTCAAAAAAATGTCACGTACTATTTTATTATTATTATTAAAATGTAAGAATTGTGAAGTATACCCCTAAATACAAATTTGTTCTGACTAAATGGCGTCGTTAACAGGGTTGGTGGTCTGGTGTGAAGAAAGAGAATTTGAAGGTATTTTCCCTTCATATCCAAAAAAAAGTACCTATCCTTTACAAGGAAATATATCCCCCTCGCCTCGGTATATTTCTGATTTTGAAGATTTATTATTTCGACGATTCGATATGAAAAAAGCGCTTGTCGTTAATGACCAAAAAATGTGATCATTTTTACTTTTCCAAATCCACCTGAGAACAGAGCATATATATATATATATATATATATATATATATATATATATATATATATATATATATTTATATATATGTGTATGTATATATATATATATATATATATATATATATATATATATATATATATATATATATATATATATATATATATATATATATATATTTATATTTATATGTATGTATATATATATATATATATATATATATATATATATATATATATATATATATATATATATATATATATATATATATATATATATATATATATATATATATATATATATATAAATATATATATAAAGACGTATACACACACACACACACACAAATACATATTAATAATATCTGTGTTCAAAATATTGAACTTTACTTAATAATTTATAAAGATTTCTAAATTATAATGATTATTGAAGAGATTCGTGTAATTAATTTATGGTAAAGGTAAAAAAATATCATCGAGTGACGAAAATAAAGCATTAAATATTACATCGAAGTATAATTCTTTTATATTAATTCTGACCCCGCCGGGATTGTACCTAGGTCCATGAACAAGGCACTCATACGCACTAACCACAATGTCACGGACAGAAATATAATCATTACTAGGGCTAACATAACACATCTCTTAATTATGCACTCATTTGGCGCGAATAATACAATTTAAAACATCGAGCGCGAAAACACGAGCCACTTCCGGCGCCGCGCTCATTTCCGGCAAGGCATTCAACCGCTCGGAGTCGGAAGCAAAAAATGTAAAAGATGGCGGCGACTGTCATGGCGTCACTTCCGACACTTTCCCGCCTGTTTTACCGCAAACTGCTTCGACATATACATACTTATTCACAACACACGTGTCTTTGTGTCATACGTGTGAGGTGTGAAAAATACAGTGGCGACAAGACAAATACAAAAAAAGTTACTTTACTGCATTCTCTAGTATGATGAATTACCTTCTAGCATTGAATTAAAATGACGTTATTTAAAAGAAAACACTTGTTTTTTACCACTCGATTTATATTTATTTTATTTTAACGTCCAGTTTCGGATGCTTAGCTTCTGAAATTAGTCGTCATAATAAAATAAATATAACTCCAGTGGTACAAAACAAGTGTTTCTTTTAAATTTCATCATATAATCAAACATTTGATTATATTTTTAAACTTTAAAACAATCTCCTGAAAAATCAATTTTTTTGATAAATGACGTTGTTGAAAGGATTGAGTGAAATGAAATTATGGGATAATCCTGGCTTGAGAATTGATTTAGAGGTTCGATTGCAGTACTAAATCAGTGTTGAGACTAACATTAAAATGATTTAAATACAAAAATATACATAAACATAAAACATCCCTTCACTATGACATTAATTAATTTCTTCCCCCCACATTCCAACCCTACCAGGCATCTGTTGATGCTTTTTTAATTACACAGTTTTTATCATACGAATTCGCGTTAAAACCAGATTGAAAAAATATAATTCCAACATGTTCATATAACTTAAGTATTATATATTCATGAGTAAGTATCCTTTCGCAAAGGTAATATTTTAAAGTTATTTATTACACGCCATTTCGCTTCAAATAAAAAATATACATCACCTAGTATTTTTCTTGAAATTTTTGTGCTGATAATTTGTGTCTTATTAACTTTAGAAAATAAAACTTGAACTTTGTTTTCAATCACTTATATGATTAACTGTACTCTTTGCATTCTAATAAACTAAAATAAATTCATAACAAGGTTAAGATATTTCGGAAATTAAAAAAGCATTAAAGCAAAATAACATTACTAATAACCAACATATTTTAAGTTTTTAAGTCCTATTTCAAATATTTTCCCTTTTCCTGGAAATATTTATAATAAAAATTCCACGCCTTCATCCCCTCTCACTTCACTTAATTACACACTCCTTTATCCTGCCTACTCACCCAACTTTGAATATTGTTCTGTTTTAAGTTTAGCACATATCCATCCCTGAAGATGATAAGGTGCTTGTCGAAACTGATTGGAAAAAAGTACTTAAAATAAAAGTTACAAAAAACATTAGCCACAACATTTTGAATTTGTCCAAATACGTTTTCACAAATCTGGGTTTTTCTCCACTTAGCAGCTATTTTTACATTTTGACATCTCAAGATAGATGAAAAAGAAAATGGAATTTTGGTGCGTGTGTAAAGTGATCACTTAACCAGCCTTTGATAGGTCATTAGCCCTGTATATGCACAGACTTCCATATTCTTCTTCAACTACGTTGAGATGTCAAAATGTTAATTATATTAGTGCTTGCCTAATTGTGAAATTGACAGTTCGATTCCCGCCAATTGCAAAACAAATTCAAGAAAGATTTATTTTTAATCGGTCTGGGTGTTTGTGATGCATTTTTCATATATACCTTCCCTAGCCTTACTATCCTACCTGCAGAAAAGCCTCTATAAGAAGAAGCTTTGTGGGTTATTCATTTTAAAGAAAAATAATAATACAGCAATCATTCGATGAACATCGCTCGTGATAAAGATTATTTACATCATAATTTCATTTTAATGACTTGATGATGGAATAATTTTTCGAAACCGGTAATCACAAATAAGTGTTTAAAAAAGTGGTATTACATAAAGTAAACAATGGATGGTACCACACCACAAAGTTATCAATGCTTTTAATATTCAAAAAACATTATTTATATCACTCAATTTAGTTCGATTCTATAAATGTGCGTAGCTAAATCCCCGGAAACGGACTGAGACATCAATAAAAAGTATAATTTTGCCTTCAGATCATATCTGCCGTCGATATATTACATCCTTCCCCGACACAAGTAATTGAATTACTCTTCTTACAACGTTTTGCGTGCGTAATGATTTACGTCCCGAGATGTTTAACGGCGCGTCACAAATGACGTAACTGTTCAATGTTTTGGAAGGGAGTACGGCCGCTTCACAATCCCTTATTAAATAATACCCAATATCATAAAGTACCTACCCAGCCAAAAGATTTAAATACAAACTATCCGAATAAGGGACGTGGTATTCATAAAATACAAATTAAATTCTCCAAATTATAGTCAGGAGGATATCATTCCATAAAAAAATGGTTAATATTTTGACTGTTAAGTTAACGGACTGAAGAAAAAAAACAGTCTCTATTTAAGTCGCGGTTTTATAAATATTCATGATTTTTTCAAAACTTCGTCAAGAAATTTTGTTATCATAACTCCGACGAAGGTCGCCAATGAGGAAATCAGTAACTTTTATAAAATTTAATATGAAAGGTTTACGAGAAAAACTGTTAATATTTTTTAACAATATTTAATAAAATAACAATTTTTATATTTTTACCGTCTCTAATTGATGTACCATAATTACTTGCCAAAGAAAAATAATAAAAACAGATTGAAATTATTGAAAAACAAAATAATCACCATTAAACCAAAATTATAAATTCCATAAAAGTTTAACAGGCGTACAATTTAAAATTTTACGCTTGACTGCAAAAATTCGTGGGTGCAGGATCCTTTTCTGTCCATTATTTTAACTAACAACGATTTTTTAATTGTTCTATGTTGGTATTCCGTTGAATTTTCCATTATCGCTTTTCACTGCGAGAGCACTCCTGAAATTTTAGTAATTATTTGGAAAAGACCGAATATTAAAATGTAGAGAGATTCTAAGGATCTGATATTACTCATTGAACGTTTCTAAATGATTTGTGACGTTCTTAAAATTATTTTAATCTTTTTAACGCTGATGTTTCACCACATCATTTAGTTTTATGGCTTTTCTGGTACGTCTCTGCTATTGAAAATAGGAATTATTTCTATTGGACGCCTAGCACGCAAGGTTTCTTTATTAATTCGCTATCAATTTTTTATATTTATATTTACTTATTTTAATACGAACAAAATTTTCAATTATAATTTTGATAAAAATAGATGGAATTTGCATGTATTATTTATCTTGTATATTATGTACAAGGTTTAAAGACCAATTAGTAGATTTTCGTTTCTTCTAGCTAAAATCATGTTTTATTTTAGGGACAGTCTGGTATAGGTCAACCAGGAACTTGTCAGCATTTGCTCATTGCTGGGAGGAAACCACGGAAAACTCCTCGAGAGAAGGCGGACTGTTGACTGTCGTTAACAGACCTTCCGTTCCACTAGAAGAGGGTTCGGCAATTTTTGTCCTAGCTTGATTTATGGTACCACTGTCCTTCGCTAATTTTATCATTTATGATACCACTTCTCTTAAGAGTTCTTATGGACTAACATGGATACGATTTCGGACAGATCCTCACTCAGGCTCCTGCAACGCGCCTATAATTTTGAGACTAATAATTAAAATAACCATATAAGGCTCAATCTTTGACATTCGTAAAGATGTTATCTGTTATTTAGCACGGTGCTTAGCCCACCTTTATGAGATTTATGGTCAAGTAAAGACTAAGCCAATTCGACGAAGTGCCCTATGTACCTAATGGGTGGAAATAATATCAGTTTTATTTTCTAAACATATTTGAATTTGAGGATTTTTGCAATGTCATTCGCGAAGCCAAACTGAGGTAAGTAATGTGTACATTTACCCCTAATTATAGTATACGTACCAGGTACATAGTAGGGGTTGGTATTATCCTGTAATTTATCACCCCCGAAACAAATGGGGATGCTCACGGCTACCCGACTGGAACCGATTCTAACTGGAATATGCTCGTATCCTCGAATAACGCAAAACAACTGATTTTTAATATGACGAAATTCATAAATTCTCAATATTATTAATATTTAAAGCATTTACTTTGTGGTTAGTCATTTTTACTTACTTATTTTTTACAAAATTTTTAATAATATTAGTATATAACCGAAATTAGTATTTGACGAAATTCTTTCAAACACATTTACAACCTACCATTCTATAGTCAGTTCTATACCTGTATATGAATTGATGGCTTTAAATATTCGATGTATCGAGATGATAAAATGTTATTCGTCGTCGAATAAAAGGATAAGTAATACGTAATAGAATTTAGCGAGTCGCAGTGTGCATTTATAATAAAAGAAAGGTAATGTCATGCTTTTCATTAGGTAAATCTTGAGTCAACCAATAGAAAAGCAAAGTACATCAGAGACTGTTAAAAACTTATAAGTTGTGGTCCTTTGGTTAGTGTGCCCACTCTACCACAACTTGATTTCTATATTTAATAGAAGGCCGCTTAGGCATACAAAAATAGTATGAAATTGAAATATTCGTGTATGTAATAAAAACACTAAACGCAACATTTTAGTGTGTCCAAATACTTGTTCACAAAATCTGGATTATCTCCAATTACAGGAGTAACTTTCATATTATTAAAAAAAACAAACGCGCTAAGAGTGTAAGAAATGAAGAGACTCTAAGAAGCATATCTAAGAGCTGAGTCGCAAAATTGCTTGATGTATAAGGGTTTAAAAATGTATGATGAGATGCCTGAATGTATGAAGAATGAAAAGTGTCTGAAAGAATTTAAAAATAAATGTCTAAGTTACTGTAAGGAAATGTAAATATATAAAGATGATGTAAATGTATATAATAGTTTATATTAGTTTTAATATAAGCTAACTTAAGAAATAAATAAAAAATAAAAAATATATCTGGTACGAGTCTACGAGACAATAAGAAACACCAGGATAAGAGAAATATAAGAGATGGAAGATGTCGTTAGATCGAGAAGACAATGGTATGAACATTGTGAGGAAAATGGAACAATCCAGACTCCCCCACATTGCGATGGACAGCTAACCCAAAAGGTAGACGACTCCCGGGCAGACCACCAAAGAGATGGATTGGCATTGGATTAACCTGACCACATTCAAGAATTTGGCATACCTGATCGTGCCTTGTTTTTCTCGGTCTTCCTCTGTTCCTTTTTCCAATTACATTCACCTCATAAATTTGTTTAACCGTTCTTTCCTCACTCATTCGTTCTACATGTCCAAACCATCTCACCACACCTTTCTTAATTTTATCGGTAATTCTTATCTCAGCTTTGCATTTCTTCTTTATTTCACTATTCGAACATGTATCATACATCGTTTTGTCGCACATTCTTCTGAGAGAACATAACAATAATAATAAAAACACAAATGAAATTTCTCATACAAAATATGAGTTCGTTATCGGTTCTCCACACGTACCTACATATTTCTCGAGGTGTGTTAATTTAGGGATAATGGTAGGGAGGGGGTGCGGACAGGCCTAATATTTTTTGCATAGACTTTTCGTTACAAGGTCAAAGGCAATTGTGGATACGCGCAATAGCATCGGAATGGAAGTGGTTTAAACCGAAACGGTAGAGGCATAACCGAATCGCGCTTTGATTTCCATTTATATTGGTTTTTAACGACGAAAGAGATGGAAAAGTGTGGAACTGCGCTGTAAATATCGGCTTACTCTATATTCCGTGGCCGAGGGGCTGGTGCCGCGATCTCCCCCATTCTTCACGGAAATCATACCTCCTTTGAAGATATAATCCCATAACACCAATATTATCTCGTGACTATACTTACACGTGGACCGGTGATTCTCAACATGGACCAACAAAGTGTAAAAGCAATAACTACTTCTACTTCTTTTCAACATTTTGAGTGTGTCCAAATACTTATAGCAGTTATTTTTCATATTATTTTTTGACATCTCATCAAAGATTAAGACGAATATGGAATATGAAATATGATATGACTTCCATATTCGTATTCCATATAATTAGAGATAATCCAGATTTGTGAAGTATTATGAAGAAGTATTTGGACACACTCAAAATGTTATAAATAAATAAACTGGTCAAATTATAAGCTAAAATAATAAAAATGAATATGATATTTTTTGTGTTTCTCATGTATGTGATTATAATCCAGAATTCGGACCTCACATACTAAAAAAAGAGTTTCTGCTCAATAAAAAGCTTCCTTTCATCTCACCAATAGATGTCTCTAGTGATTCAAGAACAATGTTTTAAAATTGGTTAATATATAATATATAGAACTTCCTAGAATTTGAGTAGTGTGGTTGTCAATCATGGGTAGAATTGGTGAACGTTACGTGTAATGTGATGACTTAAACCAGCCTATGATGGTCGTAAGCCCTGTAAATACCCAGAATATTTTTCTTCATCTATGTTGAGATGACAAAAAACCTCTAAGTTCCTAAAAAAAAATCATTTTGACATCTCAATAAAGATGAAGAAGAACATGGAAGTCTGGGTATTTGTAGGGCTTATAACCTGTTGGTTGGTTAATTGATAATTTTAAACACGTGTAACATTTACCATTCTACCCTAACTCATCCCTCCCTAACTTACCCCCCACACTTATTATCCCACCCATCCCTATCAGTACAGATAATTATTTATCCTTAATCATGCTTTAGCTTATATTCACACCCATAGAAGCATCTGTAGCTTCTGAAACTAATCGTAACAATATGACACTGAAGTAAAAAAACGAGTGTTTTATTTATAATTTCACCATTCTACCCATGATTGACAACCACACTATTAAATTCTTCGGAACTCTTACGTATATCATAAAATCCCATGACGCTTTATGTGTGAGTCCCCCGAAGTCATCTATGGTTGGTTTGAGAAAGTTTCTATTTAGCAGAGACCCTTATATTTAGATGTGTGCAAAATCTTAACCGGATTATTTTACATACTAGGACGCCTGAAAACATGACAATTTTTTTAAACTTAATTTTAATAATTAATGAATTAACTAACATTAAAATTATTTAACTTCATTTTAAGAATAATTTTATTCACAGCATTTTGGCTATGTTCAAATACTTGTTCACAAATTTGGGTTTCTCCACAAAGGAGTTATTTTTTTTAATAAATTTTATTTCTCCATAATTTAATCATAGTTTTTGACGGGGTATTTTATGAAAATGGCAAAAGATGCCGATGGTTATGCCTGTAGGAAAGGCTACCGCTATGTTGAACAATATCACATTGGATATTGATCTATTCCATGTGTCTGAAGGAATTTCCCGAAGTGGGATTCTTCTACATCTTTAAGTCTTCTTGCTTACTTTTTAATGTATACGCTTTTGTCTATTATTTGTAATATATATATATATATATATATATATATATATATATATATATATATATATATATATATATATATATATATATATATATATATATACATATATATATAAATATATATATATATATATATATATATATATTTATATATATATATATATATATATATATATATATATATATATATATATATATATATATATATATATATATATTTTAAATTAATTTTCATTGAAGATAAATCATCTATAATTACAAAAATTATTATTTTTATTAATATTTTTTTATTATTATATATAATAAAAATAAAACAATTTGAGAAACACTGAAATAAGCAGTAAGCGAATGTGCCAAAGCAATTTCTTTTGAATACTTGAATAAATGACGTGTTTTATATTAAAATACATGGAATCTTGATACAATATAATAGTTACGGTTGTCTTTAATATTCGATACATAATGCGTATGTCCATCTCCGTAGTGTAATCGTCAGCATGCTCGGCTATTGTACTGGAGGTCCCGGGTTCGATTCCCAGCGGGGGTTCAAATAAATAAAAGTGATTTTTTTACTCTAATATTTATTCAATATTACCCTGGACTGAATCACCCTTCCTTCATGTGTTAACTAACGATCAAGATAAAAATGCGTTTATATGATGTAGTGTCCTATGCACCATCATGCGGATGAGGGTTTTTGAATGAATGCGTATGGATGTATTTTGGTTTCAATGCAATAAATTTAAAAAAAAATCCTAATATATTACATTTGCTAATACGTATACCATATTATATCAAGCGGACGGTTGCATACATCGCTCACTCCTTTCAAGAACGTCAGAAATCAAAAAACTTGATTTATCAGGAGAACGTTTTTAAAGTTTAAAAATATAATAAAATGTATTAAAAATAAATATCAAGCCACTTATTAAACTTTTTACTGTGCAACAGATCTTTTTAGGTAAAACTTGAAGGTTTGTTCTCCATTTGAAAAATATGTAGTATATTTCAAAAAATAATTAAACAGTACCTTTTTTTCAAAATGCAAACACAACACTTACTGCCCTGTAGCGGGTAAATATTAAGTTAAAAATATGCTGCTTTTGCTGGGATATAGTACATTTTCTGGGCACTCCGAAAACATGCACAACTGAAAATTGACGATTTTTGATTTATGACGTTCTTGAAAGGAGTGAGCGACATGTATACTAAGATAAGAAACGCTTTCTGGGTTTTGTATCAGTACGCATCGCTCTACAGCACAGGTTGACAAAGTGTGGCTCGGGACCTTTGAAGTGCGGCTCCGGCACAGATATCCGCGAGAAAGCTCTTCGACTCTACGTATTCATACAAACAACCTTTTTGAAGCATGAACCTTATTAAAAGCAAACTGAGAGTTCGTCTTACTGACAAGAACCTGGGAACGTGCTAAAAATAACGACATACAAACCTGACTTGATCAATATTTCAAAGGAGATGCAAGGACACTATTCCCAATAAGTAGTATTGTTATGGATACCTTACTTAGAAATTTTTTTTATCAACGAATAAATTCATAATTAAGTGTGAAATCAATTTTTATTGAGTGTATCCGTAATTTAATGACGGTCTAAAATCATAATAAAGGTATACTAGAATTGAGAAAGATGTGTTGAGATGGTTTGGACATGTAGAACGAATGAGTGAGGAAAGAACGGTAAAACAAATTAATGAGGCGAATGTAATTGGAAAAAGGAGCAGAAGAAGACCGAGAAAAACATGGAACGATCAGGTATGCCAAATACTTGAAAGTGATCAGGTTAGGTTAGGTTAGGTTAGTTAGTTAGTCGTAATAATTGACGGCTATATATGAGGAGATGCATGAACGTGGAAGAGTCGAAGAATATTTGCAAAGACAGAGTGGTGTGGCGTTCTATTCTCACTGCCTACCCCTGCTGAGAAGTGGCGTGATGGTTAATTAGTTTTTTTTTACTAGAATTGCGTACAGATTTGGCTCTCAATCAATTTTTAATCGTTGTAATTTGCATATTTGGCATCAGTTGAAGGATTGGTGAAGTATTTATTAATCTCATTCCCTTTGAATTGACACTTTTAAATGGACATCTCAACCGTAAAGTGAATAATCCAGTGTCCGATATAATAAATAAAAAGAATATTATTTTATTATCTCAACGTAGATGAAGAAGAGTAAGGAAGTCTGGGAATGTACAGAGCTTACGACCTCATAGGCTGGTTTAAGTGATCACTTTACACAAATGTAATAATTCTATCCATGATTGACAACCACATTACTCAAATTCTTGAAACTTCTATATATTATTATATATTGCTCAAACTCGAAACACAGTAAACGAGAGTTCCCTCTTTCATTTGTATCTGAGGTCGGAATCCTGGAATTTATTCAAATACCCGAGAAACGCTAGAAAACAGCATTTTTAATTTTTATTTACGCTTATAATTTGATCAGTTAATTTATTTACAACATTTTGAATGTGTCCAAATACAAAATCCAGATTTGTGAACAAATATTTAGACACATTAATTGTTTTCTCGTATTTTAAGTAAATGTTTCACTGGTATTTTGATACAAACGAGTATAAAACGAAGCGAGCACAATTAGAGACTTACTGATCAATGTGAAAGGTCCTCTAATGAATATCGGAGACAGTTAATTACTTGTAAGTGGAGCAAGTCGGCCCATTTGTTTGTTAACTGCCAACATGCTGTGGAGTGTGGAGGGTCACATTAGCGTCCGCTGCTTGAACCATGGGGTATCCAACACATTGTATGCTTTATTGTCCATAATTACGCGGAGTAATGATGGGGACACTGCGACTTGTTCCAAGAAGAATAATTGACAAAATAAACACCACAATATCGCACTTTATAACAGCTCAATTAATGTAATTCCAGAGTATACCGAAAGTGAAAAAATTATAAAAAAAACTACAGCTAAAAAGTAGAACAGCCACGGGTTCTCTAAAAAACACATTCTTTGAACTTGTGGATATATGTACACACACATATATATATATATATATATATATATATATATATATATATATATATATATATATATATATATATATATATATATCTTTACATATATATAAATATAAATTTATATATATATATATATATATATATATATATATATATATATATATATATATATATATATATATAATGTCGAAATACGTATTGAGGGTATCTTAATACCCCTTTATTTTTTCTTAGTCGTCATAAAATTTGGGATGCAAATTCTCCGGTATTATCGGTGTGACGTATTTAGCCGATGAAAGATTCATTATTTCGGTATTTGAGGACGGATTCACTGATGTGGATCTTCTGAATGATCGGATCTCATCCATTTCTAATCTAATCTTACATTGTGGTATCACACGTCAAAAAAATGTTATCTCGGTGCTAGTCAGGTAAAAAACAAAAAGCGAAGTAGTATAGACACTGTCTATGTGCCTGTATGCAATATACATAAGTGATTGAATCACTGAATCCTTATCATGAAAAAGTTTCATAATATCCACATTTTCCAGAGACCTTGCTCTACAATTTATCAGTGATTCCATGAGTCAGTAAAACGTTGATGATTCTCCCTCATCTCCCTGATGAAAGATCGATCGTTCAATAGAATCGGTCTTAATGAACAGATCACTGAAATGATGCGGATCTTCTCAATGACCAGACTTGCCTGCTAATATGGAACGCACGTCGATAAGTACCCATGAAATTGTCTAAAGTAACTCCTAACTCCTGAATTAACATGAGAATAGTAATATTTAAACGAACAAAGCGAAACAATGGGACGAATATGATACGCTCCAGCCAAGTTATGATATTATGTTTGGGAACCCTTCGCTTTAATAACTAGTTCAAGTAATCTTGGGTATCTTTTATCTTAATTGTCTCGCAAGTGATTATTAACGGTTATTATTCTTTGAGTCGCTGATCTCTACCAAGTGACAAGATTAATACTTTGACCTGGAGACAGAGAGATATGTAAAGCATTTCCTGTCAGACAATTGCTCAGTGTCCTATATTTTCAGGAAATTTATTGAAATGCTAAAACTAGCTAACTAAATAAGTACAGTAGATATTAAATTGTTTCGGCATTCACTTTGCGGTAAGACATAATGATATTGTAATAGTAAAACACTTGTTTATTACCACATGAGTTATTTTTTATTTTAACTTTATAAATTTCTTTAATTTTAAAATTCACATTTCACAAACTGAAAAAAATATTTGCAGGAAAAAGCCGCACAAGTTGCTACTTGTCTGCGTGTATTTTGGGCGCAAGATATTTCTAGGAGAGGCCGGTTAAGAGAGCGTCTAAATATAGAGTATATATATATATATATATATATATATATATATATATATATATATATATATATATATATATATATATATATATATATATATATATATATATACATATATATATTGTATAAATGCGTCGGGTTGTGGTCCCGTGATTAGTGTCGCCGACTCAGAGTCTTTTGGCTTTTTGTTTGCCGAGTCAGAGATTTTTGGTTCGAACCCATTCTACTTATTTCTAATAATGAACCGCTTAGGCTCACAGAAATAGTATGAAATTTATTTTTAGAAATAGTATTTTTGTAAATAATAAAAACACAAATATATACATTCGTAAAATCTACGATTCACATCGTCACATGGACATCCAATCTGTGGGAATCCAAGAAATTGAAATGTCGTTATTTTCGTTGTACTTTATCCCACCGAGCGGCACAGTTAATAGCCGGAATCTTTTCTTGTATCACCACCAATCTTGTTGGTGTTTTGTTCTCCTCCTAATCGAAATTCTGAAGAAATATTATCTCCTTTAACAGAATGTCTGCCTCCTGCCTCCTGCCTCCTGCCTGGTGATGTACCCCACAAATTGCTATTGCAAGTAAATCGAAAACTTCAGGGGTTTCACAACCTACTGTTGAAAATTAAGCTTTTCACTCATTTACTGAGTAACATTCACCATTCTACTCATGAATAAGCTTCCACAATATCAATTTTTGAAAATTCTACATACCCATATAATTGGCAGTGTTTTCATAAGTCTGTTATAACTTCTTAACGCCATATTCGGGATTTGATGTGAAGATTTTGAGCAGAAATCTTTTTTTATTGGAAATAGTGGGACCGTTTTTCTTGATTACAGTCAAATTTAAACACATTGTTTAAAATAATTTGCAAAATTTCATAACGTATTTTGAAGTTGAATTAATATTTGAAAAACGTCATTTTATTTTTTATGGATGAATACCTTTATACAAAATACATAATGTAATATTATGTGGAAACAGAGAAACCCAAAAAAAAAACTCTTTAATTGACTATAATGAAAAATGAACTCTTTTCTTTAAACACCTTTTTTGTAAAAATAGTAAAGAATTATTGTAAAAAGTAATTAGTTAATCTTCAAATTCCACTAAATATTTTCAAATAATTTTAATTTTGGAAAAATTACAGCGCCATTTTACTTTAGTACTAATTTAGTAATATATTTGATGTGTCTTAGACATTTTAGAATTCGGCGAACATATGTTCTGTTTTAGTCACCCTTAGGCTCGAAGATTACATGTTCCCCTAGTGCTTACTAAGACAAGTAGACATAATATAAGAGAGGTTTAATTATTCCCTTCCCTAAATACTTAGACAGCATTTAACGAAGGTAAATTAATACGCTTAAGAAAAATCATAGTTACTATAATTAAGTGATCTATCATATACAGAACCTTACAGATTATTTAGATGGGGTGGTTAATATAATAATATATTATCTCTGTTCAAGAAAAAGTTTTGAAACGTACGTAGATTTGACAAGTATGTACGTGGATTTACGTACAAGCTAAACAAGCTGTAGAACACGACGGATTCTTCAGTTCTTTGGACACGTTGCGCGTGGCAATGAGGATAGCCTGGAACGACTGGTTGTGATCGGTAGTCTGGAGGGGAAGAGAGACATCGTATAAATTTTGCTTTCTATTTTTTTTTATTTGATCAAACTGAGTCACAGTAACGTGTGGCTGGATACAGCTAGTCGTTAATATGAATCAAAACACGATTTACGATTCTACTGAAATTATTTATTTATGTTTATTTTAACGATACTGGGCTGTGTTAGCGTTGCGATTTTAAGCACATTTGATATAAAATAAACAATAATTTTGAAGACAAATATAGATTTTAAGACTGTTTCTCTTTGTGAGAGAGCATTGTCAATCTTTAAAAAAAAAATTATATGATGAAGGAAAATTATGTTGTAGAGCTGAAAACAAAAACGGGTTGAACTCAAAAGCTTGGCTTTTGGCAGAGTCAAACGTCAATGTTCCCAAATACTCGTATCGTGTCTAGTAATTCCAAAAGCCTAGCTTTTCAATATGCACGACTATGTATAAACACATATCTCTCAGGTGCATTTAGAAAAAATAAACAAGTTAGTTTATAAAGAATTGGGGGTGAGAAGTGGCATCCTTATTATAAGGTTGCGAGAAGGGGTGGCTTTCAGAAGGATGGAAGTGGAAGCGAGAGATTGATAAGTTCGCTTGTGATAATGATGCAGAAAATAGAGAAAGCACTCCTCCATTTTTAAGATTTTTTAAGAATTTAAATATGGCGGTGCAACAATGAAATTCATTGAAAAAATATCAACCTTATTCAGCTGGTTGAATTTAGTGGGCACATAGTTCAAGTATACAATAAATATTTTTCAAATGGAGATAAAGATAAAACCTTCAGGTTTTATCTAAAAAGATCTATTGCACAGAAAAATTTTAATAAGTGGCTTGATATTTATTTTTAATACATTGTATTATATTTTTAAACTTTAAAAACGTTCTCCTGAAAAATCAAGTTTTTTTTATTTATAACGTTCTTGAAAGGGGTGAGCGATATGTTGCTGTTGTTAACCCAAATAAATAAAATAAAAATAATAAATGAAAATAAATAAATAAAAATTGGTTGTCCTTATCGGAATTCGTAGAGAATATTTGACCACTGTATTATCCTCACATTAATTTGGAATAATGAAAAACCAATAACGATTCGTCAGCCGTTTTATTATTTCGATTTGTATTTTGTTCAGGTGACGCGATCACGCCGAGCACCCGCCCAGGGTGGCGCCGCAACCCCCCGTATCCTGACCACCCTCAAATAATGATGACAAACAAATTCAATTGTATAAATACATCATTAAATGGAGTGGCGGTGTTCTGCCTCGTCATCACGTCTCTACCAACTCGCTGGGCCCGATGATATGATCAAAATCCTGCTTGCGATTATGAATCACTTGAAGAAAAAGTATGTAAACAGCACGTGGAATCGAGTAAGAAGGTACAATTCACATATCCCTCATTAGGTGCAAAAATGTCGTAATTGCACTTTTACAAATATTTATTTTAGAAATATTTTAATTTGTTGGCGACGGATGTAAGAGGTCAAAATAAAATATGGAACCAAGGCAAAATAAAGGAATGGGTAAATGATCAAGAGTTAATTTTATGAAAATTGTAATTATTTCTCTTTTTTCGTTCTCTTTTCTGTGTTTTTTTCTCTTTTTAGTGTGTATATTAGGTTAAAATCGTTAAAAACAAAAAAAATGTACTAAAAAAGAAGACACACAAGGTGACTTGGTGGGTCTCTGCAAAAAAAAAGTTTCCATTATGTATAAATTGTGATTTAAATAAATGTATACAAATAAAAATAAAAAAATACAGGAGATGCCATTCAGACGTTGTAGCGACAGAAATAGCGCCATTTGACTCAATTCTACAATGACACCAGCGCCATCTCGCAGCATTTCACCACGAAATCAATTCTGTCGATATGTTTTCCTATGTAAATAGTCTTTCCGCACATTTTGATATATTAAACGTGCTTTAAAAAGTGTAATTATGTCATTGTTGCACCAAATGAGCGATATGTAAACCCGTATTCAAAAATCCCGTTTATATTTAACTTTCTAATAAAAGTTAAAAACAAACAATTGGCCTATAATTACTCCTGTATCTTACCCATATCCAGTGAAAACTGATATTTAGTAATTTAACATCAAGCCTCTTTTCCACAGCAAAGAGCATAGAATGCTACGTTACTCTGGTTTTTTAAAACATTCGCCTTTCAAATTCACACTCGGTTATTTTTTCGACTACTTAATTATGTACAAATTTTTAAAATTTAAACATTATTCATCTGCAAAATAAATGTAATTTATATCAAATGTGCCTAAAATCTCAATGCTAACGCAGCCTAGTGTCGTCAAGGTTAACAAAATTATCAACCTCAATAAATATAAATTTTTGATTGCTCTATATTTCTTGCGCTTTCTCTATTCTATTCTTTGTTCGAGAACTGTCAGTTTTACAGTTAGTTTTCTTATTAGACAAATAATTTAAATTTAAATAAGATTTTTTGTTTAGATTTCACGATGTTTTTATTTAAGAGAAAAATATTATTTACGATTTATTTCATTATTGCATACTAGTACATAAAATCGCACGATTTGTTCGTTTTTTAGAGTCATCTTCTCATAGATTCCCTGGGATAGATACGCTGGGTACTTTGCTTAATTTATAATTTAAACAGTAAGAAAAAAATTACACTTTTACATCACCTGTTCAGAAGGTCCCGGGTTCGATTCCCAAGGGGGTCAAATAAATATAAATCATATTTTCACTCCAATATTTATTCAATATTACCCTGGACTGGTACTTGAAGTGGAGGGCTGATCACCTTTAGCTTATGTGTTAACGATCAAGATTACACTACGTTTATATGATGCAGTGCCCTATGCACCATTGGGGTGGGGATAAGGGTTTGAATGAATTTAAATCTTATGAAAATTTTCTTTATTTTTATTTTTGTTGATCGTTGAAATAAATAAAGTCTTGTGATATATATGAAAAGACAAGGGGAGATAATCCAATGGAAATGCAAGGACGGCTTCCGTAAAGAAGATTACGTGAGAAAAACGCGGCAAGGCTTTGTAGGGGCATGAGAGAAATGAGGATATTAAGAAAGAATGCAGCGCTGATAGGAGTAGGTTCACTCGCTGAATGGAGATTGCAGATAGAATGGAGATGAAAAGAATGATGGGGTATTATTCTGTTCCGTACATGCTGTAGATATCTGAATTTTACATTTTTAAAATTATGTTTATTTGGTATATTTGGTCAATTTTTTTCTTTATTATAAGATTCCCTAACTTAGTAGACTCAAAAAATATTTGTTTGATTTAAACATTAATACATTCCTTAAATGGATTTATATTGTATAAACTTTAATTATTGATTTTTTGATATCTCAAAATAGATTGAGAAGAATATGGAAATCTGAGCATTTACAGGGTGGGTTTACGACCGTCATAAGCCCTGTAAATGCCCAAATTTCCTTTTTCTTTTACATCTATGTTGAGATTTCATAAAAAAATAAATAACTCATTTTTCTCCTATAATATGACTCATATAATCCAGATTTCTGAAAAAATATTCGGACACACTCAAAATGTTGCAAACACAAATCGCTCACTCCTTTCAAGAACGCCATAAATCAAAAAACTTGATTTTTCAGGAGAACGTTTTTAAAGTTTAAAAATATAACACAATTTATTAAAAATAAATATCGAGCCACTTATTGAACTTTTTACTGTGAAACAGATCTTTTTAGGTAAACCCTGAATGTTTTTTCTCTATTTGAAAAATATTTAGTTTATTTAAAAAAATAATTAAACCATACCTTTTCTTCAAAATGCAAAAACAACACTTTTTACCCTGTACCGGGTAAATATTAAGTTAAAAATATGCCTCTTTTGATGGGATATAGTACATTTTCTGGGCATTCCGATAACATGCACAACTGAAAATTGACGATTTTCGATTTATGACGTTCTTGAAAGGAGTTAGCGAAATATATTTCCAAAATGAATTTTTTCATATATATTTTTACACACATTGATGTTTTAAGAAAGCTTAACTTTATTTTTATCGTCAACCATTTTGATTCTTTTGAAGCTCTGTTGAAATATCGCGATAGAATTTCACAGTTCCGCGGGGGACAATTCGCAGTGGAAAAACCGCTGACTGGCGATTTGCGGAATTGGATTTTTCCCTAACGAATTTGATTTTCAAATTATCCCGTTCGCATAACTGCGTCCGTGCCTTATCGCGCAGATCTGCGGGGCTCCATATTCCAGCAACAGTGTAAGAATTTGGAGAAAAATGCCAATTAGAGGAATGGCTGACTTAGTGTAAGATCGTCCAGTCTACGCTACTTTCGTGAAGTTCAAATAGAGGGTTAATTAAAAAAAGCGTTGTGTAAATACAGCTGCCAGACATTTATTGAACATTTGAAATCATTTTATTCACAATTGAAATGCTTTTTTTATTAAAAATCTCTGAAAACCCCCTAAGGACGGAGGGCGAAGGACAAAATTTAACCTTAGTATTTGTTAGGAGCCGTTGATATATTTTTTTAGATGGCTAAGATAACAAATAAATATAACATACAAATTGGATTGGAGTCCTGGATCTTCCGATGTAGCATTTATTTTACATTTTGCAATACTTGTTTAGTAAACTATTTATTAGTTTACAACATTTTGAGTGTGTCCAAATACTTGTTCACAAATCTGGATTATCTCCAACTATAGGAGTTATTTTCATATTATTTTTTGACTTCTCATTTTAATTCAAGAACGATGTTTCAAAATTAGTTCATATATATAGAACTTCCAAGAATTTGAGTAGTGTGGTTGTCAATAATGGGTAGAATTGGCGAATGTTATACGTGTGTAAAGTGATCACTTAAAGCAGCCTATGACGGTCGTCAGCCCCGTAAATGCCCAGACTTCCATATTCTTCATCAACGATGATATGTCAAGAAATAATATTTATTAATTACCCATCTGCGAGTGCCGAATGATAAAATCTATTAACAAAATATTGTTTGATAGAAAAAATAAACTTATTAAAAATTGTAATTAGACTAATTATAATTATTAAAAACTAATTATGATTAGTCATATGTATAGTAAGTGTATTTTTTAATAATTATTATTAGTATGTTTAGTATTAAATTTCGAAAATCGCATTTGATGACATTTCATAATAATTGTCTAGTAAATTTGTTTGTCTAAGTAGCCGAACAACACGATCTTTTTCTGTTCTATCGACCTCCATTATTCAATTTTGAAATATTACTTTTATGAACAGTTTTGTTATGTAAGTATTTTTTTTAATATTTAAATTTACGTGAAATTTAGATAATTTTTGGACGACTGATCGACACCCTTTATTGTTTAGTGAAACAACGATTACCGTCCTTGCACATTTCAATTTAATTCTGTGTAGTAATTAAATAATGTCACTAGCAGCGATGCAATTTACTCCGTAATTGCATTTTCATTAAAAAGTTGTAAAGATGGTACTTAGTTGTCTTTGTGAACGGGATCTATTGACCCTTTCACGTCTCGCGTTTTTTTGCAAGGACTCGATATTTTTTCTTAATTATTTTTTGTTAATAGTTACCCAAAAATAGATATAACTGTTTACAAATATAAAAAGGTATGGTGATAAAGTGGTGTAAAATGTTATTTGCATGCTCGTATAGTGATTATCCTGACGATGAAATTGGTGATTTTCGAAACCGATAGATTACAGTTTTAATGACTGGTAATACATTGCTCACTCCTTTCAAGAACGTCATAAATCAAAAACTTGATTTTTCAGGAGAATGTTTGAAAATATAATACAATGTATTAAAAATAAATATCAAGCCACTTATTGAACTTTTTACTGTGCAACTGATCTTTTTAGGTAAAACCTGAAGGTTTTTTCTCCATTTAAAAAATATTTAGTATATTTAAAAAAATAATTAAACAATACCTTTTCTTCAAAATGCAAAAACAATACTTTCTGCCCTGTAGCGGGTAAATATTAAGTTAAAAATATGCCTCTTTTGCTGGGATATAGAACAATTTTTGGGCATTCCGAAAACATGGACAACTGAAAATTGACGATTTTTGATTTATGACGTTCTTGAAAGGAGTGAGCGATATGTCTGCCTCCGTGGTGTAATGGTAAGCGTGTTTAGCTATCATATTGGATGTCCCGGGTTCGATTCCCAGGAGGGGGGGGTGAAATAAATATTACTGATTTTACACTCTAATATTTATTTGATATTACCCTGGACTGATCCCTGAAGCGCAGGAGTGATCACCTTGCCCTCATGTAAGTAACTATCAAGATCAACACTGCGTCAATATGATGCAGTGCCCTATGCACAGTTGGGTGCGGATAGGGGTTAGAAGAAGAAGAATAAGAATATATGTACTAACATAATTACCATTTTTCCGTCAATTTATTTGGCAGTCTTTTAAGGGTCAATTTATTTGGCAGTCTTTTAAGGGTCAATTTATTTGGCAGTCTTTTAAGGGTCAATTTATTTGGCAGTCTTTTAAGGGTCAATTTATTTGGCAGTCTTTTAAGGGTCAATTTATTTGGCAGTCTTTTAAGGGTCAATTTATTTGGCAGTCTTTTAAGGGTCAATTTATTTGGCAGTCTTTTAAGGGTCAATTTATTTGGCAGTCTTTTAAGGGTCAATTTATTTGGCAGTCTTTTAAGGGTCAATTTATTTGGCAGTCTTTTAAGGGTCAATTTATTTGGCAGTCTTTTAAGGGTCAATTTATTTGGCAGTCTTTTAAGGCAATCTATCCATTTATACTTTTACTTATCAAATGCAAGTATTTATTAAAGTGTATTGTGACTTGTATTGTTTATATTCCCGCTGATAAAAAATAAGAAGCCGATCTTACCTCCCCATCCTTCAACGTCCTAAGGACTCAACTGTCAAATTAAAGGTAAGTTTTACATATACGTACGGTGTTCGATAATAATGTTGGATACATCAAAACACGTGTCACAATAGATTTTGATGAAGAGTGGTGAGTGACGAAATTATATCGCAAAACTAAAACATAAAGCATAACATTGTAATATATCGCTCACTCCTTTCAAGAACGTCATAAATCAAAATACTTGATTATTCAGGAGAACGTTTTTAAAGTTTAAGAATATAATAAAATGTATTAAAAATAAATATCAAGTCACTTATTGAACTTTTTACTCTACAACAGATCTTTTTAGGTAAAACCTGAAGTTTTTTTTCCATTTGAAAAATATTTAGTTTATTAAAATAATAATTAAACAATACCTTTTCTTCAAAATGCACTAACAACATTTAATGCCCTGTAGCGGGTAAATATCAAGTTAAAAATATGCCTCTTTTGCTGGGATATAGTACATTTTCTGGGCATTCCGAAAACACGCACAACTGAAAATTGCTGAATTTTGATTTATGACGTTCTTGAAAGGAGTGGGCGATATATCAAAAATTAAGTACTTATGTGTAGTAACGATTAGAAGATAGAAGAATTTGATTTCATCGCAAAAGTTATTTTTTGCAGCAGTAAATTATTTTTTGATGAAGTAATTAATATTTTGAAGACAGAATATTAAAAAAAAAAAACGAACAAAAAATTCAGCAACGAAATATACGGAAAACAATTTGGACGTAAAAAGGTTAACTGTCTTATACGAGTATTCAAAGTCCTGTGAAACTTTTAATTGTGGAGCGACATTGTAAAGGAAAAGTATCTAAAGTTACATAAAACGATATACACATCTAAAAAATAGGTATTCGCGATTCTAACTAATTATTTGCAAACGAAATGTTAATAAATATACTTATTTCATTGTTATCTAAATCAGGATGGAGAAATTGTTGAGATGGAAATATGAAAGTCTAGTACCTGTGCATTATAATAATGGGGGGTGCGGGGGACATACCCACATAATTAATAAATAAAAACTTTTACATGGTAAATATTACTTATTGTGACACGTTTTTCGATGCATTCAACACCGTTGTCGGTATTTTATTATTGAGATAGAAATAAACAAGTGTTACACCTATGAACTTGACTAAGGAGGAGACATACCTACGCATTACAACAAAACTTCACTTACAACATTTTGAGTGTGTCCAAATACTTGTTCACAAAATCTGGATTATCTCCAATTACAGGAGTTATTTTCATATTATTTTTTGACATCTCATCAAAGATGAAGAAGAATATGGAAGTCTAGGCATTTACGGGGCTTATAAGCTTAAATAATAAAAATAATAATGGTATTTTCTGGCGTTTCTCAAGTGTGTGATTGAAATCAGAATTTGGACTTCACATACTAATATAAGAGTTTTAGCTTCGTAAAAAGCTTCTTTATATCTCACAAATAGATGTCTCTAGTGAAGTTCTAGTGATTCAAGAACAAGGTTTCTAAATTGGTTCATATATATAGAACTTGAGTATTGAGTATTGAGTAACAAGAATTTGAGTAGTGTGGTTGTCAATAATGGGTAGAATTGGTGAATGTTACACGTGTGTAAAGTGATCACTTAAACTAGCCTATGACGGTCGTCAGCCCCGTAAATGCCCAGACTTCCATATTCTTCTTCATCTTTGATGAGATGTCAAAAAATAAAACTTTACTTCGTAAATACCAATTTGTATTTATAAATGTTCCTTTACATTCAACATCACTATTGAAAATTGTAAGCGATGTTAAATGCATCTAAATACGCTTCATATTACATTTTAAGAAATAGTGGTATTAAAAATTAAATTTACAATAGATTGCAATATTACAAAGTGACAGATGAATCCATTGATGAAATTTTAAAAATGCATTAAAGTGTTCTATTATATTTTTTATTTGAGAATACTTTTTTTTCAGTGAAATTTCTAGAATCTGATTTTTCAAAATTTATTATTTACACAAGTTATTTACATTTATTTAAGATAACAATTATAAACATATTTAAAATATTTTTTGCAGAGCCCACCGAGCCGCCTTGTGTGCTTGTGGGTGGAGCTCTTTTTACATACATTTTTATTGTTTTTATTTATTTTAACCTAATATACACACAAAAAAGACATAAAAAATTAAAAATGTAAACTATTTTACAATTTTCATAGAATTAACTCTTGGTCATTTCTTTTCACCCATTCCTTTATTTTGCCTTTGTTCCATATTTTGTTTTGACATAGAGGTCAAATTTGTTGCCGACGGAGGTTCTAACCTAACAAATTAAAAATGTTTGCAACGATATATTGAAGTCTTCGAATCCCATATTTATTATTAATTCTTAGGACTATGAAACCTTCTATATATTATGTCTCATGGTTGTGTACTAGAAGATTTTGATATTTTTGTCTAGTATGTTGTTCAACAATGATACTTATCCATAATATTCCACGTACCATAAGTAACTTAAAATGTTTATATATCAAATGTTTGGATTGTCCCTTGCATTGTTTATATGAGGAAATTAGATTCAAAGGATTTCACTGAAAAATAAAAAAAAATACTTTTATATTTCTCCATTTTTCCTAGATAACGATTTTCTTTACATCTCTTCAAAAACATTGCATTATATTTATGTCAAATATATATTTTTATACGCGCTGATTTTCATATAAATGAAAACTCAAATATATTTCTTATCGTCAACCATCGGATTCTTTCATAGCTGTATTGATATATTGAGACAGAATTTTACAAAATACGTATTTTTCAGTAAAATATCTAGAATCTGATAGAATCAGAATGTAAAAGACACATTTGTGATTTGAATAAGCAAAGAGGAATGTAAACGTTTGGCAATGACGCGCAATCCATCTTCGTTTTATAGTTGGTACGTTACATCTGACCCGCAACGACCGTCATCCACGGTAGACTAACAACTCGTTATATGAATAGTGCCATATAGAGAAATAACATGTAGATATTATTGGAATGTTTGTGATGTAACAACAATAAAGCATAAGTGTTTTAAAATCAAGCATAAGTGTTTGAAAGGTGTGTTGAGATGGTTTGGACATGTGGAACGTGTGAGTGAAGAAAGAACGGTTAAACAAATTTATGAGGCGAATGTAGTTGGAAAAAGAAGCAGAGGACGACCGAGGAAAACTTGGCACAATCAGGTATGTCAAATACTTGAAAGCGGCCGGGTCAGGAGTCGGAATAATCGTCGGGTATGTATGAGGAGATGCATGAATGTAGAAGAGGCAAAGAATGATTCCAAAGACAGAGTGGTGTGGCGTTCGATTCTCTCTGCCTACCCCTGCGGGGAAGCGGTGTGATGGTCAGTGAGTTAGTTAGTTAGTTTTGAAATCTTTATTGAAAGGTGTCTCAACTTGATATGAAACATGTATCCTTATTTCCTTTTTTTAAATTTTATTAAAGAATATGGAAGTCTGAGCATCCCAGTCTGTACCCATATTGAATAATGCATAATATAAAATAAGCTTAAAATATTTTGAGTGTGTCCAAATGCTTGTTCGCAAATCTGGATTATCTCCAATTAGGAATTATTTTTTACATTATTTTTCACATCTCAACATAGGTGAAGAAGAATATGGAAGTCTGGGCTTTTACAGGGCTAATTCAATATATCTAGATGTTTAAAAAATTGAGTAGTGTGGTTGTCAATTATGTGTAGAATTGGTGAATGTTACACTGTGTATAAATATATTTTTTAGTTCAGTTTTATGATTCGATCTCTCGTGTCCTGCAAAATAATATTTTTCACACTATTATTTATCTATATACTCGTATATTTCACCTCAAGGGTCGTGCACGTATAAGTTTCCAGTTAGGATTCAAAGAAAAGGAATTTTCAAAACAATAATTACGTTTTAAACGTACATATTGTGTACGATCTAGTAGGTACGTCGTAACATTTTGACAGCTTACATAAAGTTAATAAAATAAAGGTCTTGTCATGAGTTAAGAGTGACGTAAATTGAGAATCGATTAATAGAAAAGAAAATAAATCAGAGACAGTTCGTGAAATATCGCACAAGTATGAATGGATATAAATTATCTTTAAAAATCTTGTTACCTTTAACAAAGGCGGTTACATTAGCTTTGTTTCGACATACGCTCTTGGGCAAAGGTAAATTAGAAGAGAATATGCCGGTTTTAACTGAATTGGAATGGGGCATAAGAGGTGAAGACCGTTCTAAACCCAATTTTTTTGAATTTTAGACGTAAGTTGGATTGACTTTATGAGGAACTTTTAAATAAGATAAAGAACGAAAATAAAATAAAACATTTTTTAGCTAAACATAATATAATCCACTTAATGCTCTATAAATCTTGTAAATAATCAGCAATGTAAATAATAAAAGCAACTCCCATCTAAACTAAAAAAAACGTTTTTTTGCATTTTTGGACTTATTAGAATCTACCTAGTCCAAAAATGCAAAAAAAAACACCTTTGTCAAAAAAATGTCCCTTACTGTGTTTTGAGTTTGCACAGCCGAAATATTAAGGCCTGTAAATACCCAGATAAACATATTCCTCAATCGACTACTTCATCTATGTTGAGATATATCAAATACCTGTACCAAATCCTGTTTTGTGTTTATCGTTACTGTAAATTCATTAATGTTAACTGTTCTGTAAAATTTCCAAATAAAATATCAATAAATTTTTGATTTAAATAGCCCCTAAAAAAGATTAAAACAGCATTTTTGGATAAACAAAAATCCCTTTAAAAAAAACTAACTAACTAACCATCACGCCGCTTCCCCGCAGGGGTAGGCAGAGAGAATAGAGCCCCACACCACTCTGTCCTTGCAAACATTCTTCGCCTCTTCCACGTTCATGCATCTCCTCATACATACCCGTCGATTGTTTCGACTCCTAACCTGAGCGCTTTCAAGTATTTGGCATACCTGATCGTGCCAAGTTTTTTTCGGTCTTCCTCTGCTTCTTTTCCCACTAACATTTGCCTCATAAATTTGTTTACCGTTCTTTCCTCACTCATTCGTTCTACATGTCCAAACCGTCTCAACACACCTTTCTTAATTTTATCGATAATGCTTATCTCAGCTTTGCATTCCTTCCTTATTTCACTATTCGAACATCTATCATACATCGTTTTGTCGCACATTCTTCTGAGAGAACATAATAATAATAATAAAAGTACCTCATCTCAACTTATTAACAGTGGATTTCTACTTAAACGTTTTCTGAATAATGTTATATTTTACATTGAAAATGATTTCTTTCTTCCTTAAATACTGTTTCTTTATGTCTGATGTGTTAATAATGACGTCGGAGTCTAATTGTGGGTGTAGTGCTTAACTCGCAGCCAATCGATCATGCGCACTCTCCCTAACCATTTGACTTGGAGTGATTAATCTTATCAGAGTAACTACTTTTCCTTCACATAATTGCCATTCGAAGCCTTTTTCTGTATATGACAAAAAGGGATATTAAGCTAGGCATCTATTTAAAAAATGTAAGTGCTGAAAAAGCCGTTGTATTATATATTAAATCCAAGTTAACAAAATACTTTGGGTCTTTCTAGAAATTATGTAAAAAAATCATTTGTAACCACGTTCCACCAATGTAACAAGAATAATGTAAGCGGTAGTAAAAAATCTGAAGTTTTATTTAAAAAAATACAAAATATATTCAATCAATTATGTATTATATTATTCACACAATTCGCTCACTCCTTTCAACAACGTCATAAATAAAAAGTCGTCAATTTTCTGTTGTGCATGTTTTCGGAATACCCAGAAAATGTACTTTATCCCAGCAAAAGCGGCATATTTTTAACTTAATATTTACCCGCTACAGGGCAGAAAGTGTTGTTTTTGCGTTTTGAAGAAAAGGTATTGTTTAAGTATTTTAAAAAAAAAAATATTAAATATTTTTCAAATGGAGAAAAACATTCAGGTTTTACCTAAAAAGATCTGCTGCACAGTAAAAAGGTAAAAAAGTGGATTGATATTTTTTTTTAATACATTTATATTATTAAACATTAAAAACAATCTCCTGAAAAATCTAGTTTTTTTATATGACGTTTTTAAAGGAGTGAGCTATTATCCTCGACTCAAAATTATTGTCACAAAAAAGTTTAATATGAATTATTAACGACTTTTAGTATCAGAAAGATGCAGAGGATCGCCTGCAGAGCCCTTCGTCAAAAGCTACTAATATGCCTCGCAATATCTAATCTCTCTTGTGACTTCACCTTTATCGTAATTAGTTATTTTTACGACTTTATACATAATTAAATTTTTACCAACTAACCTTTTTTTGCTTAATTTTCGACTATGTACGGTAAATAAAGATAAATAATAACAACGTTAGTTTACAAGTTTTCAATAAAAATATAATTATAATTTCAATAATTTAATGACGTAAAGCAATCTTTCTAACGCACGTTATAAATCACATAAGGAAAGCTGTGATCCTTCAAAATAAATAAAATAAAACAAAATAAACCTTTTCATAAAATACCGACGAATATCTATAAATTTTTAAGCTTCTTTTATATTTTATTTGAATATCCACCTTCAAACAATATTTAAGGAATATGAACTTTTAAATATAAAAAATATTGCTTTAAGAATCAATTATATTTCTTTGTTGTATTATTGTATTTTAAGACTGTGCATAAATGAAACCGCGAAGATTAAAACCTCAATTCTACTATCGCTGAATAATATCGTTGACGAATTGTTTATGACGGCTTAATACAAAATATGGAATTTCGATTTCTGCTCTTTACATTGTTAAATCTATCGAACATAACGTAATGTAAACACAATTAGAAATGACCATAAAAAGCGGATACCATATATCAATGGCGTTTTTCTACTCTTAATGCCATTAATCCTTCCATGGTCCATGGTATGCTTACTACCTATCCTTCCTGAATTGCCAGGGGATATAGCTGTTGGAATAAAGAAAAAACATCACATCATTTATAAAAGCAGTCTTCAACCTGTGATGTGCGTACAGTAAAATCTCGATATAACGGACTTATTGAAGGGGGTGTTAGTTAAAGCCGTTGTATAATGTAGGTTTTAAAAAAAACTTTAAATAAAATAAACACTGTATTTAGATATAAATAAAGAATACAAGACGTTATCAAAATTTATTGTCTTCGTACACTTATGAAGTGACATTGCTGTTTGATATCGACGCGCTTGCTCTCAAAGCACAAGAGCTCAGTCTCTTTATTGGGGATAACTGCGTTTTTAATTTTAATATTGTAAGTAGAAATGTTTAAACAATGAATTTAAATTATAAAAATAACATTTCGTTATTTATTTGGCGTTTAATTTGTAGAACTCCATTTTAATTTTTGTATAAATTTTTAAATCAATTTCAGATATTTGGGTCTACTAAGTTGTATTTTATTGAAAAAACATATAAAAATAACTATTTTGATAATTAACGAATGAGAAGATTTTTTTAATAAAATACATAACTTAGTTGACTCAAAAAAACAGTGATTTAAAAATTAATACATAAAAAAAACATTTGTAAACGTATTAAATACAAAAATCTCTTTAGTCATTCTCGGCGTGATTATACATTTGATATTTACACAATGACGTGCGTATTTTTGTTAATGACGACTCGCGGAGTTAGCGAAACAGGGTTGTGTGCTCCTGGTAGATCCGAGGGTGGCAGGGCTCGAGGGTGCGCGGTATAATCAGGGAAATTCAATCTGGAATGCGGAAATTTATACGACCAAATAAAAGTACTTGTACCTAAATACCGGCCGTTAATTCTATGCTTCATTACACAGTGCAGAGACACACTGTCATGGGGTAGACTTACTGCTTCAGGTGAATAAAAAAACCACACACTTTATTAAATTAACTTGAAATAATATGGAATTCATCCTTATTTATTAATTTATTTTCATTTCATTAGTCGTTCAATGTCTACAAAATTTACGATTATTTATGGATTTGGCGTTTAATTTGTAGAGCACCATTTTTATTTATTTACTAAATATTTTAATATTCGTTTGAAAATGTCATAACAAGGCGAAACAGATACAGACAAATTAAATTTTTTAAAACATTTTGAGTGTGTCCAAATACTTGTTCACAAAATCTGGATTATCTCCAATTACAGGAGTTATTTTCATATTATTTTTTGACATCTCATCAAAGATGAAGAAGAATATGGAAGTCTGGGCATTTACGGGGCTTACGACCGTCATAGGCTGGTTTGAGTGATCACTTTACACACGTGTAACATTCACCAATTCTACCCATTATTGACAACCACACTACTCAAATTCTAATTAGAATTTGAGTAGTGTGGTTGTCAATAATGGGTAGAATTGGTGAATGTTACACGTGTGTAAAGTGATCACTCAAACCAGCCTATGACGGTCGTAAGCCCCGTAAATGCCCAGACTTCCATATTCTTCTTCATCTTTGATGAGATGTCAAAAAATAAATTTTTTAAAGATAAAATAAAATTTAGTAGACATAAAAAATCAACGTTTGATTTCAACATTTAATATATAAATTGATGATTATTTTTGACGCTTTGTGGGTAAGTGGGTGAGGTGGACGAAGCTTACATTTTATAAGGTTTGTTTTTTGTTTTTTGTCTTTTATTTTATTTAATAAAGTGATAAGAATATTTAAATTTTAAGTTATTTGCTAAGCGTTTCTACTTAAAACATATTTTATACTATGTAGTTACGCTGTGCCTCTCCAAAAAAGAGACTAAGCTCTTTTGAGAGGGACTTATACTCAATGTAATGAATTATGATATATATATATATATATATATATATATATATATATATATATATATATATATATATATATATATATATATATATATATATATATAAATACACATATATTAGTCACACGGCAGGAACATACAAGTACATGTTCAACATTCCTTCGTCAAGTCCTTTTTAATTACTTTTTGAATAACGCATTTTTAGAAGGATTTTTCACTTAGTCCTTATTCCGAATAAAATAGAGAAAAGAGTATTTTCAAAGATTTATGTTGTTACTAATTAGCTCGTTTAAACTCCGATTTCCACCCCTTTCTCATTTCATTCATTTATCGGGACCTTTCTCATCCTCTGACTTGAAGTTATTCCTATTGGAGTCCAATCAGAGCGCTCCTCGAATCGGTATTTATTTATTAGCCGGGAAATTATCAATTGAACCCTCTTCCTCCCTTTTAAAAACCTTTATTACGGCTGCTTCATTTGAATTTTCAAGTGACGTAATCAACATCTTGAAATGTTTCAACGAATTATTTGAAGGTTAGGAAATCGAGTTTTAGTAAAACTTGAATATTTTTTACTTATGGCTTTTTCTTTTCTTTTTGTTGCGGTTTCTGTCCAATTACGTAGATTGAATATGTTAATATGAATAAATGTAAAAACTATAAAGGGTATGTTTTTACTAGTACGTTAACGAAATAAAGTACGAATTACAGCAATCTAATTTTTTATATAACTGTTTTTTTTTTGCTGTTGCCTTATTGCACTTATTTTTACTTTATTGCTCTTTTAAA
The DNA here is from genome assembly GCF_059751285.1 of Brachycentrus maculatus. NCBI lineage: Eukaryota > Metazoa > Arthropoda > Insecta > Trichoptera > Brachycentridae > Brachycentrus > Brachycentrus maculatus. Next base: position 2,783,532 of record NW_028280815.1, on the reverse strand, counting down.
CTTGCGCATCTTATAAATGTTTTTTTTTACTCTTTTTACTTTAATTCTCGTTTAACATTTGTGAAATTTTGTAATTCGAATGTTAAATTACCTGTTTTTTTGTTACTCATTATTGCATTTTTTTAAATGCAAATTTTATGTAAATTTCCAAATTAATAAAATAAAAAAAAATAAAAAAAAGTAATCTATAGGTCTTCGCCTTCCTCGTAATTCGCCTCCAACCCCTCCTGTGAGTAAAAAATATGGGCGTATAGATATACAAAGCTTATGATGTGTCATTGGCACGTTTACCGATTATCATTTTACCGCCGAATTGTTGCCTTAAATGCGTTATGAAAAGTTATTTTCGTCAAAGTACGTGTCAGGTTGCAGTCCCGTGGTAAGTATCTTAAACTTAGAGTCTGGGTTTCTGGTTCAAACCCACTCTACCACAATTTGATTCTTAAATTTAATAATGAGACGCTTAGGCACAGAAAAATAACATATAATTGATTTAAAAAAATAGTAAAACACAAAAATGATTTATATTTTAAATTGTTGGGTAATATATCCAAAATAAAACACGGTTTATTTGGTTGAGTTCTTTATTTATTTATGTATATTTTAATACGTGTCGCGTTTCGTCTTCTTAGGACATTATCAAACACTCTGTTGATAATGTCCTAAGAAGTTCTGTTGTGTTTGATAATGTCCTAAGAAGACGAAACGCGTCACGTATTAAAATAAACATAAATAAATGTAGAATTCAACCAAATAAACCATGCTTAATATTGGATATATTACCCAACAATTCTATATGGAATTCTACCATTTGTCTGCAGTTACAATAAATATATTTTAAATATTAAAACTTTTGACTTTGTGGTATGGTAATATAACACTCTCCTTATCATTCATCTTTCACTTTGTGTATTACACAAAGTGAACGATGAATGATAAGGAGAGAGTTACAAATATGTTTTTTTTTAATAAAAAAGTTACCTGTATAAAATCGGACCTTAGTATATAGGTAATCTCAATATTTTTTACATTTTTGTTTTCGCGCCTGTCTGACTTAAGCAGAAATAAAGCATTAATCCTAAATAAACAGCATAAAAATCAGGTGTCAAAAACAGCAGTACAAGGTTCTCGTATATTTGCATACCTAGGCCTCTACAGGAGGCTTTACTTACAAACCGCTATACTCCTATTTCACCCTCCACTCTCCACTCTCCACTCTCCACTCGATACATTTTATATCGTTCATAAAGTTTTTGTTAGCTGTACTTATTGAATTTTATACCTACAACAATTTATCATACAAATAATGGTAAAGGTCCTATTAACGCCGTATAAAATATATAATTTATGACATCAAAAAGCGTAAAATGTGTTTGTGACAAGGAATTTTGCATAACATACGAACGCGCATACTAGAGAGTAATTTTTTATTTTGGTTTTACCTAGTAAATACCACTATTTCTTAAAATCTATTGTGTTTTGTGTTTTGATGCATTCCATATCATTTTTTAAATTTTGTATGTCAAGCTTAGTCTAAATTTTAGAATTGTGTCCTTGGACGTTGAAGGTGTTCAAGGTAGAAGCTGTTTCTGATTTTTATTTATTTATTTATTATTTATTTCTTTTTATCAGTGTGAACATAGACAATAGGGGGAGGCTAAAATCATTGTCACATTGTTAATTAAGAGCTTATTTTATTTTTCTAGGTTTAACTTAAATTAAAAATGAATAGGTTTTACCACAAAGTGACTGCCAAAATTAATTAATGAAATTAAAGCGTATTTTTTTATAAACCACATATCTCACAGGCGATTTATCTCTAATACTACTACTATTGACAATTATTCACACCTAATGGTGCATAGGGCACTGCATCAAATCAATGCTGTATAGATTAAATAATTTATTATATAAAAAACAATGTGATTAGTCCTGTGCTTCGGATACCAGTGTAAAATTAAATAAATATTAAAATATTAAAAAAATATATTTTGACCCCTAAGATAAGGAATCGAACCCAGGACCTCTAGCATGGTACCCAAATGTATTAACCACTACTCTATAGAGGCAGACAATCTGTTATTTTTACAACCTCGTAATTATTCTCGTTCCTCAGTTATAAAAAAAAATCATGTTAAAAGTCCTATTAAAAAACGATAAAACTTATTTTTCTCAACACTTATATAAATTAATCAAAATTAATTAGAGCTCTCGATAACAAAGTGTGTTTTTTTTCTATTATCAAATAACTGCAATAAATAATTATTTCTCAAACATTTATTACGAAAGAATGTCCTAATCCATTATTTGAACAAAACTTTGTTTAATGAATCCTAATTTAATTTTTAAACAAAGTCATTCAAATTAATCATTGGTAATATTACTATTGTATGTACATACATTTAATATCTTCTAAATGCTTGTATAATCATCAATCGGTCATTAATGGAAGCGTTACCTTTGTATTGTAATACGTATATATATAACAAAAATGTTACCACAGGCTAGCGTTAGGGGTCTCTCCTTCCTTGATTTCAAAATCCAGTCCATTCGTCTCCCGAGCTTCTCGCGGAGAGGTCGTGCTTTCGGGAGCTTTCGCGGAGCTTTCACAACACGAGCGTCGAGCGTATCGCGTCAAGCCGGTCAATCACTCATTTTTTATCATTATTTTTCCAGTGAAAAATTCTGTGTGCTTCAAGTGGTCTGTCAACACTGCACTTTTGGCCACAAAATTGGGATACGTAAACGTAAGTTTTTATACAAATTTTTTTGTTAGTAAGATAACGTAATAATTTTTTCAATGCACTTCATTACAAACTTAAAATGATTTCCATTTTTTTTTAAATATTTACTCGCGTTTCTAATATGTGTACCATATTTGGTATATATTTTTATTTTTATTATTATTATTTAGTGTTTTATTTTAAATCTGTTAATTAATATGTCATTAAAGAATAATTTTAAGCACCAATCTTTTCGTGAATGTTTTTAGCAGATACTTTGTGGCACATTTTATAAACTTTATAAAATAAAAAAAACTTTACAACATTTTGAGTTTACGGGGCTGACGACCGTCATAGGCTGGATTAAGTGATCATTTTGCACACGTTAGCCCCGTAAATGCCCAGACATCCATATTCTTCTTCATCTTTGATGAGATGTCTAAAATAAATTAAAACAACTTTGTTTAAAAAAAAGTGGTTAAAAACAATGTTGCTTTATTTTACCAATCTTTTCGTAAACTTTTACCTTAATGATGGTTTAATTTAACGGAAGTAAAAATGTGTATTTAAATTTAATTAAAAAGATAAAAAAAAAACTTTAAAAAAAATATTTTAAAATGTTTTCTATATAACAACACTTTCACACAGTAAATTGATATTAAAACAGTATTCCTTCAATCAAATATGATTATTTTTGTAAATTTTTAAATTCAAAATATTTTTGTCAGACGTGTGATAAAAAAAATTAAGATAGGTACCTTGACATTTTAAGGATGTATTCCCATCGTCTAAAAGGCAGCAAGGATGAAATTCTCCATCACATAAGACTTCGTCCGCGGGTATATGTGGAGCATCAACACTTTTAAGATGGCTTGTAGGGTCTCTGGAAAAAATAATACACTAATTTTTCATGTGATTTTATAAATGAATATATATTTGTAAGTATATGTACATATATATTTAACAATTTTACAAATGCTAAGAAAACTATATTATGAACATATCAGAAGTTTATTGAAAGATAACTGCATCAATAAAAAATAGGATATGAAAAGAAAAAAGGCCTTATAGAAATCGTCTGAAAGTAATTTACTTATAATCTCGTCAGTTTATATGTATTTAACTTTTTTTTAATATTTAAAATTATATTTCTGAGTAGAACTGTGTATTATAAAAGAGCAACATTTTTACAACCTTTTCATGATAAGTCTAACAATGTGTGTAACTTTCAAATTATTTTTTGACATCTCATCAAAGCAGAACAAAAATATGGAAGTCTGGGCATTTACAGGGCTGACGACCGTCATAGACATTCACCAATTCTACCCATGATTGACAACCACACTACTTAAATTCTTGGAAGTTCTATATATATGAACCAATTTTGGAACATTGTTCTTGAATCACTAGAACCCAGACTTCCATATTCCTCTTCATCTTTGATGAGATGTCAAAAAGTAATATGAAAATAATTCCTGTAATTGAAGATAATCCACATTTTGTAAAGTATTTGGACACACTCAAAATGTTGTGAATGTGTGTAACAACGAAACCGGAAGATTGAAATGAAACACTGATTACGTGTGTAAAAAAATACTATAAAATTACGGATATTTTAAAATGACTTATTATACTCACACGTACATTTAAAAATGATAAATCATCAATTTATATTCCATTATTTTGATTTTATCGCCGAAAAAAATATCTGCGATTTACACATTTTCATAAATTGTTTTATTTGAGATTTGTAAACGCCTGTCATCCGCAACATGCATAGCACTTCCATCTGTATGGATTGTCTGCAATTATTAGTTTACTATGAAAATGTTCTAACTCATTCAAGATTCCCAAGTGAAATATTCCTCAAAATATATTAGTTGCTATATTTAGTTACAGTTATAGTTTAAATTTATAAAAAAAATATAAAATAACCAAGTAATACAACACGATTGATTTTTGTATCAGCTGTATCGCCTTTTTTTAATTGAGGTTTTTTTTTGTTGCTCTTATACATAAATATATAAATTTCATACATTTACCGGTCTTAGGGACCCGTTATTAATAAAAGGAATCAAGCTGTGCTAGAATGGGGTCAAACATATACATATATGAATGAAACTTGATCATTCATGAGATATGTTACACTATCGCCTGGGACGTGTCTTCCATTTAGGCAGAAAGGCAGTGCCTATCCTAACTTACACGCATATAAAACCATATAAAACCGCAACCAGAACCTACCCTACCTTACCTAGCTTACCTAACTACCTACATCTCGGCTGTCCAAACTCAAAACACAGTAAGGGACACTTTTTTTTGTAGTACATTTTTTTGCATTTTTGGACTAAGTAGATTCTACTTAGTCCAAATATGCAAAAAAAACGTACTAAAAAATGTCCCTTACTGTGTTTTAAGTTTGGACAGCCGATCTACTGCCTACACTAGTAAATAGGAACTAGATTACTTTACTGCCTACCCTAATTAATTCTTCCTGCACGCCACTGACTATTGCAGGGCGATGAATATTAAAAAAAAAGGAAACAAGATTTCTCTACTGCAAAAGAGACCTAATACACATTTTCGTATATTTTTGCCTCCTAGATTTGTCCCAAAAATTATTCGTTGAGCGTGGATTTGCGACATATTTCCCCTGAGCCAGGATTCCGCAAGGACGGTGCACACTTCCGCTTTTACTGTGAAAAAATCACGGAAAAGATCCTTGTGGATTTAGCAGGATACTTATTTTTAGATCCACTCTATTTTGCCGCGTTACGTTCATTTTATCGGGATGTCACTCCCAACACGTAAGGAATGACATAACGTAAATTTACGTACATAATATCCCTATAATATTTTTTATGTTATTTTATTTATCTATTTCATAGATACATACATTTTTTACTATATGTATTACTTATGTATTACGGCTCTTTAGGCATGGCCTGTGTTGAGCCGAAATGCTTACATGTTAATACAATTTTATTTTTATTTTAATATTTTTTTAATTATTAGATTTTTACATTACATACAAAAGATACGATAAAAATTTACAGTATAAAGGTTTTATAACTAAATAGACTAAATAGACTAAATAGACTAAATAAATACACCTGAACTTTAATTAATTCACATTCTACCTTGTCCTTTCCAACGAGAAGCAACCGTCGACGGACACTGTTCTTAAAGACGGTAGATGTACCGTAGTTGCTTGTAACATTTTGAGTGTGTCTTATTTTATCTACGATCAGATGTCAAAAAAATAACTCCTCTATGGATAAAATCCAGATTTCGCTCACTCCTTTCAAGAACGTCATAAATCAAAAATCGTCAATTTTCAGTTGTGCATGTTTTCGGAATGGCCGGAAAATGTACTATATCCCAGCAAACAGGCATATTTTTAACTTAATATTTACCCGCTACAGGTCAGAAAGTGTGGTTTTTGCATTTTGAAGAAAAGGTAGTGTTTAATTATTTTTTTAAAATACCAAATATTTTTTAAATGGAGAAAAAATCATTCAGGTTTTACCTAAAAAGATCTGTTGCATAGTAAAAAGTGCAAAAAGTGGCTTGATATTTATTTTTAATACATTGTATTATATTTTTAAACATAAAAAACGTTCTCCTGAAAAATCAAGTTTTTTGATTTATGACGTTCTTGAAACGAGTGAGCGATTTGTGAAGAAGTATTTGGACACAACCAAAATGTTGTCAATTTAATAAGGTTGGAATTTTCTCCACTTGATTCTCTTTTTTTATTCTCATATATCATGATGAATATGTATTTATTTATGGATTTAGAGTTTAATTTATAGAACTGCATTTTAATTTATGTATTGAATGTTAAATCAATCACTGATTTTTTTAATCTATTAAGTTCTATTTTTTTGTTAAAAAGAAACATTGAAATCAAATCAGTAACAGTTTTATCGTCTGGTTATGGCATTTTCAAATTAAAATGCCCTTATTAGGCGAAACAAATTGATTTTTAAGTTTTTTTAACAATAAAATAAATTTTAGTAGACTAAAAAAACAGTTTTTCACTTAACATTTAATACATAAAATGATGAATATAATGATAACTTCCTTTTTGTAATTAGTATATGGTATACATATGTTATAAGATCTTAGACAACCTTAGACACATGATATATTAAACGTTGTTTCAAATCAAAATGCCATAACTAGGCGAAACAATTGTCACAAAATTGATTTTTTTTTTTTAAACAATAAAATTCAACTTAGAAGACTAAAAAATCAGTGTTTGATTTAACATTAAAGACTTAAAATGATGAAAATGATCATTAATACTTCCTTTTCTGTAATATATACATATATTACAAGATCTTGCACGAACATGGTTGGTTACACACGATATATTTGTGGTTGGTCGGGTGTTGGTTGTTCGGGTGTAGGGTTGGTTGGTTGGACCAGAAATCACGGATTCTTTCATTACCGTCCAGATTAATCAGCGGTGCCGGCCATAAATAATTGATTTTTCGCCCAAGTCACATTCCGGGCGATACCCCGTGGAGTTTAGGGTCTGCCAAGCGTTGGGAATGTGACCCGGGGATGATTCAATGCTCCGAAATGTTGAAATACAGAGAAGAAATGTACGTAGAGTGATCCCAGTTCAATGCTGCGCGTGACTTACATGAAAATACTATTGAATTGATAAATCTTCCATGTTATAATTAGTGGAGTTCCTCACCAAAAGTTACATTTCCAATATTGCACAAAAAATCCTTTACATGCAAATCTGTTCTGTTTACTGTATTCTATCGAAATCTTAATTAAAGTAGCGACAAAACGTGACCAATCCTGTGTTAAACCAATATGAAATCATTAAATCGCACCAAAATATAACAATTTTACAAGCTAGAATTCCCGATTACTTAAAATCATTTATAATGGAAATGTAACGTTTTGGTGAGGACCTCCACATTTGATGTATACAAAAAAACCATGTGAATGTTTTTTGACATATTAACATAGATGAAGAAAAAGAAGTCTGGGTATTTACAGGACTTATGACTTATCATAGGCTGGTTAGGTGATTTCTTTACACACGTGCAACATTCAGTTTTTATATGAGGCTAAAAAAGAGAATCAACTAGATTTCAAATTTCAACCTAATTAAACTGACATTTGAGTGTGTACAAATACTTCTTCACAAATGAAGATTTTATCTACTGATGAGTTATTTTTTTGACATCTCAACACAGATGAAGAAGACACACTAAAAATGTTGTAAATTTAAAAAGTTATAATAATATACTCGTATATTACGTATTTTCTCCGCCTCCGTAGTGTAATGGTCAGCACGCTCGGCTACTGTTCTGGAGGTCCCGGGTTCGATTCCCAAGGGGGGTAAAATAAATATAATTGATTTTTTCACTGTAATATTTATTCAATATAAACATGGACTGGTACCTGAAGCGGAGGGCTGATCACCTTTCCTTCATGTGTAAACGATCAAGATAACACTGCGTTTATATGACACAGTGCCCTATGCACCATTGGGGTGCGGACAAGGGTTTTATTATTATTATTATATTACGTATTTCAGTGGAATTGTCGCCCAGGAAAACAGAACTGTGAAGGATACTTGGGTTTTTTGAGGAGATACTAACAGTTGGCCACCCCTGATATAAAATATCTAGGGCACAATTTCAGAAAAAAATGGTTACGCAAGCAAAGAATTTGATATTATAGTCCTGAATTACAATCCAATGTCCTCGTGGACGACGAATTACATAATATTTGTAACTTCGGTAATGGGAAAATATATCTCGAGGGATGCCTTAAGAGTTTTCATAGCCTTTATTTTATATTCATACACATTTACTTATATGGAAGTGCTATATACAATATAAATAACATCTACAAATATACCAATAACGAGATAGTTACTAAGAAAATGTATGTGGCAAATGTGAGAGGGAAAAGAGAACGAGGACGACCGAAAAAGACTTGGCACGATCAGAGCAACCAGAACCTAAAAGCTGGTGGTGTCAAAAGTCTACGTAATCGGAGGGCATGTATGATTAGATGTATGGATGTGAAGGAGGCGAGGAGTGTACGTCAGAACAGAAGAGTGTGGCGGAGAAACGGCGCGATGGTAGTAGTAGTAGTAGTAGTAGTACAAATATACCAGTTTTAATGATATTTTAACAATCAAAAGAATGAAATAAACCAAATGGTACATAAATAGACTTCTTATAATTATAATGTCTACCAGTTTCGAAGCTAACCGCTTCCTTATCAAGACTGATTAATACTAATAATTAATAAGTCTTTATAAAGAAGCGGATAGCTTCGAAGCCGGTAGACATTATAATTAAGTTTTATAGTATAATAAAATATTTAAAGGGATTTTAAAACAAAGTTACATTTTAATTATAAAATGGAAAATCACAAAGTTAGTGCTTCAAATATAAAATATAGATTTCTTCATCTTCTTCTTACCCTTACCCAACGGTGTATAAGGTACTGCGTTGCATTGACGCAGTGTTGATTTCATGAAGGTAAGGTGATCAATCGTATTAGGAGTATTAATGAATTATCTACTAATATAGGGATGTTGATTTATGAACCTTTTATCTCGACACGTTCTCAATTATCAAATGGATAATAATTGTTGATGATTGATTGGTGCGAAAACTAAATGACGGATAGAGATTAATGAATTATGTTGTATTATAAAATAAATATTGGCAAGAGATGGATGAATGTACACTGATTGCAGACGAAATGCGATCACTCAGACGAACTTGAAGCAAAACGATGTATCGGATGATAGATATTTGAATGATGAAATGCAGAAAGTGTTTTGATATGGTTAAGAGATGTAGAACGAATTAGTAAGAAAAAAACGGTAAAACAGAATTTTATGGAAAGCATGTTTTATCGTTTTGCTTTATATTTTTTTTCTTTTTGTATCTCAACATATGTAGATAAAGAAGAATATAGAAGTCGTAATATTTACAGGGCTTATGACCTGTCATAGACTAACTAGCCTATAAGTCTTAACCAGTTATAAGTCCTGTAAATACCCAGACTTATATATTCTCCTTCACTATGTTGCGATGTCAAAAGAAAAAATGTAAAATAACTCATAAATCTAGAAAACCCAGATTTGTGATCATGTATTCGGACACAGTCAAAATTTTTGTGAATGTAGTTTTTTTATTAAAAAATAATATGATAATCCCTTAACCATTTGAACGGCCCTCGCCCAAGTTGCGTATTATCTGTGATAGTTATTTATGATGTATTTTCCGTTTGGCGTTGGGCGCTTTTTGTTTTATTTGAGGAACAAATTGATATTTACGGTCGAGTCTGGTCACGTTACGTTTTTTAAAGCCCACTTTTACAGCCCGCCACTGGAAAGCGATTGCGCCTAACGAGAAGCGGTAACGTCTATCACTCCACATATTATTTATGGGTCGTAATACGTCCTTTATTGTGATATACGCATCGAATATAAATTGGGGAACCACTTACAGGGGATGTGATTATCGCGAATATCAATTATTTCAGTGAGGTACTTACGAATGGATACGCTGTGAAAATATTCTAGGAAAAACAAAATATTATTTCTTAATTTTAGATCTATTGTCTATTGTATTTTATTCTTGTCCGCCTCCGTGGTGTAATGGTCAGCATGCTCGGCTACCGTTCTGGAGGTCCCGGGTTCGATTCCCAGGGGGGTTTAATAATTATAAGTGATTTTTTCACTCTAATATTTATTCAATATTACACTGGACTGGTACCTGACGTGGAGGGCTGATCACCTTTCCTTCATGTGTAAAACGATCGAGATAACACTGCGTTTATATGAAGCAGTGCCCTATGCACCATTGAGGTGCGGTAAGGGTTTTTTTTTTTTTTGAAATTTTTTGATTTTTTTTTTAAATTTTAGATCTATATTGAATATTAAGAAATTCTATTGTTTAAAACGTCGTTATCGTACACGTGTGATTGATTTAAAGTTTAAATAAAAATAATAATAAATACTTTCACAAGAGACTGCCGAATCAATTAATGAATTTAAGTTTAAACTTTTTTCCCTTTATTAACGGCCGTTGCCTATTTGTACATAATATATTAATGTTGTTTACTTTACGATAAAATAATATGTTTTCTCTTTTTAAGTATATTATTGGTTCGAAAAGTAGTTATCTAAACAAGGATGAACATATAAAACATGGAATTATTGTAATTATTATTATGTATTAATTTTAAATCAAACACAGATTTTTTGAGTCTACTGAGTTGTATTTTATTAACAAAAACACATAAAAAATTATACGAATGTCGTTTGATAATGCCCTAACAAGGCGAAACAATTGTCACAATATAATTTTTTATGTGTTTTTGTTAATAAAATACAACTCAGTAGAATCAAAAAATCTGTGTTTGATTTAAAATTAATACATAAATTAAAATGGAGTTCTACAAATTAAACGCCAAATCAATAAATAAGTAATTATTATTGCTTTATACGTTAGGAAGTGACATATTCCACATATCAATATGGTCCGCGAAATCATTGCCGAGGTTTTGCATTCCGTGTATATTTTGACAAAGGAACTCAAGATAAGGAAATAGGAAACGAATACATCTTTAAGTAAGATTTTTTGTAACAAAATTTTACAACCTGTTTTGAATATCCATAAAATTGTTTAAAAAACATAAACAATGCATGAAAAAGTAATTCATAAATGAATAATAGAGATGGGTAGATTTGAAATAGATCACGTTATTCGGTCATGTCGTATTTGATTGCATGTCACAAACATTTTTTTTTACATATAGTTTTACAACTCATAGTGACGGCACATTATTGTAATTTATAGATTTGGCGTTTAATTTGTACAACTCTATTTTAATATATATATTAATTAAAAAAAAAAAAAAAAACACTGATTTTTAGAGTCCACTAAATTGTATATTATTATTAAAAAAACACATTAAAATAAATTTTGTGACAATTGTTACGCCTTGGTATGGCATTTTTAAACTAATATGAAGATAAGAGTTTAAAAATGTAATAACAAGCCGAAACAATCGTCGCGAATTTGATTTTTCTTTGTGTTTTTAAAAATAAAATACAATTGAGTATTTTTCATGAATGTTTTACTTTGTAAATACCACAATTTCTTCAAATTTATTGTGACACGTGTTTCGCTGCATTCCGCATCATTTTTAAACACCGTGTTACCACCAAATTTAGTACACTAAAAATCAGTGTTTGATTTTAATATTTAATATATAAATTATTGTAATTTATAATTGTGTGTATGATAAAATATAAACAAATAAAAAAAAAGTTTTAGCCACAAGCTGGCATTGCGCGATAATATTTTACCGCAAATACTTCATTTCACCCTTTAAATCATTATTACGGTAAATCTTTACGCACTTACGGACTAAAGATACTTAATAATTATTAGAATGGCTATAATATTATCTCCACTGCTCGGAGTTTACGATACGAGTATCCCAAAATTATAAGGGAAAGATTATGGTATTCCTGTAACACTTTGGGGTGTATTACGTTGTGTGAAACCGAATTTACAAGCCAAATCTCATTAAGGGAAGGTATTATGTGATAACACTTTAAACGGGGAGGCTTCCTTCACGAGCGCGTACGCAAAAGATAATTACATAACTTCTTAATTTATTTATATATCTTGTCTAATTAGATGGTGTAAAAATGATTAAAGATTACAAATTAAATGAAAACATTGAAAACAGAATGAATGTTACACGGAAATCGTTTACATATACCAAATAAAAACCTATCAGCGTTATCCAAACTGTTAGTATACAACGTGCTGGTTTCAACTCTATTGTATGAAAGTAAAGCCTGGATCTGGTAAAAGAAGGATGAAAGTAGACTGAATGCAGTAAAAAAACGATGCCTCAGACGAGTGTGCGGCAGAATGATGTATGATAGGTGTTCGAATGGCGAAATTAGGAAAGAATGCATGGCTGAGATGAGCATTTTATTGGTAAAATTAAGAAAAGATATGGTTTGGATATGTGGAACAAATGAGTGAGGGAAAGAACCATAAAAAGTACGAGGTGAATGTAGTTTGAAATAGAGGCAGAGTAAGATAGAGGAAAACATGGCATTATTAAGTATGTCAAATACTTGTCAGCGGTATGTATGATGAGACGCATGCGTGTGGAAGATGGGAATAATATTAGCAAAGACAGAGTAGTGTGGCATTCTATTCTCTCTGACTAACCTTTCAGGGAAGCGGTGTGATGGTTAGTTAGTTAGTTAGTTATTATAACTGATATTATTTTTCGATATTTGAGTAATGATTATCAATTCATGTCAATTACGAATGTCAAACTGTGTATATACGAGTAGTGCTCGCTGACACTGGATTATTAACCCTACGGTGACATATTAATGCACAAGGGATGTTCAATAATGGCCAGAATGGTGAACATTACACAGGTGTATAAATATATAATTTAAACCAGCCAAATGTCACTAACCCTGGGATGCACAGACTTCCATCTTCTTCAATATTAAATTGATAGGCATCTCCCATCATGTGGAGACACCTACAAAATTCTTTTTGTTTATTTATTGATTTGGCGTTTCATTTGTAGAACTTCATTTTAATTTACGTATTAATTTTTAAATTAAACACAGATTTTTTGAGTCTACTAAGTTGTATTTAATTAACAAAAAAACATTAAAAATTAATATTGTGACAATTGTTTCGCCTAGTTATGGCATTTTTAAACGAATGTGAAGATCAAATGGAATGACGGTCCTTATGTAGCTATACAATTCTAAGTGACAGTTTTAACATGTGCAGCAATAATTTATGGGAGACAACAGTAGCTAATGGGGGATATAGGTACGTACCCTTATATTTAATAAATAAAATACAACTTAGTAGACTCAAAAAATCTGTGTTTGATTTAAAAATTAAACATTCTTTTTATTTGTAGAGACACCAATAAAATCCTTGAAATAAGTCCCCGTTTAAATTTGAACCACGTTACGTTTCGACTACGTCATATCCGTTAACCGTCCCTGAAAACGAAAACTCCCGAAGTTCTTTGAAAGACTGAAACAATCCTGGCTTTGTTCAGCAATCAGCCTCCCATATCCTACCCCGATCTCTCTACCTGCCTCCAGATCTCGTTGTAGAGCCTCCATACTCTTTAACCTAGCTGAATCTAACAGGGGGATCGAAATCCCCCATATATGAATTTTAATTCGATAACTTCAGTATGTATGTATTATAAGAGCTACTTACTCCATATTTTTTTGTAATTTCAATAGTGCTATTAAGGAAAAATTTCCCGTTTTTATTTCTATAATTTCAAATCGTTAAATGTTTCACACCTAATCGGTTTTGCAAGATCTACGTACTTATATATCAGAATAATATCGTAGGTATACTGGCAAAATACGTTATCTCAAAATTCCCTGTTTTAATAATTCCTTTTATTCAAAGCTTTTAGCCTGAATAAAATACACAAAATAAACTTCAATTTACTTTTAACACCATATAAATATGACATTTCAATATATTTAGTGTATTTTGCCAGTTTACATAACGTCGCAAAATCACTAAGTCAAAATTGCATATTTTCAAGTTAACGTATTTCGCCAGTATACCCACGATATATAAGTACGTAGATCAATGTTTTGTCTGCTATTTCTTTCACTCTTATAAATGTGGTACAACCAAAACGAGAAAGCGAGTCAACTAAACTACTAGACTTTTGTTGGATCTAGTGTCCCACTACCCGCACTCAGTCACCGCATGACGACGCGTTGGCTCGAACGTGGTGTCTCTATGACTCAATTGGTACTTACTGCGAGCTGTGTACTACAATTTCCATACAAATACGAACTGGGGTCCAATGGTACCCCCCTTCGTATCACGTGTAATTTCAGTACGGGAGAGGTTAATACAATAATTTGTTCCGCTACATACTTCTTGGAAACGGTTCAATTATTTCCTTCAGAAAATAAAATCTTCCTTCGAGCAAAATGAAATGTTCAATTATTTACGTTGATTGCGCTTGCTAGTAGTATTTCAGTATTTTGTTAAAATAATAATTACTTTAAACTAACACAAAAAGGGAATAAACAAAAGCTTTTTTAGTACTCAAATAAGCGGCCGGAAAAATGAAAAATGGTTATTTCAGCAAAATAATTCAGACATTAATGCGAAATGTCACATAAAACTCATTCGTTTTATTATTTTTATATACATCGACAACCGAAAGGGCGAGAATGACAAATGGCTTTGTCAACAGACGCATTTTATTTATTTATTAATATATTTCATCACACACAATAATAACAAATTACAGAAATGTTCTCTTATTGATTTTTCCCATACTGAGGGCATATTTTAAAATACTTATTTATTGTATAATATGCATATCTGTAACCGGCGTGGGTTACGTGCGATGACTCTCAAAAATGTACACGCCTGGCCTTCTTCGGAATCTCCCAACTATGCCACCGTTGTAAGGGGTGACGTTCCAGACGGCCCCGCCGTACCGAGTTACCGAGTAAGCTGGATACGGACGGAGGTGAATGGATGTATGAGCCGGGAAGAGCGGCACTGGACCGACAAGTCAACCTCAATAGCCCTGATAAGGGCTTTCCGAAACTGGTCCGTGAATCGGTATAATGAGGCGAAGCGGTCCAGGCTGGCGGCGCGGCGAGTAGTCCAAGGAGCGGGAGCGGAGAAATGAAACACAGGTTTCAACAGTCACACCAGAACTGGTTTATTATTAGAAAATGCGCCCTCTATATACCCGGCCGTGATCGCGTACCGCCCGACAGTGGGAAAGTACAGCCAATCAGCGGCCGGGGGAGAGAGACAGCCATATCTCTGTCTCTCTCTAATGGGCACCGGACGGGCTACACTTTCATACCGTACCGGTGCCGTTCCAACAGTTCGTTATTACATTACAATTTACAAGTTTATTTTATCAGTAATCTATTTATACAACTTAACATCTAGGCGCATTTAATATTAACATTGTCTTATTCTTTCTTACATCTAATACATTCTGTAAATACATGAGAAATCGGTAGAATCCATAGAGGCCCTTCTTCGGGTCGCATTCCGACGGGCGACCGTTTCGCTCGCCGCCAGGCGCCTGGAATTCTTTTTCAGGGCCGCCGTACGGGGTGTGCGATCCGTCCGTAACACTCCCCCCGTGCAGCTAGTCTGCACCTGAATTCTCGGGGACGGGTCGCGCGCCTTCTCTTCTTATTACCGCGATCTTTGCGGCCGGCCTGGTGTAGACCCCCCTAGGGGTCTTTACCTCCACGACTCGTACTTGGCCGTCTGCTGCTTGGTCGGCTCGGGTCACTATTCCCCGCGGCCAACAGTTCCTCGGCAGGTTCGGGTCGACAATTACGACCATGTCGTCCTTCTGGATCGGAGGCGCGGGATCGCGCCATTTCTTCCGTTGGGCCAACGTTGGCAGATATTCCCGCAGCCAGCGCCGCCAGAACATATCCGCGGATCTCTGGGCGATCCGCCACTGTTTGCGAAGGCAGGCTCCTTCGTCGTCTTCGTCGTAATGCGCCAGCGTGGGGTGCGCATTAGCGGTTCCGATGAGCAGGTGGTTCGGGGTGAGGGGTATAGCTTCCTCGGGCTGCAGAGTCACCTGTGTAAGTGGACGGTTGTTAACTGAATACTCTGCCTCGGCCAGTATCGTTTTCAGGGTCTCCTCCTTCGGAGCCTGTTCGTTTAAAGTCGCCTTGAGAGCTCGTTTTACCGACCTAACGAGCCTCTCCCATGCCCCACCCATGTGTGGGGAAGATGGCGGTATGTATTCCCATCTTATGTTCCGAATTGTCAGCTCCGCCAACAATTTTCCATCCTTCCGTAGTTCCGTCACGGCGTCGCGCATCTCTTTGTCGGCGCCGTGGAAATTGGTCCCGTTGTCGGAGTACAGGGCGATGGGGCACCCTCTCCGGGAAATCATCCGCCTCACTGCCATTATCGTGGAGTCCGCTTGCAGTGAGGACGCGAGTTCTAGGTGGATGGCGCGTGTAACCATACACGTAAAAAGAACGCCATAACGTTTTTCCCGTCTTCGGCCGACAGTCACGGCTATCGGCCCGAAGAAATCTACTCCGCAGTGCGCAAAGGGCGGTGCGCCGTACGCAAGCCGGGATGCGGGCAACTGTCCCATCAGTGGGATCCTTGGTCTGCTCCGAGCTGTCTCACATGTCTGACATTCCCGTGATATTTTCTTAGCGGCGTCCCTCAGCCGCAGGATATGATACTTCGTTCGTAGGTCTGCTACAGTTCTTTCTGTTCCTGGATGTCCACCTTTCTTGTGGACATGTTCAATCAATAGCCGCACATATCGGCATGCTCCGTCGAGGACGGGTGGGGCAGTGAGGCCTGCCGCGAATTCGGACGCGGCCTTAAGGCGTGTACCCATTCGTATTATTCCATTGCTGTCCAAGTACGGCGTCGCGGCGTACAGACGGCTTCCGGGCGGGCTTCCCTTTCCCTCCCGCAGCATTTGCAGCTCGTCTTGAAATGAGCTTTCTTGTGACTTCCTAATCCACATGTTTTCAGCGTCCTGCATCTCCGCGGCGCGCAACTCAAACCCCCCTCCGGGTTGTCCTGTGACCGAGTGCCGCCGGCATCTGGAGATGAATCGTAGTACCCAGGCGGTCGTGCGCACCAGCCGGGTCCAGGAGGAGAACCGCTCCACCTGCGGGAGGGCCTCCTCGTTCCTTGTGTGTCCGACAAACTGTCGAACCGGTTTTTCTTCGAGCGCTTCTGCGCTTGGTCTCGTTCGCCCAACTTTCTCTGTGGGCCATTCTGTCTCTTCCTCCCTCAAGAAACGCGGGCCCCCAAACCACAGTCCGTCTCTTGAGAGGTCAGGGGTCCCCTTGTCGCGGGTTCCAATGTCCGCCGGGTTTTCCTTTGTGGGGACCCATTTCCATTCTTCACGCGTGGTCAACTCATCGATCTCTCCCAATCGATTGGCCACGAACGTTGCATATTTCAAAGGATCATTGCGTATCCAACACAGCACCGTGCTGGAGTCCGTCCAGTAGATCGTTCTTACTATCCTCGCCTGACTCTCCCTTTTGATGGTGGCAGCCATCCGTGCCGCCATCAGTGCCGCCTGTAGCTCTAGGCGCGGTATGGAGAGCGGCTTCAGGGGGGCCACTTTCGATTTGGCCATCACGAACGCCGCGTCGCCGGCGTTCACAAAGTAGGCTATCGCACAACAAGCCTGTTCAGATGCGTCGCAGAAGATGTGCAGCGTCACGAGTCGCCCTTTAGACTGTAGCACACATCTTGGTATTCTGCATTCGTTGTTCTCCATCAGCCGGCGCCACTCTGACCATCTCTCAGAGTGCTCCGGCAACAGCGTCTCATCCCAGCCCGTCTTTGATCGCCAGACGGCCTGTAGGATAATTTTTGACCGCACGGTGAGGCACGTAATAAAGCCGACCGGGTCAAAAATACTCATCGTCGCGCTCAGCATTTGGCGCTTGGTGGGGTTCTCGGGGATCGAGGCCATCTCGGTCCCATATTCGAAGAGAAACGTGTCGCTCCTGGGGTTCCACATTAAACCCAGGACTCTTTCCGTTGTATTTGCTTCTCCTATTCTGATGGCATTTTCCGCCTTTTCCTTTTCCGCAATGCCTTTCAGGACTCCTGGCTTATTAGACGCCCACCTCGTGAGCTCAAAGCCTCCCCTTAGGAGCACCTGCCTCAGGCCATGTATGAGGGATGCGGCCGCTTCTTCGCTGTCGGTCGCATCCAAATAGTCATCCATATACATTCGTCCTTGTATGGCCGCCGCGGCGGCCGGAAATTCGTGTGCGTACGTTTGGGCGACCTTGTCGCGGACAAACTGGGCACTACTGGGCGAGCATTTCGCGCCGAACATCATCGATGTCAACATGTACGTTTCGGGTTCATCCCGGCTATTCGTTCGCCACAGGAACCTTTGCGATGGCTGGTCAGCTTCATTGATCCTAATTCGCAGAAACATCTCCTTGATGTCTGCGGCTACCGCCACGGCCCCTTCCCTGAATCGAAGGAGGTTCCCCAACAGCGAGGACAGGAGGTCTGGTCCTGTCAGTAAGTGGTCATTCAATGACGTCCCCCGGTGCTGGGCGGCAGCGTCAAATACCACTCTTATCTTACCCGGCTTGTTCGGGTTACTCACAGCGAAGTGAGGTAAATACCACTCCCTCGGGTGGTGCACATTCTCTTCTGCGGGGTCGAGCTTCACAGCATATCCTTTTCCAATATATTCACTTATCTTGGCCTTGTAAGCCGCTGCCAATGCCGCGTCACGTCCTAGCTTCCTTTCTAGAGAGTGAAGCCTGTTCAAGGCTGCCTGGCGATTGCACGGCAGTACGTCTCCGTCCCGAGCCCATAATAGCCCGGTCTCCCATTGGCCTGACGGGAGCTGTCTTGTAGTATGCTTCAAGAGTTCCAATGCGCGCTTATCGGTTGCGCGATTCCTTTCGGCGGTGGAGACGCCCAATGACTCCACGGCGAAGTTTCTCTTCAATAGCTCGTCCAACCCTTGCTCGACCCGGTTGTTTGGCAGATTGAAGTTGGGGTGTACGGTACCCCCGTACGTTACTGGCCCCAGTGTGGTCACTATGGTCAGCTGACCATCCTCCCGAAGCACTGGAGTGTCGATCGGGAACATGAGAGACGCGTTATCGAGGCCGATCAGCATCTGCGGTCTGATGACGCGAGCTCCAGTCCGCGCGGGCGCGCCACTTTTGTGTACAAGGTCCAAGTCCTTGATGGTCCTCGCCCCGATCTCGAATTCCCCGTTGTGATCACTTATCAAGGTCACCGTTACACGCTGCGACCTGTGTGTGTTGCTTTGTCCAGTCGCACCTTTTATCGTCAGATTCCTTGCTATCCCCGTAGCACCTATCGCGCGGGCGACACCCTCCTCGAGGAGGGTCACAGACGCAGCCTCGTCCAACAAGGCGAACACTTTTGCGGTCCCCCGCGGTCCCTTCAAAGTAACCGGCAGCACTTTGAATGTGACCGGGACCTCACAGTCATTTGTCCACAGCACCTGCGCACTGTCCACAGCGTCCTCACTTTCATCTTCCACAACACTGTCCGTGCGGAAGGAGTGCAGGATCCTACTGTGGTGTTTTCCGCATACATCACAACTTCTCGCTTCACAATTTGGCACCTTGTGCCCTGATTCCAAACACTGGTAACACAGTTTGGACGACCGCACAAAGTCCCAGCGGTCATCCACGGTTTTCTTCTCGAACCGTTTGCATCGGCGTATGTTATGCCCGTTGGCCTTACAAAATACGCATTCCTTATCACTTGTTGTGTCGCGCGTCGCAAACACGTGATACCTCGGCTCGACGCGTCGAGCGTTCTCGCGGCGGGCGGGCTCGGCGCACTTGTCGCGCTGACCCGCGCGCTCCTTGTCTCTGTTCCTCGCCACCATTCTGAACAGACCTCCGTGGCGCGTGATGCCGGCGGTGATCTCGTCAAGCCAAGCGGCGAGATCGTAGATACTGCTCCTCGTCTCGCGGCGGCGATCGCGGAACCAATCCCACCGGAGTTGCGTCGGCATCTTGGCAACCATCTCCGCTAGCAGCTGCGGGTTGTCGAGATAGCAAGCGTCCATCCCGTCCACGGTGGTGATGACGTTGCGTATCGAAACCGCAAAATCCACGACTGCTTCGTCCGCGGGGTGGTCGGCGAGACTCGGCATCCTCCGGGCGTCTTCCAGTATCTGCGCGATGATGAGTGTCGGGCTGCCGAAGGCGTCCTCCAGCGTCCGCAATATTTCCGACACGTTGCGCGGATACAGTAGCAGGCCTGCTACCATGTGACGCGCACGCCCTTCCAGTGCGCGCGCCAATCTTCCGATGTTGTCAGCGTCCCCTATCCCCCATCTCTCAGTAGATTGGAGATATGCCGCGTTGAAGCGGCGCCATTCCCTCGGGTCTCCGCTGAACTTAGGCAACTCCGGCGGCTGCCCCGACCATCGAAAGTAGTCCCCGCCTCGGGGTGAGGGCTCCGCGTAGATTCCTCTTCCGTCATCTCTGCGGTGCCGTTCGTCCGGTCGAGCTCTGTCGACCCATTCGCGTACCGGGTAGCGATCGCGTTCGTCCGGTGCGCGCCAACGCAAGCCAGAGGTTTCCATACGCCTCGGCTCCGCGTTGCCAGTAGGCGCCGGGCCATGTCCCCCGGGCGCTTCTCCTCTGTGGCCGGTCAGTTCGTCCCGCGATTCCCCAGCGAATCGCGTAGGTTCCGGATCCAACACCGGAACCGGTAGAGCTGCGGCCGATGTCCTGAATCCCGTTCTGGGCTGATTGGCGGCGTCGTCCTGCCGCGTTCGTAGGTGGGTGGATTGTTCGACACCCGGTCGTGACTCCTCCATGAGTCTTTCCGTGCGGGGCGCCGAAACTGTGACGCCACCCGCGATAGCCTCCCCCCCTGGGGGGCTTACGTTAGCTGCTGTCCACTGTGACAGGAGCTCACGGAGTTGCTGGAACTGCCTCTCGCTGCTAGCGGCTAGCTCCGCCATCTGGCGGCGCAAGTCGCTACTCGCATCAGTTCGGACTGAACTGACCGAGTCCCGACCCTCCTCACGGCGCTGCTCTTCGGGCTCCATGGCGACGTTGCGTCCCGACCTCAGGGATGCAGGCATCGTAGCTGGAGACTGCGTTGAAGGATCCGGCTCGAAGGACCAAAATGTAACCGGCGTGGGTTACGTGCGATGACTCTCAAAAATGTACACGCCTGGCCTTCTTCGGAATCTCCCAACTATGCCACCGTTGTAAGGGGTGACGTTCCAGACGGCCCCGCCGTACCGAGTTACCGAGTAAGCTGGATACGGACGGAGGTGAATGGATGTATGAGCCGGGAAGAGCGGCACTGGACCGACAAGTCAACCTCAATAGCCCTGATAAGGGCTTTCCGAAACTGGTCCGTGAATCGGTATAATGAGGCGAAGCGGTCCAGGCTGGCGGCGCGGCGAGTAGTCCAAGGAGCGGGAGCGGAGAAATGAAACACAGGTTTCAACAGTCACACCAGAACTGGTTTATTATTAGAAAATGCGCCCTCTATATACCCGGCCGTGATCGCGTACCGCCCGACAGTGGGAAAGTACAGCCAATCAGCGGCCGGGGGAGAGAGACAGCCATATCTCTGTCTCTCTCTAATGGGCACCGGACGGGCTACACTTTCATACCGTACCGGTGCCGTTCCAACAGTTCGTTATTACATTACAATTTACAAGTTTATTTTATCAGTAATCTATTTATACAACTTAACATCTAGGCGCATTTAATATTAACATTGTCTTATTCTTTCTTACATCTAATACATTCTGTAAATACATGAGAAATCGGTAGAATCCATAGAGGCCCTTCTTCGGGTCGCATTCCGACGGGCGACCGTTTCGCTCGCCGCCAGGCGCCTGGAATTCTTTTTCAGGGCCGCCGTACGGGGTGTGCGATCCGTCCGTAACAATATCGCTTACTCCTTTCTTTAACGCCATAAATAAAAAAAAACTGATTTTTCAGGAGAACGTTTTTAAAGTTTTAAAATATAGTACAATGTATCAAAAATGAATATCTAGCCACTTATTAAACTTTTTACTGTACAACAGATCTTTTCAAGTAAAAACTGAAGGTTATTTTCTCCGTTTGAAAAATATTTAGTATATTTAAAAAAATAATTAAACAATACCTTTTCTTCAAAATACTAAAACAACACATTCTGCCCTGTAGCGGGTAAATAATAAGTGAAAAATATGTCTCTTGCTGGGAATTTAGTATTTGAATAATGGGAATTTAATTATTGGAATAAATTTGGGAATTTAATCTGAAAATTGACGATTTTTGATTTATGACGTTCTTGAAAGGAATGAGCGATATATGTATAACATTTTAAATGTATCAAAACACTTGTTCACAAATCTGTAGTATCTCCACTTAGGAATTATTCTTAACCTTTTTGACATCTCAACATAGATGAAGAAGAATATGGAAGTCTGGTTATTTATAGGGCTTGTGACCTGTCATAGACTGGTTAAGTGGATCACTTTACACGCTTGCAACTTTCACCAATTGTTGATTGACTACCTACCCGTGATTGACAACCACACTTTACAAATTTTTGGAACTCCTACATAGATATATTGATCAATCTCTTGACACAGTACATATGAGAGTTCGCGACAGCCGTATGTTGGATTGAGAAAAGCTTTTATTTAGCTAAAGTATGTAATATGTATATATTTTTAATGAGAAATTCTTCCCAATAATTATGGTTAAAACTATTACTAATATTGTCCGCTTCCGTAGTTTGATGGTCAGCATGCTTGGCTACCGTTAAATAAATACAAGCAATTTTTCACTCTAATATTTATTCAATATGACCCTGGACTGGTACCCGAAGCGAAGGGCTGATCACCTTTCCTTCGTGTGTTAACGATCAAGATAACACCACCGGGTGCGGGTAAGGGTTTGAATAATGGATAATAAAGTATATAGTTTTACTCCTGCGAATAGAAATCTACTTTTGCTTTCAGACGGTTCCAGTATTCAATGATAGCCAAATAAGTATTATCTCACTTTTTGCCACTATTTCTTTATATTTACCAAGTAAAATTTAAATAAAAAATGGATGTATATTACCACAAAGTGACTGCTGAATCAATTAATGAATGTGTTATTTAAGTTGAACTGAGGTAGAAGTTTGAATATTTTAAATTCATATTTAATTCACGTCAACTGGTGTTGGTTTGTTTAGACTGGAAGTTTAAAATAAACATATCTGGTCAAATAATAACCGCGTTTCGTAAATGTTGGTATTGGGTTCAAGGGTTAACTCGAATGAGCTCGCACGAGCCCCCTGTATTGAAAAAATATGTACCAAAAAATACAAGCCCCTTGCAAAATAGAAAAAAATAAAAAAACAGTATTTTTAGTGCACCAAGTATCTCGACTATTTTAACCTGTTCGGGAGTGTGGTCGTACATCATCTTCCGAACAAAACTTTCCTCAAATAAGTATGGGCGTACATGAACGTCCACGTTTATAACTAAATTATTTGACAATTATTTATAAAATTGCACTATTACTGCTATCTGTGGTTGTATTTGAACACTCAAACTACACTTCAGATTTTTCTTTTTTACCCACGACATTTTATTTAAAACAAAGTTGTAAATAACATGTCGTAAAACTAAAAAAATTATACATTTTACTTACAATAAAACATAATTTTTAGCTGGAAGAAATAAAAATACACTTAATGATCTTATAACCTTTTACACATCGCTCACTCCTTTCAACAACG
The DNA here is from genome assembly GCF_059751285.1 of Brachycentrus maculatus. Lineage (NCBI taxonomy): Eukaryota > Metazoa > Arthropoda > Insecta > Trichoptera > Brachycentridae > Brachycentrus > Brachycentrus maculatus. The sequence continues at coordinate 2,759,447 of NW_028280815.1, read as the reverse complement.
TCAAATATCAAAAAACTTGATTTTTCAGGAGATCGTTTTTAAAGTTTAAAAATATAATAAAATGTATAAAAAACAAATATCAATCCACTTTGTTACCTTTTTACTGTGCAACAGATCTTATTAGGTAAAACCTGAATGTTTTTTATCCATTTGAAAAATATTTAGTATATTTAAAAAAATAATTAAATAATACCTTTTCTTCAAAATGCAAAAACAACACTTTCTGCCCTGTAGCGGGTAAATATTAAGTTAAAAACATGCCGCTTTTGCTGGGATACAGTACATTTTTTGGGTATTCCGAAAACATGCAAAACTGAAAATTGCCGATTTTTGAAATATGACGTTGTTGAAAGGAATGAGCGGCATGAGTAATAAGCAAGGTAAATAATAAATGCACTACCCATCTAAAAAATCTACTAAGCTTGCTTGTTTGTTATTTCGCATTTGTCTCCCCCCATAAAATGGCCAAAGTATTCAAGCTTTCTTTTCTTTGCAGTATCTACAACCTGTCTCTCGTTTCCCATGCGTTTTAAAACTTTTTCGTTTGGGATTCTTTAAACCCATAATATTATGAGATTTTTTTACAACACCATATTGAGAATAGGTAGGTTTGTAGGTAATTCAATATTCTTTGTGGTAGCTTGAGTAAGAGCCAAAAATGGTTTTTCCTAAAAGGTAATTAGCAAATTTTAATTAAACATTGTAATAAATTCTGTAATATGTCCTTTATTAAAACGACTAGTACTACTACCATCACACCGTTTCCTCGAAGGGGTAGGCAGAGACGATGGAATGCCACACTCTTCTGTCCTGACATACACTCCTCGCCTCCTTCACATCCATCTAGTCATACATGCCCTCCTTTTGACACCGCCAGATTTTAGATTCTGATTGATCTGATCGTGCCAAGTCTTTTTAGGTCGTCCTCGTTCTGTTTTCCCTCTCTTTTTAAAATGACGCTATATAATTTATAAAAAAAATATTTAAATTTTATTTCTTGACTCTAATATTGGCAGCCCACCCCTGAGTGGCTCTGCTTTGTAATTAACCACTAGGTAATATTGCGCTGGAATAAATTATTTTAATTTAATTGCACAACGGTATGATGATGTAATAGTAAACCAGAGAACTAACATCGTTGCATTACAAACATATACAAATGTAAATGATATTTTAAAATAGAACTCTGTATGTGCAATGTGTTTTAAGCTTCACATAATTCACAGAATTAAACATAATATTTCGATCTTGTAATAATTATACATTAAGTTCCTTTGAATCATTTTCTAAACCTACATAACCGTTTCATGTTTTTGTACTTCATGTCTCAAATTGTAGTTCTCTGCCTCAACTATAGTATTTTATTTATTGCTACTTGTGGTAAGACGACGAAATTATTAAAGAAATCACTTGTTTTTTTGTACCACTTGAGTTTATTTTATGACGACTATTTTCGGAATACTTACCAATATTACATATAAACTTAATAACTAACCCCTCTCCTTATTTATGGAACAGTTTATAATTTTAAAATTAAATTTTAACTTTGTTTTCAAATCACTGTAAATATTTTATTATAACTTAATTGTAATTTCTACCGATTTCGAAGCTAACCGCTTCTTTATCAAGACTGATTAATACTTTAATTATAAAATGGAAAATCACAAAGTTAGTGCTTCAAATATAAATTAAAGCTATTTTTTTAATGTTTTACTTTACATTTAGACCTGAAGATGGAAGTTTAGCTTCCGAAACTAGTCATCATAAAATAAACTCAAGTGGTAAAAAAGGTGTTTTCTTTAATAATATCAAATATGGTATATAGACGATATACGAGTATATCCAAGAATATAATAATTTACAATAATTTTTCTCAAAATTTTTGTTATTATTTAGTAACAAAAATTTTGCTGGATTTCTTGTTTGTTTTTTTAAAGACATGATAATTGTTTTAAAATAAAAAAATAAATCAGTATGGAGTATGACACATCGCTCACTCAGAATGCAATTATTCACACAGGATATTGTGTGTCGGTGTTTATTTAAAAATACAAGGAGTGCATGGACAAAGAAGTAAAATTGTGTTGACAGCTGAAGTCGGGTATGTTGAAATTGCACTGGCGATGGCTGTCAAGGGTAGTAAACTCCTTCTTCTTTCTAAGGACGCTACAAGCACTCCACTTCCTTCCAACTCTTCACTCTTCACTCTTCACTCTTCTTCTCTACTTCTCTGCCCCCACCATTCACTGACCCTCCCCTCCCCCCCGTTCCTACTTTACTCAAGTACTAAAGCGCAGTAGTCATGCGATACTGCAACAGCTCTCCCATTAGTTTTCATTTGGGTTTATACTTACATATAAGGCCCAAATTCAATCATAAGTGGGGTTTTTAAAATCAGTGAAATCCCCATATTATTTATATGACATGTTAACATAGATGAATAAGAATATGGAAGTCTGGACATTTACGGGGCTTACGACTATCACAGGCTGGTTTTAGTGATCATTTTACACTCGTTTAACTTCACCCATTCTACCCACACTACTAAAATTCTTGGAACTTCTATATACGAGTACATGTTTCAATTTCGAAACATTTTGCTTGAATAGTGAAATACAGTATTACGAAATTGAACCATATGTGTATATAGAAGTTCCAAGAATTTGAATAGTGTGCAAAGTGATCGCTTAAACTAGCCTATGATGGTCGTAAACCCCGTAAATGCCCAGACTTCCATATTCTTATCTGTCTTTGTTGAGATGCCAAAAAAATAAAATGAAAAATAACTCTTATAATTGGAGATAATCCAGATTTGTAAACAAGTATTTTGACACACTCAAAATGCAGTATAATTCCGTTTCCTTTCCCATAAAGTTGCATGTTATTATAAGCGCCAACAATCCACATTTTTTTCTGTATAAACTCATAGGTGACATCTATGGTGGAATATCAATAAAATCTTGATGAAAAATATTTACCCATTGATATGGAAATATTAAAAGGACATATCGGAAAATTTTGGTACATATACGTAGTAAGGAGGTTCAATTGTAAGTTTTTATTTAAACATTTACAATTTAATGTAAAATAAAACAATATTTTCCTAACTTCAATACTTTTCTGTTCAGATTTTAATATAAATGTCCATTTGATGCGTTCGACATCTTTCAATGATCACTTACATCACAATTTAATCATTTAATGCTCTTGTTCACTGTAATACGAGTACGATGCTATTTTCTACCAAATTCTGTCACAGTTATGTGGTACAATTATCATAATACTAGCCAAGTGAACGAATAGCGAATGGAATTTATCTATTAAAAAATCGAATAGCAGTTGTACGAATAAAGAGACGGATGAATGGAGAAACTCGACTGTAAGTAACGTATTTTTATTACCCTTGAAAAGAGTAACGTTGAATTCACACGGAAATAATATTTTCCTAAGGAGTATTTTGTATAGAGATACTTTGTATAAAAAAGAGATTTATGGGTTTACCTCAGACATACATTCTCTCGAATTATAAGAGACCGAGGAAAATTACTACACGATGAAGATATTATCTCTTATACACAGTACACACATACATTATAAACTGAGTAAATACACTCACAGTCGATTTCACCAAAATTACTTAACGAACTAAGAGATTTGAGAACGAATTTATGTATATATGGTATTCCATACATACACAACAACTCTCAACAAACATGAAGAATAATATGGAAATCTAAGTATTTAGAAAATCGAATGAACGTCATAGGCTGGTTTATGTGATATTTGACATTGATTTGTGGTTTATGTGACAAGTGTAACATTAACATTCACAATTCTACCCTTGATTGACAACCACACAAATTTTGGACGTTGTATTTATGCTTCAATGAACTCCTTCTTTTACATGCACCATCTATGATTGAGTAAAGTAAGTTTTATTTTTTTAATTAGCATAGACTTTAACTAAATGTATATCCGATCTAATATCCTATCCAGATCCAAGTTCCTATATATTTCATTTCTCTGTTAAAAAGAAATAAAAAAATTACTTATTCACAAATCTGGATTGTCTTCATTAAGGTTATTTTTTATATTATTTTTTGACATCTCAACAAAAACGAAGAAGAGTATGGTAGTCTGTGTTCATTTACAGGGCATTCGACCGTCATAGGCTTGGTTAAGGGATCACTTTACATACGTGTAATATTCACCAATTCTACCCATGACTGACAACTACACTAATCAAAATTTGAAACTTAATAATAATTAATTCAAAAGAACTCTCACTTTAGTGCAAAAATATTTTTTTATATGTTGATAAGCAGTGTTTGCCTAATAATTCAGGCACCTAAACATGTACGAACCTCAGGCGTTCATAAAATAATTGAATGTCTTACTGTACACAGTAACAGTTTGGGGAACATTCCAATGTTTAGATATATGGCACAAAAAGTCTTAAGCAGTAAGAAATACTTAAGTATGTTTTATTACCATGTTACCATAATCGGTGAAAACGCTGTTTGCGTAAACCTTTCCCTTGAAGGTATTTGAGTTCTTAGAGCCAGAATGCTCTCCTGCCTGGCTCCATAAATCACGTCTTCTTCCCGTCTCTTCGCTTCCTTCCCCGCAGAGCGCGCAGTCCTCTCTTTATTCTTTCTTTTCTTCACAGATTCCCTCCAAAAATTATTTATTTTTCATCTCGCAGAGCGTTAATGTGACGTTTGAGAATATTTATCTACCTTCGAAATGATTTCTTTCTCGTGCAACAATTTTGGATCAATCATCAAAATTGTATATACTTAATCCATTACACACATCACTCACTCCTTTCAACAACGTTATATATAAAAAACTTCATTTTTCAGGAGATCGTTTTTTTATGTTTAAAAATATAATACTAGTATTAAAAATAAATATCAAGCCACTTTTAGAACTTTTTACTGTGCAACAGATCTTTTTAGATAAAACCTGAAGGTTTTTTCTCCATTAATATTTAAAAAAATACTTAAACAATACCTTTCCTTCAAAATGCAAAAACAACACTTTCTACCCTGTAGTGGGTAAGTATTAAGTTAAAAATATGCCGCTTTTGCTAGGATATAGTACATTTTCTGGGCATTTCGAAAACATGCGCAACTGAAATTTGGCGATTTTTGATATATGACGTTGCTGAAAGGAGTGAGCGCATTGTGTAAATAATAATAGTTGTTCGCAAATATTTTGTAATTTTTTAAATAAAACTTCAAATTTTTTACCACCGGTTATACAATTCTCGTACATTGGTGAAACGTGGTTACAAATTCTTTTATGTATTTACTCAATGTAAAAAACAGTGAGCTATATGTCATATTTTTCTATCAACTTTTGTAATTAACTGCCAATCGGATTTTATCGCTAAGGGTCGAAAACAGTGTTGAAAAAAATATTTGAAAAAAAAAGAGTTTAAGATTTTTTGGCGATATTTTCGGTCGCTATAGCCGATAAGTAGCTCGTTATAACCGTGCATAAATGTATGGATAAAATTTCAAACCAAAATATCAACGATGTGTGTGTGTATGTGTGTTTTACAAGCACTATATGACCATTCATTTCAAACAGCTGTATACAAATCTTGTTCTTGCTTTGCATGAATGCAATGTGATCACTACTCAGGGACCAGTCCAAGGTTACATTAAATACATATTAGAGTGTAAAATCACTGATATTTATTTTCATCCCCCTCCCTGGGAATTATACAATGCGATTTAGTGATAGCAACTGTTTTTTTAAAACTGCTTTTAAAATATTTTTTAAAATATATTTTCAAGTGCCGTTTCACGTTTTTTCCATATACAACGGCGATATGATATATATATATATATATATATATATATATATATATATATATATATATATATATATATATATATATATATATATGTATATATATATATATATATATATATATTTATATATATTTATACATATATATTTATATATATATATATATATATATATATATATATATATATATATATATATATATATATATATATATATATATATATAATAACAAATAGGTATGTATAACGTAGTTTTACCCTTTTATTACAGTTATGTGTCCGTAATATGAATGTTTTCCATAATTTTATTGTCAGTCGTAAACATATCCACTGCGCTACGGGAGACTCCCACTCCCACCCATTAGTGCTATCACAGAAATTTAAATCCTTGCATGCATTAACTCTAATAAAAAATTATATGCTCGTATTATATTCAGGTTCATTGTACGTAATAACTAAAAAAAACTACGAAGAGTAAAGTAATTTATTCGATTTATTGCCTTAAAAATAGCTGTAATTACCTTAGGGCGTTTGTGCACTACACCGAATTTTACCGTCCGGCACTTCAGTTGGCATACAAAACGGATGATTGGCTTGTGCTTTTGTCCATCTTTCTTCGGATCGGTGTGCTCGATCGGTGCGTAATCACGGTGCGCGTAAATTCAAACACGCTAAATTGTCTAGTCGCTTTTATTTTTCAAAACCGGACTGCCGGACGGTAAAATTCCGTGTAGTGCACAAGCTGCCTGACTAACCATTATGCCGGTTGCCGCAGGGGTAGGCAGTGAGAATGGGAACGCCATACCTTTTGTCTTTACAAACATTATATCGGCCGTTTATTTTAACACCTGATCCGGCCGCACGTGTGTAAAGTGATCACTTAAACCAACCTATGACGTCGTAAGCCCTGTAAATGCCCAGACTTCCATATTTGTTATATTTCGTCTATGTTGAGATGTCAAAAAACAATCTAAAAAATAACTCCTAATTGGAGATAATCCAGATATGTGAACAAGTATTTGGACACACTCAAAATATAGTGGATTCTGTTACATTTAAAAAAATATATAAATGTAGTAAAAAAAACTTCAACTAGCGAAAATTTCAACCTCATTGAATTGACAACATTTTGAGTCTGGGTTTACGACCGTAACTTTTGAGTAGAGATAATCCAAATTTGTGAACAAGTATTTGGACGCAATCAAAATGTTGTAGCTATATTTATGTTATAACGCGTCTTTATTTCCATGTTTGACTCTATTCAGCCGTTAGAGCGCTGTAGTTTCTCTATGGGTGGGGTGGTGACGGGTGGTGACGGGTGGTGACAGGTGGAGGGGGAGCAAGGAGTGCCACTCGAGGAGGAAAGAGTGCAGGAAAGTTTTGTACTTCCTGGAGAACAACACTTGGAGATCCGTGTTGGAAAATTCAAACAAATCTCTCTTTCCAGTTCGTGGTATTCACATAGTTCACCGAATGCCGAATCAGTTTGCACACTGCGGACGAAATTCTAAAAAAGTTTCCGGAAAATCTAAACAAAAGATTAGAAAGTACATTAAAAACTACATTTCCAACCTAATATATAATTATATTCCTAAATTTCACATATCGTAGTCGTACAGGAGAAAGTGACCAACTAACAAAACTTAAAATGTTCAGGAGGGCCATTTAAATCACTTTTGCTCGGCAAGAAAAAAAAATCAATGCAGTTAGTCGCTTTTAGCAAGTCAATATATTATACTTCCAAGTTTTAATCGCTTTGGAGTTTTTTTCAGGACAATATTAAGCTAGTAAGATATAAAATTGTCAATAATCAAGTTTTTGTAAAAACTGCACTTGGTAACTTTTTCCTGTATGACTATGATATGCTTACAACATTTTGAGTGTGTCCAAATACTTGTTCACAAAATCTGGATTATCTCCTATTATAGGAATTATTTTCATATTATTTTTTGACATCTCATCAAAGATGAAGAAGAATATGGAAGTCTGGGTATTTACGGGGCATTTCACCAATATATGTCTCTAGTGAAGTTCTAGTGGTTCAAGAACAATGTTTTAAAATTGGTTCATATATATAGAACTTCCAAGAATTTGAGTAGTGTGGTTGTCAATAACGGGTAGAATTGATGAATGTTACACGTGTGTAAAGTGATCACTTAAACAAGCCTATGACGGTCTTCAGCCTTGCAAATGCCCAGACTTCTATATTCTTCTTCATCTTTGATGAGATGTCAAAAAAATAATATTCACATATAAAAACATAAGACAGCTACCCACTTTTCGTATCTTACCACCATCTTGTGAAAACTACCGTATACTCTAAATGTCAATTACCCATGTCACTCACTCCTTTCTACAACGTTATATATCAAAAAAAACTTTTTCAGGAGATCGTTTTTAAAGTTTAAAAATATAATAAAATGTATTTAAAATAAATATCAACCCACTTATTGAACTTTTTACTGTGCAACAGATCTTTTTAGGTAAAATATGAATGTTTTTTTTCTATTTGAAAAATAGTTAATATATTTGGAAAGACAAGTACAATATTTAATCCTCAAATTACAATATTTAAGCTAAAAGTAAGTATAATATAATATTTAAACCTAATTTTTGTTTCACACACATTTTTAATTTATAAAATGATAAATCCCAAGGGTAAATTTGCTTATATTTATTTTTTATTTAGTATATACTAATACGTTTTCTAACCCTTAATAAAACAAATCAACATAAAACTCAAAAACACATTATCATTTAAACTACTTTATATTGGAATAGCGTTTTGGAATTCATAACGCGCCATACACAATAATTATAAAACTTTTAGCGTTTAATATAAATATGTGCCCAAACAACGTGGTAATAATAACCCGAATTTTCATTTCCCAATTCCCTTGTGAGCAGACGCCTCACACCAAAAGTTGGAATACTAATATAATATTAACATCCCCTATATCTGGTCTTAGTTAGTAGTAACCAGTTTTTAGTGCACCCCCAGACGAAGAGCTAGGACAGGGTTGACAAATATAACGCGCGAGTACCCGAATCGGCGCCAAGATGGCGCTCAAAAAAATAGAATTACAATTGTTTTTTTCACATGTGAATGATATAACTGGTCAAATCGTAAGGTGCATAAAAATTGAAAATCAGGTTTTCAATACGTAAAATAATCCGGGTTCGGTTCTTGAATACAGAATAAAAAGGTCTCTGCTAAATGAAAGCTTTCGAAATCTAATCATAGGTGGCCGTTGTGAACTCAATCATGGAACGTCATAAGATTGATCATATATATCGGTAGTGTAAAGGGAAAGGGGTATTTCTGTCAAATTTTTCATTTTCTAAGTTAGTTCCACAAAATGTGTTAAACAGTGTATTCCATAATCTGGCAATAAGATATGGCTGTAGTTGCTGTACTTATTTAGTTTTATTGAGATATGTACATTTAAAAATACAAAAAAAATATTTATTTAATTTCACAAGTTTGTTTTTGCTCTCCTGTCAAATTTGGTCTGAGACAGATATACCCCTTTGCCTTTACACTACCGATATATGACCGATACCGATATATAAAATTTGAGTAGTGTGGTTATCAGTCATGGTTACACAATGTTACACGTGTCTAAAGTGATCATTTAACCAGCCTATGGTAGGACGTAAGCCCTGTAAATACCCAGACTTCCATATTCTTATTCCATATTCATGCTCTTACCCAGGCTTCCATATTCTTCTTTATGTTGAGCCTAAGTTGAGATGTCAAAATGTTAAAATAAAAATATTTGGAAATCAAATATTTCTATAACCTCCCTACGGATATAAAAATAATAGAAAATATTGAAATACTGAAAAAATAAAAGCCTTATTATACATAAAAACGGAAAATAATGATACAAACAAAATTTTCTGTTTTACATCCTTAATTAAGTAAAATAAATAAATATTGAGTGTAAGTCATTCTCCAAAAACAAGAGCTTAGTCTCTTTTTTGCGTAAGTAGTAAATGAATTAAACCGTAATATTTTTTGAGGTTTTTGTTTTATATTGACTAATTTTTATGTTAAAGTTTTAAATTTTAATGTTTTAAAAGTGGAACTGGATTTTATATAATAAAATAACAACCATATATGTAACATACGTAACATTTTGTATTTATTGTAACTGCAGACAGTTGGTAGAATTCCATGTATTTTTTTAGTGTATTATATCCAAAATTAAACAAGGTTATTAGATTGAATTCTTCTTTTATTTACGTATATTAACACTGTGTTTGATAACGTCTTAATAAGATGAAACGCGTCACATATTATCATATACCATATATGAAAATAAACGTAGAGTTCAATCCAAAAACATTGCTATTTTATATATATTACCCAAAAAATATGTAACTTTACTAAATAAATATATAGATGGTTCAATAAAGAAATTGGTGTATGTAATTTCTATTTCGCATATTTGATACAATATGTGATAATTTTGTATAGTATGTGGCTCGTTAGGTGCGCCACAAATGAAGCAAAAAAGACTCTTTTGGCACCCTGACCGAATCCCATTTGCCAGCCCTGGGCGGGGGCTGCGGCTGAACCGCTTTACGATGTCGTTCTACAACTAAACTTTCCTTCCCTGATGTGAATATAAATTAATAGACCAACTCGTATTTACTTTTATGACAAATTCTAGGCTTTTTGGCTAAATGAAATACTTTTTATTTGTTTTATATTAGCTCTCTAAAGGGATAACTCGTTAACCACAAGGTTGGGATGAAATAACGCAGAGAAATAGTCTGTCTGTTATAAAAGCTTCTGAGACTACTGAACACACAAAAGACAAAGTAATAATCGTATTTACCACTTACCCAATTACCGCTGGTTATACGCGTAATGTAAACAATTATTAACATATATTTACAAATAAATAATATTTTTCATGAAATCTGTGAAAATAATTTGAGTGTGCCTAAATACTTGTTGTCAACATAGATGAAGAATAATATGGATGTCTGGGCATTTACGGGGCTTACGACCGTCATGGACCTATTTAAGTGATTAGTTCACACGCGTGTAACATTTACCAATTCTACCGATGATTGACAATCACACTACTCACATTTACATACTGTGATTAAAGAAAACACTTGTTTTTAATGAGTTTTATTAAAGACTACTAGTTTCAAAAGCTAAACTTCCATCGTCAGGTCTGAATAATAACTAAAATATATAATATAAAATTGTTCTATAAACAAGGAGAGGGGAAAGTTAGGGGGAAGGGGTTAGTCAAGGGGTGGAGTTTGAAAACAAAGGAAAAATGGAAAGCAAAGATGATGAATTTAGAAACAATATATTATTTAATAAATTATTATTATAATTTGTTTTTTTTTGGATCTGTAAATAATTCACAATTTGGCCTTTATGTGGAACAAGGTGTAATAATTTTAATTTATGAGAGTGGAATGAGTGGTTTGCATCTATTATGTGATTTGCAAATTTCGAAAAATAATTACTAACAAGACCGCTACGATGTTCTTTAATTCTAATCTTTAAATTTCTCGCGGCTTGGCCTATATATTTTTTATCACAATCTATACACGAAACAAACTGTGTTAGGATTTTGATCAACGTATCAAGAAGTTTAAAAAAAATGAGTAGTTGGTAGTCAATCATGACAAGACTCAGTGGTAGAATGTTACATGTGTGTAAAGTGATCACTTGACCAAGCCTATGACCGTCGTAAGCCCTGTAAATGCCCAGACTTCCATTTTCTTATTCTGAGTTGGCCAATGTATGTACATTTATTATGTACAAAACCATTAATAAAACATTATGTACGAGAAGAGGAAATTTAGAATATTTCCTGAACAGTGTCGATATAACGTACAATTAGTTACTTCTTTTTATTTTATAACCACATCTTTATTAGAATTTAAACCAGAAAACTTCTTATTTCTCCTGGGTTCTAATTAGTAAGGAGGGGTCAGATGCCTCTACTCCCTCCTCCCCAGTCCAGTTACCGAGGGCACAGCGGGTGCAACTAGCAACCTGCAGTCGACTGTGGAAGGGCCATTCGCATTCACTGCACTCTAAATGACTCGAATATCATTATTAGTTAACTTTGGCTACATTGCACTTGCATTCAGTGACTAATGAGGGCTTTTGTTGCTTTTCTCGTGAGAATTATAGAAATGCTATGAAGGTAACGAGAGTTAAGATACAAATAAATGGAAAGAGAAGAAATTTCCAGTACACAAAGTACTCAGAACGGAAAATATCTCATTTCCTTGGAGTTTTTTTTACTTGAGAAATTAACATTTTTTCTAATTCATTCTCAGCAAATGCATATTTATATTTTTTATTATTTTGTCTCTTTCTCTCTCTTTCTTATCCTTATTTACACTTAACAGTGTATATGGCACTGCATAATAATAAATTTGGATAATTTATATAGCCATCAAATCAAAAATTGCTTATTTATTTTGAATAAAATAACTATGAAAATATTAAATATCCATAGATTTAAAAAAAAACTAATATCTTAATACACTATTTCTCAGTCTGCCAACATGCTCATCTTACAAATATGATTTTTTGGATGAAAAGAAAAAAGGATATATAACAAGAAAATAAGTGATAGAGGAACGGAAAAGTATTTCGGGATATAACTTTGCAGAAAGGGCATATTGAAGAAAATGAAAACTTACTTTTTTTATCCAATGGGAAAAAAACAATTTAAAGGAAAGTAGGTACGTTCATATAGAGTCGATGTTTTTTAATATCCGGATGAAAAATGTCGTGTGAATGAAAAACCCACTTGGAATTATATCTACCTTTTAAACGGGGTTTGGGAACAAAAACGATGTTACCAATTATACAATCTTGGTAAAATTATTCTTTTCCATTCATTTCTGAATTAAATTTTTGAAAATGAGGATATTCTGCCCATAAAATTGATGTTGCCTTTAATACTTTATGGAAAGATATACATATATGTAGTGTTTGGTCATATTTTATTATTTTGTTTTTACCTTATGTTTTTATATTTTCTCGTTTGTTATATTTTCTCGTTTTTTTAATTTCTCGTTTGTTTATTTTAAATATGCTTCTTACATTACGTTTTTCTCATTTATTTCTTTTAGATATGCTTCTAATGCCTATTTATTAAACCTGTTTATATTTTATGTATTGTTTCGGCATTAACTTTGTGGTAAGACATGTTTCAATGATTAAAGAAAAAACCTCGTTTTTTACCACTTGAGTTTTATTATAGACTACATGTTTCAGAAGTTAAACTTCCATCATTCAGGTCTGTATAATAACTAAAATATAAAATATAAATTTGTTCAATAAATAATTGTTCTATAATTCTACTAATCACTCATTTCACTCTCATAAATTAAAATTATTACACCTTGTTCCTTATAAAGGCCAAATTATGAATTATCTTGAAAATTTAGAAATACAAAAAAACCTGAATTCTAATAATAATTTATTAAATAATATATTGTTTCAAAATTCTTCGCCATTGCTTTCCATTTTTCCTTTGTTTTCAAACTCCGTTCCTTGACTAACCCCTTCCCCTTACTTTCCCTTCTCCTTATTTATAGAACAATTTTATATTTTATATTTTAGTTATTATACAGACCTGAATGATGGAAGTTTAACTTCTGAAACATGTAGTCTATAATAAAACTCAAGTGGTAAAAAACGAAGTGTTTTCTTTAATCAATGAAACCTGTTTATTGATTTTATATTTTGCCATGTATTAGTTTTGGTTATTTTTGTATCTTTGTTAATTGTGTTCCAGTCTTGTTAACCTAAATCCCATGTCCCAAAACGAGAAATAGAAATTGCTCTCGGGAATATTATATATGACTTATGTATGTAATATGTTTTGAAAAATAAATAAATAAATAAATATGTTTGCAGTTAAAAGATTTAATGATGATTGTCGTCAGTTTTTCGTGACTGTTTATATAAAATATAATATAAAATATAAAAACCAGTTGAAAATGCGAAGAAAAGTGGTTAAAAAAACTAGGCTAAGGGTGTATATGGGTTTCTTTTTGTATAATAGAGTGCGATCATTACAGAAGGTGAAAACATTTTCCCCGCATAATGAAAGCCTCCGATATCGCAATAAAGTGGCATCGAGGCTGTATTTGAACAAGTAATGACACATTTTTTGCCTATTGCAATCTACATGGTGGTGCGCTGAATTTAAAAAAAGATATTTACTCTCTATCATAAAAAAATAAAAAAAGTTTTTTAACCTCAGCTTTGTAAGTACGAAATTTACCTTATATGATATAATATGCTATTTACGACAATAACCTGCTTCCATTCTCCATTAATGAAGCAGTTAATTAATGAAACTATTTATATTAAATATATGAAACTATTTAAATTAATGAAGTAATTAATGAATGAAACTATTTATAAAAAAAAGTATTAATAAATACGTTATTTACATCAAATTTACGTTAAACAAAACGTTATCTATGACGATAACCTGCTCCTATTCTCCATTGGATAATTAATTAATGAAACTATTCATTATAAATCAGCATTAATAATTGGATAATGAAGTTAGGAAGAAACGAAATTGATTATACAATTTGGCCACCTCGACCATGATGTCATGGGTCATTACCGATTTTTTTTTAAAGTATTGTAAAATGCATCCGTGGAGTGGGAAATCCCAGTGAAGATATATTAATGTGAATTTGAGATTTTTAAATTACGATAAAAATTAATAAATAAAAGATGCGTATTAAAAAATTAAAATAATTTAAGAAAATTATTTCTGAAATGAATTATTTTCTTCCAAAATTACGAGTACTTTCTATAAGTACAAATAATGATATTTAAGTAATTACATAATGTGAAATGATATCAATAATCTAAAATGTATTAATTTTATATATTTTTCTAAAATGTATTGTATTTTTTTGTTTCAGGGCAAAACAATCCAAAGATTGATCAACCAGTAGTGAGCGTTTCGCGCGCGAGCGGGTGATTTTATACGATCGAGTGATTCTAGTAAGCAACTCCGATTTCGAACGAGCCAATCACGATGCATCTCGCCCCACTCCTGGTCGCGCTGTGCTTGCTGAGTCCGGCGCTCGCGGGCTCGTGCAGGGAGGCCAAGCTGTGCTGCACGGGTCGGGACAGTTCCTGCGTCGTGCAGCGCGCCCCGCTCAATACTATAGTGGAAGACCTGGGAGATAAACCCTGCTATTGTGACCATGCTTGCCTGAAGCTCGGAGACTGCTGCCCAGATTTCAAAGACGCTTGCGGTGGTGAGTACAATAGTTTTGAACTAATTCCTATGGCAAATTTTACTAATTATCACACATTTGGTTTAATTTTTTAAAATGTACCATTTGGTATCTATTTTTAGGGGACTGATTCTAAAAATGGCATCATGCTCATATCAGGGAGTTGTTGTTGTTTTTTTTTAAGTTATAAATAAATTATATCATACGAGATTGAAGTATGTACGTCTCATTTCGGTTTACAGATGGATTTTTTACTTATTGTACAAATAATACTTTTTGTACAATAAGTCAAATGTGATGATATTTCTATGCTTCTAATCTATTTAAGCTAATTGTGTTTTTTTCAAAGGAATAACCTACAAATATATATTGAAACACTATCCATTCTTTCATTACAATATATGAAAATAAACATTTTGTATATTAATGAGTGTAAAATCTTACTGCTGTAAAGAAATAAATTTGTTTTATCCAAAACGAAACAATCTTATTAGGGATACTGAAAAATCTATGTTAATACATCTCAAACAAAAATGAATATCAAATCAAAGTGAGAATAATATATGCTATTGAAACGAGAAATGAAAAAAAGAATTTCATTCACATACTCGTATTTTGAAGGGAGAAAAACCTCGTTTATATTTGAACTAAAAACGCTATTAGAAATATCTTTTGAATTCAGAGATTGAGATATGAAAATTGAAAATGCGAGTGAAAGCGACGTGTAGGTACTTTATGTAATAGATGGATGAAAAATGTGATATAAGGAGAAAACGCAAAGTTGAAATAACCTTTATAAATAAAATTGGCTTGGAATGTAATCGAATGGATTGGGTATGAAGGATAATGAAATAATAGTAAAAATGATTTGTATAATGTTGATGTTATATAATTGTAGAACCAGAAAAAAGACAAAAAAGATATGACATGATAAAGTACACTAACTTGACCTGTCAGACTGGGTACCCACTTATGTTAGATAACTTTAACGTAGGGTCACCGCAACGTATGGTTAATTTTAACGTAAAACGTACGGTGACGTGTGGTTATTGTAATCTATGTTACACTAACATAATGATTACTGTAATGTATGATGACTATCACGTATGGTTATCGTGATATTTGTTACTGTAACATATGATTAGTACAATTAACTATTACCTTAACGTATGTATAGTGCGATATTTGTTATTGTAACATATGATTACTGCAATTTTTTATTTTCTATAACGTATGATTACTGTGACGTATGGTTAGTAACGTATGGTTATTGTGACGTATGGTTACTATGACTTGTGGTTACTGTGCATATGGGGACTGTAACGTATGGTTAGTAACGTATGGTTACTGTGAAGTTTGGTTACTGCGACGTATTTTTAGTGACGTATGGTTACTGTGACGTGTGGTTAGTGACGTATGGTTACTCGGCTGTCCAAACTTAAAACACAGTAAGGGACATTTTTTGTATTACGTTTTTTTTTGCATTTTGGAATAAGTAGAATCTACTTAGTCCAAAAATGCAAAAAAAACGTACTACAAAAAAAATGTCCCTCACTGTGTTTTGAGTTTGGACAGCCGTACTGCGACGTGTGGTTACTGTGACATATAGTTACTGTAACGTATGGTTACTGAAATGCATTACTTCTTTAATGCACTGTTACATAACGCCTGATAACTGTAAAGTATGGTTAAATTAAGGATTGAAATAAATCATCTGTTTTAAAAAAAATGTAAATGGCCAATAATAAATCAAATAAAACTCATTGAAACTGAATAAAGAAATTGTATAAGTCTTCTGAATTTCCTTATTTGAATGTTTCATCACTTTGTTTATTTAGAGAAGAATTATATTATAAATAATTATTGTTTATAAATATTTTCATGTCGACATCGAAGGTCAGATTATGTTAACCGGAAAATGGATTCTTTTAATACGTTATCAGATATTTTCTTTATAGAGGATGAAAATATCCGTGTTTTTGTGTTTTATCGTCGGACAATGAAAGATATATTTTAGTTCATTCAAGCCCGCGTCTGCTCGGGGCAGAGACTGCGGAACAATGCCGTGATGTGGACGTATCGTGGTTGTTCCGGCATACAATTTATATTAAATCAGGTGTGGGTGTGGTGTGGGTGCGGGTGGGTGTGGGTGTGGTGAGGGCGCCGGTGTGGGTGTGGGGAAGCTGTCTGGCCTCCGACGAGAGGAAAAAATACACGAGTACCTTCTATTGTGGTAGGACTGAAGTGGTTTTAAATGTACCGCAAGCTCTTTTATGGAGGCTAATGGAGAAGGAAAAATGGACGGATTACCCATAGTGAAGAGGAAAACACCATCCATTGTATTTTATTACAACGTTTTCTTAAAACCTAGTAAATTAAACGCTCTTTTCAGCCATTCCATACATCAGGTTCAAATTGAATCTCAAATTTCTGATTAATAAATATATTTTGTAACTCAAATTTTTTTTAAAAAGAGAAAAAAATACAATAATTTTAAATGTACTGTGCAAAGAATGTAAGTTTTTTAGTTGACATTTTTTAACCAAAATACAAATATTACACGAGTTTTTTCTTTACTTTGTATATTAAAAAAGCATTTTTAACTTTGTTGTATGGTAATATGATACTCTCCTTATCATTTATCTTTCTGTAATACCATTAAACAAAACCATTGAAAGTGGCATTTAACAATGTGAACGATGAATGATAAGGAAATTTGAACTGTAATTAAAATGATGAATTAATATTTGAATGCGTTTATTTTTCTTAATTTATTAATTTTTTTAATGTATTTTAATAGATACTTGATCATGCTAAGTTTTCCTAGGTCATCCTCCGCTTCTGTTACCAACCACATAAATTCGTAAATAGGGTATATACCCTTTTAAGCTTCGTTTCATAAAACACCATGGAACAATGTCTTTTTATATAAGAGTAACATATAGGAGAAGAACTAACGGGATACTATGAATTTTTAGTCTTTTGTGATGGGTTCGAATTGAAAAAAACATAAAAGACAGATTTAGTATTCCCAATTTGTTGTATTGAATATGTAGATGCGAGTTTCCAGGCAATTCCCGTTGTTCCCGTGGGTTCTCTTCTGCTCTGTTGCTATGTTAGGCAGTAAAACATGGCATAAAGGATAATGCGAGCGGGGAGCGTCTCAAAGGCGACCTGGAGGAGGTCCTAATAACGCATGATAATATATTTATAAGCCGGAATCGTCTGGAGGGTAGACATTAACGTTCGCCTTGGATCTGTGCGGACTTATAAATAAGCAAACAAATTAATAGCATTATGTTTGGGGATGTTATGGCTGTTCGTTCAGAGAAGATGGAGGCTTTTACCTTTTATTGAGGGATTTTTTGAGAATTCCTGGCTATTTACCTAAATACGTAAAGAGTTTTCAGAAAGGGATGCAAAGTGAGATCCTCCTGTATCTTCCATAAATTCAAATAAAAAACTATAATAGAATCCACTACATTTTGAGTGTGTCAAAATACTTGTTCTAAAATCTGAGTTTTCTCCACTCAGGAGTTAATTTTACATTTTGCATACAAACAAAGGGGTCTCTGCCAAACAAAAGCTTTCTTAATCTAACATAGATGGCTGTTGTAAACTCATGTACTGTGTGATGAAATTGGCCATACAGGGTGACGCAAAATTAATCACCATATCAGAAGATACTTATCAACAAACAACATTTATTTAAAAGAACAATCATAAACATTTTTTTTTTAAATGCAGAGACCTACCAAGCCACCTTGTGTGTCTTGTGGGTGGAGTTCTTTTTACATACATTTTTAATGTTTTTATCCATTTTAACCTAATGGTACGATACACACAAAAAAAAGAGAAATTGTTTTAAAATGTAAACCATTTTACAATATTCATAGAATTAACTCTTGATCATTTACCCATTCCTTTATTTTGTCGTTGTTCCATATTTTATTTTGACCTCTAACCTCCGTCGGCAACAAATTGAAAATTGAAAATGTTTGTAACGATATATTGAAGTGAAAGTTTAAAAATATTATTTTAACAACTAAAGGGCTGATCGGTCTCCCCGCGACAGGAACATCACCGCCAAGTGTTACGGTCGGCATTGTGTCCATCGGCCAACAATGGGACATGTTTTGATTTTGTAGCAGCCGCCGCGCCCCCGCCGGCGCTGGGACGACTATAGTGCCCGCACACACTGCGACCCGCACCTATTTAGCCGCGTAAAGAACCGACAAAAAGGCCGCACGTTTTTTTGGTCGACGTTTTAACGACCCGACTTTGAAATGTTCGTAATCAACTGTGGAATGCAACTACGGATGTTGAAAAGAGAAAAAAAAATCAGAACATTGCGGTATATTTATTATTTTAGAACAAAATTTAACTGAACATTTATGAGCAATATTATCCGTTTTTTTAATCTTCTTCTTCTTCTTCTTGTAGTATTGGACTATCCTCGACACAGCATTGGTAATATAGAAGTAATTTACTGGATAAAATTTTGATTGTAACTAGATGAGGGTTCAAAAGTTGTAAAATGGTCTTATCAGTTTTTTTAGTGTGCAGTTCTCGCTGCAAGGTCAAATGTAAAAATCAAATGTGAATGAGGTAAATATAAATATAAATATCTGGATTTTTGATTCAACTTCCGTTGAAATTGTTTCTTCTTCTTCTTTTTTTTCTCTTCTTCTTGGTGTAGACCTAGCGGCCTGTTTTTGAGGGATTAGCCTCCTGCGAAGTCGGCTCCGAGTTGAAATCCATCTCTTAGCCGTCTACCTTGAGGTTAGCCGTGCAGTGCCATATGGGGGAGTCTGGGTGGTTCCATTCTCCTCACATGCACATACCATTGTCTTCTTCGTCGCCTTCCCCACCTAACGACATCTTGGATCTCGCATATTTCTCTTATCCTGGTGTTTCTTATTCTAATCACGGAGACTCTTGCCAGATATGCTCCTTGGAGTCTTCATTTCTGACACTGACACTCTATATGTGTACAATATGTAGTACTATTTATTCGTGGCTGTGGCTCATTCTGGTGAAATGGGAAAGAAAGAAAATAGAAAGAAAGAAAGCTCACATTTATTTGACAATACTTGCTTAGCCATATAACAACAACATAATTAAGTGACGGTGTTGTCTAGAAGCACGTTGTCCGCCATGAGCAATATTTGGTATTACGTTATTCTAAAGACTTGATGCCAAATCAACAAATAATATGAGGTAAGCTGCAAAGGTAACGATTTGATACCTATTTCTAATAACGAGCCGCTTAGGCGCACGGAAATAGTATGATTTTAAAGTATTTTCGTAAGTAATAAAAACACGAATATTTTAAATTTTTACATAAAAATAAAAGAAAAATATTGTTGGTTGTCTTTTTTAATCCTCGGATTAATGCATCATGAGGTGATGGGTGGTAAATGTCAGAAAGGTGAATAATAGAATAAAATATCCTTTGAACTGGAGCAGTATTTTGTTTCAATATCAATAAAAAAATATGTGATTTGTACAAAATTAACTATTTTTATATGGAACCAATTGGGAATTGAACCGTGGATTTTATGTTCAGCAGTTAAACGTGCTGATTACTGCCTTCGTGGAGACTTGACGTAAAATAACGATATTAAAATATTATTTGGGTCAAACTCATTTTGAATGACAAAGAAAATATTACAGGGTTGAAATCCCAATACCTTATCTTTTCATGTAAATATAAATCTGCCAAAATTAATGAAACATTAATGAAGTGGGGAGTGGGGAGTGGGGAGTGGGGAGTGGGGAGTGGGGAGTGGGGAGTGGGGAGTGGGGAGTGGGGAGTGGGGAGTGGGGAGTGGGGAGTGGGGAGTGGGGAGTGGGGAGTGGGGAGTGGGGAGTGGGGAGTGGGGAGTGGGGAGTGGGGAGTGGGGAGTGGGGAGTGGGGAGTGGGGAGTGGGGAGTGGGGAGTGGGGAGTGGGGAGTGGGGAGTGGGGAGTGGGGACGGATGAGGCAGGTTTGACCGCAAAGCTGTCACAGGTACCAACCTGGATTACAGGGCCTCTCAATTATTTTTAATGTATTTCTTCGATAAATTCCATTGAAAAATATGGTTAGATACGTCATTTTAAGAAAAAAAGAAATGCACAAAAATGTTTCATATGCTCTAGGCTGAGATCTCAGACGTTCGAATTCACAACACGAACGGTCGCACTAGAGGTCAGAAGTGTTTTCGCGTACAATTTTTTTAATGAATATATATTGGATTTGCCTTGATTAAATAAAACAATCATTACTTTAACTACTCACCTTTCAATAACTCTTCTCTTTTCAAAACTGTATATTTATTTCGAAGAAAAGCTTATTTTTTCAATACCAAAATGGCACGATATAATGTAGTAAATATTTCAAATATTTAATTAAAATTGACGCTTAAATGACACTTCAAGTTGTTGAAATGATACTTAAAATTTAAGCTTAAATGATAACTAAAATTGCTTAAATGACGCTTAAAATGGTTTAAATGGCGAATAAAATTATTAAAATGATGCTTAAAATTGACGCTAAAATGACGCTTTTAATTGTTTAATATTGACGTCAAAAATTGACGCTAAAATGACATTCAACATTATGCAAAAATTATGACGTAATAACAGTCAAAGACGTATGGGACAACGGGGTAGCGTTTCTAGTAAAAATTAAATCGTTAAGCACATTCAAATAACTGATCGTATTATGTAAAATTCTAAGCCCTCAAACCTCTTTTAAAACTTAAAGCAACTTATTTGTATGGCACGAATGAAGTCGAGTACAATACGGCGTATCGCAAAAGAGGCGTAAGTCATAAATACAACAAAATTAACGAATGGTCGCACTAAAAAAAAGCAAAAAAGACTCTTGAAGTGCATCTACCTTTGTTCGCGGTGGGTGATTCACTCGGGGAATTCGACTCACAAAGGATAAAGGATCGCTTCTTACTGTTCCCGTTGTAAAGTGCTCGCCAGGATGTGTAGGTAGGTGCGTAGAAAGGACGTAGGTGTAATGCCATTGTGTTTATGCGTATACATAGATAGTATAGATGTATGTTTACGCCGCAATTTCGAGAAAGAGGACTGTAAATTACACGGGCCGCAGAAAACTTTAAATGAAACAGGGTGACTGCAAACCATCTTTATTGTTCTTCTCTGAATACTTTTAACTCTTCTTTAATAATAATGAAAATGTTAATAATCTTGGATAATATATATAGCGCCCTTTTCGTAAAATACTACCTCAAGGGCAGTTCATTGTCATGTTTTGACATCTCAACATAAATGTTATTAATTACAAATTATAAATTACTCTGAGGTGGAGGTAATCCAGATTTGTGAACAAGTATTTGGACACACTCAAAATGTAGTGATATTCAATATTGATTTAACATGACTCTAAATTAGACCTTAAGCTCAAACTTTTAAAGATCACGTTTACATTGCGTCTATCTGATGCAGTGCCCTATGCACCATTGATTTCTGATAAGCGTGAGAAGACTAAGTAGCTTAAAGGCTTTAATGGAAAATTTTATTTAAAATATGTATATTGACGTTTTTATTGAAAAAAAAATTCTGGCATAAATTTATATTTTAAATTATTATTTTAAAATACTTGTATTTGTTTCCATGTATACTACAAAACAAATAATATTTTTGCCATCCGTGGATAGGTATACAATAAAGAATAATATATTGCACAATAAAAAACAATGAAAATATTTGTATATTGATTAAGCATCAACTTTGAGGAATACCACGAAGGTTTAAATAAAAAATAAACAAAAAAAAATATAATAAACAAAAAAAAATAAAGTGGATCAGAACACAAAAAATAAACACTGATTTAACACCACTTTTTTGAGTTTATAAATTCTAACATGGTTAGTTTCGAGATCTACACACGTTTTCATCTATAGGTAAAGATACAAACGTATTATGCTTGTAATTTAACCCATTGATAAGACCTTCTGCAGCTCTCGAAACTAGTTGTGTTTTAATTAATAACTCAAAATTTTTGTATTAAAACAAGTCGCTCACTCCTTTCAAGAACGTCATAAATCAAAAAACTTGATTTTTCAGGGGAACGTATTATGCTTCTAATTTAACCCAATGATAAGACCTTCTGCAGCTCTTGAAACTAGTTGTGTTTTAATTAATAACTCAAAATTTTTGTATTAAAACAAGTTGCTCACTCCTTTCAAGAACGTCATAAATCAAAAAACTTGATTTTTCAGGGGAACGTTTTTAATGTTTAAAAATACAATAAAATGTATTAAAAATAAATATCAAGCCAGTTATTGAATTTTTTATTGGGCAACATATCTTTTTAGGTAAAACCTGAAGGTTTTTTCTCCATTTGAAAAATATTTTGGATATAAAAAATAATTAAACAATACCTTTTCTTCAAAATACAAAAACAACACTTTTTGCCCTGTAGCGGGCAAACATTAAGTTAAAAATATGCCTCTTTTTCTGGGATATAGTACATTTTCTGGGCATTCCGAAAACATGCACAACTGAAAATTGACGACTTTTGATTTATGACGTTCTTGAAAGGAGTGAGCGAAGTGTTATATTTTTTTATCTTTATGACACATTACAATAGTAAAAAAAAAAACACTAAAACAGTATACAGTTCAAAATTGAGAGAATAAAATTATCCAGTTTCATTCAATTTCCTTATTTTTTATTACATGTTTTTTGTTGTTATTGTTGTATATAAACGTTTACATTATCATGACCGCAGAAACGTGTTTATTTTCAACTTTGATCGCTTAAGTTTTAGTGTAAAGCGAATTGACGCACACCCTGTAAATCGTTAAGTGCTCCCAGTCGATCGTGTTTATAGCCGATTTTACAGCCAACCTGCACCCTCCCCGCCCATTACAATCCATTGTTTATTATTTTTTTACATCAAATACACACCGCCGCCGCCGCATTCATCGCACAGCGCTTCGGCTTGATTAAAAAATGATATAAACAAAATTGGCAAAATTGCACTGGTGAGCGAGTCACTCAATTTAAATAAATTGCTTATTTTGTGGCTCTTTTGGCGACCTCTCGAAAAGGTACGAATTTTAAAATCGTGGCATTTAAAAAAATTTAAATCCTACTTGGTACTACAACAATCAACAATCAATCAGAAACACCTCTGCTCAATAAAAAGCTTCTTTTCATCTCACCAATATATGTCTTTAGTGAAGTTCTAATGATTCAAGAACAACGTTTCGAAATTGGTTCATATATATAGAACTTCCATAAATTTGAATAGTGTGGTTGTCAATAATGGGTACAATTGGTGAACGTTTCACGTGTGTAAAATGATCACTCAAACCAGCCTATGACGGTCGTCAGTCCCGTAAATGTCCAGACTTCCATATTCTTCTTCATCTTTGATGAGATGTCAAAAAAAATGAGATCAATCAGAACCGAAATCTGGAGGCATCAAAAGTCTACGTAATCGGGGGGCATGTATGACTATGTATGGATGTGAAGGAAACTAGAAGTGTATGTCAGGACATGAGAGTGTAGCGTTCCATCCTCTATGCCTACCCCTGCAGTGAAAAGGCGTTATGATAGTAGTAGTTTTATAATTTGTGTAATTTAAGATAAATATTACTTATTTCATATGTATGTAGTAAACGTAAAAGAAAAACACTAGTTTATTACCATTTGAGTTAATTTTACAATAACGACTAGCTTCGGAAGCAATGCTTCCATCTTTAGTTTTTATTTAGACCTGAAAATGGAAGCATAGCTTCCGAAACTAGTCTTTATAATAAAATAAACTCAAGTACTAAAAAACATGTGGTTTTCTTTTACAATTTCATCATGTCTTACCACAAGGTGAATGCCGAAACAATAAATTAAATATATTGAAATTATGTAAAGAGTGTATTCAATTAAATTTTCAATTTCAATTTTTTTATTTTCAATTAACATTTACATTACAAACTAAAAAGTTTAAAGCGTATACATTGAATACTATCTAAATGTATCTTTTGCTATTACTGTCAACGTAAGAATGGGAGAGATGCTTCTATGCGGGCAGAAAACGCAGTGCGTAAAATAAACGCAAACTGACACGCCATAACAATCATGAAAACCGGCAGGTAATTTGCTTCTACATCGGTCTTCATGGGAGATACACGACATAAGGAATTCAGCGAGATGAGTCACATTTGCTTACGGGGGTGACGTATTATATGAATTTGGTTTGCAGGCAACAGGGGTACCATTTGTCCGGTCCCCGAGCGCGTCACTTCGAGGGTCAGGGGTCGTAAATTGAAGGGCTTTATTTATTGCCAGCATTACGGGACCTTTCGCAGATCATTTTTCCAAGGGGACAACTTCTGATCTCGCATTATTATACGGAGCGGCAAGGCTGCGTGGATGTCATGTTTTATAATTTAAATTCCGCGGAATACGCATCTATATCTATATCGTTTCGTTTTATATAGATAAAGATATAAATATGTTTGATAAAAAAAAAAAAATATTTATATATATATATATATATATATATATATATATATATTATATATATATATATATATATATATATATATATATATATATATATATATATATATATATATATATACATATATATGTGTGTGTGTGTGTGTGTCCGCCTTCGTAGTGTAATGGTCAGCACGCTCTGCTACCGTTCTGGAGGTCCTGGGTTCGATTCCCAGGGGGGGGCTGGTACCTGAAACGGAGGGCTGATCACCTTATACCATATAATTGACACGATCATCCATGTGTGAGTTCTTGGCAGTATCTATCGTGAAGTTGTGTAAACTTACATTTTTTAAAAGAGACCCTTTTAAAATGCATATAAAATTAAACTAGAATTATTTCAGAAACTAGGAGCGCCTAAATTTATAATTTTCTATTTTTGTAAAGCTTATAATTTGACCAGTTATTTTATTTACCACAAAATACTAATCATTCCTTTGTAAGTTAATGTTATCAATTTTTTTCTTCTTCTTCTGTGCGTGATCCCCATGACGTCGACTACCACTTGGGAGTATTTTCCATTGTCTTGGGCAGCTCTAAACAGTGCCTTGACGGTCCAGATCCCGCATTACAATATATATAATATTCTAAATTTATTTGAAATAAGGAAGGCACAAGGAATCAGGTAAGGAGTCGAGGGAAGGGAGAGAGTTCAAGGATGGCTCGATGCACAGTTAGGGCTCCAAGGATACACCATATAGTAAATTTGGCATTCAGTGTTCGTTGATGTTTTTCTAGTAAGTACAAAAGTAAATATTCCAGGATTTTTAGTTTCGGACTTAAACCGCCCGTCCTTGTGGACAAATACTTAATCTCTCTTCTACTAAAGCGACTAAGAGAAGCTTTTGGCTGGAGCAGGATAAAAGGGGATTAAGTTTTTCCATTATTTTGTAATAAAGTTAAATCTCCTCGAATTTAACATCCCGTCGGTTTATTTTTAGATTTATTATAATAATAAACTCTCTTTTTAATTTTTTAATTCGTCGCGACTCTTAACTTGTAAAATAAATAATAAACTAATTAACTCACTATCCATCACGCCGCTTCTTCGCAGGGGTAGGCAGAGAGATTAGAACGTCACACCAATCTTTCTTTGAAAAACTGCGCCTCATCCACAATGATGCATCTCCTCATACATACCCGCCGTTTATTACGACTCCTGACGTGACCACGCTAATGATTTGAAATATTTCCTCGGTCTTCTTCTGTTTCTATTTTCATCTACGTTGGCCTTATATATTTACTTTACCGTTATTTCCTCAATCATTCTTTCCATATTTCAAAACCATCTCAACACACCTTTCTTAATTTGATGGATAGTGCTTATCTCATCCTTGCATTCTTTCATATTTTTTTGGAACTAATTTTTGGAATAACATGAAGATTTTGGTACATAAATAAAACGCTTGTATAAGACCACTTTTTGAGTTTATTTATATCACGACTAGTTTTGAGAACTGTAGATATTCTCATTAACATTTTAAACTACCAGCTTTTACATGGTTACATATGGTAATTCAAACAAAAACGTCTATAGCTCTTGAAACTAATAAACATGTTTACGTTATGTATTAATTTTTAAATCAAACACAGACTTTTTTATTCAACTAAGTTGTATTTTATTAAAAAAAAACACATAAAAATTATTATTGTGACAATTGTTTTGCCTAGTTATGGCATTTTCAAACGCATGTGAAGATTAATTTTCACATTCGTTTGAAAATGCCATAACTAGGCGAAACAATTACCACAATTTTTTTTTTTTTTTTTTTTAATAAAATACAACTTAGTAGACTCAAATAATCTGTGTTTGATTTAAAAATTAATGCATAAATTAAAATTGAGTTCTAAAAATTAAACGCCTAATCAATACATAAAAAACCTTTACTATTTGGGTTTACATAATTACACTCAAATCCCAACATCTATCATATTTTTGTCGCACATTCGTCGGAGTATTGTAATTTGGATAGCATTCAGTCTAATGACATCCTTCTATTATCAACTTCATGCTTTGCTTTCTCCCATAGGGGGTGACGAGGTCCATGATAGAAATATCTATCATGGACAACGAGCTGAGAACGGGGAGAGCTGACCCCAACAGTCTATAACGACGATAAGTCAGTGAAGGGATAGAGACAGAAAGAAGAAGAAGAAGATCATTTACTATGTTCCCAGCATTCACTCTCCTTTCCGTTCACGTTTTATAATGTAGGACAGCCGAAAAAGACTTGGCACCATCAATCCATCAGAACCTAAAATCTGGTGGTGTGAAAAGTCTGCGTAATCGGAGGGTATGTATGACTAGATGTATGGATGAGAAGGAAGCGATGAGTGTATGTCAAGATGGAAAAGTGTGGCGTTCTATCGTCTCTGCTTACCCCTGCAGTTAAACGGCGTGATGGTAGTAGTAGTAGTAGTAGTACGGCTGTCCTAACCCTAAACACAGTAAGGGACATTTTATTTTGTAGTATGTTTTTTTTGCATTTTTGGACTAAGTAGATTCTACTTAGTCCAAAAATGCAAAAAAAAACGTACTACAAAAAAATGTCCCTTACTGTGTTTTGAGTTTGGACAGCCGAGTAGAAGTGGTAATGTTTTTTTTTTGGATCTACAGATTCACGTTTGGGTATTAGATCTTTGGAAGTAGGTACCTTAAAAGTAATTGCATTTTTGTTGGCAACACCATCATATTTTATGTACATACATAAAATCTTGCAAAAGAACCCTTTACTTCTTATAGGCAATGTTGTTCGCAGAAATGTTCAGCGGTGGGCGAAATTATAGTTAATAAAAGATGGATTCAAATAATACCATCTGCGGCCCTTATGGCATGATAAAATAACCTTTTATGGCACTTAGGAAACGGAGAGATGCCGAATTATCGAGTGTCTATAAAGCGCAGATATATTGGGAAAATAAAACAGTAAAAAGTGGTCGGGAAATTTATTGCATCGGCTGACGAAGAAATGTTTTATTTTTCGTTGTGTCCGATTTTCAAACAGGTTTTTCCGAAAATCACCAAATTAGATCGTTACGTGGAATTTTTCTCATTTGTAAAATAAATTTCAGATTATTTATTGGATATATTGTGATATTTCAACAAAGATGAAGATGTGTATGGATGAATAATTAGCCACCTTGAGGTAGTTTTTTCGAAATCGACAATATTATAAATTATCTAAAATTATTATTTTATGGAAGTCTGGGTATTTACAGGGCTATTGACCTCTCATGACTGGTTTAGGTGATCATTTTATACGCGAGTCATATTAACCATATAATTGATACGTTATTTCCCGTATGAGTTCTCGGTAGCATCAACGGTTGATTTTAATAAGCTTTTTATTAGGCAGAGGCCGGCTTTTAAATGTAATTAAATAAAAGAGCTCCAAATTTTAAGACAAATCTCAGTCGTTCTCTTGTCATTCATTTGCTCCATATGTGCATACCACCTTAAAGAACTTTACACAAAGTTAATGCTTTAAACATTAATTTTAAATATCACATATTTGAGGCAGATAAAGTATTTGTCTAATTTCAAACCTTTTATGTAAAACATGTGATATTCTTGGATTTCATAATGACGCGGATTAAAACAAGAAAAATTCATTGAATAAGGTACAAAAACAAGTTTTTCAGAGTGATATTTTCCGCATGACTCCACTCCAAAAGAACTTTACACTACAGTAAGTTAATCAAAGAACTAGAAACCTCCTTCGTTTGTCTATTTTTGTCTTCACTGTCTTGTGCTGCTCATTAGAGGGGTGATTTAGTTATACAGAGGCATTCCTAGAGCCACCAGTCCACGAAGTATGTACGTAAATCCTTGTAAGTTATTTTTTGTTTATTAAAAACCATAAATTTCGCAATATAGAGACATTATTCATGACCAAAAGTATTCGTAGCCCGAGGTTTTACTACACATAATATTTTAAAATCGCAACAACAATTCGTTACAATCAACCTACCTACATTTTACTAAGAAATAAGAAAAAGTTTAAATCACAGGCTCTCAAAGTTTTTTAGTTAAGCAACTACTTGTAAAATATTTCATCGATTCAGGAAACGAAATTGCCTGAATACAAAGAGGATAAATTCTTATCATAACCATTATTAGTACCCAATAGTGCACAGGGCGCTACATCGTATTGACGCAGTATTTTCTTGGTCGATTCTTCTCTTATATGAAGTCAAAATGGATAATACATGCGGTTCAGATACAAGTCTAGGGCAACATTAAATAAGTATTATTTTATTTATTGTTTCGGCATTAACTTTGTGGTAAGACATGTTACAATGATTAAAGAAAACACTTGTTTTTTACCACTTGAGTTTTATTATAGACTACATGTTTCAGAAGTTAAACTTCCATCATTTAGGTCTGTATAATAACATTATTGTTATTATACAGACCTGAATGATGGAAGTTTAACTTCTGAAACATGTAGTCTATAATAAAACTCAAGTGGTAAAAAACAAGTGTTTTCTTTAATCATTGAAATAAGTGTTAAATTATAAATCTGGCTACATCGTAGAATGCTATGTAATACAAAACACACAAAAAATAATTAAAATAAGAATAAAATATATTACCTACCAACAAACATAAACAATAAATAATAAGTATAAGTCCCTCTCCAAGCACAAGAGCTCAGTCTCTTTATTGGAGAGAACTGCATTATTAATTTTAAGATTGTACTAGTAGAAATGTCTAGAAAATTAATATGTAGAAAATCAAAAAAATAACTTTTGTAACCATATTAAACGATTTTTTTTAAACTCCCATCTAAAAATAATTTGAAAAAAAAGTATCCCACCTCTCCAGCACCCACTGAGGGGTTATATCACTCACTCCCTTTGAGAACCTTCGGTCTAAATCAATACAATCCTACCAAATCACACTCGTAAGAATTATTCCTACTGCATAATAAATGCAATTTTAAAATGCTAACAGCGCACATCCTTTCGACACTCTTTGTACATCGAGGATTTACATAAATATTTCAACATTCGGAGTTCCTTGAATCCATTTGGTGAAATTGAGGGATTACAGGCTTGGATCACGTTCACACGTGGGTGTAATTACTGGTGCTTATTGAATAACGTATCGTACGTGCTAGACCCTAAATAAAAATAGATCTTAGCACCGCAGCCGCTTGTTCGTATCCCATTATACTGTGGACAGTAAAACTCTCAGATATAAAACAAAGATTACAATGTTTTTTTGTACAGTGAATGAAAGAAAAAGAAAGACAACGTGTTCATTACTTTAGTATATATCCACTAAACAGGATTTAGGTTTTCAGACATACGAATACACACATGAAACAAGGTCTGATTAATTAAAAATAAATATTTATTGAAATCATCTTGTTTTTTGTTGGCAGGAATCGAACTCGTAACGCCTGCATTGCAGTCAACCGTCAACCCAACAACGCCATCGGGCATCTCATAAATAATATATTTATTTAAAAAGAAAAACTAAATGTTTTTGGAATAAATGTATATGGTACATATATATATATATATATATATATATATATATATATATATATATATATATATATATATATATATATATATTTGATATATATATATATGTATATATATATATATATATATATATATATATATATATATATATATATATATATATATATATATATATATATATATATATATATGTATATGTATATATATATCAAATATTCACATATCGTAGTCGTACAGGAGAAAATGACCAACTAATAAAACGTAAAATGTTCAGGAGGGCCATTTAAGTCACTTTTGCTTGGCAAGAAAATAAACTTTAATGCAGTTAGTCATTTTTAACAAGTCAATGTATATATATATATATATATATATATATATATATATATATATATATATATATATATATATATATATATATATATATATATATATATATATATATATATATATATATATATATATATATATATATATATATATATATATATATATATATATATATATATATATATATATATATATATATATATATATATATATATATATATATATATATATATATATTTATTTATATATTATACGAGTACTTCCAAGTTTAAAATCCTTTGGGATATTTTTCAGGACAATATTAAGCTTGTAAGATATCTAATAGTCAATAAACACGTTTTTGTAAAAAATGCACTTGGTCACTTTCTCCTGTATGACTACGATATATTGTCTGTCAGCTTTTAATAGGATAACGATAATCAGTTAATAATTTTATATGGGTTCCTACCAACATAGGCAATACAAATCCTAATCAATAAAATGTGTTTTGTTACGTTTGCCCAGGTGGTCGTGGAACCAGCAACATTAGCAACAAGGTGCTGACCATGGGACTACGTGAGCGGGTACAGTGTAAAAATAAATATCCATGAACTTGTTAAATGACTACAACCGTAATTTAGTAGAGCGTACTTAAATATTATATTATACACAGAAGCTTAAAGCTCAAACGGGTGGAATATTACAAAATATTTGTTTGCCAACCCATGCAAGGGATTTCGTTACGATGCAATGTAGAGATATGACTATTTAGTAGCTGTAACTTTTTCGGATAACGTTGTATAATCACGCCAGATTATCCTCGGTCGTCCTCTGCTTTTATTACCAATCCCAATATATTATTTATTTATTTGGCATTAACTTTGTGGAATGAGATGTTGATTATTTAAGAAAAAAACACACTTGTATAATACTTTTTTATTTATTTTATTACGCATGACTAGTTTCAAAAACTACGGTTGTTAAAAATTGTTCTTTAAATAAATGTAAACAATTTATGTAAATAATAAAAAAAATATCGATAATGTTTATATGTTAGATATACTGAATGGCGCAAAAGGCACTACATTGGATTGATAAAATATTAAATAAAAAAAAAGTCTTATTTTGATTTTATCTACATGTCTAAACCAACACATGAATGAATGAGGAAAAAACGATACGACAAATTTATGAGGCGAATGTAATTGGAAAAAGGAGCAGAGGAAGACCGAGAAAAATATGGCACGATCAGGTATGCCGTATACTTGAAAGTGGTCAGGTTAGGAGTCGTAATAATCGGCGGGTATGTATGAGGAGATGCATGAATGTGGAGGAGGCGAAGAATGATTGCAAAGGTAGAGTGGTGTGGCGTTCTATTCTCTCTGCCTACCCCTGCGGGGAAGCGGCGTGATGGTTAGTTAGTTGTTATTTTTTGACATCTCATCACAGATAAAGAAGAATATGGTAGTCTGGGCATTTACGGGGCTGATGACCGTCATAGGCTGGTTTAAGTGAACACTTTACACACGTGTAACATTCACCAATGCTACCCATTATTGACAACCACACTACTCAAATTCTTGGAAGTTCTGTATATATGAACCAATTTAGAACCCTTGTTCTTGAATCACTAGAACTTCACTAGAGACATCTATTGGTGAGATGTAAAGAAGCTTTTTAATAAGCAGAAACTCTTATATTAGTTAGTTAGTTTTGATTAAATGTACAGGTAGGTATACCGTAATTCGATTATTAAAAACAACGTGGAAAATATTGTAACATTCAATTTGGCCGTATGGACCAACTTGTGTGGCGCTCCGTCAGCCATGCGGGGTGGAGGGTGCGGGTCCCACCCCCACCGTAATATTCCCGGAATTGGATGACGTCATAAAGTGTTGTTTTACGGGCGCCCGGCGCGGCGTCCCAATTTAGGGCGCGAAATCACGTTTCATCCCCTTTTACAAGTTCATATTATTATGTTTATGTCCTACTTGATTATCTATGAGAAATTATTGGACGTTTCGGCCAGCGATCTGAGGTAATATCCTCGAAGGATCTAAACAAAATTGCTAAAGGCTTTGAGGCATTAAGCACTGATCGATCTGCTTTCTAAATTGTTCTATAAAGAAACTTACTAACTAACCAACACGGGCTTCACGCCATACCACTCTGTATTTACAAACATTCTTCGCCTTTTCCACGTTCATGCATCCTCTCATACATACCCGCCGATCGTTACGTCTCCTAACCTGACCGCTTTCAAGTATTGTCTATAAAAAATTAAAACAAACTTTTCAAAACATTTTTAAACCAATTTTGTGAGTTTGTATTTTATTAATTCAATCATTTATATTTTATTTAAAATTTCATTCAATTCATTCAAACACTTATCCGCACCCGATGGTGCATAGGGCACTGCATCATATAAACGTAGTGTTATTTTGATCGTTAATACATGAGGGAAAGGTGATCAGTCCTCTGCTTCATGTACCAGTCCAGGGTAAAAGTAAAATAAACATTTTATTTGACCCCCCCTAGTAATCCAACCCAGGACCTTCAGTACGATAGACGAGCGTGCATACCATTACATTACGGAGGTGGACAAAGTACAACAAATTTAAAAAAAAAAAAATTATGTGGTTATTGTAAAAATAGTATTTCGCATAATATTTTCATAAACATCTCTTTAATTCTCCAAAAATAATATTTCTTCCATATTTTCTTCATTACATATTATTTATAACAGGATTATAAAATATACCTTGCACAGTTATAATAGAGTCTCGCTATTTAATGTCGTACATTTCCTGAATTTGTGACATTTCTCGTAAAATTGCTCTATTTAGGCGAGGAATTCAAATGAGGACTCTCTAAAAGAACAACGAATGTCCTTTTCAAATTTGAGTTGTAAAAAAATAAATTGTACGTTTTATATGGCCGTGAAAATTATAAGTTTTTAATTTTAAATTTTATTTTTCATCCGAGTTTTTTCTAAATAAAGCAGTCAAAAATTCCTATTCTAAACGAAAAAATAAGGATTATTTATATGAAGTAAGAACATTATTTTATAATTATTTTTTTAAAACTTGAATGTATGCAATATGGATGATCAATCATTTTTTGACATCTCATCAAAGATGAAGAAGAATATGGAAGTCTGGGCATTTACGGGGCTGACGACCGTCATAGGTTGGTTTAAGTGATCACTTTACACACGTGTAACATGAAAAATACTGCTATAATTGGAGATAATCCAGATTTGTGAACAAGTATTTGGACACACTCAAAATGTTGGATTTTCAATAATGGGCAGAATGGTGAACATAAAACAAGTGTATACAGTCATCACTTAAACCAACTAAATGCCTTCGGATCGTAAGCCCTAGGATGCTTAGATTCCCAACTTTCTTCATAAAAAAAACGATAGACGTTTTGTCATTAGTTGAGTCAATTATTAGTTTAAAATCAGCTTTAATGCAATGCGTTTATTTGAAAATTTCGTCTTCTTCTTTATTCTAGCTTTTATTCGCACTCAATGGTGCATAGGGCACTGCATTGTAAAGAAGCAGTATTTTCTCGATTGTAACTTACATGAAGGCAAGGTGATCACTGATCCTGCGCTTCTGGTACCAGTCCAGGGTATAAATATAATCCATATTATATCTCAAGGG
Source organism: Brachycentrus maculatus (assembly GCF_059751285.1). Taxonomy (NCBI): domain Eukaryota; kingdom Metazoa; phylum Arthropoda; class Insecta; order Trichoptera; family Brachycentridae; genus Brachycentrus; species Brachycentrus maculatus. The sequence continues at coordinate 2,724,356 of NW_028280815.1, read as the reverse complement.
AATCAAACCCCTGACCTCCATCATGATGGCCTAGAGCGCTAACCACTACACTATGGAGACGGACTGAATTCCATTTCCAATTCCTTTTCTAAATTAAATTCCCAAAAAAAACTTAAATATAATCTACAAAAAAATATTTCTTGCTTTTCCCGGGTGGTTTTCGGTTTCGGAATAAGAAAACATTAAGGTAGGATAAAGGAATTTTATAGCCGACAAAAATGCTACTTAATTCAAATGTTACAGTCGAGAAAGTCATAAATTACCTTAATTAATTTGTCATGGACAAGCTTAAAGCTAACTGCGACTAACTCCGACATAATTTAATCAAGGAATTTATGTCCTTATCATTTGAAATTATAAAGCGTCTAAATTGCGAACATGACTCCATTAAAAATACAGTTTAGGCTCGGTGATTCGATCCCAAAGATGTTCAAATACAGATCATGGATCTCTGTTTAGACGTTTATAATATGTACAACATTTTGAGTGTGTCCAAAATGTTGTAAATAAATCAACTGTTCAAATTATAAGCTAGAATAATAAAAATGAAAAGGATATTTTCTGGCGTTTCTCTTTGTGTGTGATTATAATCCAGGATTCGGATCTCACATACTAATATAATGGTTTCTGCTTAATAAAAAAAGCTTCTTTTCATCTCACCAATAGATGTCTCTAGTGAAGTTCTAGAGATTCAAGAACAATAGAACTTCCAAGAATTTGTGTAGTGTGGTTGTCAATAATGGGTAGAATTGGTGAATATTACACGTGTGTACAGTGATCACTAATCCAGCCTATGTTAAAAAATGTTCGAAAAATCTCCAATTATGATTTATTTGGTAAAACACGATGTTTCGAGCTTTATCAATGTAAATAGAAGTTCGAAGAATTTGAATAGTGTGGTTTTCTACCATGGGTAGAATTAGTAAATGTTACACGTGTGTAAAGTAATCACTTAAACCAGCTTGTGACAATCGTAAGCCCCGTAAATGCCCATATTTACATATTCTTCTTAATCTTTGTTGAAATGTCAAAAAATAACGTAAAAAAGAAGTTAATATAATTTTTTGAAGCACTAACTTTGTGATTCTCCATTTTATAATTAAAATGTAACTTTGTTTTAAAATCACTATAAATATTTTATTATAACTTAATTATAATGTCTACCGGTTTCGAAACCGATAGACATTACAATTAAGTTATAATAAAATATTTATAGTGATTTTAAAACAAAGTTACATTTTAATTATACAAAAGAATTTATGATATTTATTTTAAAAGCTATTATTTTCTCAACATTTGAATGTGTCCGAACAAGTTTTTGGACATACTCAAAATGTTGTAAATATATTACTTTCATGAAATTTTCTCAATTATGAAAGGTAAATTAAAATACTTCTCATGTTTTCGCGAGTTTTATATTTATTTACATGCTATCTCTTACCCGTATGGCAGGTCCTTCGAGTGTGACGGAATAAGCAGCCGTTATTGTATTCACTTGGACGCAATTATTCCAAACGTCACATTTGGACAGGTGTACTGAACTTTTTGGCCGCGAGTGTGCTCTCAACTGTCAGATACAAATCCTGATGTACGCATTGCCTATGTTACCTGTCACTGAAATTTTGGTCCTATTAATTTAGTCCTTTTCGCCAGCGTATGTGTCATACTGTAAACAGTTTCAAATGTTTTGAGTTGTTAGGAAATATAACATGTTACTCTACACAAGTTGTTAACGATTGTGTTTGTAGCATAATGAAAACAGAAAAAAACTGGCAGTTTACAATGGAATTTTAGTTCCAACCCTTATGTATGGAAGTGAAGTATAGAGTTGGGAAAATACTGACAGTACACAATGGAGTCCTGGTTCCAATCTTAATGTATAGAAGCGAAGCATGAAGTTGGCAAAAGAAGGACGATGAAAGTATGACTGAATGCAGTCGAATGCGTTGTATGATAGATATTCGAATGGTGAATTGGGAGAAGAAATAATTATTTTCTTTTAAATATGTAAATGGGTGTAAGAATTGAAGCATGTAGTTGGAAAAAAAGATTGAAAAAACACTGAATGCAGTCGAAATGCAATATCTCAGACAAATGTGCGGCAAAACTTTTAGATGTTCGCATTACCGATAAAATTATAAAAAAGTGTGTTGAGATGGTTTAGGCATGTGAATCGAATGACTGAAGAAAAGGTAATGAAACAAATGTTTGAGACGAATGTGATTAGTAATAGAAGCAGACGAAGACCTCTGTTAGTTCAAAACGTTTTAAGTGTGTCCAAATACTTGTTCACAAATCTGGATTATCTCCAATTATAGGAGTTATTTTTCATATTATTTTTGACATCTCATCAAATTTGATCACTTAAACCAGCCTATGACGGTCGTCAGCCCCGTAAATGCCTAGACTTCCATATTCTTCTTCATCTTTGATGAGATGTCAAAAAATAATATACATAACATTTACGAGTTTCAATAAACAAACAAAATCTAGTTTTTATGTAACAAATATTTTAAACATATTTTACAACAAAACATTCATACTTAGTCTTATAGGGGAATATTTCAACCTCCACAATTTCGTTCTTTAAACAACTATGAATTCAACGATCTCCATAGATAAGCAAGTAGCAAATTTCGACTAGTTTTACATTAAACTTATCAAGTTGAACCCCTTTGAATTCAAATGCTTTGTTTTGGGTACTTGCCAACATCCCCTTTTCGATCCAGAGGTAGCTTTTTATCTCGACATCTCAGAATTATCTTTGTTAAATAAATTCAGCAAAACTATCCGTACAAAAATAAATTTTAAACTAAGTGTAACGTAAATAATGAAACTGAATTTTGGACTTGAATTAGTTTTATCTACAAAAGTTTAAAACAAATATAAAAAAAAACTACTAGTTCCATTAAGTTTTTTCTGAAGTGTGAGGCAAAGATAATGGAGAGCCATACTTGTGTGAATGCTGGGAACAAAGGTAGGATACCATATACGGCTGTCCAAATTCAAAACACAGTAAGGGAAATTTTTAGGTTGTACGTTTTTTTGCATTTTTGGACTAATTTGATTCTACTTAGCCCAAAAATGCAAAAAAAACGTACTACAAAAAAATGTCCCTTACTGTGTTTTAAGTTTGGACAGCCGTATAGCCCAAGGTACGGGACCGTACCGAACCTTGGGCCAGAAACAGAGGTTTTGTAAAATGTCATTCCTATAATATTGTATATATACTATGCATGATAAGCATATGATATCTTCAAATAATTAACAACATCAACATTCTCAAAATGTTGTAAATAAATTATCTGGTCAAATTATAAGCAAGAATAATAAAAAGGAAAATGATATTTTCTGGCGTTTCTCTTGTATGTAATAATCCAGGATTCGGATCTCACATACTAATAAAAGAGTTTCTGCTCAATAACAAGCTTCTTTTCATCTCACCAATAAATGTCTCTAATGTTACACGTGTGTAAAATGATCACTTAAACCAGCCTATGACGGTCGTCAGTCCCGTAAATGCCCAGACTTCTATATTCTTCTTCATCTTTAATGAGGTGTCAAAAAATAATGTTCAAATAATTTGATCATAAATAACCGATCTATTTGGTTTAATAAAAAAAACATACTTTTTCAATTGACTTTTTCATGAGAAAAAAACTGCCCAAGGTATGAACCTCTCCCCTAAATGGTGCACTGAAATCAGCTATAGCGAGTAAAAACCTATCAGCTAAAGCTAAAATGACAGTACACAACGGAGTCCTGGTTCCAACTGGTTCCTGGTTTCTGGGTGGAAGGATGAAAGATGACTGAATGAAGTTAAAATAGATATATGTTGAAATGGAGAAATAATGAAAGAATGTAAGGTTGAAATGATCAGGAATGTCTAATACTTGAACGCGGTCGGGTCAGGAGTCGAAATAATCGGCGGGTATGTATGAGGAGATGCCTGAATACGGAATAGGTGATGAATGTTTGTAAAGGCAGATTGGTGAAGCGTTCTATTCTCTCTGCTTACCTCTGATAATTGTGTCGGATTGTTGTCCCGTGGTTAGTGTCGCAGACTCTTAAGTCAAAGTTTCTCGGTTTGAACCCACTCTACCACAATCTGATACCTATTTCTAATAATGAGCCGGTTAGACTCACAGAAATAGTATGAAATTGAAATATTTGTGTTAATAATAAAAACACAAATTTTTCTCTTTTTTATTGAAAAAAATAATGGCAGTAATTATTTTGTTAAATTTTATTACAAAGTAAATTATAAAGGATTCTCTAAATACATATATTTATTAGTTAAGTTTTAATATTATACAGAACCACGTATCAATGTATTATTAATTTTTCAATATTAAAATAATTTTTAACTAATACTATTTTTAAAAATATAACCTATCTGTGACTAAAATATCTGCGCTTGACGAAAATTCGTATCTGAAGCGAAAACTTTCCGACTATTTTGGACAAAATTACGTTTTTAATGGCCACTCTACTCTCGACTTGACTATCATCGGAAAACTGGCTAAAAGATATCGCATTTTTAGGTGTCTTTAAAAATTTGGAAAGAGATTTTGTAAAAGTTAAATTACATTCTTAAATATTTGAAGTATATACTGTAGAAATAAATTGATCATAAATATCATAATAAAGTTCGTAATATGACACCATGAGGACGTTACCTGAATACAAACTATCCTAAGTCGCATACAAGCAATTTTCGTTTTTATTGAAGTACATATTCTTTTAACACGAAAATAAAACACTTGTGTAAGACCACTTTTTGAGTTTATTCATGTAAACATGACTAGTTTCGTGAAAACTTGGGATGTTCAAGATTTCAAATAGGTATTTAAAAATGGCCAGGTTAGGAGTTGGAAAAATCTGCAGGTGTCTATGAGGAGATGAATGAATGTAGAAGAGACTAAGATTATTTAAAAAGACAGAGAAGTGTGACGGTGAGTTAATTTTTATATTATTTCGAGAAATAAAAACACTTTGTGTTCTGATCCACTCACATTTTTATTAACCAACTAGTTTCGGCAACAACCTGTTGCCCTCTTCAGGGTTTAATTTATTACTGAAACCCCGAAGAGGGCAACAGGTTGTTGCCGAAACTAGTTGGTTAATAAAAATGTGAGTGGATCAGAACACAAAGTATTTTTATTTCTCGAAATAATATATCAATATGATCCACCAAGTTAATGCTTTCAATATTCAAAACAGTTAATTTTCATTTTATGTTTTACAGCAGTTTAAAAATAGTTAAAAACCATAATGTAATATTAACTAACCTTAGCAAGAATATATCGTAGTCATACAGGAGAAAGTGACCAAGTGCATTTTTTTACAATACCGTAATCATTGACTATTTGATATCTGACTACCTTAATATTGCCCTGAAAAAATCTCAAAGGACTTCAAACTTGGAAGTATAATATATTGACTTGTTAAAAATGTCTAATTGCATTGATTTTTATTTTCTTGTCAAGCAAAAGTGACTTGAATGGCCCTCCTTAACATTTTACGTTTTGGTAGTTGGTCACTTTCTCCTCTACGACAATTAATTTTAACAATTGAAATGTTTCAGAAATTAAAAAAGCTTTTAATTGAAATTTAAGTTAATCAAGTTAATTTATTTACCAAAAATCCCCTTTTTAATTCTTTTCACCATTCCTGTAAAAATAATTCCATACCTCCACACATCCACAATCCTCCCAATCTAACACAATTAATTACCCACCCCTAATTCTAGCCTCAACTAACCGTATCTCTGTGTTCGTTTATAAATATGTGCCTAGGGTTCATGTAGCCCTAAAAAATATGAGATATTTGTGAAAACCGGTTGGAGAAAAGTAAGTGCTAAATATCCTCTTCTTCTTACCATTATCCGCACTAAATGGTGCATAGAGCACTGCATTATATTGACGCAGTGTTATCTTGATCGTTACTTACATGAAGGCAAGGTGATCACTCCTACGCTTCAGGGACCAGTCCAGGGTACTATCTAATAAATATTTGAGTGTAAAATCGCAAAAAATTATTTTAATTTTGCCAAATATACCTTAACAAATTCTTAATACAACATTTTTAGCGTGTCCAAATACTTGTTAACAAATCTGGATTACCCATAAGGAGTTTTTTTCATGTTTTTATTATTTTTTTATTTTTACACTCAAATTGCTATAAATAAAATAACTGGTCAAATTATAAGCTAAAATAATAAAATAAAAACAACATTATCTTGTGATTCTCACGAATGTGATTATAAGCCAGGATTCGGACCTCGCATATATATGAAAGAGTTTCTGCTCAATAAAAAGCTTATTTCATCTCACCATAGATGTCTCTAGTGAAATTGTAATGATTCAGGCACTATGTTTCGAATTTGATTAATATATATTTAGAAGATCCAAGAATTTTAGAAGTGTGGTTGTCAATCATGGGTGGAATTGGTTAATGTTGCACCCGTGTAAAGTGATCACTTAAACAAGCCTATGACGGTCGTAAGCTCCGTAAATGCCCAAACATTCATATTCTTGGTGCGTGACAGTTATTGAGTTAGTTAGTTCAATATCTACCGTGTGTGGAAGTCGATATTCTTCTCGATCGAATTACCTTATATTATTTTATGAAATTCCAAGAAGACCTAACTAGCTTTAATATGTATAAATACCGGGTGTATTGACATTATTCTGTATCCCAAAATACAGCACAGATTTCTTGCGACTTTTCGGGCACCGAAGTTATCCCCAAGTTGTATAAAGGACTGCGAGTTGGGAAGTAAAGGAAGACAGAAGTTTCCGGATATCCGGATGGCGTCATTAGGTTGCGCGGCCGTTAGTGCCTACCTACGGGCACCTCCCCTTCGGGTACAGGGGGTCCAATTAGCTTTATCGCCCATAAACCTTATCTAGATTGTGACCTCAGATTGAGTCCCAAACTGTGTGAACAGAAAGTGTGGGAGAATCTTGACAAAGCGCCAAGCCTGGGTCTGAACCTATACACCATGCATACTCGTATTTAAAGCATAAAGTTATGATGCAGTTTACACTTTACACAGTGCTGGCTTTACGTACAAGCTTAATAAGCTGTAGCTTAGGCTGCAAAAATGGTAGCCGAAATATTTTTGTCATTATGTATTTTTGCATTAAAATTTTATTTTTTATTTTATTTTTATTTTATAATCTTCTTTGTACATAAACGCCCAGAGGGATTTTACAAGTATAATTCATTACTTTCTCCTCTCCCTCTGCAGAGGAAGACCGAGAAAAACTTGGCACGATCAAGTATGCCAAATACTTGAAAGTGGTCACGTTAGGAGTCGAAACAATCGGCGGGTATGTATGAGGAGATGCATGAACGTGGAAGAGGCGAAGAATGTTTGCAAGGCGTTTTATTCTCTCTGCCTACCCCTGCGGGAAGCGGCGTGATGATTAGTAAGTTAGTTAGTTGATTCAATGCAAATATAATTCAAGTACTATGCTAACACATTTCATAGTACATCACTTTTTGTTGTCAAAAAATTATTACATTATGCCAGTTTATGGGAAGAAATTAGGAAGAAGGAATTGGACAAAATATCAGAAGAATGAATGTTACCAAGATTATGGATTTTTGGTAAAGTTGCAAATTTATGGTAATTGGAGGGTGAAGTAGGGATATGAAAAAGATCAGTACATCGTGTGTTTTTTGAGGATACTCTAAAACTAATTAGGTTAAGGTCAGTGAAGTCGTACATATAATAAATAATAATAATAAAACCCTTATCAGCACCCTAATGGTGCATAGGGCACTGCTTCATATGAACACAGTGTTATCTTGATCGTTTACACACGAAGGAAAGGTGATCATCCCTCCGCTTCAGGTACCAGTCCAGGGTAATATTGAATAAATATTACAGTGAAAAAATCACTTATATTTATTTGACCCCCCTGGGAATCGAACCCGGGACCTCCAGAACGGTAGCAGAGCGTGCTGACCATTACACTACAGAGGCTGACACATATAATCGAATGAATTATTATATAAAGGATGTCCGCCTCCGTAGTGTAATGGTCAGCACGCTCGGCTACCGTTCTGGAGGTCCCGGGTTCGATTCCCAGGGGGGGGGGTCAAATAAATATAAGTGATTTTTTCACTGTAATATTTATTCAATACTACCCTGGACTGGTACCTGAAGCGGAGGGATGATCACCTTTCCTTCGTGTGAAAACGATCAAGATAACACTGTGTTCTTATGAAGCAGTGCCCTATGCACCATTGGGGTGTGGATAAGGGTTTTAAAATATATATAAAGGTTTATTAGATCATTTGTTGAATGTTTTCCGCAGACACTTTGTGGCACATTTTATAAACTTTATAAAATTCAATAACTTTGTTTTCACCACTTTTTTATTAATACTATTTAACCTACCGGTTTCGATAAGAACCTTATCATCATCAGGGTTAATTTTAATTCTAAAACATTAAAACACATTAAAATACTCTCACCAAATCTTCCACACACTCCGTAAAAATCCTAAATTTTATTTTAATACTAAAAACTATTTTAATAATAAAAGTGACTGCCGAACCAATTAATAAAACAATGAATATAAACGGTTTAACCTAAAATAAATCAATTTGTTTTCTTTGGATATAAATCTGATAAAATAACAGATTCTATTTTTAATCGTAAAAGTAATATTTTCATTAAAGATTTTCTAATTTCCTCCTAAAGCGGAAGACATAAATCAAATTTATAGCCAGCCAAGTATATTTTAAATATTGAAATGATTGATCTCGCTCGGGCGCCAAACGCGCTAAGCGAATGAATTTTCTCAATTTTCAATGTGAAATTCTGGTTTCAATTTCAGTCGATCACGAAATAACAGCAGACCTGTCACTTCTCATCACAGAATAATTCTCTTCCAACTTTACCAATTTATTACACAGCCACATTAAAGTTTTTCAATCATTATTCGTTAGGGGATCAGGTGTGTGTCTATTCTTTTGGCCCACCCTGTATTTGCTCCCAGCAATCATATAAGATGACATAAACACTTAATTATTTTACTTTCTTATTATTTTAAATGTATTGTTAATTCAAAATCTAGTTATTGTTAAAGTAATAACTTTGCTGGTTTATTTTATTTTATTTTAAATCTTCTTACTCTTTTACAACATTTAGAGTATGTCCAAATACTTCACAAAATCTGGATTATCTCCAATTACAGGAGTTATTTTATATTATTTTTTGACATCTCATCAAAGATGAAGATGAATATGGGAGTCTGGGCATTTACGGAGCTGACGACCGTCATAGGCTGGTTTAAGTGATCACTTTACACACGTGTAACATTCACCAATTCTACCCATCATTGACAACCATACTACATAAATTCTTAGAAATTCTATATATGTGAACCAATTTTGAAACATTATTCTTGAATCACTAGAACTTCACTAGAGACATCTTTGTGAGGTCCGAATCAAGGATTATAATCACCCACACGAGAAACGCCAGAAAATATCATTTTCATTTTTATTATTTAAGCTTATAATTTTACCAGATAATTTATTTCTGGTCAAATTAATATTTTGAGTGTGTCCGCTTGTTCACAAAATCTGGATTATCTCCAATTACAGGAAAATGCCCAGACTTCCAAATTCTTCTTCATCTGTAATGGGATATCAAAAAATAATACTTCTTATTCTTCGTTGTCCCTCTTATGGATCCTTGGATCTCTCTGTTTCGTTATCCGTCTCTTGTGACGTGGACTACCAACTGTCACCCCATCGCTTTGAAGGTCTTCCAGATGGTCTTCTTCTATCTGGGTTCTCTTGAAGAGCAATTTTAGCCAGTCTATGGGCATTCCAGAATCTTCTTCGCTGTCTTCCCCATCTGACTATATCCTCCGTACCACACATTTTCCCAATTTCCGTGTTTCCTCATTTTTTAAGTTCTTCGAAGAGATATGATTCTAGCTGTGTCTGCTGTGGTTCCTATCCCATATGTGGCAATCGGTCGTACACGTTTCTTGTACGCTTGCGTTCTTGTGTATTTTTACTTTGCTCTTATTTTTTTGCCATAAAAACATAAACAGCAAAATAAACAGAATATATATGTACTTATGTGTTTATATACATAAATATATGTATTTATATATATATATATATATATATATATATATATATATATATATATATATATATATATATATATATATATATATACATATATATATACATACACACACACATACATACATATCGTAGTCATACAGAAGAAAGTGACCAAGTGCATTTTTTACAATAACGTGATCATTGACTATTTGATATATGTATTATTAGCTTAATATTGCCCAAAAAAAATCCCAAAGGATTTTAAACTTGGAAGCATAATATATTGACTTTAAAATGAAAAATGCAGCATTGATGTTTATTTTCTTGCCAAGAAAGAGTGACTTAAATGGTCCTCGTGAACATTTTCCGTTTTGATAGTTGGTCACTTTCTCCTGTACGACTACGATATATAGGTACTCTGTTTATTTTGCTTACCGCGTTTCTCGGCCACTTCCTGGAGCTGCGTCAGCCCGGATTACGAAAGACATTTGGCCGTAGTTGGATGATGCGGGCCCTAACCTCTTACGAACTGTAAAAATGCGCCAAATCAGGGAAATTAAGACTATAGATCTGATATAGGTGAGCCTCGATTAATTACAAAAGGTGCACTTCAAATAACTCACCTTGTTTCCTTTCAGTTAAGCTTAAATCGTTGTAAAAAACAAGGTTTTTCAAGGATATTTGTTTACAACCACAAACCAAATACAATTATATAATTCACACGTCGTTTCGTGTGTGAATTCACGGCAGTATATTAAACATTGTTTCGATGCATTGCGCATCATTCCACGGCATAGGGTGCTTGATAATGATGCGGAATGCATCGAAATACGTATTACAATAGATTTTGAGAAATAGCGGCATTTACCAAGTAAAACTTTGATAAATTTTCATTCATTAATTCACATCCATATTGCATGACTTTTTAAATGTTGTATATATATAATATCGTAGCATTCACACTCGTTTCTTAGTTGAAACTGCCATCTGTTGCGAAGTTTATAAAGTAAATTTTTATCTTAATCTCTGTTAATCTTAGATGACAATTCTTCCTACAAAATCCCATAAAAGGACGGGCAGCCCACCAAAGAGATGGATTGACAGATAGAAATCAACATCACAGGAGGCTAATCCCTCTTAAAACAAACCATAAGGCCTACACCGAGCAGGAGAAGAAGGAAAAGAAGAACATAATAGGAGACGGCAAAAATATCACATCAATTTATTTACATCTAATTTGAAAGTAATTTTTTCTTGGAAAATATTTTCCCAAATTTGTGATTTTTCACGTCGAGGGTAGGTAGCGAAGAGTCGGAAATCTCTATCGATAAGTCTCAATACGAAGATTACATTAACTCCTCGAAATATATTAGCAAAGTTTCGGCAAGTGGGTGGAAAATTTTCAGTTTCATTTTTTCCTGAAAAGAATTCTTCCTCCTAATAAATTCCCCATTCTTATTGGCTGGCGCGGCTCCAGATAAAGGTAATTTATTGTTCGATGGGCAAAAAAAACTTCTGAAGCTAATATTGCTTCAGTTCACATCATTGCACCGGTAAATTTGATATAATCTTTGTAGATTATTGATTATCCCGATAAGACGACTTCCAACTTGATAGTACCGTTCGCCATTGTATGCCAGTTTCAAAGTAAATTTGAGACAAAGCGCGGAAGTTGTGTTTTGTCAAAATAATTTTGAAGTCGTTCTGGCGAGAGACTTTCCTTTAAGAAAATAAAGATAGAACTTTTATTTTTAGTGACTTTATAAGGGTCTCGCCAAGGAATGTGTATGTATAAGGGGTGGCCAAAGCGTTTACCGTGTAAAAATTCCTAGTCGCTTGTCTGTCTGATATGTGTTTTGTTTTTATTATTAATACAACACGAAAAGATTGCCAGATTTATGCAATGTCATCTTTCCAACGCGTTCTCCGATATTACTTTTTTTTTAAGATTTATAACGATGTTCGATAAATAACGATGTTCGCTAAATAAAGATGTTCGCGTTTAATAACTCGACACTGGCTATAACACTCAAGATGGATGAAAAGCCATTAAAAAGAAGAAGATGTTTGCGTTAACAATAAAATATTCATATACAATTGTTTAACAGATTGTTTTATTTACAAAGGAATTAGTTTCTCCACAATATTTTGTGTGTGTCCAAATCCTTGTTCACAAATCTGGGTTTTGCAATATCTGTAAATTTTCGAAACTAGTCGTATATATAAATAAAACTCATTAAAGTGGTACATTCAAGTGTTTAATTGTGATAAATTAATACAAATTAGTTTATGAGAAGGAATTATTATTTTATTTTTAATATGTATAAGTAATATAAATGTTTATTTATTTTCCGCCTCTTAGAGTAATAGCTAGAGTATTTGGCTATAAAGCTAGAAGTCCCGTGCTCAATTTCCAGGGGGTTTATATCTATATAATATTTATTTAATATTAATATACGTATTTCTACTTCTTCTCCTAACCCTTACCCGCACCCAGTGGCACATAGGGCACTGCATCGTATTGACATAGTGTTATCTTGATCGTTCTTTACACGAAGGTAAGATGATCATACCTACGCTTCAGGGACCAGTCAATGGTAATATTACATAAATATCAGAGTCTAAAATCACTAATATTTATTTTCAACCCTCCCCCCTTTTTAAAATCAGGTTACCCGTAGTAATGAAAAGTTTGGCCATCCCTGGTGAATGTAATATACACATATGTTATAAAGTCCTTGCCCAAAAGGTCAGTCAATATAGCCTGCTAACTGCTAACCCTAATATAAATAAAAGCACGTTTTATGATCCTTGTGTATTTATATATTTTTACGAGGGCTGTTAAGCCTTGCGAAGCCATTATCAAACTGTGTCTAAAAGAACAAATACAAACATTTAAGGACTAAATTTGTAAAGCTAAATAATTGAATTATGTAGTGGATGAATTTTAAGCACATAATTTGTAATATTGTATCCAAAAACTTGTTCACAAATCTAGGTTTTCTGCACTTAACAGTTTTTTTAATTGACATCTCAATATAGATGAAGAAGAACGTGGAAGTCTGGGTATTTGCAGGGTTTATGACCTATCCATAAACTGGTTAAGTGATCATTTTTCTACAAGTGCAACATTCACCATTCTACCCATGATTGAACAACCACACTACCTATTTTTTTAAAAATCCGAACTCCTACATATTATATATCATTAATCCCACGACATTGTACTCGTAATTGTGAGCTCATTAAAGCCATCTTATGTTAGATTGAGAAAGCTTTTTTCGGCAGAGATCCTTTATTTAGATGGTGTGCAAGATTCTAACCAGATTTCACATACTGGGAAACACCCGAAAACATGATTTTCAATTTTTTATGGAGCTTATAATTTGAACGGTTATTTATATTCACTAATTCCATGCATTGCTTTTTATTTTTAATTTTAGTTTTATGAAATACCACTTCTCCTTACAACCTCCTCTTCATACGTCAACGTCCTAAAGACATAACTCTAAAATTAAGACTTAGCTTCACATACGGTGTTTAAAAATGACGCGGAATGCATAGAAATACTAGTCACAATAGATTTTAAGTAAAAGTGTAACTAACCAAGCAAAACTTTTATAATTTTTCCCACAATCATATTCACAAAACTTTTTTTGCTAAGCAGAATTTTGTTAATATCATAGGTGTTTTAACTATATATGAAACGTATGTATATCCTTCATATCACGCGTGGGTTAAAAAATTCAGTATCTTATAGAATATAATATTAATAACCAAACAAACGAAAATCATATTTGTTTTAGACATTCATTATTACTCCCATAGATTCGTAAAAAAATACGGACAATCAACTGTTTACATTACAAATACAACTGACAAAAAACATAATATCGCTTTTTCTACAAAACTCTTTTGTGGCTCGGAGGATCGAAAGTTGCAATGAAAGCTTTTGAAATAAAAATGATAAAAAGCTCCCATGTAAGAAAGGAATCCAGAGAGCAATATTTGCCTACCCTCGTCATAGTCTGAAAGGTGTTGAGACCGTCTCCTCACATTGGCCACCGGACCGTTAGTTGGCCGATAATGGACTCAGATTTTATAACTGTCATTTTACGCGTCTTGGCATCTTACCCCTCTCGAGACGGTGCCTATTTCTTTATTCATGATAGTTGGACCGTTACCTCTCTAAGGTTTATATGTCGTATCACATTGTACGTCCAATAAAATAGAGTATCTATCATTATATAAATAGGTTTTATCACGAAAATTTCAAACGAAATATCAATCGTAAATATAAAAAGCGTTACATTATAAAAAATTATTTTTTCCATAAATTGATTCGGCAGTCATGATGTGAAATATCTATCCATTTTAAATTTATGTTTTACTTAGTAAATACTACTATTTCTAAAAATCAATTTGACAGAAATAGTGGTATTTACCAAATAAAACTTGTGTAAAAGTCAATATATTTTTATTTGATGATACCGAACACAGCGCTTAAAGATAAATTCAGATATATTTGGTATCTCAGCAAAGAATATGTATCCTTTTGAACAACTAAGGAGGTTATACAATATATAACCAACTTACTAACCATTACGCTTTTTCCCCACAGGGGTATGCAGAGAGAATGTGACGCCTATCCAATTAGTCTTTACAAACAATCTTCGTCTTTATGTAAACCTTCTGATTATATCGACTCCTAACATTACCATTTTCAAGTATTTAAATACTTAATTTTGCCAAGTTTTTAAAAGTCTGCTTTACAAACCACGATTCAATTATTCGTTTCTCAAGAGGATCAAAATATAGAGTAATTTTTCACTCTTATAATACGATATGAATCTTGTACTTTTTAAGTTCTTAATCTAGCCATGTTTAGATAAGTTTATTAACGTAAGTATGGCTAGTTTCGAGAGCTACAGATGTTAGTTTCTTGAATGTTTTTCGCAGATTAGTATCTGTTGTCATCCGGAGTTGACGTATTCGCTGCGCAACGCTCAATAAAAGCAACATTTAGGAAATTTTAAATCATATTTTCATATGGTGTACGGAGTGCGTGGAAATTTTCGGTATCGTAAGAGAAGGGTAATTAATTATAACCTAACTATGAGTATTTAAATATTTTATAATTAGTACATTAACCCTGATGATGACAAGGTTGTTGTCAAAACCGGTTGGAAAAAGTGTAGGTACCAATTAATAGTGATTAAAACAAAGTTGTTTTATTTTATAAAGTTTACAGATTAACAAGCATTAACAAGAAAATGAAAGCACATTTATTTCAGTTTTACCTATTGATGAGAAGATCTGTAATTCTCGAAACTAGTCATTTTTACATTAACATACTCAAAAAGTGGTTTTACGCATGTGTTTTATTTTTATATTTAAATCGTCATGGTATTCCATTAATGCCAAATTAATTAACTGTATTCTGGTTATATACATACCATTCACTCAATGTTATATATGTATGATTTCTTCCAAAAATAACAAACGTGAAATAATAAAAATAATAAACGTACGTTACAATTTCGCGTTGGCATTTTGAATTGATGACGAAAATATATATTTGTCCAACAGCGAATACGTCTAGCTCAAGGCGGAGAGATGTTTGATATACTGCCGAGAGAAAAAGAGCTAGAAGACTGTGGAAGAATGAGAATATAGTGGGAAGAGGATGTCATACACCAAGTCTTCCTACTTCGATGAATATTTAGCTTTGAATATTTTACTAAACAGGGCCGCTAGGGTAAACCTAGGCGTTTCTATTCTCACTTTTTTCAACAACGTCATATATAAAAAAAAACTGATTTTCAGGAGATCGTTTTTAAAGTTTAAAAATATAATGAGGAAGAGGAAGACCGAGAAAAACATGGCACGATCAAGTATGCCAAATACTTGAAAGTGGTCAGGTTAGGAGTCGTAACAATCGGCGGGTATGTATGAGGAGATGCATGAACGTGGAAGAGGCGAAGAATGTTTGCAAGGTGTGGCGTGGCGCTCTATTCTCTCTGCCTACCCCTGCGGAGAAGTGGCGTGATAGTTAGTTAGTCTTAGAATATAATGAAATATATTTAAAATAAATATCAAGCCACTTAATGAACTTTTTACTGTGCAACATACCTTTTTAGGTAGAACCTGAAGGTTTTTTCTCCATTCGAAAAATATTTATTATATTAAAAAAAAATAATACAACATATTGTTTCATTAATATTTTTTTTAAATATCGCTCACTCCTTTCAACAAATTCATACATAAAAAATCGTCAATTTATAGTTGTGCATGTTTTCGGAATGCCCATAAAATGTACTATATCCCAGCAAAAGCTGCATATTTTCAACATAATATTTACCCGTTACAGGGCAGAAAGTGTTGTTTTTGCATTTTGAAGAAAAGGTTTTGATTAATTATTTTTTTAAATGTACTAAATATTTTTCAAATGGAGAAAATTTTACCTAAAAAGATCTATTGCACAGCAAAAAGTACAAAAAGTGGCTTGATATTCATTTTTAATACATTTTATTATATTCTCAAACATTAAAAACGATTTCCTAAAAAATCAAGTTTTTTAATTTATGACGTTCTTGAAAAGAGTGAGTGAAATGAAATTATAATCCTGGCTGAGTGTGCGATATGTCATGATCGGTCACATACAAATTTTAAATACAATATATTGTTTTATTACTATATTTTTTGAATATGTGAAACGAATTTAAATCTGTTCATGTATAAACAAATTATTGAATCAAAATTTGAGCCTACCCGTCGAATATTTTCCATATTTTCTTCCACATTTCGCCGAATTTAAAATGCAGAGAGATTGGGTACTAAAAGGCTAAAAAATATTCTAATTATGTAGATAAGGGTGTTTTTTATTTGCCGTTTTATTGAAATTTATCTTTGAAAAGAAAAACATTTCAGTGAAACATTTAAATATTCATGTTGAAA
This sequence comes from Brachycentrus maculatus, assembly GCF_059751285.1. Taxonomy (NCBI): domain Eukaryota; kingdom Metazoa; phylum Arthropoda; class Insecta; order Trichoptera; family Brachycentridae; genus Brachycentrus; species Brachycentrus maculatus. Next base: position 2,707,295 of record NW_028280815.1, on the reverse strand, counting down.
AAAGAAATTTTATTTCGGCACAAGGTTAAACATGAATAATTCATGAGCTGCGCTAAATGTTTGCGAAGACTACAATGGCGGCTATTCTCGAGTACGTCTGTTAATGTTAAAAATAAAAAGACTACAACATTTTAACCAGTCAAACTATTGAACAACATTTTCAACAACAATAACATTTTAACCGGTCAAACTATTAAACAACATTATCAAGAACAACAACATTTTAACCAGTCAAACTATTTAACAACATAATCAACAACTACAACATTTTAACCAGTCAAACTATTTAACGACATTTTCAACAACATTTTTACCAGCCAAACTATTTAACAACATTTTTAACAACAATTTTTTAACCAGTGAAACTATTTTACAACATTTTCAACAACAACAACATTTTAACCGGTCAAACCATTTAACTAAATAATTTCAACAACATAAACATTTTAACCGGTCAAACCATTTAACAAAATATTTTTAACAACAACAACATTGAAACCAGTCAAACAATAAACACAACGAAACAACATTTTCAGTGTGTTCAAATATTTGTTCACAAATCTGGGTTACTCCACTTATTAAGAGTAAATTTAAAAAAAAAATTGGCAAATGAAACAGTAAAAAAGAACACCTTAGGTTTTTGGGTATTTGTGGGGCTTATGACCTGTCATATCGTAGTCGTACAGGAGAAAGTGACCAACTTACAAAATGTAAAATGTTCAGGAGGGCCATTTAAGTCACTTTTGCTTGGCAAGAAAATAAACATCAATGCAGTTAGTCATTTTTAACAAGACAATATATCATACTTCCAAGTTTAAAATCCATTGGGATTTTTTAAAGCCAATATTAAGTTAGTAAGATAACAAATAGTCAATGATCACGTTGTTGTTAAAAATGCACTTGGTCACTTTCTCCTGTATGACTACGATATGCTGGTTAAGTGGGTAGAATGGTGAATAGTGTACGTATGTAAGAGATCACGTAACCAGCCTTTGACAGGTCATAAGCCCTGTTAATACCCATACTTATTACCCTATATTCTTCTTCATCTTTGTTTTTGAAAAAATGCAGTTAATGATAGGTCCCAGGCCCCCGTCTATACGTTAGGATACTTCGTCTCTGTTGAGACATGTATTGTGATTGATTTACTCGAGGTTTCTGAATAGATCCAAGTCGTGAAGCTCCTAGTCCAGCCCTGCGAGGGGGTGAGGCGGGGAGGTGGGGAGGAGGGTAGTTCCGCATGCACCGGTGAGCAAAAATACGTCTTCTGCATTTTGCAGGAAATACTGCAAGCGATATGCACGTCTACCTGCATTCATATAACAAGCATAAATTTACTTGCTTAGAATCGAATACCCACTGCACGTCATAAATATTTTCCATATTAAATTTGACAGCAGTTGAGGAAATATTATAACAGACATCGGAATGCCAGGTGCAAAATTAGATTTATCCAGCATAGGAGATATTTACGTTTATAGACGGACTGCAGATATTATGTTTTGTCGGATTTACCATCTTCTTTTGCACTTTTAACTAAATTTCTAAAAGTAATAACGTGTAAAGATGAAGAAAATCTATTTTGTATATTAAAGCGTTGATAACTTTGTGGTACGGTAATCACTCTCCTTATCATTCATTGTTCACTTTGTGTAATACGAAAATAATAAAATAAATAAAGAAAATATCTGAATTTCAGATTCATGTTAACATAATTTTTATTATAGTTTTCAACTCCCTGTTTTGTTGTATATACAACATAAAATTTAGTCTAGCCTCCAACCAATCTGATGATGTCGGTTACGACGAAGCCCAGCCACTGGTCAAAATAATAAATGTGGAAAAAAAACATATTGGAGTAATAATATAAAAAATGTTTTTCGCAGATACTTTGTGGCACATTTTATAAACTTTATAAAACAAAACAATTTTGTTTTAACCACTTTTTATTGGTACACTTTTTCCAACCGGTTTCGACAAGAACCTTGTCATCCTCAGTGTTTATTTACTAATTATAAAACATTGAATTACTCATAGTTAGGTTATAATTAATTACCCTTCCCTTACGATACCAAAAACTGCAACACACTCCGTACACCATATGAAAATACGATTTGAAAAATTCCTAAATGTCGCTTTTATTGAGCATTGCGCAGCGAATACGCCAACGTAGGAGTATTTGGAAGTTTTTGGTATCCTAAGGGAAAGGTAATTAATTATAACCTAACTATGAGTATTTCAATGTTTTATAATTAGTAAATAAACACTGTTGATGACAAGGTTCTTGTCGAAACCGGTGGGAAAAAGTGTAGCAATAAAAAGTGGTTAAAACAAAGTTGTTTTATTTTGTAAATATTATTTATTGATTTGGCATTCACTTTGTGTTAAGGCATGATGAAATTGTAAAAGAATAACTTTTGTTTTTTTTTACCAATTGAGTTTATTTTATTATGACGACTAGTTTCGAAAGCTTTTCTTTTAAAATTAAAAAACAACACCTAATTGGAAATGATCCAGATTTGTGAACAAGTATTTCAACACACTCAAAATGTTGACCTATACCAGATTATGAACTGAACTATACCAGAGTATAAACTGAATCTGGAGTACAGGACTAATTGCCTTGTCTTCATATCAACATGTTATTCCATATTCCAATCTTAACAAACTTCTCCGCCTATGTTAAAATATTTTTTTTTTTAATAACTCAACTTAGTATAATTTCATGCAATGCTTGTATAATAATTCTACCAAGAAGCACTCAGACATGTATATAATATAAACCAAACGCGCCAACCACTAAACTTAAGAGCCTGTAAAATATAATCTGATTACATTAATGCTTTGTCACTATTATTTATTTTAAATGAGATTATATATAACTTATTTTCTTACCCTTACATTTTCCTTCCCATGATAATTTGTCGTAGATTCTCATTCTGGCCATTGTTAGTTCCACAATTCCACCTTTTCTCTATGTCATAACACCCCTATACAGGGGGCTAAGAAATTAATAGTATTTTTTTTTTTAAATATAAAAAACACGTATTTCGTTTTGTAATTAGGTTTTAGGATACTATCCTGATGTGTTGGGGTGTTGTGTAACAATTAATATGTTAAAAATCAATAAAAATATAAAACCACCGTAAACATTTAAATAGGTGTTTCTTTATTTACATAAAAAATTATTTTTATTTTATTTTATTGTTTTACCCCGATCTAACCTTCACGGTGCACAAGGCACCGAATATGTGTTAATTTCATCATTAAATCCATGACGGCAGGATGATCGATCCTGCGCTTCAGTTACCAGTCCTAAGAAGTTTTAAATAAACAGTAGAGTGAAAAAAACTTATATTTATTTTAATTCCCCAGGGAATAAAACCCGAGACCTCCAGTTTCAAAAATTATATTTACTTTAAAAAATATATATGTGTGTGTGTATGAATCTATCTATGTATGTGTAAATTCTTCTTCTTACATCCTTATCCGCACCCAATGGTGCATAAAGCACTGCATCTTACTGACACAGTTTTATCTTAATCGCTATTTACATAAAGGCAGTCCAGTCCACTATTAAACAAATATTATAAATATAAGAGTGTAAAATCACTTACATTCCCCCCCACCCCTGAGAATCGAACACGGACCTTCAGCACGGCATATATATATATATATATATATATATATATATATATATATATATATATATATATATATATATATATATATATATATATATATATATATATATATATATATATATATATATATATATATATATATATATATATTATTTATATATATATATATATATATATATATATATATATATATATATATATATATATATATATATATATATATATATATATATATATATATATATATATATATATATATATATATATATACACACACATATATATATATATTTATATACATAAATTTTTAGTGTTCAGGACAAGTTTTAGTACACTCTGTATATTTGAAAATATATAGCCGGATTCTGTCTCCTTCATTGTGGCGTGTTTAGCGGGAGAGTGACTGCGACAGCCATACAATTAAGGGTTGGTTCTCGTATAATAGTCTTGGCGCAGTGTTTGCTCTATTTACGTCCTTTTGGCAGTTTTGTCTGCAGTTTGTCATCGCCCGCCCGCGGTACATTGTGCGGGGCTTTGTGCCGCTAGACGAGGGCGGGCCGCAAGCCGCCCTGGAAACTATGATATTACGAAATAGGCATCGCGATTACGGTGAAAGGAACCTCATGGAAATATTAAAATGGAAGCTGACACGATATTATAAAAATATGTTTCAAGACTTTTCCTTGCGAAAATTTTCAGCTATTTATGAAAATGGTGAAGAAATTGAGATGTGAATATGGAGGTCTGGGTGACACGACAGGGTGTGTTCTTGAAACATACATGATATTTCGAAATTTGAGTATAAATATTAGAGTAATTTTTTCACTATAATATTTATTCAATGTCACCCTGGACTGGAGGGCTGATCATCTTTCCTTCGTGTGTCAACGATCAAGATAACACTGCGTTTATATGCAGTGTCCTATGCACCATTGGGGTGCGGTTATACGCATTGGGTTTGCATATGAATATGGTAAATATTTAAAATACTTTGGATATAATGGTGAATGTTAAAACGTTTATAAAACGGTATCTTAAACCAGCTTTAAAATTAAATTTTATACAAATAGCTCTTAAATGGATTATTCGCCTCCATAGAATAGTGGTTACCGCGTTAGACTACCATGCTGGAGGTCCCTGGTTCAATTCCCAGGAAGATCAACAACAAAAAAATTATTTTATTGGTGCATACGCCTGTAAGGCCTTTACGTATAGAATTTAAGGAAAAAATCAGAACATGTTGTTTCACTCTCATATTTATACAATATTATCTGGGACTTGTACCTGAAGCCCAGAACTCATAATCATATATAATAATTATTATAATTACTTATCAACGTAACACTTCGTCAATGCGTTACACTGCCCCATACACCATTTGGAGCAGAAAAGTAAAAAATATTACAATTACATTAGCATCCTATAAGTGCACAAGCTAGTATGCGAGTTCGGCTATGCGCCCTTGATCGCCCAATACCACTATTATCCTACATTCTGACATAACTATCCCTCTTCCAGGTATTATTACCAAGTGAATTATTGTGATTAGAACAATACTTGTTTTGCAATACTCGTATATGTGTATAATTTGATGCTACTGATCTTTAAAATTCTTAAATAAATTTACAATTAGAATGATTTTTTTTATTTGGTATATAAATATATAGTAAAGAATAATAATTTAACTCAGTAATGCAAAATGCGCAATTCAATTTATTTATGAATCTTTATTCCAACCAATGTTGCAAAGGAATAAAGCATTCTTTATTCCAACCAATGATGCAAAGGAATAAAGCATTCTTTATTCCAACCAATGTTGCAAAGGAATAAAACGTTCTTTATTCCAACCAATGTTGCAAAGGAATAAAGCATTATTTATTCCAACCAATGTTGCAAAGGAATAAAACATTCTTTACTCCAACCAATGTTGCAAAGGAATAAAGCATTATTTATTCCAACCAATGTTGTAAAGGATTAAACCATTCTTTATTCCAACCAATGTTGCAAATTTGTTCTATATAAATTGTGTAAAGTACAAAGAAAAAAATGAACATAAAACGATATGAAAAATAACGATATGCTAATATTATATATACATATATAGAATAAAATAACAAATATGTAGTTTTTTACATGTATTTTATTTGACCAGTAAACCGGTTTTCGTCGTAACCGTTATAACGAAACCTTGTTGGTCAAATAAAATTCATGTGGAAAAAACTACATAAGTAGTTGTTATTTTGTTTTATAAAATGCAGTTCCACCAAAAAATGTCAGTACAAAAATTATAAACATATATATTATATGCTATTATTAGAATATTATTTTTCAACATCTCATAAAAGATGAAGAAGAACATGGAAGTCTGGGCATTTACGGGGTTGACGACCGTCATAGGCTGGTTTAAGTGATCACTTTACACACGTGTAACATTCACCAATTCTACCCATTATTGACAACCACACTACTCAAATTCTTGAAAGTTCTATATATATATATATATATATATATATATGAACCAATGTCGTTGTTATTGAATCATTAGAACTTCACTAGACACATCTATTGGTGAGATGAAATGAAGCTTTTTTATTGAGCAGAAACTCTTTTATTAGTATGTGAGATCCGAATCCTGGATAACTTTATTTTCTTTCCCATTTTAGTAGTTATGACATTCCCCTTACTCTCTTTAACATTCCCACTTGCTTTCCCTAAAATATATTTCATCCCTGAATTGAAGAGAAAGTTGTGAATGTGTTATCACTCACGAGAGCGTCGTCGTTAACTGTTTCCTCTTCATTCATCCCTCCTCCCCCTCCTCTCCCCTTCCCCGTGCACAGTGGCACCATGTAGTGGAGTATCGGCGATCATTAGGCACATCTCACACGTGCTACTGCGTGAGTACAGCCTCCGAGGACCATTAGTTAGGCTCGATTCGCAAGCGACAATGGCTACCGATGACACACGAGTGGAGAGCGATTTCCACAACATAAAATGGTAACGAGTCGTCGTGAGTTAATTTTAACGTTATCCTGAAATAACGCTGAAGATAACGTAACAATATGGCGTTGATTATCGTCAGAAAACTTAATGCAAAAAATCTTTAAAAGGGGAACACTATAAGTAAGTTGTTTTTTTACTTAATTCACACGAGTGGAGAGTGATTTTCGCATCATAAAATAAGGATAATAAAGTGTTGTAGAAGTCAATCCAATAATCGTGTTTAATTTTGGAAATATTACCCAACAAAAATAAGGAGTCGTCATAAGTTGATTGAGACGTTATTCCAAAATAACGCTGATGATAAAATGGCAATATGGCGTATGATTATCGTAAGAAAATTTAACGGAAAATATCTTAAAAATTAAACACTAAGAGTAAGTTATTTTTTTACTAAATTTACACGAGTGGTGAACGATTTCCATATCATAAAACAAAAATAAGGAGTCATTATAAGTAGATTTTGACGTAATTCTAAAACAACGCTGAAAATAAAATGGCAAAATGGCGTTGATTACCGTAAGACAACTTAACGGAAAAATGTTAAAATACAGGAACACCATAAGTAAGCCACACCATATCTTGTGAGTTAATTTACACGAGTGGAAAGCGATTACCATTACATTAAACGAATCGTCATACGTTAATTTTGACGTTATTTTGAAACAACGCTGAAGATAAAATGGCAATATGGCGTTTATTGTCGCAAGATAAATTCACGGAATGAAAATCTTAAAAACAGGAACGTAATAAGTGAGCCATTTTACGACAACTTGAAATTAAAAAAGAAAATTTAACTAAGACGAAGAAGAATATGGAAGTCTGGGCATTTACAGGGCTTACGATTGTCATAGGCTTAGTTAAGTAATCACATTACACACGTGTAACATTCACCAATTCTATCCATGATTAATAAACCACACCACTCAAATATTTGAAACTTCTAGATATATATACACGAGTTCACAATAGTCATCTATGGTGGGATAAGGAAAGCTTTTAAAAAGCAGACTCTTTCTAAGGTCCAAATCATAGATTATATTCACATACATGAAAAACGCTTGACACATGATTTTTAATGTATTTTAGCATATAATTTTACCAGTTAATTTATTTACAACATTTTGAGTGTGTCCAAATACTTGTTTACAAATTTGAACTATCTCCAAAAGGGAGTCACTTTTTATATCAGGGACCACTCCAGGTTTATATTTATATGAAATAAATATTAGGGTGGAAAATCACAAATATTTATTTTCACCCCCCCCCCCCTGGGAATCGAGCCCGAGACCTCCAGCACGGTAGCAAAACACGCTTACCATTACACCACAGAGGCGGATTACTATGTTTACCCTATATAAATAATTCACATAACTTTAGTTCCCTATGAATAATTTATGTACCGTAGAACGGGGCTACTTGAACTTTGATGTGTTACTTGAGCCCAGTACAAAAAATAATTAGATCTGTTTTTGGTCTACAATAATGAATGTATCGGCATGATTCATTGTTTCCCTGACAGGTGACACTTATAGTCACGATACGTTCATTATTGTAGAACAAATACAGATTTAAATCTTTTTAACAACCAAATAAATTTTACATACAGTCCATTGTTTGATTCGACATCGATTAAACACGATTCGTCAATATCCAATTCGATCCCCCCCCACTCCTCTCATCCTACAAGTATATAAGTAGATTCGATTCCTAGTCTAATTTTAATATACGTTTAACCTCGGCTCGTAACGCATGTCTGTATTGAAAACTATAGTGCATGTTGGTCTTCGGGTCGACCAAAAATCGCATGTGTTAGACATTTTGTGTAGTTTTGAGTGTGTAAATGGTGCTATGGTGGTGAAGGGTAGTATTGTTTGCATGCTGTGTTAGTGATTGTCCTGACGAAGAGACGGGTACGTCTCGAAACCGGTAGACGTAAAAATCTCGGTGAGTGGTTATATACTAATTTTATTAACATTTTTGTAAAAAAATAAATAAGTAAATATTTTTATTTGTACTGGGCTCAAGTAACATATCAAAGTTCAAGTCGCCCCGTTCTACGGTAATCGAAATACTTTTTCTATACCTGACTGTCTAGCTTTATCCATTCTTTCAGTTAATATTTTTTTGTACCTGGAACTTTTCAAATTACAATATACGTTACTTAAACATGCTTTGGTTATTTCTTGTTCAAACTTGGAGGGTTATTCGATTTGTTTCAACTGTTTTATCTCCGAGGTAGTATAGATTGTGAAGCAGCCCCTACGTAACCACTCATGTTATATTCATTTTTCTCTTAATAGCTTCTTATCTTCTCGCGCATTAATATGAAAGTTTCGGTATAAAAATTAACTCGGTGATAACGTGGTATTTATTTCGTAAATTATCACATAAACTTTCTTTTAAATTGACCCCTATGCTGCGAACAAGAAGTGGGTGGGATCCGTTCATTAAGAAGATCTATGTATATATATATATATATATATATATATATATATATATATATATATATATATATGTATATATATATATATATATATATATATATATATATATATATATATATATATATATATATATATATATATATATATATATATATATATATATATATATATATATATATATATATATATATATATATATATATATATATATATATATATATATATATATATATATATATATATATATATATATATATATGTATATATATATAAATACATATATATATATATATATATATATATATATATATATATATACATATATATATATATATATATATATAAATGACTGTGGTATCTGACTCTTTTCTTAATATTCTCCAGTATCCCGAAGCTACGAAGCCCCGCACTTACGACCCCCCGGCTTCCAAACCTTATTACTCGTAATTTCAGAGCCAAATATAATATGAACACAGAAATAACAGCGGAAAAACAACACAACTCGGATTAAACGTTATTTACCGAGTCTTGGCTCATATCTACTCGAGTGCTTTATAAGTTATAATGAACACCTGTGGTCAGATGCTGCTCTCCGCGAGAGAAAAGAAAAAGAAATGTGAGAAGAAGCAAAGTGAGTGGAGGAAAGCTCCGAAATTGTTTTGTTCTTGAAAATAAACCAGAAAGTATTGTGAAATCATACGTTAAATTACTTTCTTCATTCGCACAATATGAGAAAACTTGTAACTCTCATCAGAACTTTATGGCGCAAAAGACAATTCATCGAATTGCAAAGATAAATGCAACTGTTCTTTTACATAATATATTAATCTAAGAAATGCGATCCCTCAGACGAACGTGGGGCAAAACAATGTATAATAGATGTTCGAATGGAGAAAAAAGAATGCAAAGGCTGAGATAAGCATTATCGATAAAATTTAGAAAAGTGTGTTCAGATAATTTGGACATGTGAAACGTATGAGTGAGGAAAAAGCGGTTAAACAAATTTATGAGGCAAATGTAATTGGAAAATGAAGCAGAAGAAGACCGAGGAAAACTTGATAAAATCAAGTATGTCAAATATTTGATAGCGGCCGGATCAAGAGTCGAAATTAATTAGCTCTAATATTCTTGTCTTATTATGTATGAGGAGATGCATGAATGTGGTAGAGGCGTATAATCATTGCAAATACAGGGTGGCATAGCGTTCTATTCTCTCTTCCTACCCCTGCGGGGAAGCGGCGTTATGGTTACTTAGTTAGTTTAGCATTATTACATATAAATTTGTAGGTTTCTCGACTTTATACGTTTCTATTTATATCAAAGAAGATGGAAGTCTGATATCCCAGGGCTCACGACCTGCCATTTGGTTTATTTAAGCGATCACTTTATACGCTTGTGTAACGTTCACCATTCTGTCCTTTATTAAACATATATTGCATAGCAATAATCATTCACAATAATCCTTACAAATGTGTTCAAGAATTACTCTCACATAACACAAGAAAACACCTCCCAGCGAAACACACAAATCACAATCAACATACTTTATGGAAATGTATATAGAACTACATACAAGACGCAAACATAGGAACACATCAAACAATGTAACGCCACTAGATTATCCCTCATGTTCCCAACACATTGAATTTATCAAATAAAAACACATTGAATTGGCTAGAAGAAACGAAAATCCACTAAATGATCTACATAATAAGCAGGGTAAATAATAAATAAAGTAAATAATAAATAAACCTTGTACATAATAAGCAAGGTAAATAATAAATGAAATTCCCATCTAAAAAAAGAAATAAAACATAATGTAACGCATGCCTCTTTTGATCAAAAAAGGTTTGATTATTATGCAATAAAATTGTGCAAACTGCTTCCATTATCCATTCAGAACCTAAGTATAAAAGAGCCATTCATAAATGGATAATTGAGATAGATAATTGGGTAGATCTGAAATAGATTGCATCATTCGGCCATGTCGTATTTGATTGCATGTGACAAGCAATTTTCTTTCAAACTTTATAAAATAAAACAACTGTGTTTTAACCACTTTTTATTGGTACACTTTTTCCGACCGGTTTCAACAAGAACCTTGTCATCATCATGGTTGTTGAAAAAGTGTACCATTAAAAAGTGGTTAAAAAAGTTATTTTATTTTATTAAGTTTATAAAATGTGCCACAAAGTATCTGCGAAAAACATTAAAGAAAATTTCTTTCATATTATTTTTTGACATCTCATCAAAGATGAAGAAGAATATGGTAGTCTGGGCATTTACGGGGCTGACGACGGTCATAGGTTGGTTTAAGTGATCACTTTACACACGCATAACATTCACCAATGCTACCCATTATTGACAACCACACTACTCAAATTCTTGGAAGTTTTATATACTCGTATATGAACCAATTTAGAAACCTTGTTCTTGAATCACTAGAACTTCACAAGAGACATCTATTGGTGAGATGAAAATAGGCTTTTCATTGAGCAGAAACTCTTATATTAGTATGTGAGGTTTGAATCCTGGATTATAATCACATACATGAGAAACGCGAGAAAATATCCTTTTCATTTTTATTACTTACGCTTATAATTTGACCAGTTAATTTATTAATATTATAACATTTTGCGTGTGAACAAGTATTTGGACACACTCACAATGATGTAAATTTTCTTTCATATATTTTTATTGTAAAATGTGCTCTCAGCACGGGAAAACTCAGAGAGTGTTCATTTTTGTAATTATGAGTACGGTGAAATATAAATTAATAAATTGAAATTTTAAGGTGGGTATTATTGAAAAGCTTTATTTTTTTTTCGAAAGAAAATACGATATTTTTTAATTAGGTATTTACGGGTATTCTGAAAATATTAAATAAACCATTTTTAAGAATCAGGACATCCTGATTGTATTTTATTCAGATTTTATGGCCTCAAATTATTTTTAACGATGTCGATATAAAATTATACTGAGTTATTTTCCAATGAGCACCTTCGCATTAAGAATTTCAATATGCTTTGTTAAGAGAAAAAAATATTTATTTAAGATCCCAAGAGACGTAGAAAATTCCCTTTCCTATGCCAATTCAAATATTTTTAAAATATGTACGATATCAAAATATTTTTTATTATGTTTTGGCACTTCACAAACTTTATGCCTGAAAATTTATCACAAGATACAGTAATATAGTGATCCCTGAATCGAACCTTAATATATTTATCCAGTTAGATCAGGTAAGGTTAGGTTAAGTCAGATTCTTTAATTACTTAACAAAAAAAGTACAAAAAACTAACAACAAAAACAAACGTATTTGACTGGGAGTATTTTAACAATTTTACACTGCATTTTTATTAATGCTTGATTATCAAAATCTGCAAGACGTTAATTCAATTTTTTTTTTAAAAAAATTACTTCACTCAGTCGCTCGTTACTGTGATTAAATTTGATATAATTTAAAACAATAATATAGAAAGCAGAGATTACAAATATGTTTATTTTAAAACGCTTGTGAAGCAATGAAAATTTCTATGGAAGAACAATGCAATCGGGAACTTTGAAAATGACGAATGATAGCAATTGTCAAAAAGCATGCCGTCTACCATAACCAATTGCAGTATTCCATTTGTTGATGTCGCGTTCAACATATGGTACTGCCATGGTGTTCAAAAAATATATTTAAAATGATCACGTTTTTGTCTGTGACTCTTAACTGTGAATATTTACGGAGAAAAAAGACTTTGAACAATTTAAATATAGATTTACATTTATCAAGGAATTCCAAATAATATAACAATTATGAATGCGAATAGTTATTCCGTAACTGGTCGTCGTAAAGTAGAAATTTCGAGAATTATTACACATACGATGAATGATAAGGAGAATATGATGTGAGTGAAAAAATCAATGCATTATTATCATAATTTATTGCTTTTCTATAATACTTCGATACGGTTTTCAGAAATCAGATTAAAGCGATGGTGGCCCATGTGGTGCGATGAATCGGATAAGATAAGGAAACGCGATATTCATGAGTGGCTGAAAAGGTTGTCCGGAAGGAATCACGCGCCCCAAATCGGAAAATGGCAATAAGGAGATATACCAATCAATATTTTACATAAAAGCTTTTTTGCACCGAACAAATTATACGAATGCTAATTAGCTTTTTAAACATAATTCGATAATAAGTCCTTTTATACAAAATACAGAAATTCGCATGAAATGAAATTACAGGACCTTTTAGAGATTCTTTCGCTTTAAGTACCCATTTATCGCTTTGCTAAATAAATTTTTAACTTAATTATTTTACTGAATAAATCCGTATTTAATTTAATTTAAAAAATAACCTAAAATTATCTTTCTAACTACCACGCCGCTTCGATGGAGGAGTAGAGAGAGGATGTAGAACGCCACACCACTCTGTCTTTACAAATATATACTTTTAAATATTTACTTGAAACTTCTTAGGCGGCGATTAGATAATACCTTACTATCCTTAACTATGAATATTTCACGGTTTCAAGATTAGCACACATCAGTGGCGTCACAGAGAATTGATTAAGGCAAGCGGTAGAGGCAGTTAAGCTAGGTACTGCTTAGTACGGTAGGGTAGGTAATGGTTGCGTTTTTATATGTCACGTGGATAAATGATGATTGGCACTGCTTTTCAGCCTATATGGAATGCACGCCCCTGGTACACATATCTACCTCTGAAAATGAAAAGATTCAAGTTTCGAAAGTAAAAATAAATTGAAAATAAACTTTTAGTTTTATTTTATAAAGTTTTGTTAACAACGTTCTATTTCCGAAAATAAACTAAAAAACTGGTCTTATACAAATGAAGATATTTTTTTAATTTCATGATTTTCTCGTATAGTAACATAATAACATAATATAGTTCTTCACCCCTCTACTTTAATTCCCAAATTCTGGACTCGGTTCGAATCCCACGTGTCCTTTTACTCTCCTCCTTCCAGGCCCGGTATTTGATCTCCCGTAATCCCAGATTATTGACTACTTCTCAGTCACGGGAGAACACGAGAAGAGAAAAGAGAAGAATACTTTCGGGGAATTTCGCTTATCTTTCGGCTACCTGCCATTACTCCCACAGGCGATCGAACAGTGTGAACCGAACATTAATAGCGAGTATCATTTAATGAAGAGAAATATCATGAAAAAAACTTATATTCGAACATCTCAACATAGATAAAGAAGAATATGGAAGTCTTTCTATTCATAGGACTTACGACCTGTCAAACGCTTGTTAAGTGATCATTTTATACACGTGTGACATTCACCATTGTACCCATGATTGACAGCCACACTACTTCAAAATTTCGGCACGAACAAACTCCTAGATATATCCCTCACTCCTTTCAAGAACGTCATAAATCAAAAATCGTCAATTTTCAGTTGTGCATTTTTTCGTAATGCCCAGCAAAAGTGGCAAATTTTCAACTTAATATTTACCTGCTACATGGCAGAAAGTGTTGTTTTTGCATTTTGAAGAAAAGGTATTGTTTAATTATTTTTTTAAATATACTAAATGTTTTTCAAATGGAGAAAAAGCAATCAGGTTTTACCTAAAAAGATCTGTTACACATTAACAAGTTTAAAATAAGGCTTGATATTTATTTTTTAATTTATTTTATCATATTTTTAAACTTTAAAAAATATAGTTTTTTATTTATGACGTTCTTGAAAGGAGTGAGCGATATGTATTGTTCCATGTCATGACACAGTATATATGAGTTCAGAATAATCATCTCTGTTGGATTAAGAAAAGCTTTTATTTAGCAGAGCATTGTCAGTGTGTCCAAATTCTAGAATTTCTGCACATTCAATCGAAATTGATTAATTTCAAGTAAAGAAAATTTGAGTAGCGTGGTTGTCAATCATCGGCAGAATAGTGAATGTTATACGTGTGTAAAGTGATCACTTAACCAGCCTGTGACAAGTCATGTTAACCAGAATAAAATAGCAACTATGTAATTTTATCTACATGAACATTAGTGTGGAAAATTCATGCGGTACATAGGTATTATTTAATAAATAAAATTACATAGGTGTTATTTTATTCTATAAAATGCAGTTCCACCAAGAAATTTATCACTGAATCATACAAACGCAGTGTTTTCTCGATCGTTAACACATGAAGGAAAAGTGATCAGCCCCCCGTTTCAGGTACCAGTCCAGGGTAATATGGAATAAATATTAGAGGGAAAAAATCACTTTTATTTATTTGACCCCCCTGAGAATCGAACCCGGTACCTCCAGAACGGTAGCGGAGCGTGCTGACCATTACACTACGGAGAGGACAAAGACATGTGAACACTCTTATTTAATTATAAATGTTTGTAAAAATAAAAAATTAAAATGTCAGTACAAAACTTAAACCATGTTGTCGAGTTGAATGTTACACGTGCATAAAGTGAACACTTAAACTAGTCTATGACAGCTCAAAGGCCTTGTAAATACGAATACCTCATTCTTTTTAAATCAAGCTGAGATGTCAAATAAATAATTAACTCTGAGTGGAGAAACTTAGGAGTTAAATTTTAGAAAGGATTTAGATTTATGAACAAGGATTTGGATACCACCAAAATGTTGAGATAAAATAAGTTACATAAGTATATATTCTAGTCACCCTGTAGCTACTATCCGTCAGTGCCTAACGACTGTTGGAGTGTGGCTGAGGCTTACCGATGCTACCCTGTAGACACACGTTTCGGGAGTCTGTAGGCTGAAGGCTGTAGCTGTATGTACGAGTACGCGTACACACACAAGTAAGTGGTAATGAGCAGCTCAAGTGAGATCACGTAACTCGAGGTGTCTACTTGGGAAAATACACGCAGTCAAAATTATAATTTTAAATTTAAGTTTTACTCCGTAAATACTACTATATATCGTAGTCATACAGGAGAGAGTGACCAAGTGCATTGTTTTACAAAAACTTGATCATTGACTATTTGACATCTTACTAGGTTAATATTGCCCTGAAAAAATCCCAAAGGATTTTAAACTTGGAAGTATAATATATTGACTTATATTATTTATTGATTCGGCATTAACTTTGTGGAATGACATGACTATTTTATTAAAATTAAACACTTGAATATACCACTTGAATGAGTTTTATTTTATTTACTAAAATTTGTAAATATATTGACTTGTTAAAAATGACTAACTGCAATGATGTTTATTTTCTTGCCAAAAGTGACTTAAATGGCCCTCCTGAACTTTTTACAATTTGGCGGTTGGTCACCTTCTCCTGTACGACTACGATATTATAATATAATGTGAAACATATTTCGATGCATTCCGCATAATTTTCAAACACGTTCGATGCGTAATGCATCGAAACACGAGTAAAATTAGATTTTAACAGTGGTAATTTAACAAGTAAAAGTTAAATAAAAAATGAATAGATCTTACCACAAAGTTCATTATCAATAAATAAAAATTATCATCTTTAGAATTTCATGTAAATAATCACCATATAGGTGTAGAAAACCCAATAAGTTGGAATTATGAACACATGTTCCAATTCACTTAAATTCTCCAAAGAGAATAAATCTATTTCAAATAGATATGGATACAGATTTCTATACTCTCTGCATACCCCTGCAAGGTTAACGGCGTGATGGTTAGTTAGTTTTTTTTTTTAAATATTTTATAAGTATATGCACAATATTTGAGTATTTGAATAAACAAATATGCTTGGTCCTGCATTCTTCCCTTATACGAACATCTTTCATACATTGTTTTGCCACAAATTCGTCTGAGATATGGCATTTCGACTGCATGTCTACTAACATCCTTCTTTTGACAACATAAATATATCGTTATATATATATGGAAGTAACTCATGAGTTACTTCCATATATATATAACGATATATTTCATTAAATATAAAGAAATATCTGTGTTGTGGTAGAGTGAAATCGAAACGAGAAACTCTGACTCAGAGTCCGCGACACTAACCACGAGGCCACAACCGGACAATATTTTATAATTGTATATAACGATGTACACGGGTTATCACGTTGCAGGTAATTGATTAACAGGAAACTTCCCGTGGTTTAAGGGCATCATGAACAAGTAATTTAGTATGGTATGGTCTAATGCAGGGGCTCTCAAAGTGTGCTCCGCGGAGCCCACAAGGCCTCTGCGAGAGTTCCACCACGATAAGCAACATACTAGTTGTATAGAATCAATGATGCAGGAGTAAAGTTGAGATTCAACATGAATATCAGCAAAACAATTTAAATGGTATTTAGCCGTCAGGATCACGCACAAGCACGTATAACATTGAATGAGGCCAGTATAGAGAGAGTCGTAAAATTTTAATATATGGTAAGTGTCCTTGTTGAAAACGTCAACCTAGACACCCAACTAAAGGCAGAATATAGGCCGCTCGTACAGTTTTTAATAAGATGAGAAATATATTCTTAGCGATAACCTCAATCTAAAACTTCAGCAACGATTGGTTAGGTGTTATGTTTGGTCAGTACTTCTTTGCGAAGTTGAATCGTGGACCCTCAAGATTAGCACTATAAACCGATTAGAGGCATGTGAAATGTGGCTACATTGTAGAATGCTATGCATTCCATGGACCGATATCGTCAGCAAAGCAAATGTGCTCCAAAGAACAAGAGCAGGGAGACAGTTGCTGACTGATAAGTCAGCAACTGTCTCCCTGCTCTAACTGACTAAGTCCTGAAGGTGTCCTGTCTGGGGCATGTGCTTAGGAGAGAGGAATACGAGCTATTTATTTATTTATTTATTGAACGGCTAAAGCCTTTAACAATACATATATACAGTATCTAATAAAAAAAATACACCAATGAATAAAATAAAAATAAAATAAAAAATAGTAAGCACTGGTAAATACACGTCTCCTTCACACACTATCAGCGAGCAGCAAGAGAGAGTGAAACACAACGTTTCAATTTATTCATTATAACATGGAGAAGAAATGATAATAAAGTACAGATTTCAAGGTGGATAACAATATATTAAATAAATCTATACTTTCAAAAGCATTGGCTAACATGTGAAGCCGCAGAATCGGAGAGAACATGGCATAGTTTGCATGTTTATTGCACCTAATAAAGGGTTGACGAGGTGTGGGCAGAAGACAGATTTCCTAACTCCGGAATAAACGAGATTGGACGGGGATCAGGACCGTCAAGGCGCTATATAGAGGTGCTCAAGACAAGGATAGTCAACATGAAGGGGGCCTGAAATGACATGCACAGAAAAAGAAGAATATTTCTATCGAAAACTGTAAATAAAACAATTTAACTTGTACGAGTAGGTATTGTATAATCATTGATTGTTGTGTGTACAATTGTAAAAGCCAGTAGTTTATAATTTACATATTTTATATAATTTTCATAAAATGTTTTCTAGTTTAAAAACCATTCATAAATCCAGGTTTTGTTTGTTTAAGGGCTCTGTAAAATATTAAGTGTTTCGAAAAGGTTCGTCGCCAAAAAAATTTGAAAACCGCTGGTGTAATGTAAAGCATTAGATAATACCCGTGTTTGTTAATGGCTACTCAGAAGTAGAGAAGTGCTTCGAGATAAATTTATTTTAGTAAAAAGCTTTCCAAAGTTTGAAGCGCGCCTTTTCTGGTGTATTATCTAATATCGATATTAATCAATGTTGGCTCGACGCCAATAAGGGTAGAGTAATACGGCTAACGACCTAACTATGGGATAATGTAAATAACTTTAATTAACTTACCATCACGGCGATTCCAAGTAGTGGTAGACAGAGAGGATAGAACCCCACACCACTGCGTATCACGCATCTCTTCATATATTCTTGCCGATTATTCCGATATCTAAAATTTAGAATTAAGTAATAAAATAGTAAAATAATATATTCGCTTCCGTAGCGAAATGATCAATGCGTTTGGCTATCTTGCTGGAGGTCTCGAGTTCGATTCCAAGTGGGGTCAAAATAAATATAAGTGTTTTTTCACTCAATCATTTAATATTACCCTGGACTGATACCTGAAACGTTAGACTGATAGACCTTGCCTTCATATAATGAACGATCAACTTTATATTGCATCAATTTGATGCTGTGCCCTATGTACCATTAGGTGTGGATGAGGATGAGAAGAAGAAATATAAAAAATAACAGTAGCAATGTAAGTGAGAAACATTGTTTCCTCTAAATGAGTAGCATATTGACATAATAGCTAACGGAAATTACCCTAAAATTTATTTGTATTTGTAGCACAATTTTGTGATTTTCAATTTTTTAATTAAAATATAACTTTGTTTTAAAATCACTGTCATTTTAAAACTAAGTTATATTTTAATTATAAATTAGGAAATTACCATAATTATGTGTGAGAATGGGTCAGAAGATAAGATAAGACAAGATAATAATAAAACATAAATTCAAGTCTTTTTTTTATATGTATTTTGAGTAATCGTTTTGTTTAAAGATAAACTATTGTAGTGTGGTAATGCACTAAGAAGGCGAAACAATTGTTTCGACAAATTTTCATTTTTTATTATTTTTAAAAAAAATTAAATGCAACATGGTAAACCCTAAAAATCAGTGTTTGATTATAATATATAAAACTACGACCAGATGTATGGATGTGAAGAATGATAGGAACGTATGTCAGTATAGACAAGTGTGGCGTTCCATCCTCTCTGCCAATCCCTACATATAGCGGCATGTTGATAGTAGTAGTAGCAGTATTAACTTTTACTTGACTCAGAATTACATATATTGCTTTTACCTGCAATTCAGCAACCTGTCCCGAGTATCGACTCGGTTCGGGATCTTTAGGCGAGTAAATATACGAGTGGGAGTTCGGGACCCTTGTAGGCACATTGAATTATCGAGTCGAAGGTCTGCGGCTGTAAAATTCACTCCATACTCACTTAATGAACGTGTGTAGATTAATCTTAACATGGGTCAGGTCGGGAGCAGGCCGTAAATCAGGGAGCCGTAAGCCGACTCCGGCGGGGTTCGATGTCCACGACACGCTCTGTACCAACATAATAGCATAAGAGCACTAAGGCGGGATTTGTTTCGAATGTCGAAATATATATATTTTTTTATGTGATGATTAACGCCATTACTCTTTTTTATTCAAGTCTCGTTAAAATAATTAATACCGCTGACAGATTTTTATTTACACATTGATATTCAACTGAAACGAGGCATCTATTGTTTTTATACGAAAGATGATGGAAGTCTGAGCATTCTATTTTTTTAACACATTGATTCTCAACTGACACAAATCATCTATCGTTTTTTTATTAAATATGATAGAAGTATTATGCCATTATTGAACACATTGTTATTCAACCGAAACGAAGCATCTATCGTTTTTATACGAAAGAAGATGGAAGCCTCATGCCATTTTTAACTCATTAATATTCAACCAAGACGAAGCATCTTTTGTTTTTATACGAAAGAAGACGTGAGTCTCATGCAAATTTTTAAAACGTTGATTTTTGAACACATTGTTATTTAACTGAAACGAATCGTCTATCGTCTTATATGAAAAGAGATGGAAGTCTAAGGCAATTTTTTTAATTTTATTGATTCTCAACTGAGACGAACAAATTATAGTTTTTTTACGAAAGATGACGGAAGTTATAGCATTCTGTTTTTAATACATTGATTCTTAAGTTTATCGTTTTTATAAGAAATAAGATAGATGAAGTATAAATAAGTCCTATGAAGTCCTTTTCCTCTTGTTAATAAATAGTGGCTACTATTCCTCTTCCGCCTCCGTAGTGTAATGGTCAGCATGCTCGCCTACCGTTCTGGAGGTCCCGGGTTCGATGCCCAGGGGGGTTCAATAAATATAAGTGATTTTTTCACTCTAATATTTATTCAATATTACACTAGACTGGTACCTGAAGTGGAGGACTGATCACCTTTCCTTCATGTGTAATCGATCGAGATAACACTGCGTTTATATAAAGCAGTGCCCTATGCACCATTGGGGTGCGGTAAGGGTTTTATATTATATTTTATTTATAACAACAATATTTTTATTTGAAAATTTGCACAAACTTGTGCTATTTTTCAGCGAATACCTTCTTTCTCTTGAATATTTTTTGCAGATACTTTGCAAAATCATAATTATTATATTTCGATATACATCGATCGATAAGTCAACTATCTACAAAAAATCTATTTGAACAATAACGTTATATTATTTAAACATAATTTAATATTATTAATACATAGACATACGAGGTTGAGTCCGAACATGTGCCAACTTTCGTTTTGACCACTAGGGTAAAAATTATCGTAAATTGTACTTCTAAGAGAACTGCAATATTTTTCAGGCAAAAGTCGATGCAAGACTGCGGTGCACCATTGTTTTAACGCGAGTTTACTGCAGTGTTCGCACAGCTTTTCCAAACAACAAATTACAAAGGAAAATAAGCAAGTTTGCGAGTCAAATCCAGCAGGGGTAGATTTTTTTAAGTTTGTTTTCGCCCGTATCCAAATATGCTATGCATACGAATTACCTTTTTTTGAATATACAATATCCTGAATAACAAAATCAAAGTTATTTTACGATCCTTCAATATTATCTTACGGTTGTAATATTGAAATCAGAAGTAAAAAAACATTTTTAATGAACGCTTTTTTGTATTTTTAATATCCTTTACATCGTTGGGCTTCTAAAAGGAACAACAAACAATATTTATGCTGAAAAAAGTTACATATATTTTTTAAGCATTATTATTGTGATTATAACTTTGGATGAAATTTAATTAAATACTTTTTATATTAAAAAAATATTTATGTTTGTGTATACATAAATTAACTAGCTGTCCATCATGTCGCTTCCACGCAGGGGTAGGCAGAGAGAATATAACGCCACATCAATCTGTGTTTGAAAACAATCTTCGCCTCTATCAAATTCACGCATCTCCTTATACAAATTCGTCGTTTGTTCCGACTCCTGACATGATAACGCCGAAGTATTTGAAATACTCGATCATCTATTATATGGGAGTCTGAATAATCGGTGAGTATGTATGGGGAGATGCATGCATGGCGAAGCGACGAAGATTGTTGGCAAAGACAGACTGGTGTGGTTTTTTATTCTCTCTGCCTACCCCTGTTTAGTTAGTAATTAAATTCGTAATTAATAAACAGTAACACGGAAATCGGGAAAATGTGTAGTACAGAGGATATAGTCAGATGGGGAAAACAGCGAACGCGATTCTGGAATGCCCATATCAGTAGAATGCAAGAAAATAGACTGGCTCGAATTGCTCTTCAAGAGAACCTAGACGGAAGAAGACCACCTGGAAGACCTCCAAAGCGATGGCGCGACAGCCGCTAGTCCACGTCACAACAGACGGATAACAAAACAAACAGATCCAAGGATCTAAAAGAAGAAAAAATAAGAATATGAATCTACAAAAAGGAATCACTGTCATTCATCCGATATATTTACATACCATTCAATGCATTGACAAAGTCCTTGAAGAAGTCTAGGACTATCAATGTCACGACTTTGATATAGTAGTTGTAAATATAGCAGTTATAAAGTTTCAAGAGACGGATAACGGAACATATCGCTCACTCCTTTCACCAACGTCATATATCAAAAATCGTCAATTTTCAGTTATGCATGTTTTCGGAATGCCCAGAATATGCACTATATCCCAGCAAAAGCGGCATATTTTTAACTTAATATTTACCAGCTACAGGCCAGAAAGTGTTGTTTTTGCATTTTGAAGAAAATGTGTTGTTTAATATATATTTTTTTTATTTATACTAAATATTTTTCAAATGGATAAAAAACATTCAGGTTTTTCTTAAAAAGATCTGTTGCACAGTAAAACGTTAAAATGGCTTGATATTTATTTTTAATATATTTTTAAACCTTAAAAACGATCTCCTGAAAAATCAAGTTTTTTGATATATGACGTTGTTGAATGGAGTTAGCAATATGTACATATCCGAGGATATGTACATATGTATATGAAGCAAAGAAGAAACATATATAAGCTATATTTCTCCATTCTTTACTGGCAAGTAGAATGCTATGGTAGTGGAGGCGTTTTTTAATTAAATTTTAGAATTTATAGTCGCCTGCTTACTCTCGAATGGTCATTATATGATAAAATGGTCATAAAATGGTATTGCTGGTATTTTGAGGCCTGAATGAGTTATTGCAAGGGAAATTTAATTTAAAATCGAGACGTTATTTACGCAGCCTCACATTACTGCACATAACTTAACCCCTTAATGGTACTGCCATGATTAATGGCACTAATAATTTCATACACACAAGTCGACCTAACACAAGAATATGGAACATATCTTAACCCTTTATCGTCCGTATGGTCATAAATTACCCACCCCATATCCTGTTTACACGAATGAATGGTAATGTTGGGATATAAACTCGAGATTTTTTATTATTATTTATTTTTATTTAACTCTTACTAACTTGTGGGTGTTTTATTGACTTGGAAAAATGTTTTACGAACGGTTATGTGATTTAAGAATCCACCGCACTAAAATTTGTTACATTTAAAAAAAATGTTATTATTCAGACCTGACGATGGATATTTAGCTTCCGAAACTGGCAATCATTAATAAACTCAATAATAAAAACAAGTGTTTCCTTAATTATTTTAATGTCTTACCACAAAGTAAATGCCGAAATAATTTATAAAATAAAATAAAAATAAAATATTATTTTTTTCCGTCACCCATTGTTATTAAATTTCTTCAAATCCTTGACCGCACTCCAATGGTGCATAGGGTACTGCATCATATAAACGCAGTATTATCTTGATCGTTAAAACATGAAGGAAAGGTGATCATCCCTCTACTTCAGGTACCAGTCCAGGGTAATATTGAATAAATATCAGAGTTAAAAAGTACTCGTATAAGTTTTTAAAAGGTTTTACAAACTTATACGAGTACTTTCCCTCTTCTTAATCCATAGTGCCTATTTGTTCCCATTTTTCCCACATATCAGCAATGTTCTACATATAGAATTCCTATACTTACGCCCCCGGTATTATTTGTTTAAGTGCTAGAAATAAAAACGGAAATTACATCCAAAAAGAGATGGATGAGATTTTAATGGCCGTTGCAGCACGGGTTTCCAAAAGTGGGAGAAATTTGTCTTAATAATTTCTTTACTATTCTTTAGATATTAACGAAATACCATAAGCGTTGTACTTCGCATTACTCAAGCATGTATGTATGTATGTGTACACATATATATATATATATATATATATATATATATGTGTATTTTTTTTGTCCGCCTCCGTAGTGTAATGGTCAGCACGCTCGGCTACCGTTCTGGAGGTCCCGGGTTCGATTCCCAAGGGGGGTAAAATAAATATAAGTGATTTTTTCACTGTCATATTTATTCAATATTACCCTGGACTGGTACCTGAAACGGAGGGCTGATCACCTTTCCTTCATGTGTAAACGATCAAGATAACACTGCGTTTACATGACGCAGTGCCCTTTGCACCATTGGGGTGCGGATGAGGGTTTTATTATATATATATATATATATATATATGTATATATATATATATATATATATATATATATATATATATATATATATATATATATATATATATATATATATATATATATATATATATATATATAAGCGTATGTTTGCGTGCATGTAAATGCTTTGTACTGAAAATTCTTGGTGAATGTACATTTTATGTAACAAAAATCAATTATATAGTTTTTCTTAATATTTTTTTTTAATCTATTATTCTGTCATTACCGACATCGCCAGTGTTAGAAGGTGTTAAGTTATGTATGAACTTGAATCAATTGATACATAAATGAACGTAGCATTGATACGATGCCGTTTTCTTTATAGCATCTGATAGTCAAAGAAGACGAAGGAAAAAGTGAAAAGTTAACGGTGAAAGAAACATCTTTGAAAATAATACTTTTTAATACTGGAGGCAGAAATGGGTGGGTATTCGTTACATTTTATCGTTTCACATTTCTTTCTAGCTTAATTTTTTTTTATGAAACTGTCAAATACACCCGGAGCCAGAAATACGCAACACGATAAGCGTAATTAGAGTCGAGTGATCAATCCAAAAATCCAATTAAGTGACTCACTTCATTCGGTTACTTTATTCGTTTGCCCATCACTCTTCAATTCGCCCCTTATATTTCATAAATTGAAAATCGTAACTCAAATTCACGATGACGTTACGCGCTTGCTTTTGGACATAGTTACCAACTAACTAACAAAATTACCATCACGCCGCTTCCCCGCAGCGGTAGGCAGAGTGAATAGAACGCCACTCTGTCTTTTCAAACGTTCATACATCTCCTCATACGCCTATTATGTCGAAACCTAATCTGACCGCTTTGGTAATCCTGCTTCAAAAAAAGAATTAAGTTCTGGTTGCGCTTTAGAAGTTTGCTGTTCTTTTATTATTATTTATAAGCAATCATAAATGTACTATATTTTCGCAATTTGAGAGATTTATACATAAATCTCTAAACTTACGAAAATGCGTTTAATATAGTAGAACTTCGTTACCTTACAAATAGTCAATAATTCTACCGGTTTTTTTGTCCGTTAAATAGAGGTCTCTTATATCGAGGTTTTACTGTAGTTCCAATTGCAACTCTAGTTGGCATTTAGTTTCCGCAAGTTGAAGCCAGTAGACGTTTTACCTTCGCGCTGTTTGACACATGGGGTAGCCATGAGGGATGGCTTTGCGCCCTCTGCACCAGCAGCTAGGGTGGGGGTGGGGGGAGGTCGCACAGAGTGTTTTACCTTGTAGCCATACATACCGGCGCGGCTGCAAGATGAATGGTCTGTTAGCGATTTCATTAGCAGAGCACCGGGCCCCGCCGGACCCTATATACTCATTCCGGCACTGGTCGTCCAACTAGTTAGCCCAGTCGCTATCTGGCGTAATAGAAAATAAACTAAAACTAACTAACTTTTCTAACTATCACGCCACTTTCACGTAGGGGTAGGCAGACGGGATAGAACGTCATAAAATGTGTATTGGACATTTTTTCATAAGAGTGTTTTTTTCTTATAATTTTGGATGTTACATGGATGCTATATAGCGCAGAATGATAAACATAATATTTCCTCGATGAAGTCCCATATATTATTGGGTTGATGCAAAAGTAATGACCGTTTTTTATGATCCCAGGTAAAATTTTTTTTTTTCAAAAATCATGAATAGTATCTTCTTTTTTTATGATTCCATTGTATAAAGGATGCTTTCCCTCTACTTTCTATTCAGTTTTGGCCTGGCCAGAGTACAGTAATAACCCCTTGTATTTTTTCAAACTGTCGTTCGATAAAGTGCATTTACGTCATTGTTTACTTTATGAATTCCGTAAAGACAGTACAGCGAGTGTGGCAACCAAAAACATTTGTGAAGTGTATGGAGCAGATGTCATCAAAATTTGACAGGTACGAAGATGGTTTGCAAAATTCCGATCTGGAGATTTTTCACTCATTGATAAACCACGTACCGGGCGGCCATTGAAGTCTGATGACGACGAATTAAAAGTCGTAATTGACACCAATCCACGTCTAACCATCAAGGAGATTGTGTCAATGATGGGAGTTAACCAAACATTTGCATTAAGATATTTGAAGCGTATGGAAATGGTTTCGCGGTACGACGTTTGGATACCTCATCAATTGTCGGCTGCCAATTTATTGGATCGTGTTTCAACGCGCGTTGCTTTGAGTGCGAGACAAAAACATGAACCTTTTTTGCATCGTTTCGTGACGGGAGATGAGAAATGGGTCGTGTACAACAACGTGACAAGAAAAATACATTGGACTATACCTGGACAAGCCCCATTAACAACTTCGAAGGCCGAAACCCATAAAAAAAGTTATACTTTGTGTTTGGTGGAATAATAAGGGTATTGTGTATTTTAAACTCTTGGAACACGATAAGACAAGTACAGCAGAACGATATTGTCAGCAATTATCCAAATTGAACATGGTCCTTCAAAAGGATAGACCAGAATTGGTAAACAGAAAAGGGGCAGTGTTTCATCACGACAACGCGCGACCACATGTGGCTATGATGACCCAACACAAACTAAATGAGTTAAATTGGGATGTTATCAAGCATCCACTGTATTTTCCAAATCTTGCTCTTTCTGATTTTTATTTATTCCGATCACTGCAAAAAAATTTAAATGATGAAAAAAATTATTCAATAGAGCAGGTAAAAACATCCCTTACTTCATTTTTCGCATTAAAATCCACGGAATTTTATACTACTGGTATTAATAAGTTGATAGAAAGATGGGAGAAGGTTATAAGAACTGATGGAAATTATATAATTTATTAAATAATTAATACACAAGAAAAAAAAATTAAAAAAAATATATGTAAAAAACGGTCAAAACTTTTGCATCAACCCAATAGTAGTATTTAACCTACACAAACGAATACGAGAATGTAACTTACAGCGCTATAGCTATTAGTTTTGTTATTATTTTATTCGTCATATATTCCTATATTTCTATATTCTTCCTCTTTTTCCTTTCCTGTATAGCATCAGCGCCCTTCACACTAAACTCCTTCACTTACGACATATGTATATATCAGTAAAACATATTTCACTCCTATATACAAGACTAGCATGGCTGATCAACTTGTTTTCATATTCTTATTCTTCTTCTTAAACTATATCTGCTCCCTATGCGGAACACATGGAGTCCACAAACTGTCTCCAGGCTTCTCTGTCGGCTGCCAGCTCACTCGCTCCCAGGTTCGATTCCCGTCAGACTAAAGCTGCCGACGAATTTTTAGCAGTGGTCGTCCTACCTTGTAAAAGAAGCAAGCTTGATGGAGGTATGCGGAGTACATAGCTAAACCAAATGAATTTCCTTTTCTGAAGTTTCACAGCCGTATAAGAGAATAGGAGCAATGCATGTTTTCAAATAACAAACTTCAAACTAACATGTCCATATTTTAATTACCCCTTTACCATGTGAGACTTTTCGGTATTCTCAAATAAGTAAAAAAAAATATTCTAAACTGTACATTACTCTATTCTATTTCAAGTAAATATTCGTAAGTCGGGCTGACCCGTGATTCGACACATTTTATAATGATAAAACAGTTTAAAAACAAAGTTTGTCAGCAGCTGTTTCCAGAAAAGCTAATTTAGAAAAGAATGTTTTCCTGAAATACTCAGGAACTTAAAAAACCCCCTGAAAAAAACTTCGAAAGCTTCAATTAATGTAGTCTTAGATAACTTTTGTTCTTGTTTGGTTATAAATTAGTCCATTCTTTGGGACACTCCATAAATCGTACAGTACATTTTGCATTATTATTATTTATATTTAGAAATTCCCTAAATATAATTATTATCTTGTTCAATTTTAAATAATTTTAGCTTCACCTACCCATCAAACTATCTTCACTCTATGTCCCATGTGCTTAAAATGTAAAAACGTAAACGCAACCAGGTATCGTTACGCTTAGCGAAATATCTTAAGACAATAGTTTTCTCAACATGTTGAATGTGTCCAAATACTGGTTCACAAATATGGGTTTTCTCTACTTAGCAGTTATTTTTACATTTTTTTGACATCAACAAGGATGAAGAATATAAGAGTTTCTGCTTGATAAAAAGCTTCTTTACATCTCACCAATAGATGTCTCTAGTGAAGTTCTAGTGATTCAAGAACAAGGTTTCTAAATTGGTTCATATATACAGAACTTCCAAGAATTTGAGTAGTGTGGTTGTCAATAATGGGTAGAATTGGTGAATGTTACACGTGTGTAAAGTGATCACTTAAACCAGCCTATGACGGTCGTCAGCCCCGTAAATGCCCAGACTTCCATATTCTTCTTCATCTTTGATGAGATGTCAAAAAATAATATGGATGAAGAATATTTAAATCTGGATATCTACAAAGTTTATGACCGTTCATAAGCTGGTTAAGTGTTTTAAGTGTTCACTTTAATTTTAATATAATTTTATTTCCGATAATATTGTATTGTATTCTTGCCAGCGCCTTTTATTAAAACCTGTAATATAATGTTTACACACATGCCATGCCTTTGTGGCATCTTTTTTTGTATTAATATATTTTTTTTAAATTGTCCGCCTCCGTAGTGTAATGGTCAGCACGCTCGACTTCCGTTCTGGAGGTCCCGGGTTCGATTCCCAAGGGGGGTAAAATAAATATAAGTGATATTTTCACTGTCATATTTATTCAATATTACCCTGGACTGGTACCTGAAGCGGAGGGCTGATCACCTTTCCTTCATGTGTAAACGATCAAGATAACACTGCGTTTATATGACGCAGTGCCCTATGCACCATTGGGGTGCGGATAAGGGTTTTATTATTATTATTATATATTTAAAAAAAAATATGCTTGTAATTATAATATGTTGTGAAATGTAAAAAAATAATAAAGAACATCCTATGACGGTCGTAAGCCCCATAAATGCCCAGACTTCCATATTCTTCTTCAAGTATTAATTATTTTAATAAAATAATTCATAAAATAACCTTACAAATAGTTTCGTCGAGTCGTAAATTGAAGTTTAGGTAAATGCTTGACTGGCGCCACTATACGAATACGCGTGTACCTAGATATGCCCGCACGAGATATGGCAAAATGAATCGTAATGCCCTGTCTGGCGTGGCGCGCAGGGGTGAGAATGGCGTGCGGGGATTCGCCCCCCGGGTACGGTTAGCGGGTAGTGTGAAATAGCGCCCTAGTACGGAACCTTGTTCCTCTTAATTACAGGTAAAACTCTGACAACCGAGACCCTGAAACTTTACGCCAGCGGTTCCCAAACTGATTACATCCGGCTACCTGAAACATTAATTATTAAATTATTAAAAATTATTAATATATTAAAGACACGATTTAAGATTCATCTTCTTTTTCTTTACCTTCTTTTTTTTCACCTCCTCCTCCTCCTTCATCTTCTTCTTCTTCTTCTTCTTCTTCCTCTTCTTCTACTTCCTCTTCTTCTTCCTCTTCTTCTTCTTCTTCCTCTTCTTCTACTTCCTCTTCTTCTTCCTATTCTTCTTTTTCTTCATATCTTATTCGTCTCCTTCTTCTTCTTCTTATTCTTATTCTTCCCCTCCTTCTCCTCCTTCTTCTTCTTATTCTTCTCCTCCTTCTTCTCCTTCTTCTTCTTCTTTTTCTTGGAGTTTTTTAATTTCTGAATATTTCAGGTAAACATTTTTCTCTAAATTAGCTTTTCTGGAAACAGCTGCTGACTAATTTTTTCTTTTGACTGTTTTATCATCATCATATGTGTCAAATCACGGATCCGACTCAAACCTTACGAATACTTGAAATATAATATTGTAATGACTTTTTCCTCTTGGCGGGTCTTGTGGCCATTTTTAAGGGAAATAGCCTCTTGCGATGTCGATTCCCAGCTGTCAATTCATCTCCTTGGTAGTATTCTCGTAGTTGTTTACCATAGGGTTGGGCGTGCGATCCAATGTGTGGGAGTCTGGATGGTTCCATTATCCTCACATGCGCATACCAACGTCTTCTTCGTTGCCTTCCCCACCTAACGACATCTTCCATCTCGCATAGTTCTCTTATCCTGGTGTTCCTTATGCTATCTCGTAGACTCTTGCCAGATATGCTCCTTAGAGTCTTTATTTCTGATGCTCTTGGCACTTTTTTGTTACTGCGGTGTCCGCTCTGCATTCGATCCCATATGTCATGATGAGTGTAATTTAGGATTCAACTTAGTTAATTTATTTTTATAAAAGCTGATTTGTTTTCAGGGCATTATAAAATTATGTAAAAAAAGATTAAATTTGTACTGAAATATGTCCTATTGGTTTTTTGTCAAAAAAGGCAGTGAAGTTATTATTTTCGATACCAAACGTTTACAAAGACAGAGTGGTAAAGCGTTCTATTCTCTTTGCATACCCCTGCGTGGAAGTGGCGTGATGGTTAGTTAGTATGTCTAAGGAATGTGAATATGTTGGTGACCGAGGCACCATAGTATATAGCAGCTAGAATATATGCCCCTATTAAAAAGGTCTATTGAATTTTTATAGTCAGCGACATCTGTGGTTAAAATTGGTAAGTTTTTTTTCTTGGCAGTGATCAGGCGTCTCCATTTGACAAGCGGCGGTGGGCTTGCTCCTTGAATGGTGTGAAGACGTGGGTATTCACTCGCGTGCTCCGCGTAGCGACAGAGCGGCTCTGCTGCACAGATTTATGGCGGCTTTGTGGGGCCCGCTGGAAAGGTGGAGGTGCCATTAATTTATCTCGGATTTAATGAGAACCACCACTTATAAACACATCAGCTAACGCTTCATTTCTACTTATTTTATTACCTCCCGCTTGCCTTGTAGTCGAAGGGCGGAGGCATACGTCGCAAAAGCATCTCTCATACACAACATTTCGAGTGTGCTCAAAAATCTGGGTTACTCGAATTAGTTATTTCATAGTTTTGAAAAATTTTATAAATGTTTTTCTAATGGTTACAAAAGTTTTTTTTTTAAATAATTTAATCCAATTTCTAGACATTTTTTCTTTTACTTTCTTAAAATTAATAACGCAGTTCTCTCCAAAAAAGAGACTAAGCTCTTGAGCTTAGAGAGGGACTTACACTAAATATTTATTGTTTATGTTGGTTGGTAATATAATTTGTTTTTACTATAAATGTTTTTAATTGCGTTTTTATTTATATTTTATTCATCTTAACATAGATGAACAAGAATATGGAAGCTGCTGCTGTCTGCTTGGCAACAAAATAAACATCAATGCAGTTAGTCATTTTAACCAAGTCAATATATTATACTTACAAGTTAAAAATCCTTTGGATTTTTTTTCAGGGCAATATTAAGCTAGTAAGATATCAAAAAGTCAATGATAACGTTTTTCTAAAAAATGCACTTGGTCACTTTCTCCTGTATGACTACGATATAGATGTTTTATTAAATAGGAACTTAAATCGTTTTTAGTTTAAACTTCACATTCAGTTTTAATGATATTTGTTCCTTAGTTTCGTGAACATTATAATGTCTCAGCCTTTATTGGGGACTGACGAAAACGTGGTCTTATCTGGCATGTTAACGGTTCAACATGGAAAATGTTTCATAAATCTTGTGTAATAATAATTCTGGTAAAACATCATAAATTTCTTGTTATGTTTCCGTCCCGACTCAATACAAACTGTTGGGAAATAATTTCCCTTACAATTACGGAGGGAAATGTTATTCAGCGTTCAGCGAGATTCCCTACACTTGAATTACCTTCTTGCGAATAGGGATGGGAAGTCCCACCAAAATCGATATTCAAACCTCAAAACACTTAAATGCAATTTAAATAATAATAAAACTAAGATTGTTTTTTACAAGAATGTAAATAATCTATTTGTTTACACTAATATAACTTTATTTATTGTTTCGGCATTCACTCTGTGGTAAAACATGAATGAATTATAATTAAAACACTTGTTTTAACCACTTGAGTGCTTTATTATTTCATAAAAGCTAGTTTTTATCTACGCGTTTATAATTTTTTATATATATTTAAAGCTTTTATACGATGCATCTGTAGCTTCCAAAACTAGTTGTAACAATATAATAATTATGTGTTATAACGAAATTTAACCAATATAACTTCTCACCGAGATTTTAGTCTGCTGGTTTTGAGACGTGCCCGTCAGGACAATCACTACACCAACATGCAAACAATATGAAACGTCATTACCATAGCACTATTCATAATCTTACAAGTACACAAAATATCAATCACATGCGTTTTTAGTCGACCTGCGATAAGGATTCCAGATCAATATTTTTATATGGCTGACGTCTAACATGCACAATGAATGTTCTAGTCTGATCATGTCCGTAACGACAAAACACGATCACTGGTCAAATAAAATAAAACAGTAAAAGGCTTTGTAATTGTTGCATTATTATATGAACTGCATTTCTACCAAGAAATATGAGTACAAAACTTAAATATAATTAAATTCAATGCTTAGAAATAATAAAAATGGTAACTGTTAAAACATTCTATGAAAGGTTAAAAAAAGAAAACAAATTTACTTTATTTAAAAAAATATACATTAAAAATATATTTGAAGTTTTATACGCACAATTAAGTTATGTTTAGTAATTGAACTTATCAAAAATTTATTCCTTTAAAACATGAGATTGGTTCTTTAATAACATTAAATTTGCTCTTCGATTTATCATCGAATCGATGTAATGTCCTCGTGGTCGTCTCACCTCTATCGCCTTATTTCTCGATCTTTGGTAAAATGCGAGAAATATTAATTCAGTGTATGACAGCTGTAAAGGCCTCCCCACACCCCATCAGTCCCTACCGATGACGCAGTTTGCCGTCGCTAGATTGTACGGTTCATTCAGACGAATTTGATTCGTTTAAAAGTTTGAAAACTCGAATAGATATTTCTGTAATTATGTATAATCGTTCAAATAAATCAGTTAGTGAAGATCCCATAAAGCGAAATCAAATTTTGACTGTTTGTTTTAAAATGTCTCATTGGAGGACATTCGGATTCGAGATAATAATTTGTTTTCCTTTGAAAATCAAATATTATTTAATCAGCTAACTCTTTGTACAATTTGTTTTTAACTCAATAATTTGACAAATAACAAACAAAGAAATTGTACTCTTGTTTATTAAATTGACTTATTAACCATTTGCTTACCAAAATACTATATTTCGGCTTTCGGCTTGGTTTTTTTCGATAAGTTATATTTCGATATTTAGAATTTAAGGATCATTTAACTCTAAAAATTAGTTGATTTATTACAATAATTGAAGTAACAACAATACTTAAAGAGAAACGAGAAAAAATAAAGTACATTAAACTCATTTTATTTTAAAAGTAAGTCATGTAAATCTGTGATATTTTTCACAAAGACACATTTTTAAGTGTCACGATTCAACAATTTGCAACAATTTATTGTAACTACAGACAGTTGGTAGAATTCCATTATGAATTCTTGGGTAATAAATTAAACATGGTTATTGGATTGAATTCTACTTTTATTCACATATATACATATGATAAGATGTGACGCGTTCGTCTTATTAAGCCATTATCAAACACTGTGTTAAACGCGTCACATATTATCATATATATGTAAATAACAGTAAAATTCAATCCAATAACCGTGTTAAATTTTTGGATGTATTTTGTACCCAACTATTTGCATCAAATTGATACAAATATAATACAAGTATTGGATTGTTAAAAACAAAAACAAAAAAATCGTTGACGACTCACACCCCTGCTCTATTTCTTTCAATACCGGATGTCATTAATTAGGTAGGCAACTCATTTGATTTGCAGTGTTATGCGCACGGCGTAAAAAGGATGTGGACATTAAGGGAGCGGCATTTACTTGTTAGTCGATTTTATATTGTATAACTTTGAATAAATTTAGTAAACTAAATTCCGAGAGATGTTGTGTCGTCCCGAAGATGAAGCAATGGCACAGAGCGTTTTTAGATTATCAAACAAATTTTTCTTTTGATTTTTTTAATGTTTAAATCGCGGTATTTCCGGTAAAGTAACCCCAAGGCCCTGGTACCCAAAGGGTTCAATGAAATTAGTATTTGCAAAGCAAAACATCGAACCTTCCTTAATCTGAGGGACGAAGAGGACCTGTTTTGCATAAGAAAAGTCATGGCTAGCAAGAAAACAAACCACAACTATCTCTCTAACTACTTTGATCAATGCTGAGCGTAGTGATCTTATGGGTTGTTGGAAAATTAGTTCAATTCGTTTCCGTTCACCCCGCTTCTCTCGCTCGTGTACTCTCAACTGTCCCCGTTTTTCTACATGCGTCTTGATATAATAAGAATATATGTTTTTTTTTTTTTATTTATTAAATTAATTAACTTTGTTTTAACCACTTTTTTAATTAATACAATTTAACCTACCGGTTTCGACAAGAACCTTGTCATCATCAGGGTTTATTTTAATTCTAAAACATTAAAATACTCTCACCAAAAACATTCACACACTCCGTAAAAATCCTTAATGTGTATTTCTTTTAAAAACATTGTTGTCGAAACCAGTAAGTTAGATTGTATTAATAAAAAAAAGTGGTTAAAACAAAGTTAATTAATTTTTTATACTTTAAAAGATGTGCCACAGAGTATGTGCGGAAAACATTCGAGAAAAAAAAAGAAAATGTGTGTAGCGAATATGATTTGGCATAATCAGACCAATGAAACCTAAAATCTGGTGGTATCACAAACGTGGAATGACTATACAAGCATATTATTTTTGACATCTCAACATAGATAAAGAAGAATATGGGCATTTACAGGACTCACGCGTCATAGGCTGGTTTAAGTTATCACTTTACACACGTCTAACATTCATTTATCCATGATTGCTAAACAATTCATCTATGAAATTAAAATTATATAATTGTTGTTTCATTATATTATATAAAATGCGATTCCACCAAGAAAAGTCAGTAAAAAACTTGAATATGAAATATTTATTAATTTATATTAATAATTATTTATTGTTTTTACTACAGTACACGGTACAAGTGCGGTTTGCAAATAATTACAACAATAATGAACAGTTAGGGGAAAAATATAAAAAGTCCTAAAAATAAATCGTAAAACTGTTATGATAAAAAAAGCATTTACCATAACAATTTCACGATGTAATTTATGGATTTTAAATATTGTCCTAACTGTTGTTTATTGTTGTAATCATTCGTAAGCAACACTTATCGGCTGTCCAAACTCAAAACACAGTAAGGGACATTTTTTGTAGTACGTTTTTTTTGCATTTTTGGACTAAGTAGATTCTACTTAGTCCAAAAATGCAAAAAAAAGCGTACTACAAAAAAATGTCCCTTACTGTGTTTTGAGTTTGGAGAGCCATTATGCTATCAAGTTAATGCAGCGGCAGGCACCTCAAGGGTCACAACCCTAAGTAAAGAGGAGTAAGACGGAGAAGAAAAAGAAATAAGAATAAAATACAACATTTTGGGTTTATCGAAATCCTTATTCACAAATCTGAGCTGAGGAGTTATTTTTTACATTGTAACATCTCAACATAGATGAAGAAGAAAATATCTATTAATCAGTCCTAACCAGTATTATTTATTGATTTGGCGTTTAATTTGTAGAACTGCATTTTTTAAATTTATGTATTAATTATCGCCTAGTTATGGCATTTTAAAACGAATGAAACAATTGTCACAAAATTGATTTTTTATGCGTTTTTTGTTAATAAAATACAACTTAGTAGACTCAAAAAATGTGTGTTTGATTTAAAATTAATAACTAACTAACTAACTAACTAACTAACCATCACGCCGCTTCCCCGCAGGGGTAGGCAGAGAGAATCGAACGCCACACCACTCTGTCTTTGCAAACATTCTTTGCCTCTTCTACATTCATGCATCTCCTCATACATACCCGACGGTTATTACGACTCCTGACCCGGCCGCTTTCAAGTATTTGACATACCTGATTGTGCCAAGTTTATGTATTAATTTAAAATTAATACATAAATTAATCAGTATTAATCAGTATTGATAAAGAAGCGGTTAGCTTCGAAACCGATAAACATTATAATTAAGTTATAATGAAATATTTATAATGATTTTAAAACAAAGTTACATTTAAATTACAAAATGAAAAATCACAAACTTAGTGCTTCAGATATAAATTATAAGAATATATCTGTTTTTGCAAGTGTGATATTCACCAATTTACTCATGATAGGTAAAATGTAACAATTTTTTTTTTGGAAAACATGTCGCTCACTCCTTTCAAGAACGTCATAAATCGAAAATCGTAAATTTTCAGTTGTGCGTGTTTTTGGAATGCCCAGAAAATGTACTATATCCCAGCAAATGAGGCATATTTTAAACTTAATATTTACCCGCTACAGGGCAGAAAGTGTTGTTTTTGCATTTTGAATAAAATGTATTGTTTAGTCATTTTTTTAAATATACTAAATATTTTTCAAATGGAGAAAAAACATTCAGGTTTTATCTAAAAAGATCTGTTGCACAGTAAAAAGTTCAAAAAGTGGCTTGATATTTATTTTTAAAACATTGTATTATATTTTTAAACTTTAAAAACGTTCTCCTGAAAAATCAAGTATTTTGATTTATGACGTTCTTGAAAGGAGTGCGCGATGTATGTACACGTGTATGATGTGTAACCTGACAAGTTTAAACTTATCATTAGATACATCCAAAACGTGTATTGAAACATGTATAGCTCGTAGTTAGGACACACTTATATGATATCTCTCACTTGATGTATTCCTTTCATTGTTACATTTCAGAAAGTTTGGAAACTATTAATACGCAATATGTGCCTTGTAAGTAGTTGTCTGTTTCGGGCCTGGCGCCTGGCGCCTGACGTCACTACAGCTACAGCCTACAGGCTACCGGAGCTCATCATAACTTTTTCGGCTGCTCAACACAGAGCTGGATCAGAGCGAATAAACAAGATTCTGTATAAGAGTTTCTTCTCAATAAAAAAAGCGCCTTCGTCTCACCAATAGATGTCACTAGTGAAAATTTTAGTAATATATATATATATATATATATATATATATATATATATATATATATATATATATATATATATATATATATATATATATATATATATATATATATATATATATATATATATTATATACATTTATATATATATTTATATATATACATATTTATATATATATATATATATATATATATATATATATATATATATATATATATATATATATATATATATATATATATATATATATATATATTATATATATATATATATATATATATATATATATATATATATATATATATATATATATATATATATATATATATATATATATATATATATATATTTATGTATATATATATATATATATATATATATATATATATATATATATATATATATATATATATATATATATATATATATATATATATATCCCATCTTTGTCTCATGTCTCTTCTTTCTTATATATAGACTTTTCTTATGCATAGTTGTGAAGAACTGTAATTGCTACTCATGATTTTTTTGTATTCTGATTTATCATATATTGTAACTGTTGTTTTTCTTCCAATAAAATAAAATTTAAAAAAATTAAATATTGTAGAACTTCCAAGAATTTGAGTAGTGTGGTTATCAATCATGGCTAGAGTTGGTGAATGTTACACGTGTGTAGTGTGATCACTTAAACCAGCCTTTGACGGTCGTTAGACCCGGAAATTCCCATACTTCCACATTCTTCTTCTTCTATGTTGAGATGTCAAAAAATAATACGATAAACAGTTGTGTGGTACATACTGTTATATGGAAGCGAAACATGGAATATCGGGCAGGCTGGAGGCGTTTGAGAAGTGGTGCTACAGGCGCATTTTGGAGATTCATTGATCGTTCAACTCTCGTAAACGTCCCTTATGAACTAACAGGGATCCGATGTCGAATAGGTCCTCACCCTGTCTGGAGAAACTCAAATTTGTGAACAAGGATTTGGACACACGAAAAATGCTGTTATTTAAACGATCTGGTCAAATTATAAGTTGCATACATTCTCGAACTTAAAACATTAAATGTCATGAGATTTACATGTGTTTTAGTTACGAAAATTTAAATAGTGTGGTTGTCAATCATCATAGAATGGTAAACGTTATGGAGAAACCCAGATTTTTTAACAAGGATTTGGACACATCGAAAAATGTTATAAAAATATGTTTTATTTAAATACATTTATTTTGTCCCCCCTGAGAATCGAATTCAAGACCACCAGCAAGGAACCATGCTCTGACCAGTACACTACGAAGGTAGGCAATAATCTACAAACTTATTTTCTCAAATTACCGAATCAAATCATAAATACGACATAATTTATACTTTTATTGAAAAAAGGTTTCTTCGAAGATCCATTATAGAAAATGGAGATAATCGAATACCTTCGAAGACGGATATTAATTCGTCTGAAATTATTTCCTATCGTAAAAGCGAAGCTGAGGAAATTGCATTAATGGAAGGAATGGTTGAGAGAAACGAGTTCTTGACAAAATCTAAAATATAGTTTAAAAAAATATTTACAATCCGATTATACTCTATCACTTACCTGCATGTATCCCACCGAGTTAAAAACAAACAATAAGGTAGTCTGGGCAATTTTATGACCTGTCATAGTCTGGTTAAGTGATCACTTTACACAGGTGCAATATTCACCATTCTATTTAGGATTGAAAACCACACTACTCTAATATTTGGAGCTCATATATAACATAAATCATTAATCTAATGATATTTCATATGTGAATTTACTGGAACGATCTTAGGTTGGATTGGGAAAGCTTTTATCTAGTATTTTATCATTCGTCTTTTGTTGAAATGTAAACATAACTCCTAAATTTTGTGTGTGTCCAAATGCTTATCACAAATCTTGGTTTTCTACACTTAAATGTTATTTCAACATAGATGAAGAAAAATATAGAAGGCTGGGCATATCTGGGCTTATGACCTAAAATATTGAGAAACATTATACGATATTTCTATAAATACCTAGATTTCCATATTCTTCTTCACCTATTTTGAGATGTCAAAATTTAAAAATAGACACAAAGTCCGGCTCTGAAACTTGACGCTTTCAATATTTGAGATTTACATCCAACTCCCGAGAAAGACGTGTTGGGCCCGTAGAACTAGAGAAACAATTCCGAAGGGGAGATATACGGTACACACTCGCGCATGTGTGTAGGGCACACACCCACACGCGCAGAGTAATCCTTACAAAGGACGAATAAGGTCCTACCCTCTCCCCCGCCGCCCAGTAAGGGATGCTAGCTGTTTTCCAACAATCGTACAACTTTGTCGTAAACCACCCCCCCGCCCCACGGCAGCTCTGACCTTCCGACTAGGGGAAACTAACTTCAGCATTTCAATTGATTACAAAATAGACTTATGAAAATCCATGACAGAAATCTACACATATAAAATCCGTGTCTGTCTGCTGTGCTGGTCGGCGTTGTGGGCGTCTGTGTACCGGCCAGCGTCGGGTCAGAGTCGGATCTAGCTGACTAATTGAACTAAATACTAATCCCTTTCACTGCCTGCACCGGGGTACTTC
This sequence comes from Brachycentrus maculatus, assembly GCF_059751285.1. Lineage (NCBI taxonomy): Eukaryota > Metazoa > Arthropoda > Insecta > Trichoptera > Brachycentridae > Brachycentrus > Brachycentrus maculatus. Next base: position 2,667,042 of record NW_028280815.1, on the reverse strand, counting down.
TAGAAAATTTTGTGACGGATTTACAAACTAGTATTTATTTAGATTGGCAGTGACAGGTATATTGAAAGCTTTTAAATGTAAATTCACAGTAAAATCGGGATAAAACTTTATATTGTTTCACATTTTTAATAAATTTCGCAACTTAGTTAAAAAAATATTAAAACACAAAAAAAAATTATACTTGGTAAATACCACTATTTCCACTATTAGGAAAAAGTGGTATTTCCCAAGTAAAACATAAAGTAAATACGTTTAACGTCACTGGTTGACTGAACTGTATGAGTCTGTGACCTTATCAATTTAGTGTGATGTTTAATTGTTTTGCATGGTCGGGAGGTAATCCCAGTTAATGGCAGTTGAATCCGACTCGCTCGCGAGGGCTTATATCAGAAAGTGAAGTTGAACCGCTTGGCGTTGTTTGACAGTTAGTTAAACTACGGGACTAATTTGGTGATTACTTTGGCTGTAATCTCCGGAGGGCCTGACGTGGATTAGCATTTAACAGCTTCCAACTAAACTGACCGGATAGTCATTGTGTGGGAATTAAACTTAAACGCGACCGTAATGCGGTGTTAAAAACACGTAACAAATAGCATGTACATAGTAGAGATGTGACTTATAAGTGACTATTACTTTCTCTCTTTTTACAAAAATGTTATTAATATTAGTATATAACCACCGAGATTATTTCTACCCGTCTCTTCGTCAGGACTACTACTACAACAGCATGCAAACAATACTAAACGTTTCTACCATAGCAATATTCACACACTTATAACTACATAAAATATTGATGTCATGAGATTTTGGTCGACCAAGGACAAGTGATTAAAAGTAAAAATAGCATTTTAAAGGAAAATGGTATAAAATTAAAGATTGTAAAAAAAACAATCCATACACACACACAGACACAAGTATTTTCCATATATATTGGTATATATATATATATATATATATATATATTGTATATATACCAATATATATACATATATTTAAAGTGAAATATTTGTGTTTTTATTATTTACAAAAATACTTCAATTTCAAATTATTTCTGTGAGCCTAAGCGGCCCATTATTAGAAATAGAGATTTTGGTTGGTTGGAAGATATTGCTTTTTAGCAATAAGGTAATGTACTTATTTCATTTCTGTACATGAAGTTTAAATAAATAAATAGGTATCAAATCGTGGTAGACTGACAAGACTCTGACTCAAGAGTCCGCGACACTAACCACGGGACCACAGCCCGAAACAAAGACACTTAGGAAAGTAAAAATTTAATGGCTTAAGAAATATGTACTAAATGTCTCGTCGCTATCTCCCTTAAGCAGGAAATGGCGTCATTGTCAAAATAACAACACAAAGTAATTCTAAGTAGCAGCAAGGACAACAAATTGCTTTAAAGCCTTTGAAATTGTAATTGTTTCGTCAGATTTATTTTAATTGTCCGCTAAGCCTTCTTCCTTAATACCGACTGCCGTCATTCGTAGCACTTCTCATTATTCAGGCGCTAAGCTCTCTCCTCGAGTAACTGTTACTTCACTCGAATGCTAATATCCTGTTATGTGATATTGTGCGACATGAAAATGAGTTAAGCGAGGTTTAATATGACTTCGAGGGTACTTGGAGTACTTTTGTTAGCAAATTTCTTCCACGCGTTTCCGCGTAATCCAAACATAAAGGAGAGAGTTTTAAGGGTGTAATAATTTTTTAAGAATCAAATAATAAACTAAACTAATAAACACTCGTGTAACATTCACCAATTCTACCCATTATTGACAACCACACTACTCAAATTCTTGGAAGTTCTATATATATATGAACCAATTTTGAAACATTGTTCTTGAATCACTAGAACTTCACTCGAGACATCTATAGGTGAGATGAAAAACTAATAAACCACCACACCGCTTCCCCGCAGGGGTAGGTAGTGAAAATATAATTCTATACCAATCTGACTTTACAAACAATCTTCACCTCTTCTACATTCATGCGTCTTCTCATACATTTTCAGCGATTATTCCAATTCCTGACCTGACTTCATTTCCAAGTATTTTAAATACTTGATCATGCCGAGATTTCCTCGGTCTTCCTCTGCTCCTTATTCCATCTACATTCGCCTCATAAATTTGTTTTACCCTTACTCATTCGTTACACATGTCCAATCCATCTTTATTTCTTTATTTAAATGACGTCATTGTAATGACTCCGTCAATCTTTGAAATAAAACACGGATAATTTTGATAAAACATATTTACTAATGTAAATGTTTTTTTTTTTACATAGTACAATTCAATAAAATATGTTGTTTATAGCATTAACTGTTATATATAAAAATAAAATAAAAACTCACTTCCCAGAATAATACAATTTTGTCCGCAGGTTAAATTTATTTTGCAATTGGCGGGAATCAAACCCGCGACACCAGTTTCTCAGTCTAGCGTCTACCCAACCACGCCAAGGCGCCTGTCTAATAAATAAATATATAATATAATAAATAAAAGTCCTATTTTTGAGAGTGGTTCCTCGAGCGCCCGACGCGGCTGCTGAGAGAACCACGCTCCATCATTTATTTAATTTTCTCCGAACATTTACATCTCAAGTCTACCATTTTTTGCTCATCTATAAATATTGTGATTGGTGTTAACTTGAAATGGTTAAAAGTTATAATTTTATAAAGGTTAGCTGTTAACTGATGAAAGTGCATCAATAATATCATTGCGTCCTTCAATATAGTAATGCTGGTCTAAACGGTGTAGTGTATTTCTAAGAATCTGTGCGGAATGAACACATGTGGCAAGTTGGCGTTAAAAAGTGCTTTGTGTTCGTCCCTTAAGGGTACTTTACGACCATAGTGTATTCATCCGAAACCCCTAACTTCTCGGGGACTGCAATAAAAATGTGCAAAGACAATACCAACCTGAAAACATGTGCTTAAATGGTTAAATTTTATGAAATCGAACTACAAACTTAAATACCTCAATTGCGCCAGCTCCCATTTGTATGAAAGCAAAAGCGGAAAACCTCAGAGACAAAACCATCATGTCGGATCACGGAAGGGCGGCAAAAGAGGATAAAAGTAAAGTCCCGTTTGAACTGTGCTAGTCTGGAAGTTGGAAGTTGGCCATCCACAATGACGAGGAGATCAACAAGCTGCCCTCCAGCGTGACGACCATCGCTGCTCAGGGATGCGTCCTGCCCAACACCTTGGCCATTCTCCAGCCCATGGGATCAAGAGGAAGGCGTATTAATTTGTCGGCTCATCTTTTCCCCGCTCCAGACTCGACAGCCCGAGATCGATTGACGACGTTTTAATCCATTTTTTTTTATCATTATCATCATCATCTTATTATTATTATTATTATCCATGTCTTTATAAGCGCCCTTGAGGTAGTATTTTACGAAAATGGCGCTATACAAATTATCCAAATTATTATTATTATTATTTTATTCGATGGTACATTACTTCTACATTGAGTACCTTTAGCGCCATTTTGCTTTTTGGTATATTCTAGAAAAATGATTGACGATTAATTTTCAACATTTCGAGAAACAGTAAGAAAAGATCTCTTTTATAAAAGTAATAATGATATTTTAATGGCATCATTATCTTCGAAATTTCACCTTAAGGGCGCTTTTCAATTTTATAGCTAGGATTACAGAAATGTGTATCTATGAATACCTCATGTCACACGTATTGGATCGTTCATTGTGACCCCGATTTGCTCAATTTTTAGTATCGCTATCACGTACGTTTGAAAATTCAAGGGAAATGTTTTTTTTAATATCATTCTTAATATGATTATATTTTGATAAATCAGCAATCATTTGCACTGATAATGAAAATTTAATATCAAAGAAAAAAAAACGAAAAAAAAGAAAAAAACAATAATCTTTTCAATGCATTTTTAAAGAATGATATGACGAATTGATTGTATAAAAATAAGAAGGGTGTGTTGAGATGTTTCAAGCACGTAAAACGAATGAGTTAGAAATTTATGAGGCAAATGCAGAGAAAGGCCAAGTATGTTTTTTTTAAGTAAAAAAAATGGTACGATAGTATTTTTTGTGTTAAGTATTTCAAGTACTTGAAAGTGGCCAGCTCAGGAGTAGGAATAAATAATTTACGAGTAATATAAGTGATTTTTTCACTCAAGTATTTATAAATATTACCCTGTACTGGTACCTGAAGCAGAGGATTGATTAATTTTCTTAAATATGATAACGATCAAGATAACACTGCGTTTATATGATGCAGTGCCCTATGCACCATCAGGTGTAGATAAGGGTAAGAAGAAGAAGAAAATGTACGAGGAGGTTCAAGAGGCGAAAAAATTTTGCAAAGACAAATCGTTTTGGTGTTCTATTTTCTCTGCCTCGTCCTAAGAAAAGCTCGAAAGCGGCGTAATAGTAAGTTTCGAATATTTCAGACAATATAACAAAAGCAATATAACGCTTTTGAGAGTATAGATTTATTTAATATATTGCTATCCACCTTGTAGTCTGTATTTTCTCAGCATTTCTTCTCCATGTTATGATGTATAAATTTAAACGTTGTGTTTCACTCTCTCTCACTGCTCGCTTATAGTGTGTGTGGAGACGTGTATTTACCAGTGCTTACCTACTATTTGCTATTTTATTTTAATTTTAAGACTTTTTGTTTCTTTATTAGTGTATCCGTTGGTGTATTTTTATACAACATACTGTTAATGTGTATTAATCATGTTAAAGGCACGAAACAAATAAATAAATAACAAGTACATAAATAATAAATTCGAGTAAGTGTGTTGAATTATCACCCGTAGATTCATACAACGTGTCCTCGTATGTACGTGTAATTTGTGGACCGGCGACATTTCACCAACTCGTAATTGCTACGGGGTAACTTTCAAGTGGTTTCACCCCCTAAATGTACTTCCCCGCACCGAATAGGTCTGTCAGAGATACGCTTATTAGGATGATGCATCGTGGAATTGAATTTTCAGGCTAGTACGGCAGGGTTAGGTTATACACCCGCTTGAGGAGAGATATAACATACATGCTTTACCTAAGTTTTAAGTGAAAAGTCTCCAACTCGTTAAACTAACTCCCAGTTTTATGTCACTGAATTTCTTAATAAGCATATAACTAACTAACTAACTAGCAAACTAACCATCTCGAAAATTCTCCACAGGGATAGGTAAAGATAATAGAACGCCCCACTACTCTACCTTTGAAAACAATCTTTGCTTCGTCCACTTTTATACATCTCCTCACACATACCGTTATCAGCACTATATGATGCATAGGGCACTGCTTCTTATTGACGCAGTGTTATCTTGATCTTTACTAACATGAAGGCAAGGTGATCACTCCTGCGCTTCAGGACCAGTCCAGGGTAATATTAAATAAATATTTTCACCCCCCTCCCCAGGGAATCGAACCCGGGACCTCCAGCACGGTAGCTTAACACGCTAAACAATACACTAAGCAGGCGGATATCGTAGTATGTATTTATTAATAAGTACTTACTATGTACAAGGTTTATAGATCATTAAGCGGATTTTCGCTTCTTCAAGCTAAAAAAATGTTTTATTTATCTGTGCTTGGAACAGGAGGGACAATCTAGTGTGGGCCAGTCAGGAACTTCTCAGAATTTGCTCATTGCTGGGAGGAAACCACGTTGCTCTCCTCAGGAGAAACCGGACTGATGATTTTCGTCAACAGACCTTCCGTTCCACTAGAAGAGGGTTTGGCATTTTGTGTCCTAACTTTTTTTTTTTTAATAAAAAAAACCGTTGTATGTGTAAATTGTAATATTACAGTAGTATGTGTAATGTAATATTACAGTTGATAATCACCTTGACATGTATATATTTTGACTCGAACTCGATTAGAATCAAATTTAGGACTTCCAGCAGGGTAGACAAACGCTGTTATCACTACTCTACGGAGCCAGACATGTTTACTCTAACAAAACATTGTAGTAATATAATTTATGTTTTTTTTTTATATGTTAACAGAACGTTAAGAGCTGAACCATGACGGAATTCATGGAGCAATGTTTATTGTTTATTCTGCGATATAACTCAAGCGGAGGGCGGTAAATTCCGAACAGAACACATGTGGCTTATAAATGATATTGTAGAAATGGTTCCACACAAGTGTTCCGCAGTTCCACTCTTGTACACGGTGTTCCATCTCCCGTCTCGGTGACTTGTTCCCGCACAAGACACACGGCCACACATTACTTAATGCTATGTGGAGATACTTAGCTCCCAGAAATAATGTATGCCCCGGAAAGGGTGCTCTGGGGGCGGCTAACCCGGCTTACGGCCCTTCCGTACTGTACATAACGCAACTAATCTTTGAGCGCCTAAATACACATTGATCTTTGCGAACATGTCGTCAACAGAATGGAAAATGTGGGGTTTTCACATCTTTCTACCTGTAGAGCAAGGGTAGCCAACCCGCGGTCTGCGGGCCGCATGCGGCCCGCCGGGTGTCTATTTGCGGCCCGCGGAGCATTTTACATATTTAAGTGTACATAAAACCACCAAAAGAACATTATATCGTGCGTAGTTCGTATCATATCCCATATATGGAAGTATTTCACTACTCTGACAATTTCAAGACGCATATAATGGCGTCAAATAGTAAAGACGTTGGACCAAAGAAGAGAAGAGTAACAGAAGAACTGAAATGCTTTCTGATTATTTTTTGTATTGTCTACTCTAATTTAATAAATATGTTTGTTGTACCAGTCCAAGGTAATATTGAATAAATATTACAGTGAAAAAATCACTTAAACTTATTTGCCCCCCCGGGACCTCCAGAACGATAGACGAGCGTACTGACCATTACACTACGGGTGTTATACCTCAAAAAAATGTAATATATATATATATATATATATATATATATATATACATATATATATATATATATATATATATATATATATATATATATATATATATATATATATATATATATATATATATATATATATATATATATATATATATTTACATATATATATTTACATTTTTGCTACATCTTGTTTGCTTTGAATAAAAGAAGAAATTTTGTTTTACAGCCCGGTGTAAAATGTCATTTCTAAAATCTGGCCCGGCTGCTGAAAAGGTTGGCCACCCATGCTGTAGAGGTCTCACTGTGATGTAAATCTCAACGACACCTGTCGACTAAGTAAATAATGTGACCTCAACCACATACGAGTTCAATCCTTAGTGCGTCTTAACGTTTATTCAATTACATAATTTTATATGTATTGATTTGGTGTTTGATTTGTAGAACTTCATAATTTTTATTTCAAATATTAAAATCAAACGCTGATTTTCAGGGACTACTTAGTTGGTTTACACCATTTTGAGTATGTCCAAGTACTTGTTCACAAATTTCGCAGTGACAGTCGTAAGCCCTGTAAATCCCCAGACTTCCATATTTTTATTCATCTTTGTTGAGATGTCAAAAAATTGTATCGAATATTATAATATCAAATATTATAATATGTTGCTTTTTTTTACATATGAAAATTAAATTCGTGACAATTGGTTCGCCTTGTTATGGCATTATCTTTTTATATATATATGTTCATCCAAAATTTAAAATTTTTATAATATTATTTATTACATACACAAAATTTTAAATTTTTTAAATTTTTAGTCTAAAGTTGCTCGTTAATAAAAATAAGTATTAAGTTTCGGTGGAGTGGATTCGAACTCAGAAACTCTGATTCAAAACTCTGAGTCACTTACCACGGGACCACAACCCGATATCAAACTCTGAAACGCTATATCTGCCATATTACCTTCTTATAAAAAATATATGCTTTGCCTAAAATATGAAACATATATAATATATCTTAAAAGTAAGTTAACAGTTTATTTGTAAATTCTACTATAAAATCACTTCATCTGTTCATTTTTAATTAATGAAAAGGCAAAAGTTCTTGAGAAAAACTTATTTTTACTTATTTTTTCCGGAACATGATATTTTCTGTCTAAATATTATTGACATATAATATAGTTTTCTGTGAAAAATATAGGTTTATTGACAAACAAACAGACGTTTCATGTAATATTGATATTCGATATTCAGAAATTCATTTCATGCTTATACATTTTTCGCGTTTAAGGGGGATCTCAACTTCGTACATTTTTCTTTTGCAATACAGTGTTAACCTGAGAATTATATATGTGCTTAATGATTTTTTTACAAAAATGTTGATAGTATTCGTTTATAACCACTCACCGGTGAGTATTTTTGTAAAAAAATAAATAAGTAAAAATGACAAACCACAAAGTAAATTCTTTAAAAATTAATAATATTGAGAAAATACTAAATGTATTTAAAAAAATATAAATAACATTTCAGTTTTATCTTTTAGAACGTATCATTTTTATTATAGAATTTTTACATTTCAAATACGAAGATCTTGAATGGTGTGTATAAGGAGACGTATGAATGTGGATAGGTGAAAATTGTTTGCAACGACAGATTGGTTTGGCTTTCTATTCTCTCTGCCTTTCCCTGCGGAGAGGCGCGGTGTAAAGGTTAAAAAGTTTAGTCAGTTAGAACTCGGATGGGTTTTTAATGAAAAAAATATTTGTGTTCTTAGTGTATGCACAAATATTTTAATTTCATATTATTTTCGTAGGTCTAAGCGGCCGATTGATAAAAATGAAAATCAAGTTTTGATAGAGTGGGCTCGTATCTAGAAGGTTTACCTAGTACCGGGGTTGACGCCTGAAGCGCAGAGCTGATCACCATTCCCTCGTGTATTTAACGATCAAGATAACACTTCAAGCGAGAATTTATTATCCAAGTGTAACAAAAAACGCCCTAAGAGTGTCAAAAATGAAGAGTCTAAGGATCATATCTGGCAAGAGTCTACGAGATAGAATAAGGAACACCAGGATAAGGGAGATATGCGAGATGGAAGATGTCGTATGTTGGAGGCGCAACGAGAAGACAATGGTATCCGCATGTGAGAAGAATAGAACCATCCAGAACCCCAATATTGCATCGCATGACCAACCCCAAGGTAGACATCTCTCAGGCAGATCACCAAAGAGATGGATTGACTTATTTATTGTAACTGCAGACAGTTGGTAGGATTCCATTATGAATTGTTGGGTAATATATCCAAAATTAAACACGGTTATCGGATTGAATTCTACTTTTATTTACATATGTACGATAATATGTGACGCGTTTCATCTTATAAAGACATTATCAAACACTCAGATTATTTGATAATATCTTATTAAGACAACACGCGTCACATATTATCATATACATGTAAATAAAAGTAGAATACAATCCAATAACCGTGTTTAATTTTGTATATATTAAGCTTATAATTTGACGAGATAATTTATTTACAACATTTTGAACTTCCAAGAATTTGAGTAGTGTGGTTGTCAATATTGGGTAGAATTGATGAATGTTACACGTGTGTAAAGTGATCACTTAAACCAGCCTATGACGGTCGTCAGCCCCGTAAATGCCTAGACTTCCATATTCTTCTTCATCTTTGATGAGATGTCAAAAAATAATATGAAAATAACTCCTGTAATTGGAGATAATCCAGATTTTGTGAACAAGTATTTGGACACACTCAAATTTGTATATATTTACCAACAATTCAAGATGACAGCTAGGAATCATCTCAGGAGGCTAATTCCTTTTAAAAATAGGCCACAAATCCTAAATATAATAGAAGAAGAAGAATAAGGAGATGTTGTAATATTAATAAATACAATTATATAATAATAAATCTCTTCGCGACAAAATTCTGGTCCTTATGATTTCATGTTTTCGAGCGAAAGGAGAAATCGCCGAAGTAGATAATATTTCTTTGTATGATATTTATCCTCCCAGCGACGTATTTGTTTTCGATTTTCCTTATTTCCGGTAAAGGAATAAACAATTTCGATTTCAGGATTGGCAGATAAACATATTTATATAATTTCTTATGTTTTTCCTGTATAAACATACCAAGTAGTTATTTCTACATTTTGGTAACAAAATTTCAGGGTACGGCATTTAAATTTAAGTTGTTTAGAATACTGTTAAGATATAACAATATTTTGATTTATATATTTGAACTTAATATTTACTTGTCAAAAAAAAACAGTCAGTTTTTGTTTTATTATAAATCAATCATGTTAAAAACATATTGTTAATCTCTACATACTCGTATATATGAGGAGATGCATGAACGTGGAAGAGGCGAAGAATGTTTGCAAGGACAGAGTGGTGTGGCGCTCTATTCTCTCTGCCTACCCCTGCGGGGAAGCGGCGTGATGGTTAGTTAGTTTTTTTTTTACATACTCGTATATATTTTAAATTTGTTTCATATTCACAATATTTTGAGTGAGTCCAAAACTTTGTTCACAAATTTGGGTTTTGTCCATGCGAAAGCATGTAAAAACATGTGAAAGCATGCATAAAAAATGCAAAATCCGAAATTTGAGAAGTGTGGTTGTCGATAATTGGTATAATGATGAATGTTACAAAAAGTGATCCCCTAAACTAGCCTATGACAGGTCGTAGACTAGGTTATTACCTTATACCTAGACTTTTATTTTGTACTTCATCTACGTTGATAAATAAATAAAATATCATGTCTTTATTTTTTTTTAAATTGTATTGGAAAATGTATTAAAATTATATTTTGTAAAAAATCTTGGTTTTCTACCCCTGCCTTGTTTTGTATATAACATGATGTCGGTTACGACGACACCCGGTCGCTGGTCAGATAAAATTTACGTAGATAAAACTATGTAGTTGTTATTTTAATCATTTAAAAATTGCAAATTATTGACACTTATCAATGATATTCCAAGCGGGCTGAAATTTCACGAAATATCCTGAATTCCCTGAATTCCCTGAAACCCCCTGAAATACAATACCGCACCAATCGCCCCTCCTGAAAATTTAAAGTACGGTTCGGACAAGAGTGAATTCAAAACTTCAATCGATTATTTCAGGGAAAAGTTATTTATTCATTGTAAGTCACACTTCATTAGCGCTCTCGGCTCAGAGTCAATCAGAAGTTTTTATCTCGAGCCCAACTACGAGTCGAAGGAAGACGCAAAGAGGGTATGTGCCAAAATTGGGACATTTATGTATGGGCGCATTTTTAATAAACTGTTAAAAGGAAAAAAAAACAATCTGTAAGCCCATTCAAATCATGGTACTGGAGCTTTCTCAATCTTTGTCTAGATCTTCCATCTCGATGTTATGTCGCCTAAGGTCTGGGCACTGCTCACTGCCCGTGCATCTTTAAGATAAAGTGCGTGTAAAAAAAATTTTGTGTTTTTTTTATTATTCCCAAAAATACTTCAATTTCATACTATTTCTGTGAACCTAAGCAGCTCATTTTTACAAAAAGGTATCAAATTATGGTAGAGTGGGTTCGAACCCAGCAACTCTGACTCAAGAGTCCACGACACTAACCACGAGACCACAAATCGACACATTTGATGTCTCCGTTCTCTGTCCACTATGAAGTTTTTTTTTTAATTTTGCGAATTTAAAAGTGACTGGTTAAGTTGAAGATAAGTTCTCAAAAATCTTCGAAAGGATTGTCTGACGCTGCATTCAACTTGGTCTTGTATAGTCCTGTAGGTACATATATAGGCGAGTCATACAAGGATTATTAGAAATAACATTTTTACAGACTTATCCTTAAGTTGTATTATTATATTGTTATACATGTATTACTTAATTCCGATTTTCAGCTATCGGAATAATCGGCGAGTATTAATTAGTAGATGCATAAATGTATAAGAGGCGAAGATTGTTTGCAAAAACAGAATGGTGTGGCGTTCTACTGTCTCTGCATACTCCTGCTGCGCGATGATTTTTTTTTATATATATAATATTTCATAAAAATAAATAAAAACTATAAAAAGTGCTAAAACAAAAAAAAAACAATTTTTTTTCACAAATATTTTTGATCTAAATGTAAGCGTTTATAAATTTCTTTTTAATAGGTATCAATCGAATTTTTCAGCAGTCTATGTTGTAACTTAAAATAAAATGTAAACAGGTCATGCCTTTATGGGTTTTATCGAGTTGTGTAATACTATATTTTGTATTAGTAGCAGAGGAATGTATTTTTTTCTTTTTTATTTCAAAACTACGAATATGACACTTGTCGACTTTGTGTCTTACCTTCCTCGATAGTCGGAATGTCTGTGTTCAGTTTGATGGAAATGGAACAAGGAGCGGTTTCAGCTCCAATTTGGGAAACTTCTACATTCAAGCATAATCTACATTTAGTAATTTGGAGAACTTCGTCCTAAATCACAGTCGAATGCTCTCACATTCTATTAATTTGATAAATTCAATATCGGTCAGAAAAATCTGTTACGTGTCATTTTCAACATTTACTAATTTACTAAGGGATGGATCATGAACGCCATCTCATTAGCTTCCTGATAATACTGATCGACAACAAGTTTTAAAACGCCAAAGTCGTTAAAAATAAAAGTTTAGAAGTGACCTTATGTTATCTTTTTTAATTTGACTTTTACTTGGTAAATACTTAAAAAAAAAATCTATTGCGACACGGTTTCGATGCATTCCGTATCATTTTTAAACACCGTACATGATGCGGAATGCATCGAAACACGTGTCGCAATAGATTTGAAGAAATAGTGGTATTTACTAAGTTAAACATAAATAATTTTGCAATTTTATTTTTTTATAAAGAATAAAATTATACTAAAAACACTAACTATATTTTAATAAATAATAGTATATAAAAGTAGTAATAAATAATATTACTCAAGTATGATCTAAATTAAAAATGAATAGATTTTACAACAAAGTAACTGCCAAATTTCTCCACTCTGCGTGAATAACGCAATAACTCTTTATCTATTTTAGTTTCTAAACTAAGACGAAACATAGAAAGCGTCATTTTTTATATCCACTAACTAGCCATCACGCAGAGAGAATAGAACGCCACGCCAATCTGTCTTTGGAAACAATCTTCGCGTCTTTCACATTCAAGCATCTTGTCATACTTCCATTATTATAATTGTTTTTGTATTTCTGAGGCGAGCTTGACAAAAAGAAGATTGACAACGATATTATGTATTAAATTTCTTAATTCACCATATAAACTCTTTACTCGAAAATGATATTTACAACATTTTGAGTGTGTCCAAATACTTGTTCACAAAATCTGGATTATCTCCAATTACAGGAGTTATTTTCATATTATTTTTTGACATCTCAAAAATAATATGTCAGCCCCGTAAATTCCCAGACTTCCATATTCTTCTTCATATTCGATGAGATGTCAAAAAATAATACGAAAATGATATATTTATTAAATCAGATTATTTTGTTAAATAAGCAAAAGATCAGATGCATTTGAGTTCTAACAAACTAAAATAACTAACAATCACGCCGCATCTCCGCAGGGGTAGGCCGAGAGACTAGAACGTCACGCCAATATGTATTTTCAAACAATCTTCACCTCTCTCACTCTTCGCATCACCTCATACATACATTTAAATAATTGTTTTCGTATTTTAGTTATCGAAACATTCTTCCTCATTCAGACAATTTTTTTCTTGTCATTTAAACATTGTTTAAAGAGATCTTTAAATCTCATTAAACGTGATTGAAACACCCCTAAATATATAAGTCTCCCTTGCACCCACCCTCGACACGGGGAGGGTGGTTCGGGGAGAACTTTCTTCCTTGTCCTCCGACTTTCCTATTTGCACTTCAATTTGTGATTACCACCCGCCCGGGTGGGGTGTGAATGTTCCTCGGTGCGTAGGAACCTCTTTCTAGAATTTTCATCACGGTTTCCAATTTATTTTAGCGCATTACGTATTATTTTTATTCGTCGTGAGGGCAAATTTATCTCACCCCTTGTACACAAATATTATTTTAGAAATTTACAGGGAATAATAACGCTGTTCCGTGAATCTCAACAGGGGATACTTTTTCTGCCTAGAAATCTGTTGATCTGTCCACTCACGTAAACACTTAAACAATCACAATACTTTGAGTACAACATTTTGAGGGTGTCCAAATACTTGTTCACAAATCTGGATTATCTTGAATTAGAATTTATAAAATAACTCTTAATTGGAGATAAACCTGATTTGTGATAAGTATTTGGACACAATCGTTGTAAATAAATAATTGGTCAAATGATAAGCCAAAATAATTTGAAAAATATGTTTTCAAACCTTCGTTATATATACCCTAAAATAAAATGTATACTCACACACAGGCCATGCCATTGTGGGATCTTTTTTAAAACTAATATAATAAAATATTTTTGTACTAGTAATTAAATTATGTTGTGAAATACAAAAAATAAAATCCTCAGTACTTGAATATATTAAAGGATTTGGACATCACATACAAAAGAAAAGAGTCTCAGGCTCAATAAAAGATTTCTTCATCCCACCATAGATGGTTATTGTGGACTCACGCATTCTGTGTTACGAGTTTGATCACAAAATCAAGAAGTTTAAAAAAAAATACTAGTGTGGTTTATTTATGTGGAGAAATACAAATTTGTGAACAAGGATTTGTACACACTCAAAATGTTGCAATGTCATGTGTTATTTTTTCTACTTTTGGATTTAATTATTAATTTTAATTCACAATCAACGTATTGATTAATTAGTAAAATATAAAAATCTATGCACCAACTGTCAAATATAAATATATATATTTTTTAAATAATGTTTCTCATATTCTTATTTCTTTTTACCTGAAAAGAAAGGCAAAACAAGTCCAAACTCTGACTTCTTCTTATTCAAACTTCTTTTTCAAATCAAAAAGTCTTTTTAAGGAAAAATATACCTATCTATTTTGTGTCGAAAAAGCTGTTTCGGTCGAGTTACAAAATGTGGCAAAATAAAACTCTTATAACTGATTTGCACAAAGAAATTTGTAAAAACTATGTGTAGGAAGGATACACCATGCTAGTACGTCAATATACATATTTATAAAAACTTCAAATCGTTATTTAAAATAATGAGATTATTTTAATCTCTTAAAGAGACTTGACCGCAACAAAAGACGACTTTAAGCTCTTCTCTTTCCTCTTTCCTCTTTTTTCTTTGTTGTTTTTTTATTATTAATTTTTTTACATTCTTTTGTCCTAATAAAAGTGAATTATTCATTAATAATGTCAAATGCAAGCTAACTTAACGAAGCGTTTTCATAAGGTCTTACTCTGCCTAGGTTTTCTTAAAGAGCAATTTTCTTCTTCTTTTTCTGCTTGGTAGAGGCCTTGTGGCATGTTTTGAAGAGGGATCAGCCTCCTGCAATGTCGATACTACCTGTCAATCCATCTCTTTGGTGGTCTGCCCGGGGTTGGTCATGCAGTGCGATGTGGGAGAGTGTGGATGGTTACATTCTTCTCACATACGCATACCATTGCCTTCATCGTCGCCTTCCCCACCTAACGACATCTTCGACCTGGCATATTTCTCTAACCCTGGTGTTTCTTATTCTATCTCGTAAACTCTTGCCAGGTATGCTTCTTAGAGTCTTCATTTCTGACACTCTTAGCGCGTTTTTGTAACTAACTTTCTAACATATGTCATGATGGATCGCATACAGGTTTTATTTATTTTAATTTCAGAGCAATCTACTGAATATGATTTTTGTTACAGCTTTTTAGTCTTGCGAGGGTTTTACAAACTGTATCGAAAAACAGTTAAAGTATCCAAGTTTTTTTTGGTAAGCTTATATTACATTTAATATAAACTATTATTTACACTTAATTTACATCGTATGAATATTTACATCTTCTTACAGTAAACAAAACAATTAATTTTAATTCTTTCAGACTCTTTTCATTCTTCATACCTTCAGGCATCTCATCATACATTTTCAAACCCTTATACATTAAACAATTTTACGACTTTTTCAACAATGGCAGTCTTATTATATCCTTATTTCTAGTACTATGTTCATGAAAATTTTTGTTTAAAACTATTTTATCCTTAAAATATTTGGGTAATTTATGTTGAAAAATATAAATATAAAGATAAGCATACAATACATTAATCACGTTTTTTATACGTAACCAGTTGAGTTCTTCTCAAATTTTTCTTTATTATTATATATATTTTTCTTAAGTACTATTATCATAGCTTTATTTTGGATAATCTCTAATTTATTTATATTTCCTTCATTTCCCAAACATAATACTGTTTTATTTTTAAGGAATATGGTTGGATCTATTGAACATCTCATTCCGCCATTCACTCCAGACTTTGTTCCATGAAAAAGAAGCCCCTACGCATTTTCTAGACATTGCTTTCCAACTCAACAATAACCAAATTATAGTTCAAAAAACAAATTGTATTGTAAGAATATAACAGTTTTTCAGACAAATATATAAGGGCTTTCGAGAAAAATTCAGAATTTCCGACCAAGCCTAAAGGGATGTGTTGAAAATTTAATTCAATTTCTTGTACCTACACTTTCCATACACGCAGAAACCCCTTTTCATCAGCCCGTACTCGTGTATGTACAGGTAAAATGCTCACGATATTCCGTTTTTATAAAAGTTCTCAACAAAACATTTAAATGTGCTCATTTTACTCCCTAAGTGTAAAGTTTTGTTATTATGCGATCACCCCTGCTTACGAAATTTCATCGAGTTTGCAAATTGAATTCAAATTGGAAAAATTATATTTAGACTCCCACACGTAAATGTATCCGTATTTTTTGTGAATAAAAAGTATCGGATTTTACTCACCATTACGCCGTGTTCCGCAGGGATAGGCAGAGAGAATAGAATGGCCCACCAATATGTCTTTCCAAACGATTCTCACCTCTTTCACATTCATGTATCTCCTCATACATACCCGCCGATTATCCACTCCTTATCTGACCACTTCCAAGTATTTGAAACACTTGATCATGCCACGCTTTCCTCAGTCTTCCTCTGCTTCTATTACTAATTACATTCACCTTATTTTTTTTTGAACGGTTCTTTCTCACATGCCCTAACCATCTCAATACACACCTTTCTTAATTTTATCGATAATGCTTATCTCAGCCTTGTATTCTTTCCTAATATCACCATTCGAACATTTATCATGCAACTTTATGCATTCGTTCGAGAGAAAGCATTTCAACTGCATTTAGTCTACTTTCATCCTTCTTTTGGCAACTCCATACTTCACCTCCATACATTAGGGTTGGAACCAATACTCCATTGTGTACTGCAAGTTTAGCTTTCGTTGTTAGGGTTTTTTGTTGTTGCTATAACTAAATTCAATTTCACTCTGTTCCCAGCATTCACTCTGCTTTCTATATCATTATCAATCCATATCACTATCATTCATAAGCAAATCACTCTCTTTGCACACAGGGTTGGTACCAGGACTCCGTTGTGTACTGCCAGTTTAATATTCGCTTTAGTCCATTATAATATATACAGAACAATCAATAGACAAATAAAAAATACCTCCAATTTTGCTGTAAGTACCTTGAATAGGTAATGATATTCCTAGAATGTTACGCAAATATGTCCCCAAGGTTTATGGTCGCTACTTCATAAATTGAATCGTACAAATTTAGCCTGCAGCATTGGTACTTTCCCGAAATTATACCATTACTCTAACTTATATAAATTTAGCGTATATCTCTTATATATGGAGATCAAATTGCCTCTTTGGGAATTGAGGTGTCTGGGATAATTTTCGTAAAAGATCCTATCACTAAATAAATTTCATGATATATTTTTATGACGTTTTTTATATTGTCTTCATTCGTTGTATACCATAACAAAAAATTAATGATTTTCAAATTATGCTTTACCTGGTAAAAAGCAAAATTTACCAAGTTAAACTAAAATTAAATTTTAAAGGTACTAGTATTACCTACCACAAAATGATTAACGAATTAATTAATGAAAAAAATATTTCTTTACAAATCTGTTTTGAGAGAGTTGACCATTTTAAAAGATAGAAATAAAAATACAGCAGGACCTCAATAATCCGAATCCCCGCTAATCCGAACACCTCTGTAATCCGAACGCTCATTCATGCCTAGAATGGGTTGACCAAGTGGATATTCCTATGCCAGAGAAGATGCAGATTGCGATACAAAGCTTTATACTTGTCATTAAATAAATTTCGACCGACTGAAATATTTGATTGCTTTAAAATAAGACGAATGCATTTTATATTACAAAATACATATTTATTTAATTTCATAAAATTACCCTACAGGTTCTCTGTACCGTAATCCGAACAGAAGGTAAATTTTCGGCGTTAGGATTATAAGAAAATGTGACCAATGTGTAACTGTTTTTTTTCGGGAAGTCAGTCATGACTAGAATGGTGAATGTTACGCTTGTATAAAGTAATAACTTATCCAGCCTATGAACGCTTGTGCACTACACGGAATTTTACCGTCCGGCAGTCTGGTTTTGAAAAATGAAAGCGACTATGACAGTTTAGCGTGACCGAATTTACGCGCAACGTGTTCACGCACCGATCAAGAGCACCGATTCGCAGAAAGATGGGCACAACCACAAGCCGATCTAAGCCAATCATCCGTTTTATAAGCTAACTCACGTGCCGGACGGTAAAATTCCGTGTAGTGCATAAACGATTTATGGGCGTTTGTGCGCTACACAGAGTTTTACCGTCCGGCACTTCAGTTAGCGTAATAAAACGAAGATTGGCTTGAATTGGCTTGTGCTTTTGGCCATCTTTTTTCAGATTGGTTCGCTTGATCGGTGCGAGATCACGGTGCGCGTAAATTCGATCACGCTAAACTGTCATAGACCCTTTTTTTATACCGGACTGCCGGACGGTAAAATTCCATGCAGTGCACAAGCGCCCTATGACGGCCTGTAAACGCCCATACTTCCATATTCTTCTATATCCATGTTGACATGTCGAAATGTTAATGTTTCATTTCTTGTATGTTTTCAGTGCTGGACTGCCAGGTGTCCGCGTGGGGCGCGTGGAGCGCGTGCGACGCGTCGTGCGGGCCGGGCTCCATGTCGCGCTCACGCCGCGTGCTGCGCGCGCCCGAGCACGGCGGGCGGCGCTGCCCCGGCCTACTGCAGCGCCGCGCGTGCCAGGGCGCGCAGTGCGCCAAGCACGCCGCGTCCGCCCTCAGAGGTAACAACACTCTCAATTTATATTGTTTTATTTTATTTTATTTTATAATATTTTGTTTCATTTTTTTTAATTGGGAATTTAACAACAGTAACATCAAGTTCTTTTTTGTAACATCATTTTGTCCGCCTCCGTGGTGTAATGGTCAGCATGTTAAGCTACCGTGCTGGAGGTCCCGGGTTCGATTCCCAGGGTGGGGGTGAAAATAAATATTAGTGATTTCACACTGTAATATTTATTTAATACCCTGGACTGGTTCCTGAAGCGCAAGTGTGATAACCTTGCCTCTATGTAAGTAATGATCAAGATAACACTGCGTCAATTCGATGCAGTGCCCTATGCACCATTGGGTACGGATAAGGGTTATGAGTAACATTAAGTAATTCAATACTTTGGATTTGAGGGAACCGCATTCAACAGTATGAAGGCTATAATTTATATTAGAATCATTAATTTTGTGATTTTCCATTTTATAATTAAAATGTAACTTTGTTTTAAAATCATTATAAAAAGGTGATCAGCCTTCCGCTTTAGTGATATTAGAACATAGTTACATTGTAATTATAGTATGAAGGCTGTCTGGAGATCATATTTGTACTCAGCATGCCGCCGATGCAATGCCTGCATTGCCTGCATCCTATTCTCTCAGCAATTCTGGCGATAAATTTCTGCCTCCGTAGTGGTCAGCACGATCGGCTACCGTTCTGGAGGTCCCGGGTTTGACTCCCAGGGGGTGAGTCAAATTAAATATGAGTGATTTTTTCACTCTAATATTTATTCAACATTACCCTGGAGTGGTACCTAAAGCGGAGGGCTGATCACCTTTTCTCCATGTGTTAACGGTCAAGATAACACAGCGTTCATATGATGCAATGCCCTATGCACCATTGGGGTGCGGATAAGGGTTTAAAGACTCGTTAAATGGTAACTTAGTTTCTTTAAACTCGGGTAACATTTGATGTAACTAGTTTTTTTAGACCGTTTTTGTACTGAAAAAAAAAATTTCTTCGAAATAAATATGTGGTTTTGAAAATAAAACAGTATTTTTTTTTAAAATACGTATTCTAAAAAACAGAAAAAATCCAATCATATTATAAAAAAAATGTGCGTGACCCGACAACTGGCTCTATGCGTTTCCGGAAGCCAACTGATTTTTATTATTATTATTTTATTTTTATTACCTAACGTCCAAGTGACTCTGAAATCTAGCTACGGCTTATGCTACGGCTTCAACTTTATAAGTTTCATAGCCTATGCCTACTTGTGAGTGGATTTACTCTTTATGTTTAAAGTTACTATAATTTCATGTAATTCATGAGTGAAAATTCTAGGCAAAAACACTCGCTGATTTTTATTAATGCGAATTTGGCCTTTAAATATATCTTTCGCCAATATCCATAATTCCAAATATTCAGCGATGACAGCTTATTTTCGCGCAGAAATCCTTTGAAGACTGTCGCTAAGTATTACATCCCCTTACGGTAGATTATTGGTTTCATAATATAGGGTTGAAGATGAAATAAAATGGCTGGAAATTTGTTCATCACAAGGGCCCTTAGCCGAGGGTAGCTGGCTCGAGCAGACTGTCCCGCAGGGAGGCGCTTAGCCGCAAATTTAATATCGACAGGGAAACGAATCCGGCTTTTTAAGGAAAACCTGATTTTATCAAATTAGGGGATGGAACGGTTTACGTATTTATTTCATGGTAAATCATTTTCTGACTAAAGAATTACCTAAAAGACCAAAGAGGATCAGTTATCTACATAAGATTTTTATTTATTATTTTTTATTTAGGAGTATTTTTGTGTAATCCTCGATACACGACCGCTTGAGCCAAATTCGCAATAATAAAACTCAGTTTGATTCCGGCAACGCATAGAGCCGGTCGTCGGGTCACGCCAATTTTTTCTAAACTTATTTTGTTTTTAGAATATGTATCGAATTTATTTTACATGACGTATATTTTTCCGATGTTTCTATTATCATATGATATGATAATATGATACTATTTCTACTAACTTTTTTTCGCACCCAATGGTGCATAGGGCATCACATAGGTGATCACTCTCGCTCTTCAGGGACCAGTCCAGGTTACTGTTGAATAAATATTATTGAGAAAAAATCACTTATATTTATTTTCACCCTCCTGAGAATCGAACCCGGGACCTCTAGAACAGTAGTCATAGTAGAGCATGCTGATCATTACACTAGGGATGCGGATATATTATAGTACTCGTAATATCCTTCACTCTAACTAACATCCCATTTCATCTGTATCCAAATATTATCCTACTCCTGGGTCAAACTAACCGGAGGGCAAGACTGATCACCTTACCTTAGTGTAATTAACGATCGATCCTCCCATTGGAATCAAATCCCAGGAGGTTAATTCCGTACGAAGAAGTTTAACACACCAATTAAAATAATAAATTCAATGTGACCATTCCCAGATAGTATTTAAATCGTAATTTTCGTCTAAATAAATCTGGGATCCTTCGAGACGACCTGTCCCTCAGATTGGCGTGTGACGCTCGAGCCTTCGGATGTCTGTTATCTGTCCGTGTAATCCGGTTAGAATATAGTACAAGTCGGAAGAGGAACGAGTGAGTGAGACTGGTTCCGGCTCCGACACCGGATGGATCGATATGGAGAACGGCACGGATATCATAATATGCTCCCCGGTGTATTCAAGTCTGTCAAATATACCCGATTCGGATGATATAACGAAATTAAGATGAATGTTGCGCGATAGGGATGCTTGTGACCGAATATGACGATAACCGGTTATCGAAATAACCATATGTATGCGTGTAACCAAATGCAACGATAACTGGTTATCAAAATAACCATAGGTATGCGTGTAACCAAATACAACGATAACTTGTTAATCAAATACCTGCAGGTATGTTTGTACCCGAATTCAACGATAGCTGTTTGTTGAAATACCTATATGCATGCTTGTAATTGAATGCAGCAATAACCGGTTATCGATGTAACTAAAGGTATATTTTTAACCGAATACAAAGATAACTGGTTACTGAAACCACTTTAATGCTTGGTACAGACGGAGCTGGAATGCATATGGCGGCTGTAATTTTTTTATATATTGTCTCTGGTCCATCACGTTCACGTATGAATTTTAACATGCCGGTGAATGCTTGTATCAAATACATCGATAACTGTTTATCGAAGTAACTGTATTATGCTTGTAACCGAATACAATGATAAATGGTTACTTAAATAACTGTGGGTACGATTATAATCGAACAAGCTATTGTTTTTGCCTAGAACTTTCACTCATGAATTACATGAACTTATAGTAACTTTCAACATAAAGAGTAAATCCACTCAAGAGTAGGTATAGGCTATGAAACTTAAAAAGTTGAAGCCCGAGTACGGTCATGATAAGCGGTGTTGCATAAGCCATACCTAGATTTCAGAGTCACTTGTACGTTAGGCAATTTTAAAAAAATGTAATCGAATACAATAATAAACGGTTATCGAGAGAACAAACGATTTAATAAGGAATCGTAGACAGATTTTTAGTTTTTTCAATTTAGTTCAGCGATGTAGATAAGCGCATATTTAAACTTATCGATCAAAATATAAATTAAATAAAACATGATTCGTGTCAAAATAAAATATAAAGAAAGCGCGTATTAAGCAGAATAAAATGTGGTATATAAGTAGTTTTAAAAGCCCTCTTATAACTTAAAAACGGGGCCAAAATTCAAAACATTTTGTTTACAAAAAGGTTAATAGTTTTCATCGTTATTGGAGAATTTGAATTTTGCAACTAATTTACAATTTATATTATTTTGCAATACATGACCACAAAGGTATGATTTTTGGTATTTACTCTCTCTGAAATTATTTAAATATTCATAACTTATTCACATCACTAGCCGAAACCCTTTTTAGGACCTATTGTGACCTGTTCATTTTTTACTCGTTTGTCACAAAAAAGGACTCTTATATTTTTATTTATAAAAATTATTTAAAATGCCTGGAATAATAAAATACGCCATCGGTTATTTAATATGACACTATTCATACTTTTATTTTTAATAAAATTCCACATATGCATAAACCTTTCTGCATATGATATACATTTGTATGACGTTTTAAATCATGTGTATTTTATTTGCTACTTTTTACATTTCAATATAATGTAACTGTGCTTGAGTAGCAATACAGGCACAGTATTTGCATACTTCATTAATTTTTCAAAAATTAAAAAAATAAATTGGGTTTATAATAATTTTATATAAAAATAAATGTTCACTTCAGTCTGCGTGTTTTTTAAAAATATTTTCCATCACATGTTTTTTCTTTCAAATCTTGTTTGAATTTCCCGGGATTCTAGATTTCCGGGGCTCGAATTTCCGAACCTATTATTTATTATCCTGTACAAAGTTATTTGAATCAAGGAAGTCAATCTTTCTCTCAGTTTCCACGGTCATCTATGCCTTAGCTTCGTATGTAAACTATAAGCAAACTCGTAAATTACCAAAATAAAACGTTTTAAATTTTTTAAGCACAGCATTTTAAAGAAGAAAATCATACTGCAATCTAGAAAACGGGAGCACGCTAGCTTACCAAGAGAGACGGTTTAAATTATTATACGCTGGAAGTCAGAAAGGCTGTAAATATTGTATTATTTCAGTCCGCTTCAGCAATATCTAGTTCTATAAATGGAGCAAACGAATTCTGACCAGTGACCACAACAACCTCCTTTGAATGAGTGAGATCCTCTCCTTTACCCTTCTTTACACCTCACCTCCCCATCCCACCCTGACCGCCTCTAGCTACCCTCGCCATGGTGACCAACCTTTTTTTTATTTCTTGAATGTTTTTCGCAGATACTGGCACATTTTATAAACTTTATAAAATTATACAACCTTTATTTTTTTACGCTGGGAATGACCTTTCAATCTTGAGTATTCTCTCGATCGACTTCTAACGTGTTTAAGGTAATTTCACTAAGATGTTAAAAGGGATATATCAGATTTGCAAAAAGCAAACCATTGGAATTTCAGGTGAATGCAATACTGACAACTTTTATTCTAGAAATGTATTGTATGAATTATATGGTTATTTCACAAATACTTATACAAAAAACTCACTGACACATATAAAATATTAGTAAATATCATTCAAATAAAAATAATACACCTTGAAAATAAAACTTGAAAGATTAGGCTTATCTGTTGAGGATTTTTCGTGTACGCGCGCTACTTGCCAGATGTCCAAACTATAACTGACATTTCAAATATGAAAAATCAAAATATTGACAGTAAAACATTGTCATCACATAACACACGCATGGCTGCAGTGTAAGCAATATTAAAAATGAGTAATAATTGAACCAGTGTCTTATTATCTGTAGTTACTTTGAAATATGTCAGTAATAGGCTAGATCGGTATTAGGGGCGTTTACCTAATATCGATTTTAAAAAGAGATTAAGTTTCATACAAATTCACGATAGTTTTTGGCATAAACATTAGCTCGTGTATCCACTAGTTGTGTATTCCCTACTAATCCCCCGCCGCCCTGCTCCGTTGGATTGGATATTCTGTAAATACCCTACCAAGTGCCCCGAGTATCTCGGTGCAGATTTCGCTATTCCGAGAATTTTGCAACGATATTGTGCGATATCTGCAGAATTATTTACCGTTGATGGAGAATATCATAAGTACTACAAGTTCATTGATTTTGACCTGCAGTTGTAAATTTTGACCAAGAAATCCCGTTGGATTTTCAAATGGATAAAATAAATGTCCGTGGAGGATAGGGTAATGCTAAGTTAACCCGGATAAACCTAGGCTTAATTCGTATTCTAGCATTACCCGTCAAACAAATATAAGTATTTTTTACCCTAATATTTAATCAATATTACCCTGGGCTGGCACCTGAAGCGGAGGGCTGATCACCTTTCCTTCATTGGCCAACAATTATACTGCGGATCAGTAATCTATTTGTGGAATAATTACTGTCCGCCTGCGCAGTGTAATGGTCAGCACGCTCGGCTGCCGTTCTGGAGGTTTCGGGATCAATTCCCAAGGAAGAGGTCAAAAAAATATTTATAAGTGATTTTTCACTCTAATATTTACTCAAAACTACCCTGAATTGGTACCTGGAACGGAGGACTGATCACCTTTCCTATTTGGGTTAACGATCAAGATAACACTGCGTTTATATGATGCAGTGCCCTATGCACCATCGGGTGCGGATAAGGGTTTTATTAAAAATAAATGTATATATATATATATATATATATATATATATATATATATATATATATATATAAATATTAAAATGTGTGTGTGGGTTATGTTTCTTCTACATAAAACTATTGATACATATTTTAATAAAATTAGTATCACACAACGCGTTTTGATTGATATTAATAATAATTGTTTCTCGATCATTTTCTGCCCTCTGTCAAATTACTATTCTACCACACTGTCTATATAACATATGCCCAATTTATACGAATTCACCCGGCTATGTACCTGCTCGTTTACGCTGCCCTTATGGACATGCAAATCGTATCCGGAGATATCAATAAAGGGTTAACAAACGTCACAACTTCAAGCGGGTTCAATATTTGAAGTATTTACTGCCCTTAACCCTTCTCTGGATCAAAGCAAGATTGATTAGTCCAGAAATGTGTCATTTGTGTCGTGTAGATTGTGACATTCCGGATCCAACTCCGTTCGTTTCGACAATATTATACAAATATTTGAGACATACTTGTCAAAATTGGCACGATTCTGTCATAACCATTGGATATCATCCAATATCGTTATTATATTTTATATTTATTTACAACATTTTGAGTGTGTCCAAATACTTGTTCACAAAATCTGGATTATCTCCATTTACAGGAGTTATTTTCAAATTATTTTTTGAAAAAAATAATATCAAAATAACTCCTGTAATTGAAGATAATCCAGATTTTGTGAACAAGTATTTGGACACACTCAAAATGTTGTAAATAAATCATCTGGTCTAATTATAAGCTTAAATAATAAAAATGAAAATGGTATTTTGTGGCGTTTCTCATGTGTGTGATTATAATCCAGGATTCGGACCTCACATACCAATAAAAGAGTTTCTGCTCAGTAAAAAGTTTCTTTTCATCTCACCAATAGATGTTTCTAGTGAAGTTCTAGTGATTCAAGAACAATGTTTCAAAATTGGTTAACATATATAGAGCTTCCAAGAATTTGAGTAGTGTGGTTGTCAATAATGAGTAAAATGTTACACGTGTGTAAAGTGATCACTTAAATCAGCCCATGACGGTCGTCAGCCCCGTAAATGTCCAGACTTCCATATTATTCTCCATCTTTGATGAAATGATAAAAAATAATATGATATTTATTTATTAATTTTTCAATATAAATAAAAATGTGTCGGGTTGTGGTCCCGTGGTTAGTGTCGCGGACTCTTAAGTCAGAGTTTCTCGTTTCGAACCCACTATACCACAATTCGATACCTATTTCTAATAATGAGCCGCTTAGGCTCATAGATATATTATAAAATTGAAATATTTGTTAATTAATAAAAACAAAAAAAATTAAAATAAAAATTTAATAAAAAAAAAATTTCATTTGCAAATTTATGAGTAAGTGCAAATCTTTGTTGCTGGGAATTTTTTTATTAAAAAAATAATTCGAGAAGAATCTTGCATACATTTTATAATGGTCTCGGCTAAATACATAAACTTTCCAAATATGATGTCAATCATGGGTGGGATGTTGAATGTTAAATGTTTAAAAGTAATCACTTAAATCAGTCTATGATATGTCGTAAGCCATGTAAGTACCCAGACTTCCATAATCTTCTTCTTCTTTGTTGAGATGTCAATATAAATAACTCTTAAGTGAATAAACCCAGATTTTGGCACAAAGGTTTGATATCTTCTAATCTTTGACCGCACCTAGTGGTGCATAGGGCATTGCATCGTATTGACGCAGTATTATCTTGATCCTTACTTTACATGAAGGCAAGGTGATCACTCAAACGCTTGAGTAAATATAATTATATATTTATTTCATCCCTCACTGGGAATCGAGCCCGGGACCTCTAGCACGGTAGTTAAGCCCGTAACCATTACGCCACGGAGGCGGACGAAACACATTTTGACATATTCAAAATATTTTAAAAGGTTTTGTAAGCGTCCACCCAATTCAATAATGTTATATCTGCGAATGCGGTCAGGCTCTGGTGAGTAATTAGGTCCTTCGCTTTGTGGAGTCACCCCTCGTCAGGAGCACAATGGCACACGGCTGTGCACCTGCAATATGTCACATACATACGTGTACGTTTTACGATACGTAGGTGAATTAACGTAGCAGCAGGGGGGGAAACTAATTTAAATAATTGAAAATGCACTGAAACAGATATTCAATTAACGTGTCGCCATTTCGTAAAAGCATATTTTTATTTTTTTAATTAAAAATAATTTTTCGTTATTGAATCACCAGCTGCAACTAGAGTCATTCAATCTTGATATCCCAAAATAGATGAAGAAGAAAATAGAAGTTTAAGTATTTAAAGGGTTTACTTTCGACTTATCATAGGCTGGTTTATATATACACTTTATATTTGTGCAACAGTCACAATTCTACTTTTCCTATAAGAAGGAGGGTAAATGGTAGAAGATTGGAGGATAAATATAACTTCTGAAATTTGAGCTGTGTGGTTGTCAACCATGGGTAGAATGGTGAAAGTTGCACATTTATTAATTGATCACTAAAACTACCCTATGACAGGTCGTAAGTCCTGTAAATACCCTAACTTCCGTATTGTTTTTCATCTTTGTTAAGATTTCAATGTAAACTTCTCCTAAGTGGACAAACCCATATTTGTGAGCAAAGATTTAGACACATTCGAAATATTGTCATTCAATCATATTTATTTTTCAAAAAACAATTTACAACCTCAGCAACAGGTCATTGACAATTTTCAGATGGGTAGTCCGGTATATAAAATAAAAATGTATGTGGTTATGAAGTAAATAAATAAAAAATATATCAATATTTTTTTTTGATGTACTGAAATTCTTACAAATTGCCGATTTCTTTCCTTGCTAGTACACCTTTAAAAGTAAAATAATAAAATGGCGACTATTCAGATATTCGCTTATGATTATCGAGTAATTTAAAAAAAGGTACAAAATGTATTTATGGTACGGTGTAATAATAATAACAATTTTGACTGTTTTTATATCGCCATTTTTGTAAAATAAAAAAGGGAGCTTAATTTTTTTTTTAAACCCTTATCCGCACCCCAGTGGTGCATAGGGCACTGTGTCATATTAACGCAGTGTTATCTTGATCGTTTACACATGAAGGAAAGGTGATCAGCCCTCCGCTTCAGGTACCAGTCCATGGTAATATTGAATAAATATTACAGTGAAAAAATCACTTATATTTATTTTACCCCCCTTGGGAATCGAACCCGAGACCTCCAGAACGGTAGCCGAGCGTGCTGACCATTACACTACGGAGGCGGTAATGAATTTTAATGTAATTTTATTTATAAAATACTTACATTAAATAACTACTCTTGGACTTAACTAAAAGGAAAATAAATAATGAATTAAACAGAACATTATTTCGCTATTGTCAAAAGCTCTGTACCCGATTACATCTCATTTGATTGAGTGCTTTGTAAGCGTCAATCAGTGAAACATTTAATGCGATATATCTCCCTATTACCATTGGTACGAGTATACATAAACAAACATTAAAAACAACTCCACCCACAAGACACATAAGGTCTCAAAAAATAACAAAAAAACTATGTTAACTATGTTTACATAACAAAAAAAATATGTTAACTATGTTTATAAATTTATAAATGAATGTTTTTGAATATACATATTTCATCAATAAATGAAGTAAATAAATTATCAATTAATAACCCTTTACATACCGTAGAATGGGGCTACTTGAACTTTGATGTGTTACTTGAGCCCAGTACAAAAAAAATATTTAGATTGTGGTATCGATCGAAGAATCGTGACAATAAGTGTCACTTGTCAGGGAAACAACGAATCATGTCGATACGTTCATTATTGTAGACCAAATACCGATTTAAATCTCTTTTTTGTATTAGGCTCAAGCAATGCATCAAAGTTAAAGTAGCCCCGTTCTACGGTACGTACTTAAGGGCCCAGTATTATTAAAGTCGCAACTTAATTTTCTCGAAATTCGGGTAACATTTAAAGTACTTTTTTTTTCTCATAATACCGTTTTTGCAATAAATAAAAAAGCTTTTTTTCGATAATTATATGGTTTATATAAAAAAAAACAGTTATCGACAGGTAAGTAGTTTTAAAAAATATAACATTTTTTTCTATTTATATTCTAAAAACAACAAAAAAATATCCAATACATCTTTAAAAAAATCGGACGTGAAGAGACATGTGACCTCTCCGGTGGTCTCCGTTGGAATGAATTCTGTGTAAGAAGTATTCAAGCGAATATCTCCTTAAATATATTATCAACACTTTTCATTAAAGAAACGTCTGACACAGCTGACATATGGCTTTTATTGAATTGATATTATTTTTTGACATCTGAACATAGATGAAGAAGAATATGGAATATGAAGTCTGGACATTTACAGGGCTAACGCAATGCCCATATTCTTCTTCATTTATGTTGAGATGTCAAAAAATAATATAAAAAATAACTCCTATAATTGGAGATAATCCAGATTTGTGAACAAGTATTTGGACACACTCAAAATGTTGTGAATCACTAGTCATTAAGTGTTCATTTTTCTTGATTTAAGACTTAAAATTTTATGAAAACATATTATTTTTACATTCTGAAAATGTCTCGAAAGAATTTGGTAAAATTGATAAAAAAATAAAAATTGAATAACCTTTGCAGAACTGGAATTCGTTTTTGTCACATTTCTAATATATGCTGAAAAGCAGTATACATCACAGCCATATGTACCATGCCTACATTATTATATAATATGTATCACAAAAAACAAAGGCATCTCCACTTCACCGGAAAAGCGTTTCAAAAGCGGCGAATTCGTATTTATCTTTGGATCGCCCTTTCTCCGCATTCTTCGAACGCAAAAGGACCATTAATTTAAAAACAAAAGTATCCACTTATCAAAGCAGAATTCTGGAGAGGGTTGTATACAAAATCATGAGATATTTTGTCCGAAACCGCAAATTTGACAAGGGCCTTGCGTATGACAGGAGCTCGTGTAGCGAGGACGCAAACCGCTGTGAAATATTGCGTGCTACTTTGAATGCTAACGCCATCTCTGGGGCGCTAAACGAAACAATCCACATAACATTGTATTGTATCATGAATGATAAGTACTCATATGTATAACATTCTCTTAATCATTCATCGTTCACAGTTATATTTTTGACAAAACGAATTAATGGCAAAAATTCATATCCTATTTAAACAAATATGAAAAATATACAAGTAAACTGGTAAATAAAACTACTACATTATTTGACATCTCAACATAGATGAAGAAAAATATGAAAGTCTGAGTATTTGCAGGACTTATGACCTGTTCTAGTGATCAATTTACAAACGCGTAACATCCATTCTACCCATGATGTAAACTGCACAACTCAAATTTATCTAAGTCGTATATATATATATATATATATATATATATATATATATATACATATATATATATATATATATATATATATATATATATATATATATATATATATATATATATATATATATATATATATATATATATATATATATATATATATATATATATATATATATATATATATATATATATATATATATATATATATATATATATATATATATATATATATATATATATATATATATATATATATATATATATATATATATATATATATAAATAAATACATAAATCCCACGACGCCTCATGTTTGAGTTCACGGATACCATCTATGTTAGATTGAGAAAGCTATTATTTAGCACAGGCCCTTTCATTTAGATGTAGGTGTGCAAAATCCTATCTGGATTATTTTACATACTGGAAGACGCCGGAAAACTATTTTGTAGTTTATAATTTGACAAGTTATTTTATTCACAACATTTTTGGGTGTATGCAAATCGTTATTCAAAAATCAGGGCTCTCTTTTTAGGAATTATAATTATTTTTTATATTGCTAGACTAAAGGCCTGGCATTTGGCTGGCCAAAGTGACCCTTCTATACACTTGTAAAACTTTCACCATTATCCCCATTATTGAACATCCATATCGCATTATTGTATTTAAGCACTATTGCTTAAGAATGATCTCTCAGAAGAATGTGCGACAAAACGATGTATGATAGATGTACGAATAGTGAAATAAGGAAGGAATGCAAAGCTGAGATAAGCATTATCGATAAAATTAAGAAAGGTGTGTTGAGATGGTTTGGACATGTAGAACGAATGAGTGATGAAAGAACGGTAAAACAAATTTATGAGGCGAATGTTAGCGGGAAAATAAGCAGAGGAAGACCGAGAAAAACATGGCACGATCAGGTATGCCAAATACTTGAAAGTGGTCAGGTTAGGAGTCGTAGTTAGTTTTTTTTTTTTGCTTAAATGTATATAAGCACTGTTGTTGGATTCTTTTCGTATGCTAGTAGTAATTTGATACATTTGGAAGTATGGCTGACGGCAGTTTTTACTGACGACCGTCATTTTTGTATAAAATTATCGTTACGAGTTTAAATTTTAAAAGCAATTGCGAATTCGCGCATTTGTCAGGGAAATTTTGAAAGCATATTTTCAAGTCTACTTACCCTAGAGACTGACGGGGGTAGGAGTTCTTAATTAAGGGAGGGGGGTGAGGTGGGAGTTGGTAGCAAGGTAAGGCAGGCACTACTTTGTAAGTTATATTGACACCTCAACATAGATGAAGAAGTTTATGGAAGTCTGGGTATCAAGGCTTACAACCATTCATAAGCGGGTTTAATTGATTGATTTATACGCGTGTAATATTATTTATAGATTTGGCGTTTAATTTGTAGAACTCCATTTTAATTTATGTATGAAATTTTAAATCAAACACTGATTTTTCGAGTCTACTAAGCTGTATTTTATTGTAAAAAAACACACACACACAATAATCAACTTTGTAACAATTGTTTCGCCTAGTTATAACATTTTCAAAAGGAATGTTATTTCTTCTGTAATATTTACCGTTGTACCCATGTTTAATAACCACAATACTCAAATTTTAAAAGGTGTATATATTCTTCAATTGACGCGTTCTTTCACATGTGAGTTCGCGTCACCATCTATGGTTGAGTTAATGAAGCTTTATTTTTATCAAATACCCTTATGAAATGTACATAAAATTCATCCTGAATTATTTTACATTCTAGGAAATGCCTGAAAACATGATTTTCAATTTTTTTATACTTACAATTTGACCACATATTTAATTATTTAAATATTTTGAGTGTGCAAAAATGGGTTTGTCCACTTAAGAGTTATATATTGACATCTTAACATAGATGAAGCAGCATATGGAAGTCTAGATATTTACAGAGCTTATGACCTATCACAGGCTAGTTTAAGTGATCACTTTATTGATACATATGATTTTTAAGTTTTACTCATCTGAACCATAGATGGTGCCGAGATCTCATTTTTTAAAGTACGTGTCAATTAAAGTATATATACAAGTTTAAATAATAAAGTTGCAGATCACGTAATCGTGGGTAGAATGTTGTATGTTACGCGTGTATAAAGTAATCACTTAAACAAGTCTATGACAGGTCGTAAGCGATGTAAATACCTATACTTCCATATTCCTCTACATCTACGTTGAGATGACAATGAAAAGAGAACAAACAAAAAAATGTAAAATAAATATATATTTATATTTTTATATATATATATATATATATATATATATATATATATATATATATATATATATATATATATATATATATATATATATATATATATATATATATATATATATATATATATATATATATATATATATATATATATATATTTATACATATATTTATATATATATATATACACATATATATTTATATATATATATATATACACATATATATTTATATATATATATATATATATATATATATATATATATATATATATATATATATATATATATATATATATATATATATATATATATATATATATATATATATATATATATATATATATATATATATTATAAAACACCCTTGACTAAATTTAATTTAATTACTGTAGATCGAATAGTTTATTTTACTTTTTTCCTTAATATCAGTTAAATATTTTTATTGTTGTTTTTTTTGCTCCTATTTCTATATCCTCTTATACCCTTAATTTATTGTTATGACAATGTACTTTGTTTGCTAGAGCTAAAATCACTCACAGTAGAGGCTTAAAAATAAAACAGATTTGTGAACAAGGATTTGGACACACTCAAAACATTATAGACTACTTCGCAGTGGCGTGCACAGAGAATTAACTAAGGTAGGCAGTAGAGGTAGGTAGTAAGGCAAGCTGGTACTACTTACTAGGGTAGGCATTAGTGGTAGGTAGGTAAGGTAAGCTGGTTCTACTAAGTAAGGTAGGGTAGGTACTAGTTGCGTCTTTACATGTCACGCAGGTAAGTTAGGATAAGCTCGGTTTCTGATCGATTTCTGCCTATATGGAACGCACGCCTTGCTTCTTAGTAAGGTAAAGTAGGCACTAATTTTCTACACATTGAATGGACTTGCCTTCCTAGAGGCAATTAAGGCCTAGACTCCTCAATCTAATTACTGTAAAATACAAATACATAAGTGGAGTGTAGCCTATACCTGTATAGGTGATCGCTAAATGCATGACCCAACCCTTTGATGTCAAAAGCACCACCGCCGATAACCCATATTTCAGGAACCGCCTGAATTTCAGGATTGCGCAGTTAAATTTCACCTCTGAAATTTGAAATCCCCCATGAATAGTTATTGTACCGGCGGAGGCTGTCACTTTGTAAAACTGAAATTGTTCGAGTGTACTTTAAATAACCAATGTTGCTGCCTCATCAACATTTTATACCATAAAACTCAATAATTGTTTTGACGCGCGTATTTGTATTTATACCTCATTAAATTCACAAGGGAATAGTACAATTTAACAGTTCACAGCTAAATTCCATGTCGTAAGCTTTGGAATGTTGTCAGATTTTCATCTTCTTTAACAAAAAGGGGAAGAAGCATATCGCTACTCCTTGCAACAACGTCGTATATCAAAAATCGTCAATTTTCAGTTGTGCATGTTTTCGGAATGCCCAAAAAATATACTATATCCCAGCAAAAGCGTCATATTTTTAACTTAATATTTACCCGCTACAGGACAGAAAGTGTTGTTTTTGCATTTTGAAGAAAAGGTATTGTTTAATTATTTTTTTTAAATATACTTTATATTTTTCAAATGGAGAAAATACTTTCAGGTTTTACCTAAAAAGATCTGTTGCACGTTAAAAAGTTCAATAAGTGGCTTGATATTTATTTTTAATACACTTAATTTTATTCTTAAACTTTAATAACGATCTCCTGAAAAATAAAGTTTTTTTTTATATTTGACGTTGTTGAAAGGAGTGAGCGATATGCGTTTAAACATCAAGTTTAAACACCTTTAAAAATTACACTCTCCTTATCATTCATCGTTCACTTTGTGTAATACCACATAAAACACTACTAAATGACAACCATCATCAGCTTTAAAGTAAAATCATAATTCCGAAAACGGTAGTCATGAAGTAGTGGTTTAGTGGTTTTACACAAAGTGAACGATGAAAGGTAAGGAAAGTTTTATATTAACATACCACAAAGTTAACAAAATATTTTTTTAAAGGTTAAAAACATTTTGAGTGTGTCCAAATACTTTTTCACAAATCTGGATTTCTTTGTGGTACGATATCTGTCCTTTGATAATATCTATTCAATTTTTTTTATTTCATTGTATTTGAAAATGATGCGGAACATGTGTTACAATGGATTTTAAGAAAAAGTGATATTTGCGAAGCAAAACTTAAATTGAAATTAAAATAAAAACGACAAATTTAGCACCTCAAAGAAATGTAAAATTTAGAACCTTTTTTCTCTCATTTTTCAAAAACAATCAGTAATCCGAACGAATAGCGAACTGGCACAGTTTTAATTTGTACCAGAAGATGAAAACAATTGTCGTTTTCGAAACTAGTCGTAAATAAAAATAAAATTCAATTAAGTGGATTATTCAAGTGTTATATTTTTAATAAAAAAAACTCGCACTGTATTTAAAAAATCATTAACGAGTAAACAAAAAAAAACATTAGTTTTAGATTTGGCGTTAAATTTGTAGAACTCCATCTAAATTTACATATTAAATTTTAAATCAAAGCCAAGTTATGGCATTTTCAAACGAATGTCGTAACAATCGTCACAATTTTTAAAAATCTTTCTTTTACAATGAAATACAACTTAGTAGAGCCAAAAAATCAGTTTAATATTTAATATATAAAAATATATTAATAATTATAATTAAATTTTAAAAAATCATTTCATAATTAGACCCTGCGACGTGTATGTACGTAGATAA
This sequence comes from Brachycentrus maculatus, assembly GCF_059751285.1. Taxonomy (NCBI): domain Eukaryota; kingdom Metazoa; phylum Arthropoda; class Insecta; order Trichoptera; family Brachycentridae; genus Brachycentrus; species Brachycentrus maculatus. The sequence goes on along the minus strand of NW_028280815.1, from coordinate 2,631,289 downwards.
TAAAAACAAGGGAACACGAATGTCTTACACAACTCGCGGGGTCCTTAAAATTCCAGCAGTGACTTACTCTTTTGAAGATAAAAGAATATCCACAAAGGAATTACGGGAAGGCGGAAGATAAATCGTTCTAGGGAAATAAATTCTAAAACTCAAAACATTTTTAATATTTCTTAATTAAAACGCGTCCTACAATGCTCCTTGCTCTGTCTTCAGTATTACTGCATTGAATGGGACTCCATTACTGGGCAGATTTAAATTTAAAATTCTGGTCCTTCGAACCGGAACTGCCAACCGAAGACAACGAAAAAAGTGTTCTTTCATCGGAACAATGATGTCGAATTTTAATTACCGAGTATTTCCAGATTTGCAAAATGGATTTAGCGATTTGAAGTGTATAAAACGAAGGGTTAAAAACCAGAAAAACATTTTTGATTCTATTAAACAATTTTGAATAAATTCGAAATCTATTATTGACATTTTAATAAAGACGAAGAAAATAATGGAAGTCTTTGTATTTACAGAGCTTGGCTGGTTTAACTGATCACTTTATACAAGTGTACCCTTGATTGACAACCACACTCAAATTTTTGGAAGCCATATATACTCGTATATCATATAATTGACACGTTCTTCCATATCGCTCACTCCTTTCAACGTCATATATCAACAAACTTGATTTTTCAGGAGATCGTTTTTCAAGTTTAAAAATATAATAAAATGGTATTTAAATAAATATCAAGCCGCTTATTGAACTTCGTACTGTGCAACATATATTTTTAGGTTAAACTTGAATGTTTTTTCTCCATTTGAAAAATATTTTGTAAATTTAAAAAAATAATTAAACAATACCTTTTCTTCAAAATGTAAAAACAGCACTTTCTGCCCTGTAGTGGAAAATATTAAGTTAAAAATATACCGCTTTTGTTGGGGTATAGTACATTTTCTGGGCATGCACAACTGAAAATTTACGATTTTCGATATATGACGTTGTTGAAAGGAGTGAGCGATATGTGAGTTCTCGATACTATCTATGGTTGGGTTGAATAAGCTTTTTATTAAGCAGAGACCCAAGAATCTTACTATTATTTCTGAGATTAACACTATGGATAAAATTAAGGACGGTGGATTGAGATGGTTCAGAGATGTGGAACGAACGAGTGAGGAAAGAGCAGTAAACAAATTTCTGGTATAGTTAGAAATAGTAGCGGAGGAAGACCAGGGAAAACTTAGCACGATCAAGTGTTTTAAATACTTGAATGTGGTCAGGTCAGGACTCTGTATAATTGGCGAGTCTATATATATGTTCATGAATGAGAAGATACATGAATGTGAAAGAGGCAAGCATGGTTTCAAACGACAGAGTTGTGTGGCGTTCTATTTTCTCTGCCTACCCCTGTGAAGCGACGTAATGGTTAATTAGTCAGTTTATGATATGTACGATGAAATAATTTGAAAAAAAAAATTACATCTCAACAACGATGAAGAAGAGCATCGAAGTCTGGGAATTTACAGGGTCTACGACCGTCATAGGATGGTTTAAGTGATCGCTTTACACACGGATAAAATTCACTAATTCTACCCATAATTGACAACCACACTATTCTAATTCTTGGAACTTCTATATTTATTGATTAAACTCGAAACACAGTCCTTGAATTCAATATATTTCACGAGAGACATCCATGGTGGGATGAGGCAAGGATTTTATCGAGAAGAAACTCTTTCATTTTTAAGTGAGGTCCGAATCCTGCATTATATTAACATACTTGAGAAACGCTAGAAAATATCATTTTTTATTTATCTTTAATTTTAGCTTATAATTTGACCAGTCAATTTAAACAATGTAAAAAATAACACCTAATTGGAGATTATTCAGATTTGTAAACAAGTATTTGGACACACACAAATGTTATGAAATAAATCAATAAACCAGACCAAGAGTCATTGAAAAATTATGAAAACTCACAAGCGGTCTATTTATCTTTTCCCTGCAAGCTTTCTGGGACAGTTGGAGCGCTATGATAGTCCCGGAATATCGATTTCCGGTCCATTCCATTAATAACGGCTGCAGCGGAGTCGGAGGAAGTTGTGATGTTCGACAAGAACTTGCAAACTAAGAGTGGAATTTCACTCAGAGATATTCTCAACTATAATCATTAGCTAAAGTAAATTCAAGAAAGTGCTTCTTTCTTCAGTTTTGTATACTACTTACCGCCGACCGACAAACCGCCTTCTTGTGTTTGATCACGAACCCAATATTGAGGACCTTATTTGTAAATCCGTAAAAAAATTAAGTCAATAAGCTTAAATAAATGAAGAAAAATTTGAATAATAAAAAATGTTTACATATTGACTCAATGATTAAAGAAAACACTTGTTTTTACCACTTGAGTTTTATTAAAGACTACATGTTTCAGAAGTTAAACTTCCATCATTCAGGTCTGTATAATAACGTTATTGTTATTATACAGACCTGAATTATGGAAGTTCTTCTGAAACATATAGTCTATAATAAAACTCAAGTGGTAAAAAACGAAGTGTTTTCTTCAATCATTGTAACATGTCTTACCACAAAGTTAATGCCGAAACAATAAATAAAATACATATTGACTATTGTCAATAGTTAAACATTTAGAGGTACTGAAATCAAGTATTGACGTCTCGACATAGATGAAGAAAAACACGAATGTTTGGTATTTACAGGGCTTACGACCCGTCATACCGTGACCACTTTATACACGTGTAACATTCAATAGTGTCTGTCATGGGTAGAAACCCATGATTGACAACCACGCTACTCAATCATTTTTTTTAAACCAGTATATGTATCATAGAATTGATACGTTCTTTCATATGTGAGTTCTCAGCACAATCTATGGTTGAGTTGGGTAAACTTTTTATTTAGCAGAGACCCGAAAAGTCTCTGTTAAAACCTTACTCCCAGAGAGCGAAAATAAATATTTGTATTTTCACACATTTTTTTTAAATATTACCCTAAACCGTAAGACTGATTTCGTTGCCTTCATATAATTAACGATCAACTCAACATTGCAATGATTTAATGTAGTGCAGTGCCCTATGCACCATTGGGTGCGGATAAAAGTTAAAAGAAAAGAAAAATTAAATCGATTTTTCTTTACAAACCATTTGCAATATCACCTTAATTGTTTATTTTTAGTCGTTTCTTCTTTTCAATAAAAAATCTTACCCTTTGACTTTTCAAAAATCTCTTAAAAAATCCTCATATTTGACATTGACTAATTATTTACAACATTTTGAGTGTGTACAAATACTCGTTCACAAATCTGGATTATCTCCAATTATAGGTGTTTTTTCGTATTATTTTTTGACATCTCATCAAAGATGAAGAAGAATATGGAATTGTGGGCATTTACGGGGCTGACGACCGTCATAGGCTGGTTTAAGTGATTACTTTACACACGTGTAACATTCACCAATTCTACTTATTATTGACAACCACACTACTCAAATTCTTGGGAGTTCTATGTATATGAACCAATTTTGAAACATTGTTCTTGAATCACTAGAACTTCACTAAAGACATGAAAAGAAATGAAAAATAAAATGGTGAGATAAAAGAAGCTTTTAATTGAGCAGAAACTCTTTTATTAGTATGTGAGGTATGAATCCTGGATTATAATCACACACATGAGAAACGCCAGAAAATATCATTTTCATTTTTACCATTTTAAGCTTATAATTTGACCAGATAATTTATTTACAACATTTGTAGTGTGTCCAAATACTTGACTAATTATACTAAATTCGCTAAAGTACAACATCTTCATGGCGTACAAAAGGTTTAGCATCCTCAACTTTCCCTGTGGAGGCATGATAATGCCATAGCTGTTAAGGGAGTGTACTCGTACAAGTTTGTGTTTACACAGCGCCGCCCTATCGGCTAAGTTCGGAAGCTCCAAGTAGCCTAGTAGCTAGTGGCGGAACTTCTCTCCACGTGAGCACAGATACGATGTTATGTGCATTGTTATTTATTATTAATGGATACAACGTGGTAAGACAATGCCTGTACACAAGTGTACAAGGGTAAGATGCATTTTACATGTTAGAATATCGGTTGTAAAATTACATTTTACTCACTGTTATGTTTTTAAACGTTCGGCATATTTTCAGTAATGCATAAAGAGTACCATATACTTTGCATATCGCTCACTCTTTTCAACAACGTCATATATCAAATATCTTTAATTTTCAGTTGTACATGTTTTCGGAATGCCCAGAAAATGTACTTTGTCCCAGCAAAAGCGGCATATTTTAAACTAATATTTACCCGCTACAGGGTAAAAACTGTTGTTTTTGCATTTTGAAGAAAAGTTATTGTTTAATTATTTTTTGAAATATACTTATATTTTTCAAATGGAGAAAAAACATTCAAGTTTCACCTAAAAAGATCTGTTGCACGTTAAAAAGTTCAATAAGTGGCTTGATATTTATTTTTGATACATTGTATTGTAGAAAGTGTTGTGTTTGCATTTTGAAGAAAAGGTATTGTTTAATTAATTTTTGAAATAAACTTAATATTTTTCAAATGGAGAAAAAACATTCAGGTTTTACCTAAAAAGATCTGTTGCATAGTAAGAAATTCAATAAGTGGCTTGATACTTATTTTTAATACATTGTATTATATTTTCAAACTTTAAAAACGATCTCCTGAAAAATCAATTTTTTATTTATGACGTTGTTGAAAGGAGTGAGCGACATGTGGACTTAAAGTTGATATTTTCCAAATCTGTCGTGAACACACGTACAGTGAATCTACAGTTATATTATCTCTAGTTGTTATGTTGTTTAACTAAATATAAATCAGAGGTAAAATAAATATGAATTAAAATAAAATAAATATATATAAATATATGTAGTATAAGTTAATATAAATAAAGCAAAATAAATATGAACATTAATAAAATAAATATGAATATAAATAAATCAGAGGTAAAATAAATATGAAAGAGTAAATAAATGCAATTTAAAATACGTCTCCTCATTTTTGTTATTTTTTCTTCTATTTTTGCATTGAGTTCAGCAGCTGCGCTGACCACTGGGATATTACGGTTAAGTCCTTGATTTACGAGTATCTTCGCTTTAACGTATTAAGCAGGTAAAAATAATTTAAAATACGCTAATCCCCTCGAGGATCCCGGGTAAAATACGGGATATTTGCTCAAAGCAAGGGGGATTACCGGGTTAAAAAATCCCGGAAGTCCTGTTTGCATTAGCTATGTCCTTATTAATTCCGTGTTTGTGCCGGAACAAACAATTTACAAGAAACACTTTCTTGCGATGATAAAAAATTCAACTTTAATAATATCACAACGATGAAAAAGGAACGATCTCGGTTGAAAAAACAGTTGATATACATTTGCACACACACACACATACATGTGTATATATATACAAATATACATATATGTACTATATATATATATATATATATATATATATATATATATATATATATATATATATATATATATATATATATATATATATATATATATATATATTTATATATATATATATATATATATATATATATATATATATATATATATATATATATATATATATATATATATATATATATATATATATATATATATATATATATATATATATATATATATATATATATATATATATATATATATATATATATATAAATATATATATATATATATATATATATATATATATATATATATATATATAAATATATATAAATATATATATATATATATATATATATATATATATATATATATATATATATATATATATATATATATATTTATATATATTTATATATATATATATATATATATATATATATATATATATATATCCTGTTTGCATTAGCTATGTCCTTATTAATTCCGTGTTTGTGCCGGAACAAACAATTTACAAGAAACACTTTCTTGCGATGATAAAAAATTCAACTTTAATAATATCACAACGATGAAAAAGGAACGATCTCGGTTGAAAAAACAGTTGATATACATTTGCACACACACACACATACATGTGTATATATATACAAATATACATATATGTACTATATATATATATATATATATATATATATATATATATATATATATATATATATATATATATATATATATATATATATATATATATATATATATATATATATATATATATATATATATATATATATATATATATATATATATATATATATATATATATATACATATATATATATATATATATATATATATATATATATATATATATATATATATTTATATATATATATATATATATATATATATATATATATATATATATATATATATATATATATAAATATATATATATATATATATATATATATATATATTATATATATATATATATATATATATATATAAATATATATAAATATATATATATATATATATATATATATATATATATATATATATATATATATATATATATATATATATATATATATATATATTTATATATATTTATATATATATATATATATATATATATATATATATATATATATATATATATATTATATATATATATATATATATATATATATATATATATATATATATATATATATAGACTGAGCCACGCGTTACTGTGGCTCAGTCAGGTAAAATGGAAATGAAAGGAAGAATTAAAAATCACACATTTCTAATGCAATAGTTTCACAATGATTGTGAACCGATAAAAATATTAAAAATTGATGAAACAAAAATGTCAATGACAGCAGCTGTCAAGAAGCACGCCGTCCACTTATGATTTGCTTATGATGCTCTTCCGTTCAACAGATGGCGCTGCCTTTGCGGTAAAAAAGAGCTATTAAAAAAAAACATCATTGTATCTGTCCCAAGACAAAAACCCCTATAACATTTAAGCGCGTATTCGAATGACATTGAGATTTTAAACAAACTAAAACTAACTTTTTATGTACATAGATATAACTTTAACTAGCGCTCCTTCGGCGCGGAAAAGCACAATAAAAAGAAGAAGAAGTATGCTTGATATTTCGCAGTAAGGATATCTGAGCCATTGGCTGTAGACGTTAAAATGATTTGTCCCCAGTTCTTTTTCATAATTCCCCCTGAGGACTAATTAATCCTGTGTCCTTTGTCGTTATTGTTTCCTTTATTAATTCCTGTTAATCAAAACACGAGCTGAACAAAGGACCCTCCCGAAACTTGGGGAATTAATGTAACATTTTTTCAAACTTTGTTTTCACTCAAATGATTCATTAACGCTGCTAACTTCACTTCTCTAAGTATTGAAAAGTTATTTCTTGTTTAAGTAAATTTATTCGAGCGTCGCGTTGATAAATCAACGATTCGATAAAATTATTTAAATTCTCATTGTATCGAAATCGCTTCGAAGAATCCAAGAATATTCTAGATACTTTTTATTAATCGATTGTTATTACAATTATTCAACTAAATTTGGAATAAAGTGTATAGATAGTTTACCATTTGGATGTTGAAACATGTTGACAAATATGTCTTTCTCTACAGCTTAAAACTGTTTAAGTCGAAAGTTAAAAATTGAAAAAAGTTAACAGCTTTCGACTGACAACTACGTATTACTCTGAGGTAGTATTTTACCCTTGAGGTAGTATTTTACGAAAATGGCGTTATATATAACTTTAAGATTTTACAATACCAAAATGCAATTTCAAGCAATTCCAACAGAATTTTGAAAATTTGGGAACCAAGTAATTCAATAACCTTCCTACAGATATAAAATACAATTTAAAACGTTAAAATGCCCAAAGATTAATAAAATGAATTTTATATACGTTAATATAAGAAAAGGAAAAAAAAACACAGAAAATAATTGTACTAAAAATTAATTAATAATAATAAAAACCCTCGATCGTTTACACATGAAGGAAAGGCGATCAGCCATCCGCTTCAGGTACCACTCCAGGGTAATATTGAATAAATATTACAGTGAAAAAATCACTTATATTTATTTGACCCCCCCTGGGAATCGAACCCGGGACCTCCAGAACGGTAGCCGAGCGTGCTGACCATTACACTACGGAGGCGACTAAAAATTAATTATATTACCAACAAACATAATTTTAAAATAATAACTGTAAGTCCCTCTAAGCATAAGATCTTGGACTCTTTTTTGAGAGACTTTATTGAGAGAACTGCGTTTTAAATTTTAATATTGTAAAAGTAGAAATATCTAGAAAATGAATTGAAATTATTTAAAAAAAAAACTATTGTAACCATATTAGATAATAAAAAATAAATATAACGGACTTTCGGCTTTAATGGACACCCCTCCCCTCAATTAGTCCATCATACCGAGGTTTTTCTGCACGCCAAAAATTAAAATCAAATAGACCAGTGCTCCACAAGCGGAGTGCCGTGGCACACTGGTGTACCGAGAGCCGGATACAGGTGTGCCGCGATCAAATTAAATGGATACAACATTTACAATTTTTCATGATGTATTTAATACACGATGACAAATTATTTTTCATAATATGACAATATTGTCTCTTTTTCAAAATGTAGTATGTAATAATTCTCTCTCTCTAAACCCTTATCCGGACCCCAATAGTGCATAGGGCACTGCATCATAGGCCAGGGTAGTATTGAATAAATATTAGACTGAAGAAATCATTTATATTTTATTGCCCCCCCCCCCTGGAAATCGAACTCGGGACCTTCAGAACGGTAGCTGAGCGTGCTGACCATTACACTACGGAGGCGGATAATAATTACTACAATAATATAATTTTTCATTGGTCTATATTCGTTTGCCGCGGAATACTAGGAAAAATATTAATGTGTCGTAGGCAAGAAATGTTTTTATTTTTGCGAGAAAAGGTTGCAGAGCGCTGAAATAGACGACAATCTTAGGATGTTATAATGTTATATATTAATTCTAAAGTAAGCTAATTCTAGCAACAGAGTCGCAGATAATGGATACTACTTCCTTCTTCATCCCGAGCAAATGAATATTAATAGAATTAATTAAATCATCTCGCAGAACGTTGCAAAATAAATGTATGCCGTTTTGACTAGGAACAGAGCACATGAAACGCCTTGGGCGTAATGTGATTCATACATTATCCGATCCGAGGGTGCCGCAGGGGAGGCGTCTCGTTCCTCTTCCATTTCATTCTGGTTTGCGTTTATGGTAGCGAATTGATATTTTAGGCGTACTATATCTTGTTTTCAATAATTATCAGTACACAATCGTAACGATTCTCGGTTTTAATTATCTTGTTTTACTAACTATCGAGACTTCACAAGGGATATCAATCCGACCAAGACCGACTTAGGTACTCATCTAGTAAAATATTATTATCTACGTTGCGCGATAGTGAATAAAATTACATTTTGGCAACTTAACATAGATGGACAAGCATATGGAAGGCTGATTTAAGTAATCGCTAATTTATTGATTGATTTATGATTATGTTATCCGTGATACTACCCTTAATTTTTTGGAACCTGTATAAAAAATATTCTATAAATCACTCGTCCTTCTTGTGCGTGTTCTCAGCAGCTTCTATGGTTGATTTGTTTTTTTTTTTTATTAGCAGAGACCTCTATTGTATATGTATGCAAGATCCCTCTTGGATTATTTCACAGCTTAAAATAATAAAAAAATGCACAACATTTTTGGTGTGTTCAAATTCTTGTTCACAAATCTGGGTTTTTCCACTTAGGAGTTATTTATTTAATTTTTTTGACACTACAACATCGACGATGATGAATTTGGAAGTCAGAGTATTATTTATTGGGGTTATGACTTGTCATATGCTAGTTTAAGCGATCAAGTGCTGAATAAAAACTTTCTTAAATCAGCGATATCAAATATAAAACGACGTGAGAATAATATGATATATGTAATAAAATGAGTAGTGTTTTTGTCAATCAAAAGTTGAATGGTGAATATTACACGTGTGTAAAATGGCCACTTAACCAGCCTATGACAGGCTTTTCTTCTTGATCTAGGTTGAGAAGTCAAAATGTAACAAAAATAAATGTATAAATGTATTAAAATAATAGTTTTGCTATTTTTACTTAAGCCAATTTTAAAATAATAGACGAATATGTTGGAAAAGCTGGTATAGTATACCCATTTATTTGGAATAATGCATTTCCAACCACAGTATTGGTTTAATATTTACTAAGACAACATACTGCCGGCAGCGGATGGAGGATGCTACTCGCTATTCGCTATTCGCTACTCGCTGCTCGCTACTCGCTACTGCTACTCGCGAGTGAATATAGGTCCCTGAACCAATATTGATTCACCGGCCCTGATTTCTCATCAGTAGATTCTAGAAAGAAAAGTAATTGATTTTATGTTTACTCTGTGAAATGGAGGGAAAAGCATGGATTTAAAAACGGGAGCAGGGCTCTAATTTGCTCGGAGTGGATTTACAGCCCGCATTTAATGGCCCTGTAATAATGTACAATTTTTTTAGTATAATTTATTTCCATATAAAAAAAATAAAAAAAAATTATTCATGTTTTACCTGGTAAAAACCTCTATTTCTTCAAATCTATTGCGACACGTATTTTGATGCATTCCGCATACGGTGTTCGAAAATGATCCGGAATGCATCGAAACGCGTGTCACAATAGATTTAAAGAAAACGTGGTATTTACCAAGTAAAATGAAAATTAAAAATGGATAATTCTTCAAAAATGGATCAATGATTATATTAATGAAATTATTTACTGAAATATTTTTTTTAACTTCTTGTACAAAACAAACTTATGTACATTAGTGGGATTTTCGCTAAGAAGCAATATCTTCCAACCAGCCGAAAAAAGTCTAACGACAAAGGTACGATTGTTCGTAAAAAAGCTGTCTAAAATTAGTGGATGCATGGTGTAAAGAAAAAAAGAAATATATATCAACTGCAGTATGAATCATAATAAAATTACTATTCCGCACATTTATGCAACTGTAAGATTGATAAAAAATACGGCAAAGAAAATGGAGTGAGATCATCCGTAACATATAGCGAAAAAACTTCATCGTATGAAAATACAGAGCCTTGAGAACGTAATCGTAATAAAACATCCAGGGCCACAGCGTCATCAAACCAAAACACCCAGCACCAAAACGTCATTTATTGTTATTATTTTTTAAGGAAATAACACGCAAAGCGTTCATTTTAGATTCTCTTCTGCAGGTAGGATTGTAAGGATAGGGAAGGTAAATGTGAAAAATACACCAAAAACACCCAGACTAATTGAAAATCATAAAACCAGAACATCCAACGTCAAAATTTGATGAATAGTTGACAAACGATCTTATCCACTATTTACGAGAAATACGTTCTAAAAATTCTGAACATATTTTAAAACCAGATATTATTATCGTTATCCAAACATATGAGATAAATATTTCGATTGCTTATTTAGTATTACTTTCTTTCAGAAACGGCAATGCTCCTGCCAGCATCCTTATCACAAAGCAGAAGGATCAACGAGACAGAAGACATAAGGAAAAATCTTCGTATGAGGAATCCCGAAGACCCTGAATTGACCCCAAACAAGGAGTAAGTCTTTACTAATTTTTCCAAACATTTCTATAATATAATATATTTAATCGTGGTAGAGATTTGGTGTACAATCCTATCCTTTCCTGTTACTAAATGCACCCTGTTTTTACATTTAAGGGATGAATTTAAGATATAGAACAAATAAACGATAAAAAATTAATACATTATATAAGGCGAACTAGTAAGAAATTAAAGCACAAAAATCAAGGAAAAATTGGGCAATTTAGTACTTCTAATATTTAGGCGTTGACAGATCAGGACTCGAATAATCTGTGGGTATGGTAATGTAGAAGAGGCTGATAAAATTTCCAAAGATAGAGTGGTGTGGAGTTCCAAACATGCTAAAAATATGTGCATTGCAGGGTTAAAACTAGGTTCAAATTATAACAACCAACATTCATAATTGAACCCTTTTAAAGATGATGAAAACTCAAATATTTAACACCTTATTTATATGATAAATAGGTACCTAATTACGATGATGAAATTATTAATATTTATCAACTAATTTAGAGATGATACCCTTTGTTGAGCCCTACACTTGCTACAGAGCTAGGATCCCATATGCCTTAACTATGGAGTATATTGTCAGATATACACAAACAATTTTAACATTGCATCTTCATCTTCTTCTTCTTCTTCTTCTTCTTCTTCTTCGACTGCTTGGTGTAGGTCTTGTGACCTGTTTTTAAGTTGATTACGTTGATTATGATCGACGTTCTAAGGGCACAATTCTTAAATTTAAGCTTTGTTTCAAGATTTTTTTATTTAATTTTTACTTGGCAAATACCAATATTTCTTCAAATCCACTGTGACTCGTATTTCGATGTATTTAACATCATTATCGAACACTGTATATGAAACTTATTGTAAATTTTAGTGTTTGTACCCTTGGAACGTTGAAGGGTGAGGAAACACGTGTCAAAATAGATTTTAATATGGTATTTATCAAGTAAACTTTTAACGAAAAATGGTTGGATATAACAAATCACATAAGGTGTTTGATGATTATATGGAATGCATCGAAACACGTGTCACAATCTATTAATAGAAAAAGTGGTGTTTACCAAGTAAAAATCTATCTTAATAAAAAAGTATGTTAACAACATTGAGTCTGTCTAAAAAATTGGATCATATATATAGAACGTCCAAGAATTTGAGTAGTGTGGTTGTCAATCATGGGTAGAATTGGTAAATGTTACACATGTGTAAAGGGATCACATAAACCAGCTTATGACGGTCGTAAGCCCCGTAAATGCCCAGACTTCCATATTCTTCTTCATCTATGTTGAGATGTCAAAAATAATATACAAAATGTTTTTTTTTATTTACTTCATGCACAGAAAATAAATAAGCACATTGGAAGGCTTATTGCTAAAAATCAATATCTTCCAACCAACCAAAAATAGACTAGTGATATTGATCAAAACGTTTGATACCATATATAACTGTTTGCAATCAGAGGGTAGATAGTACTTGAACATAAATTATAAATAAACATATAAAAAACATAAATCACAAAAGATAATAATAAGGAGGGCAAAGAAAAAAGAAAGTTTAAGGAAGGAGGTAGAGGGAAAAACTAAGGGAGGATGTTTGATGGACAGTTAAGATTCTAATGATAAATAGTAATGTCACTCAAAAGTTATTAGACAAGGTGAATTTGTTTGCGTGGAGAGGTAATTCATTCCATAGTCTGGCCGCTTGGACAGAGAAGGAATTACTAAAGAATGATGTGTTATGGCGAGGAATGGAAAATGCTCTTTCTTGGGAAGAATGAACACTTTCCATTCACAAAATATGCCTTTCGAGAATCACTTAAATCTCGATTAATTTTCCTCTAATTAAAACTTCAATCACGTCGAACTTGTCTATTGTTAAAGTAATTATTTTCTGAATTGATTTAAAGTTCCTTCCGTCGTGAATTTACATCAATCACTTAACCTCACTTAACTCCCATTTCATTTTAGTTTCAAGTCCTAATTCACGTCGCCGATTTCGGATCGTATAAAACAATATTAATTCCTATGTGTAAGGTGATTATACCACTTCGGCGATTTTAACTCTTACTAAGTAAACACGTAATTTGATTTACTTAAAAGGATTTATGTACTGGAATATTTGGGAAATACTTTAGAGATGAGAGTATTTTATATATGTATTATATCAACCCTCCCTTCCCAGTGTTGTGTACCTTGTACACGTTGCTTCTAATAACCATAGTATCTCTTTAAATAAAATAAATACAAGGCTAAGATTTCAGGTTTTACTCCATAACATATTTACGCGTTGATTTAAAAAATAATATTAATAATAATCAGAATTTATCGGGTACATCGGAGGTATTTTGTGAATATCGGAAACAAATTCGCGTATAAACAGCGCGTGAAGAGTGTGCGGGAAGCGCGACAATATTCGCATTTCACTGTGCAAGTGCGAGGAGCTCATAGCTCAATGTTCTCAGTCTTCCTCAGGCTAGCAGCAGTTGGCAGTAGCTCTTGGGCTTGCAACTAGAGCCAGATGGTTTTTCAATGTTTTCACCAAATAAATCTAAATTATTATAATTTTTAACTTCATTTATAATTAATTTAGGGGATTAGCTATGAATGACCATACTTTTCCGATTTAAAATCGTCAATTTTTTATCGTGTAGCGACTACCCAGCACCAGAACGCGCGTTTTTATTTTAGCACCGTTAGGGAAAGGTTAACCAACAACTGTATTGATGAGTTCGTTTATTAATAAACTCAATCTCGATACATCATTGTACACTTACCGGAATTAAACATTTATTTGATTATAAGGTCTATTCTGCAAGCTTTTAAAACAAAGCGCATAAAGGTAAAAATAAACCTTATTTATATATATTGTATATATATATATATATATATATATATATATATATATATATATATATATTTAAATATATATATATATATATATATATATATATATATATATATATTTTTTTTTTTTTTTTTTTTAATTTTGGCATCTCAACAGAGACTAAGAAGAACGTGGAAATCTAGGTCAGGGCTTACGACCCGTCATAGGTTGGTTTAAGTGATAGATTTATACACGTGTCCACCATGCTACCCATGATTGACAACCAGTGTGGTTGTTATTATTTTAAACCAATTATTTTAGAACTAATGTAAGTGCTTTATTTTTGTCCTGATTTGACATCTCTAATGGTGTTAAACAGGCATGTGTAATGTCACCGTGGTTGTTTAATCTGTACATGGATGTGGAACAGGCGAGGATTTTATCGCAAAAACAGATAGTGTGGCGTTCTATTCTCTCTGCCTTTATTTAGTGATATGGTATAATTCTGATAAGCCATGTAAATACTTAATGGGGGTCAGATTAATAATGAGCGGATAAGTATGAGGAGATGCTTAAATATGGAAGAGGCAAAGATTGTTTGTAGGAATAGATTGGTGTGGCGTTGTATTATTTCTGCCTACATCTGCGGCGAAGTGCGTGATGGTTAGTTAGTATGTTTAAAAAAATTAATTGAAGTCGTATAACCCTTGACTTGTATAACACTTGAGCCGTATAACACTTGTCTTTGTTAATTTAAGGGACGGTATAAAATATGAAGATTTATCTTCGGTTAAACAAATAAACTTGCCACATTTTCGATTCGACGATTCCATTTATCGAGCAGATAAAAGTGACCGTGATAGAGATATTTAGACTGGCCTGTGTTCTTTTTTCCTTGGACATAATAAATGTAGGGATCCCATACTGAACTCATACGCCAAAAAACGAATCCTTAATTTTTTTTTAATTTTAGAAAATCCATCAATGTTAACAAAAAGTCAATTATTTTGAATGACTCAAATTCAAAACTTTCCATTTGAGTATAATGTATAACTATTTGTTTACACCTTCAAAAATTTTAAATTAAGAAAAAACGAATAAGCTGTTTTTTTTTATGTAAAACATATCATAATCAACAAAAAAGGAGAAAAAAGTCCCTCTCCAAGCACAAGAGCTCAGTTTCTTTTTTGAAGAGTCTCAGTGCAACTAAAATTTTAAGATTGTATTAAGTACAAATGTATAGAAGTTGTATTAAATTGTATAAAAAATGTAACTTAAAAAAAAGTTAAAAATTAATGAAATGAAAGACAATTAATTGACAACATTTTGAGTGTGTCCAAATACCTGTGCACTAAATCTGGGTTTCAACTGATTTGAGAACAAGTATTTAGAAAAACTCAAAATGATATGAATAAAATAACTGGTAAAAGCTGCATAAAACTGAAAAATCATATTTTCAGGCGTTTTCCAGTATGTTAAATAATCTGGTTAGGATCTTCCATACATCTGAATGAAAGGATTTCTGCTAAATAAACGTAGGAGTTCCAAAAATTTTAAGTAGTTTGGTTGTCATTCATGGGTAGAATGGTGAATGTTGCGAGTTTGTAAAGTGATCACTACCCAAACCCTGTAGGTCTGGCCCTGTAAATACACAGACTTCCGTGTTCTTTCTTGAATGTTTTTCGCAAATACTTTGTGGCACATTGTGGTACATGTTAAACCCTGATTATGACAAGGTTCTTGTCGAAGCCGGTTGGAGAAAAAATGTACCAATTAGAAAGTGGTTAATTTATTTTATAAAGTTCCATATTCTTCTTCATCTATGTTGAGATGAAGAATGAGAATATGTTGTTATGTCCCGATCACACGTCCTTGGTACTAATCCACCTATTCAGCGCGTAGTACATTAGTAAGACGCCGAGAATAATAGGCCACCTTCTTTATCTTGTTCATAAATCTTGTCTCGCCCTGCATTCTTCTCTAATCTCCTCATTTCTCACACGATCAAGTAACGGATTTCCGCCCAATTTCCGTAATGAAGTCACTTCCGTTACGCCGAGCATACTCTCGCTCTCCCATAGCCATTTGCAAGAACGCATTAAAAGTACACTAAACGTGCTAAATTCTTTCTCAGCTGAATCTGCTCTTGGCTGATTCATTCGCATACTTATCGCGAGTGCCTTTGCTTAATTTTCTAATATGAAAAATAAGGTAACAAAATAAAAAATAAGTGTCAATTTTATGTTGATTTTTTTAAAATCTTTAAATGATATATACGCCTTATTTCGTCGTTCCTCGCAAATACTTATTATTATTCTTTTTATTATTTAAACTTCATGTAAACAAAAGAAAAAAGTGCATTGGCGGGCTTATTGCTTAAAAGCTATATCTTCAAACTAACCAAAAACAGACTAGTGATATTGGTCAAAAGGTTTGATATCATATATAGCTGTTTGCAATCAGAGGGTAGACAGTGCTTGGACATTGAAATAAATTTTTTTTTTTTTTTTTTTTTTTATTTATTTCTTAAGTTAGCTTATATTAAAACTAATATAAACTATTATATACATTTACATCATCTTTATATATTTACATTTCCTTACAGTAACTTAGACATTTATTTTTAAATTCTTTCAGTCACTTTTCATTCTTCAATTAACTTTTTATAAATTATAAGTTGATGATAATGAGGATGGCAAGGGAAAAGGGAGTTTAGGGAAGGAGGTAGAGGGAAAAACTAGGGGAGGAGGTTTGATGAACAGTAATGCCTCGGATGTTTCTTAAAAGTTATTAGAGAAGGTGCATTTGTTTACGCGGAGAGGTAATTCATTCCATAGTCTGGCCGCTTGGACAGAGAAGGAATTACTGAAGGATGATGTGTTATGGAGAGGAATGAAATGTGTTCTTTCTTGGGAAGAACGAAGTGAGAGACCACTTATCGTAGACATTTATTCTCGAAACTGTGTATACAGCTATTTAAGGCCTTTGCAAAGTGCAGTTTTTCAAAGCTGTGTACGATAATATAATTGATACGGGCATTTTATAGGCACCACTTAAGCCATCCAACGACATTTCGTAAGCCTTGTAAATCCCCTGACTTCGATATTCTCTCATATGAAGGGATACTTCGCCTATATTGACTATATAGGGATACTCGACTTCTTCAAAAGAAGTCGTTACATAAGTCGGTTCTTGGATTTGATCGTTTACAAGCTAATCACGCCAATCAATGAACAAATTTAGTTATGAATTTCATATTTCTAGCTCCTAAAAATATTTTATACTGTATCAGACACTGAATTATTTACCCTTCGGATATGTCAATATTATAGGTGCCTCAACTTGATACGAAACATCAATCGTTATTTTTATATGAAAGAAGATGGAAGCGGCTTACGACCTGGCATTTGGAAGCTCTGAGATGCTGAAACTTCCATTTTCTCTCATATAAAAAGAACAAAAGATGTGTCATATCAAGATGAGACACCTATAATGATTATTTATAATATATTTGACAATTTATCATCAAAAAATTAACCGGAAACAAACATAAACCGAGAAAGCAACGAATACCATTCCGATGTAGTAACCGAATCATTAAAAAAAGGACTCATTAGTCACATCTTTAATCTATATTATATCTTGATTTCCTATTTGCTGTACGTGAATTCCATTCACTGCCGGGTATACGACCGGCTGAAATAATTTCTAATTTTCTCCATTGTTGAAATAATTATACCCTTATTAATCATAAAGGGTGGGTTAGGAGGTAAAATTTCCGAAATAAAGGTCGCAAGTTTTCATTATCTACGTTCCCGAGTTTACATCGCAGTGGGTTGTCATTTAATTAGTTGGGAAATGTGTGAAGAAGAATAATGAATGACACAGACGCAAGCGGTAGTACTCGTATACCATAGGGTGTTTTTTTAGAGAACTGTTTCTACAGACTGTCAATTGGAAAGTTGACAGTTGATTAGTAGTACAGTTTACCATTACACCATGAATAGACTGAACAGAACGAGGACGGCCGAAAAGACTTGGCACGATCAGATCAATCAGAACCTTTCTGGTGGTATCAAAAATCTGCGTAATCGGAGGGCATGTATGACTAAATAGATGTGTGAATGTGAAGGAAGCTAGGAGTGTATGTCAGGACAGTAGAGTGTGGCATCCCATCTTCTCTGCCTAGCCCTTGGGTGAAATAGTGTGATGGTAGTAGTATAGGGTTTTTTTTTGGTTTTTAAACTGTCAAAATTATTTCTACAGACTGTCAATTTGACAGTTGACAGTTGATTTGTAGTCCGTTTAGTAGTGTAATACGTTTTGTCATTTCACTATGAATAGACTGAATGTCCATTATGCGCGTCGTAGGTTCGTGAATGGACCGAAAACAATATTCAGCTTGATCCTCTTTTTCAACGCAAAATTTTGGTCACCGATGAGTTAAATGGCTATGTCAATAACCAGAATTGAATTTATAGTGAAGAAAACTCAGAAACCTTTCTCGACACGCCCTTACATCCAAAAAAAGTCACTGTTTGGTGTGCTTCATGGGCAGGTGGAATCATTGGCCCATATTTTTCAAAGACTTTGTCAGTCAGAATATTACGGTCAAGCGCCACAGAACCATGTTCGTACCTCAGTTGGATGGCATTGATGTGACAGAGCTGTGGTTTCAACAAGATGACGCAACATACTACACGGCGGGTGTCGCTATAAATTTATTGCGGAAAATATGAATTTGTATACCTCTTTAGAAATCACCCTATATAACGTATACATTACACTTTATATCTACAGGATATTACTGTCTGCCTGACTATGGAACCAAGTTGCAAGGGTTGGAAATTACACACCAGAACTAATTGCCGAACGTAACGAAGAAGGGATGATTTATTTAATCATTTTTACTGAAACTTCAACCATTATTACTTCATGCATATAATATAATAAAAATTCAAATATTTTAAGTGTTCAAATATTTTCTCACAAAAACTGGATTTGAATCTACTTCTTGAGATACAACAATTGGTAAATGTGAGCTATTTATATCAAAATTTATTAATTGATATTTCATCATAAATTAAAGATAATCGATTTTAATAAAGATATGAAAATTTTTATAATATTCAAATTACTAAACCCTTATTTGTTTGAAAACAATAAAAAAAATCATCTCAATGTAGATGAAAAATAATACGGAAGTCATCGAAAAATAATACGGTAGTCATTGTAGTCAAGTAAATGTATTTGCATGGCTTACAACTTATCATAGGCTGGTTAAGTGATCACACTTGTAACATTCATCATTCTACACATGATTGTCAACCAAACTAAAATAAATGTAAGTTATCCATATATGATCAATCTCATGACGTTACATGATTTAGTTCAAAACAGCCATCTATGATAAGATTTAGAAAGGTTTTATTTAGCAGAGTCCCGTACGCCAGTATAACAAGTCGTAACGCCTGTAAATACCCAGGCTTCTATATTCTACTTCATATTAACATATTGAGATGTCAAAAATTCAAAGTACATCCCAGGTGGAGAAACCCAGATTTGTGAACAAACATTTGGACACACTAAAAATAATCGGAATAGATTTTTTTTCAGAAAAATTAATTCGGTGTTAATTTTATACATTATTCAAATAAAAATATAAAAAAAAATGTCGGAAAAATTAAAAAAAATGAATATTTTTCGCATATCAATTTTGGAATATTTTTACATTTTTATTTCATCCGGAATTAATTAAGGTCTGAGAGGGTTAAGCCACAATGTGTTACGTACTGCATGAATGGTAGCCGTATTTGCATACTCTCCGATCAACCCGTTCAAATCACCCCCCAAAATCCGCCTGCGTCCAAGTAACGCCCGAGTAACTCTGTTTGGAACACACCCTGTATATTGATACACATCTGGCTATATAACATACCTGTATGTATGTAATCTAAGTATGCACATAGAAACATGTATTCAATTAATATATGGATCCATCCTATGTTAACTTTAAATTTTAAGGCGCTTATTCAAAAGCCCGCAATTCAATTAAACCCTGATAACATTTAACGTAATTGAACTTTTAAAAAAATTTTTTTTTCAAAATCAATCAGTATATGGTTTTGAAAAAACAGTTTTTGAAAGGTAAAGCGATAAGAAAAAAATATAATAATTATTATTTTTTTAAATTTTACTATCGCTCACTCCTTTCAAGAACGTGATAAATCAAAAATCGACAATTTTCAGTTGTGCATGTTTTCGGAATGCCCAGATAATATACTTTATCCTAGCAAAAGAGGCATATTTTTAAGTTAATATGTATCCGCTACAGGACAGAAAATTTTGTTTTTGCATTTTGAAGAAAAGGTTTTGTTAAATTATTTTTTTAAATACACTTAATATTTTTAAAATGGAGAAAAAACCTCCAGGTTTTACCTAAAAAGATCTGTTGCACAGTAAAAAGTTCAATAAGTGGCTTGATATTTATTTTTAATACATTGTGTTATATTTTGAACTTTAAAAACGGTCTCCTGAAAAATCAAGTTTTTTGATTTATGACGTTCTTGAAAGGAGTGAGCGACATGAGAATACAGTGGGTGAGAGACTTATTAATATTTTTGCATAGACTTTTCGATACAAGACCAACTGACGATTTAGAAACATAATTATGGTATCGTATTTTCGTAAATACAAAGATAAATTCAACTATACCTAAAATTTAAATAAAATATTGCTCACCCCAAATTTCCAGCAAACGTTTCAAACATGTAACTGTGACATCAGGAAAAAGCGTTGAAAACGAATAAAATTCTTCGTACTCGTATATTATATCACACACCCAGAAAAATAACCGACATATAGCGAATTCACGAATTATTTACACTTCACATGTCTCTTACCAACACTCAATAGTGCATAGGGCACTGCATCGTATAATACACCAGTATTTTAAACAAAAAGTACAAAAAAAGCGATCCGTCTTGAATCAGAACTACGGCAAGGGTTATTAAATATGGGTAAATTAAACACACGCCGGGATCACGTAACGCAGTCAAACGCGCTAATCACTACACTACCGACACGAATTTGAAATTGTTGAAGAATTACGGTCATATAACTAAATATAATTAATATTTTGACTGTGTAATGTAATGAATGACAAACGAAATGAAACCACAGCCTTCGAGAAACTTACCTATATTCAACTGCGCGCACGTTCACAAAGGTGACAATAATTTTGTTACAAATTTAGAACAAACAAAGAACAAAATATTGAAAAAACAACAATTTAACAGTGCCTCCTATATAAATTCCGATCGCAATTTTTTATAATTTTTACTTCACTACATAATGCAAGAAAAATTAATCTTAAAAATGTATAAAACAATATTTCGTGCGTGTCTAAATATTTATCTACAAATTTGGATTTTGTCCACTCGATAATTATTTTGATATTGATATCTTTTACTTATTTATTTTTACTTCGTATATAGAAAAAAATGTACATTGCCAGGCTTATTGCTAAGTAGCAATATCTTCCAACCAACCAAAATAGATAAAGAAGATCTCAACATAGATAAAGAAGTACGTAGAAGTCTGGGCATGTGCAGGAATTACGACCTGTCAAAAGCTAGTTTAAGTGATCACTTTATACACTGTAACATTCACTATTTTACCTATAATTGACAACCATACTACTCAAATTTATGAAATTGTCATTTTGAAAAAAATCATTTTTTTAAATGCTAGTCTTCGGCACCATCTATCGTTGAGTTCAGTTAGTTTTGTTTTTATTTTTCAGACCTTCATGAAATGTATGTAAGATTATTTCCGAATTATTTTATATACTAAGAGACTTGAAATTTTTATTAAACTTATATTTTGGCTAGTTATTATTTTATGGACAATATTTTGAGTATGTCCTAAGCTCTTTTCACAGATCTGGATTTCGTCTATATGGGAGTTCTTTTTATATCGATAACTCAACATAGAAGAAGAAGAACATTGATATCTGGATACATACATTTCATGAAGGTTTCTACTATTTTTTTTCTTTCTTTTAAATATACTCAACTCAACCATTGATGGTGCCGAGAACTCGCACGTGAAAAGGGTGTCAATCGAGGATATTTATTAACTACATAAATTTTCTCGTCAATTAAGTATATTCTTTAAACTTGTCTCAACAAAGACGAAGTAATATTTAGTATGAAATGTTTCAGCTTCAGGGGTAGGCAGAGCGCATGGAACGCCACATCATCTGTCATAAAATATACTCCTAGCTTTCTCTACATCCATATATTTAGTGATACTTACACTCCAGTTACGTTGACATTTAAAGTTTTAAAAGACAAGTAATGAAAAAAACATTATTTTTTGACATCTCAACATAGATGAAGAAGAATATGGAAAATAATTTATATTTGAAGAACTAACTTTGTGATTTATAAATTAAAGTGTAATTTTGTTTTAAAATCACGATAAATATACCGATTTTAAAACCAAGTTACATTTTAATTATAAAAATATGGAAGTCTGGGCTGTGTGTAAAGTACGTCGTGTGTGTAGAGTGATCACTTAAACAAGCCTATAATGGTTGTAAGCCCTGTAAATCCCCAGATCTCCTTATTTTTCTTCATCTATGTTGAGTTATCAAAAAAAATGATAGCTACGTTATTATTACTTAATATTATTGCTTACGTTATTTTTGCTTTTCAATGTCGATATATTTTATCTCAAGTAAACGCGGGAAACTTAATGTTTCCCGCTAATATTCAACGTTGCGTGTTGCCAGCGCGAAAAAAGATAATACCGGGAAAATAAATTCATTTGGTGAGGCAGTAGGTACCTACCTAGCCCGCCCAAGCAAGCGGGAGTTCCTACCTATCTGCAAGTCTCGGGAGCCTGCCCTTCCCGATTTCAGTAGATATCATCTATATAAATTGCGTGTAAAATGAATTATTTATATGCGAAATACGTCTGATCCGGGATTTCGGGAAATATTGCTAAGGAATTTTTATCGGTCAGGTACTTTTTATTTGTGCTTTTTGTATGATATCTCGAATCACGAAAGGTGTTCTTGAATCCAAAATGATCCCAAATCCCCTAGGGTTAAATCCTGTGCTTGTTCTTAATAATAACAATAATATTTTTTTATGATTTATATACCGCCATTTTCGTAAAATACTACCTCAAAGGCGCTTATTCTTCTTTAAGGTTTTTCTTCTTCTTCCTTACATTTTGTTCTCGATTACTGGCCTCTTCCATATCTTTCCGTTTCCTTCGGTCGGTTGCTGCTTGTAGCCAGTTTCTACCCCCCACAGCGGCTATGTTGTCAGACCATCTTTTTTGAGGTCTTCCGACGCCTCTTTTATTTTCCCTGTAGTTGTTGGGAAAAACAAATTTGTCAACTACAAAATTGTTGTCTCTTGATATCTCAACATAGACGAGGAACAACATGAAAGTCTGGGCATTTACGGGGCTTACGATCTGTCAAAATCTTAACAAAGTGATCACATTACAGTTTAGTTTTAACATTTACCATTCTACCAATGATTGACAACAACACTCCTCAAATTTGTTCAAGTTGTGTACTTACTTTTTAATTTATACCTTCTTTCACATGTGAGTTCTCGGTAATAATCTTTTGTTGAGTCTATATATATGGTTGAGTTGAGTAAAGTTTTTAATTATCATGAACCTTCATAAAATGTATGTAAGGTTCTTCCTGCGTTATTTTACATACTGGGAGACGCCTGAAACAAGATTTGAATATGACTAGTTATTTTATTCAAAATATTTTCATTCTGTTTAAACCATTGTTCATAAAACTGGGTTTGTCCGTTTAAGAATTATTTATATTGATACCGACCCCAACAAAGATGAAGAAATTATAATTAAAACATTTTTTTATCACTTGAGTATTATGTATTAATTTTTAAAACAAACACAGATTTTTTGAGTCTACTAAGTTGTATTTTATTAACAAAAACACATATAAATTAATATTTCGTCTACTTATGGCATTTTCTAACGAATGTACTACATTATTACTAGTTTCGGAAACCACCGATGCTTCCATCTATGGATAAACGAGTAAAGTATAATATACTCGTATACTTATTTTTAAATTTTATATTCAAACCCGTAGATGAAAGCATTTGTAGCTGCCAAAACTAGTCATAACAATGATTAAAGAAAACACTTGTTTTTTACCACTTGAGTTTTATTATAGACTACATGTTTCAGAAGTTAAACTTCCATCGTTCAAGTCTGTATAATAACTGTAAAACTGTATAATAACTGTCTGTATTATACAGACATGAATGATGGAAGTTTAACTTCTGAAACATGTAGTCTATAATAAAACTCAAGTGGTAAAAAACAAGTGTTTTCTTAATAACTGTAAAACTGTATAATAACTGTCTGTATTATACAGACCTGAATGATGGAAGTTTAACTTCTGAAACATGTAGTCTATAATAAAACTCAAGTGGTAAAAAACAAGTGTTTTCTTTAATCATTGTAACATGTCTTACCACAAAGTTAATGCCGAAACAATAAATAAAATAGTCATAACAATACTAATGTGGTAAAAAAAATGTTTTATTTATACTTTTATCATGACTTCAGTCCACTGGGCTTATTATACAATAGATGTATGTAGAAATACGTATATTCGGTCGCTGTGAAACAGTAAGATTCCCCATTTAATTGTATTTACTATTTTTGTCGAGAATTCTCCCCCGAGTATCGAGTGATTAATCTGCTTCTCTCGGGAGAGGCGACTCCTAACGGGTAGATACCAGGGATGCAGGAGCGAGGGGATGCAAAGGACGAGGGAGGCAAAAACGTAATTAAACATTGAAAAAAAATCTGATGAATTTACATCCAAAAGAGGAATGTCGTCATTAGAATCTAAAAACAACACGATTAATGAAAAGTTACGTATATATGTATATTTTGTCCGCCTCCGTAGTGTAATAGTCAGCATCCTTGGCTACCGTTCTGGAGTTCGATTCCCAGGGGGGGTCAAATAAATAAAAGTGATTTTTTCACTCTAATATTCATTCAATATTACTCTGGACTGGTGCCTGAAGCGGAGGGCTGATCACCTTTCCTTCATGTGTTAACGATCAAGATAACACTGCGTTTATACGATGCAGTGGTCTATCGTATCTTGATCGTTAACACGCGAAGGAAAAGCAATCAGCCCTCCGCTTCAGTCCAGGGTGAAATAAATAAATATTAGAGTGGAAAAAATCACCCCCCCCCTTTAAGAATCAAACCCGGGACCTCCAGAACGGTAGCCTAGGATGCTGACTATTACACTACGGAGGCGGACATATATATGTGTATATATATATATATATGTATGTATATATATAAATAATATATATATATATATATATATATATATATATATATATATATATATATATATATATATATATATATATATACATATATATATATATATATATATATATATATATATATATATATATATATATATATATATATATATATATATATATATATATATATATATATATATATATATATATATATATATATATATATATATATATATATATATATATATATATTTATAAATATATATATATATATATATATATATATATATATATATATATATATATATATATATATACATATATATATTCATAAATACATATACATATTGTCAATATCTGCAAACATTGATAAAATTAAGTCACCCTCAAGATTCCCATCACGTTGTTTCGGACGCTATCGACTTATTTTTCTTATCACATCTCTCGTATACAATTTTATGTGTCAACCGTAATAAAGTATATCTCCTCGAACGTTCCCTTTATATTAACACAAAAACTCTATAATATTAAACAATACCAACGGGTGGTGTCTTCATTATAATTTCGTTCAATCCTCCGTCGTAAATTGACGAAACCATTTCAGTTACCTACTTCGCATTTTACGCTTTACCTCTCCTCGAATTATTAAAACGGCACTATCAAATACATACACTTCTATACTTCTATTCATGTCTCAACACAGATGAAGAAGAATATGGAAGTCTGGATATTTACAAGTTCACGGAACTATGTAGTTGTGTTAAAAATAAACTCAAAAATGGTCTTGTAAAAACTGCTTTATTTTTTAATATCATGGGCATTATCATCCATTATGCTTAAGGTTTTAATGCTTCCATGGTCCAGAATTTAAATAAATCGTTAAAACACCGTTTTTTTACTGAAAAAATAAGTTTTTTTTCTAAATATTTTTTTTAACCCTTATCCGCACCCTAATGGTGCATAAGGCACTGCGTCATATAAACGCAGTGTTATCTTGATCGTTTACACATGAAGGAAAGGTGATCAGCCCTCCGCTTCAGGTACCAGTCCAGGGTAATATTGAATAAATATTACAGTGAAAAAATCACTAATATTTATTTGACCCCCCTGGGAATCGAACCCCGGACCTCCATAAATAAATAGTTATTTTAAATAGTTATTTTTAATTTAATAGAGTTATTTTAAGGTAAGGGGTAATAAAATACTGTCAAAATGATATGGTGGATACAATATTGTCAAAATGTGTATGATCGAAACAAATTAATAAATCGTGTATTATGTACAACGTTCAACTTTTTTTGTTGTTTTTAAACGTCTGTCAAACGATGAAAGTACATATAAGCCAGGGGTTTGATGTTTCCGTGCTTACAATTTTGAAATTGGGGTTAAAGATTTTTTTCTTTATAATACGTTCTAAAAAATAATTTCCTTAGATATTATACATAAGACGATACAGGCTATAAGACACACCGTAATTCTTAACAGTTTTTTAGAAAAATAATTTTTTTTCAAAAATATTATTATTATGGAATTTTCAGGTTCTTGTGGAATCCTTGGCATTACATAATTGTAGTGTGTTTTTGTGTGCTAAAATGTTGTGTTATGTAGATGACAACATTTTTATTCTATGTATAATTCCCATCACTAAATGTTACCAGATAGAGGTAGGTTTCCCGCGGTATTGAATACATGGCCATTAGACTGCCGAATATTTAATATCAAATACTTTTCATTACTATATGAATTTTGAGTATAAAATGCACCTGAATTATGGAAATAGTTATGGAAGATAAGATTGCAACTAACAGTCTGTAAAAAACGGTAATTATTCGAAATTTCAGATTGATCCAATTAAAGAAAGTGGGTCGAAATCGCGAATTGTGCTGATGTATCGACCCCATGATCAAATAAAAAAAATAGAATAAGAATCCATTTGTGGCTATAAAGCTACTTACATATCGCTCAGTCCTTTCAACTACGTCATATATAAAAAAAAACTTGATTTTTCAGGAGATCGTTTTTAAAGTTAAAAAATAAAATGAAATAGATTAAAAATAAATATCAAGCATCTTATTGAACTTTTTACTGTTCAACAGATCTTTTTAGGTAAAACCTGAATGTTTTTTCTCCATTTGAAAAATATTAAATTTATTTTTAAAAAAATTAGTAAACAATACCTTTTCTTCAAAATGTAAAAATAACACTTTCTACCCTGTAGCGGGTAAATATTAAGTTAAAAATATGCCACTTTTGCTGGGATATAGTACATCTTCTGGGCATTCCAAAAACATGCACAACTGAAAATTAACGATTTTTGATATATGACATTGTTGAAAGGAATGAGCGATATGTTATAAAACATTAGAATTTCATAATAATACAAACTGCAAAGTAAAATCTGCGAAACGATTAAACCTGATTTTAAACCTGCGCTGTATTGTCATGAATGGATAGATCATCGTTTATATAATAATGTATTTTTAAGATCAAATTTTTTTCTCCGTCAAACCGCTTTGCGTATTAAATCCAAACGTGACCTTTTCAACAATGGGATTAAGAATACATTTTTAGATCGGTGGTCCTCATAGCGTATGGATCACAGGGTACGTTTCCCGTCACGGCCCAGCTTTTATAAGAAAATCCCGATTCAAAGAGTACATCGCCTACATTTAGTGATGTACTTTGTTCCCGGAGAAAGAAGGATTCCCGGATTCTGCAAATTATCTGGATTCAGTGTTTATATCCAGGATTTATTGATTTATACTCAATTCCTTTACAACTCGCTATGATTCAATCATGTATTTTAAGTAAATTAACCGACCATCACGTCGCTTCCCCAAATGGGTAGGAAACGGGAATAGAACGCCACACCAATCTGTCTTTGCACACCATCATCGCCTCTTCCATATTCATGCATCTCCTCATACATTCTTCTCTTCTTCAAACCCTTATCCGCACCCCAGTGGTGCATAGGACACTGCATATTAATTAACGCAGTGTTATCTTGATCGTTAACACATGAAGGAAAGGTGATCAGTCCTCTGCTTCAGGTACCAGTCCAGGGTGATATTGAATAAACATTAGAGTGAAAAAAATCACTTATATTTTTTTGAACCCCCTGGGACCTCCAGAATGGTAGCCGAGCGTGCTGACCATTACAGTATGGAGGCGGACGAAATACATACCCGACGATTATTTCGACTCCTGACCCGTCCGCTTTCAATTATTTGACAACCTGATTATGCCAAGTCTTCCTCTGATTCTTTTTCCATCTATCTACTGGCAAATGTTTGCCTCATAAATTGAACCACCTCACCGATTTAAAACTAAAATCTGAGAAAAAATGAAACTATAGTTCTATGATTGGTAAACAAAATAGGAAAAAAACGAATTGTTCAAAAAAAGAAAAAAAAGCCCTTGGCATTTTCATCCCACCAAACCTAATTTGAATATGGCGACTCTGTTTCACGTAACTTCCCTGGTAACCAGAACTCTGACCGGGAAATTTTACTCCCGATTCCCGGAATTTCGGAGTAGGCGGCACATCACTACGTGCATTATATTAATCCCGAATACAGCCTTTGAACACGTTTCACCCCAAGGAAAGCCTTCTTTTTAATGGCTACCAAAGGGGATGATTTCGGCCCTGAAATAAAGAAGATGGTGAATGGATGTTTCGGGACTTCTTAAGATGTTATTATCCCGAAATTTTGAGATTTTTTCAGAGCGATGAACCTTTTCAAATATGCCGAAAATGAGCATAATAGGGATAAGCTCCTTTCAAATGTTAAAATTTGTATTCAGATATTTTAATGGTCTGATAATATTTAGCCTTTTCAGCATGTTTGATAGGAGATAGTCCTCATTTTTTGCGCCTTATATAATATTTATGTATTTATTTTACGACTTTAGTCTTTTAAAAATATTTATAGTTTAAATATTTAAAAAATAAATGAAATACTTATATAACACTACTTATTGAGTTTTATTTCATTACACACGTCTAGTGTCGAAAACTATTGTTTTTATCGACAGGTAATTAGTAAAGCTAACGAGCAAAAATAATATAGGCATTTGAAGAGGTTGGAAGTGTTATAAATAAATAGGGGGGGATTCAGGAACCGAACTTCAATTTCAGGAACTTTAGGTAAAAGGAAACCTAGATACTAATGGTGACGTATTGAGGAAAAGTATTTTACTACATTTTGCGTATGTCCAAATACTTGTTCACAAAATCTGGATTATCTCCAATTACAGGAGTTATTTTCATATTATTTTTTAACATCTCATCAAAGATGAAGAAGAATATGGAAGTCTGGGCATTTACGGGGCTGACGACCGTCATCGGCTGGTTGTGAACAAGTATTTGGACACACTCAAAATGTTGTAAATAAATTATCTGGTCAAATTATAAGCTTAAACAAAAATGAAAATGGTATTTTCTGGCGTTTCTCATGTGTGTGATTATAATCCAGGATTCGGACCTCACATACTAATATAAGAGTTTCTGCTTAGTAAAAACCTTCTTTACATCTCACCAATAGATGTCTCTAGTGAAGTTCTAGTGATTCAAGAACAAGGTTTCTAAATTGGTTCATATATATAGAACTTCCAAGAATTTGAGTAGTGTGGTTGTCAATAATGGGTAGAATTGGTGAATGTTACACGTGTGTAAAGTGATCACTTAAACCAGCCGATGACGGTCGTCAGCCCCGTAAATGCCCAGACTTCCATATTCTTCTTCATCTTTGATGAGATGTTAAAAAATAAAAATAAATAAAAATAAATAAATAAATAAATAAATAAATAAATAATATAAGTATTTTACTTTTTAATATTTTATCAGAATTTAATTTTTATGTCTTTCTAAATTTTCTATATTGCTCATGACTTGACCTTTGTTTTTGACGGAGTGTAATTATTCAAGTATATGTGAGTCAAATGAGATAAACCTGAATATTTTTTTGCTAGTTTCTTTTACTATTTCACCTGTCGATGACAGCAACTATAGTTTTCGAAACTAATCGTGTGTTTAAAAGGAAACTCAATAAGTGATTTTATCGACATTTCATTCCACAAAGTTAATGCCGTATAAACAAATAATATAGTTACAATATGATAAGCAGGCCACACATCATGTAGACAGATCCTATTTTGGGCTTAAAACCAGCTGGTTAAAAATGTTTTCAACTATTGATTCGCATTCACTTTGTAGTAAAATCTATCCATTTTTAATTTAAATTTTACGTAGTAAATACCACTACATCTTAAAATATATTGTGACACGTGTTTGCCTATGTTCCAGTGATAAAAAATAAAATTAAAATTAATATTAAATAAAAATAAGAAACAGCATCTTTAACTTTCAACGTCCCAAGGACCCAACTCTAAAACATAGAATAAGCTTCACATACGGTGTTTGAAAATGTCAAAACACGTGTCACAATAAATTGTAAGAAATTATTTTCAACTAGTTGGTTTTAAATCCAAAATAAGATTTTTAGACAGTTCAGAAGCGCTTTCCTAAATATATCAACTTTTGAACATTAACTCATTCTTTCATTTTGCCTTTGTTCCATGATCTGGTTTTCCTCTCAACTCTACAGATAACTAATTAAAAATGGATGAAACTACACATGATATATATTAATGCATTCCACTTCTATCTTAATTTTTAACTCTTTGTTATTTTAATTTTTCTAGATACTGCGTAGAGTTCGAAGTCCTGAAAGCTTCCAAAGCCTGCAGAAAGGAGAGCCAATATAAACCACTACAGGAAGGTTTGTAAAAAAAGTTTTTAAACTATGGTATTCAAATAAATACAGCTAGTCACTTATATTTATTTTGACTCCTTCTTGGAATCGATCTTGGGACCTCCAGTACGGTAGCCGAGGGTGCTAACCATTACACTATGGAGGCGGACAGAACATGTTTATATATGTATATATATATATATATATATATATATATATATATATATATATATATATATATATATATATATATATATATATATATATATATATATATATTTATGTATATATATATATATATATATATATATATATATATATATATATATATATATATATATATATATATATATATATATATATATATATATATATATATATATATATATATATATATATATATATATATATATATATATATATATATATATATATATATATATATATTTATATATATAAAAGTCTAACTTCTTATTTCTTTCTTCCCATCTCGATAACTTCTTCGTTTTATATTATGGTATTAATAATTATTTTTAAGAAAAATATATTTTGGTTTTTTAACCTTCGTTGTAACTCTTTAGTCGATATTTGAAAGCTTATGTTACCCTGTATAACAAATTAAACAACCATTTTCTCTCTAGAATATAAAATGTACTAAATAGCATTTGGGAAAATATTTAAAAGAAACATTGTATGAGAATATCCTGTGGCCATTCATCCGGAAGTACACAATCGGTCCCACTCGAAGGGATCTTGAAAACCTTTTTCAGGAAGCTTTCATGGCATCAGGAGAGACTCTTTTCCTTGACAAAAACAACGATTCTGGGATCAAGATCCTTTTAAGAGCTGTAAAATAATTTACTTAAAAATCCTTAAGGCTTTAAAAAAAGACGAACGACGTCGGAAAAATTTTTCAGCAAAAAGGATCACTTT
The DNA here is from genome assembly GCF_059751285.1 of Brachycentrus maculatus. Classification (NCBI taxonomy): domain Eukaryota; kingdom Metazoa; phylum Arthropoda; class Insecta; order Trichoptera; family Brachycentridae; genus Brachycentrus; species Brachycentrus maculatus. The sequence goes on along the minus strand of NW_028280815.1, from coordinate 2,598,815 downwards.
AACTTTATTTTTTAATATTTTTTTATGTTACTTAGTTACGTTTATTTATTTTTTTGAAATTTAAAATTACATTCTTTAATTTTGAGATATCCACCAAACTATCTGATATGGTTTAATTATTTTTTTATGTGAAGAAATTTGTAAAAAAAATATAAATAAAAACATTAAGAACGTGATATATATTTTCATATTATTTTTTGACATCTCATCAAATATGAAGAAGAATATGGAATTCTGGGCATTTAAGAGGCTGACGACCGTCATAGGCTGGTTTAAATGCCCAGACTTCAATATTCTTCTTCATCTTTGATGAGATGTCAAAAAATAATATGAAAATAACTCCTGTAATTGGAGATAATCCAGATTTTGTGAACAAGTATTTGGACACACTCATAATGGTGATATTAATTTTATTTAATATAATTATTTCATGTTAATCATACGAGAAAAGTTACCTAATACATACAAAACAACACATCATAATACAAAACCAACTTATACAAGCTAAAATGTTGTGCTTGCAGTTTTTTTATTGTAGCATTATGAATAGATGTATGAACGCGGAAGAGGCGAAGAACGTTTGTAAAAACAGAGTGTTGTGGGGTTCTCTTCTCTCTGCCATTCCCTACTGGGGGTAGTTAGTTCTTCTTCTTCTTCTTCTTTATGAGCCCTCTGACCTCCACTGCTAGATGAAGTGTATACCTCTTCCCCTTCTTTCCGTGGAAAACAGAGGATGAAGTTTATTTATTGTAGATTGATTTTGCTGTTTATCATCATCTGTCCGCCTCCATGGTGTAATGGTCAGCGTGTTAAGCTACCGTGCTGGAGGTCCCGGGTTCAATTCCCAGGGGGGTGAAAATAAATATTAGTGATTTTACACTGTAATATTTATTTAATATTACCCTGGACTGGTTCCTGAAGCGCGAGAGTGATCACCTTGCCTTCATGTAAGTAATGATCAATAAAACGCCGCGTCAATTCGATGCAGTGCCCTATGCACCTTTGGGTGCGGATAAGGGTTGTAAATAAAGAACTTGGGATGTCGCCCATTTTGGCGTCCACGCTTTCATCTTCGTCTCTGTCGCAGGTGAGCGCGTGTGCGTGCGCTGCGAGAGCGAGGCGCTGCGCAAGAGCCTGCACTGGCGGTGTCAGGGGCACGGCGTGGCGGCGCGCTCCACCCGCTTCTCGGCGCTGTCGGCGCCGCACTGCCACGGCAAGTGGCTGCGGGTCTCGCCCGACCTGGAGGACGCGGCCGGCGCCAACCAGACCGACGCGGACGGCGCGTGCGCGGCCAGCTCCTGCGCGCAGACGGGCGCGCAGTTCATCTTCGTTTGAATTTCAAATTGGAACGAACTGTCAAAATTTTAAATAAAAAAAGATGGCGGCATAAGGAATTTCAGTGCATGGAAAACAATATGGGTTCAAATGATATTTTTATATTTTATATCAGGGCTGTCCATTGTCGCACAGAGAAATATTTGTGCAGTGGAAGTCGCTTGTAATGCGAGTTTGAGGGTGGCGTATATCTGACCCGCGTTATATAATATAATCACCGCGGTATAATGGCGGCAGCCACATAACGGATATCATATTTTTAACTTGACAGAAAAAAATCGCAAAGATTTCCATTATTCAACAAAAAAATATGTTATTCAAAAACAAAATTGGATGATAAATTTTGTGCCACCTTAAATTGTTAGAATACTGCAGTTATCTAGTCTACAAATCGCTCACTCCTTTCAAGAACGTCATAAATCAAAAAATTTGATTTTTCAGGAGAACGTTTTTAAAGTTTAAAAATATAAAACAATATATTAAAAAGAAATACCAAGTCACTTATTGAACTTTTTACTGTGCAACAGGTCTTTTTAGGTAAAATCTGAAGGTTTTTTCTCCATTTGAAAAATATTTAGTTTATTTAAAAAAATAATTAAACAATACCTTTTCTTCAAAATGCAAAAACAACACTTTCTGCCCTGTAGCGGGTAAATATTAAGTTAAAAATATGCCGCTTTTGCTGAGATATAGTTCATTTTCTGCCCATTCCGAAATCATGCACAACTGAAAATTGACGATTTTTGATTTATGTCGTTCTTGAAAGGAGTGAGCGAAATATCAAATATGATACTACGACGACGCGTACGACGCCATTTGCAAAAAAATATAACATCTTTCGATAGGGTGATTGATTTTGCGCCACCCTGTAGATACTGATCAACCAAATATTTTTATTCTCCAAACTATTTTATTTGTCATTTGAACCTCTTTAGTTTTCCACTCTTCTGGCAATCGATGCCAGACATCTGATATCTGAGGAAAAGTGTTGTTATTTTAGATTTAAATTCTGCTTTTTATGGCACGAGTTACGGTTTTCGCCAATATTCACACGGTGCCAACTTTTAAACAGGTTAATTAAACGTAGAATAAAGATATTATGAACGAAATGGGATACTGTCAGTGGCATCTACAGAATTTTTAATCGGAATAGGAAGTAGGAAAAACGTATCAATTTACATTAAAACAGAAAAATCTGGCCACCTTTGGCTATATTTATTCAAGTCTCATCTCATTCAAATTCTATCATGTATTTTTTGTATCAAAATACGAATCTACTGAATTCTTTAAAAAATATGACAGTTGTTTCGCCTTACAAATATAATATGTATTTCGTGTTTTGTCGCTTAAAGACAACCAAGAAAATAATTCTTTCAGTGAGCACTGCTCTTATGTCCATATGGAACGTGCGCCACTGGCTAAATATGATCAAGTCAAATACTGTTTTTTTTCAACCACTATTTAGATTCCATGAAAAAGGTCAAGTAACACAATTTAATAAAATTTTATGTATTTTAATATACCTGGTGCAAAGTAACCTTGAATGGTCCAAAGTAACCTCAATTTATGGTTTCCAATGCAATTTCATAGTAGTTTAAAAAGGATTTAAAAAAAATCTTATTTAAAAGAAAACACTGAAATTCCTTATAATCAGTCTCAATGAAGTAATATTACGTTTATTATTTCCTCATTTATACTATACCTTAAGTAGTTATATTTAAAAAATATTTAGTTATAGCATAAGAATAATTTATGACTTTTAAATAAAAATTCCCTTTTTTATGTATTTTTTGAAAATGATTTTAAACGATATAAATCAATTTATAAATCCAATTAAATTTTCACTATTACATAAATTTGTGACTTTAAAATAACCTTTGTTATTAAATTACTATAAATCTTATTATAACTTAATTATAGCGTAGACCGGTTTCGGTGCCAACGCCTTCTTCCTCAAGATTAATTAATATTAAACAATAAAATAAATAAAAAACCAACCGGCGGTTTTTTTTTTATTTTTGTTCAGTAAATGATATCAATAAATTAATCTTGGAGATGAAATTGTTTGGTTCGAAACCGGTGGGCGTTGGAATTAGATATAAAGCGATTTTATAACACAGTGATTGTGTAAATTATAAATTGGAAAATCAACCAAATAACTATTTTTATTTTTGTCATTTGATTCAGCAATCACTTTCTGGTCAAATCTATCCATTTTCATTCAAGTTTAATTGGTAAATACCACAAGTTATTAAAATCTATTGTGACACGTGTTTCGATGCATTCCACATCATTTTCAAACACCGTATATGAAGATTAGTCTAAATTTTAAGATTTGTTTCCACGTGTCACAATACATTTTAATAAATAGTGGTATTTACTAAATATAACTTGCATTTAAAATCAATAAAATTATTTCAAACATAATAGTTTCTTTATTGACTGCGATGAAGTTTATTTTGTAAAACTTTGTTATACTTACTATACGAAACTCTGTAAAAAAAGGTACGTTATAAATAACATGCAAACATAGCAAACAGTAGAATTTTAAAACAACATAAAATTTGATTTTAAAATTCTAGTGTTTGCATGTCAAAAAATAAAATTGTACTTCGCAAACGTATGACAGAGAACACGCTACATAAAAGTTAAAACACAATATCTCTGGAGTTGAAACACAAATACGTTTTCTTGGAAGTTATTTGTCCGCCATTTTAAAACAACTGTCAAATATTCGCTGGAAAGCGATGAAAATGGTGACGTCTGGCGGGAAAAACCGTTCTGGGAACAACGTAATATTCTTTTGAAACGGTATTGCACTTTTGGAGTACCTACCATACCTTCGTATGTAACTACAATATATACCGATATGAAGGTCTTTAACTACATATTATATTATTACAAGCATAGGTATTAATTTGAATGTTACATATATAATATTTATTAACATTAAACGTCAAATAATGCAAAAATTTTGTTAAAAAAAATTCAAACCATGTTTTTTTCCAAATACCGGATACAAATAAGAGATGAAACAGATTATTATTTTTCCGAATATAAATAAGATATGCAAATTTAGATTTTTTCAGATACCGGATTAAATAAAAGATTTAACTGGCAATGTTTTTTTAAATATCGGATACAAATAAGATTTGAAACTAATGATAATTTTTGGGATTCACTTTTGGTTTTTGTCATGTTATTTCTAGTTTTTGTTTGATTTCAATCAAGTTTTACAAAATAAACATTGTCTCAATTAATACATGCAAAAAAAAACGTTTTTCTATATTTTCACATAAACTCTCCAGAATCACCTTAATCTCACTTGACATCATATTATAGACATATTTTATCATGCTATAAGATATGTTCTTATTATTTTTATTACTGAACTGCATTTATCTCCATATTCGTCCCGAATGTTTTTCGTTTTATCGTTGATTTTTGACCAATTTGTAACTTATTTTACCATAATACGAATGTGTAATCTTAAAATATTTTTAATAGGATCAAATAACTTAACTATGATAAATAAGAAATAAGAAATATCCGATCACCATATCTTATCTAGAATTACAAATAATAGAATATGTAGAATTATGTATAAGTATATTGGGAGGATTGAAATCTACATATTATAGTAACATATTCTTTCTGTTGAAATATAAATTCAACAGAAAGAATATGCAATAATAATAAATTCTGGGAGGATTGAAATTTATTATAGTAACATATTCTTTCTGTTGAAATATAATAACATTGTAAATAGGTAAAAGAAAATGGATACAATAAAATTGATGCATTTATTTAAGACGATGTTTTATTTACTTTTACTTGTACCAGGTCCGATTACCAACTGCACCACGTTCGCTTATCAATTATACCATCTCCGTGCACCAACTGCACCATGCCCGCTGTATGCTTACTGTACCAATTTTTTACTGTACTGTAATAGTTTTTTTTTTAAATTATTTTAATCAGTTTTGTCGGTTTACAGGAAAATGGATTCCCTTACATTATAATCTTAAAATAGTGAATACAATATAATAAAATAAAATAATGTAAATCGACCTTTATTAAAATCATCAATAATTTCATTTAAACAAAGATAAATTAAGTCGTTACCAACATCAATATATAATACAAAGTACATTGAATTATTAATTTGTTGGCACAAAGGATTATTCTGTTTTGAACTGAATATTATATTTATCATAAATATTTGATCAGTGATCGGAAGCGGCCATAACAGATATTCATTACATTATAACATATTGTCTGAGAGAATAATTCATTACAAGATTCTGCGGGGAATATCTACTACAGAGTAACTGAAAATAAATCACCTCAACATTAATTATAACCATGGTACCAGAATTTATCTGTCTAGATGGAAGCATCTCGATGTTATGTCGCCCAAAGTCTGGGCAGTGCTCACTGCCTATGTGCCTATGCATCTCTATAAGATAAATGTTACATCACCATATTGCGAATGTGGACAAGATATGGGGGATGCAAACCATACGTCTTTGAACGTTTAGTAAGTTGAACACATTTAAACTATGAATTTACTTTTTTAAAGATTTTTTTATTTTGTTTTGTAAATATAGATAATATTTAACACTGGCAGAAACATAATTTCACTGCCAAAATGTCTGCCAATTGTAGATTGCTGAATATTGCATATGTATAAAGTGATCACTTAACCTGCTTATGACAAATATACGTCAAAATTACCCAAACCTCCATATTCTTCTTCATCAATATTGAGATGTCAAAAAAATTTAATAAATTTTACCTTAATCTCCTTCAATTGCGTAATCTGAACTCTATCATACCTGTTCCATTACTATATCCATAAATCTTGAAGTCGAAAAATCTTAAAAGAGAATTTCCACCCCATAACGTAGGTGTTTTCGTATATAACATATTATCCATCCAGGCGGTTTTGTATGATCAACTTTAAGTATATTAGCTGAGATATAACCATCAATAGTGGCTTCGAGAGTGTTATGACTTTGGAGGGAAGGATATAATAGTTTTCTAACTACCCTAGATTGTTATAAGTTGGGCGAGCTGAGGCTTTTACGGTGCTTCGTTTATACTGGAGGCTGTAGGGGTGGATAATTAAGGAGGCGAGAACTTACTTCGAGTGACGTACCTACGAGGGCTCGAAACACGACTTTGAGTCTTGTAAAAACACTTTTAGCGCGTAACGATAATCACTTGAAATGATACAACGTAAAGTAAGCTAGTCTATAAATGCTGTTAACGATTATTTTTAACATAACGAAGAACAGTAAAAAAGAAGATATCTGAGTAAAGGTAACTGTTATTTTTTTGGCTACCACAAAAGGATGATATTTTTCATTTTTCATATTTTTTTAACACACGTTAAATATATAAGAATAAGGAAATAAGGAAACATGGCGAAAGACTCGGTTCTGAAAGGATGAATGAATGGAATATCCTTGTTATTGAGTGAAGTTTCTTTTACCGAATTATTCATTATATATAGCTATTTGTTAGAATCGATAGTGACACAAGTTTCGAGAGTATCAATATCATTATCAAACGCAATTGGTGTTATTTAACAATTACGTGTTACAAAACATTACATGTCAAATTTCTTTTACATGTTAAATTTTAAAATAGATATTACCACAGCGTGACTCTCCAACCAAATATTAAAAATATGTATTTTATTTCTTTTTAAGACTGCATTTAAGGTGGAATCATCGATAGCCCGCAACTTAATTTTCAATAACGTAATTACTTTCAACACCGTTTTTGTATAAAAAAAATTATTCGAAATAAATATATGAAATGATGAAATGACCAGTCTGATGATGTCGGTAACGACGAAACCCGGTCACTGGTCAAATAAAAATAAAGTGGAAAAGCTAAAAATATTGGTTTTAATCTAATAATATATTATATGAAATGAGTTATTAAAAGGTAAAGAATTAAAAAGAATGGTAATTTTATTTTTTATTTAAAAAAAAAATTATTATATATTTTCCAAAAAGAAATGTGCGTGGAGACACGTCTGGCTCCTCGGAAAGCTGGTTGCGTGGTGAATTGTATATTTGTGAGTACCGATTTAAGTTTTTTTTTTTAATTATGGGATCGTTCGGATTTCACCCTTCACAGTTATGTAATATATTGAAATGTACGGCTGAGAAATTGTAGAATAATTAACACAAATAAGCCCTTCTAAGCAAAGCACATAAACGAATCCTTTGAAAGGCTTATATAATTTTTCCTCCATAACTCGGCAGTGAATTAATGTTTGGAGGATGTATGATAATGCCGTCGAAACTTTTGTATGAATGAACCCGTTTAAATTGTATCCAAAGCCATGATTATATTTTAATAAACCTTCACGTTAGTACGAATTAATATACTAATACGAGTACATCTAATAGCAAAGGGGGCATGTTGGAAACCAAGATCATCAATCTCCAAAATATGACTTACTAACTAACTAACTAACCATCAGTCAGGGGTAGGCAGAGAGGATAAAACGTCATACTACTCTGTCTTAGCAAACATTCTTCTCTTCCATATTCATGGATCTCCTCATACATAGTCACCAATTTGACGATCAAATGTATTATAGCCTTCAAATTCTGACTTTGATTAATCATTCTAAAATATAATTTCTTCTCATGACATTTCAACTTGTATGAAGAAATATATGGATGTATAGGTATTTACAGGGTTTATGACCTGTCGTAGGTTGGTTTGAGTGATCACTTTATATAGTGTAACATTCTACCCATAATTCACAACGACGCTACTCAAATTTTCGGAACATGTGTATATTTTTTAATAGATACATTTTTTCACATGTGATTCATAGCCATCACGTCGCTTCTCCACAGGGGTAGGCAGAGAGAAAAGAACCCAACACCACTCAGCTTTTGCAAACAATGTTCACCTCTTCCACATTCACGTATCTCCTAATTAATTATTAGTTAGTTATTTTAAATAGGAGATTGCGACATTTAGTTCCACGCAGTGCCTTTGTACTTCGATCCAGATACATAGGGATGTAAATGGCTCGTTTGTACGCACGTACATTTCCATTATAACACGGGCTCCACAGCAGTTCTACCGTATAAAAGGATCTGTCCAATTGTCAAAATCACACACAATATTCCAAGTTAATTACCGTGAAATTGTGGGGCCGCTCATATAAAACGTAACATCTGTGCTTCAAGAATTCATTCGATTCAATGTTCAGTTCTCTCCCGATTTTCCGGGGTCGGGTTAGCCGGGAAACGGATTATCATTGTCATTGAAAAATATCCAATAAAAACAAAAATATTTCATTTTAATACTTTTAATACAACACAAACTCTTCTGGTGGAACGAAAGGTCTGTTGACGACAGTCAGCAGTCCGGCTTCTCCTGAAGAGTGCAACGTGGCGTTCTCCCAGCAATGAGCGAATGCTGACAAGTTCCTGATTGGCCCACACTAGATTATCCCTCCTGTTCCCAATACAGGTTATTAGTTGTGTATATAACACAGAATTTTGTCTAGCTTTTCACTATTATGATCTCGATAACGACGAAACTCGGTCACTGCGGAAAATAAAAACATATGTGGAAAAAACTAAATAGCCGTTATTATATTATTTTATAAAATAATCCGGTTAGGATCTTACATATTGCATATTAATTTAATTTATTTATTTAAACTTCATGTACAGAAAATAAATAAGTACACTAAGCGGGCTTATTGCTAAAAAGCAATATCTTTCAACCAACCAAAAACAGACTAGTGATATTGATCAAAACGTAGGTATATAGCTGTTTGCAATCAGAGGGTAGATAGTACTTGAACATTTAAAAAAAACGTAAATTACAAAAGACGATAATAAGGAGGGCAAAGGAAAAAGGGAGTTTAAAGAATGAGGTAGAGGGGAAAACTAAGGGAGGAGGTTTGATGGGCAGTTAGGATTCTAATGATAAATAGTAATGTCTCAGACGTTTTTTAAAAGTTATTAGATAAGGTGCATTTGTTTACGCGGAGAGGTAATTCATTCCATAGTCTGGCCGCTTGGACAAAGAAGGAATTACTGAAGAATGATGTGTTACGGCGAGGAATGGAATGTATTATTTATTAGGAAGAACAAAGTGATAGACCATGATTTGAGAGGTATATAAAATTTTCAGCCAGATATTTAGGTACATTGAGGTTGGCATTTATGATTAAAAGGGTCATAATCCCTGTAAATACTTGACTCTCATATTCTTTTTCACCTATGTTGAGGTATATTTATATGTTTAAATATGTAACTATCATAATACACTGAAACTATAGTTTTGTGGTTCTCAGGCTTTTTATCATTGGTAATCGATATTTAACTCGGTTTTATTTTTAAGATATCGAAAATCTAGTTAACTTATTTATGTAATTTTATGTAAGCAATTCAGGACTAAAATTACAGAGAAGATGTAAAGCGTTACGTTCTGTACTTACTGTGGTCCCGTGGTTAGTATCGTGGACTTTTGAGTCAGAGTTTCTGGGTTCGAACCCACTCAACCACAATTTGATACCTGTTTTCAATAATGAGCCGCTTGTGCTCACAGAAATCGTGTGAAATTGAAATACTTTTGTAAATAATAATTTAAAAATTACAACATTTCGAGTGTGTCCAAATACTTTTTCACAAAATCTGGGTTATCTCCAATTAGTTATTTTCATATTATTTATATTCATATTATTATTTATTAGTGTGTAAAGTGATCATTTAAACCAGCCTATGATGGTCGTCAGCCCCGTAAATGCCCATACTTCCATATTCTTCTTCATCTTTGATGAGTTGTCAAAAAATAATATGAAATAATATTTTGATTGGGTGAAAAAATGGTAATATTAACTTACTTCCTACAACTACCGATCGACCACCAGTTTCAAATAACTAAACTCATCAGAAATAACAGTCCAGAAGTCGAATTAAAGTTATCAGCACTAAGTACTTAACTCGTTTACTTTCTTTCCCAGACCGCATTGTAAAGAGTTGAATTTTACAAATCTCAAGTCGGGGGAGAATGCCCCATTGACAGGTAGTTTTCACCCCCGGGTCGATACGTACTCCAAACACCCTTCAACAAATCAAACCAATTCAGTTTCAATATAACAACCCCATCCCCTACTCCCAGACGCGCTGAAAGAGTTTCACTTTGAACAACTTATTGAAAAGTTTTTCAGCGAGTCGAAATAATGTGTTCGGCTTATTTTTTAATGCATATCATAATAAGAAAAGACTAGATTTTTTGCATTTTTAAAAAACTAGTGGGGGCATTAGCCCCCACTAGTTTTTTAGCTATAACAAACAATGCATAAGTATATTGTAAAAACGTATAAAATAAGTATAAAATAACAACAATAATAACACTTGCCAACACAATTTTGTAACTGAAATTTTAATGACTGATTTGGACCAAGTTAATCGTTCTTATTCAAAGTCTATATGGTGACAAGCTTGTATCACGTCAAGTTTTGATGTTACAGTCATATTATTGTTTGTATGGACCCCATACGTTGAAACCGTAATAGTGGTTGGTATCTAGACATGTTTTAGTCTAAAGTCTAAAGGTATTAAAAATAGTATTGATAATTACGGAGTAACAGTGGAAATATGTCAACTTATTAGTATTGGATACGATAGCATTATATGTTTACATATATTTAAATATAAATAATAAGATAAACTTAAGTCAATATTAGAATTAAAAATATCCATCACTCAAAAATCTATCGTGCTACATTTTTTTGCTTTCTTTGCTTTTGCTAAGATTAGCCAATGTAATTAACTGACATAAAGGTAATCAGCCCTCCGCTTTACATACCAGTCCAGAGTAATATTGAATAAATAATAAAGTCAAAATAACACAAATATTAACATCCCCCCCCCTGGGAATCGAACCCGGGACCTCCGGTACGGTTGCCGAACGTGCTGACCATTACACTACGGAGGCGGACAGTCCATTTTTACGTAAAATAATTCTAGTTTATTAATTTTCAAGAAATATAAAAATGAAGTAACCATTAAGAATTCCAGTAGTGATCATGTCTTTAAGAACAGTGTCCGTCCATGGTTGCTTCTCGTTGGAAGGGACGAGGTAGAAAGAAAATTCAATAAATTCCAGGTGTAATTATTTTATTGTAAAACCTTTATACCGTAAATTGTAATTGTATCGTTTGTATGTAATGTATAAAATCTAAGCATGTAAAAAAATATATGATAATAATAAAAATTTAAAAAAAGTATTTTTGCTCAACACAGGCGCCTAAAGAGCCGTAATACATATAGTAAAAAAATGTATGTATCAATGAAATAAATAAATAAAAATGAATAAATAAAAATCAAATTCACGTGATTTTTTCAAAATTCCGTGCTAGATAAATCTAGCATAAAGAGAAGAGCTTCATTTAATAAATTGTAAGCGCCGATCCAGTTTCATCGCTGTGAAAACGTAACCAGATTATTCTCTGTTCTGTTACATAAACTGCGCGGTCCATTTCTACGTTGTACAACATTTCCACAGGTTGCCAGTAAATTTCGCTGCTGTTTTCCATATCAACCCCTTCAAACCACAAACCACCCCAACTTCCACGCAGGAGGTTTTGTTCACACCCTTGAAGGTACCTACTACCAGTATTCGATGATTTGTCCGGTGTAGGAATAAATGTCGTAGTGTAATCCATATTGATTGGTAATTTTTCTACAATTATCCATGTTTTAAAAATTACTTTTGTTTTTTTTCTTTAGCTTAATTTACGTTTTTTATTTAAGTTTTTCGCGGATGTCTTGTATTTTCGCTTATTTTTAAAATGTAACAAATAGCTTTATACCATGTTGAATACTAAATGTTTGCAGCATAATATATTTATTTTTATGAAATTAAACATTTGTAAAATACCACTTAATGAGTTTTATCTCACTAACTGATATTATACAGGTGTTTAACTTTTTTCAAATAATCCACTTAGTTAATGCCGAATCAATGATTAATATGATGTATTTTTAATACGTATATTTACATATATTTATAAATATATATATATATATATATATAATATATATATATATATATATATATATATATATATATATATATATATATATATATATATATATATATATATATATATATATATATATATATATATATATATATAATGTAGATCATGAGTGCAGGAATAACGACATTTACCATCAAGTTAACATCGCATCAATCTGTTGTGATGCCCTATTTACTACTTGCGTATAGAGAGGGATCAAAAAGGCAAAAAAGACTTGCTAGTGATATCATTATTTTTCTGTAAAACCGAGGTTGAAATATTAAATTAATTTAAATGTTTGCATTACTTAAACTTTTTTACTGATCTGTTTTTTTATCAATTCTATACAATAGATTTTCAATCTTTCTTTCTTATTAACGCCGCAATTATTATCACCGGTAGTATCATCTCGGTCATAAAGGGTTGATTATTATTACGCCGTATTCCGTTTCCGGAAGTGTCTGCGGGATTTCCCGGGAACGAGTGCCGCAGCCGGGAAGTCGGAAGCCGGAAGCGAGGGAACTTCCTCTCGAATATCTGGGATAATGGTACACAGCGTTGCATAAACAGATGCATCGGGAGTCAACAACCAAACAACCCTAATTGTCTACAATTTTCGTCTGTTGTTCGTAAAGTTTCCTGCAATTTTGCATACTTAATTAAGAATAACACTTTTGTGGTGTTTCACTAAAAAATTGTTTTGTATATATATTAAAAGCATTTTTAACGTTGTGGTCACAACTCCTCCTTATCAACAATCTTCTTATCATACATCGCTCACTTTGTGTAATACCACCTTAAAAAACACTACTTCGTGACTATCGGCTTCGGAATAATCATTTCATCATCAGGTCAAATGTAGAATAAAGTGAATTGGTTTCGGTCTGGATGACATACATTCTCCTCACATGCGCATACCATTGTCTTCTTCGTTGCCTTCCCCACCTTACGTAGTCTTCGAAAAAACACTTACATATATTTATTTTACCCCCCTGGAAATTGAACTCGGGACCTCCAGGATTGTAGCCAAATGTGCTAACTTCGACACTATGGAGGTGGACTAAAGAAAATTGAGGTATATAGTGGGGGTCCACACCAAAATGTTTCATTTCCATTATATATTTTAAGTAATTCAAGCTTGTAAAATTGTTACATTTTGGTTCAATTTAATGACTTCATATTGGTTTAACACAGGATGAGTCACGTTTTGTCGCAACTCTAATTAAGATCTCGATAGAAAACAATAAACAGAACAGATTTGCATTTAAAGGATTTTTCTGTGCAATATTGAAAATGTAACTCTTCGGTGAGGACCTCCACAAATTATTTAAAAATATTTTTTTATTATTATTATCTGAATCCGGCCCTTAAAGAATAATTGGGAATTGGTAAACATTTTGCCACAACACCACCTGTTACAAGACTCCTTCATATTGAGTATTACAAGACGCTATTTTTCAAAAAGTAAATAAATTATTTTGAATGTGTATTTTTTGTATTGAGTGTTTCAGCCAAGAGCCAATCTCGCACGTGAATTATTGCTCACCCAGTACGAAATATGGCGATATTTTATAGGGAATTGTGATTTACAACTCCGGCCGCCAGATGGAGGTAGGTGTTTTGAATACATTATACTATAATATTCTCCTGGAAAGATCGATAGGGTGAAATTGCCTAGCATCGTCTTATACTTATATGCCCAGGCTGCCATACTCTTCGTCTATGTTGAGATGTCAAAAATAATACTTATAATGGACTCTGGGCACTGCATTTTGTAATAATAGAAGATTAAGGGCGTACTCTCAAATATATGAACAATTCAGTTCGCGACCTGCTATGCGAGAAGCCATAAGTATTTTAGGCACACAATTTTGCTTTAGAATATATATTGATAAAAAAATTGACTCCTTACCTTTCAGTAACTTTTTTCTTTTCAAAACCAAATATTTATTTCGAAGAAAACTTTTTTTTTATACAAAAATGGTGATTTTAGCAAAATTACGTTAAATTTTATCTGGGTTAAAAGAAAATTAAGTTGCGGGCTGTTAATTATCCCGCCTTAAGGTGTTTTTTTTAAATATATATTGGTCGCCTAAAAATTCACCTTGCCAAAAGGCAGAGTATAAATCTTTGTATCTAAAAAAATATACAGATTTATATTCTGAAATCGGTAGTCATGTAGCTTTTAAGTGGTATTACACAAAGTGAACGATGAATAATGATTAGAATGTTATATTACCATTCCCTTAACTTTAATTCTAACAATGCTTTAAATATGCAAATTAAACTCTCTTTATCATTCATCGTTAACTTTGTGTAATACCACTGAAAAGTGGTATTATCATGCGTGATAAGGAGAGTGTTATAAACCACAAAGTTAACAATGTTTAACAAAGTTGACAAAGCATAAATAATCACCTCTCTGTTATAAAATTAATCCTGCATTTCAAGATAAAACTGGAACCCTTTGCAACATAAAATTCAGGAAAATGTTAAATAAATAACGAAAAACTTTTGTCTGGAAATCCAAGCTTTTTCAAAAGAGAAAATTCAGACGTTAGTAAAATTCAGATTATAATCGGTAGAATCGTCGGTAAAGAAAACATGTTTTTACTACACGCTAAACAGATGTTGGAAAAGGGTTGATTTTTCATGAAATATCTCTCGATCCTTTGAGGGGTAGTATTTCAAAGCGGGGAGGCCAGGTGAAATTTTCTCTTTAGCAGGGGTACTTGCCTTGATCCCTACGGCTCTCCCGCGGGAACAGCAAACCGGGATGAGCGCTTTCTGGGAGGAATAAACAAAAGAAGTCCCGGAAGAGATGCGGTCTGCAGAGGTGTGATATATTAGCTATATGGATACAAATTTATGCTGATTGATTTAGTACCAACCCGTATTTGAAAGAGGTTGATTTTTTTCTTAACCGTGGGATACTAACAAAATACGGTGTGAATAGTCAACACGGTCGAATAGTCAACACGGTATAATCCGAATTAAATCACATTTTGACTGCATACTCCGTGCAATAGACATGGGCGACCGAATCAAATAGCGACTTCATTAAGTCAGGAAGTCTTTACTTAATTCGGTTTCTAGATTCGATCATTTAAAAATAAGTACCTACTAAGTTAAATTTGTTTTCTTTTTAAGTTAAGTTTGTTTTAAGTACTAAGTCAAATTTTTCATTGCTATCATGCAATTAAGTTTCAAAGATTTTAAAAGGTACAATGAGGTTTAATGCCTGCATTGCTACTTTTCTCTTATACGGCTGTGAAACATAGCACCTTACAAGGAGCAGCCGTGTACTTAGCTTTGAGAATAGGTGTCTGCGAAGAATTTTAGGCGTTTGGTGGTTTGACTTTGTGATGAATGAAGAGATAAGGCGTCGGACGCGGCAAATCTTAGGCACAACTGTCGTCAATAAAAGGCCATTCAGTTGGCTTGGCCATGTACTCCGCATGCCTCCCGAGAGCCGCCATCAAGCTTGCCTCTTTTACAAGGCATCAGGTCCGCTCAGGACGACCACTGCTGACAATTCTTCGGAAATTCTCGTCTGAACTTCGGGATGCAGACCTGACTTGGGAGGATGTAAGGGAGCTGGCGTCCGACAGAAAAGCCTGGAGACAGTTTATGGACTCCATGGACTCCACTTATGTGGAGCAACATGGGCTTCTTATGGAGCGGATATGGTTTAATAAATTTAATAATAAGAGGTAAAAACGATACTCCTTACTGAACCCCCATTATGCTTACTTTTGTTGAAGATGTATCAAGGGTGATGTACGGTGAGTCTAGAATTTGAACAAGTAGGATATCCGTCGACATATATAACTAAGTTATTACGAGACGGGGCCTAATTTAGCTCTCAACCCGCACCCCATAAACTTTCTAATTGTTTCATCATATTACAACTAGATACGGCAATTTAAATTTAAGGACGAATTAAATGTACTTATCAAAGTTGCCATTTCGTCGGCTCCTTCGTTCACACTTAACCAAAGGATTCTTATTACATAAAGCTTAAAATTTCATTAAATTCATTTATTTTAATACTTTTAGAGTTTCTAAATCTTTGTTCACATATCGCTCACTCCTTTCAAGAACGTCATAAATAAAAAAATACATGATTTTTCAGGAGAATGTTTTCAAAGTTTAAAAATATAATACAATGTAATAAAAAAAAATATCAAGCCACTTACTGAACTTTTTACTGTGCAACAGATCTCGTAAAATGCCATTTTCGTAAAATACTATATGTGAAATTAATCCAAGATTCGGATGTGCATACAAATAAAAGTGTTTTTGCTTAATAAAAGCTTTCCCTATTCCAACATACTCGTAGATGGCTGATGTGACATGTCACATGTACTGTGTCACTAATTTGATCAATACCTGTATATCTAAGAGTTCCAAAACTTAAAGTAGTGTGGTTGTCAATCATGGGTAGAATTGGTGAATGTTACACTTTTATAAAATGATTACTTAACCAAGCCTATGACGGTCGTAAGCCCTGTAAATGCATAGACTTCCATATTCTTCTTGATTTTTAAAAAAATACTTCACGAAAAGATATTTGATTAGTTATATTTTCTCATTTGTTTCCTTTAAACATACTTTTTTACCTTATGTTTTTTTATATGCCTATTTACTATACCAGTTTTTTTTTGTTTTATATTTTGCCCTGTGTTAGTTTTGTTTAATTTTCTTATTTGTGTTTCAGTCAAATCCCATGTCCCAAAATGAGTAATGGAAATTACTCATCAGAAATATTATATATGTGACTTATGTATGTATTCTGTTTTGAAAAAAAATCTACGTTTCCTCTAACCCTTATCCACACCCAATGGTGCATAGGGCACTGCATCGTATTGACGCAGTGTAATATTGATCGTTACTTACATAAAGGCAAGGTGATCACTCCTGCGCTTCATTGACCAGTCCAGGGCAATATTTAATTAATTTTGACTGTAAAATCACCAGTATTTATTTCCCCCCCCCCCCTGGGAATCGAACCCGTGACCTCCCGAGACCTCTACGGTAGCTAAACACGCTAACCATATACCACGTATAACCATGGTATATCACGGATGCGGACATAAAATCTATGTTTACAAGTCAAAAATATAGAAAATTATTTAATTTTGATATTACGAGGAAGCCTCGTCACAATACAACACACGTTACTATTTTTACCTATGTGCTCACATATGACAGCGGAGTTTGGAAACCGGATCGCCAGATGTCACCTCGTGGCTACGCAATTCCACTGCAAAGCGGGTAATTATTGTAATTCCGGTTCACATGTGTACATATTACCACGTATGACTTGTGTACGACGCCATTTCAGCGACATCCGATGTATTCCCTTCTAGCGTATTCTTTAATAAATATTTTCTTAAATTTATTCATCTGTAGTATAAACCATGTCTTATTTACTCGGTGTGATTAAATTCGAAAAGAATAAATATTTCTTACATAATTAATTTCACATATTGACAGGACAGTGTGTTGAAATAGGACGCGGAGAACCCGAGCATGTCGTAAACCAGGCAATAGCAAAAGATCTTCCTCGAAGGATGTCTTATAAGACCGTAAAATTCATGGATGCTGCGAGAAGAGAAGAGAGAACATGGTTCGAAGACATGGCCTAGGTGACGTTGTCCATGACAAAAGGTCCTACAACCTGAGGAAGAGAGCTGACCCCAGAGTCTACCAAGACGATAAGTTGGGATGTAGCCATGAAGGAGATATGATTAATTTCACAATACCTGTTCTGCCATGAGTGTTGCTCTTATATATATATATATATATATATATATATATATATATATATATATATATATATATATATATATATATATATATATATATATATATATATATATATATATATATGTATATATTTATATAAATATATATATATATATATATATATATATATATATATATATATATATATATATATATATATATATATATATATATTTATATATATATATGCCTCATACATTTGTTTTACGGTTTTTTACTCACTCACTCATTCGTCCCACATGTTAAAACCATTTCAACACAATATCTTAATTTACAGTGCTTACATAGTGCTTTGCATTTTTTTTATATTATTACTCAAGCATCTATACCATACATCGCTCTGCCGCACATTCGTCTGAGAGATCGCATTCACTCTAATTCTATCCCTCTTCTCCTAACTCTTTGCTTCACTCCGTACATTTTATTTGCTTTAATTGATTTCAGAGTTTTATTTTGTAAGTAATAACTTACTAAACTTACACAAAAGGGTAAGTTTTTTTTAATTAAATATGAAAATAGGGTTCGTAGGAGAATAGCACTTATCCATGAAGCTCTCAAGTATAAAGAACTAATGTTCCACATAAAGTTCCTTGGCGCGTAATTTTAGTTTAAAAGTTAGTTTATATTTTGCGAGTACAAAGTACATAGAACGTACTCAGGTTTACATATTCCGCCACCGTTTCTAGCAGGAGCAACTTCGGATTTAACAAGTTCCACCGAATTTTCATAAGCATTATAATACTTATCCCCTTCACTCGCATATTACACCCTAACGCTCCATGGGTACTAAATATAATATTATCAAATGCATCGCTTAATCCCGGCTAGCGCATCTCATACAAAGAGATTTGAAACTTTTCATCAACTGATTCTGCAGTCAATTTTTGAAAATATTTAACTTTTCTCTGTTAAATATCACAATTTATCAAAACATTTTGTTGAAAGTGCTTCGATGCATTCAACATCACAAATTTCTATCCTTTTTATTCGCTCGTAGTGGGAAACATATAGGAGTATTTAAAAATTGACCATAATGCTTAGAAATACGTGTCACAATAGATTTTAAGAAAAAATTATTTTACCAAGTAAAATTTTAATTTGAAATTTAAAATACATCTAAGGCTCATAACATTACTTTATGTATTTAAAGTTTGTTCACAAATTCTAGTTATTCGCTCATTTGCGCCGTACACACACACACATACATATATATGTATATATATATATATATATATATATATATATATATATATATATATATATATATATATATGTTCGCCTCCGTAGTGTAATGGTCAGCACGCTCGGCTCTGAAGGTCCCGGGTTCGATTCTCAGGGAGGGTAAAATAAATATATGTGATTTTTTTCACTGTACTATTTATTCGATATTACCCTGGACTGGTACCAGAAGCGGAGGGCTGATCACCTTTCCTTCATGTGTAAACGATCAAGATAACACTGCGTTTGTATTACGCAGTGCCCTATGCACCATTGGGGTGCGGATAAGGGTTTAAAAAAATATATATATATATATTTATATATATATATATATTTATATATATATATATATATATATATATATATATATATATATATATATATATATATATATATATATATATATATATGTATGTATATATATATATATATATATATATATATATATATATATATATATATATATATATATATATATATATATTTATATATATATATATATATATATATATATATATATATATATATATATATATATATATATATATATATATATATTTATGTTTAAATGAGCTTTTCTTCGCAAGATTAAATATTAACAAGATTTCTGAATATGAGTATGAATTTTAATAGTGTGTGCATTAATTCTTTGTTTTAGACTTACATTAATGATGACTGGCAAGAATTTGATGGCCATATCATCAGTATTGTCACCGGTACTAATTACCGACGCCTTCGTCGTTAGCTACAAGCTGAGCTCGCTATAAATTATGTATCCGCTCAGCTAAAATAGAGAACATAACTGGGAACATTAGCTGTACGGAGCGTGTGGTGTTCTTGTTTTTGTGCTGAAAGTTTCCACTTTACCGTAAGAGGTTACAAAACTTTACATTTTGTCGTAAGTGTGTTACAAAACTCCTATATTGTGTTTTCTATTCAAATTCTGTCATTTGCATGTCAGCGAGAGAGCGGGGATATATCACTCACTCCTTTCAACAACGTCATATATCAAAAAACTTGATTTTTCAGGAGATCGTTATCAAAGTTTAAAAATATGATGAAATGTGTTAAAAATAAATATCAAGCCTCTTATTGAACTTTTAACTGTGCAACAGATCTTTTAAAGTAAAACCTGAATGTTTTTTCTCCATTTGAAAAATATTTAGTACATTTAAAAAAAATAATTAAACAATACCTTTTCTTCAAAATGAAAAAACAACACTGTTTGCCCTGTAGCGGGTAAATATTAAGTTTAAAAAATGCCGCTTTTGCTGGGATATAGTACATTTTTTGGCATTCCGGAAACATGCACAAATGAAATTTGACGATTTTTGATATATGACGTTGTTGAAAGCAGTGAGCGATTTGTCAGAGCAAAAAAGCACTCCTCGATGTGGGGATTTTTTAAAAACGCAAAATTTTATTCACATTCGGGCGGACTTTCGCTATGACCATTCTAAATTTATTCCGAACAGAAAGAATTTAACTGAAAAAGCAATTACTCTTTTATTTTTTCTACCCTTACCTTTACTAAATATACAGATCTCTTTTACGAATTGTATTTTATCAATTACTTTATAAAAAAACATAATATTTGTATGAGGATCGTTACATTTTATCAAAATTATTGTTTATTAACAGTTTTCCAGTGACATATTCATCATTTCAAAATACCCTTCCATTGTATACTTAAAATGTCTCAAAAAAATATTCCACAGTGGATCTTTTCTAAAAAATGTTATTAACGATTAATTTTTTTAACATAACGTATTCTTGTTATGTAATGTGTCTTCGAACTGTCATTATGACATCAATCTTCCCATTTTGTTGTAACGTAAATATTTGCATTTAAAAAAACAGCCGTCAGAGTGACGTTTATCAAACGAAAGCTTAGATAAAGTACAGGAAACAGAGTTTTCAATAATTTCCAATTATCGTTTGAAATTTAACTGATCGCAACGAAACTGATTGCGTATATGTCGATTTTAAGGTAAGACCATTTAAACCCAAGTATTTTAAGAAGATGATCATGCAAAGTTTACCTCGGTCTTTGCCCCATTAATTCGTGTTACCGTTCTCTCTTCACACATTCATTTCACGTGTCCTAACCATATCAACACGTTTTTCTAATTTTGATCGATAACACTCATCTTAGCCTTGCATTATTTCCTTATTTTACCGTTTGAACATCTAGTACACATAAAGTGTCCCAATATAAAACTTTTTTTTTCATGTTTATATTATTTTTCCTCTTATTTTCTTTATCAACATTCCTTTTCTTTTTATTAATACATAAAACTATGAAAAAATACGTGTTTTCTTGAATATACATACTATTTTGTAAAAATTGGGTAGATGTCCCGTTTTGAGGGCAAAAATAAATGTACATCAGTTTAAATATACATCATTTTGCCGCATAGTTGTCCAAATTATTAGATTTCGACAGTATTCAGTCTAGTTTCATCCTTATGTGCCAACTCCACGCTTCACTTCCCATACATCTTAGTTGGTACAAGGACTCCATTATTGAACATCCATATGATGAATTGAAATAACCCGTTTCACTTATGGAGTACAAGCATATCGCGTCATTATGACTCTTAATGTGACGACAACGACCCTTTCTATGGATTCCCGATTTTCGGCCCCAATAATCGTTATAAGTTTCATATTTTTTGATAGTTTTCTTTTTTACATATGCAGCCACATTTGCACAAACAAGCACTTATGAAAATATCCGCTAACTGCCTTGATTCGTCCTTTCGCTTTGCCGCTTCCACTTAGAGATGTGACTGCTACTTATTCGGTTACCCAATGAGAACGGTAATCGTTACTTTTTCTTGGTTTATACATCTTTTTAACTAAGTTTTTTATGGTAAATTATCAAATATATTTTTCTTCGTTCTTCTTCGACCCCTCATCCACATCCAATGGTGCATAGGGCACTGTATCATATATATATATATATATATATATATATATATATATATATATATATATATATATATATATATATATATATATATATATATATATATATATATATATATATATATATATATATATATATATATATATATATATATATATATATATATATATATATATATATAACCAATAAATTATCGAAACCAAAAACCGAATTATATAACGACTTATTTCAAAGAAGTCGTTATTTAATTGCATCTCCATGTCTATTGCAGTGAGTGTGCAGCCTTATACGAGCTGTAATGGGGTGCCTATTATATCGCCTCCGCGACCAACGCACAGTGATGGAATACTGATATACACTACTTAAAAAAACACATGAAAGAAGAAAAAAAAACATAGATGCTTAGATTTCACACGGAAATCAACATGTTGACTTCATAGTGTAGAATACTTTAACTTTGATTTTTATTTGACCAGCGACAAATATTTTTTTAAAAAGTTACTACCTGATAATACGTCATTTGAAAAGAAAGAGGAGAAAATTAACTTTATCTGCTTTACGTAGTTGAATCGGTAACTTCCGTATGGAATCCCTACCAAGATGTTTTTTAGTGTTTCCGGTAAATACATTTTTTAAATGTTTTTTTTTAAATTATATGAGAAATATTTGTGTTTTTTACTATTTACAAAAATACTTCAATTATACTATTTCTGTGAGGCTAAGTGGCTCATTATAAGAAGTATGTATCAAATTGTGGTAGAGTGGGTTCGAACCGAGAAACTCTGACTCAAGAGTCCGCGACACCAACCACGGGACCACAACCCGACACTATATCCGTACTCATACTAAGTTTTTATTTAGAAACTCATTGAGAAAAACACAGGCTTTGGGAGTGCCTGTTTGCATTGTATCACGTGTCCTATAACGTGTCCACGTGTAACTACATATCGTGGGTGTACTTATAAAAAACGTTTACTCGAAAATATGCAATTTAACGCAATAATGCAGTATTATAAAGTTCTTAACGTTCTATATACTGGCAAAATACACATATATATATATGGTTTTAAAAGTAAATTCAATATTAAGGCTAAAAGATTTAAATAACAGGGATTATTGAGATAGGGATTTTAGAGCTAACGTTTTTTGCCAGTATACCCACGATATATTTGCCAACATGAGATCACTCTACCATCTCCCTCTAACTCCACTGAAGGTGTCTATTACAACACCTTCGCCGACTCTAGAGTGTCCTTTAGGGACAGTGGCGTCTAGAAGTCTAGATAGCAGTATTCCACCACTGCGCGAGGCTAAAAATATTCAAAGGTAAAGGCATCAAAGCTTGGCGCAGTTAAAATTGCTCTGAAAGGCCCCACAAACTTGCATTGGCGCTACAGCAAGTACCTAATTTCAAACAACTGGCTAATTAGTGCACCATTTAATTGCTCTCTAATCGTTAGGCACCTACCTAGCTTCCTTTTTTAAAAATCCCAATGAGGTTACCCGCTTACCGCACAATCGATATTTAACTTGGTAGTTAGGTACCTAATAGCAAAGTCTGAAAGCTGGATTTGTTAATTTCTCATTTTGTATTTGATGTAGGTATCAAATCGTTTAGACCGCAGGTTGAGGTAATAAGGCAACAGAAAATAAAGTAATATCCATAAACAAGATGAATTACATCATAAAAACCGCAAAGATAAGTCTATACTCGTGTATGTATGAGGAGACGCAGGAATGTGAAAGAGGCGAAGATTGTTCTTTCTTTTGTTTCTAACCCTTATCCGCACCCAATGATGCATAGGGCACTGCATCGTATTGACGCAATGTTATCTTAATCGTTAATTATATAAAGGCAAGGTGATCACTCCTGCGCTTCAGGGACCAGTCCAGAGTAAAGTAGAGTGTAAAATCAGTAATATTTATTCTCACCCTCCTTGGGAATCGAACCTGGAACCTCCAGCACGGTAGCTAAACACTCTGACCACGGAGGTAAACAATAATTAATACTTATTTTTATTTTTTTACAAAAATGTTAGCAATATTAGTATGTATAAAACCACACGAGATTTTTATGTCTACCGGTTTTGAGACATAAGAGAATAATTAATAGGGATTTTAAAAATTATTAATAATTTATTTGTCAACCAAATAATACGAGTAAGATAAATATGTTATAAGGTAATGTCAAGGTTAATCGACTCCCATACTGACCCAACTCATGCGGAACCCATCTTGACCCAACTGTATACAACACATACTTGACTTGCTCTGTTTTTCTTGTCAAATCGCAGACTTTTTGAGCAGATCACGTTTTCAATCGCCATTTCCCTGCACCCTTACCTACATTTTAATATTTCGCCTTTTCAAATCCGTTAAATCAAGTTAGCCCAGAAGTCGTCAGCGCTGAAAAGGTCAATATCGCCCAAATATGAACCCGGCGGTCAAAATCTGATTTAAATTCAAGACGCGCGCGCTTGAATGGACCGACTTTTTGGGATCAAATGTTACCAGATTGTAAGCCCTTGCCAAAATTCAAATAAGTTTAAAATTTGAATAAGCATGTTTAATAACAATAATAATTTGGAAAATTTAAATAGCGCTTAAAATACGAGTAGAGCGTAAAATTCCTCTATATCGTAGTTAGATAAAAAATACTGCGGAACTCATAAATATATTATATTTACATAGAAAAATAATTGTTCCACATTTACATTACTGCTCCACAGAATAATTGTTGGGCAATGAAGGAAATTGAAATAAATTGCATATTCTTCACTTGAGAAAAATAGATATAAGAATGTAGAAAAATGAGAGAAGAACTCGACTGGTCTCCTATAAAAAATGACTAATAAGTATATGTTTTTTTTTCATAAAACAAACCCTGAAGAGGACAACAGGTTGTTGCCGAAACTAGTTTGTTTAATAAAAATGTAAGTGGATCAAAAAACGAAGTATTTTATTTCCCAAGGGAGGTAAAATAAATATAAGTGATTTTTTCACTGTAATATTTATTCAATATTACCCTGGACTGGTAACCTGAAGCGGAGGGCTGATCACCTTTTCTTCATGTGTTAACGATCAAGATAACACTGCGTTTATATGATGCGGTGCCCTATGCACCATTGAGTTGCGAATAAGGGTTTTAATTATTTTATTTATTATATATATATATATATATATATATATATATATATATATATATATATATATATATATATATATATATATATATATATATACATATATATATGTGTGAGTGTGTGTGTGTGTGTGTGTGTGTGTGTGTGTGTGTGTGTACAAGTCAGGTGTACTGACTACTGCAGTACCTACATACGTTTACCTAAAATGCATTTTATTCGATCATAGCGCGTTACTAAGGAATAGCATATAAAGCATTTAGCAAAATAGCTAAAATTAATTAACTTTTAGCGCTTGTGTATTCAGCAAATGAATGCTATCAATTAACAGGAAAGTGCATCCTTTTAGTGTTTCCAACGCAAGCATTCGCTGCATTTCAGTGACATGCAATTAAATGTTGCGATAAATGAGTTAGGTTTCGCTATTTCCATAAAGACCGTTTGCTCCGCCAGTAAATTATACTGCATTCTTGCACTAGAGTTTGTACAGGGCTTGTACTACATGCATTTTGGTTTGCATATACCACATAAATTATTGACCTACCGTTTGTGTCACCATTACAGGGTCATCGTTATGGCGTTGTACTACTGAAATAGCCTCAGAAAAGATAGGCTGATGACATTGTCCCCGTCGAAGTCTGGAAGGAATTAGAAGAGGCCTACATCCAGCAGTGGAGAGACGGCTGACAAAAAAGAAGATGAATTACTGAAATCGTGTAATGTAAAAAGGTTACTTACTTTTTTAATATTACACGACATCAAAACCACATTGTAAGATGACTTTAGAAATGGTTACAGAAGAATCAGTAGAAGAAAATAATAGTGCGGTTGTCGCATCAAAATAAATACATTTTAGTGAAATTCCTCTTCAATGTTTATTGGACCAGTAAGAATATTTCAAAATACTTTAAAGTTTAGGGCTGATCACCTTTCCTTCGTGTATTTCATTTAAATCGCTAACAACGATCAAAATATCACTTAATAATAATAATAGTGCTTTTGTGCCATTGAGTGCGGATAAAGATAAGAAGAAGAAGAATAATACAACTGTTAAATGAAGGAAAAAATAATAAAAGAACAGTTTCATTTTTTTAGAGCCTAGTATTGTCACATCTAATAATTTATCTACAACATGAATGGTGTTTTATAAGTCGCAGTTATATTGCAGCCACTTAGGCGTCATGATTACTAAGAAAATTACATTAAAAAAATCTTTATCGTGATCATTGTGTGCTTTGTAAATATTTTCAAACGGATGACAAAGGTCGTCAAGTTAGCGATCGCGAGACAACAACCTCCCGGAGATGCCGCGCGGGAGAAAATTCAAATTGGCTGCAAATGTCGCGAAAGGGGTGCGCCATTGTTGAGGGATGATTTACAATTTTACAAGAAGGGGCCGCGTAATTATTCCAAGTTGTGATGAGAAAAGTTGTTTTCGAGAGTCGGCTGACAATGCCCTCTGTGTCGCGGGCTTTGGCGAGGACTTTGACAAAATTTACAAAGCAGGTGCCTTCGGTTAATTCACAAGTTTAAATAATGAAAACGACAAACAATAGAAACCCCTCAGCAGTAGTATTGTTTTACACCCACGTTTACACGAAACGATTTCCATAGTAATAAGTGTCAAATTGACCCATAAATTAATAATGACAAGAAAGAATCTGCTTTTATCATAACTAGAAGCGGGAAATTCTGGAACGACCAGATCTTAATAAACCGTTCATGGACAATAAGTTACCTGATCCCAATTTTGAGTGAATCTCGTTCACGAACGCTGACCCGTTCTCTGGCCTACTGATTCACAAATTCTTTAACGATAGAAAATCTCTGGACAATCTTTTGTTTTTTTTTATTATTTGTTGGTCGTACGACAAATACGACCCAGGAAAAAGTCAGGTTTCATGATAGTAAAATTTAATTCCACCGTTTAATTTATCCGGTCTTAGTTAACGAATCAATTAAGTGATACAGATCCTCAGATGCGGATTTTCTGAATGATGCGATCTTACCTACCTCTATTTTGAATTGGCCGCTTAGCAATAATAGGGCTATCAAAAACCAACACAAAAACAATATAGTAAATATTTCTGTCCAAAAATAAGGAATACATATTTCCGAATTATTCCAATGATTATTTGGAAATTAGCAAAACTTTCTGGGAATCTATTGAGGAATTGAGATCTAAAAGAGATTTCGTAGTGAAAAACATATTTACATCACATCTTTCCTCTTCTTAGAACCCTTTTTCTCATACGAATGTTGCATGAATGGTACAATTAATCCAAGCCATTCATGCTGTGTTCTCATACTGTTTCTCTTTCATTTCCTTTCCCTTATAATACAATGTAGTAGCGTATGCATCATTGGGTCCCGATAAAGATTAGAAGAAAACATTTTTTATTAATTCACGGATACCTATCAAAATTAACACAAAATTGGTAAATGATTTAAATCAAGTTTAGTTTACGGGGCAATTATTTTAATTTTAAATCGAAATAATATTAAATTATCTCTTAGATATGAAATCCGTTAATTGGACTGACGCGTGACGCCGGCGTGACGTGGCAAATTGTAATTAATTTACGTCTGCAAGCTTTTAGCCTCACATTAACATTCATATTTATAGTACACAACGAGACAGCATTATTTAAAGCATTTAAAGTACATGCAAGTGGTGCTGTTTCGTTAATCAAATTACATTTTATAGCCCGAGTATTCAAAATGCATTTCTCACTGAAAATTTCATTGGATCCAGTTTTCCTTTTCTAGTCATATTTTTACTTAATTATTGCAATCTATTCTACAAAAACAGTTAACGATTTTTTTCAACATAATTAAAAAGCAGTCATAAACGCAAACTCTGTTTAATATCGTATTCTTTCTCATAATTATTTTACTTTTTATTTGTAATTCAGTGGCATTTTTATACTCTTATGCCCTTTTTATAATAGGTCTATTTTTTAATCCTGAAAAAAATCGATGCGAAACGAGTTTACCTTTTATCATCTACCCTTTTTATCATCTATCTCCCAAAATTTACTCCACTGAATCTCGCTTTTGCTAGGGGGTTAATTTCTTATTTTCCAATGCTAACATTTTATTGCTCAAAAAATCAATCAAAAGCGCCAAAAGGTAAATTTCTTATTATTACAACTCAGCTTACGTTAATAATATAAGCCGTAGTAAGTAAATCACCATTATATAATTATTAATTAATTAAGTACCTTAATGATAAAAATAAATAAAGCGTTTTTTCTTATAAATAATTCATCCCTTTTATGGGCCATTGGGTACTGTATTTCATTTACTGAACTTCAAATTATGCTTTTAAAAAGAGAAAGTTTTTTTAAAAAGTAAAATTAATATTTTTCAATCCATCTACGTAATACATATTTTGCACATTTTTTGTCCTTTCAAGAAAAAATTGTTTCATCTGCTGATTATTTTCATTCATTGCATTTTTTTATAATTTAAGTTTTTTTACGAATATGAACGATAGCTGGCTCACATATCGATACAAACCTGCCCATCCCTATACTTAAAATGTAGTTTGTCAACACACGCACGTTTTCCTCCCTAGGAATTCCATTTATGGAGTTTTTTATTCCGAATTCGGGATAGGGTAAATTAGTAATTATCATACTTCTGAGATATATTGCATTTAATATACTCTGCGTACGGATGTATTTTTATGGATTCTTTGTTTTAAAAATCAAGATGTTCATTCAATCCATCGTCCTTTTTATTTTCAAAAATCGAAAATACTCGTACTATCATCGAAAAACACAATTTTCTTACCTAAATATAAACCTTTTTTCAAATAAACGAACTACATCACAAAACATATTCAACTTTATTTTTATACCAATGAAATGTCGAATCTGGGCATTTACGGAGCTGAAACCTGCCAAAAGTTGTCTTATGTTATCATTTCATACATCGTGTTACGTTCGCTATTCTGCCTATTATCGAATATTCACACTTCATGGATTTTTGGAAGATGCAAATATGTATTTCAGCAATCGCTTTTATATCTCAGTTGAAACAAATATACCATCCGTTAAGAACTTTATAACCTTTGATATGTGAATATCGGAAGTTTATTTCAATGTTTGCATAGGATAAAATAAAACATTTTTAAAAAAAAATCCCCACTGGGATTTTAATATATTAAAATTGGAATTACTGGAAATTCATGATCCAAAAATCCACTTACGTTTTTTTTAACATTTCTCGTGTGCGGGCTAGCTAAATACAGTACATAGAAAATAACCTAACAGGAACCAACTGGTTGCAAATTACAACTGTCACTTTTTCCGATTGTCAAATTTCACTGAATATTCAGCCGCCAAAATGGTGTGTCTATACAAACAAGTAAAGCTTATGTACGATCAGGAATTATATTCCAACTGCATAACATTGGTAAGAAATAACATATGTCCTTAATTCATCAATATAACTAATTTTAATAAACTATTTTCTACATGACACAACCGCCATTAATCGATCCTTCGATGGCGAACGTATTATATTGTGACAATAAAACCATTATGTTAATTAGAATCAGTTTTTAATACAGTTATTAATTATCTTCTATTGGTTATATTTTGATAACTGCCCACAAATTTGAATCAGCTGCCAAAAGCTGTTTTCCAAATGTCCAAGACCGATGCATAATACATCCTTTCAAGTATTATGTCATTTATTGTTATTGTTTTGAACATCTATTTTATTGAGGTAGTCCCCAAAAAAGTAAGCGTTCTTCTCATCATAGTGTACAAACTTAAACTAGTGTAAAGAACTTCTATTTAGGGAAGATATTTTATTGTTTTGCCTTACATTTATTTTAGGAAAGTTTTTTTGAAATTCTTCTCCCCGAATTGGGATTTCATTAGCACGCAATAAAATATTTAGTGTCCAATGTCTCAGCAACACTTCACTATCGAAAACCTTGTATTTACCAGCAGTTGTGCATTTTTTAAACGAAAATTATACATTCTAGATATGCTTATAAAAGCAAACCACATACATTTTGACTGTCAATGTTCTGTCAATTCAAAGCATGTTTTATTTACATAATCCAATAAATATTTAAGTAAAATATCTTTTGGTTTCATTTCCATACATTAAGGTTTTAACCAGGACTTGTAAACAGGTTGTTGTGTACTGCAGTTCAACTTTCACTAATAGGTTTTTATTTCCTTCATTTTCTTTGCCACTTGAGTCTTGCTACGCGATCCATGATATTTGGATTCTACTCCTAATGTCCTCATTTCTTAATTTAATTTCCGATTTAAAGGCAAAATAAAGGAATGGGTTGATCAAGAGTTAATTTTATGAAAATTGTCAAATGTTTGTATTCTTAATTTTTCTCTCTTTTTTGTTTGTATATTAGGTTAAAATCGTTAAAAACAATAAAAAATGTATTCAAAAAGAACTCCACCGACAAGACACAGAAGGTGGGTCTCTGCAATTTTTTAAAAAAATATGTTTAAATTGTGATTTAAATAAATGTATACAATTTATGTTAATAAAAAAACCTCAGGCTTATACCAAGTATGGATCTTTTTATGGGCCGCTGTGTGCATTGAGCTTCTCTGCATTTTTTGGTTAGAGCCATGATCTCCAATGCATATTTATTCTCTGCTATTTATTTGCAAAACTTAAGAAATGTATCTTAAACTAATACAAACTGGTAGGTAATTTGGTATTTTTTAAATATTATTTTGGCTTTATCAGGCTGCGATGGTGGTGTCCATTGGAGAGAACAACTTTGGGGAGTACATCTCCCCGCAGGAGACCTTCCAGGTGTACTGCTACTACGCCGACTCCTTGTTCCACCTCCAGCACTACCGCAAGGCGGAGACCATCTACAGGAAGTTAGTATTTATTTATTTCATCATTCTTATATATAATTACAAATAAATTAATTGGATGCCTGGGTTTAACTACCATCAATAGTCTTCTTCAAATCCTTATCCACACCCCAAGGGTGCATAGGGCACTGCATCATACAAACGCAGTGTTATTTTGCTCGTTAACACATGAAGGAAAGGGGATCAGCCCTCCACTTCAGGTACCAGTCCAGGGGAATATTGAATAAATATTTCAGTGAAAAAATCACTTATATTTATTTGACCCCCCCACCTGGGAATTGAACCCGGAACCTCCAGAACGGTAGCCGCGCGTGCTGACCTACGGAGGCGGACAAAGATACTGTTTAGTCAATCGCTTGAACAAAACTGTTCTTTGCTCATTTATGTTTATTGATATCAATATCGTCCCGTGGTTAGTGTCGCGGACTCTTAAGTCAGAGTTTCTCGGTTCGAACCCACTCTACCACAATTTGATACCTATTTCTAATAATGAGCCGCTTAGGCTCACAGAAATAGTATGAAATTGAAGTATTTTTGTAAATAATAAAAAAACAAATATTTATTTTTAAATAAAAAATAAAACAATAAACATAAAGGATCTACTTATCTATTTCCGGGAATAAATGAATAACGGTTTGTCTCCTACAGGGCTCTTCACCTCCGCAAGTCTATGCTGAAGAACCGAGGACAGTGGAAGAGTCAGGAAGGCAGCGGAGGAAGCAGCGGCAGCTCTAAGGAGACGAACCCGGATATAGAGATCAAATACAAAATGCACCTGTGCTACGTTCACATGAGGCAAACCCAATCTTCTATCGACATCCTTCAGACCATTTCCGGTTAGTATATTGCCAAATTAAACTACCGTATTTTACAAACTATTAGACACCTTGTTTAATATAATGTCATTATACTACTTGAGAAGTTAGACGAATAACCCACAAAGTTTCCATTTAAGAGGCTAGTCTGCAGGTAGGATAAAAAGGATAGGATACAGACCAATTCAAAATAAATATTTCTCAAATAATTTTTTTTAAATGTGGTGTTGGAGGCGCGTGCTCCGAATTCCATGGACAGCTAGAGTCCTTTCAAATACATTTGCTAGGAACTACACTTAGATGGCTTGACTCTGGCTAATGTCTATTTGACAGATTCTTCAATTCTTTAGACACGTTTGGACATAGACTGGAACGACTAATTGTGATCAGTAACCTGGAGGGGAAGAAAGGGAAAAGACCCCACAAGATGGACCAATCAAGTTAAGGCAGCAACAGACACCTCGGTGGTTGAAGCGCTACGTCCAGCGCAGTCAAGGGATAACTGGAGAAGAGTCATTGCTTCCACAAGGGTCACAACCCGCAGTAATAAGGAGTAAGACGGAAAAGAGATAAATACATTTTACAATTTGCGGATTTCGAATTTACGGTACCTGTTTCACAGACAAGTGTCTACCCAGCTTTGCCATGGAGCCTATTAAATGCATTCCAATTCTGTCCGTCATCTTTATAAATTAAATTTTTTTTTAGGGAAGCATCGCACTCCAAAGATCAACATGTGTCTGGGGCAGGCGTTTGAGCGCGTGGGGCTGGTGCGCCCCGCCGCCACCGCGTACAGAGAGGCGCTGCGGGCATGTCCGCTGGCCATCGAGGCGGCTGACAGACTGCTCAAGCTGATGGTCCGCCCTTCCGAGGTCCTCGCTATTGTGAACGAAGGTACGCTAGCTTTCTCCTCCGTCCTATAACTCTTGGAGTGCGCGGAGACATTTTTCCTACATACTTGTTGGGACAATGTCTGCGCGCTGATGAGCACGCAGACATTGTCTGAAAAGCAGAGTTTTTAATCATAAAAACGACATTAATTGACAGTATTACTAACAATTTTTTTATATTCATTTAAAAAATTACACAAATCACAAAAAATTTCCCAGTTAAATCATAAAACACCACGTGAAAACTTTTAAAAACCACAAGATTAACAACAAAATGCCACATTTGGTCAAATGAATTTTGAATACTACCCAATTAAGTGCTATAACCTACTGCCATTATCCGCAAACTCATTAAATAAATTAATTTAAAATGGAAGAGATATTTTTCCATCATTTAGGTGGTCCTCCTGGGGGTCAGTTACCTCTTATGCTGCTGTCTGCTGCTGTTCTCGCTCGATCCGAACTTGCTCTTCCCACATGATTTCCCCAGAAACATCTTCTACATTTCCACATCGCAGATTCTCCTTATTTCAGAGTTTTTTACGCTGTCGCGAAGTGTTAAGCCTGCAATGAGTCGTAGAGTTTTCATTTCAGTGGTTCTAAGAAGGCTTTTTGTTCTCCTGGTGTCTGCTCTTGTTTCTATGTAAGGTCTTATGCAAGTGTTTTATTTTTATATTTAAATGACATTCAAGGCAGATTGTTGATTGTGTACTGTTTGGTTCAGTGGCGACGGGTCCGGACGGGGCGCTGGTGAGCGCGTGGCTGGGCGCGCGCGCACATCACCACACGCGCGAGTGGGCGGCGAGCGTACGCGCACTCAAGGCGTTGGACGCCCCGGGCGCGCCCCTGCGCGGCTGCCCCATGCTGCTGGTGGCGCTCGGCGAGGTGCAGTACTACTCGGGCGACACCGCGCAGGCCGTCATCACCTTCCAGAGGGTGAGCCTTTCCTACCACATCCACTACTCTAGTACAAGGCGCTGGACGAGACGCAATACTACTCGGTATCTCTCTTGTGTGTGATGACACTAGTGTGTGTGCTCCCCAGGCGCACGCGGCGGATCCGCTGATGCGGCGCGGGCTGGGCCTGTACGCGGCGTGCCTGGCGCGCGAGGGCCGCCTGCGCGAGCGTGAGTCGCGCCTGGTGCCGCCCGCGCTGCCCGCCGCGGAATACGGTCGCGAGGAGTGGCTGGTACTGGCGCACTCGCACGCGCAGAGCCGCCGCCTGCCGCGCGCCGCCTACTTCGCCCAGAAGGCCTGCATCATGGACCCCCGCGACCCGGAGGCGCTCCTGCTCAAAGGTAACATTGTTTCATTCATTGATTCGGCAGTCACTTTGTAGGAAAATCCATCCATTTTTAACCTCTCGATTCGTAAGATATGAATGAAAAGGTTGTATCCTGCAGAGTGAGTTTTTTTTTTTTAAATGAATATTTAATTTTAATTTTTTTTCTTTTTTAATTTTTCATCAACATTTCTAACATATGCCATGCAAACGATCAATAATTATTGTCAATTTGAAATAATCACTTCGCCCCAAACGTGGGACCATACGCTATCTGACCTGGTATTTTACGCATGGAGAGGTTAATTTAAGTTTGACTTGGTAAATACCACTATTTCTTAAAATCTATTGTGACACGTGTTTGGATGAATTCTGCTTCATTTTCAAAAACCGTATAAATGATTTGGAAAAATCTTAGTATAACCTTCGGGCATATCAAATTATCCTAGATAAAAGTCTGGGTGATGGTGATCATTTTATAAACGTATAACATCACCATTCTACCTACGATTGACAACCACAGTTTATTAATAAACACTACTAAGTCAAAAATAAATATAACTTCACAACATTTTGAGTGTGTCGCAAATCTGGGTTTCTCCACTTAAGAGTTATTTAGTAAAAATATCTCTTAAGTAGAGATAATCCAGATTTGTGAACAAGTATTTGGAGACACTCAAAATATTGTGAAGTTATTTTTATTACTGGATTTTCGACCACTACACTATGGAATTATTCCTCGAAAGATATCTAGAGGAAGACCGAGGAATTCATGGATGCTGCAGAAAGATAACATGATTCAAAGGCATGGCCTAGCTCATTGTTCCGCTGCGTGTGTGCCGTGGCACACTGGTGTACCATGGTGATTAGTTGGTGTGCTGCAGAAAGTCTAGTTTTGTGAAAATAACACAATTGCTCCAAATTTTGATTGCCTGTGCTCAGTTAAGTAGGCTCACATTTTGCATTAAACATAATATGTTAAATATGTTACCATAATATGGTAAATATGCACCTCTGAAATTTCTGAATTTGGTAGGTGTACCTTGAATAGAAAAAGTTTGCGGAACACTTGCCTAGGTGACGTTGTCCATGACAGAAGGACCTACAACCTGAGGACGAGGAGAGCTGACCCCAGCAGTCTGCAAGGACAATGAGTTGACAAAGAAGATGGAATTATTATGTGATTTGTTGCAGGGAGCATCCTGATGGGCATGAAGAAGTACATGGAGGCGCTGGCGCACTTCCGCGAGGCGCTGCAGGCGGCGCCCGGGCGCTACGAGTGCTACGCGGGGCTGGCCGAGGCGCACCTGGCCCTGCGGCGCCCCCGCGAGGCCGCCGCCGTGGCCGCTAACGCCTGCAAGGTGCTCTCCAGCTGCCCCCGCTCCCTCACGGTCAGTGCGCCCAACCATCACCACTTCAAATTAAATGCCATCATGTCCATATCTCATGTCATCAATTTTACTTAAATTACAAATCTTCTTCTTTAGTTTTCTCTCTTCTACTGCTGCATAATAAGCCTCTTCCATATCCTTCCATTTTTTTTGGTTTGCAGCCAATTTCTACCCCCCACTTGGCCATTGTCGGACCATCTGGTATGAGGTCTTCCGACGCCTCTTTTATTCTCCCGAGGTCTTCATCTCATAATTTTAGAGTTTGCTGTGATAAGTAAACCAGCCAATGACTGGTCGTAAGCTCTATAAATGCCAGGACATCCATCCTTTAATTACCTTTGATGTTGGAAAATATTTAAAGTAAAGGTCTTGCCCATTTCAGGGCGCAACATATATTTACAGGACGTATTCATATGTCCTACTCGTACCAGATATTGTTAACAATTGACATATTTATACATCATATGTGTTTAGATATTGAAAATGCTTGATATATATATATGTATAGTGCACAATACATGCTGATCAGAGTCCTTTGGTGTTGTTGCAGCTGTACGCCAATGTGCTGATCAAGGAGGGCGGAGGGGGTGGGGCGGTGCGCGCCAAGGCCCTGCTGGAGAGGGCCCTGACGCAAGATGAAACGCACCTGCCCGCAGCCCTGGCACTCTCCCGCCTGCTGGACTCCGACGAGGACCCGCAGGCCTCCATAGACCTTCTCGAGAAGCAGGTAATGCATTTCATCACGCTGGTTCTGGAGTGCCAAAGTATTAGCACCAAAGGGGCATTAATCTCCCACCAACTAGCACCAAAGGGGAGTTAATCTCCCATCATTAATACCAAGGGGGTGTTAATCTGCTTCTATTAATACCAAGGGGACGTTAATCTCTCTATACCGATACCAAGGGGTGTTAATCTCCCACCATTAGTACCAAGGGGGTGTTGATCTCTCTATACCGATACCAAGCGGGTGTTAATCTCCCACCATTAGTACCAAGGGGGCGTTGATCACTCAATATCGATACCAAGCGGGTGTTAATCTCTCACCTGATGTACCAAGGGGGCTTTGATCTCTCAATACAGATACCAAGTAGATTTTAATCTCCTATCATCGGTACTAAGGTAATCTCATATATAGTAGCAAGGAGTTGCCCAAAATAGTTTTGAGCATTTGGATGAGTGAGTTTGTGGGGTTTGCATTGCAGGTGTCGGTGTGCCCGTCGGCGGCGCTGCACCAGGCGCTGGGCGAGGCGTGGGCGCGGCGCGGGGGCGCGGAGAAGGCGCTGCAGCACTACGTGGCCGCTCTGGCGCTGGAGCCCGGTAGCCGCAGCGTGCTGGACGCGCTCGCGCAGCTCGACCGGGCGCCCCCGCACGCCCAACACTCGGGTGAGTCCACATTCTTCTCCGAGTGGAAAATTAAATAACCTGCTTCAAAAATTCTATTTATTTAATTATTCTTCTTCTATGCGTGTCATATTACTTGAGATTTAGGTTTTGTACTGATATTTCTTGGTGGAACTGCATTTTATACAACAAAATAAAATCATTGATGATTTCGGTTATGACAAAACCCTATTGGTGGGCAAATAAAACTTAGGTGGAAAAAACTATATATGTAGTTATTTTATTCTGTCACTTGAGTGTAATTTACCTTGTTTCTTGAGTGTTTGTCTGAACAGTACCTCGACAGTCCTGATCCTCGTCCAATCTCGTGTATTCGGGAGCCAGGGGACCTGTGTTCTGCATAATTCAATTTATTTATCTTTATGCCAAACCTTGTGGTAAGGAATGCAAGCCTTCAAGATTCATGTGAAATAAGCCTCTTCTTCTCTGGTCTCAATCCTGTGGATTGGTCTGCAGCAACAAGTGACATCTCCTTCACCAAGTCGCTTAGTATAAGCCTCTAAGGTTAATTTAACCAGGTCAGTAGGTGATACCTACAATGATGCCCTAAACCAGTAGTTGGCAAACTTATTAACGAGAATGCACATTCCAACAAAAAAAATCTTAAAGGTGGAGACTGACCGGAGCATTTCGTCGTAACATAACGTCGTAACATCACTTGCAGCGAGCATCCGAAACTATGGATGGGGCGCTCGGCTCGGTGTACTGACTTCCTGAATGCTCGCATCGTAACGTGTTACGTTACGACAAAATGCTCCGGTCAGTCTCCACCTTAAGAACCAAATCTGTTTGTAATTCTAGTACACCTTCATTATAGTTTTGCACCTTTATATAATTACAGGTACGCTCATTAAAACTTGATTTCACACATTTTATTGATTGATAAAAAATCTTTTGAAAGTAAGGCATCCATAAGAACACTACTTATTGCAAATAATGTCCTTGCATCTCCTTTGAAAGTCGGGGTTGTATGTCGTTAATTTTAGCGTGTTTTTTTGGTTTTCCTCAATGAGATGATTTCCCAGTTTTTTTGCTTTTTTGGCAATCTTTTTTTAAGTTAATGCCTGAAAATTATTATTCGCATAAAGAAGTGGTTTCCGAAATTTGAATTGAAGAGCCTTGCAACGAATGTTTGTGCCGGAACCGCACTTAAAAGGTCAAAGAGCCAGACTTTGCTGCCTTAAACTAATAAAATTTCATGTATATTAATTAATGGTGAACTTTCAACAGCTGAAGACAACGACACGACGTATGACCTCGTGGCGGAACCCAACCTACCCAGCGACGCCAGCAACAACGGCCAGGAAGAGAGCGAGACGGAGGCCGTCTGGAGCGACATGGATTTGGAAGTGCCCTGAACCCACTTCCCAGCGCGGGGTTCGTCACCTAGCCACACTTGTACACAATGTGTGTATACACAACGTTAGAATTAAGATGACAAGTCAGAAATTGTATGATTTCAAATATTAGCCATATGAATCGAGGACCGCTTTGGAGACTGGACATTCGCTTCTCGAATTTTTTTATCTTATCCTCCGCACCTAACAGTGCATAGGGCACTGCATTGTATTGACGCAGCGCTATCTTGTGAAATAAGGCACCCATTATTCCGGATAAATGTTCATACTCTTGTATATACCAAAATTCCTGACATAATTGAATATAAATAAATTCCTTAACGCTTTGGTTACCAGGGCTTTTGGTTACTATGCTGGCAAACCTGTTTGTTTTTGGAAAAAACCATGATTTAAACATAAATAATAAGTAAAATGTGTGAGAGGTTTCTGGAAGCGAATGTCGACTTTGTATAAATACGGTATAGCATAAGAAGATGTGGTGAGAATCTCATATCCACAAAACAACTCTACCGTTTGACGCCTTTATTTGCAAATTGTGGCCGATGTTGAAATAACCCGCAACTTATTTTGCCCAGTAAGAAAAATCTCCTTTTTAGCTATACATATTTTGTATTATTGAAGCATTTTTTTGACAAATCTTGGGTGGATTTCCCTTGGTTTTTTGAGAATTTTTAGCACCCAAAATTTCAATATCTCTATTCATTATACATATTTATTTTGCTTTCGGAACTACTTTCAGATTTCCGAGATTCCTTAAATTCTCTTCTACTCCTGGAAAGAATTCGCATTCCCATATTTTTGGATTTTTACACCGCAGGTGAAAATTTAATTCGCACTATGTTGCCTGAAAATAGGGGAAAATTCTCCCATTAAAACATAAATAAAACTATCCTGCATATTTTTTTTTAACCCTTATCCGCACCCCAATGGTGCATAGGGCACTGCATCATATAAACGCAGTGTTATCTTGATCGTTAACACACGAAGGAAAGGTGATCAGCCCTCCGCTTCAGGTACCAGTCCAGGGTAATATTGAATAAATATTAGAGTGATAAATATTAGAGTCATACATACCATGTTGAAACCAACAAAAGAAAGCATTTCAGATTTATTTTCTGCGATATTTCATGCATTTTTGTAAAAATTAGCATTTTACTTATTTTTTCATAGTCTGATTTTATTACTATGTATATAAATTGTTAGTTAATCTTTTTACATATTTATTTATAAGACAATTTAAATATTGAAACCTTTTTTAGTGCCATTCAGAATTTTATTTTTTTCTCGACTACTTATTTTTTTAAATATTTTTATTCCAAGAATTCTTTTGTTTTGTTACCTTTTTCTCTGTATGTGACCCAACCTTTTATATTCCAAAGGAATTATTTATTTATTAAATATACATTATGTAAATACATTAAAAAATGTTTTATTCAAAATACACATATGGGGTTTCAACAACACTATTCCATTCAATTCAAACCCTTATCCACACCCCAATGGTGCATAGGGCACTGCATAATATTGAATAAATATTAGAGTGAAAAAATCACTTATATTTATTTGACCCGGGACCTCCAGAACGGTAGCCGAGCGTGCTGACCTATGGAGGCGGCCTAACTTTTAGTTATTTATTGTTTCGGCATTCACTTTGTGGTAAAACATTATTAAATTATAAATAAAACACTTGTATTTTATCACCTAAGAATTATATTTAATGCTTCCATCTATGGGTTTTGATATAAAAGCGTAGGGGTCAAGTCCCTCAGGGTTTTGTATCAAGGTATATCTGTATAACAAATGTGCAGTTAACATAGGAGGGTGGGGGGGGGAAGTAAAAGAAACATTTTTTAAATAATTTTTATTATAAAAATTATACCTATTTTTGGTTCTAGTGTTTAGCAATAATTGCCTATGTACAAGATCGTGTAACATTCATAAAAATAAATTCAAAAATATTCAATGTATTACTAATATACTAAACACAGCACAAATAGCCATTTGTTGACCAGTTTTATATAATACAAAAAAATACATCTGTTCGATGAAGGCCTATTCATTTGAAATTGCCGGGACTAATATTTAAAAAATACTATTTTTCAAAAGAGCAAATTAAAACATTACAAAAATTAACCCATCTTTCATATAAGTAGTCCACTTGCAAACCATGTTATGTTAAAAAATTAAGTTTTTTAGAAAATGGCTACAATCGGTAGAAAATTAAAAATATTAACGTCTTTAAAAAAAATTAACTCTTTCAACTACCATAATAACAGTATATAGAAAATATATATGTACTGAGTTGTAGTCCCATGGTAAATATTACGGACTTTAAGTCCAAGTTGTCTAGGTTCGAATCTACTCTATTGTGATATGTACATATATTTAATAACAGACCACTTTTGCGCCTAAAAAAATAGTATGAATTATTCTTTTTTTAATTAAAATATTTATACATACATATAATGAAATAAAACTATTTAGAAAAAAAATAAAACCAACTG
This sequence comes from Brachycentrus maculatus, assembly GCF_059751285.1. Classification (NCBI taxonomy): domain Eukaryota; kingdom Metazoa; phylum Arthropoda; class Insecta; order Trichoptera; family Brachycentridae; genus Brachycentrus; species Brachycentrus maculatus. The sequence goes on along the minus strand of NW_028280815.1, from coordinate 2,557,782 downwards.
ACTAACCAACATGCCGCTTCACAGGTAGGCAGAAAGAATAAAATGCCACACCAATCTGTGTTTACAACCTTCGCCTCTTCTACATTCATGCATACCGCCGGTTATTCTGACTCCTGACACGCCCAAGTATTTGAAATACTTGATCATGCCAAGTTTTCCTCGGTCTTCAACCACATTCACCTTGTAAATTTGTTTTACTGTTATTTCACTGATTCTATTCACACGCCCAAACCATTTCAACACATGTTTTATAATTTTATAGATAATGCTTACGATTGCATTCCGACTGCATTCAGTCTACTTTCATCCTTCTGCCAACTCCATGCTTCACTACCATACATTCGGGTATTTATTTTACACTAATATTTATGACAGGCATGATATTGAGGACAGGCAGGGAAATACCATCTGTGAAATTGACAAAGTCATCAGAAGGTGGAGAGAGTATTGTGCGGATCTATACAAAGATGATAGTATGCAACCCCAGGCAGAATTCAATGATTTAAATCCAGATGAACCCCATATAATCCTCCAGGAAGTAGAGAATGCCATTAAAAATCTCAAATCCTACAAATCGCCTGGAAAGGACGGAATCCAAGCTGAGTTCCTAAAGAATATGACCGATGACGGCATTAAGAGGATGCACGATATATGTAATTCGGTATGGGAATCAGGAATATGGCCAACGGACTGGGTGGAATCTGTATTTATTCCAATACACAAGAAGGGTTCTACGCTAAAGTGTGAAAACTATCGAACTGTCTCACTCATCTCTCATGCCAGCAAAATATTGCTACACATATTAAAAGCAAGGCTAAAACACTACCTCGACTGGCAAATTTCAATTGAGCAAGCTGGATTCGTCAAAGGCAAGGGTACACGTGAGCAAATCTTGAACATAAGACAAATAATCGAGAAAAGTCGGGAGTTCAAGGTTCCGGTCGTACTTTGCTTTATTGATTATACAAAGGCTTTTGACTGCGTGAATTGGAATTGCCTGTGGAAGGTTTTGGAAGCAATGGGTGTACCGAGACAGTTGATAGTTCTTATTCACAACTTATACGTACAAAATTTGGCATCGGTAAGAGTTGATAATTTCCTCTCAGAGTCATTTCAAGTACAAAAAGGCGTGAGACAAGGGTGTATACTGTCTCCTGATCTCTTCAATATATATGGAGAATATATAATGAGGAAAGTACTAGACGGGTGGGAAGGTGGCGTATCAGTAGGGGGCAAAAAGATCTCCAATATAAGGTTTGCAGACGACACAACGCTAATAGCCAACAATGAGGACGAAATGGCTGAACTCCTCCATAGAGTCGAAATAGAAAGTCAGCATTTAGGACTTCAAATAAACAAAAGTAAAACCAAGGTTCTTGTCATCGACCGATTCGGCACCCTGATAAGGAACAATTCTTTAAGGGATTATGAAGAAGTCGACGACTTTATCTATTTAGGTGCACTCATTTCTAAAGACGGAGGCTGTGAAGCAGAAATCCGGAGAAGAATTGGAATGGCAAAATCAGCAATGTCTAGTCTGGCGAAGATATGGAAAAATCGGTCCATACTGAGGAAAACGAAAACCCGTCTAGTGAAATCTCTTGTATTCTCCATTGCGCTGTATGGAGTGGAAACATGGACACTGAGGAAAAAGGAAAAACATATGCTGGATGTGTTTGAAATGTGGTGCTGGAGGAGGATGCTGCGCATTCCTTGGACTGCAAGACGCACAAACGTCTCCATTCTCCGCGAACTGTCAGTGACAGAAAGACTCTCCACGACTTGCAGGAAAAGGATTCTGTCCTACTTTGGGCATATTGCCAGAAAGAACGAGAAGAGTCTTGAAAAACTGGTAGTAACAGGTACAGTTGAAGGCAAGCGGGCAAGAGGACGGTCTCCAACAAGATGGACAGACCAAATAAAGGAATTAACCGGATCCTCGCTAAACGCTGCCATCAAGTTGGCCCAGGACCGGGAAGAATGGAGAGGACTTGTGCGACAAGTGCCTGACATTCCAGAAGACCACGACGCTCAGCATTGAGCAAGAAGATGAAGAAGAGAATATTTATCTTAAAATAAAAATGACTGATGAATCCCTTTATTCGGAGATGTTAGAAATGCTTGTTTTGTATCTTGAACCTTCAATCGGCACGGGGTACTGGCTCAACAGACTGGACTCCGACGTAGTACCTATCCAGGAAGTGGAGGATTTCAAAGCCGACTTCCACCATGATGAGGATGATGATCATCCACTCGAGCCGCACGTGATGGTGGTCGCTGAGCTGCGCGGCCACGAGCTCCACCAGCTCCGCACAGTGAGACAGCTTCTCATTCAAAATCTGGAAAACACCACATATTATAAATATTCAGAAAATATCTGATTTTTAACTCGAAAAAGTTTGGCTCGGAAGCCGGATGCAGCTCTTTGACCTCTTAAGTGCCGCTTCGGCACAAATATCAGCACGACGTATTCATGCGAACAATCTTTTTAAAGTACAAGCCTTACTAACACATTTATTGGAGGAAATGCTAAAAAGCTCTCTACTGGTAGAGACTGATATTTGCGTACTTTTGATAGAGCGCGAGAGACGCCAAAAAACATTGTACAAATCGGAATTGGGTTTGCAGTTGCTTGTGATTAGCATGAATGTGAAAGAGGTGAAGAATGATTGCAAAGACAGTAAGGTAGCTATTATTTCTGCCTATCCTTGTTGAGAAGCGGCGTGATGGCTAGAACTCACATGTGAAATAATGTGTTAATTAAAGGATATATGCAAGTTCTGAAAATTTAAATAGTTTGGTTGTCAAGTATGGGTAGAATGTTACTAGTATATTATAAGTAATCACATAAACCATGACGAGTCGTAAGTCCTGTAAATACCCAGACTTCCCCATATTCTTCTTCATCTTTGCTAAGATGTCAAAAAGAAAGATAGATAATTGTTTACGTGAACGATGCTAACTATCAAGGTGTGATACGGTGTTATCTAGCTGTGGGCACAATTCTATCCTGCTATGGACACCCGCTGCGTCTCCACTCACCCTGGTCCGCTTGTTGATGCTGAAGTATGCGACGGTGTCTACATACAGCTTCTCCAGTTCCGCCTGCTCCCAGTAGAAGTCCGGGGTGTCCAGCAGGTCGGACTCCAAGTTAATGTGGTGCCGCAAAGCGAAGAGAGCGCCAGTCTTGCGCAGCACCTAAACACGGCAACCCCGCATCATGAGCAATAGAAAACATCAATACATAAACCAGCCAATGACAGGTAGTAAGCTCTAATACACCCTGACTTTCATTTTGACTTATAACATGACTACCCTAGTACTACTTACTACCTTAAATGAGATAAAGAGACAGTAGTTAAAAATAAAAAAATATTGATTTTTGTTATCTGATAGTCAAGTATTTTTTGTATTTTATATTAACACTATTATTCTATTTCTACTTATAATACCTATACCCTTATTATATTGTATACCCACACACAGGCCATGCCTTTGTGGGATCTTTTTTTGTATTTATATTTATATTTTATTAAAACAAATAATAATAAAAGTAAATGGATCAGAAAACAGAGTTATTTTATTTCTCCAAATAATATATTACAATGATCCACAAAGTCAGTGCCTTAAATATTCAAAATAACAAGTATTTTATTTACAATTTAGTAAATGTTGAATTTGTTCTATTTCTAAAATCTCCTCAATCATCCTTCCCGCCAACCCACCTCGGCCCGGGACATGAGGATGGGCTTGCCCCGCTGCAGGTCGTCAGTCACGTCCGCGATGGAGTCCGCGTACACGTCCAGCGTGGCTTCCCATATGCCCAGCTTCACGGACTGCGCCATGGCGTTGGAGAAGGTGTACTTCTCCAGGATGTTCTCCGGCTCGGGGTTCAGCAGGAACATGGAGCCCTGGAGGCGACATTTTTTGCTATAAACACAAAAAAAAACATGTCAATTTTTTGTTGTACCTCAAAATATTTAACACCCGATCTATATCAAGATATACTATTGGGTTGATGCAAAAGTTTTGACCGTTTTTTACATATATACACCCCAGGACAAAAAAATTTACGAGTCCTCAAAAAAACTAAAATTGACACATAATGAATTATTCTTGATATTTAATTAGTTTTTTTTGTATTGTTTAACATATGTGATGACTACTCGTTACTTCAAGATTAAAATGAAAGATCTTACTCATGAATTGTACTTAGAAATTGCCATTATATACCAGGTATCAGATTATCCGAACCTTAGAGACCCATAACGGTTCATTTATGGTCGAGTGTTTGTGATGGAGTAATAAAAGACATGTAATTTTTTAATTCATATTTAAGAAGAAGGTTCTAATCGCTTTATTTTAAATTAAGGTATTTTACATTTAAACATATTTATAACATTTAAAAATATTTAATATTTAGTGAATTCACCATTATTGTTTATAACATGTAAAATTCTATTCTTTAACGAAGCGTAAAGCGAATCTTAAATTTCTGATGTTATTTCTTCTTCCTAAACTTAAATCAAGTTTTTTTTAATTCCTCAATGTTTTTTTATTTTTTTTTCCTAACTTTTTTTTTCATAATCGCCCATAAATTTTCTATCGGGTTCAAATCAGGACTATTCCCGGGCCACGTCAACGATTTTAAGCCAATTTTATCCTTGTATTCAATGATCTGTAAGAAAAACAATAAATTATTTATCAAGTGGTCTACAAAGTGCATTAAAAAATAAATATTTGTACTCACAGTGCGGGCTCTATGGCACGGTGCCAAATCGTCCTGAAAAATCGGGTCCGCGGTATACTGCGTAATGTCCTCGATTGTTGGAATAAGATGGTTTTTCAACACTTTTTTGTACTGGATGGCATTCATCGTACCCTGTATAAAATTTAGAGGTCCCAAACCGTACGCTGTCATGCACCCCCAAATCATGACGTAGGGTGAATGTTTAACGGTTCGAGTGACGCACGATGGATGGTATCTTTCCCCAAGTTTTCGTCGAACTATCTTTCTGCCGTCTGGACCAAAAAGGTTGAATTTTAATTCATCGGAGAAAATAACATTTTGCCAATCCTCCAAGGTCCAATTCTGGTGCTCCTTCGCCCAATCCAGTCTAGCCTTCTGCATTTTGTTCGTCAGTAATGGTTTCTTTGCGGAACTTCGTGCTTGGAAACCATGCTCCAACAGCCGCCTGGACACTGTTTTTACTAAAAATGTTGATTAGCTGGTAGACTGCACCTCTGCGTGTATTTTAAGTGCCGTTAAAAATCGATCGCGCATAACAATTTTTTTTATTAAGCGATCATCTCGGGCAGATGTCGCGCGCCCCCATCCGCTTCCTTTTTTCCGTTCTATGGATCCAGTTTCTTGGAATTTTTTTAAATAAAAACCTCACTGCACCTTCTGAATACCCAACTCGACGAGATATTTTACAATTAGATATGTTTTGTTGCGACAGTGTGATTATTTTGGATTTTATCGAAATCGACATTTGCTTTGCACTTTCCATGATTGTTGTGTTATGTTCCCTCAAACGCGGGTAAAACAATATTGTTGAGACATTTTAAAATGTAAATATTGTAGAAAGGTGACACAAAGTGTCTTTAATTTATTAAATAAAAGAAAGATGTATCGATAAAGGATTTCTTAGAAAAAGAGTTCAGTATAGTCAAGGCGTGCGGTAGCAAGTAAACTCGTAAATTTTTTTGTCCTGGGGTGTATATATATATATATTTTTTTTTTTTTCTTGTGTATTATTTATTCAATAAATTATATAATTTCCATCAGTTCTTATAACCTTCTTCCATCTTTCTATCAACTTATTAATACCAGTAGTATAAAATTCCGCGGATTTTAATGCGAAAAATGAAGTAAGGGATGTTTTTACCTGCTCTATTGAATAATTTTTTTCATCATTAAAATTTTTTCGCAGTGATCGGAATAAATAAAAATCAGAAAGAGCAAGATCTGGAAAATACAGTGGATGCTTGATAACATCCCAATTTAACTCATTTAGCTTGTGTTAGGTCATCATAGCCACATGTGGTCGCGCGTTGTCGTGATGAAACACTGCCCCTTTTCTGTTTACCAATTCTGGTCTATCCTTTTGAAGGACCATGTTCGATTTGGATAATTGCTGACAATATCGTTCTGCTGTACTTGTCTTATAGTGTTTCAAGAGTTCAAAATACACAATACTCTTATTATTCCACCAAACACAAAGTATAACTTTTTTTTATGGATTTCGGCCTTCGAAGTTGTTAATGAGGCTTGTCCAGGTATATTCCAATGTCTTTTTCTTGTCACGTTGTTTTACACGTCCCATTTCTCATCTCCCGTCACCAAACGATGCAAAAAAGGTTCATGTTTTTGTCTCGCACTCAAAGCAACGCGCGTTGAAACACGATCCAATAAATTGGCAGCCGACAATTGATGAGGTATCCAAACGTCGTACCGCGAAACCATTTCCATACGCTTCAAATGTCTTAATGCGATTGTTTGGTTGACTCCCATCATTGACACAATCTCCCTGTTGGTTAGACGTGGATTGGTGTCAATTATGACTTTTAATTCGTCGTCATCAGACTTCAATGGCCGCCCGGTAAGTGGTTTATCAATGAGTGAAAAATCTCCAGATCGGAATTTTGCAAACCATCTTCGTACCTGTCGAACTTTGATGACATCTGCTCCATACGCTTCACAAATGTTTTTGGTTGCCACACTCGCGGTATTGTCTTTACGGAATTCATAAAGTAAACAATACGTAAATGCACTTTATCGAACGACATTTTGAAAAAATACAAGGGGTTATTACTGTACTCTGGCCAGGCCAAAACTGAATAGAAAGTAGAGGGAAAGCATCCTTTATACAATGGAATCATAAAAAAAGAAGATACTATTCATAATTTGTGAAACAAAAATTTTTTACCTGGGATCATAAAAAACGGTCATTACTTTTGCATCAACCCAATATTTTCATACTGACGGATTATAAGAAGCAACCAGGCGTGTGAATGTGCAGAAAAAAATTGGCAGAAAAATGAATTACTTTTATATAAATATTTACTTTTTTCTCTGTTAAGATATCAGTAGTTGGATTTTAGACACAATTATTACAAAGACCAATTATTATGTATTTTTTCTTTAAAGTTGTGCAATTTTCGTTGATTTTTTGGAAGATACAAAAGTAAGAACAAACCTTTTTAGATGATATACAAACATTTAAAAAAATGACTAACATCAAAACAATGAAAAGCCTAAACCTTGTTGATTGTATAGCAAGGCACATTCTCACGAGGTGTTCATAACAAGGGACATTCTCACAGGGTGTTTACAACAAGGCACACTCTCACGAGATGTTTACAACGAAGCACATTTATACAAGGTGTTTACAACAAGACATATTCTGAAAAGGCATTTACATTAAGGGACTTTCTCACAAGGCGTTTACAACAAGACGCATTCTTAAAAGGCATTGACAACAAGGCACATTCTCACAAGGCGTTTACTAAATGGACATACCCATCAGACTGGTAAGTATAGGACATGTTCTCCCTCTCCCTGACGACCATGGCCTCCGAGTAGGGCTCCTCCTCGAAGGGCTTCAGGAAGGCCAGCACGTTGCTGGTCTCCAGGTCGCTGCAGTTCCACAGGACCACGCCGCCCTCGCGGAAGAAGAACATGTGCCGCGGCTCCGCGCCCACCCGGTACTTGGCCACCGTGAGGAGGACATCCGGGGCGTCGTGGTCGCCTAGCCTGCGTCAGAGGGTATACAGTCAATCATTTCACAGTTGCCGCAACTCATCACTCATCTTCGAGTAGGTACCTAAACAATGAATATACAAAAAAACAATAAATCCCTTGGATTACAAAAAACAATAGATCGAAAAACTAATGTTAGGATAAGGGAAAATACCAAAGTAACAGATGTGGCTCAAAGAATTGCGGAATAAAATTGGAACAGGGCAAGTCATATAGCTCGTATGTCTGAAGATCTTCTAATATGTAATTTGTTTAATATTTCCTTTGTGGGATCTCTCTCGGAATTTTAAGTATTGATCAGACCCACATTATTTCGAAAATATTGAGTCTACCTCGCGGGTGGATAACTAAAATAGGCATGTTAGATTTTGTTTGATGTGTTTCTGTGTTTTGGATTTTGTGTATTTATAAAAAAAGATAATTGAATATACTTAGTAAAGTTTGAACCTATTAACACACTATTGTCTGGCAGTTTAGACAGTCTGCCGCCCGACCCTCAGTATACTTATCACAAGTAACCACAAACCCAATTCCGATCTGAGCAGTGTTTTTTGGCGTCTCTTGTGCTCTGCCAAAAGTAAGCAAATAGAACGCTTATAAGTGTCTCCCGCTCTCTGCTAACAGTAAACAATGTGTTAAAATGGCTTATTCTTATCAGATAACAACCTGTCGAGATGAGATAATAAACAAAATCTTGTTTATAAAATACTGCGTAAATGTGACAACACAATCTATGATACATGTTGGAATGGTCAAATGAGGAAAGAATACAAGGTTAAGATAAGAATTAAAGATAAAATTTGGAACGGTGTATCCAGATGGTTTGGATATGTGGAACAAATGAGTGAGAAAAGAATGGTTAAACAAATTTATGAAGTGAATGTAGTTGGAAATAGGAGTGGAGGAAAACCAAAGAATACTTTGCATCATCAAGTATTTCAAATACTTCAGTCATGAGTCGGAATAATCAGCGGGTATGTATGAGAAGATGCATGAATGAGTAAAAGGCGAAGAATATTGCAAAGACAGAGTGGTGTGGCGTTCTATTCTCTCTGCCTACCCCCTGCGGAAGCGGCGTGATGGTTAATTAGTTAGTTAAAATTAAATACAGGAAAATCTCGATGTAACTGACCTGCATAGTGCATGTATGAGATGCATAAATGCGGAAGAGGTGAAGAATGGTTGCAAAAACAGAGTGATGTGGCATTCTATTATTTCTGCCTACCCCTGTGGAGAGGTGGCGCGATGACTAGAACTCACATGTGAAAGAATGTGTCAATCAAAGGATATATACAAGTTATAATGTATGGGTAGAATGTTATACATATATAAAGCGATCACTCAAACCAGCCTACGACAGGTCGTAAGCCCTGACGTAGAGATGTCAATAAAATTAATTATATGTTAGTGTGATTAACCAAAGACAGGATATGAAGGTATCATGGATTTGACAAATAATTTGACTAGAACAAATAATAGCAGCTTGCATAGTATAGAAATTACTGAATTACTGATATGATATGGTGAGGATTGGAAAATTCTCTCCCAAGTGAGCAAATATAGACCACGATCAGAAAACATCTTTTCAACAAGATAATCTGGTGCATTATTATTATTATGAAGAATATTATAGAGTAGGCATTTGCCTATGAATTTTGTTTTATTTTTTTGATCAACTTACTTTTGAGGTGTGTATAATTTTTGTTCCATTAATGCTATTTTCAGCCGTTCGAGATCGTATTCCTTAGCCGTTGCAAGCGCTATCACGGAATATCTCCCTTCTTCGAAGAGCTCGGGATCCGCATCCGACGCATACCGCTTTTTATGTATCTTCTTTTTCATCAACGAATTATCGGAAGCAAAACATCTCCTCGATATCTCAGAAGAAATGTCTCGTCTCTGCGTAAACGGCAAAACATCGCAAACCTTCACTTTATTCAAAACGCACGATACATCCCGAAAATCTTTATGAAATATCTTTAAATTCTCCGATGTATTTATAAAATTACGTGAACAAACTTTAAGGTTATATTGAGTAAATGTCTTTGTAAGAATGTTGGTGAACGCGGAGCTCATCGGAGAAAATCTGCATCGAATTATCGGAAAACTCATGTCTTTGTTTGTATAAACATTTCCCGGCGAAAACCTTATTCAAATCTAGTTGGAAAAAAACACTAGCGACGTGATGCAACCAGGAATTTTCAATTTTGAAAAGAAATACGGAAATATTGACATTTCAGTGTTTACATTCTCATGTTTTGATAAACAAAATAAAAATAGAAAAAAAGCATATGACTTAACGTACCTACTTACCTTATAATTAAAATTTGTTATGGCAACATTTTTAGTTCAGTACAGGTACTGCAAGCTCAATTTAGTGATTCTGTGATTGAATATTCATATTTCTTTCTTTGTTTTTCCAACGTAAAGAGAAGGCATTAGAAGGAAATAAGAGAAAACAGAAATGGAGCATATTTTGTAGAGCATCTTCCCTTTCTTCTTACGGTAGTAATGGGATTAATCTCCATTAATCGAAATTTATCAATAATCGAAATAACAGCTTTCAAAACAGTAACTAACTAACCATCACGCTGCTTCTCCGTAGGGGTAGGCAGAAAGAACAGAATGCCACACCACTCTGTCTTAGCATAGATTCTTTACCTCTTCCACATATTATTCCTCATATATACCTGAGGATTATTTCAACTCCTGACTCAGCCGCTTTCAAGTATTTGATATACCTGATCATGCTAAGCTTTCCTCAGTCTTCTTCTGCTCTTTTTTCCAACTATATTTGTTTCTTAATTTTTTTTACCGTTCTGTCCTCCCTCATTCATCCCACGTGTCTAAATCATCTCTACACACCTTTCTTAATTTTGTCGATAATGCTTATCTCAGCCTTGCATTTCAAAACAAGTGTTTCTATTATTTCTTTCAGTAATTTCATCAGATTAATCAATAGCACTAATATGGGTTATGTGATGATGAATCCAATAAGAAAAACCCGAAAAACATAATTCAAGCTACCCTCGGCCAAAAAAAGACCGTTAATAAATTTTCTCTCATAAAAATTCATTACACCCCAGCTTTTTCCCTAAATTTCCTTTAATTGTCTCGAATCAATTTTTTGTTTTTCTATAGAAGCGCTCCTAAAATAATCGATTTACTACGAAATGATTCGTTTATTTTAAAAATCGATTATAATATTCATCCAATTTTTCCCATCAATAAACATACTATAACCTCAAAATATTGTATTTTGACGTTCTGAAAGAATACTTTCATATTACATTCAGTAAAAATACGAAGAGCCCGTAATTTATTTCTGTGAAATTTATTTACTACCATGAGGTTAACCGATATTCTATTCCGCAAAAATCGTATGCCTAATGGACATATTTTCAGAGGAAAAGATCGATTTGTTAGAAAAGTCCTGCCAATACACATCAGACAGTTGCGCGAACGGTATGAGATCGAGGATAACAACATGCTCCTCCTGAGGCATCCATATCTCTCGGAGGTAAAACTATGTTTTAAATTTTATTCACCGTGAACAAATATTATTACATGACGAGGTCTCGTCATTGCTCTCGTATATTGGATTTGGTTGGTTCGTGTGAATGTTAATTTTTTATCAATGTAAGTATATAATAATGGAGTGAAGTATGAAACGCAATCTAATACAACAACATACATCAACCTAGTTGTACTCTAAATCTAGTTAGTTGGGCTACTCTGGTTCCACGTCTGAGGACCATCATTGAATAAAATCTTTACAGTCAAATAAACCAAAGCTTCATGGAAAAACAACGTTAAGATGTACCACCCTGTCACGCAGCGAGGGAGATTCTTCTCTCAGTGAACCAGAGACTGACAATGTGTCAGGACCAGCTAGATTCCAGGGATAAGCAAAGTGAAGCAGATAAAACAAGTTCGTCCAAGGAAAGGGTCCGAAAAGTTAAGAGGAAGGACCTACAACCTGAGGACGGGGAGACCTGACACCAACAGTCTACAATGATGATAAGTTTGGATGTTGCCATGAAGAAGAAGAGATGTACTCCAAATCTGTGTATCAAAGATATACAGGTTTAGAGTACTACTGGTTTCATGCAGTAACATTCAACACCAGTTTTATTTTATTTTATTATTTCTACGTAGAGTACCTTTTTTTTATTCTCCACACGATTTCTCCCTGATCTTCCGCTTGCTCTCTTTCCTTTTATTTTCCCCGCTATTATACAGGGTGGCGCAAAATTAATCACTATCGGAAGATGTTATAATTTTTGCAAATGGCGTCGTACATCTATCATATTTGACATTTGTGAACTAGACAGCTGCAGTATACAAACAGACTCATAGTGGCGCAAAATAAATCATCCAATTTTGTTTATGAATAACTTTATTACTAATTTTTAAAAATATATTTTGTGTGACGGAAATCTTTATTTTGACTTAATTTTTTTTTCTGTTAAGTGGAAAAGATGATATCCGTCAAGTGGCTGCTGCGGAAGTTTTTTAGCATCGTAAGGGATGGGTTAAATATGTACTCAAAGAGCTCTGAAAATCTAATATGTTTGATATTTGTGAATCTTTGTGTTTCAGGAACAAAGTTTTGGGCACGCAAGAGCTCTTGGAAAACAGGAAGCGTACAAATTAAAATGCTACGAATATAGGCAAAGCAGGTTCAAGGAACACGTGACTCTTGCAGATCGACTGATGCATCTCAGAGTTAACGAAAGCTGGGATTAGTGATAAATAGTCAATTTCATTTTTCAATAGTCAACAGTATGCATTTTATAATTCAATAAAAATCCATTAAACTACCCCCTATTTCTTATCATTTACCTTTTTTTATTTATTTTATAAATCTTTTTTATAATTCATTTTATCGTAGAAATATTCATTTAAAAATATTAAAAACATAATAATAAAAAAAATCCCACATATCCATAGCCTGCGTGTATGGGTATACATATAATACAATAAACACAATGAAACTAATTGTGATAATTTTAGACCAGAAAAACAAAAACAAAAAGAAATGTAAAATAAGAAATAATGAAACAATTATGAAAACATAAGTAAGAAAATATAATTATTTATAGTTTCAGCATTCACTTTGCGGTAGGACATGATTAAATTATAAATAAAACACTTGTTTTTTACCGTTAAAGTATTATTACTTACGACTAGTTTCGGAAGCTACATATGCTTCCATCCACGGGTTTGAATATAAACTGTGAAGCATTAATAAATAAATAATTATCTGTACTGATAGAAGTGAGGGTATCTGTAAATGGAAGCATGTGCAGCTTTCGAAACTAATCAAAACAATATAATACTCAAGTAGTAAAAAACAAGTGTTTTATTTATAATTTAAGGATATTAAATAGGAAATCTCCAATCAATATGAATTTCTTGGAGAAACTCCTTGTAGCTTTTTTTGATCTCTATCCACACCCAGACAGTGGAAAGGACACTGTATCGGGTCAATGCGGTGTCAACTTGATCTCCATTTACGTAAAGGAAAGGTAGTTCAGTGCTTCAGATTCTGGATAAAAAAGTAGAATATATTTCATAGCTTGTGGACTAATGAAGGAGTTAAGGTTGAAGGACATTACTGCTATATAGGAAAGGAAATGGAGGAAGAATATTAGTTAGGAAAGGAGAATAGCAGCATTGGCTAGGGCACTTAGGGTTGCATACCAGTACTTGTGATAGCTAGCTTTCCTTTATAATAGGCTATTTTCACTCAGTACTAATATTGAATTTAACATATTTTATTAATTTTAATGAACAGTGTTTATATCATGATTTAATTTTTTTTCACAATTTTCATAAACAAAATTTGTTTATTTGTCAAACATATTGGATCTTTAAATGTATGGATGGTTTTAACCAATGCCGTTAAAACCAGTGCATATAAGCCCTCGCTCTTAGTATGAAATACTTAGAATAGGGCCCCATATTGCGGGATTACAGTATAGTGCGCAGACAAAAGAATCTACTTAAATCAATCAGTGGTGAGTCAGCGCCATTTGAAGAAAGAAAGATGAATCATTTTTATCTCCCTTATTTGTTTTGTGATTTTAATAAGAACATTTTTGATTATTTCGATTTCTTTATATTGATTTATTTGCAAATCTTAAAAAATATGTAGTGGTCAAGAAATTTTAAAATTTTAAGATATATTTTTTTAAAACCCTATTGAACCCTATTGAACACCAAAAAATATAAAGCTCTCTATATTGGCACTTTTGAGGTTTTGATTTAGATAGTTATAAAAAAAAATACTGTTCTTTAGGAGTACCTACTTGGGATGTTAATTATTGTATTCGAAATATCTTCAGCTAGAGCAGTGGTTTCCAAACATGCCATGCCCATGGACCCCTTCTAAAGCCTCACTACCTATGAACCCGAATGTAAAATAACTCACACATAAATTATAAATAACAATATTATAAAATAAAATATTACTACACCATTAATTGAAAACTATAGAATACATGAGCAGGTCAAATGATACTATATCATTTTTAGGTAGGTACTTTTTTTGAAATTACCTAACGTCCATGTGACTCTGAAATCTAGCTACGGATTATGCAACACCACTTATCATGACCCTATTCAAGCTTCGGCTTTTTAAGTTTTGTAGCCTATGCCTACTCGTGAGTGGATTTATTCTTTATGTTTAAAGTTACTATAATTTCATGTATATAATTTCATAACAGAAAAGCCTGGAGACAGTCTGTGGACTCCATATGCTCCACCTAGGGAGCGGATATGGTTAATAATAATAATTTCATGTAATTCATGAGTGAAATTTCTAGGAAAAAACACTCGCAGGTAGGTACTTCTAAACCACATCGAAGTAACAAAATCTAGTGTTGTCATAGTGAAAAAATATGTCTTTTTGTTGCCATAAGTATTTATTTTTTGTGCAGAATTTGACAAGTGAGCAGTCATAAAATAAAACGGTAAACAAATTATTTTCTCATGAGGCTGGCTGTATTTAAAACTTGTGCAGAAAGTATTTAGTGAAATGGAGACCAGGTTTTACGAAGGGTGCGGCAGGGAAGGACCCATTCGCTGTATATTTCTGTGCGAATTTCATCCTGTCGCAGGACCTAAGATAACTTATCAGGTAATTATAAGTCTGGTGCAATTATCTTTTTACAACCACAAAACTAATTAACAGCATTACCCAATATGTCCAACGCAATTTATTGACCAATATAATTGCAATGCTTTCCCGTTGTTGCATTTATTGTGCAAATCCTTTGAAATATGGAAATAATTAGACGTATATATTTTTTGTTCTAAGAATTGCAGGTGACAGTGAGTCACATGTCAGATTCCTAGAAAATAATTACGGAATGTAAAAAAGCATACGTAAAACATTTTTACTGCCGTTTAAATATATTTTTTTTTAAATTACACAATACCTATTTGCACAAATTGATCATCCATTAAAAATGACTTTGGGATGCGAACTGACTTGGGAGGATGCAAAGGGGCTGATAGTCGCCAGAAGAGCCTGTAGGCAGTTTGTAGACTCCATTCACCCCGCATAGGGAGCAGATATGGATTAATGAAAATTAATGAAAAATGTATTTTGAAGATAATAAAAATGCCAATTTTTTTACACAATATTTTGAGTGGTCAAATTATTATGAGCTGTTTTCATCAACATTTTATCGTAATTTAAACGTATACTAATAATTTTTCTTGAATCCTTTATTAGCGGATACTTTGTTGCACATTTTATAAACTTCATAAAACAAAGTTTCAGTTTATTTAAAAAAAAATAATTTTTGAAGAGGTTTATTAGGACAGAATTATTGAAATCTGGGTATTTACAACGCTTACGACTTGTCATTGACCGATTTAAGTAATCACTTGATTAATTCACTTTTCTATCCATGTTTGACAAATGATCAAACGATCAAATTTCAAATTTCAAATTTCAAATGATCAAATGATCAAAAAATGATCAAATTTCGAATGCAAAAAGAACCCTTTTTTACAAACATTATTCTTTTGCACACTTCAACCAGTAGAGTTCTCTTAAGTGTTCTGAGATACGGGAATATTTTGGTGTTCCGGTTATCAATTGTTCTATGGAATTGAAAACTGATTAGAGCTTATAAATTTGGCACATATAATTGTGTTTTTAACACATTGTTGTTAGGTGGTTTTTTCATCAACCCCGACAATAATTATACTCAGACAGTCTGCTGCTCGACCTTCAGTATACTAATCACAAGTAACCGCCACACCCAATTCCCATCTGTACAACGTTTTGCAGGCGTCTCTTGCACTCTACCAAAAGTAAGCAAATAGAACGCTTATAAGCGTTTCCCGCTCTCTATCAACAGTATGTGGTTACATCCTTTGGGATACAGAATTTTACAGGATAGGAAGGGATGCTTTGTATTTTTCATCAGCGGAAACATGGACAATAGTTGGAAGGCTTTAATCATTGTCATATTGTACAGTCAGACTGTAAAATCACACATTTTACATTTTGACAATGGTATTGCAGGAATCTGTAAAAAAAAAATTAAATACAGTAGAACCCGGAAATCTAGACTAATTAAGGCTGTGGCCTGTTCGGATTTGGAAAAAATTGGGATTAGCTGATACTTTTTAGCGTTTCCTGCAAAAAATGTGTTAATATTTTCTTTGTGTTCTAAAGAACAATATTAAAGAATATATCATTCTTGAATATTATGGGATTTCTGTATGGATGGAAGTAATCACTAATATATATATTTTTTTAATATAATTTTTAGTTTCCTGATGAATATCTCTCTAAGGAGATATTTGACGCTATCAACGTGTACATTATACCCAAGCCGCCCCTTCAACGATGTCTCATGACAATGTAAGTGTAATTTCTTATTTTTATTACTATAATAGAGTCTTGACTATTTTATTTTTATTATAATTTAATGATTACTTGGTATAAATATAATACATATAAATTTTATAGGTGTCTCCATTTAAGATGTAACATCTATCATTTTTATACGAAAGCTCTGGGATGGTCTGACTTCCAACTTCTTTTGAATAAAAACCATAGATGATTTGTCTAAAGTTAAGACACCTATAATATTGATATATCATCCGTAGGGTGAATAATAGTTTCATATTACACCGCGCCTTTGGGATACAGAATGTTACAGGATCGGAATCGATGATTTGTATTTTTCATCAGTGGAAACATGGACAATATTGGGAAGGCTTTAATCATAGTCAGACTGTAAAATTACACATTTTACATTTTGACAGTGGTTTTGCAGAGATCTGTAAATGCCAGAATTTTTAAAATTCAGTTTTTTTTCAAATTTCAAATACAGTAGAACCCGGAAATGTGGACAATTGGGGCTGTGACCTGTTTGGATTTGGAAAAATTGGGATTAGTTGATAAATTTGTAAAACAGTACATACATAGTACTTTACACCGCAGTAGTTACGTTTTACACGCCACCCTATGCTACCTAATATTCAACATATGCTCTGCGTACTAATCTTTGTTCTTACATTACAGTACTTAGTAGAAATACTGTGTACTGTATTTAACTTTTCAATGATTTTTAAACAAAATTAAGTTATAAAGTGGGTGTACTGACAAAAACTTGAAAATATGCAGTTTTGACTTAATGATGCAAATTATATAGTTTTCAACATTCTATAAACTGGCAAAATACACTAAGTATGTGGTTTTAAAAGTAAATTCAACTTTAAGTTTAATAACGGGTATTTTATTCAGGCTAAAAGCTTTGAATAACAGGGATTTGAGAGTTTTTTAATGTTTTTTGCCAGTATAACCATGATACGTAATAATAAATGTGTTCTTCAGTCTTTGCGTAGTTTTTAAATGTTTTTCTACAAACATTTTTCTTTGCCAAATGGCTCGGTCATATGTTGAGACAGAAGGGTTTCCTGCATCTGATAATAGAGGGAACGATCGAGAGAACAAACACCAGAGGACGCCCACTCTGCGAACACGGGCTGTTCGACGTATGAGGAGCTGAAGAGGGTTTCGCAAAATACACCGGAGTGGCGAAGGCGGAGTCATTTGTTGCTGCAGACCAATCCACAGGATTGAGATAGAAAGAAGAGTTTTGCTTTCTAAATCTTGTTGGGATATACAACGGGATTCTACTGCAATATTTTGTTCTTAATTTTTAGAAATGCTCTCGGCCACAAGATAATTGGTTACCCCGTGCGCATGGAGAGTGCCAGATACGAGCGCAACGCCTACATGTTCAACCTGTGCTTCGTGTGCGACACGTGGGCCAGAACCGCCCAATACGAACCCGTCGTCAAGAAATTAGCTGAACACTTGGTGAGGCACAATTCTTCTTGAACATTCTGCATGTGTCCAAATCCTTCTTCTCGAATCTCGGTTTCCCCACCTAGGAGCTATTTTTTAATGTTGACATCTCAACATAAATGAATAATAATGTAGATGCCTGGGTATTTACAGGGCTTGTGATCTGTTATAGGTTGGTTTAAGTGATCACTTCATACACGTGTACTAATCTCATTACACTGTATATTGATATTACTAGAGCTATATATGTTTGATTGAGCAAGTCTTTGCTGTAAAATATATGCCTTTCAATAAAAACATAAAAAATCATATAAACTAGAATATATGGATTACTGGGTGTTATGAAAATGCTCTTTATCTCACATTTTATTTAGGTACGGAATGAATAATTTGAATATTTAACATTTTTACTCTTGAACCAATGCACTTAACTGGTGTTCATGGGCTAAATCATGCATCAAAACAAACAATTCCTCAGTGTTCTGGACGATTTCTTCAGCCCAGTTAATGGCTATGTTAAAAGCTTGTACGGCTTCAGGTGGAATTTTTTAATCTGGCATCGTTGGGATTACAGCGCGCTTCGGATTAGCGATCTGGCACCTGATGTGTGGGTTCTCTTTTCCAGATGATCATGGAAGAGGAGAACCGGTTCCTGTCTGACGCCGCCGTGGGAGCCAGCAAGCTGCCCACTCTGCTGGCGCACTTGCTGCACGACCTCAACACGCACCAGAAGGCCTCCATCGTGGGTGAGAAGACATTCAAACATTTCCCACATAGACCTGCTTTCATGCACCTTTTTTAAGATTTCATCAACTGGACTTCAGTAGTTACCGACACAAACCATATGTCTTCTACATCTTCTTCAAACCTTTTTCCGCACCCCGGTGGTGCGTAGGCCACTGCATCATATGAACGCAGTGTTATCTTGATTGTTAACACATGAAGGAAGGGTGATCAGCCCTTCGCTTCAGGTAGCAGTCCAGGGTAATATTGAATAAATATTAGAGTGAAAAAATCAAAAACCATATGTAGTAGCTCAGTAACTGCTCAGTCATTTTTGAAAACTGACTGAATAACAAACTTTTCCTTTTGCCTAGCAGGGCTTTTGTGGTCAATTTGCTAGAAAAACCGCAATTCAAACAAATAATTCAAAAATCAAATGCTTTTGATTAATTTATAAACACTCTGTGCCATTGTTGAAACAAATTTTTAAATTTCATCTTCACCTCAATATTTCTCAGAATTATTAAGACACAAATGATCATTTTATTCTAAATACCAATCTATAATTTATTTGAAAAAAAATAATAAAAAAAATATATGTGTATATATATATATATATATATATATATATATATGAATCGAAAAAATTTGCACAACCCTGAAGGAATCTCTAACATACTGTCCAAAATGTATCTGATACTTTTATAAATTATAACGTCAGATCCGACGGATCCGGTATTTCTCGCTAGAGTAGCTTATGTTGATATATGGATTTTAGTAGCCAAAGGGTTAATGTGAATGAATTTTGAATTTTTCCATTCAGAGGGAGAGACAATGATACACCTGAAAGTTGTGGAGAAGTGGCGAGCGCCGACTCCCGTGCGGGACCAGGACGTGCCGGTGTTCCTGCGCCCGCCCGACCCCCACAGCCAGTGGGACCTCACCACCACGCAGGTCAGTTCATCAGCCACCGCGCAGCAACTGCTCTTGTAGTTCTTTGGGAATATTTCCTGTGTAGACAGCTGTTTCAATCTGCCCAAAATAGGGACACATTCTCACAGGTGATAGTCAAGACACACGAAGAAAAAAACCATATTAGTAGATTAACAACAGAGGTACTGTAGGGAGGCAACCTCTATCGTAAATATTCAATGTTAACCGGATCCACGCGGCTCGCATAACCGTATGTGTTTTCACAAAACATTCCCCGTACGCAGCTGACAAAACCGTTTGTGTTTTTACTTTGCTCTAAGTTTCGAACCTCAGTTCAACTTGGAGGGATTTTTTCATGGTGTGGAACTTTGGATAAAATAATACGTCAATCCTTGACCTTATGACATCTGTTGAAATATCAGACTAATAATTTGTAACATCACAAGGATTTTCTTGCGGTCGGTAATTAGTCCGCGCCATAATCATGCCCTATATCTGTCTCACTCTCGACGCTACGCATTGCCAGTGGGTAAGAGTGACACACGATGCGTGCTTTGATTTATTTATGTTACGATCTTATTTGTTTATATATTTCAAGAATAATGTGACACGAGTGTATTATAGAGTACCAAAAAGGCACAATGAATCCCATTGAACGTTTTTGTTTGGGAAAATAAATCGTTTCTTAACTAAATACATGATATAAGTAATCATTTAAAAAACGGCGAAATACCGCCGCGCACGGGCGTCTCTCAAGAACAAAGCGAACGCGGTTAAAAGGTTAACATATGCTTTTGAGATCCCAGTGTCAAGTAACACATTTATTTAAAAAAAAGTAGAAGTTATTTAAATATACTCCAAAAATAAATTTGTGTGTATTTATCCAATGTGTTTTTGGACTAAAAATAGTAGATTCAATTTTAATTTAAGTTTGACTTGGTAAATACCACTATTTCTTAAAATCTATTGTAACATGTGTTTTGATACATTTTCATTTTTATCATTTTCAAATACCAATCATAACAATCGAGATTTTTCATTTATATGCAATAAAAATTATGTATATGCATGTATTTTCTGCTACTGACCCTTATCCGAACCCAATGATGCATAGGGCACTGCATTGATTGACGCAATATTTATTAGATCATTTATTATTTGAAAGCAAGATGATCTGTTCTGCGCTTCGGGTACAAGTCCAGGGTAATAATAAATAATATGAGTGAAAAACTGAGTGGGAGAAGCGGAGGATGTTAGCAATGATAGAGTTTTGGCATTCTATTCTCTCTGCCTGCCCCTGCGGGCAAGATAGTTTGCCAAATCCAATATTCCTCCCGAGTGAAAATAGCCCATTTCCATGTTCCAGGTACTACCATACGTGGATGGATACAATCACATTTCCAAAATAGCCGTAGAAGCCGACGTGGAGACTGGGCTTGTGAAGGCGTGTATCCAGAATCTTGTCTACTACGGTGTTGTAAGTACCTCACACATATTACATATTGCTCACTCCTTTCAACAACTTCATATATCAAAAAACTTGATTTTTCAGGAGATCGTTTTTAAAGTTAAAAAATATTATACAATGTATTAAGAATAAATATCAAGCCACTTATTGAACTTTTTACTGTGCAACAGATCTTTTTAGTTAAAACCCGAATGTTTTTTCTCCATTTGAAAAATATCTAGTTTATTTAAAAAAATAATTAAACAATACCTTTTCTTCAAATGCAAAAACAACACTTTCTGCTCTGTAGCGGGTAAATATTAAGTTAAAAATATGCCGCTTTTGCTGGGATATAGTATATTTTCTGGGCATTCCGAAAACATGCACAACTGAAAATTGACAATTTTTGAAATATGACGTTATTGAAAGGAGTTAGCTATGTGTCACTAACTCGTCACATTTTCCTATCAAACATTTTTTTAGAAAAAAATTAATATTTAATTAAGATTATTAAATATCTCACATAAATATCTACTGTTTTATGTAAAACGAGGCTGGACTTTGACTTTGGCTGAAAAATTATAAAAAATATTCAAAATATCAATAATTTTTTAGTTATTCGAGTTTAAGTTAATCGAGATTATTATTTAAGTTTTTTGGTTCAAACCCACTCTACCACAATTTGATACTTATTTTTAATATGTGATGAGCCGCTTAGGCTCACAGAAATACATAGTATCAAATTGAAGTATTTTTGTAAATAATAAAAAATTACAAAATAAAAAATAAAAAATATTAAAACATTTAAAGAATTTACTTTGTGGTTAAGTCATTTTTCTTTTTTTACAAATATAAATAAATAGTGCTAGTAACGGTGTATTGATTGTCCCTACGAAGAGATGTCTCGAATCCGGTAGATAAAAATTTCGTTGTATACTAACATTACCAACATTTTTGTAAAAAAAAAGAATGAATATTCATAATGGCTGTCTATGGGTTTAATTAATTAATTAAATTAGTTAATTTATTGACAGCAAGATGGTGCTATACAAATTATTGTTCTCATTTCAGGTAGCGCTAGTTCCCATCCTGAAGTACGGCAACATGTATCGCAGTACGCCGGCCCTATCCCGCCTCTTCCGGGACCCTGGGCTGCAGAAGGAGTGCCTCAGCTTCGTCGCCGCCGCCGGCTCGCCCCCTTCCCTGCCCTCCATCCGGGACGTGCTGCAGGTGTACTGCAGCCTGCTGCAGGGCAGCACGCTCAAGTCCATCTGCGTGCGCCACTCGCCCCAGACCAAGTGCATAGACGAGCGGCGCCTCATCACCTTCGGCCTGCTGCACAAGATGATCCGGTGCCTGCGCAAGTACCCCATATACACGGGGGAGCGCGACAAGCTGCGACCGGACAGCCTGCGCACGCTCTTCACCGGCGCACTGTGCGTGGACAGGCTCTGCTGCGCCACCAAGATAGGCCTGCCGCAGCTGGAATACACTATCGAAAATGACCCCGAAGTTATCGTAGTATGGAGATAAGAATCAGACTGAATGGGACAATAATGAATCTTTTTTTTTTAAACATTTTTGACATCTCTATGTCGTCTATGTATCTAGATCTATGTTCTTCATCTTAAGAAGAATATGGAAGTCTGGGTATTCACAAGGCTTACAACCTCTCATAGGCTATCTAAAGTGATCACTAATTTCATTAATTGATTCGGCGGTCACTTTGTGGTAAAATCTATCCGTTTTTAATTAACGTTTTACTTAGTAAATACCACTATTTCTTAAAATCTATTGTGACACGTGACTATTTCTTAAAATCTATTGTGACACATACGGTGTTTGAAAATGATGCGGAATGCATCGAAACACGTGTCACAATAGATTTTAAGAAATAGTGGTATTTACTAAGTAAAACGTTAATTAAAAAAAAATTTAAGTGATCACCTTTACGCATGTGTAACATTCGCCGATTTTACCCATGATTAGCAACCACATTACTCAAATTTTATAAGTCATACATATATGATCAATCTCATGACGTTCCATTATTGAGTTCACAACAGCCAATCTATGATTGGATTTAGAATGCTTTTATTAATGGGTTTGACCGCGATGAGGTGATTTTGAGATGTCGAAAATGTAAAAATAACTCCTAAGTGTAGAAAGCCAAATTTGTTATCACATTTCGGACGGGTGTTTTTTACGCCTGCGGACCGCTGGCGACGGGATTTGATAATTGTGTACATATAGTTTAGACCTAAACAGGGAGATTGGTACATGATATTCATATAAAAAAAACATTAAATAATTCCTGATTTTCTGTCCTTGAAATGAGGCCGGCGTAGAAGGTAAGAATACCCTTCCCATCCTTTAGCATCAATTGACGGAACGGGTAGAAATGCGTTTCCCGTCTGAAGTGTGTTAACAATATTTGGACGCACTCACAAGGCACTCAAATGTTTTGTCTTTTAATTCATTTAAAATGAATAATGTACTTTAACAACATGAAAAAATGGCCGCCATGTTTCCCCAGCTGTCGTGAAAAACTGCAAAATTTAAACTGTTTTTTGGGAATCGTGTAATCCGAATTTTAGTTTTGTTTGTAAAATTCAGTCCCTCAATTTGCGAATCAACCGACTTTTACTGTATTGAAAACGAAACTTTAATCAGTCAAAAACACTTTATCCACTGCCAAGATTGCATTTCAACCGATGTTACTATTTTATTTATTTTCAATAGGTACAAGCAAAACTCGAATTTTTACAAAAATGTTTTTTTATGTAATCAATATTTATATATGTAACTGACTTTGTGATTTTTTATGTTATAATTTTAATAACTTTCTTATAAAATCATGATATATCTTGTTATAACTTTGTTATAATGTGGATAGGTTTCGAAGCAAAAAGCTTCTTCCTCAAGACTAAAATACTTAACACTATCTATGTACTTAAAAAATATTAAGTGCACGCGAGAAACTAATTCATACAATTGTAATATTCATAATCATTGTAATATTGTAGATGAGTGTTTGTTTCTTCTTTTTTTTGTTGGAAAGTTTTTAAATCTTTCGACTATCTACTTTAAAAAAATTACAAATTGGCAGTTAGCAGAGCTGTTTGCAGAAGGACCCTTTTTGCTTACAAGTCAGTCGACGTTACAATTAAGTTATAATAACGTATATAATGATTTTATAACGACGTTATTTTTTACGTTACGTGATTTTTCGATAGTTTGGTTTGATGACTCCAAATGATGAATTTTTTCGATTATTATTTTATATCATATGAAAGTTCCTTAAAATGTGATGTTTGTGCATACATATAATATATTCATTTGGTAATAAATATTTGAATGTGTTGTATAAATACACTCTTGTGTATCACCTTAATTATGTTTAGATATGTATATGTTACGGGTAATGCTAGAATACAAAGTAAACCTACGTTTATCCGGGTTAACTTAGCATTACCCAATGTTTGGTAAACTTCAAAAACTGACAAAAATATAATTGAATTTGCAGTTTACCTGTGTACACCTAAGTCTACCCTATCCTGATTAAATAATCTTAGAAAAACGTAGACAATTTAAGTACAGAGTTATTGTTTGCATTTTAATTTTAACAAAATATTTGAACATTTTAACAAAATAT
Source organism: Brachycentrus maculatus (assembly GCF_059751285.1). Classification (NCBI taxonomy): domain Eukaryota; kingdom Metazoa; phylum Arthropoda; class Insecta; order Trichoptera; family Brachycentridae; genus Brachycentrus; species Brachycentrus maculatus. The sequence continues at coordinate 2,532,917 of NW_028280815.1, read as the reverse complement.
TTGAATTTATATGTTTTATTACAAAAAAATCATTAAAAAAGTACCAAACATATTGTTTAGATAATTTAAAAACTTTACGTAATCTAACATTACCCGGCCAGTGTTGGGTAGACCTAGGTCTTCTTCTTCTTCTTTTAGGACTAGGTCCTGTCATTCTCGGGTCGCTCCTGGGAGGTGGAACACCAGCTATCCTTCCATCGTTTAGGCGGTCTTCCTGGGGGTCTGATCCCGCTTATGTTGCTGTCCGCTGCCACCCTCACCACTCGATCCGAACTCGCTCTTCTCACATGATCTCTCCAGAAACGTCTTCTTTCTCTTCCCCATCGCACAACATCTTCAACATTGCAGATTTTTCTTATATCTGAGTTTTTTACTCTGTCGCGAAGTGTTAGGCCTGCAATGGGTCGTAGAGTCTTCATTTCCGATGTCCTAGGAAGGCTTTTTGTTCTCACGGTGTCGGCTCTAGGTATATGTGGTTAAACTGCAAATTCCAATTGATTTTTGTCAGTTTTCGAACATTACCCAACAGGATTGGGTATTCTCTGGCATTACCCGTAACATGTGCAAAAATTTAATCATGCATATGATTCATTTTTCCTTTTTTTCACATATTATTGTTGTATTATCATATTTTATTATTATACCTACTACATATTGTATTATTATACCTACTTATAAACAAAATATGGCTGGCTAAGTATTGCACGCGCCAGTTAGTCAAGCCGGAATAAATTATTATTATTATCAATGTTTTGATGTACGTACATTTCTGCCATATCAATTGAGACAATAAGGATTAGAGGAAGATGATAAATTATGATTTTCACTGTTTTGTAGTATTTTATTTTTAATGTATTTATTTTCAGACGGGTGCATTTAATTTTTTCATTTTTCATCATTTATTTTTCTTCTTTTTCATATATTTTTATTGTATTATCGTAGCTTCTTATAATACTATGTAAACAAAATATGGCTGCCTTAAGTATTGCACCCGCCAGTCAATCAAGCCAGAATAAATTGTAATTATTACCGATGTTTTGATGTATGTACATTTTGATGTATGCCATATCTATTGGGACAATATTATTTTATAATCTGGTTGTCCGGAGTGTTGCCATTTTTTGTGGATGGATTCAAGAGACAGACAAAGTTACTGTAATTTTTTAAAATGCATGTGGGACAACCATATTACACGATACTAATAACTAAACATGTATTATACTAGTATTACACATTAATGTATACGTTAGCTGTACTGAACATTAACTAATTAAGTCAAATTATTGTATTGTTAACACATCTTATGCGAGAGGCGAGTTTACAGTCCTTAGTCTGTCAATCACCGTTTGCGGGAGACTATTATCAAAATTTTACTTTTTTTTTCTTACTATATTGCAATATTTCATGTTTATAGTGACATCTGTTGAGGTTTGTCAAAGCTTCATTTTAAGAATATGACTGACTGTCTCACTCTTAACACTGGTACCAACCTCTCTTTAGTACAGGCCTGGCCAATCCAAATTGCACCCCGGGCCGCATCAATGACCTAAAATTTTCCCAAGGGCCGCATACATTAAAAAAAATATATATATAAATATATATAATTTTTTTTAACAAAGAATTTCTTTTTTTTATAAGTATTATAAATAATTTGAATGCAGAGGTAATCAAAAAATTACAATCAGGGTAATCGTGAAATAAAACATAACTACGACCAGATGTGAGAAGAAAACACACATTGAACCAACAAAAAATGTATTTGTATAGTAATAAATATTATAAAAAAATTTTAAAAACCATAATTATTAATAGAGACACATAATTCAAACAAAATTAACAATTTTATTTTAAATAAAACCAAATTATCAATGGCCACTCAGTACGAGATTTGAGTTGCTTTTCACTTACTTAATTTTTCTAAATCTATTTTAATGCATATGTAGTTGAAGTTGCACACCTTAACTGGTTTTTGAGATTTTTTTAGATTGCCTTTAATTGGCGATGCTGAAGAGCGTACGAACGCATATTGTTCACTGTTTTTATAACAACATGCATACTTGGCTCATAGATAATACTTGAGCGTATAAATTTTGTTGATGTATCAAACCGTGTATCACAAATATATCACCGGTTTAAAAATATATTCTTCAAACATGACTGCAGGCCGCACGTAAAGGCGTCGGGGGCCGCGGGTTGGCCACCCGTGCTTTAGTAAAATATTGATTTTTATTAGATTATTTTTTATTTGATTATTTTTAGGTATTTTTAGTTTATATTTAAAAATTATTAAGTGCACGTGAGAAACTAATTCATAAAAAATACCATAACATTTTAGTTGAGTGTTTATATTTCTTTTCTTTTTATCGGATATATTTAAAATGTTTTAATGATTTATATGCTGTCGCGATTAATATGTCACGTGAGCGCTATTGCGCACCCGTCACTCATTAACTTACGCTCGATCGGCCCCGCATGAGATGTATTAAGATAAGAAAGAAGCAATGTTTGTATATTTGATTATCATCACATTTGTGCCATGATATTTATTTTGCTTTTCAATATTGAATGTTTTTCGCATCTTAAATAGAATCCGACCTATCAAATCAGTCGGGGGTTCAGTTCGTATTAACCGCCCTACTTCAGAGTTATTATTCAGTAAAAAACCCTCAGTGATAATACTATGTACAATGTGCCAGATAAATTTTCTAAACGTTAGACCAGAGGCTCCCAATCTTTTTCGGTTTGCGGCTCCGTTAATAATACATCAGATGTTTACGCGGTTCCCTTATTATAACATTAGGAAAACTTACCTTTTTAAAAGCGATTACCCATTTAACACCGAAAAATTAAAAACGAATACTATTTTCCTTGGGACATTGAAAGATATCCCACCGCATTCCCAGATCTGATACAGAAGCATCTAGGCTTCCTGACAGACCTCTTGCGAAGCAATTTTTTTTAAATCTAAGTTACGAAATGTATTGAAAATGTGAAACAAAGTTTTATCCTGATTTCCTTGGGATAATACAAAATATCTAATGTCAATCGTTACAAATTGTTGTGTATCCGTTTCAACTGCGGGGCCTACATGACGGCTCCTCGGGTAGCCACGGCTCACACTTTGGGAATCACTGCATTAGACTCATTAATGACCCTTTTTATGTCCTTTGCAAGTCAGAGGTTCTCAAAATAAGATGTCGCTGGATAATTTTGTTGTAATAATATTCTATTGAATATTTTTATAAATACATTTTGTATTGAATGTAATATATCAATCTTCATAATCTAGGCATATTCTGCAAATGAGGTAGCCAGCAATATTGACCTTGAAATACTAAATGCTCCGTGTGACGTAGTAACAATTAGGTGAGTAGGAACAATTTGACATATCACCAACGTTTCTGTGGTTGCCGGTATACTTTTTTGTACCTGAACGTACGGGATATGACTTGTTGCGTTTGGGCGTTAATATAGTGGATACATCACATACGTTCGTATGGGTAGGGCGGTTAATATGGATTTGAGCTAGAAGTTGATACATTTCGTATATTGAAAGCATTGTTAACTTTGTGGTATGGTAATATAACACTCTCATTATCATTCATCGTTCACTTTGTGTAATACCACTTTTAAAATAATTTTAATATAATCAACGGGTATAAATTTTTTACATGTTAATAAAACTGGTCTTTGTTTAGGTAATCTAGAAAAAGTAGAAATAAGTAAAGCAATTAATAAAAACTCACCCATAGTAAATAACCAATTAAATTTAACTACAAGTCCACTTTTAAAAATATTCCCATTGTGGTTCATTTGTGTCTTCTTTCTCTCTTAAAATTTAATTTTTGTAAAAATGTCAGACCGTAATTATTTAATTTTTAATCTACATCTGACCTGATGATAGAACGATTATTCTTTATTGTCACGAAGTAATGTTTTTTTGTTTTTTTTTTAAAATTGGTATTACACAAAGTGAACGATGAATGATAAGGAGAGTGTTAGAAGTTGATACGTGAAGTTGTTATTTATATATATATATATATATATATATATATATATATATATATATATATATATATATATATATATATATATATATATCGCTCACTCCTTTCAAGAACGTCATATATCAAAAATCGTCAATTTTCAGTTGTCCATGTTTTCGGAATGCCCAGGAAATGTACTATATCCCAGCAAAAGCGGCATAACTTAATATTTACCCGCTACAGGGCAGAAAGTGTTGTTTTTGCATTTTGAAGAATAGGTATTGTTTAAGTATTTTTTAAAATATACTAAATATTTTTCAAATGGAGAAAAAACATTCATGTTTTACCTAAAAAGATCTGTTGCGCAGTAAAAAGTTAAATAAGTGGCTTGATATTTATTTTTAATACATTGTATTATATTGTTAAACTTTAAAAACGTTCTGCTGAAAAATCAATTTTTTTGATTTATGACGTTCTTGAAAGGAGTGAGCGATATATATATATATATATATATATATATATATATATATATATATATATATATATATATATATATATATATATATATATATATATATATATATATATATATATATATAAGGTTACTTATAATAAACATGTCCTATTGACAAGAGTGCTATATATGCAATATAGTGTGGTACATATTGATGCAACCTTACGGTAAGGGAAGTCTACTTGCAATGGGAAAATGGCTGATAATCCAACTAGTCTGGAACTAGTGGCGATGTGCCTGGTTTTGCCTTACATATTGTACAATGTTAAACATAAACAAATATGTTTTCTAGGGATGGAAAGATTGATAAAAAAGATATAGAAAAGAGAGTGAATGCTGGGAACAGAGTGAATGGTGCACTGAAATCACATATAGCAAATACAAACCTTATTTTTTGACGTCTCATCAAAGATGACAAAGAATATGGAAGTCTGGACATTTACGGGACTGACGACCAGCTGACGATGGACAGACTTGAACTGACTGACTTGAACCAGCCTCACCTTATGACAGTTGTCAGCCCCATAAATGCCCAGACCTCCATATTCTTCTTCATCTTTGATGAGATGTCAAAAAATAATATGAAAAATAACTCTTATAATTGGAGATAATCCAGATTTGTGAACAACTATTTAGACACACTCAAAATGTTGTGAATACAGATCTTTTAGCATAACCTAAACTGGCAGTGCACAATGAATTCTTGGTTCCAACCCTAATATGTGAAAGTGAAGCATGGAGTTGGCAAGGAAGGATGAAAGTTGACTGATTGCCTTCAAAATGTGACGAAAATCTTCAAAATCTCTCAGGCGAATGTGTGGCAAAACGATGTATGATACATGTTCAAATGGTGATATAAGGAAAGGATGCAAGGCTGAGGTAAGCATTTTTGTTGAGATGGTTTGGAAAGAACAGTAAAAGTAATTTATGAGGCAAGTGTACTATTACCTATAATTCTATATGCAGAGGAAGACCGAGGAAAACTTGGCATGATTGAGTATTTCAAACACTTGGGCGTAGTCAGTCTAACCGGCCGGTATGTTTGAGGAGATGCATGACTGTGGAAGAGGCAAAGGTTGTTTGCAAAGACAGATTGGTGAGGCATCTCTGCCTACCCCTACGGCAAGCGGCACGATGGTTAGTTAGTTAGTTTTAAAACACGTCTTCCGTTGGTTTGGTGGGACAATCATAAAAATGTGTTAACAAAATTAATATTGATTCCTTAAATAAATAATGTATATACTGCATATTTCATTTCAAGAAAATGCAAAAAGGATTAAGATCGCATCAATCTGTTGCGGTGCCCGATGCACTACTTAAGTGGGGAGAGGGGTCAAACAAGAAGAAAAAGACTTGCTAGTGAAATTATTTTTTTCTGTAAAATATTATTTATAAGTTTATTTTTTTAACTTTTTCAACGGATCTATTTTTTTTTATGTTACCAAATACTATAATATGCTAACGCGCTCTTATATCCAGCTTTGTAGGAAAGTGTAGAACCATTCCAACTGTTTGTAGACTATTGCACGCACATGCAAATATAACCATTTGACAACTTAAGCACTTACGTAGCTTACCTCGTAACTTACCTCGAGCATATGCGTATATTGTCCCATATCTTTTTTACCTTACAAAGACTGCCATATTCCAATATGTACAAATATAGGTAGATGTCACTTGGAAAATTAATTGGAAGATATTTAATTGAATATCTGGAATATGTGTGCTAAAAAGTTGATTATTTTATACTTTATATTGTTCTTTAAGTTATGTGGTGATGAGAATAAGTTTAATTGTCATTTAACTGTTGCAAATAGGAGAATAACCACATAAATATTAAAGAAATAACAAATAAAATACATATTGAGTGTCCCTAAAGATGGCCGAGATGGGTAGTTAAAAACTCTGGCCACAGATGTCAGGCGAGACTATCTTCCCTGTGTTTTTGTAGAGTTTCGCGTGTTAGCACATTAAAGTATCTGCCACTTCCAAACCAGATTTTTTTTTTATACAATATAAGTGCTAATAACCAAACTTCATAGAAGATTATTTAGAATACTTTTGCTACTTATCAATAGATGGAATTCAATATACGTATTATTTTTAATTAGTATATAATAATTATGTTTATATTATCCACTGACACTTCGTGATGGAATTGCATTTTAAATTTATTATTAGATTAAAACCAATATGATGAACCAGTCTGATGATGTCGGTAACGACGAAACCCGGTCGCTGGTCAAATAAAAAAGTGGAAAAGCTAAAAATATTGGTTTTAATCTAATAATAAATTAATAATTATGTATTTCACGGATGTGCGGGATAGTTAAAAAAAATGCAAATATTTGAAGAAATTAACACATTGTTTGCGGGAAATGCTTATAATAAGTATCTTTTACATACTGTTGGTAGAGAGCCGGAGACGCATTCTATTTGCTCGCTTTTAGTGGACCGCAAGAGTCCAAAAAACTTACAAATGGCAATTTGGTTTGCGGTTTTTTGTGATTAACACGTTGACTGCCAACTACGAGATAACTCTAGGATTGCGTTCTTTGCTAGGACGCCGACTAGGAGTTATCTCCTACTGTGTTTACTTGCCATATTCTGCAGCCTAATTCTAATTTCTAGTATATCAGTGCTAATATGGATAGATGGCGCATGGGAAGAGAGCAAAAATCAATGCTGGCTTACATGAACAGAAAATTTATTAATATGTGAACGAAAAATATAATTATGTACTAAAATTAGAGTTTTTAATAGTAAAATATGATTAAATCAATTGGCTTTTTAGACCGGAATTCTGAAAATTGCCGTGGCAGTCAACGTGTCAATATACGACCCTAATTAGTATATCAATTAGGGTCGAGGTTGTTGTAAAAACCGCCTAACATTGTGTTAATTGCTTTTTTTTTAAATTGAATTGCGCAGTATTTTTTGGTGCTTTTTTCTCCGTCACCATGAATTTTTGCACATCTGCGATCAATCTTAAAATGCACCACAGGGAATATTATTAAGAATTTAGTAAGTAAATAATTATTGTACTTGAATTTACTTTGTCGATGACGCTTTATGTTAGATACGGCTATGTCAATATAACTTATTATTATATCAAGTCAACAAGATGCATTATCGAATTGAAGCGAGGCAGCGATGCGTCTGCCAACAACGCGCAACCCGCATATACCTGCTAAAGATGGTCTATCTGTTCCAGATAATCCGGAAGAAGAACTGAAATCTAAATGTCAGATCTAGAGGAGTGTAATTTCTAAAATAATTATTTATAATGAAGAAGAAAATTGTTTTCTATGTCCCAATTAATTCTTAAAAAATTACTTCATTTTTTAACCCAATCTCTGCGGCTTACCTGCCATATTGTCCACTCTGCGTGGTTCGGAAAAAACCCATTTTACATTTCACAAACATGTTTTGTTAAGAACCATTGATTTCTTATTACGATACGATACAATATCATTTCATTAATTGATTCGGCAGTCACTTTGTGGTAATATCTATATATTAATAACTTTAATTTTACTCGTTAAATACCACTATTTCTCAAAATCTATTGTGACACGTGTTTCGATGCATTCTGCATCATTTTCAAACATCGTATACGATATTTTATTTATTGTTTCGGCATTAACTTTGTGGTAAGACATGTTACAATGATTAAAGAAAACATTTCGTTTTTTACCACTTATTAGTTATTATACAGACCTGAATGATGGAAGTTTAACTTCTGAAACATGTAGTCTATAATAAAACTCAAGTGGTAAAAAACGAAGTGTTTTCTTTAATCATCGTATACGGTGTTTGAAAATGATGCAGAATGCATAGAAACACGTGCCACAATAGATTTTAAGAAATAGTGGTATTTACCAAGTATAACTTAAATTAAAAATGCATAGATATTACTACAAAGTGACTACTAATCAGTTAATGAAATTAATATTTCTATTTATATAGATTTATCTAAACAAATTTTCTATGTAACTTTTTTGTGGTGACTTACCAACTTTGTACTATGGAATCTTCAAGTCTAAATTGTAGTCTCTTCATCCTCAACATCCCAAAGACACAACTCAAATTTTTTACTTAGTAACACAGATGTTTTACCTGATTTATGTTTTATCTCGGCGACTGCAGCATCCAGTTTCATCATTTAATGGTACAAAAGGATATTTTCTTGAGTTAGTTAGTTGCCCTCTGTTAGTTTAGCCCCTCACGGACGTGTGAGCTCTGCGGCGATTGGGTTAGCAAGTGAAATCTCAAGTAATTTAATCAGTATTATTTTTTAGTATTTATTTTTAATTAATGTGCGCAGATATGTTCCTCTCGAAATTTATTCCAAATTAACTGTTTGTATTGTAAAAGGTTGTGGTCATTTATGGAAATTTAACCTTTATTTATTTTAATGTAGTTGAATTTTATTTCTCCCTTAGTTCAATTGTACTAATACGGATTTGGATTTTTTCTGAATTACAAAAATAATAAAAAATCGCCAAAACATTATGTGACTTTGTTTCATTAATATCATCATTGTTTGTTCCTCATTGGACGTTTATCAAATCAAATTGAACGTTTAATAATCAAATTGGACGTTTATCAAATCAAATTGGACGTTTACTAAATCAAATTGGACGTCTATCAAATAATATTGGATGTTTAACAATCAAATTGGACGTTTATCAAATCAAATCGGACGTTTAATAATCAAATTGGACGTTTAAATCAAATTGAACGTCTATCAAATCATATTGGACGTTTAACAATCAAATTGGACGTTTATCAAATCAAATCGGACGTTTAATAATCAAATTGGACGTTCAAATCAAATTGAACGTCTATCAAATCATATTGAACGTTGAACAATCAAATTGGACGTTTATCAAATCAAATTGGACGTTTATTAAATCAAATTGGACGTCTATCAAAGCATATCAAATTTGTTTATCAATCAAATTGGACGTTTATCAAATCAAATTGGACGTTTTTTTAAATCAAATTGGACGTTTACTAAATCAAATTGGACGTCTATCAAATAATATTGGATGTTTAACAATCAAATTGGACGTTTATCAAATCTAATCGGACGTTTAATAATCAAATTGGACGTTTAAATCAAATTGAACGTCTATCAAATCATATTGGACGTTTAACAATCAAATTGGACGATTATCAAATCAAATTGGACGTTTAATAATCAAATTGGACGTTTATCAAATCAAATTGGACGTTTAATAATCAAATTGGACGTTTATCAAATCAAATTGAACATTTCACAAATTACTGCATACTTATCTCATAACTTCAGCCCATCAAATTCCGTTAGAAAGATTATTAAATAAAACAATGTAAATATAAATGAAAACATTTTATTATTGCGTAAGTGAGACTGACCTGTAACTAATTACAATTTATAAAACTTTTTGGCAGTATTTCATATTAATAATTTTACAGAATGATCAAACTATCAGCTTCGTCTTTTTTAATTAAAAAAAGAAAAACTAAATTAGATAAAATAAAATATGAAAACAACCAACATTTACAATAACAGAAATCAATTAAATAATAACTAAATAAATGTTGTATTTACATTATTACTAACTATTTTTTTTCGTCTATCGTAATATATTGTGGTTACATTTATCGAATATTTTTTCAAAGCGATTTCAACAAGAGTTAATTTCGTTTAAAAAATTTATTTTATATGCAAAAGATGAATGATATCTCTGTGTAGCGGTTAGTGCGTTTGGCTAGCAAAGATGGAACTGTATTCGATACCTGATTGGGCCAATACGAAAATGAATGAATCCACTTATTAATGTAAGACGGATCTCATCCCTTTTGGTTGATAAATTATAATTATTTGTATGTGGTTTTTATTATAAATCAGGATTTTTTCGACCAAACATCTCAATTGAAAAGTGTGAGTTATTGTCAAAATGTCCGTCTCCCAGTGGTTTGAGCATTTGGCTACCATGCTGGAGGTCCCGGGTTTTATTTCCAGGGCGACCAAAATAAGTAAAAGTGATTTTTCACTATAATATTTATTTAAAATCAATCTGGATTGATATACCTAAAACGCAGGATTGATCACCTCAAGTTCATGTCATAAGCGAACGAAGTAACATTCCTTCCAATGCCCTATGCACCATTATGTTCAGGCAAGGCTTAGAAAAAATCAAACTGAATTGTATGTGAAATTTTTTGTAACAATCAAGATAACACTGCATTAGCCCAATCTGGTGTAAATTACTAGCCAAACCTTCGAAGTGAACCACAAAAACCTCGTGAATATTGAAATATTTATTTGTACTGGATTTTTAACGGAAATTGATATTTTGAATTAATTTTTTCTTGTTTCATCCTTTTAATCATATTACATAAATTATTTAAATACCTTAAAAAATGATAAAATAAAAACAATTATATAAATGTACAAGTTACGAAACTACATATGTACTTACAATATATTAATTCTCGTTACTGTATTACATATACTACACCGTGTGCTGATAATTTATTAATAAAATAATGTCAATTCACCCAATCATAAATAAGAAATGAAGACTCTAAGAGAAATAATTAAGAAAAATGCCAAAGAAAATGATTGAAATGCCTGAAATAAAACAAATAACCTGAATAAATGCTTTGTTAACATGTTGTGTGACGGGCACATACTCAATATTGAAAACAAGCTATTTCAAATGCTTAATAGTATAAATTTGGATAATATAGACATCAAAATTTAACTATGGGAATGCGAAATATCAATGTTTCAAATCATATCACAAGTTGAACAATAATTTCAGTTCATCTCCTTTTTCAAACTCAAAACAAAATAGTCAAATAAAATAAAATACTACAGAGAATTAAATTTCCTTCAAGTTGACGTGTTTAAAGGTGGCGGCTGACGGAACAGGGTAACAGGGAACAGTCTTGAAAACCTGAATTTAATCCACCAATTACCTTCCTCATTTTTAATTTGCCTCTGCGGTGTATTGGTAAGTGTATTTAGCTACCGTGCAAGAGGTACCAGATTTAATTCCCTACCCGGGAATTAAATCCGGTACCTCTTGAGAGAGGTCAAAATAAATATTTTTCAAGTTAACTTACATTGGCAGTGAAGCGCAGGACTGATTCACTTGTTTTTAACAATCAAAGTAACACTATAATTTTATGCAGTGCCCTATTGTACCACGGAGTATAGATAAGGGTAAGAGAAATATCAAAAATCTATTTTCGTCAAAGAATAAAATCTTAGAAAATTACCTATTTTTTTCACTCACAACCCAATATATAACTGGAAAAATGACTTTTCCTGTAGATTAAAAGTCAGAAATTCCGTTAACGATAAAAATTCATCAGTTTTAGACAGACGACACTAATATTTCGCACTCAATTCATAAATTACCTAAAAAACTAGCACTTAAACTAGATATGTATAATAGAATATAAATAATACCTTAAAAACAGCGTTAACTTGGTAAGTTCCTAAGTCCCTAGAGGACGTCGCTCCTTGAACATCTCCCCCCGTACGGTACTAACATTTCATGCTAACAAATCTCCACTAGGCACAAGACAACAACAAGTACTGATCGGTAGAAAAGAGCTTACAAAAAGTCAAGTACAAAACTTCAAGCCACTCAGTGAGGTAGAGAATTGCTAAGTATTCACTGGCGTTACGCAAGGCTCCTCGTAGGGCCCCCCCTTCCCAAACCGACGCAATAGGTCATTTGATGCGGAAACTATTCAAAATCGTGAATCTATCAGACTTTTGTTGATTATTTATTATAAGAAAGTATTAACTGCAGAAATACATACAGAAAAATGTAAAATCACACCCAAATAATCATTTTGTATCGTTTTAGAAACTCTTTGAAAAACATATTGCAAGTGTATCAACTTCTATTGTTATTTTTTATGTGAAAGAAGATGAATGTATGAGTATGCCAGGGCTTGTTAGCCCTAGCATTAGGCTGGAAAACGGCCAACATTTCGAAAACAGTTTCTTTCTGAAGATGTTTCTTCATAAACTAATCAATTTCAGCAACAAAACCTATCTAACACATTGAATGATCTACTTAATTTTGTCCTCTTACTTCGTTGGTGCAAGAAATCATCACCAACAAGTCCAAACAAGACTGCCCGAACACCGCTCCAGTTGGTCAATAAAAACAAACAAATATATTTGGCTCGGGCAAATCGACACCAAGAAGTAGGATTACGATTTTCCTTGCCCGAGTCACAATCAGGGTAAACTGGGAACTGTTTAAAATGGTCTTAAATATTTGAGAGCACATCAAATGAGGTATTGCGCGAGTATTTGGAAGAGTTGATACCCGAGTATACATTTTATAATCAAAGTCTCCTTTGGGACACATTTCGATAGCTAATTTTAGGCAAAGGAACGCGGATATATCCGGAATAATCCTAAACATCCAACAACAACTTCACTAACAAACATGATACCTATTCAGGTCATTCGACCTCCTTAAATTAGGCGAACCTTTGCGATATGACATCTACAGGTGCCGCGAGACATACATAGACTTAATAACGCAAAACTCAATAACGGCAATAGTCAATCAAATATAAAATTCAACAATATCAAATTGAAGATTATAGAATCAGTTGTCACCGAAGCGTTAAAGGTTTGATTGTCTTTACATCGGGCACATTGACATGGCGTCAATATTGCGATGTACGTTTACACGCTTTTGCGCGTACTAGTCATCATAAATGCTCATCATATCTCCCATTTACTGTGGCTTGAATTTTAAATGTGCTCAGATCCGACTGGTGCCATTTGGATTTATAAAACATTATTTTTCTACAATTGAATTTTTAATTCATCATATTCCGTGAGAGTTAAAAATATTTGATGAGAATATAAAAATGCAAGGTTAAATTTCAATCAATTGCATTTCACATGACTTAAGTAATTTTGCCATACTTTGAACGGGAGAGCTATATACCCCATACATTTTTTGATGAACTAGATTTTTTCTCAATTGAACTTTTCATATTTTGTAAAATTATAAACCTTTTGCTACAATTTCAAAAGAATAAATTTAAAATGCATTTTTTTTGTATAATAATCAATATTGTGATCTTTGAGCTGTCTTTTATAGTATTTTGGCAGAAAAGGGTCGATTTGCTGATGCATCCTTCGGAGCTATTACGCAGTATGTTGGTAGCACTATTCACTAATATTTTGGATTCCATTGTAGCATTCTCCATCAGGACCAATATACAGTGCAATCCGCACGGCGTAAAAACGCAGAAAAATGCTTTCAGCATCAATTTAGATGTTTTGACACTCTCAAATGTTTAACTATAATACATTTTCAGGTAAATAATTAAATTATTTTATGAAGTATTGAAAAAAAGACTTCGTTCTGCACAATTTTTATACAAATTGAGTGATTGATAGTGCAAGTCTGAGGCTGAGTAAGTCTAACCTTCCCCTCGATTTCTAGTTATTTGGCATTAGCGTGAGCGGCGCGGTATGGTGGCGGCCCTCTCAGGCGAACCTGTAGCAGCAGAGCGAGGCGACGCGAGCGAGGGAGAGGCCGGGCGGGGCGGGGGGCGCCCCGGGGCGGGGGTCTCACGCAAACGACTCCTTGGCCGGACTCAGCTTGGAGGATGTGACGCTCGAGCGGCTCTGGCGACCCTCCGTTGACCTGGATATGCAAACAAACACAATCAGTAAGGAACTACTAGTCTAACAATATTTTATTTCGACTCCCCTGGGAATCAAACCCGGGTCCTCAAGCCCTGAACATTACACTACAGAGGTGGACAAATATAGGTGACAAAATAAAAATGAGTGATTTTTCACTGTCATAATTATTAAATATCACACTGGACTGGTACAAAAAAGGCAGGGCTGATCATGCAATTAACGATCATATAATACTGCATCACTATGCTGACCCTATGCACCAAGTAATTACAAAAAAGATAGCACTGCATTTTAATGATGCAGGTTAGGTTGACTCTTACTTTGGTGAGTGGTTTCCCGCGTAGGAGTTAGCGACGGGGCTGATCTTGTGGTTGGCCAGAAAGGTGTCGATGGACTCGTCGGAACTGTAGCTGTCGTTGTCACTGGAAAAACAAAAAAAATGGTCAAAATAAGTCACTCCACACGGCAAAAGCAAAATCGGACACTTCTGATCATTTTTCTGATGTGAAAGGCAACATAGCTCAGAGTTCAACAATTAGAAAAATCGCCACCTTGGCTTTACACGGAAAACAGACAAAAAAATTAAAGAAATATATTTCTTTTCATAAATAATTGATATATTTATAGAAAGGGGAATATATTTATAAAATTCAGTTTGAATAGTAACAATAATTATATTAATAAATGAAGATAATTTATATAGCACCATTTTCATTAAAAAAATACAAGGCTTCACTGTGATTGAATTGTGGAAAAGGAGATATGTAGTGGAAATGGTTTAGCAAATAAATGGATTTTTTGCTGTTTTCTCTATTTAAAAAAAAAATAATTAACCCTTATCCACACCCAATGGTGCAGCATAGGGCACTGCATCGTAAGGGGCAATGTTATTGTTAATTGTTAATTGCACAAAAGCAAGGTGATCAGCCTTGTGCTTATTGAACCAGTCCAGGTTCTACATAAATATGAGAGTGAAAATCACCCATATTTATTTTGATCCCCCTGAGAATCGTACCCGGGACCTCCAGCACGATAGCCAAACGCGCTGACCAGATGTGGACAAAAATTGGATAAATATTTATGTTTTAATTTGTATAAAATCATTGTCACAATAATTGTTGATTACCTGTCGCTGTTGTCTCCCGGGCTGAGCTCGTCGGAGATGGCCTGCTGCAGCAGCGCGATGCGCGCGCGCGCCTCCCGCAGCTCGGCGCGCGCTCCTCCCGCCTCCGCCCGCTCCGCCTCCAGGCGCGCCTCCGCCTCGCCGCGCGCGCGCACCGCCTCCTCCATGCGCGCGCTCACCGTCGCCAGCTCCTCGCGCAGCTCCCTGCAACCACAACCAAACATGTCACCAAACCTTCCACAACACACGATACATTCTTCTTCTTGCTAGCCAGCAAGCCAGTGTGTAGCCACACATCCCAACTTGTCGTCTATGTAGACTGCAAGGGTCAGCTCTCCTCGTCCTCAGGTTATAAGACCTATAACCTTGGACGAACTTTTTTGCTCTGCTCTAAGCGTGCTTTTCGCAAGGTGGGGGCCTCTTTGCGGGATGGTGCCAGCCGAACAGTCATTGATAGCCTAAAATTTGAAGAAAGGAGTGCCAGGTGTGTATCTAAAGGGTCCGCCAAATAACATTTTTTTTTTGAAAATGGGGCGCAAAACATCGAGTGTAGCTTCGGCTGTGTGGCACGTAGCGCCGTCCTGTTGAAACCAAATGTTGCCAATATCCTCCTCTTCAATTTTTGTGAACAAAAATCTGTTCAACATGGCCCGATAACGATCGCCATTGACTAACGGCCACTCCTTGCTCATTTTCAAAGAAAAATGGCCCAATTATGCCTCTGGACCAAAATCCGCACCAAACAGTGACTCGTTTTGGGTGTACCGGCTTTTCAATGTATGCGTGCGGGTTTTCTGTGCCCCAAATACGACAATTTTGCTTGTTTACATACCCGCCAAGATCAAAATGAGCTTCATCCGAAAAGATGATTTTTTTGGCAAAATCGGCATCTTCTGTAAGTCGAATGTCGCAATATTTCCCAGCGTTGTTCAAGCGTATACACAACCATATTCGCTCAGCGGAAGGATAAAACTAATTATCTGTCAAATCAGACATGAGCTAAGTGTTACCATTCACGAAATAAGCACTAGTTGAAAAAAAAAACTTTAGATGGCGGACCCTATACAAGATCGCCATCCGCAGGGCAAAAACTATAAGTTGGAGGAAGTGGATCACCGAGGTGGGTAATGCTGACCCTTGGGCTTTAAACAATAACATTTCAATGGTATTCATCCTTCATTAGCTTATTAATGTTTCACCTCACAAGGAGAATTCATGAATAGCTAAAGAGAGTCGCTGAAACAGCTGTATGAAGTTGGTGATAGTCGGCTTACCTGAGCTGCCGCATGACCTTCCTCATCTCCTCGGCCTGCTGCTGCTCGCGGGCCTGCGCGGCGCCGGCCGCCTGCGCGCTGGCCGCGGCCGCGTCCCGGGCGCGCGCGCTCTGCGCCTCCAGGCGGCTGCGCGCCGTCTGCTCCAGCTCCAGGCGCGCCTCCAGCTCCTTGCTGCGCAGCTCCAGCCTGGAAGTACCAACCCAAGTATGCGTCAGACCAAATACTAGATTCATTGTGTTAACACATTGTTGCAAGACAGAACCAAGACAGAACTGTTAGATTTAAGCAATGAAAATATTGTATAGCGCCATCTGTGGGCATCGGATGTAAGCAAGAAGAGGTGCGCAAGAGAGCGGCGCAGAGCGAATAAGGAGATCTACGACAGTGGTCGATCGTTTAGAAAAACATGTGTATATTGTTATTAAATAAACTCAATTGAATTGTTAATCTTTGTTCTCTTTGCATCCTTCCCTATTCCCAACAACAAGAACATATTGCACACAGCGATCCATGGAAAGATCCCTGCTTGTTCTAAGTCTGATGGATAAAATAAAAAATGAAGATACCAGGAAAAGAGCCAAAGTAGAGGAGATATCATGATATGGTCCATCGATCGCGTGGCAAAACTCAAATGGCAATGGGCAGGACATATTGCGAGACAGAACTCCAAGAATTTTACGACGGTGACCTTGGGAGAACAAAAGAGGTGTCGGAAGACCCCAAAAGAGATGGTCCGACGACATAGTCGCTTGCGGGCTGCAAGCAGCAACCGACCGGAGGAAATGGAAAGAAGGAGAAGAGGCCTATATCCAGCAGTGGAAGACAGAGGGCTCAAGAAGAAAGAAACACGTTGTTGTCGGGCAGTGTTTTCAGCGGAGTCTCCCGCCTCTACAAGTATGTAAGTATGTAAAAGACGCTTTTAAGCGTTTCCTGCGAATGATGTGTGGCTTATTAATTACTTGCTCCTTGCTAATTTAAAATTATAAGCTATCGTAAAGAGTTTTATCGATCGAAGAAGGGTATATAATAACAGTCAAAACAAAACCAACTATCAAACTTGATGCAAAATCACATCAAATGTACAGAAATTTCATTTATTGAACAGAATGTATCAGGTTGGGTCAATAAAGAAATTAAACACATGAATTCAAGCACATGCGGCACAGAGTGACAATTCTAGTAAGTAATATTTCCTTTTAGCCAATGGTGCACAGGGCACTATAAACGTGTTATCTTGATCATCAATACTTAGTCTCTCCCAAAACTTAGATCTACCTAGTAACTTATAATTAGAATAAAGCAATAACTAGCAATCTTTCACTGATCATCTTCCATATTTGTCTCATCCTAGTGTTAGTATAAATGCGCGTGTGTTGTGCAACTGACTTGTCAGCGATGACGGAGTGTCCCTGGGAGTGGTGCAGGTCGGCGCTGGCGAGGCGCGCCTGCAACTCGGCGGCGCGCTCGCGGGCCAGGCGCGCCTCCTCCTCCGCGGCGGCCGCGCGCGCACTCGCGTCCCGAGCCGCGCGCTGCTCCGAGCCCAGCGACTGCACGCACGCGCGGTACTTCTTCATCACCTGCGCAGGGAATGGTATAATATAATGGTATAATAATCCGATATTAATATTAGGCAATGGGTCAGATTGCAAATGATGACCGATCTCCAGTAGAGCAGTGTTCGCAGAAAGCTCTAACTAACCATCAGGCCGCTTCTCCGCAGGGGTAGGCAGCGAGAATAGAACGCCACACCACTCTGTCTTCGCAAACATTCTTCGTCTCTTCCCCGTTTATGCATCTCCTCATACATACCCGCCGATTATTACGACTCCTAATCTGACCACTTTCAAGTATTTGGCATACCTGATCGTGCCATGTTTTTCTCGGCCTTCCTCTGCTCCTTTTTCCAATTACATTCGCCTCATAAATTTGTTTTACCGTTCTTTCCTCATTCATTCGTTCTACATGTCCAAACCATCTCAACACACCTTTCTTAATTTTATAGACAAAACTTATCTCAGCTTTGCATTCCTTCCTTATTTCACTATTCAAACATCTATCATACATAGTTTTGTCGCACATTCTTCTGAGAGATCGCATTTCGACTGCATTCAGTCTACTTTCATCCTTCTTTTGCCAACTCCATGTTTCACTTCCATACATTAGAGTTGGAACCAGGACTCCGTTGTGCACTGCCAGTTCAGCTTCCGCTGATAGGTTTTTATTTGCTATAACTGATTTCAGTGCACCATTCACTTTGTTCCTAGCATTCACTCTCCTTTATATGTCTTTATCAATCTTTCCATCCCTAGAAAACATACTACCATACATAAATAAACATACTAGTATTTAAGATTAAGTGTTTTAACTTGTTTGCATTACGTTTGAGTTTGCCAATTACCATTTTGGGTTTTTCATTGGAATTCATTGGAAATTCTTTGATTAATGACCAATTTTTTTAAAATTGTTATTGTCAGACAGACTTGTTTTAGTTCTTTTTATATAAGGTTAAATTAAATTATGTAAATTCTTTAACCAGTCAACAACAGTGGAATTTTAGTCAAAACAAGACCGCCTGAACACTGCTCAGGTTAGTCAATAAAAAAAAATTGTATTTGTCTCAGGCAAATCAATAAATATTAGTAAGAAAAAAAAACTCCAGCATTGAGGTTGCTAAGTGAAAAATCACAAATATTTATTTTTGAGAGAATCGAACCTAGGGTCTATAGAATGATAGCTAAATTCACTAACATCAACTCTATTGAGTTCATAATATGTTAAAGAAAGTGGAGACAAGTCACCTCTGCGGCCTCCTCCTCGGCCTCCTCGAGCTGCGCCTGCGCGGCGGCCGCCTCGCGCTGCGCCTGCGCCGCGCGCGCCTCGGCCTCGCGCCGCCCCCGCGCCGCCTCCTCCAGCGCGCCCGCCGCGTCCGCAGCCTCCGCCTCGGCCGCCTGCCGCGCCTTCACGGCCGCACGCAGTGACACCTCCGCGTCGTCCAACCTGCAGATTCAATCCATTCATCAATTGTACAAAGTAAAAATACGTCTGAAAACAGTGTTTTAGCCTAGAATTACATGAAGTATAGTAACTTGTAAAGTGAAGGTGGGGACTGACCCGAGCATTTTGTCGTAACAAGCTTGGCTCGCTGTACTGACTATACGAATGCTCGCATCGTAATAATAACACTCTTAAGCATTGATCTCTTGTGACATAGGCTTTCAAGTTATGACGAGATCAGGGGGTGTTGACATGTGTCATGACACGAAGAGAAGAAGAAGAGGAGTCTCACTTGTCCCGCAGCTGCCGCACGTGCTGCTTGGCGGGCGCCTCCTTGTCGCGGCGCTCCAGCACGGCCTGCGCGTCGCGGGCCAGCGCGCGCGCGCGGCGTAGGTCCCGGCGCGAGCGCGCCTCCCGCGCGTCGCGCTCGCGGCCCTCGGCGCGCGCGCTCTCCTCCAGCGCGCCCAGCCGGCGCTCCAGCTCGTGCCGCTCGCGCAGCAGCAGCGAGCGCTCCGAGTGCTCCGCCTCCAGCTGTGACTCCAGACCTGCCAATAGAGACACGTTGTAACGCTTCCTCAAACCGACCACAGATGGCTCCTCTCGCACATCATAATCATGATATATGATTATGATGTGCGAGAGCATCATAATATATGTAGGAATTCCAAAAGATTGAGCAGTGTGGTTGTCAATGTAACCAGCCTATGACAGGTCATAATCCCTGTAAATACCCAGATATCCATATTCTTCCTCATCTATGTTGAGATGTCAAAATGTAAACATAACTCCTAAGTGGAGACATATTGTAGCGCTGTTATCAAGAACCTTAACAATGATAAAAAAATTACATTTAATTATAATAAAAACCTTTCTCAAAACGACCACAGATACAGCAGTACGAGAACTATGATATATGTAGGAGTTCCAAAACTTTGAGCAGTGTGGTTGTCAATCATGGGTAGAGTGGTGAATGTTGCATGTGTGTAGTAAAGTGATCACTCAACCAGCCTACTGACAGGCCATAAACCCTGTTCATACCCAGGCTTCCATATTCCTCTTTACAAGAAAATTGAAGTGCTGGACTGATTGCCTTGCCTTTGTGTTATAGGCAACCAACCTAACACCGGGTAAATCAGATGAGATCCCGTCTGTACCATTTACACACGAACAGGGGTTACAGAAGAAATCTATTGTAACACCGCATTTCAAAAATAAAAGCTTTTTTTATCTCGATGTTTACCAGATGTGGGTTTGGAGCTGACAGTCGGTTTACCTTTGACTTTCTTGGCCGCCTGGGCTCGCACTTCCTCCAGCTCCTCGTCGCGCTGAGCCGCCTCCAGGCGAGCCGCCTTCCTCTGCTGCTCCAGGGACATCTCCAGCCGGACCTTGTGACTCTCCAGCAGCTGAGAAATAGAGCAAATCCAGTGATGATAGTGCTTTGGAGAGACCCCGACCACGATCGCTGGTCGAGCAGAACGGTCGCTCTAAGGATATGTGAAGTGCACAGCACCCTCGGCAGTACATTAGGGCGTAGTAGAGCTTCTGCATCAAATCTAGGAATGTGGTTGGGAGCTTCTAATGGTCGTACATTAAAAAGCACAGCTGATTGCCGCGACAATGTATTCAATACCATTTGAGTCTCGTACATTCCAAGAATATTTAGTTATTTATTTATTGAACGGCTAATGCCTTTAACATAATACATAATACAGTATCTGATATAAAAATACACTAATGGAGAAACAAAAAGTCTTAAACATAAAATAATAATAAAATAACAAATCGTAAGCACTGGTTAATACACGTCTCCTTCACACACTATTAGCGAGCAGCGAGAGAGAGTGAAACACAACATTTAAATTTATCCACTATAACATGGAGAAGAAATGCTGAGAAAGTACACACTTCAAGGTGGATAAAAATATATTAAATAAATCTATACTTTCAAAAGCATTGGCTAACATGAGGAGCCGCGGAATCGGAGAAAACATGAAATCGGAGAAAATATTTATTCATTTATTTATTTTTTCTTTTATGCACATAACAATTTACGTCATATATTACATGAGACATATGTGACAGAACAACCTAAGCTCCGGAAACTTGAGATAGTTATCGGGAATATAGGGATTGGTTCTCAGTACAACTGGATTTATTGTCACACCGCAGATCAGACGGAAGAAATCCGTGGCTAGGTACGCATCATAATAGCCAGTCGACTCTAGGTGACCCTAATGTTGGTGCCGTGACATCGACGGTAACGAGGCAGCCTAGTGAGTAGAGACACCCCTGAATAGGCCCTGAATTTTGGTGCATGATGCCCAAATACACTCCTCAGCCATGCCAAATCAAAACGATGTACTAAAGCAACAAACACCAGGTTGGCATCATGCAGAGTTACTACCAAACGGCTTTTCCTTACAAAAATTAAATTCAAATTCAGTAGTAATGAACTGATTATTGTAACTGCAGACAGTTGGTAGAATTCCAAATTGAATTGTTGGGTAATATATCCAAAATTAAGCACGGTTTATTTGGTTGAATTCTACATTTATTTATGTATATTTTAATACGTGACGCGTTTCGTTTTCATAGGACATTATTAAACACTCAAATGTGTGGTATTGTAATGAACTGAGTCCTTCAAGAGCAATTGGACATTGCAGACTCCACAACCGCCTTGCGAGAGAGAATGGGTCTTGCGGTAGCAGTAGCAGCGAGGTGGAGGTGCTCACCTGCACTTGGCCGGCCATCTCGTCCAGCTCCTCCTCCTGGTCGTGGCACTTGGCCTCCAGGTCGTGCTTGGCCTTGCGCAGCGCGCCCACCTCCTCCTCCCCCTTGCCGCCGTACGCCAGCTCCTGCAGCTCCTTCTGCGCCTCCGCCAGCCGCTCCTCCTTCATCTCCAGCTCCACGCGGATATCCTGGAAACAATGCCAGATTACTTATTCCCTCGTTGAACACATATAGGCGATGTGATCCGTCCTGCGTTCTAGATGGTATGGAAGTGGAATATGTGGTGGGATACTGACGCTAGTGAAAGACATGGCTGGTATGCAGCAGACATGCAAGTCAGAGTGTGATACGTTTTAGAGTTCCCAGTTGACTGACCCAGTAGAGTTTCCATCGGACCAACTGGCACCTTAGCACCTCCAACAAGTTCCTTTATTTATCATTTATCTAATTAGTTGACGATGAATGTGGGGATTTTGATGTTTGTCTTTAACTTGAGCTTTGATCCTTTTCCCTTTTCCTAGCTCCCGTTCCTCTTATAGATATTTTTACAGGTGTGGTATTTTGTAATTGGAACAGTACAAGGAATAACCCGAAAAGCTTCTACTTTTAGAGACTTGTCTGCAGGTAGGATATTGAGGATAGGGAAGGTAAATGTGAAAAATGCATCACAAACCCCCAGACCTATTGAAGATATATCTTTCTTGAATTTATTTTGCACTACGCGGGAATCGAACCCGCGACGCCAGTTTCGCAGTCGAGCGTCTAATACCCAACTACGCCACGGCGCCTGTCTTGTTATGTAATACTCGTATAAGTGTATAACTGTAATGTTAGATAGGGGGCGCAGGGGGTACTCACGGCCAGCTGCTGCTCGAGCAGGCGCTTGTCCTGCTGCGCGGCGTCCAGCTCGCGCTGCGCGCGCTCGCGGGCCGCGCGCTCGCGGCGAGCCTCCTCGTGCAGCGCGGCGCCCTCGCCGTCCGCGCGCCGCTGCCGCTTCTCCAGCAGCGCGGCGCGCGCGCCCTGCTCGTCCAGCAGCAGGCGCAGGTCGTTGGCGTCGCTGGCCGCCTTCTGCGCCTTGCGCTTCCACTGCGCGCCCACCTGCCGCTGCTCGTTGGCCTCCTCGTACGCGTCGGCCACCTTCTTTTCCAGCTGCTTCTTGAGCGTCACCAGCTGCTCCAGGTCGTCCTCGTGCTGCTGGCGCAGCTGGCGGCGCAGCGCGTCCAGCTCGCGCAGCGCCGCCTGCAGCCGCCGCCGGTGCTTGCCGCCCGCTTCGCCCTCCTCCTCGCTGCCGCCGGACGCGCTGCCGCCCGACGCGCTCGTCTCCGCGCGCGAGTACATCAGCTCCGTCTCGAGCCGCTCCGACGTCTGCAACGTGACACTCTATCAATACCCGCTAAACCCGCGTAACCGCGAGAACTCTACCGGCGATCGAAGAAACCTACCTGCTGCAGGGAGGAGTTGGCCGAGCGCAGGGCCAGGATGTCCCGTTCCAGCCGCAGGCGCTCGGCCGTCTCGGCCCCCAGGCGCTCCGCCGCCAGCGCCCCCGCCGACTGCTCCACGGCCAGCTCGGCCGTCATCTCCGACAGCTGGACAAAACAACAATTTGCAAATCAATAACTCGTATTTCAGCAGTGAAAATTCCAAGGACAAAAGGGGTTATTATAAAATTTCTACAATCATCACTACTCTTGTTGGAGTCTGGAAAGAAAGAAGGGAGATACACGATTATTAAACTATCTATACATGAATTATAAGGGAAACAAATTTTTCGCAAAACTTGAGACCCTGTAACCGTTAATCTTACTGCTTAGTTCACGTATAGGAAGCCAAGAATTTATACCCTGAAAAGTTTTTTGTTGTTATTGTTTTTTATACAATTGTTGATATTTTAAGCTACATGCTAACTTCCAAATAAAATACATTTTATTTTATGACGTCAGTCTACGTATTAATTGAACAGCCCTCCCATCGTATACATACATACATAATGAGAAAACACAAGTTATGGCTAACTTATACAACGAATGTCGGCAGAAATTATTACAATATTTCCAGCAAGAATATGTAGTGGAGTGTATTATTTTAGAAAAGATGCTTCGCGCGCATGGAAAATGGACCATGTCCAAAAATCGCTTCCATTCACAAGTGTTGACTCTCGTCAGATAACTGATGACGTGTGTATCATTCCTCTACAAAAATAATAACATAAATTAATGAAAAAACATGAAAACACAATTTGATGATCTATTCCAGATAATAATAACATTTAAAATGTTAAAAAAAAATTGGAGCTTGATGTTAAAAACTACATAGCTTTAACTAACAGGAATGCGTCTTAATGAAGTATTTTGACCACAAGAACGTTTAAAATCGCTATTATAATCACTCCGCCTCCGTAGTGTAATGGTCAGCACGCTCGGCTACCATTCTGGAGGTCCCGGGTTCGATTCCCAGGGGGGGGTCAAATAAATATAAGTGATTTATTCACTCTCATATTTGTTCAATATTACTCTGGACTGGTACCTGAAGCGGAGGGCTTATCACCTTTCCTTCATGTGTAAATGATTAAGATAACACTGCGTTTATATGATGCAGTGCCCTATGCACCATTGGGGTGCGGATAAGGGTTAGAAGTGAAGAGAAGAAGATTATAATCACGCCATTCCCTCACAGGAGTAGGCAGAGGGAACAGGTCCTGACGCACATTCCTAATCTCCTCATCTTCCATATATCTATCCAGACTTGCCCTCTGACTATGTAGACTTTTGTACAATACCAGATATTAGGGTTATTTAAATATTTGTAATTATCATATCAATCTTACCCTTATATTACTTGGTAAGTATATATAAATTTGTTTTACCGTTTATTCCTCACTAATTCGTTCCACATGCCCAAACCACCTCAACATACCTTTCTTAATTTTATCGATAATCCTCATGTCTCAGCCTTGCATTCATTCTTTATTTCACCATTCAAACACATATCTCGCATCGTTTTGCCGCACATTCGTCTGAGGGATCGCATTTCGACCGAATTCAGTCTACTTCCATCCTTCTTTTGCCAAATCCATGCTTCACATTCACACATCAGGGTTGAAACCGGGGCTCTATTATGAACTGCCAGCTGATAGGTTTTTAATTCAATAAGGCAATTCAAAATATAGAGGATATGGAGAAACATAGAGAATGTACAAAGGTGTATCAATTTAGAAAATTAGATCCCATATCCAAGTATAAAATAAAATAATTGTATGTTATTTAAAAATGCAATATTTAATGGTCTAGAATTAGCCGCTAGAGAAAGGGTCCCAGTCACGATCTCTGCGGTACACCCGTGCGAATGTGGAGTACCTACATTTTTTAGATTATTTTCCGCACTCTTTTACTATTAATTTTCGGAACCGTGACCCATCGACCAATTTCGATTCACCGGTGTAATTACACGAATTACTTGCCGATTACAAAAACGAATTCATAAAACGCAATAAGAGTGATTTCTACCGAATTTGAGAGAATTTTGACAAAAACACTTGTATTAGACCACATTTGAGTTTCAGAATTTATTATTATTTATTCCGTCAGACAGTCTCCGGATTATTCACCCTACGGATGATATACCAATATTATAGGTCTCACAGTGGTTTGGACATGTGGAACGAATGAGTGAGGAAAAAACGGTAAAACAAATATATGAGACGAATGCAGGAATGCGAATAAACAGGAGCAGAGGTAGACCGAGGAAAGGAAAGCATGATCAAGTATGTCGAATACTTGAAAGCGGTCAAGTCAGGAGTCGGAACAATCGGCGGGTATGTATGAGGAGATGCATGATTGTGAAAGAAGCGAAAAATGTTTGCCAAGACGGAGTGGTGTGGCGTTCTATATTCTCTGCCTACCCCTGCGAGGAAGCGGTGTGATGGTTGGTTAATAAGTTAGGTAGTATCAAACACTTACTCCGTATAGTCTTGAAAAATGCAGCTCGTAAGTGCATAAAACTGGCGTGGATTACGAAAGAAATTAGCAAAAAGATGCATTTCACTGCACGGGGATCAAAGCGAGACCTTACGGTATAAGCACACTTACAATAAGTGGCGATGTAACCGAATGTATCGCAAAGCTAGCTAGCACGAACACTTATCGGTATAGTCCACCTGATAACGAGGAATCCGACGGCGCGACACAAGCGGGAATGGACCGTTTCAACAACCCATCGAACGATCGCCGCTTGGTCGAGGGGTCTTTTGACAAAGTGCATTGCTCCGATGACGCGGCGTATTGCAAGAAGGGGTTGAGCATCTGAGGAAGGCGATAACTGACTGAGGGATGATGAAGAGACTTTTTGACGAGGTGTCCAGGCCGTGCAATACCACAGGCCACCGAAGCGTGTCAGTGGATGCAGCAGCCTTGCTATCAGCGGAATGCGTGACTCGTCGCGAGCGATTGCCCATTCCAGTGCCACTTCAAGAACGCGACATGTTTTTACATAACAAGACCTTAGAATACTATGTTTAAGATCTTATTACCCTAATCCGCAAAACCCGTTTAAAGTTTCCTTGAAACGAAAAAATGAACAAACGGATCCTCACCCCGTACGTCCACCCTCATCCGTTTAAATCACCACTTTTCCGAGATAATTATCTTCCTGAAGGACCCACGTATTAAAATAATAATTTATATAGAGGCATTTCGTAAAATACTACCGCAAAGATGCAAAAATCAATGTTCTACTTTCGGACCCTATCAGCAAAAAGTACGAACGTATAGAGCGAACATTCACAATATACCAAAAACCTGACGACTGTATCATCAATATTTGAAATTCTGACGGTTGAAATTTTGGCATACATAAAAATTCAAATTGCTAAAATTCTCAATATATCAAAATCCAGACAGCTGAAATTCTCGACATATCAAAATTCTGACCAGCTGAAATTTTTGAGATATTCAAAATCATATCAGCTGTAATTCTGGATATATCAAAATCCTGAAATTTTAAATTCTCGACATATCAAAATCAAGTCAGCTGTAATTCTGGATACATCAATTTAACTTTAAATTTTCGGTATATCAAAATGCTGACAGCTGAAATTCTCGATACATAAAAATCCTGACAGCTGGAATTCTCGACACATCAAAATCCTGACAGCTGAAATTTTTGACACATCAAAAACCTGACAGCTGCAATTCTTGAAGCATCGACATCCTAATAGCTGAAATTCTCGATATTTCAAAATCCTGACATATCAAAATATGTACTTCTTTGGCCCTTATACGCACCTAGATGATGCATCCCCCTAGGCATCGGATCGGTTCGACGATTGGAGGGTGATCAACCCTGCGCTTGTAAGATACATACGTCGTAAGTGAAGGAGATCAATAAAGAGTCTTACATATTGGCAGGGAACAACTTGTGCGGCGTTGATAAAGATTCGCCATATTAAACATGCCATTACCACAGTGGTTGTCAGATAAGTGAACAAGGTGAGATTACTAGACATTGTATGCTCAGGGCACTTGGTTCGACTTACTGGTGATCAGTGGAGACCAAACTCGGCTTTGTAATGCAATGTCACAGTTTCAAGGGAATATCCGACGTAATTCAACAACTGGATTTGCGTAATTATCTGTGATTCGAATTTAATTGTGACTTTTCTTTGCTGACGCTTGGAGATGGAGGTCAAAACTGGAGGCTAGACAGCTTTATCTTTCAATCATTTTCACGGTATGTTCTTATTTTCATTCTTTCACAGTATTTCTGTTTAAAATATATTTTAAAAACATATTGAATACATACAACTGAATAAAATGTATGGAAGTGAAACATGCAGTTGGCAAAATAAGGATGAAAGTAGACTGAATACAGTCGAAATGCGATCTCTCAGAAGAATGTGCGACAAAACGATGTATTATAGATGTTTGGATAGTGAAATAAGGAAGGAATGCAAACCTGAGATAAGCATTATCGATAAAATTAAGAAAGGTGTGGTGAGATGGTTTGGACATGTGGAACGTATGAGTGAGGAAAGAACGGCAAAACAAATTTGAGGCGAATGTAATTGGAAAAGGGGGCAGAGGAAGACCGAGAAAATCATGGCACGATCAAGTATGCCAAATACTTGAAAGTGGTCAGGTTAGGAGTCGTAATAATCGGCGGGTATGTATGAGGAGATGCATGAACGTGGAAGAGGCGAAGAATATTTGCAAATACAGCACTCTGTACCACTGTATGGCGTTCTATTCTCTCTGCCTACCCCTGCATTAAGCGGCGTGATGGTTAGTTAGTTACTCAGCTGAAATCGACTCCAAAACAAAGACGCTAGCTGTCAAACTCGGTATTACTTCGATTCGATATTACGGCCATCTGTAGTCGACTAGTCCAAGCTAACTGTAACCCTCGTAACTATAGACATTTCACTTTATACTAGTGACCTCTGTATGCAAGTAGCGAAATCACTTATCTGACAATAATGTCCATAATAATAACAGTATTTTAAAAACAGTTTTTTTTACCGTTGTTAAAAGTTTCTTCCTTTTACTAACACTTGCACTAGAGAATCACACTTGGCCGTCACAAAATATTCACAGGTTCTGTTCAGTTTATTTTGATTAGAGGTTGGGGAGACGTTAACTATACGCAAATATTTATTTGCTACTTGTCACAATAATTGTCACAATTTATCCGTGTATGTCATATAAACCTTAGAGTCCGGCACACTTAACAGCAAGCTTTGAAAAATCCTCGGATATTGATCCCAGGTATGGAATCCGGGTTATGAAATATATTTTATTTTTGTTTATTTATTTTTATTTGAAAATTAATAGAACAGTTACATAAATTCATTTACAGTAACGAGTAACAAGAAAACAGGTATTCGTACCATTCCAGTTACTAAATTTCACATTTCGCTCACTCCTTTCAAGAACGTCATAAACAAAAAAACTTGATTTTTCAGGAGAACGTTTTTAAAGTTTAATAATATAACACAATGTATTAAAAATAAATATCAAACCACTTATTGAACTTTTTATTGTACAACACATCTTATTAGGTAAAATCTGAAGGTTTTTTCGCAATTTGAAAAATGTTTAGTTTATTTTAAAAAAATAATTAAACAATATCTTTTCTTCAAAATGCAAAAACAATACTTTCTGCCCTGTAGCGGGTAAATATTAAGTTAAAAATATGCCTCTTTTGCTGGGATAAAGTATATTTTCTGGGCATTCCGAAAACATGCATAACTGAAAATTGACGATTTTTGATTTATGACGTTCTTGAAAGGAGTGAGCGATTTGTAATTTAATAAAAATACCTGGAAGAGGGACGGGAGGGAGGAAAGGGGGAAAAGGGAAAGATCAAGGCTAAAGTCCAAGACAAATCATGTGAAAATAGGGACACACCACGATATGAATGTCGACTTACTATGTACGCAATCTCAGTGCTGACAATGTCGAGTGGACCATACAGAAATTCCCATATTCAATGTTGACCAATTTTGATGAACGATAAATATAGGAACCTTGTTTATAGTTTGTTCTATACGCGGGAAGCGCTAGGGTGTCAGTTGTCCTGGCGATCCGACCGTGAACTCTAAAACATATACGTTCCAGCAATTCCGGCGAATCGATATACAAGTTTAATAATCTACAAAAGAAGATCACATATGCTGATTTTCCGCGATCATCCAGAGAGTCTACACTATCTGAGTGTGGTCTAAAAGAAAATATGAAAGAGTTTCTGCTCGATAAATCAGCTTCTTTCATCTCACCAACAGATGTCTCTAGTGAAATTCCAGTGATTCAAGCACAATGTTTTTTTTTTATAAATTGTTTATTTGGCAGTCACCCAGTGAACAGATGTTTCTGCCAGTGTCAAGTATTAGTTTTATTTACAAACAAAATAATAATAGAAAATAATAATAACAATTAAAACAAAATTTCAAAGTTTAAATGCGTTCAGCTTTATCATTTTAGAAATTAAGGGTGGATTAAGCTGGATTCCTGTCCGTGTTAAGCTGTGCTCGAAATTGGATCATATATAATTATCGAACTTCCAAGAATTTGAGTAGTGTGGTTGTCAAACATGGGTAGAATTGGCAAATGTTGCACGTGTGTAAAATGATCACTTAAACCGGCCTTTCACGGTCGTCAGCCCCGTAAATGCCCAGACTTCCATATTCTTCTTCATCCTATGTTGAAATGTCAAAAAACAAGATGGTCTAAAAGATGTAATTTACTAGCGAAACCACCGCCACCGGAGCAAAGTGTCCAGAGCCGACAAATATAAACATTGACCAATCTATCATGATTGTCCCGATCACTTGCGTCAACGCTGGATGCTGTCGGAAGATCTAAATCGGTTGGCTGACAGTTGGCGCCGCTCCAGGAGACACTTCCGATGGCCGCTCACGCGAGATGGACGGAAGTAAGTGCGACAAGTCGCTCGATGGGGGCGATAATAATAATAATAAATTTGGATAATTTATCTAGCGCCATTTTCGTAAAACGCTACCTCAAGGGCGGTAGCTTGAAAGGTCCTCGGAGTCCATCTGAGAATTTTTCATAAGCGGTGTAACATTCGCCTTTTTTACGGCCCTTGGAACAATGCTCTTCTCCAGAGACGTGTTGATAAGATCTCTTACAAACGGAGCAATTTCGTTGACACATTCTTTCAAAAGCCATTTTGGTAACGGGTCCAATAAACACTGTTTGTTGGGCAAAAAAAATACATGGACGCGAAGGAAGCTAGGAGTGTATGTTAGGACAGAAGAGTGTGGCGTTCCATCCTTTCTCCTGCATCTGCAGAGAAACGGCGTCATGGTAGCTACTGTTAATGGATTGTAATAGATTTTTTTAGATGAGAGTTGCATTATTATTTAATAATAATAATAATAAAACCCTTACCGCACCCCAATGGTGCATAGGGCACTGTTTCATATAAACGCAGTGTTATCTCGATCGATTACACATGAAGGAAAGGTGATCAGCCCTCCACTTCAGGTACCAGTCCAGTGTAATATTGAATAAATATTAGAGTGAAAAAATCACTTATATTTATTAAACCCCCCTGGGAATCGAACCCGGGACCTCCAGAACGGTAGACGAGCATGCTGACCTTACACTACGGAGGCGGACAAAATTATATCTATTGGCGGATTATTATTTACCTTGCTAATTATATACCCGACACAATTGGTGGATTTTCGTTTCTTTTGGCTAAGAACATGTTTTATTATAATCAGAAACAGGAAGGATAAACTAGTGTGGACCAATCGAGAACTCGTCAGTAGTAGTACGGCTGTCCAAACTCAAAACACAGAGAGGGACATTTTTTTGTAGTACGTTTTTTTTGCGTTTTTAGACTAAGTAGATTCTTTATCCAAGACTGATTAATACTAAAACACTATCTACTAAACAATTTTCCAAATATTTTGACGGTTAGGGAAAGAAGCTTGGGTAGATCTCAAGTGGCTTTATTTTTTTCGTGTAGATTGGCAGTCACAGTCAAAAGGGATCAGGGATGATGAGTGATTGGAAACATATTTAATAACGGACTTTTAGCAAAATCATTTACTTGTGTATTTATTAGTTGTAAATTATTATTATGTACGTTTGACCTCGGCTCGTAACGCATGTCTGTATTGAAAACTATAGTGCATGTTGGTCTTCGGGTCGACCAAAAATCGCATGTGTCAGACATTTTGTGTAGTTTTGAGTGTGTAAATGGTGCTATGGTGGTGAAGGGTAGTATTGTTTGCATGCTGTGTTAGTGATTGTCCTGACGAAGAGACGGGTACGTCTCGAAACCGGTAGACGTAAAAATCTCGGTGAGTGGTTATATACTAATTTTACTAACATTTTTGTAAAAAAAAAAACAAGTGTAAATTATTATTAATTGCCTTTTTAATTTCTAATATTTCTAAGTCCTTTATTGCATGTGTGTAATATCGGCTGTCCAGACTTAAAACACAGTAAGGGATATTTTTTGTAGTACGTTTTTTTTGCATTTTTGGACTTAGTAGAATCTACTTAGTCCAAAAATGCAAAAAAACGTACTACAAAAAATGTCCCTTACTGTGTTTTAAGTTTGGACAGCCGAGTAGTACAAGTAGTAATAGCAGTAGCAACAGTATAATACTCGTAGTCGGCCGGTATGTACGTATATGACGCGAGATGCATGAATGTGAAAAAGGCGAATACTTTTTGTAAAGACAGATCGGTCTGGTGTTTATTCTCTCCTCCAACCCCTACCGGGAAGCGGCATGACGGCTCGTTAGTTTTTTTTTAAACAACATTTGAAAGTTACTTTTTTTAATATTTGGCAAACTCCAGAGTGGGTCGGATTGAAGTAAATCAAATTGATCGCAGCTAGCAAAGCAAATATAAGTTGCTGCATAAATGCATAATGCATAAATCCGGCTATTTTTGCCGATCGTCAACAAATTTGGGGGACGAATCGAAACGCATCCGCCTCAACAAATCGAAATCGAAGTGTATTCATCAGAATTCTCAGAGCGAAGAAAAACAAACTTATTTAAGGTGTAACTCAAATTCAGATCGTGGACGGCTGCGCTAGAGGTCGGACGTATTTTTTTAACTAACTAACTAACTAACTAACCATCACGCCGCTTCCCCGCAGGGATAGGCTGAGAGAATAAATAGCCACACTACTATGTCCTTGCAAACGTTCATCGCCTCTTCCACGTTCATGCATCTCCTCATACATACCCGCCGATTGTTACGACTCCTAACCTGACCACTTTCAAGTATTTGGCATACCTGATCGTGCCATGTTTTTCTCGGTCTCCCTCTGCTTTTTTTCCCGCTAACATTCGCCTCATAAATTTGTATTTTTTAAAAGCATTTAAAAAAAATATACATGTATTGGAATTTGTTTTTTTTTTCTAAATACAAGTACATGTTGAAAAAATATTTTTTTTTTAACTCTACCTTTCGACAACTCTTTTCTTTTCAAAAACCATATATTTGAGTATTTCGAAAAAAAAACTTATTTTTATCAATATACAAAAACGGTATTTTAAGCAAAAAAATCAATGACGTCAAATGTTACTAGGGTTTAAAGAGAATTAAGTTGCGATTTAACTTATACTGAGCCTTAAGGCAAGATAATCATGATCAGATGACATAAATTTTCTTAAATCCAGGTAACATTTAACGTAATTGCATTTTTTGCCTAAAACACCGTTTTTGTATGTAAAAAGTACGTTTTTCTTCGAAATAAATATACTTATGGTATGTTCTA
Source organism: Brachycentrus maculatus (assembly GCF_059751285.1). Taxonomy (NCBI): domain Eukaryota; kingdom Metazoa; phylum Arthropoda; class Insecta; order Trichoptera; family Brachycentridae; genus Brachycentrus; species Brachycentrus maculatus. Next base: position 2,499,337 of record NW_028280815.1, on the reverse strand, counting down.
TCAATTTCAAATTATATAGGAGTTCCAAAAATCTGAGTAGTGTTGGTCAATCATTGGTAGAATGGTGAACGTTGCACGTGTTAAGTGATCACTCGACCAGCCTACTGACAGGTCATAAGCCCTGCAAATGCCCAGACTTTCATATTCTTAGATACATCAATGTTGAGATGTTAAAAAATGTTTTATTTTCTGTTGTGTGACAGGTTGTCATTATAAGTTTGAAAAATTACTAGTCGGATATTATTAGTTACTAGATTCTTCCTCAAGGCTGGCTTTGACCTTGTCAAGGCTCCGTATCGGTCTAAAATCAAAACCACGTAACCCGTCTCGTGTTCGAGTGTCCTCACACAGTACACTTCATCTTAATTTAAAACAAATGCAAGAAGAAAGAGTGGGGATAGAGGAAGACCGAGACGAATCTGGCAAGTAGCCAGAATTAATCATCGAACATCTCAAAAATTTCTTTTGAAAAATCCACGAGGGTAACAAATCACCGTGGGATTCCGCACTTTTGAAATTTCACGGTGACAACATACTAAATGTGCCATAACTCGGGAAAAAATACAATACAATGTCGCTTAGAAATGATCGGTAAAAATATCTGGTAATAAAGAAGAAAAAAATATATGAAAACTTTTAAATTCAAGCAGAGAGTAATTAAATTTTGCCATTGAAAAAATTAGAAAACAAGATGGCGCCACTTATTCATATTATTATTCCGCTATAACTCACGAGAAAGTATTTGAGCCAATGCCAAAAAATTGCTAGAATGATACAAATTTATAGACCCATCCCGAACGCCAATGCGAATATGAAAATTCTTAATGGACCACGAGTGGCTTTATGATCGATTCAATGAGCATTCGTAAATTTTTAAAATAAATCCACCGTAAATACGGATGTGATTAACAATCGTCGATTTCCTGTTAGTTAAATAAGCGATTCGGGAAAAACCAAACAGCCAAACATGCAATAAATGTCAAGTTATAACTTGACATTTATTGCACTCCCTATAGGGAGTTTGAAATTCCGTGTCTGTCAAAACACCCATTCAATTTAAAATACCAGAAATGTTATCGACAACCCATGTGGACATCGGCTACAGAAAAACTCACGTTTTAACAGATTATTTTTTGATATGCTTGACTATTCGAGGTTACATACATATGTGTATATGACAAGTTATGACATTTACTGCGTAGAATTATTTAACATCCTTAAATTTAGAATCACACAGACTGGAACAGTTTCAAGGCGAGATATTAATAGATTGGATTCTAAAATGCACGGGAAATTTGTTAGGGATAGAAAAAAACACACAATCATAAGGAATAATCACCTCATCTTCTTCGGAAATGGTCGTCCCATCTTCGGAAAAGTCTCTCACGTGACTGGCGGACCGGCAGAGACTTCCGGCTCTGCTCCCGGCCCGACTTCCGGACCGGCTGTAGTACTGGAAGCCCTTGATCATGATGTTGGCGGCGCTCTTGGATTTGCCCAACCTGCGGCCGTTGGCTCCGGTCAGGCCGAGGTCCATCTCGTCGTCTCTGTGGCCGAGGTTCCTCCACTCGTCCATGACGTGGTCGGTCCGCTTCAGGAAGTCTTCGATCTTCGCGGTCAGGTAGCTGGAGGCCGTCGAGTCCTCGAGATGGGCCGCTATGGGCCTCACGTTCTGCCTGACCTTTTGGTTCTCGCATCCGAGGACGAAAGTGAGGTTAGCGTCGAACACCACGGGGGCTTGTTCTTTGGACTTCAACTCGTCCACGTCTATTCCGATATCGGCGTCGCACATCTGCGGGAATATCCTTCTAGGAGTAGGCGACTTCGCCACAGTGGCGGAGCAGACGCTCATGGACCTCGGCGGAGGGTTGTGCGAGCTGCACGTGGAGTACTGACTGCTGGTGCTTCTGATGCTGCTCAGGCAGGATAGCGGACTCGGCGATCGCGAAATGATGGATGGAACGAACGTGTTTTTTCTTCCGGGCAGGTCTGTTATTCTTCCGGTCTCTATGCTCCGAACTCCCGGACTCGGAGACTTCGACACGATGATTCTGCCGTTGCTTCCGTTCGGCTGCAGCCGCGAAACGGTGTGGACTTCTCTTAGCGGCTTTGTATAAAACATGCTTCCCCTATTTGCCATCGGTGGTATGGGAGGTCTGAGATCCGATATGTAGCCGTTACCGAGGTAACTCAGGGGTGAGGTGTTGGTCTTCCTGATGGGTAGGATAGGCCTGCGCGGAAGCGGATTTCCGTTCATCGACACGGGGCTGCTTCTCGAGGAGTTGGAGCGCTCCGACATGGACGGCGAGCGAGACCCGTTTCTCCTGCCGAGGTCGAGGCCCACGTGGTTGTGGAAGAGGCCGTTGGCCAGGACGGACGGCCCTAGAGGCATGGCTGCGGCTGCCCCCGGCGCGGGGTGACAGAGTAGACGCTAGACCCGCGACACAGTTTCACTTGGCACTTTCATTGCGTTATTCCGTTCACACTTGTTCTATTGTTCGAATCGAAAGTCCCAAACAATAGTAGTTTCAATTAAGTATGCATCAAGTACCCGCTAACTTTCAACGCATTCTGCAATATCACCTCACTAAGTAGATCATGGAAACGCAAGGTCGTAATTTCCCGAGATACATACGAGTGCGAGTGTCGTACGCGACGCGCAACAAGATATATAACCCAACCGGGGCAAAGGCGTTTGAACGGGATTAATTTTTTTGAAGACGGGTTTATCTTTAAATTCCGAGAGAGTGACACTTGAGCAACACTACATAATAACTTACGAGACAGATGTGAGTCAGTAAACAGATTAAGTGATGCGAGGAACTTCGCGAACCGACAACAAACAACTATTAATTGGCCAGATTTAGACTACAGTAAAAAACAAAATATCGTATAAAGCCCACTTGTTCCCAAATTAAAAACAGCTGATCCAGAATACGAGAACAATGATAAAAATAAATCAAAGAAAGTGAACTGAATTATTTACAACAAACGAAAGCTGTTTAAACTTAAATTTAAAATAGTTAAGGTCAACGTGGAAAAAATCGTAAGGACCACAGACAGTCACAACTTACAGTAGCATGTCTGACTTCCAGGTTCGTTTCCGAGCACATAAGGTCAATATGTTGGCCTAGACAAAATTACGAAATGATTATGCTAAACCGGATACAGTTCCCTATGCATTCCCATTAGAATAAAAAAAAATAACGAAAAAACTACGATTTTCAAGGGTCCTGGATAATAAAGTCACTTTAAAAAATATATAACTGCATTTAATTTAACATAAATAACGGTATATACTAAGTAAAATTTTAATTAAAATTGGATAGATTTCACCACAAAGTGACTGCCGAATCAATTGATAAAAATGAATTTAGTTTAAGGTAGAGTGTTTCTGGGATTACGTTTGCACTTCATGACACAAAACCCCAGACAAAAACAGTATCATCATTACGTTATCATCGGGTATCACTAAACTCGATCACTGTCAATTTTGTCCCAACAGAAACCAGGCGGCATCACAACTTCCGACGAGGGAAGCAGGAAGAGGACCCTGCCGAGGAAGCTAGGGCATCCTTCCGCTACTGGCGGCCGTCCCGAGCGGTCCCGGAGCCCCGAGTGGCGAGCCAAGAGGCGAGCCGAGATTGCACAACACTGGCGAATACTTGGCAAGCGACACTATCACCGGTTAAAAGAAAATTAGACAGTTTCGCCTTACTCTTGCAGCGAGGAGACCACGCCAAATGGACCGAGCAGCAACTCGGACAATCAAACGTTTGCAGGAACAACAACAAACAAAAAACGAACGAGCCGTTAACATGTGAAGTTAATTGCCGTGGCTCAAAATAAGATAAGAGAAACTGTGGTGAAAACTATGTGTTTTCGTTTCAAAATTCATGTTTCAGATTAATCTGATACGGTGCAGACGGACATTATCAAGATTCTAGATCAAACTAGAAAAATCCACAGAAAATATCAAAAAGAACCACAAAACTTTCACATTTTAACATCTCATCATAGTTGAGAAATATGGAAATTCACCATTTACCATCCTAATCATGATTGACAACTACACTACTAAATTTTTTGAAACTCCTACACATATTAGATTTAAGTTTTGTATCGACATTTCTTGGTGGAAACTGCAAACTTGATGAAACTATGTATGTAATTGTTATTTGATTATATACTACATACGATTATCATAACTCTCAGGACACTTTACATGTGAGTCCACTGGAACCATCTAAGGCTGGTTTGAGAAAGTTTTTATTTAGAAGAGACCCTTTTATTTGGATGTATGCAAGATCCTAACTGGGTTATTTTTCAAAATGGGAAAAACGTGAATACATGATTTTCAATTTTACGCACCTTATATAGAACATGTAGAAGAGTCATCGCTTCGACACATAACAAGGGTCACAACTCTCAGTAATGAGGGCTAAAAGGGAGAAATATTAAACAAGTGTTTGGACACAACAAATATGGAGAACTCGTCATGATCAGTTATTTCAAATACTTGAATTGACGTCGACAATAATCGGCGGGCATATGTATGAAGAGATGCACGAGTGTAGAAGAGGCTTAGCTTGTTTTCAAATACAGATTGGCGTTGGAGTTGCATACTCTCTGCCTACCCCTGCGGAAGCAACGTGATAATTAGTTACATAGATGGTAACAGTCTCCATGCTTCACCCATCTCTGTTTTGTCAGGATTTCTTCGTTTGAGATTTATGGTGCCAGAATCTGTAGTTACGCTGGAGTTGTGTTCCCTCCGCCTACCCCTGCGGCGGGCGGCGTGACGGTTGGTTGGTCAGTTTGATTGTCCGGACGCTGGTAACGCGCGCGGCGACCTGGTTGGGTGAGGAAACCGATCGTAAATAACTTACTGACAACCCAAATGAACTAACAATCGGGTTAGTATCGCCGTTCAGCGCAGGCTATTTCTGCCTCGGGCGAGAAGCTCGACTGCACTTATCAATACACTACTCCTTCACGACCCATCGATTTTGTGATCGATTTTGATGCAATATCTTAATTACACGAGCCCGTATGGGACTTACATGCCCCGCTGACAGTGATAGGAACTTTGAAAGCATTCTAATAATAATAAAAATATCTTTGACAGTGAAAAACTTTGCATGATTGATTAAATACTGATTTTTTAAAAATAAAAGCCTTTTTACATTATTTTTTGACACGTCAGCATAGATGAAGAAGAATATAGAAATCTTATATCAAAAAATAATATAGCAAAATAACTCCTAATTGGAGATTTGTGAACAAGTATTTGGACACACTCAAAATGTTGTAAAAGCTTTTTTAATGCATGGGTCCGAATGGAAACCAAGAGTTTCTATACCGGAACTGGGAATATGTCGGGAGCTCTCAGCCCGTATGCAACCCCGAGCGCCCTAGAAATTGCTGCATTTTTTTTATTCCTGCTCCATTTCCCACATGGCAGTGATGTTTTTATCCCTAAGCTTTTTCACACACGTCATCCGGATCTCACCAAACACATTGCACTTCTGTATCCGTGAAGAAGTCCGCCTCTTTAGTGTAGTAGTTAGCTTGTTTGGCTACCGTGCTGTATCATGGGTTCGATTCCCAGAGGGGGGGGGATCGTGAAGCGTAGGACTGATCTCCTTCCCTTCATATTTAATAATTAACGATCAGGATGACACTGGGTCTGTACGATGCAGTGCCTTATACACCATTGGGTACGGATAAGGGTTGAAAGAAGAAGATAAAAATAATTCAAGAAGATAACAGACAGCAGATGAAGAATTAAAATGATATGGTAGTACAGAAGTCTGGGTATTTACTGGGCTTACAACCTGTCATTGACTGGAACAATTCTTTTTCATCTATGTTGAGATATGATTAATCAAAACAATGGGAATAAAACTTTTTTTTTAAAGAAAAGATAATTATTTGTGTTTTTATTATTTACACAAATATTTCAATTTCATACTATTTCTGTGAGCTCAAGCGGTTCATTATTGAAAATAGGTATCAAATTGTGGTAGAGTGGGTTCGAAATGAGAAACTCAGAGACTTCAGAGTCCGCGACACTAACCACGGGACTACAACCCGACACAAACACTTCAAAATTCAGTATCCGTAATAGTTGTTTCGGTCTGTGATGCTAATTTAATTGTTTCATCAGTAGTTAGAAACAGTGAGAGTGAGATGAGCTTTGGAAAAAAACTAAAAACGCATTTGTTTGCTAAATCATTTCCACTATATCCTTTTCCCCAATCAAATCACAGAGAAGCGGCCTCTAGGTAGTAATTTACGGAAATGGTATTTTTTTTAAAAAATATTCATTATTATTATCCTAAGGGTTGTCTTAAGAGGGCATCTTCAGTTTAGATCAGAGAATCCAAAACTTATAATTTATATTTGAAGCACTAACATTGTGATTTTCCATTTTATAATTGAAATGTAACTTTGTCTTAAAATCACTATAAATATTTTATTATAACTTAATTATAATGTCTATCGGTTTCGAAGCTAACCGCTTCATTATCAAGACTAATTAATACTAAAACACTATCTTTTTTTTAAACCCTTATCCGCACCCCAATGGTGCATAGGGCACTGCGTCATATAAATGCAGTGTTATCTTGATCGTTTACACATGAAGGAAAGGTGATCAGCCCTCCGCTTCAGGTACCAGTCCAGGGTAATATTGAATAAATATTACAGTGAAAAAATCACTCATATTTATTCTTACCCACCCTAGGAATCGAACCCGGGTCCTCCAGAACGGTACTTTATCTACTAAACAATATTCAAAATATTTTGACGGTTAGAGAAAGAAGCTTAAGTAGAGATCTCAAGTAGATTTTTTTTAGCTTTTTGTTAGCTTCGAAACCGGTAAACATTATAATTAAGTTATAATAAAATATTTACAGTGATTTTAAAACAAAGTTACATTTTAATTATAATCCAAAACTTGTTTGCCTCGACCCCTATTTTTCAACATTTTTCATCCCCCATCTATTTTCACAATATCATTTTTTTAGTTACATCACAATGAAGCGCCCTTGAGGAATTATTTTACAAAAATATCACTAAATAAATAATATTTTTTTTAAATTTAAAATTATACGACGAATAATTCACATTTCACAAAACACAAAACGATACTTAACGAAGAATTAAAAACGACACAAGTACGAACATTCATCCATGATTCGAAGGAGCCATCGGCTCGAAGGACCAACGGTTCGAAGGAGCGACTGGCTCGAAGGACCAGACGGTTCGAAGTCGATTCGTTACATTGACATAATAAGATACGGACAGAGGCGAACGTCGGTGGCGCGGTGCGGTCGCCGCGACTGGCCCGCGACTGCCGGCTCCGAACAGATATAATAATACCCCGCGCGGTGGCTGCTATTCTCAAACACCGCCGATGCTATCATTATTTCGTGCGTCGTACATACCGAAAATCATCAAGGATAAATTAATAAAGGTAAGCCCAATACACGTGACCCTTCTCATACAATAAAGGTAAGCCTTCTTGTCGTATAAAGGTAACCCCTCCCGTCCTATAAAAGTAAGCCTTCACGACTTATAAAGGTAAACCCTTTCGTCCTATAAAGGTAAGCCCTCCCGTCCTATAATGGTAAACCCTTCCGTCCTATAAAGGCAAGACCTCCTGTCCAATACAGGTAAGTCTTCCCAACTTGTAAAGGTAAGCTCTCCAGTACTATAAAAATAAGCACTCTTGTTCAACACACGTGAGCCCTCCCGTACAATAAAGTTCAGCTCTCCCAACCTATAAAGGTAAGCCTTCCAGTCCAATAAAGGTAAACCTTCCCCTCCAATAAAAGTAAGCCCTTCCGACATATAAAGGTTAGCCTTCCCGTCCAATAAAGGTAAACCTTCCCCTCCAATAAAAGTAAGCCCTTCCGACCTATAAAGGTTAGCCTTCCTGTCCAATAAAGGTAAACCTTCCCATCCAACAAAAGTATGCCCTTCCGACCTATAAAGGTGAACCTTCCCGTCCAATAAAGGTAAACCTTCCCCTCCAATAAAAGTAAGCCTTCCCGACCTATAAAGGTTAGCCTTCCCGTCCAATAAAGGTAAACCTTCCCCTCCAATAAAAGTAAGCCCTTCCGACCTATAAAGGTGAGCCTTCCCGTCCAATAAAGGTAAGCCTTACCATTCAATATAGGTTATTCCTCCCGTCTAAAAAATGTGAGGTCTCGCACTCAATAAAGGTAAGCTCTTCGGGTCAATAGAGCTAGCGTTAATTTTCAGCAAAGGGGTCCAGTTGACCGATGATATTCAGATTGCAGTTCGATCGGCGGACACGTTCCTGAATAGTTCCTTGTCCCAAATGTCCACCACCAGCGGTCAGCCGGCGCGGGCATCAGTCACCGGCCACTTCCCAGGGGGCTATATCCGTCCCGCCGATCAGATTATGATTAATTTATGCCTTTTAATCGAACAAGCCCCCGAGAGAACGGTCAACGCCAAGTTTCAGCACTATCACCAACTAACTAACTAACCATCACACCGCTTCCCCGCAGGGGTAGGCAGAGAGAATAGAACCCCACACCACTCTGTCTTTGCAAACATTCTTCGCCTCTTCCACGTTCACGCATCTCCTCATACAAACTCGCCGATTGTTACGACTCCTAACTTGACCACTTTCAAGTATTTGGCATACTTGATCGTGCCATGTTTTTCTCGGTCTTCCTCTGCTCCTTTTTTCCAATTACATTCGCCTCGTAAATTTGTTTTACCGATCTTTATTTAGGAATATCACGATTTTGGTATTTTGGGAAAAGAGCCGTCAGGATTTTGATTTATTGAGAATTTCAGCTTTCACGATTTTCACATAAGAGACTGTGGTTAAATTATCTTATGCGAACATTTTGATATGTGGAGAATTTAACAATTAATAATCAAAATTCATTTCACTTAATATTTATAAGTATTTTCATCTTGGTAGGATGGTAATATTTGTCAGGATTTTGATTTAGAAATTAGGAAGATGGGAAGACCATTTGCAGCAAAAACAGCACAAAAAAATGTGATAATCGTATCACATAGCAAAAACCTTCAAGTAATCAAAGAAGCCATAGAGAATAAAAACTACACCAGGATTGTTCCTACCTTATTCTCCAATTTGTCATTCTCGTGCTTCAGGGCAGATCTCTCCTGTTCCAACTTTTCTGATTTCGTCTTAATGGTTTCAAGCTCCTCCTAAAAAAATATACAATATATTATGAAATTGATATATCGCTCACTCCTTTCAAGAAAGTCATATATAAAAAATCGACAATTTTCAGTTGTGCACGTTTTCGGAATGCCCAGAAAATGTACTATATCCCAGCAAAAGAGGCATATTTTTACTTTATATTTACCCGCTACAGGGCAGAAAATGTTGTATTTGCATTTCGAAGAAAATGTATTGTATAATTATTTTTTTAAACATATTAAATATTTTTCAAATGGAGAAGAAAACTAACTAACTAACTAACCATCACGCCGCTTCCCCGCAGGGGTAGGCAGAGAGAATCGAACGCCACACCACTCTGTCTTTGCAAACATTCTTTGCCTCTTCTACATTCATGCATCTCCTCATACATACCCGACGATTATAACGACTCCTGACCCGGCCGCTTTCAAGTATTTGACATACCTGATTGTGCCAAGTTTTCCTCGGTCGTCGTCTGCTTCTTTTTCCAACTACATTCGCCCCATAAATTTGTTTAACCGTTCTTTCTTCACTCATATGGAGAAGAAACCTTCAGATTTTACCGAAAAAGATCTGTTGCACAGTAAAAAGTTCAATGAGTGGCTTGATATTTATTTTTAATGCATTGTATTATATTTTTAAACTTTAAAAACGTTCTCCTGAAAAATCAAGTTTTTTGATTTATGACATTCTCGAAAGGAGTGAGCGATATGTATAAGTATAACGGGAAAATATGTAGTACGGAGGATATAGTCAGATAGGGAAAATAGCGAAGATGATTCTGGAATGCCCATGTCAGTAAAATGCAAGAAAATAGACTGGCCCGAATTGCTCTTCAAGAGAACCCAGACAGAAGAAGACCACCTGGAAGACCTCCAAAGCGATGGCGTGACACGCCATCGCTTTGGAGGTCTTGCAATGTCCGAGATGTGCTCGGGCGATGCAGAACCTGTACCTTGCTGTTGCTGCAAGACCCATTCTTGCAATGTGGTTGTGGAGTCTGCAATATCCAATTGCTCTTGAAGGCATTAAATCTGAGTTTCATCGCATCCGAAAATTATTTTTTGTAAAGAGCATTTCGTAGTCGTACAGGAGAAAGTGACCAACTAACAAAACGTAAAATGTTCAGAAGAAACATTTAATTTAAGTCACTTTTGCCTGGCAAGAAAATAAACATAAATGCAGTTAGTCATTTTTAAGTCAATATATTATACTTCCAAGTTTAAAATCGCTTTGCATAGGGCACTGCATCAAATTGACGCAGTGTTATCTTGATCATTACTTACATGAAGGCAAGGTGATCACTCTTGCGCTTCAGGAACCAGTCCAGGGTAATATTAAATAAATATTACAGTGTTAAATCACTAATATTTATTTTCACCTCCCCCCCTGGGAATCGAACCCGGGACCTCCAGAACGGTAGCTAAACACGATTTTTTTTACATTACATTAATACAATTTTTTACATTACATTAATACAATTTGACATTACATTATAACAATTTTTTGTAGTAATGTCTCCTTACCGTCCTGGCGCGCAGCTGGTCCTCGGTGCGGTGCACGGCGAGCAGCGGCGCGACGCGCACGAGCAGGCGCCACCACGGCCAGTCGCGCACGGCCAGGAAGGCGCGCACGTTGCGCTGCACGCAGCGCGCGGCCACGTGCTGCACGCGCAGGCGCGCCGCGGCCCGGCGCGCCAGCGCGCCCCGGCACGCGGCCTGCAGCGCCACCACGCGCGCGCGCAGCCGCGAGTCGCGCAGCGCCTCCAGCGCGGGCAGCGCGCCGGCGCGCAGCAGCACCTGCCAACAAGAGACGGAGGGTTAACAGATATATATTTAACGTGTACTAAAAAATGAAGCAGAGATCGCAAAAGTGGCATTTTTTCTTTATTTTAAATTCTTTTGCATTTCACAATATATTATAATTAAAAGTAACAAAAATCTAGAAAGTCCTACCAAAAATCATTTTTAAATCGAGCCAGCGATATTGCCCACTCCTTTCAAGAAAAATCAAAAAACTTTATTTTTCAGGAGAACGTTTTTTAATTTAAAAAATATAATACAATGTATTAAAAATAAATATCAAGCCACTTATTGAACTTTTTACTGTGCAACAGATCTTTTTAGGTAAAACCTGAAGGTTTTTTCTCCATTTGAAAAATATTTAGTATATTTAAAAAATAATTAAAACATACCTTTTCTTCAAAATGCAAAAACAACACTTACTGCCCTGTAGCGGGTAAATATTGAGTTAAAAATATGCCACTTTTGCTAGGATATAGTACATTTTCTGGGCATTCCGAAAACCATGCACAACTGAAAATTGACGTTTGTTGATTTATGACGTTCTTGAAAGGAGTGAGCGATATGTGCAATGTAATGCTTAATGAAATATACGTCAATAATGTTTCTTTTAATACATTTAAGACAAATATTATTGATGTCTATTTGACTAGTTGATAAAGAAAATTTCTATTATTTGATAAAAACATGTAATGTAAGTTTATCAAATAGTTATACTTTTATGTACATGACAGTTTATTTTTATTTTTATTTTTAGATTACTTAAGTGAAAACCTCTAATTTGAATGTTTTTTTTATTTTATTATAATATTTTATTTTTGTTAAATATTTAGTTGGTTTTCCAATAAATAAAAAAAATAAATAAAAAAGTTCATAATATTAATACAAAAAAGATCCCACAAAGGCATGGCCTGTGTGTGGGTATACATTTTATTTTAGATTATAATAAAGGGCACTGGCAATAATACAATAGATTTCAGAAATAAAATTAGATTAAAAGTGCTAATATAAAATACAAATATTTGATTTTAACAGAAAACAAAAAATCAAAAAGATGAAAATGAAATAAGTTTGCAAATACGTACTATATGATTTAAAAGAAGAAAGTACTTAATAATATGAACTTTTATAATTTTTTTTAACTATTTACCTTTCAATAACTCATTTATTTCGAAGAAAACCTTATTTTTTCATACAAAAACAGTATTTTAAGCAAAAAATTCAACTACGTTAAATGTTACCTGAGTTTAAAGAAAATTGAGTCGCGGGTTATCGATTATCCCGCCTTAAGGCCCATGTTTTTGTAGCCAAAAAAATATTTTTTCTTCAAAATAAATACATGGTTTTGAGAAAAGTTATGTATAGTAAGGAGTTAAAAAATATTTTTTTTTTCAATATACATATATTAAAAAAAAGTCTAATTACAATTTATTTTCTTTAAAAAAATGAAGCGTGAAGAGACGTCCAGCCCTCGGCGCGGCTGAGCGCGTTGTGATTTAAACGCTTGAGATCTCTGCCTTAGGAATGATTGAGACATATTATAGCATAAATTGTTATAAAATCATAAGAAATACACAAAGGCGCAATACTTCACAATCCATTAATCTAACGAAGTGCCCAAAGCACCAAAAGATGCGGAACACGAGAAATAAAATAATTTACGTGAAAATTCATAACCTCAATAGTAAAACCATGTAATAAATTGCACAAATTATGTAAAAATAATTTAAATAATTAACCCACAATATCTGGTAATTAGTTTTTATACGTAGATAACAACTGTGGGAAAATTTGCGAATACGTATTTTTTAAATTATTGTAAATTATTAAAGTTCACAGCTAATTGCCGAGTCAAGGCGACGTTAGTGTATAGATCATGGGATCGCGTGTTCGAATCCCGCTGCAGGTAAGGCATTGAACTTTAGCTCAGCAAAAATTCGATATTCGCACGAGTAGTCTGTTCGAATTTCAAGTCGTACAAATATCGAACTTACTAACGAAAATGTACATAGAAGAATATTAAAGTCAAGTCGTAAATTAACTTACATTTTGAGATGTCAAAATAGGTGAAATAGAATATGGAAGTCTGGGTATCTACAGAAGTTACGACCTGTCAAAGGCTTGTTTAAGTGATCACTTTATACACATACAACATCCACCAATCTACCGATGATTGACAACCACATTACTCGAATTTAGTAAGTTGCATTTATCCATCAATTGACATCTTCTATGACATTCGAATTTTTGGCACCATCTATGGTTGTGTTGAGTAAGTTTTTTTTGATAGTTTTTAAGTTTAATAAAAAATAAACAAATATTTGTGGTTGGAAAAAGAAGCAGATTAATACCGAGGAAAATTTGGCATGATCAAGTATTTTAAAAACTTGGACTTGGTCAGGTCAGGAGTCGGAATAATCGGCGGACACGTTTGAGGAGATGCACGAATATGAAAGAGGCGAAGATTGTTTGCAAACACAGATTGGTGTGACGTTCTACCCTGTCTGCCTACCCCTTTGGGGAAGGGGCGTGATAGTAAGTTAGAATTTTTTACCTGCTGATGAGAACATCTGTAGTTCTCATAACTAATCGTGTTTAAATTTATGATTGATAGAGATAATCTTAAAAAGTGTCTTATGCCACAAGGCTAATGCAAATCTCTCTGCCTACCCCTGCGGGAAAGCGGCGTGATGGTTATGTAGTTTGGACAAATAGCGGGGATTTCACGGTACATTTTTTTTCTTCGATATTTGTCTTGTCCCGTTAGCGTTCTGAGCCAGTTTATTAATGCATTAGCTTCGCTATTCGGCCGGCGCTTTCACTCGATTAGCGAAGACGTTGAACCAGCGGAATGGGGAAAAAAACGTAAACACCGGCGTTTCGTTTCGCAGTCACGTCCCATTCTCGGGGCGCTGCCATCTTTCTAGTTCATGTCGGTACTCGTCTGGACCACCATAGTGGAACATCCACAAAAGCAAGGGGTAAAAACTATGGAAGTCGAAATGACAAATGACAAAAAATAAAAGTCAGCACGCAATAATATTTGAAGGTACCGTATTACGGGCTACTTAAACTTTGATGTGTTACTTGAGCCCAGTACAAAAAAAAATTAAATCTGTATTTGCCCTACAATAATGAACGTATTGACATGATTCATTGTTTCCCTGACAGGTGACACTTATTGTCACGATACTTAGATCGATACCACGATCTATTTTTTTTTGTACTAGGCTCAAGTAACACATCAAAGTTCAAGTAGCCCCGTTCTACGGTATATTAAAGAATTATAGGTTCCTCAAAATGGCCACATCCATAGCGTTGTGCTTGAAGCGTAATACGCTTATTTCACCAATAGATAGATGTCTCTAGTGAAATTCTAGTAATTCAAGCACTATGTTTCGAAATTTAACCATAATACATGGTACTTAAAATACTATAAGCAACTAGAAGCAGTTGACATGCGTATGCTTAGATGGTCAGCTGGAGTGTCCCTTAGAGACAAAACAGAGTTTTGCCTGGGTGTAACAGGCATCGATAGTAAGGTAGAGGAAATGCAATCGAGATGGTATGGGCTCATAGGATGCAGAGAACCTGAACAAATCGTGAACCAGACAGTCGCCGTGGAACTTCCTCGAAATACATCTAGAGGAAGATCAAAGAATTCATGGATGCTGCAGAAAGATAACATAATTCGAAGACATGACCTAGGCGACATTGTCCATGACAGAAGGACCTACACATACACATACATGACAGGAAGATCTACCTACCTATTTTACCACATGCCGAATAAATTAATGTTCGTAAAAAGTAGCACATGAAGTATAAATATAACTTCCGAAATTTGCGTGGGGTGATTGTCAATCATAGCTAGAATGGTGAATGTTGCACGTGTGTAAAGTGATCACTTAACCAACTTATGGTCGTATACCCTGTAAATAACTAGATTACCATATTATTCTTCATTCGTGCCAAGATATCAATAAAAATAAAAATAAATATAAAACAAGACTCAAGTGGCAATGGGCGGGGCATGTTGCTAGGCAGGACCCCTAAAGATGAATCCCAAAAATGGTGAGATGGAGACCTCGGAAGAATAAAACAGTCGGACATCAAAAAAGATGGCCCGACGATGTCGTTGTAGCCGCTGTGGGGGTAGAAACTGGCTGCGAACAGCAGCAGACCGAAAAATGGAAGGATAAGGAAGAGGCCTATATCCAGCAGTGAAGGACAAAAGGCAAAAGAAGAAGAATGCCAATAAAAAATCCATTAGCTATAAAATGATAGGAATCGCTCGGCTCATCAGCTCGGCGAGATCGTGCCTAAAACCATTACGGTGTTAAAATGCACGATGAAGGGGCCTGTTAGTTTCTCGAAACGTTAATAAGGTTATACGTGATGGAAATTACACTACCGGCAAATGCTATGCAAGTCTAGATATTAATTCTGCCGGCGTTCAATGTATCGATTCACAATTGTACCTGCGCAAGTCTACACGTAATCAATGTAGATCGAATAATTTATTTTATATTTTCCTTAAAGTCAGTTAATTATTGTTACTGTTTTTTCTCCTATGTCCTTTTATTTCTATTATTTATTGTTATTACAATGTATTTTGTCTGTTAGAGCTAAAATCACTTACAATATTTTATCATCAATTGATTCGACAGTTACTTTGTGGTAAATCTATCCATTTTCAATTTTACTTGAAAAATACCACTATTTTTTTTAAAGAATTTACTACTACTACTACTACCATCACGCCGTTTCCCCGCAGGGGTAGGCAGAGAGGATGGAACGCCACACTCTTCTGTCCTGACATACACTCCTCGCCTCCTTCACATCCATACATCTAGTCATACATGCCCTCCGATTACGCAGACTTTTGACACCACCAGATTTTAGGTTCTGATTGATCTGATCGTGCCAAGTCTTTTTCGTATAATATGTTTTTT
Organism: Brachycentrus maculatus; assembly: GCF_059751285.1. NCBI lineage: Eukaryota > Metazoa > Arthropoda > Insecta > Trichoptera > Brachycentridae > Brachycentrus > Brachycentrus maculatus. The sequence goes on along the minus strand of NW_028280815.1, from coordinate 2,483,363 downwards.
AGGGATGATTCAAAATTATACCTGCCTACGTCTACATGTTTTAACGTAAAATATTTTTTCAACAATTGATTGGCAGTAATTTTGCGGTTATACATATATATTTATCCATCTTTAATTTTGCATGGAACACATTTTTTTTTTAATTCTATTGTTTGAAAATGTTAAAGTTTAAAGCTTTACGTATTTTTTTAAAAGATTTGTGTTGTCCATACGAATTATTAATACAAAATGTAATGATTTTCAATTTTTTTAAATTCATAAAAATAAAAATATTACATAATAAACCCATAATTAACAATGTGATCATGACTGAAGCATCCCCCCTATTATTCATAGGAACATGAACTTAAAATAAAGCATTTTAATAATATACAATAAAATATTTATTTATTATTAAAAGAAAAAGTTTATTTTTTAACATACAATATTAATTATTAGGAAAAGGTAAAGGCAGTCTTTGTTATTTTAGTTGTAATATTTCTATATAGCTTTTCAAATATTTAATAAAATAAATCTACATGACTGAAGCATCCCCCCTATTATTCATGTTCCCACATACGGTGTTCAAAATGGATCACGATAGATTTTAAGAAAAAGTGGTATTTACCAAGTAAAATTAACAATATTTTATTATTCTAACCCTTATCTGTTCGCAATTGTTCATAGGCCACTGCAACGCATGGACCCAGTGTTATCTTGATCGTTAATTACACGAAGGCAAGATGATAAGTCCTGCCCAGGACATTGATACCCAGCATCAGTTAAGCACTTATTTAAAGGAAAGATAACAAACGCCACTCAAATGTCCATTTGAGTTTTTCGCAGCCCTCAGGAGTATCATATTTTTCACGTTATAACGAGTAGCGTTTTATGTAATATGTGCACCAAAACCTGAAAAACGCGTTAGACTTGACCCCATACAACCCTGTGTACTGTTGGAACTGTAAACAGCGAGTGGGAGTGTGATTAGCGAACTGATATCTGGGGCTAAAATTGCGGCGGACGGCGGACAGCGGACACTTGACCGGAATCTACCGACAGTATTATGAAGCCAGAGCACATACACCTATAATGATAGTATCGAAACTATACTCCGGCAGCGTAGCGTAGTGGTTAAAGCGTTTGACTGGCGTGCTGGAGGTCTCGGTAGTAAACAAAAATTGTCATATCCTATGCATGACATGTTAAAGACATTTATTTGAGAACCAAAATTATACCCTATGACATTCTACCAAAGTGTGAGATAACAAATACAATGCCTCAAATAATCTTCAAATACAGCAACACCAAACCGTTTTTTAGCAACAAAAAAGTCATCATTATAATACACGAGAACAAAATACATGTGAAGCCGATAAACACAACTAAGTTTGGAGTAAGGTCTTAGAATATATTGCTTATACCCAAATTAATCAGCTGCCTGACATATATAAACTAGAACCCAGTCAGGGACCCAAAATGAATGAACTGAAAAAATACAAGATGGAAAGATATTTGTGTTAGTGATTAGTAATATTTTTTGTGTTAGTGATTAGTTGTATGGTTTTACTGTAGTACTGAGTCGCTGCTTAGAGCGGTTGCAAACAAATTAAAAATTGCCATGATGATTGCTAACCTTTGACATTGACTAATTACTATGTCTTTGTGTTGCATGGTTTTGTCGCGGTGCCCTATACACCATTGAAAAAATATTTTAAAAAATATTGATTGAAAATATACCTGAGATTCCGGTGTCTTCACAGTGGGCAGACGCCTTTCTGCTGGTATCGGAGCACTCGAGGATTTGTCACCTTGCTGATATAAACACTGAGCGCCCTCTTCACCGGATGCTGGCTTATTTCCGGGTGATACCACATCCGGTATCAGGTCTGGCTTGTTACCGGACTGCTTCTTCCGCGGATCTTCTTCGACCGGGTTCTTGGTATCGTCCTTCCCTGCTATGTTCTTAGCTTCAAGATCGAAGGAGAACTTGTCATCAGAAAGTGGAGACTTATCCGCTAGAGGTTCGCTCTCGTTCGATACGTGGCCAGAATCATCACTGCAGTCCGAATGCCCATCGTCATTTTTATAGTCAGCTTTCTCAATATCACCTTGAGTTTGAGTTTTTTTAGCCGTTTCAATTCTCACTTCCGCTGTTTTGATTTTCCTTTTCGGCACTTCGTTCGCGGTGCTGTGAAGGGAGACGTTAGCGATACAAGGCGTGCCTTTGGCGGTTTTTAAGATCTTGCAGTTCTGCAGTTGTATCGGATCCGCGCGAGTCTCCTTGGCGCTGTGCATCTCTATTTTGCTGATAATGCTTTTGACGGGCGAAAGAGGAGCGTCTTCGATCGCAGACTCAGCATTGAAAGATCTTCTCTCGTTGATTTGTAATCCACTTTTAGTCAACTTCTTTTGTTGAATTTTTGCGCGTACTTTATGAATCTCGCTGAATTCGTTGGAGTTTCTTTTTATTATGTTCACACTACGTGGACTGTTTTTTAACTTCGGTTCTACTTTCTCGTTTTTCTTGGGTGGTGTTGGCGCGGAGACACTTTCTTCTCGGGTATGTTGTTTCGCTTTGGCGCTTCCGCTGTCCTTGGAGCGATCTACAGGAGCTAGATCCCCAGGAGTGGAAGAGAAGAGTGCCCTCGTGGAGGACACTTTGCACTGGGAGATTTGGCCTCTGACTACCGGTATCTTGCTGGAAGATCCACTGAGAGAGGTGCTAGACTTTGTCTTCGAAAGAGGTTTGCTAGAAGGGGGCGCTTTATTCAATTCGCAAACACTTCTCGCTTTGTGTACCTTGGACCTGGATACGTCTATATTGTCGCTAGTTTTCGACTTAATGAGTGAAGTGGGCTTGTAGCTAGTTACGCTTGGACGTGGCGTCCTTTGGGTTTCCCGTTTTTTATTCGGATCGCTTGATCTTCGCTCGGGTTTTTTATTTCTTCCCGCGGGAGTTACGGGTGGAACCGGAGGATTCGACAAAGTTTTCTGTAAAATTCTGGATTTGACGTCGAGTTTGCTGGCATCGTCTGTTTTGGTTGAGCTTTCAGCTGATGCTTCAACTTTTTCGCCTTTACCCGATATGATGTACGTATTATACTTGCTGTTTGTCTTGGAGACCATACCGCACGCCGAGTACGGCGTAAAGGTCGGGATTTTAGAATTGAGCTGCATTCCCTCCATGTCGTTTAAATTCCACAAACTTTTCGTTTTATCCAGAGGTACGTGTCCCGTCAGGCTGTTGTCACCACTCCCGTCTCGCAACGATCTCAAGTCGGAGCTAGATTTCTTCAGAATACATCGCGACTCGATGATACTGCAAGTCTTCGCCTTTTGTAGCTTAGGGGGGACGAACGGTAGACTTTTGGCGCCGGATCCGGAGAACTCCGACAATATTTTGTCGAAGGTTTCCAAAGCTTTGGACAGTTTGGCGTCGCTCTCCGCGGCGAGAGGACTGTCTGCGACGGCGATCGTCTCACTATTGTCCTCCACTTTGATCACTAGAACATTTTTCCCATCGGAGGAGTCCAAACTGATGGAGTTACGCGAGACTTTCTTCTCTGGGAGAATCGTTGCCTCATTATTGTTTTTAATTTCGATATTCTCGTAAGTGTGTCTGTCGTAATCTTTATCTTTCTTGATAATCTTGTTGGCTTTTTCCTTAGCGGCTACGTGGACCACGCTGATGTGCGAGAGAAACTTCTGGACGGCGCTCTGGTTAAGTTTGATGGTCAGACCTCCGTCGTCGCTATCGTTCTTCTCCGCCTTGTTCTTCAGGGACGAGAATCCGCGAGACTTCTTCAAGTTCCCGGCGAGTTCCTGGTTACTGACGCTGAAATTTTTGTAGAACTTCTGCATGCCACTGAGTGAGGCCTTTTTCACAGCCTTGGGGCTCGGGGCGATCAACGGAACGCTGCTTTCTTCTTGTGGCATGTTCTTGATTTTTAAACTAATTTAAATCGGGATCAGAGCCACGATAGTAAACACTGTCTGTTCCGCAGCTCACATCGTATTGTCTATTCTTTAAAAGTCTAAACACTACTCGTCTAAGAGATAAAAATGAATAGTGGCAGTCTAATCGCGGCAAAAATTACGGTATTACATAGAAACATTACGAGATTTATGTACGATATTCACATGGAAAGATAATAATCGTAAGAGTAATAACGATAAATATTTCCAGCGCGTAGATCCAATTCAATTCGTGGAACTGAACGGACACAAAGGCATTAATATATAATTGACCAATTAATAATTATGATACGTTATTTTGTACCGAGTCGAGAGAAGAAAGCGCCATATATAATGTACGAAAGACAGCAGAATTGGACGTTGTGAAATAAAGCAAATTAAGAGGAGAGTACGCTATGCACACACGTGATATCAGAGTTCAGGTTGATCGAGAATGTACCGCGATAAGAGACGGATCAACAAATATGATCAATTGACAGTGTCGTAAAAAAGAAAGTTGTGTAGGTAAGGTGCAGTGATTAAAGAAATTAAGACGGGGCCTCTCGAATCCGCACTCGTTCCATTCCGCATCTGTACCTGCAGTGTAATCCAACGTGGATATATCTATTTTTCTTTCGTTAATAGTTGGTGTCGTTCGTATAACCACTTACCACAAAAGGTACAGATACTTCCATCTAAAGACGGGTTTGAAAAAAAAACATAGTTTATATTCAAAATCATAGATGGAGATATCTGTAACATTCGAAACTAGTCGTTAAAAATAAATACAATACCCAAGTATAATATTCATTAAAAAACTAGTGTTTTCATTTACAATTTAATATATGTAGAAAGAGCGTTTGTGATTGACGTCCTGACGCAGTTCAGCGTGCTTAATTGGTCAACGATGAATATGGGAATTTTGACATGTTTACTCGTCATTGTCAGCACTGAGATCGCTTACATATAAGTCGACATTCATATCGTGGTGTGTTTCTATTGTCATATTTGTCTTGGACTTGAGCTTTGAGCTTTCCCTTTTCCCCTTTTCCTCCCTCTCGTCCCTCTTCCGGATATTTTCAATAACTTACTAATGTGAAATTTTGTAACTAGAATGGTACAAAAACCTGTTATGTGTTACTCCTTAATGTTAATGAATTTAAGTAACTGTTCTGTTAAATTTCCAATAATAACTTTTATGAACTGAGACGACGTCTGAGACATCTATATATCATTAGAATCCTAACTGTCCATCAAACCTCCTCCCCTAGTTTTCCGTCTACCTCCTTCCCTAAACTCCCTTTTTCTTTGCCTTCCTCATTATCATCAATTTGTAATTTATGTTTTTTTTTAAATGTTCAAGCATTATCTACTCTCTAACAAACAGCTATACTTATGTGGTATGAAACGTTTTGACCAATATCACTAGTCTGTTTTTGGTTGGCTGGAAGATATTGCTTTTTAGCAATAGGCCCCCCAATACGTATTTCTTTTCTGTACATGAAGTTAAATTAAAAAATAAATAAATCCTGATCAATCAATATCCATACTACGCAGTTTTTTTTTTTGATCAGTGTTATTTTCAAATGACACAAATTTAAAGTCTACACTGGCGTCTTAAATGTCATCTTGTACGTAAGTATAATCCCGCCAGGTTTCAACACATTTCACGCATCATACTGTCGAACAGATTAACAAAGATACATATTTATGTTACTGGTGTAGATAGTGAAACGAGAATCAAATTATTTGAGAATTAAAAAGTGAAATGAAAGAGAATTGAAACATCGAGGAATGATACCGGATCTGAGGAGGTAACACGGCCGCGATGATTGATGGCGATGTAAATTTATTTAATTTTAAATAAATGAAGCGATCACAATTATTCGAAATTAAAACTGGACCATTTGACAGTTTGACAACGAATATCATTATGCAGCGCCCACACATCGATAAGCAGAGAAAGTGGTTTTAAAAAATGATATGCTGGTATGTCCGTAGCGTTCGGTATATATTATTTACGATGAACGCAAATTGTTTACTATTGTTTGTTAGAGGCGTATGAAATATTGGTATTTGCCAACAAAGAGAAAATTGCACGTACGTTGACGACTGCGGTACGGTATAAATCACAAAAGGGTTCAAAGAACCCATATAAAATAAACAACTTAAATACATCGAAATCCTTCTTAATAACACACATATTGGATTTATCGGATGGATGGATGTTGTGACTATGAAAATGTTAAAGGAAAAGAAGAAAATGTGTCGTAAGTGACTCTGAAAGTGTCTAGCTAGGGCTTATGCACCACCGCTCATCATGGCCCTACTTCGGCTGTCCAAACTCAAAACACAGTAAGGGACATTTTTTACAAGTACGTTTTTTTTTTTGCATTTTTGGACTAAGTAGATTCTGATTAGTAAATGAAGAAAAAACCTACTACCAAAAAATGTCCCTTACTGTGATTTAAGTTTGGACAGCCGACTTAGGCTTCAACTTTATAAGTTTTATAGCCTATACCTACTCGTCTGTGGATTTACTCTTTACTTTAAATGTTTTCCAGTACTCATTCTGATTTCTGTTTAAATATTATTAACTAAATATGCAATAAATAATCGTTACGAATTCGATTGCTCAGTGAAAGGCATGCTAACCAAAAAAATAATATTTGTAATAGTTAATTGCAAGATTATACGATTTGTGTATTGCCAGTAACAGAGAGCAGGCGTTGTGCAAAAATTAATAGTGCATTCTTTCTATCCACAGCTCGTTCGGGTTCCGGAAGTACTGCAACGATAATTGCGTTTATTACACGTACGTAATTATTATTGTAATAGAGATTCCCAATTTGATATCGTTAGCTAATAAATTGCTAAGGACTCGCAATTTTATATTATTAGCTAACAACTTGCTAAGGATTCCCAATGTGATGTTGTTAGCCCAATAACTTGCCAAGGATTCCAAATTTGATATTGTTAGCTTATAAATGTGAGTTATTTTTTGACATCTCATCAAAGATGAGGAAGAATGTGGAAGTCTGGGCATTTACGGGGCTGACGACCGTCATAGGCTGGTTCAGTGGTCACTTTACACACGTGTAACATTCACCAATTCTACCCATTTTTGACAACCACACTACTCAAATTCATGGAAGTTCTATATATATATATATATATATATATATATATATATATATATATATATATATATATATATATATATATATATATATATATATATATATATATATATATATATATATACATATATATATGAACCAATTTTGAAACATTGTTCTTGAATCGCTAGAACTTCACTAGAGACATCTATTGGTGAGATGAAAATAAAGTTTTTACTGAGCAGAAACTCTTTTATGAGTATGTGAGGTCCGAATCTTGGATTATAATCACACACATGAGAAACGCCAGCAAATGCCCAGACTTCCATATTCTTCTTCATCTTTGATGAGATGTCAAAAAATAATATGAAAATAACTCCTGTAATTGGAGATAATCCAGATTTTGTGAACAAGTGTTTGGACACACTCAAAATGTTGCGAAGTTATCACTATGTATGCGAGATAAAACGCCACACATCTTAGTCCAATTGCGTAATCCACATTTGGTAGCCACGAATCGCATTGTTCAAACATTCTTGATTAGACAATCGGAGCAAGTCAACATGGGCAAGACGTCCCATTATTTACGTACGCGTCTCCGCCACTTCCGACCGCGTGCATAACGGTATGTACTCGCATGCGCGTCTTGTTTACGAAACAACATTGTACAGTAAGATTGTAAATTTGTGTACCTACTAGCCACACACAGCTAATTGTGCGTCTAGTCATCTAAGAATACAATGCAGGTGGTTTACACCGATGATGCTCAGCGAGGAAGATCAGCGACCAAAGATTCACTGACCACCGGAGAGGTCACACAGCTTTTCACGCCCGATTTTTTACAGAATGTATATTTACATATAAGTATATTACATTTATACACAGTATTTTTTTTGTTTTTTAGAATATACTCGTGTATAGAAATATATTTTTATGTGTATTTTTTAAAGTCTTTCCTTAAAATAACTATATTCTTTTCAAAGCCATATAATAATTTCGAAGAAAAACTTATTTTTTCACTGCAAAAGCGGTGTTTTAAGCAAAAATTCAATAACGTAAAGTGGATTTTGAGAAAATCAAATTGCGACTTACTGGGCGAATGAACGAATAATGGGCCTTAAGTGGAAATACTAACTAACTAACCATCACGTCGCAGAGAGAATAGAACGCCTCATCAATCTGTCTTTGCAAACAATCTTCGCCTCTTCCACATTCATGAATTTTTTCTTTAAATACCCGCCGATTATTCCTCTTCAATATATTTAAAAATAAAAAGGTCTCAGCTAAATAAAATGCTTACTCAAATCAACAAATGATACTGCCGCGAGCACACACAAGAAGCGGCGTGTGAATTATATGATATATATACGAGTTCTAAAAAATTGAGTAGTGTGGTTGTCAATCATGGGTAGAATGATGAATGTTACGCGTGTATAAAGCGATCACTCAAGCCAGACAAATGCCAGATCGTAAGCCTTGTTAATACTCAGACTTCCATATTCTTCTTCATATATGGTGAGATGTCAAAATGTAATAAGGAGAAAAATAACTAAACTAAAAGTTAGTCTTTTGCAATTTTCGGCTTCAAGTTATTTCAAAGTTGGGGTTTTATATTCTTCTTCATCTTTGTCGAGATGTAAAAATGTGAATCTATTATAGATATGGTAAAATATATATGTAGTAAGTTCTGGATCAATTCGTCCACACTGGTTCATTTAATCGGGTATAACGAACGGCTCAGCTAATGTTGCTTTATTCATTTAAGTATTTTTGGTGAAACTCGCTCCTACGGAAGAGATAACAATTATTGCTACACTGAGATAATTAATACATCTACCTACCAGAATTTGGTAACTCTGTCTCGTTCATTGTACCCAATTCTATTTTTACACTTCACAGACTTCCTACAATCCTGTGTTCAGTATTGCATACATATCTGTACCATATTTCACCGTTTTAACATCTATCATACATCGTGTTACCGAACATTTCTCTTAAGGATCGCATCGCACCTTTCTTTAAAGAATATCTGTCTACTTTGCGCAATTTTTAGTGGGTCCAAATATTTGTTCACAAATCTGGATTATCTCCAATTATAAGAGTTATTTTTCATGTTTCGAAATTGAGCCATGTATGTATATTGAAGTTCCAATAATTTGAGTAGTGTGGCTGTCAATCATGGGTAGAATTGGTAAATGTTACACGTGTATTACACGTTACAAGTGATTTAAATTGGCCTAAGACGGTCGTAAGCCCCGTAAATGCCCAGACTTACATATTCTTCTCCGTCTGTCTGCTTTTATATTTTGACGTTAACTCAATAAACTGATCTATACATTTTTTAAATCACCTAACACACTGTTCCAAGTGAATCTGAAATCTAGCTACCGCTTATGCACCACCGCTTATCGTGGCCCTAGTTAGATCTCAACTTTATAAGTTTTATAGCCTATACCTACTTGTAAATGGATATACTCTTTATGATTAAAATTTTATCATTAATCATTCTGATTTCAAGACATTCTCAATCTCTCCATCCATAGAAAACCTTCTAAAGCATAGAAATTCATCTACCCGCTTCAGACTTTCATCGTTTACTACAATTTCACATTCTAACAGTTACATATAAAGCTACACCAGTCCATATTTGCAAACATGATCGCAGCTTCCGCATCTATGTGCGCCGATTATGACACTTTAGACTTGTCAACTTTCAAGTATTAATAAATGTACCCGATTAGCTGTTTTTTCAGACAAAGTTCTAACTGTATTCGTAAACCACATCTCTATATTACCGTTCTTTCATAATGCATTATCAATGCATGCTAACCAGTTTAATGACGTCGGTATTCATCTGGTAAGCATATCGCTCACTCCTTTCAACAACGTCATAAATCAAAAATCGTAAATTTTCAGTTGTGCATGTTTTTGGAATGCCCAGAAAATGTACTATATCCCAGCAAAAGCTGCATATTTTTAACTTAATATTTACCCGCTTCAGGTCAAAAAGTGTTGTTTATGCATTTTGAAGAAAAGGTATTATTATTTTTTTTTTAAATATCCAAAATATTTTTTAAATGGAGCAAAAACATTCACGTTTTACCTAAAAAGATCTGTTGCACGGTAAAAAGTTCAATAAGTGGCTTGATATTTATTTTGAATACATTACATTATATTTTTAACTTTAAAAACGATCTCCTGAAAAATCAAGTTTTTTTTTATATATGACGTTGTTGAAAGGAGTGAGCGATATGCCATCTCAATGTCAATCGATAATGCATCAAAAAATAATATGCCACAATAGTAATTCATTTTTCAGTAACTCTTTTGTTAGTATGTGAGGTTCGAATCCTGGATTACAATCACATACATGAGAAACGCCAGAAAATATCACATTAATTTTTATTATTTTAGCTTATAATTTGATCAGTTAATTTATTTACAACATTTTGAGTGTGTCCCAAGGAAGCAACTCTAAAATTTAGACTTAGCTTCAGTGTCACATACGGTGTTTGAAAATGATGCCGAATGCATCGAAACACATCGCTCACTCTTTTCAAGAACGTCATAAATCAAAAAAACTTGATTTTTCAGGAAAACGTTTTAAAGTTTAAAAATATAATACAATGTATTAAAAATAAATATCAATCCACTTATTGAACTTTTTACTGTGCACCAGATCTTTTAAGGTGAAACCTGAAGGTTTTTTCTCCATTTGAAAAATATTTAGTATATTTAAAAAAAAATTAAACAATACCTTTTCTTCAAAATGCAAAAACAACACTTTCTGCCCTGTAGCGGGTAAATATTAAGTTAAAAATGTGCCACCTTTGCTGGGATACAGTACATTTTCTGGGCATTCCAAAAACATGCACAACTTAAAATTGAAGAATTTTGTTTACAACATTTTGAGTGTGTCCAAATACTTGTTCACAAAAATGTTGTAAATAAATTATCTGGTCAAATTATAAGCTTAATAATAAAAATGAAAATGGTATTTTCTGGCGTTTCTCATGTGTGTGATTATAATCCAGGATTCGGATCTCACATACTAATATAAGAGTTTCTGCTTAATAAAAAGCTTCTTTACATCTCACCAATAGATGTCTCTAGTGAAGTTCTAGAGATTCATGAACAAGGTTTCTAAATTGGATCATATATATAGAACTTCCAAGAATTTGAGTAGTGTGGTTGTCAATAATGGGTAGAATTGGTGAATGTTACACGTGTGTAAAGTGATCACTTAAACCAGCCTATGACGGTCGTAAGCCCCGTAAATGCCCAGACTTCCATATTCTTCTTCATCTTTGATGAGATGTCAAAAAATAATATGAAGAATTTTGATTTATGACGTTCTTGAAAGGAGCGAGCAACATGTCAAAATAGAATTGAAAATGCAGTGGTATTTACCAAGTAAAGTTTTAATTCAACATTAAATACACAACAACTCAATTAAGAACGCAGTTAATTTGATAACCTATAAAAACCTACATAGAAAGAGGTAATTAATTAATTCCGAGTAGTTTTATTACCGTACAAACTATGTAGAAAGTATGTACATTTATGTATTTAAAGATTACATTGTGCGCCTTCCTTTCCTTTGCAATTCACTTACAATTTCCTCCAAGGGAGGTCAGTGGGTCGACCTAAACCGCAATACAGAAGCTCAAGCACGCACTTCAGCGTGACCCGCACTCGAGCGGACTTGTCAAGGGTTGACAAAACCGCACATGCGGTACTTTTAACGCAAATAAATACCAACAATGCGTCATAGGACTTTTAAAGAGAGTCTTTGACCTCTAGTGGGTAAATCAACCCCAAATCTCTTTATGGTCTATGTTCTTTGTATTGCATTACCGATATTTCGATGATGTCGTTTTTTTTTAAAGAAAAAACATGCTGGAGTTATCCTACGAGTCTTATTATGTGATAGCTGTACCCAGAAACGCGTTGTTGTAGCTCAGTCTGGTTAAATGGAAAAGAAAGAAAAGAGAAAGCACACATATATAATATGTTTCATTGCGAAGCATTGAAAACACATATTAAAAATGTATAAAACAATAATGCGATCGAAAACATTAATAATCCTAAAAATAACTGTAAAGAAGCAAGCTGTCCGCCATTACCAATGTTTATAATGAAGTGTGTAACTATTAGGTTCAAAAGATGGCGCTGCCATTACGGTCTAAAAAGCTGGTTGAAAAGAAACATATTTTACATATCCTATCGAATACGGAAAGTCTAGGTTGCAACATGGGTTACGACCTGTCATCGACTGATTTGAGCAATCACATCAATACGATATGTAAGATTCACCATTCAATTGATAATTGACAACCACGCTACACTCATATTTCTAAAAGACGTATATATGCTTCAATAAAAAACAGTATGGGTATTTTTCGAGTAATGCTTCAAAGGTGACATTTATTGTTGGAATTCAAAAGGATTATTTTAATGAATTATTTAAAATACTAGGAAACACCTAATAGTTAAATTATTTTTAATATTTACTAATTATACTCATTCAAAGCAGTCATTGTTTTTAATTAAAGTTTTACTTAATAAATACCACTATTTTCACTATATTTTGAGAGAGTGAATTTCTTTATAGACAAATAATAGATTTACTGACCTAAGGAGTGATTTACACCGAGATTTTATCCATATTTCCGAAACACACCGGAAGTGAATGGATATCTCAATATAGTAAAGAATGTTCTCTCCCACGAAAACGAATCGTTGTATTCGAGTTCCGGAAACGGATGTACAAATCTGTCGCAGAGAAATAAGTTCCTAATTAAAATAAGATACACCATAAAGCGATCCACAAATATATATCTTAAACTAAACTTCAGTTATAGAGAATTTAACTTCCTAGTCTGTAGCGTAGCGGTTAGCACGTTTGATTACCGTACTGAAAGTCCAGGGTCGATTCCGAAGGAAGATCAAATCCAACATATCGCTCACTCCTTTCAACAACGTCATGCATCAAAAAAATAGATTTTTCAGGAGATCGTTTTAAAAGTTTAAAAATATAATAAAATGTATTGAAAATAAATATTGAACTTTTTACTGTGCAACAGATTTATTTATGTAAAACCTGAATATTTTTTCTCCATTTCAAAAATATTTAATTTATTTAAAAAAAAATAATTAAACAATACCTTTTCTTCAAAACGCAAAAACAACACTTTCTGCCCTGTAGCGGGTAAATATTAAGTTAAAAATATGCCGCTTTTGCTGGGATATAGTACATTTTCCGAGCATTCCGAAAACATGAACAACTGAAAATTTACGATTTTTGTTATATGACGTTATTGAAAGGAGTGTGCGATGTCAATTCGTTTATTCGACCAGTGAATTTTTTTCTCTCGTTCGCTTGCAATGTATGTAGGTAGTAGATACGGCTACCGCGCTTAGCAACGTGGCAGATCGCGGGAAATGATGTGGTCGTGGATGTATTACGTCCCCGTGAGTAATTACAGCGGTAATTAACCAATAACACGGGCATCTGTGTCATTCGGCAGCATGTGCGATCTCTCGGATGCATTTTCTATTCCGGCAGCCGTTGAATATTCATGTCTCAATAGTCCAGTCGCAATGTATGCACATTTGGAATTGCATTTATTTAAACATATTTATATATTTTTTAGTCTGAAGGCCCAATACACGATATATCGCAAGTTAGTTTTATTTTAACATTTGACGTCATAGAATTTTTTTCCTTAAAACGCCATTTTGTATAAAAAAAAATAAAGTTCTCCTTCGAAGTAAATATATGGTTTTGAAAAGTATTTTTAATACATTTTATTATTTCCTTGAACTTTGTAAACGATCTCATAAAAAATCAAGTTTTTTTTATATATGACGTTGTTGAAAGGAGTGAGCGACATGTACGAAGGTATTAAATTCGAGTGTGTCCAAATTTGGGTTTCTCCACTAAGGAGTTATTTATATTGACGTCTCAACATAGATGAAGAAAAATATGAAAGTCTGGGTATTTACAGGACTTATGACCTGTCATAGGCTGGTTGAGCTGGCAGTAACAGCATGCACAAGCACGCGAAAATATATATGCTAATAAGTAGTATACAGTAAGATATGTAAGATGTCTTAACGGAGACGAAGCATCTTTTATACAAAGGATGGGTGTGTATAAGTAAAAATTAAATACATTTTTTGACAAATCAGATGAAGAAGAATAGGAAAATTTGGGTATTTACAAGGCTTACGACCTGTCAAACACTGGCTAAATTATCACTTTACACGCGTGCAACATTCGCCAATCTACCCATGATTGACAACCACACTACTCATTTTTTTTGGAACTCCTACATAAATCATTGAACTCATGACGCTGTACGTGTGAGTTCACCGGAGCCATCTATGTTTGGATCGAGAAAGGTTTTATTTAGCAAAGACCGAGATCGAGAAAGTTTTTATTTAAAAAAAAGGTTGGATCGAGAAAGGTTTAATTAAGCAAAGACCTTTTTATTTAGATGTATACAAGATCCTAACAGGAATATTTTACATACTGGGAAATGTAAAAATTAAGCGGAGAAAACCCAGATCTGTGAACAAACATTTGGACACACTCAAAAATGATGCCAAAGGTACAACTCTCACATATGGATACACCGTCGCGAACAACCTAGATTTAACACGTTCATACCTCCGTTCAAAGGTCTGAAGGGGTCACGGAAGAGAATAATACCGGAGAATGTAGGTATTACATTATTGCTGTGCATTGTCTGCCTTGCGTATAATATGAGCGCGTTAGTCACCAAGTAACGTGTTCAATCCCCAAACATCCATATTAATCTCTGCATTAAAACGTACTATCGTTATTCCGGGGCACTGTGTACGAGATCATACGCCCAAAAACGCAAACGCCCCTTCAAATAAAGTCACTCCTAAAGCAAGTGAGCGAATCATATTATTATTGTTGTATACTTGTTAATTTATCACTGTACAAAACTGTACTTATTTTGTTAACATAAATATATTTTATGTTGCAATATTTTGAAATTTAAAAATAATATTTTCCGAGAAAAACATGGCACGATCAGGTATGCCAAATACTTGAAAGTGATCAGGTTAGGAGTCGTAACAAATGTATGAGGAGATGCATTAACGTGAAAGAGGCGAAGAATGTTTGCAAAGACAGAGTGGTGTGGCGTTCTATTCTCTCTGCCTACCCCTGCGGGGAAGCGGCGTGATGGTTAGTTAGTTTTTTTTTATATTTTCTTTATAATGTAAATGAACATCTCGTCACGGGTTCTGCCTAGTGAGACGGTCATCAAAAAATAAAACATGTTTTGTAAAAAGAAATAATTATAAATAAATAAATATTATTTTTATTGATATCTTAACACATCGCGGAAAACGCTTAAAAGCGTCTTCGGCTGTTAGTAGAAAGCGGAAGACGCTTATAAATGTTATATTTGCTAACTTTTGGTAGAGCGCAAGAAACAAAAAATATTGGATAGATTGGAATTAGGTTTGCGGCTACTTGTGATTAATATATGACCCTAATAAGTATACTAATTAGGGTCGGTGTTGATGAAAAAAACACCCGACAACAATGTGTTAACAGAGATGAAGAAGTGACTCCGGAGTATGTAAAAGAATTGCGCATTCCAGACGAATGGGTTGATACACGTCTCACGCTACAACGGCTATGGGTAAAGTGATCTTACCAACTCGCAATCAGCGCACAAAATTTGACAAGCGTACCTTTGCTATTGCGGATCCGATGGCATGGAATGCATTTCCGCCGGTGCCAGTGGTTACAAACAGTAAGAGCTAGATGATGAATAGAAAAAAAACTAAAAAAGCATTTGTTTGTCAAATCGCTTACGCAATATCCTTTTTCCCAATCAAATCGCGGGAAAGCGCCCTTGAGGTAGTATTTTACGAAAATGGCTCTAAATTATATATTTTTTTTTTTTTTTAGTTTTATTAAATAAATCATATTTCACAAAACAGAAAACGATAATTTAAAGAGTTAAAAACAGACACATGTACGAAAATTCCATCCATAATTCGAAGGACTCGCTATAACCATGGCTGCCAGGTTGCAATTCTAAATATATCGGTTGGTCAGCCACCATATGCATTCGTGTGTTTGTGGTGGTCGGTACAATTTTTACAGTGTGAGTTCGAACATAATGTCGCTGCATCCAAAATTGTCCGAACGCAAGACGCTTATAAATTATTCACTCGCAAGTTATCAACGGTACATCAATCAGCTTAACCAAATAAGCATTCGACACACATGAGACAGCGTATTGTGTGTACACCTATGCATGTATGTACTTGGCTTTTGGAAGCGAGAATGAGTCAGGTGCGGAAAAGAGAGAGACAATGTACCTAATGAAGAAACAATTTTTAAAAAAAAAAAAAACGCAATTTTCAACAATCAAAGGTTGATAAATATTTAAATAAAAAAAATACTTCATTGAGATTCCAAAATGATTTTACGATGACTAAATACTAACTAACTAACTAACCATCACGCCGCTTCCCCGCAGGGGTAGGCAGAGAGAATAGAGCGCCACACCACTCTGTCCTTGCAAACATTCTTCGCCTCTTCCACGTTCATGCATCTCCTCATACATACCGACTCATACGTTACGACTCCTAACCTGACCACTTTCAAGTATTTGGCATACCTCATCGTGCCATGTTTTTCTCGGTCTTCCTCTGCTCCTTTTCCCAATTACATTCGCCTCATAAATTTGTTTTACCGTTCTTTCCTCACTCACTCGCTCTACATGTCCAAACCATCTCAACACACCTTTCTTAATTTTATCGATAGTGCTTATCTCAGCTTTGCATTCCTTCCTTATTTCACTATTCGCACATCTATCATACATCGTTTTGTCGCACATTCTTCTGAGAGATCGCATTTCGACTGCATTCAGTCTACTTTCATCCTTCGTTTGCCAACTCCTTGTTTCACTTCCATACATTAGAGTTGGAACCAGGACTCCGTTGTGCACTGCCAGTTTAGCTTCCGCTGATAGGTTTTTATTTGCTATAACTGATTTCAGTGCACCGTTTACTTTGTTCCCAGCATTCACTCTCTTTTCTATGTCTTTATCAGTCTTTCCATCCCTAGAAAACATACTACCCAAATACACGAAATCATCTACCTGTTCCAAATCTGACTAAATACAACACCTAACAATACCATTAGAACTACAAATTTTTATTCAAGTTTTACTTAGTAAATACCACTATTTCTTAAAATCTACTCGGTTGTCCAAACTCAAAACACAGTAAGGGACATTTTTTTGTAGTACGTTTTTTTTTTGCATTTTAGGACTAAGTAGATTCTATTTAGTCCAAAAATGCAAAAAAAAACGTACTACAAAAAATGTCCCTTACTGTGTTTGAAGTTTGGACAGCCGTACTGTGCCACGTGTTTCGATGCATTCCGCATCATTTTCAAACACCGTATGGTTTGGTTTCAAATACGGCGTTTGAAAATGATGCGGAATGCATCGAAACACGTGTCACAGTAGATTTTAAGAAATAGTGGTATTTACTAAGTAAAACTTTTATTGAAAATGGATAGATTTTACCACAAAGTGACTGCCGAATCAATTCATGAAAGAATCACAAATATTTGTGAACCAACCATATATTTCAATGATATAAAAAATTCATTGAAATATATATATTTCTAAAAATTAAAAATTTTAGAATTCTAAAAAAAAATCCTTAGAGTCAAGTTCTCTCTTCTTTGACCTGACAACGCCCAACTATTTAACAAACTTGATCGTGCCATGCTCGGTCTTCCTCTGCTTCTAATTATAACCAACCACATTCGCCATTCGAGTGAAGAAAGAATAGCAAAACAATTCGATGAGGCGAATTTGGTTAGAGATAGAAGCAGAAGAAGACAGAGGCAAAATTGACATGATTTCAAATACTTGGGGCGGGGTAAGGTCAGGAGTCGGAATAATCGAAGGATATGTATGAGTAGATGCAAGAATGTGGAAGAGGCGAAGATTATTTGAGGACAGATTGGGGTGGCGTTCTATACTCTCTGTCTACCTCTGCAGAAGCGGCGTGATGGATAATTAGTGAGTTAGCATTTAACCCTTAATTACTCGCACGAAAAAAATACATAACTGCTTATTATTTATTAAATATAATAAATAATAAACCCTTATCCGCACCCCAATGGTGCATAGGGCACTGCGTCATATAAACGCAGAGTTATCTTGATCGTTTACACATGAAGGAAAGGTGATAGGCCCTCCTCTTCAGGTACCAGTCCAGGGCAATATTGAATAAATATTACAGTGAAAAAAACACTTATATTTATTTGACCCCTCTGGGAATCGAACCCGGGACCTCCAGAACGGTAGCCGAGCGTGCTGATCATTACACTACGGAGGCGGAGGCGAATTAAATATATAAGATAATAAAACTTGCTTATTATTAAATTGCTTTATTGATTTTATCATATTTAAAAGAAATAATAAAATATCAAATGCGAAGCAGAAAATGCTTCATTTTTTTATGCGAAATTGCTTTGACCCCATGCGACTAATTAAGGGTTAAGGGCCATATATCAGTAAAAAAAATATCTGTAAGTGTCACAAAGATTGATATGCGTCAAGAGTGACGAATTTTAAATTTGGAACGGCGCGATTTGAAATTCGAATCGCGTTTTCGATTTTTAAACGCGGCGCATGCGCCGTATGCGAACCCATCCTAAAGAAATTCCTTGCCATAATTACAATTTAAAAATAATATTTTTTGCAATGGCATCATCGACCGATCGATCAGATCATATAATATGCACAGGTTTATAGTTCATTTTCCAAAATACATCGCTCACTCCTTTCAACAACGTCATATATAAAAAAAAAACATTATTTTTCAGGAGATCGTTTTGAGAGTTTAAGAATATAATAAAATGTATTAAAAATAATAATCAAGCCACTTATTGAACTTTTTACTGTGCAACAGATATTTTTAGGTAAAACCTGAAGGTTTTTTCTCCATTTGAAAAATATATCATATTTAAAAAAAAATATATTTAACAATACCCTTTCTTCAAAATGCAAAAACAGCACTTTCTGCCCTGTAGCGGGTAAATATTAAGTTAAAAATATGCCGCTTTTGCTGGGATATAGTACATTTTCTGGGCATTCCGAACATGCACAACTGAAAATTGACGATTTTTTATATATGACGTTGTTGAAAGGAGTGAGCGATATACGTAAATATTAAGGGGTGCTCGCAAATATAGAATTCAGTACGCGACTGGTTGCACGGGAGCCGCACGTGTCTTCGCACACATTTTTTTCTTAAATACGTTTTGGAATTTCAGTTTTTAGAATATACTCGTACATTGAAAAATATTTTTTATCATTTTTAAAACATTTTTTTAAAGAAAAAACATAATATGTATATGTATTTCGAAGAAAAGCCTATTTTCATGATGCGGGCTACCGATTAAGAAAATCTGGGTTTTTCTTTACATTTATTGCACTATTGAGCTTTAAAAAAACAATACATGTAGGTAATTTTCAGTGCCCTATGGATCATTGGCAGTGGCGTGCACAGAGAATAAATTAGGGTAGGCAGTAAGGTAAGCTGGAAGGTCACAATAGACCTAATATGGCCGCAGTGACATAAGGGATGCAAGATCCCTTGACCCCAAAACAAAAAAACAAAAAGGTAAGCTGGTACTACTTAGTAAGGTAGAGTAGGTACTGCATGCATTTTATGTGTCACACGGGTAAGTTAGGATAGGCACTGCTTTTCTGCCCATATGGAAGACTCGCCCCTGATCATTGGGTATAACTACCGGAATGGCTTGCCGCCTTTTTGTTTACCTCATTGGTCACACAATATCCCAGTTAGTTTTGTTTTTAACCTAAACTCGTTGGTTGGTCCGTTATGCCATAACTGTTAACCGCTCTCGCTGTCCGGCGCTGAAAGCAATATGAAAATGTATGTCAGCTATGCACGTTAGGTACTAGCTGTTCGACGTTCAATATCATCCCAGGCATAGTCCCCGCGGGGGTAGGCAGAGAGAATAGAACGCCACACCACTCGGCCTTTGCAAACCTTACACATTAATGCATCTCTTCGTTGTTTTTTTACATCTCAACATAGATGAAGAAGAATATGGAAGTCTGGTATGATGAAGATATTCTTCTTCATCGTCTGCTCTGGCACAAGCTCTTTAAATGCCCAGACTTTTACGTTCATATTTATTTATTTATTCATTTAAACTTCATGTTCAGACAAGAAGTTAGTAGGTACATTGGCGGGCTTATTGCTAAAAATTAATAACCTCCATCCAACCATACACAGACTAGTGATATTGGTCAAAACCTTTGATACCATATATAGCTGTTTGCAATCAGAGGGTAGATAGTACTTTATTTTATTCATTCATTCAAACCCTTATGCGCACCTCAATGTGCATAGGGCACTGCATCATATGAACGCAGTGTTATCTTGATCGTTAACACATGAAGGAAAGGTGATCAGCCCTCCGATTCCGGTACCAGTCCAGGGTAATACGTATAATAAATGTATATATGAAATGAATATGTATATTGAATGTATCTATGTATTATGAAAATAATAAAAAAATAAAATAAAAAATAAATAAAATAAAAATAAAATAAAAAAAATAAAAAATTGATTAAATTTAAAAGTGAAAAAAATCACATATTTATTTGACCCCCCCCCTGGGAATCGAACCCGGGACCTTCAGTATGGTAGCCGAGCGTGCTGACCATTACACTACGGAGGCTACTTTATTTAGTAGTATATTTATGTCAATATTATTATTTTTTTAAATAACTAGAATAATAATATGTGGAGAAAATCCAGATTTGTGGAGAATATCCAGATTTGTGAAGAAGTATCTGGACATACCAATTTTTTTACCAGTATTCTCGGAGGGTCGATGTACAGATTAGTCGAATAAAAAGTGGTCGATTTTTTGCAGTACGTGGGAGTCGAACCAGTACACGAGCGGCCGCCTGAGTGCAGCCCATAACCGGGTTACACGAGTTAATATTCAAATATACATATTAATTGGAGTGATGTGTTTAGCATTAGGCGACCAGTGAAGCAGATCACCATTCCTCGTTCAGACACGATCACGCAGTAAATACGGACAAGTATAGACACACATAAGCATAATATGCTAGAAACCGATAACGATTACTATCTGCCTACTGCATGACGTCAAACAGTCGTCTCCCCCTCAACTCCGTACCTGATTCTACTATCTTTGCCTTCCTTGTCTTCATAAATATACAACGCTTATTTCATCATTCATACTGGAACATATCGAAATTGGTTTTTTTTCTTCCGTTTTTACAAGCACTATACTGAAAATACTGAAAACCAGGGGCGTGCATTCCATATAGGCAGAAAACCAGTGCCACTTTAAAAAACATTTATAAAACTGTTGTTAACTGAATGTATGAAAAATGAAAAGAATCTGAAAGAATTTAAAAGTAAGTGTTTTGTTTAGTGTAAGAAGATATAAATATATATTTATATGATGTACATTAGGTGTAAATAATAGTTTGTATTAGTTGTAATATAAGCTAACAAAATATATTTTTTTAAATAAAATAAAAACTATGGCTTACTGCCTTCAGCCTTACATTCTTTTCGAATATAATTATTTTTTATTCTTATTCAGTTGTTCAACGATTTTCCACACATTATTCTGAGGGTATGCATTTCAACAGCATTCCCTCTGCTTCCATCCTTCCTTGGCAAATTCCATGTAATAATAACTAAACTAACTAACTAACTAACTAGCTAACCATCATCACTTCCCCGCAGGGGAAGGCAGAGTGAATAGAGCGCCACACCACTCTGTCCTTGTAAACATTCTTCGCCTCTTTCACGTTCATGCATCTCCTCATACACAGCCGCCGATTGTTACGACTCTAATAATAATGTCCAATAATATAAAAAAAAAAAATATATATATATATATATATATATATATATATATATATATATATATATATATATATATATATATATATATATATATATATATATATATATATATATATATATATATATATATATATATATATATATATATATATATATATATATATATATATATATATATATATATATATATATATATATATAAATCTGCCATTCGAACTTCTTTCCTACATAGTAAATAAACAAATAAATGTATAATTGCATTTGAATGCTTTAAATAGTCTGAATCCCACTCGTATAAGTTTTAATAAGTGTGTGATTACATTTTTTCCAGAATTTACGGCCATTTTCATGTTAATTCCCAAACAAATTACTCCGCTAACGACCATGAGAACATCGCATGGCCAAGAACAGGTACAAGATGGCGCGGCGTTAGCGAGAATGGATGCCTCTGGAAACAATGAAATACAAAGTATACCTAATTACCATGGAAAATACGACAGCGATTGTTCATCTCGTACAATCCTATCCGCAGACAGATGATGTGTATTATTTACGTCCGGTTTTTAATTTTCAGTGTCAAGGTTTCTACTACGGTTGGGAAAATTCGCCGAAAGAATTGTTCGAATTTGACGTTCTTCGAAAAAAAAATACCTAAAGTTACAGAAATCACAAAAAAACTATATCATCACGCCGCTTCCCCTCAGAGACAGGCAGAGAGAATTTCAAAGAAAAATCAGACTTTGAAAAGAGGCTTAGCCTCTTCCACATTTATGCAATATCCTCGAACATTACAGCCTACATTTCCCACATCATTCAGATATCACTCACTCCTTTCAACAACGTCATATTAAAAAAAATCGACAATTATCAGTTGTGCATGTTTTCGGAATGCCCAGAAAATGTACTATATCCCAGCAAATGCGGCATATTTTAAACATGATATTTACCCGCTACAGGACAGAAAGTGTAATTTTTGCATTTTGAAGAAAAGGTAATGTTTAATTATTTTTTTAAATATACTAAATATTTTTCAAATGGGTAAAAAACATTCAGGTTGTACCTAAAAATATCTGTTTCACAGCAAAAACTTTAATAAGTGGCTTGATATTTATTTTTAATACATTTTATTATATTTATAAGCTTTAAAAACGATCTCCTGAAAAATCAAGTTTTTTTTATATATGACGTTGTTGAAAGGAGTGAGCGATATGTGGGAATGGAAATAAGGGAGGAACGTAGGAAGAACGGCAAGACATTGAAATAGTAGAGACAGGTAGGGTACTCGAGGTTACATACTTTTTTTTCCGTACTCGCACGAGCTTGTGTCACTTGGACATGGTGCTTGGTAATTATTTATTAATATTTGTTAAAATGCATTGCGACAAGTGTTTCGATTAATTCAGCATTTGTATCAAACACCGTAATACATCGGAACACGTGTTACAATAGATTTTACGAAATGGTAATATTTACAAGGTTAAATATATATTAAAAATGGATAGATATTAATTGCCAAAAAGCATGCCGAATCATAATCCATGAAAAAAATAAGTAAACTAGATATTTTCTTTTTAAATATAAAAATAATAAAAAAAATCGAAGAATTGTCCGACTTAGTGAGAATAAAAACAAACAAAAAAAATGGAATGAAATTTCAGTTACGAATTCCCACCGGCATTAGGCCGATTTCACATTCGCAGTTTCGCCGCGAATACTTAACATAGTATTCGGTATTCCATACCGCCTTATCACCGCACCGATGTGACAGCAGATATGCACATCACACTGTTTATTAGAGTCGCGGCGCGTGAGAATACCTCTGCGACAGGTGAAATCCGACGTCTTTAGGTCGGGAAACAGCTTTCTACCCCAACCGACAAACGAATAATAAAGTTTTTACCATGTGAAAATGCCGACGATGTTAAATACGCATTTAGAAATAAAGAAAAACAATTATTTCACCGCGTCATCTAAACTATTGTACAATGGGAGACGATGAAATTCCAGAGTAAGAAGATATTTACCATGGGTGAATGCCATTAAAGTATTTCTCTACAACATTTTGAGTGAGTCCAAATACTTGTTCACAAATCTGGACTATCTCCAATTATAGGAGTTATTTTTCATATTATTTTTAGACATCTCATCAAAGATGAAGAAGAATATGGTTATATATTACCTAAATTGATTTATATATATATATATATATATATATATATATATATATATATATATATATATATATATATATATATATATATATATATATATATATATATATATATATATATATATATATATATATATATATATATATATATATATATAGATATAGAACTTCCAAGAATTCGAGTAGTGTGGTTGTCAATAATGGGTAGAATTGCTGAATGTTATACGTGTGTAAAGCGATCACTTAAACCAGCCAGACGGATAAAGGAACAGACAGATCCGATGATCTATAAGAAGAAAGAATAAGCGGGAGAAGTTCTTCTTAGAACCTTTCTGCATTGCTCTTCTTCTTCTTCTTCTAACCCTCATACGCACCCTATGGTACATAGGGCACTTAATTAGAGTTACACATATAAAACTTGATCGTTAATTATACGAATGTTATTTATTTTGAGTGCGATTTGATCGCAGCGCCACCGACCGGCACCCGTGTGAAAGCGAAATAACAGTTCCCACAGTGCGACGGTCACTAGAGACGACTCTACGCTACATTTGGAGGAATTAGGTTACGGAATAACGCCGCGCCGACGTGATTCTAATGTTTTGATTGTTTTATTTTTTGTTTGTTTGTGGTAGCCTCACCCAGAGAGGGAGATAGAGACCTTATCAAAAGAGAGGCGGGTGAACAGAATCCCAGACAGGAAAAAAAACTAGAAAATAGCGTACTTTTAATCAAATTGGAAATACATAGATGCCAATACGAAACTTCATAGTGGGTCAAATAACATTAATAATGGTAAAAAAAATCTTCAAACCCTGATCCGCACCTCAATGGTGCATAGGGCACTGCATCATATAAACGCAGTGTTATCTTGATCGTTAACACATGAAGTAAAGGTGATCAGCCCTCCGATTCAGGTACCAGTCCAGGGTAATATTGAATAAATATTAGAGTGAAAAAATTAATTATATTTATTTTACCCCCCCCTTGGGAATCGAACCCGGGACCTCCAGAACGGTAGCCGAGCGTGCTGACCAATACACTGCGGAGGCGGACAAAATTTAAAATTTTATTTTTAAAATATCGATTATTTTCGAGACGATTTAACGGTCTGACTCCAAGAGTTTACGCATTTCTGGAAGCCTGGGTGTTACAGGCATCTATAGTACTTAAGGTAGAGGAAAGGCAATTGATATGGTATGGGCTAATAGGACGCAGAGAACCTGATCATATTGTGAACCAGGCAATCGCCATGGATCTTCCTCGAAAGACATCTAGAGGAAGACCAAAAAATCATGGATGCTGCAGAAAGATAACATGATACGAAGGCATGGCCTAGGTGACGTTGTCCATGACAGAAGGACCTACAGCCTGAGGACGAGGAGAGCAGACCCAAACGGTCTGCAAAGACGGTAAGTTGTGATGGACCAAGAAAGAAGAAGATAATGGACAACACAATGCAGCACCTTGCATAAAGAAAACACCCTTATGACGCAGCACATTTGATCAAACGATCATTTAGAAATCACAAGGTGCCATTCTCCAGTGTATAATTAAATAAATATAAGAAACAAAATCACTTATAATTTTGACGCCTCTTGGAATCAGACCCGGAACCTCTGGCACGGACGCCAAGCACGCTAACTACTACACTATGAAGGCCGATATTATTAAAAAAAAAATTAAATGATAAAAAATCTTAGTTAGCATCACACACGTTAAAGCAACAATATGTAAAACAGTGTATGGTACTTACTCCATATCGCAATTAGAGTGAAAAGTCATTTCCAAGAAGGAAAATCAAATGCATAAATTACAAAACGTACTTACAAACGTAGCTATGAAGCCATCGAAAGGTTATATGATCGTATTCTCGTGAGATGGTTTGAACACGTGGAACTACCGAGTGAGAAAAACACGATAAAACAAATTTATGAGGCGAATGTAGATGAAGATAGGAGCAGAGGAAGATCGAGGAAAACCCGACATGATCAAGTATGTCAAATACTTGAAAGTGGTCTTTTTTTAAGTCGGAATAATCGACGAGTGTTTATGAGGAGATGTATGAATGTGCATTGTTTGCATAAACAGAGTGGTGTGACGTACTATTATCTCTGCCTGCCCCTGCGGGGAAGCGTGATGGTCAGTTAGTCAGCTCTAGATGTGTAGCTCCTTTATCGATAGCATGAATGTATAAATATTTCCATACCATCGCACAGTGGAGTCACGCGAAATTAGCAGTGCCAAGTGCCAAGGCGGTGAGTAGCCAAACACTCTCATGGCACTGTTTGATGCCATAGTATTATAATCAGCTCGCCGGACCGGTAATTACGAATGCACGTGGAAAGTGTGCCGAAATTAAACAAAACAAAGGAAAAAAATCATTATTGTCTTTACAAATTGGATGCGAAATTTCTAATTACGAATAACCGGATTGAAAATCAACGCGACCAAATTTACCGATCAAATCGTGTTGCTGCGCAAAAAATCGGTAAAAACGTTAATTAAAAACCCGAAATAACGGTTATTACTGGAACAATTACGCTATTTTCAGGCGTAAAAACCGTATACATTAATTAATGGTATGAGATTTTCAAATTGGATGAAAAAATGATCGAGAGATTATAAAAAACGGAATAATTTATTGATTTGGCATTCACTTTGTGAATAACAAGATCAATATAATAATTAAACATTTGTATAAGACCACTTTTTAGTTTGTTAATTTAAACACGACTAGTTTCAAGAACTACATATGTCCTCATCAACAGAATATATTTTCACCTGTCGATCAGAGCATCTGTAGTTCTCGAAACTAGTCGTGTTTTCATTGAAACTGCAAATAATTTACCCAACATAATTTTTGATGTTTAATTTTTTTTAAATTTTAACAAGGCAAAAATCTTGAAAATTATCAATAATCTATTTTTAGGAGTTTACAAAAAAATGGTACGTGCTGATACTTATTTTATTGATAATAAAAGAAATAAGATAGTGAAGATTATCGAAATATGTATGAAAGATTCTTTTATAGATCTAATTGTATTGCTCGTTTGACCTCGGCTCGTAACGCATGTCTGTATTGAAAACTATAGTGCATGTTGGTCTTCGGGTCGACCAAAAATCGCATGTGTTAGACATTTTGTGTAGTTTTGAGTGTGTAAATTGTGCTATGGTGGTGAAGGGTAGTATTGTTTGCATGCTGTGTTAGTGATTGTCCTGACGAAGAGACGGGTACGTCTCGAAACCGGTAGACATAAAAATCTCGGTGAGTGGTTATATACTAATATTATTAACATTTTTGTAAAAAAAAAAGTAAAAATGACTAACCACGAAGTAAATGCTTTAAATATTAATAATATTGAGAATAATATATGAAAAATTTTAGAATTCCAAACAATAAAAAAAATATTTAAAAAAAAAACATTGCTTATATATGAATTTGACTTTATAGTAAATTCACTTTTTATTCTGTGTAAGAAGATCAATATATTTTTTTAAAATCATAATATGGTAAACAACAACAAAAACACAACATAAACTTATGTTCAAAATAAAGTATAAATATTGAATACTATTTTCAAGTTAGCCTAAGTGGCTTGCGTTTGCAAATAGGAATCAAGTTGTGTCAGAGTGGGGTCCGCGACACCAACCACCCGACTCAAAATAAGTTACACGTCGTGGTTCTAGTGTTAGACCATGATAAGTAAAAAAACATTTTTTAATTACCTCGAAACCATTTTCAGTTGCAATTATCGTAAACTATGGCTGCTATCATAATAATAAATGCAAAAATTAAAAGAGGATGTTGTTATTTCGTAGCCATCGCATCAAGTATGGAAAATGACGTAAATTTAATTAAAATACCACTGATTAGATTGCCACAAAATAAGTTATTTTATTATACTTATATATACCATAACAACTTAACAGCTTTTTCGCTTTTATTTTATTTGACCATTGACCGGATTTCTTCGTTTCCAACATCATCAGACTGTCGATGTCGGTAACGATGAAAACCGGCCACGGATCGAAAAAAAATTATTTTATTATCTAAAACGCACTTCCACCAAGAAATGTCGATATAAAACTAAATTCTAAGAAAGATGTATTTTCTTATCAATATTTGTTGCATGAGATATGTAATTTATTTTTAATGGTCGTATTAGAAATAAACGATATTTGTCCTCATTTAAACTATTATTTTTATCCTGTAAAATATGAAATTAGGTACCGAAATTTAAAAAATAACATCGATTAAATGTTCCTTTTTTCAAATCATGAATTTTTGTCCTTCGACAAATCCGTTGACACCACAGTGCGAATAATTCGCCGAATAAAGTCTATTTTTTTTTTTTTTATGATAAACAAAAGTACAAACGCACTGAAAACGGGCGAAGTTATAGTTGTAAATTGGAAAGTTTTCGCGGCGATTTCCCGCCGGTGGCGGTGTGCGGACGGGCGTGCGCGCGCGCCGACTCGCAGGTGGCTACTGGCGCCCATGCAGCCAGCAGCCAGCAGCCAGCAGCCTGCAGCCGAGTCCAGGTCGGCGGGGCAGGTACCGCGAGTACCTACTCGGCTGTCCAAATTTAAAACGCAGTAAGGGACATTTTTTTGTAGCACGTTTTTTTTTGCATTTATGGATTAAGTAGACTCTACTTAGTCCAAAAATGGAAAAAAACGTACTACAAAAAAAATGTCCCTTACTGTGTTTTATATTTGGACAGCTGTACTCACTCTACTTTGCAACCAAATATCATCTCATACTGTCCAATAATGACCCTATAATGAATCCATCGTACGGGCTCACGACTTTGTATGTATTGAATTAGCTAAGTTACATATTTACTTCAGCCCTTCTTGTGTCCAGTATTGAACAGAGGCCTCCCTTTTGGACTTTCACAGTTCTCTGCGCCCTGTTCTAGGCCTCCAGTCTAGCACCGCACTCGTCCATCTATCCTCAGACATGCGTGGCACATCGCTCACTCCTTTCAAGAACGTCATAAATCAAAAAACTTGATTTTTCAGGAGAACGTTTTTTAAGTTAAAAAATATAATACAATGTATTCAAAATAAATATCAAGCAACTTTCTGATCTTTTTACTGTGCAACAGATCTTTCAAGGTAAAACCTGAAGGTTTTTTCTCCATTTGAAAAATATCAAGTTTATTTTTAAAAAATAATAAAACAAAACTTTTTCTTCAAAATGCAAAAACAACCGTTTCTGCCCTGTAGCGGGTAAATATTAAGTTAAAATTTTGCCGCTTTTGCTGGGATATAATACATTTTCTGGGCTTTCCGAAAACATGCACAACGGAAAATTGACGATTTTGGACGACCAGTCCAGGGTAATATTAAATAAATATTACAGTGTAAAATTATTTTCACCCCCCCCCCCCCTGGGAATCGAACCTGGGACTACAAGCTAAACACGCTAACCATTACACCACGGAGGTGGACATAGAATGAGATATATACTGAGCTAATAACAAAGTCATTTTTTGAGTTATTAAATTATTTCGATAGATTCAAATAAAGTCATTTGTTGCTGCCGGAATGATTGCTTCCCTCATCCCACTCACGACACGACAGACGCGCAATACTACGCACTAAGCGGGCGGCGAGGCGCGCACGTCTAAAGGCACCTTTTATTACCATGCGTGTCGCAAAGCAAAAAAATGTTAATTTGAATAACGTATTAATGATAATGTTCCAGTCGGGCGAGACAGGCACTCCGCACACACGGCTTGCAGTGGATGCTTCGGTAAAAGTCGATATGCAGATCGGGCTGTAATACAACACCGCAGTTTCACTATCGATCAACGCATTCCTCAGCCTCGGAGATCTCGATCGATCGACGAGGCAGTTACTAAATAAATATAAATAAAAATGTAAATATTCGTATATTCAAAACCCCCTAAAGTTATTCATATAATAATAATAAAACCCTTATCCGCACCCCAATGGTGCATAGGCCACTGCTTCATATAAACGCAGTGTTATCTCGATCGTTTACACATGAAGGAAAGGTGATCAGCCCTCCACTTCAGGTACCAGTCCAGTGTAATATTGAATAAATATTAGAGTGAAAAAATCACTTATATTTATTAAACCCCCCTGGGAATCGAACCCGGGACCTCCAGAACGGTAGCCGAGCGTGCTGACCATTACACTACGGAGGCGGACAAATATATTATTATATTATTACTGTCTTCATACGTCTGACACATTACTATTTACTATCTATCATTAGAACCCTAACTGTCCATCGAACCTCCTCCTTCTACCTCCTTCCCTAAACTCCCGTTTTCCTTTGCCCTCCTTATTATCATATTTTGTAATTTATGTTTTTTTAAATGTTCAAGTACTATCTACCCTCTGATTGCAAACAGCTACATAAGGCATTTTGAGTGTGTCCAAATACTTGTTCACAAAATCTGGATTATCTCCAATTACAGGAGTTATCAAATATTTGATAAACTTTATCATGCCAAGTTTTCCCCGGTCTTCTCCAGCTCTTATTTCCTACTTTATACAAAATATTTTTTCAAAAGCTTTTTAACCGCAATGGCTAGACCATCTGTTGAACGCAACAGCAATGTTAAGCATTGCTCATGGCGGACAGCGTGCTTCTTGAAGACGATGTCATTACATTTTCAATCTTTTCGATAATCCCTGACCGTAGGCCGGTATTTTCACAGAAGGCTTGTAATGGTGGCTGCGCAATTATGGGCACTTCCCGCGCGCCCTACCCACCGCACTGCGGTCGCAGAGCACGACCACAGGCGGGGCGTAATGCCGGACCGATTCCTCGGACCAAATCGCCCGTGAATGGACCGACCTCTTCCGGATATCACTGCGTCGGGTTTATTAAACGCAACACAACTACACATCTAACCGTCACGCCGCTCTCCGCAGGGGTAGGCAGAGAGAGGAGGACGCCACACCACCCTTCAGATTGAATGACTTTTTATGAATTTCTATTGTTCCGAAATGTTGCAGTTTACGGCTTTTCGTATTAATAATAATAAAACCCTTACCGCACCCCAATGGTGCATAGGCCACTGCTTCATATAAACGCAGTGTTATCTCGATCGTTTACACATGAAGGAAAGGTGATCAGCCCTCCACTTCAGGTACCAGTCCAGTGTAATATTGAATAAATATTAGAGTGAAAAAATCACTTATATTTATTAAACCCCCCTGGGAATCGAACCCGGGACCTCCAGAACGGTAGCCGAGCATGCTGACCATTACACTACGGAGGCGGACATTTCGTATTAATTATTTTTATTATTTCTACGCTATTGTGGTTAAATATGTGATCATTATCTATCAAATGGTTAGCGAATTCAGAAAAATTATTATTTCTCAAACATAATTTCATGTTCCGGTGTTTGAAAAGGATGCGGAATGCATCGAAACACGTGTCACACGAGATTTTAAGAAATAGTGGTATTTACTAAGTAAAAAATTGAATTAAAAATATATAGTTTTACTACTTATTCGTACGATGAATTCTTTCTTACTTGGTAACATTTTACTAGATATTTCGAATAATATATTTTTACTAGGTAATTCGAATTATAAAATCTCACTAGGTAAAGTTTTGTTAGGTAAATAAACGGTTAATTCTAACTGGACAACGTTTTACTTGGAAATTCGATAATAATTTCTTACTTCGTGAAGTTTTACTTGGTAATTCAAATGACAAACTCTCACTAAGGAAATGAATATGATAATTTAATTGATTGTAAAAAGTTTCATGAAAAAATGCGTGTCGTATTTTTCTTTGGTAATTTACTGGCTAAATTGACATATCGCTCACTCCTTTCAAGAACGTCATAAATCAAAAATCGTCAATTTTCAGTTGTGCATGTTTTCGGAATGCCCAAAAAATGAACTATATCCCAGCAAAAGAGGCATATTTTTAACTTAATATTTACTCGCTACAGGGCAGAAAGTGTTGTTTTTGCATTTTGAAGAAATTGTATTTTTTAATTATTATTTTAAATATACTTAATATTTTTCAAATGGAGAAAAAACCGTCCGGTTTACCTAAAAAGATCTGTTGCACAATAAAAAGTTCAGTAAGTGGCTTGATATTTATTTTTAATACATTTCATTATATTCTTAAACTTTAAAAACGATCTCCTGAAAAATCAAGTTTTTTGATTTATGACGTTCTTGAAAGGAGTGAGCGATATGTGTATCGTGTAGAGAAGTAACCAAGTGAATAATTGGGATAATTATAACAGTACAATATTCGCGAATCAATCATTTCTCGCAAACATAATGACACCACACATCGCTCACTCCTTTCGACAACGTCATATATCAGAATACGTCAATTTTCAGTAGTGCAAGTTTTCGGAATGCCTAAACAATGTACTAAATCCCAGCAAAGGCGGCATATTTTTAACTTTATATTTACCCGCTACAGGGCAGAAAGTGTTGTTTTGGCATTTTTCAGAAAAGGTATTGTTAAATTATTTTTTTAAATATACTAAATATTTTTCAAATGGAGAAAAAAACCTTCAGGTTTTACCTAAAAAGATCTGCTGCACAGTAAAAAGTTTAATAAGTGGCTTGATATTCATTTTTAATACATTTTATTATATTCTTAAACTTTAAAAACGATCTCCCGAAAAATCAAGTTTTTTGATATATGACGTTGTTGAAAGGAGTGAGCGACATTACGAGAGTGTTATGAATTTCATATTCCATTTTGTCACTCTTATTGGTGGAAAGGCTGCGTGGAAAATAGGCCCGAACATGGCGACAGAATGCGCAGTGGCTTAACCATTAAGAGTGCTCAAAATCGATATATCGACTTTGGTATGTCGTACCCAAAAGCGCGATCGTCGATATATCGACGATGACTTTTAATACCATATCCTTACCCTTTTACTCCCTTCCTCACACACACACACTCACATTCTTTTATTTCATTTTTAATGTCTTGTTATTTTTGTTCGTTATTATAACTTAAATGTGGAATTGTGTAATTGGCTTTATTTTTATTAATGAAACTATTTTTTATTATATACTTTTACTAAATGCAAAGCTGTACAATTCCCGAAAAAATAAAAAATAAAAAACGCCAGTGTATTTTGGCAGTCGAGATGGGAGGTTGTGTCGCAGCATGGGCGGTTCTAAAGTTCTGATATATAAATAATATTCACAGATACACAAATTTAACCAAGTTTTAGAGAAAAATAGAAGTACATTTAAAAAATTTAAATAAAACTACTGTTTTTGCCTCACAAAGCCCACTATTTGAAATGGAACATTTTTGTAAAAAAATCATCATTAAATTTTAGCATACATATTATAAGAAATCTCAGCGCTAAAGCGGTGAAGGTTAGGTAGCTGTCATATCACGGGCTAAATCAGGCAAAAACTCACCAGCATCACCTATAGGTGCCAGCCGCGTATGTGTCTTGTTCGGCAAATGGCTCTAGATGCCGAGCGCGGAGAAAGAGATAGCAGTATACGTATGAAGGTATGAGCTCACCTGGCTGAGGCCGATCCGGTACATGGAGGCGTCCAGGTCGATGGAGTGGAGCATCTCCTCCACGGCCCGGCGCTGCTCGTCCTGCGGCAGGGCGGCCAGCGAGGGCGGGCAGGCCGCGCCCTCGCCGCTCTCCAGCACGGGCAGCGCCAGCAGGCGGAACCTAGACAGAGATATACTCTACCGATATGCTTGGGATATTACTACCCTTCAATGAAACCCTAAGGGCGTTTATCCACTACACGGAATTTTACTATCCGACATGTCAGTTAGCGTTTTAACTCTTACCACTCTGCAGGCCGGACATTCTGGCCCGTATGATTCTAGTAGGCAGCTCCGTGGGCCACAATGTCTGGCCCGGCGCAGGTATAACTTTAATCATTGATTTCTCTATCACCCAAGTATAATATTTGAGATAAATGCGGTTGATCGTCGCAACATATTGAATTAACCAACATTTCTTCAATAAGACTTTCCATTGCTTATATATAATCTAGGAAAAATAGATTTTCATTTTGGGTGATTGGGATGATATTTGTCATCCGCTAATATTTTTTGGGACAGTCAGTCGTTATCCTTCATTTATGACGGTTCTCCAAGGATACTCCCACTTCTTGGTTTTGTGGAGCTATTATATTTAAAAAATTTGTGATATTAGTATTAGTAGTTAAAATAACAGAAATTGCATTTTATGTGTTTATAATAAATATTTTATAGTTAATCCACCATGGAAAACGATGAAAGTTACACATTCAAGTTCAGTTATAAAAACGAAGGGTCATACAAATTGCCCGACAGAGTGTCCCAAAATTAGGGAACCAAAATATTTATTTTAATGGTAGAAAAACGTCACATTTTTTCGATCAGAGTAGCTGATCAGCTATGAGAAAAAATGGTCAGAGTGGAAAAGGTTGAAACAATGATTGACTTGTGCTTTTGTCCATCTTTCTTCGGATCGGAGCTCTTGATCGGTGCGTGAACACGTTGCGCGTAAACTCGATCACGCTAAACTGTCATAGTCGCTTTCATTTTTCAAAACCAGACTGCTGGACGGTAAAATTCCGGGTAGTGGACATGCGCCCAAACATATGAAAAGTGAATGACAGTGATCGCTTAGTGACTATTCCATGTATCTCAAGGTACCCAGTCTGTATTCGAGTGGCACCGCAACATCGTAAAAAAAATAGCTGTCTATAGCCTAAAAAAAGCTTTTTCAAAAATCCTCATAGTACTGACATCTGTGGAAAAAAAGACAACGAAAAATCTTGGCGACCGTCATCAACAGTCGCAATATTATGTATGTGCGTAGTGACAAACCTTCTGGCAAACTCCGCAAATGGCAGCGAGTCGGGGAACCCTTGCTTGTACATCCGAGCTGCTTCCAAAATTTGAAATCCACGAAACTGAAAAATAATAGAAATACATTGTGACCAATCTTGATATATAAACATTTAAAATTACTGCCGGTACTTGGATTATTGTGGATGAGTATCATCGTTGAACAACAAACTAGACAAAAATATTGAAATCTTTTAGTACACAACCATGATACACGATTTACACACAACGAAGGTTTGATAGTCCCAAGAATTAACAATAAATATGGGACTCCAACACTGTAATATATGGTTCCAAACATTTTTAATTTGTTGCCGATGAATGTTAGAGGTCAAAATAAAATATGAAACAAAAGCAAAATAAAGGAATGGGTAAATGATCAACAGTTAATTTTATGAAAATTGTAAAATGTTTATATATTTGTATGTTTGTATATTCTTAATTTTTCTCTCTTTTTCTGTGTGTATTTTAGGTTAAAATGTATTAAAAAAGAACTCCACCGACAAGACACACAAGGTGGCTCGGTGGGTCTCTGCAATTTTTTTTTAAAAATATGTTTTAAATAAATGTATGCAATTCGCAACATCGCAGGAGGCTACTCCCTCTTGAAAACCGGCCACAAGCCCTACACCAAGAAGAAGAAGAAGAAGGAACGTTCACCATTTTGCCCATTATTGAACATCCATCCTGCATTCATTTTTGGAACTTATATATATGCAATGGTCCTGGAACCCTTTCGCACGTGGGTAGAATTTCAATGGATTTGGAAATATGGCTGATTGTGGTGCCATCAGTTGAGAAACCTGTCAAGTATATGTATAGCTTGCTCCATTCGATACACCTATAATATTGACATCATCCATAGGGTTAATAATCCAGTGTCTGGATAAATAATAATACATTTTATAATTAAAATTTAACATTGTTTTAAAATCAATATAAATATTTTATTATAACTTAATTATAATGTTTACCGGTTAGCTTGGAGACCGGTTTACATTATAATTAAGTAATAATAAAATATTTACAGTGATTTTAAAACAAAGTTACATTTTAACATAACATGGAAAATCACAAAGTTAGTGATTCAAATATAAATTATATTAATACATTATTTGACATCTCAACAAAGATAGGTAGAATATGAAAGTCTGTATAGTTATAGGGCTTATGACCGTCAAAGGCTGGTTTATATAATCACTATACACGTGAAACATTCACCAATTCTACCCTTGATTGACAACCACACTACTCACTATTCAGAACCCCTAGATATATTGATCAAACTCGTGACACAGTTCATGTGAGTTCACTACCGACATCTATGTTATAGGCACACTCGAAATGTTGTATATAATAATAAATTGAAAATATTGGAGACTTACCTGTGACCTGAGCAGCGGCACGTCGAGGGTGCCTTCCTGGCCCGGCAGGCAGGAGTCGGGCTTGCGCGGCAGGGCGCAGTACACGAAGCGGGGCCGCGTCCGGCGCAGCGCCCCCAGCAGGCACTCCACCCCCGCCTGCACCTGCGCCACCACTGACCGCCGGTTCACTACCACCGCGCCTGTAGACAACCAATCAATCAGTCTCACCCAAATCCTTACCATTCATGAGCTACCTGCATCGGTTCAAGCTCTTTGATGAGACACCTCAAGATGTCCCTCACCTGTCGATGCTTTGCCCCTATTTCAGCTTTCGAAAACAACAACTGGAGGCGCATTACAGGAGCCTATCCAACATCGGATCCAACGTGAGATGGTATCATACATGATCAGTCAAGGAACCTGGTTTTGAGCTCACCCAAATCCTTATGGATCACAGTGGGTTCATGAGCTACCTGCAACGTTTCAAGTTCTCCGAGATGATGAGACACCTCAAGATGTCCCTCACCTGTTGATGCTTTGCCCCCTTTTCAACTTAAACAGCTGGAGGCCCGTTGCAGGAGCCTGGGCGAGGACCTATCCGACATCAGATCCATGTTAGTTTACAACTTCTTTCAACAACCCAAATGGAACTAGACTAGCAATTAACCCATGATGGCATATTGACCAATGATGCTGGTAGGTTGTAAATCACTCATATGGCTTGACAATCGAACGACACTCCCAGAAGAGAGAGTATATGTGTTGATGAGACACTTCAAGATGTCCCTCACTCCTTGATTCTTTACCCCCATTTCAGCTTTCAAAGACAACAGCTTTAGTGCATCAAATTTCGTTGTTCGTATTGCCGGTTAATGGTTGACTTGCTATACTTGTGGCGCTGAAGAGCTTACAATCATCAGTCCATGCCCTGAAGAAACGCAGCCAAAAACATCAGAGACTAGCAATTGACCAAGGTTGGCATATTAAGCAATGATGTTGGAAGGTTGAAAAACAATCCAGGCCATAAAATCACTTATTTAGCTTGTCAGTTGGCTTGACTGGCATATTTTAATTTAAAGTTGGACAGGAGAGGTGATGTGTTTACCGGTGGTGAGGGTCCTTCTGATGCTGGAAGCTCTCCGCAGACTGGCCTGGGCATCGGGACCGGCTCCACACAGTCCCCGACTCCACACAAACAGGCGGGACATCTCCTCACTGCGGAAAGGAAAGCATGTCAGCATTTATAACTTCTCTACCAAGCTAGTCTAATGGACCCGTTCGGAAGGTAATGTTGAGTTTATTGAAACTCTTAATGTATTATAATATCTGAATCATATAGAAATAACAATGTATAACGTACTTGAGAATTACAAGTAAAGAATGTAGCATACTTTACATAAGTGTCTGTTGGACCCAGAACGGTAGTTACGATAGTTTTTGTTAGCGCTAGACCCAGGGTTTGGACAAAATGGACCAAGTATCTCATGATGTGGTTTACTGTCATACAGATATTTCAGACTGCATTGGAATGTCATCATCTAGGAGCATAACTTCTCCTGGTACTATATTCTGTATTTTGAAAGTATTATTAACTTTACGGTATGGTAATATAACAATCTCCTTATCATTAATAGTTCACTTTGTGTAATATCATTTAAAAACTCAACTTCACGATTACCGGTTTCGGAATAACCATTACATCGTGAGGTCAACCAGTGACTATACGGTAGTCTAAAATTGACTTGATGAGGAAATATTCCATAGAACCATAACATATAACAACAGCAGTACCACACAGTCTATAGTCAAGTATAGTCTATGGATGACATGATTAGGGAATGGTTATTCTAAAGCCGGGAGTCGTTAAGTATAGTTTTCAAATGGAGTAAAGGATAAATGATAATGAGAGTGTTCTAGGACTGATGGAGTGACACTCACATGCTGCTTTCTTGGAGTATGCCGACAGCACTACGTGTTACCGGATTCTCTCGGCTCGCCTTCAGCCAACCGCTCGCATTGTACATTACCGGATAAGTGCCCTGCAAAGAAAAACAACAATATATTAACCCATAAAAATTCAGTTTTCAACCCTAATGTATGGACTACCTGGAAAGTTTAGTTGTGAATATGAAAAACTACAATGAAGGAGGATAAACGTCAATGAAGGAGGAAAAACGTACAATGAAGCCGGATAATACTTACGGAGCTCAATGCAGCGGAGTGAAGCAGCTGAACGCTGCTCTAACCTCTTTTTCTCTCTCAGATAATGCATACCCGAAAGCACTAAAGCAAAAGTGCAAGAATCCCGTACCCGTAACATGACCTTGCATATATAAGCAGGGTGCAAAAAAATGTGAGGGAAAAAAAAAAAAAAAAACCCTAACGTATGGAAGTAAAACATAAAGTTGGCAAAAGAAGTCTAAATGCAGTAGAAATGCGATCTCTCAGTATGGCAAAACCATGTATAATAGATGTTCAAATGGTGATATATATATAAGGAAAGGGTGCAAAGCTGAGATAAAAATTAATAAATCTCAGTGATAGAAGGGAAATTACTGAATTGGTCCTGTTTTATAAAAATCTCAACAATTTTTTGGACAGCCCTGATCTCCTAAATCAAATACAGCTTAGCGTGTGTCAAAGAGGTACTAGACAAAAATCTATATTCGCGGTATTTGTACATAATGCAAACTACGCCATGTTCTCTCCCAATCTGCGGCTTCACATGTTAGCTAATGCTTTTGTAAGTATAGATTTATTTAATATATTGTTATCCACCTTGAAGTGTGTACTTTCTCAGCATTTCTTCTCCATGTTATAATGGATAAATGTAAACGTTGTGTTTCACTCTCTCTCGCTGCTCGCTGATAGTGTGTGAAGGAGTGCCAGTGCTTACTGTTTGTTATTTTACTATAATTTTATGTTTAAGACTTTTTGTTTCTCTATTATGTAGTGTGTTCATTAGTGTATTTTTATATTAGATGCTGTATACATATGTATATGTATTATGTTAAAGGCATTAGCTGTTCAGTAAATAAATAAGCATAATGCTTCAAATTAATGAAGGTAAATTGAGATGCTTTGGGCATGTGAATCGAATGAGAGGAGAAAAAAAAAAGTAAAACAAATTTATGAGGCGAATTTAGTTTGAAATAGAAGCAGAGGAAGACCAAGTGGCGATGTGATGGGACTGAATTAAGAAATTCCAAAAATTAGTCTCTCTGTAGCATCATATACAGCTCTACAGCTCTGTAGCGTGTAGTCATTTAATTGTTTGGTAGATAAAGTATTTAAAGTGTTATGATAATAGTAGAGTCTATACTCCAAACGCATTTGACAGACTGTTGCGAATGCTCTTAACACATTGTTTGCGGAAAACACTTAACCTTTCCGGGATTATGGACATAAATGAACGTCGGTGCGAATTTTCCTCAAAGGAGTATCGACGTTGATGAACGCCGAAGTCTATCTGTCAGTTGGTATAATTTAATTTGTATCGTAATGACATCTGTGGATATTTGTATTTAACTTTGTCATAAAATAAAACCTAGAGATGGTGAGCTTTATTTTTAATTTAAATTATTTTCACATAATTTCTATCTTCATAATGGAAAGGTTTTATTTAAAAAAAAATACATATTTAATGTTAAAAAAAAACCCACTCCCCAGAGAAAGTCGGACATCAATTATCTACTCCAAGGTTAAAAGCATCTTTTAGATACTGTTGGTAGAGAGCGGGAGACGCTCATAATTCAATTCAATTCAATTTTATTTATTTAATTATAGTTAACATACACATTACAAACTTAAATTTAAATCGTATACATAAACAAAAATAGAAATAAGCACGAATACTATTGCTAAAGGTTCAGAAGAATCCCGCTTTGGAAAACTCCTTCAGACACATGGGACAGATCAATATCCAATGAGATATTGTTCAACATAGCGGTAGCTCTTCCAACAGGCATAACCATCGGCAGGTTGGTCCTGTGTATAGGAATGTGAAACAATCTATGTCGACGCTGTCTTAGGTAACTATCGGTTCTATTTAAGCGTTCTATTTGCTTACTTTTAGTAGAGC
This sequence comes from Brachycentrus maculatus, assembly GCF_059751285.1. Classification (NCBI taxonomy): domain Eukaryota; kingdom Metazoa; phylum Arthropoda; class Insecta; order Trichoptera; family Brachycentridae; genus Brachycentrus; species Brachycentrus maculatus. The sequence continues at coordinate 2,442,871 of NW_028280815.1, read as the reverse complement.
ATGTACAGATGGGAATTGGGTTTACAGTTACTTACGATTAGTATACTGAGGGTTGGAAAGCAGACTGTCTGAGTATAATTAGAGTTAGGGTTGAAGAAAAAATCGCCTGAAAACAACATGTTAATTTGACTAAGCTGAATAAAAAATGTAATTCTTATTTTGCTGATTTGAGTCTCAAGAGAGAGATCAGAATCTAAGAAGGCCCCTAGCAATTTGAGGATGATCTTCTCTATGTTGAGATTGGTGGATGACAATCATGTGAGGAAGAAGAGCGAGGACACTGACCTGCATGTGATGCAGCACAAAGTGCATGGGGTGGGGCGCTCTCTGCATCAGCTTGGTGGGAGCGGCGCCCCACATGACGGCCGCCCTCTCCACAAAGCTGCTGTCCGAGGCGCCCGGATGCATCGACTCCTCGTCCAGCAGCCTGAGGAGACACGAGACACATTAAGACGCCATAATAAATGCTGGTAAAGTAGAGATGGATGAAGCATAGAGACTACTACTATCTATCTAACAAAGGCAGAGAGAAAAAACGAAACATCTATGTGTCTTTGCAAACAATCTTCGCCTCTTTCACATTCATGCATGTCTTCATACATACTCGCCAATTATTCAGACTCCTGATCTGACCACTTTCAAGTATTTTAAATACTTGATGATGACATGTTTTCCATGTCCATTTATTCCATATTCTTCCTATTTCCATTTCCACTCCTAAAAAAATTATTTTACTGTTATTTTCTCATTCATTCTACGTCACCAAACCATCTCAACACATATTTCTTATTTTATAAATAATACTTTTCTTTTAATGATAATGTCCTTTAGAGACTAAATAAAGAGTTCACACATTCGTGGAAGCCTGGGGGTAACAGGCATCAAAAGCAAGGTAGAGGAAAGGCAATTGAGGTGGTTTGGGCACAGGACGCAGAGAACCCGATCATATTGTGAACCAGGCAATCGCCATGGATCTTCCTGGAAAGAAATCTAGAGTAAGACCGAAGAATTCATGGATGCTACAGAAAGATAACATGATTCGAAGGCATGGCTTAGGTGACGTTGTCAATGATAAAGGACCTACAACCTGAGGACGAGGAGAGCTGATCCAAACAGTCTACAAAGACGAAAAGTTGGGACAGAGCCAGGAAGAAAATCAATCGATAATAATGCTTATCTCAACTTTGCATTCTTTCCTTATATCGGTAGTGTAAAGGCAAAGGGGTATATCTGTCTCGGACCAAATTTTACAGGAGAGCAAAAACAAACTTGTTAAATTAAATAACTCATTTGTTTTATGTATTTTTACATGTACAAATCTTAATAAAACTAAATAAGTATTGCAACTATAGCTGTATCCTTTTGCCAGATTATGGAATACACTATTTTGGACATTTTGTGGAACAAACTTAGAAAACATTTTTTTTTACACATATACCCCTTTGCCATTACACTACCGATATATCACCCTTCGAACATCTACCGTACACAGACATGATGATTCAATTACAGACAGACAATGGTAGGATAGGACAGTGCTACCAATCTCAGAGACACAATATTCAGCCACTAGAGTCGTCACACATCAATTCTCCACACATTTGTACATCAGCATTCAATCCACTTCCATCCTTCTTTTGCAAATTCTTTGTTATTCTGTTGTTGCATGGCACCCACCACAGCAAGCCCTTCCGGTCCACGTCCCGCAGATCTGCTTGGGAAGTGCGCAGCATGGTGCTCTGCGGAGCCTTGTCCAGCAGCTCCACCATGGGTCCCGGATTCATGACCTCGGTGATCCAATCTGCAATATCAAAACAGGTATTAATGGACCAGAATGACTACTACTTCACCCACTGCACAGGTTACGCATTCCCGAAAGGGTACAGTGTAAACTCTGTCTACTCATGTATAAATTAATATATAGCGCATTATTTTTTTGACATCTCAACATAGATGAAGAAGAATATGGAATTCTGGGCATTTAAGGGACTTACGACCCAACTGGAATTGGAATTGGAGGTAATCCAGATTCGTGAACAAGTATTTAGACACACTCAAAATGTTGTACATAACACATTGTTATTGAGCGGTTTTTTTTATCAACTCTGACCCTAATTAGTACACTAATCACAACTAACCTAATCACAAGTAACGGAAAATCCAATTCCGATCACAGTACAATGTATTTTGACGTCAATTGTGATCACAATACAATGTATAAAAAGTAAGCAAATAGAACGCTTATAAGCATCTTCCACTCTCTACTTACAGTCTGTAAAAGTGTTTCCCGCAAACAATGTGTTAAGAGCTGTGTATTCCGGACCAATTGTTTGGTAGACATCTCACGCTTCGATTGGCTACAACAACTGCTAAGGATAAAGTAATTTTACAAGCTCACAACCTTCATTCTTCAAGCCCTAATCCGCACCCTAATGGTGCATAGGGTACTGCATCATATAAACACAGTGTTATCTTGTTCGTTAACACATGAAGGAAAGGTGATCAGTCCTCCGTTTCAGGCACCAGTCCAAGGTAATAATGAATAAATATTAGAGTGAAAAATCACTTATATTTATTTTAATCCCCCCTGGGAATCGAGCTCGGGACTTCTAGAACGGTAGCCGAGCATACTGCTGCTTAGACTACGGGGGTGGACGAAAGCGCATACCAAATTTGGCAAGTTTGTCTTTGCTGTTGCGAGACTGTCTCTAGGGCAAGTGGGGGGTATCTGTCCCTACCTTCCTCTGGCAGCCCCTCCTGGCGGCAGGCAGCGCGCGGCGCCAGCACGGCGCGCTCGTGCGCCAGCAGCTGCAGGCGCTCCTGCAGGTAGTTGGCCGCCAGCTGGCGCAGGCCCGCCGGCGCGCCGCCCCCGCCGCCCAGCCCCGGGGGGTCCACCAGCAGCAGCGAGGACGTCGTGCGCGCGCTCGTCGTCAGGCATCTGGGGGAGAGAGAGAGACGTGAACACCATACTCAGGAATGGGGAGAGAGATGTGAACACCATACTCAGGAAGGGAGGAGAGAGACATGAACACCATACCCAGGAAGGGAGAGAGAGAGAGGGAGAGAGAGAGAGAGGGAGAGAGAGAGATAGAGAGAGAGAGAGAGAGAGAGAGAGAGAGAGAGAGAGTGAAAAAAAAAGAAACAGAAACATGAACACTAGAGTAAGGAAGACATAAATATCATAATCAGGAAAAGAGAACGAGAGAGAAACATGAGCACAAACTTAGGAAGGGAAAAAGGCTTTAACACCAACAGTCCCAAATTAAGTTAAAGTTAGGAAGGCTGAGATGCATGAACATCAGACTCAGATAGAGATAGAGATAGAGAGAGAGAGAGAGAGAGAGAGAGAGAGAGAGAGAGAGAGAGAGAGAAACATGAACAATAGAGCTAGAAAGGCAAAGAGACATGAACACGATACTCAGGAAAAAAGACAGAGAGAGAGAGACATGAACACAGACTTAGGAAGGGAAAGAGGCTTTAACACTAACAGTTCAAAATTACGTTAAGGCTAGAAAGGCTGAGATGCGTGAATACCGGAAATAGAAATGGAAGGAAAGAGAAAACACTAGACTTAGGAAAGCAAAGAGACATGAACATCATACTCAGGAAAAGAGAGAGAGAGACATGAACACCAGACTTAGAAAGGGAAGGGACGTAAACACCAACAGTACCAAATTAAATAATCAACCCTTCAAAATATGAATGAAATTACCTGTTAATTAGAGCGACCAAGCAATTGAAGAACTCGGTGTAGAGACCGATGACCAGTCCTTCGAGGGCTTCCTGCCCGGATATCTCACGATCCATTCCACGGTCAGTCGGGGATGGCGTTCTGGAATAAACAGAATAACAAATTGACTGATGAAGTACCTATGCAAAAATCTAAGCAATATGCGGAGTTGAGTCAAGTGGATAACTCGGAAGGCAAGAACAGAAATCTTATGGATTAAAAAAAAAATTGATTGGTTTCTTTCTACCTGTATCTTAATTCAACTCTTTCCATTTCACTGTTTTTTTATTCCAAATGAAGTTATATGTAGTTTGATATGTTCCCGACCAATACCGGAAAGAATACTAAAATTGGTCTTTATTTGAGAAATATTTTTGTTGTTATTATTGTTGGACAAATAATAAAAAAAGGACCATTTCTGAAAAAAGTCTTTTCAAAAAAAGTCAGCAACTTTTTTTTTAAATGGTGCATAGGGCACTGCGTCATATAAACGCAGTGTTATCTTGATCGTTAACACATGAAGGAAAGGTGATCAGCCCTCCGCTTGAAATGAAAAAATCACTTATATTTATTTGACGCCCCCCCCTAGGAATCGAACCCGGGACCTCCAGAATGGTAGCCGAGCGTGCTGACCATTACACTTTGGAGGCGGACAACTCAGAAACTTTAGCAAACATATAAGAAAAAATCTCAGCACTGAAACAATTAAACGTTATAATGACTATATTGCATAACAATTGTCAATTTATATAAGGCTGTTATCCAATGGAAGTCAAATCCGAATACTTATAATACAAATATATCTGAACTGCAGAATCCCAAGGCCGATGGACAATTGTGAGACACATTAGAGACTAAGAGTAAGTACAGAGTGAAAACGCAGTGCCAACCTTGCGCCAGCCGTTCCCGCCCCGATGGCTCCGCTGAAGAGTGCCCGAGACAGCTCCTCGGCGCAGCAGCCGAGGAGCTGGGCCGCCCTCGCTCCCGCGGCCGGCTCCGCAAACTGGTATCTTCCACTCACTGCAACACAACACATCAAATAACTTTCCGATTCAAGCAACGTTCAATGCAGTTTCATCACTTTACCAAGAAAATATGTAGCTTAAGTTTATATTTTGGGTATAATTGCAAAAAACGTTATCTTTAAAAATCCCTTTTATAGTAATCCCTATTATTTAAAGCTTTTAGCCGGAATAAAGTACCCGCTTTAAAACTTAAAGTTGAATTAACTTTTAAAACCACATATATATGACATTTCAAACTACTTGGCAGTTTATAGAACGTTTAAAACTTTATAATATGCATCATTAAGTCAAAATTGCATATTTTCGAGTTAACGTTTTTTGCCAGTGCTCCCATGATATATTGTTAAATATGAGTAACTAACTAACTAACCATCACGCCACTTAGGCAGAGGGAATAGGAAGCCACACCACTCTGTCTTTGCAGACATTTTCCGAAATGTGTTTTTTACATTTGAAATAGGTGTTTTTTACGCCTGCGGACCACTGGCGACGGGATTTGATAATTGTGTACATATAATTTAGACCTTAACAAAGAGATTGGTATAAAATATTCATATGAAAACATTGAATAATACCTTCATTTCTGCCTTTGAAATGAGGCCGCCGCAGAAGGTAACAATACTCTTACCGTCCTAAAACATCAATCGACCGAACGGGTAGAAATACCTTTTCCGTACTAAGTGTGTTAAAAAGACGCATTGGATATTTTGAAGAGGCAGCTCACCTTTGACAGCCCCCGCGGCGGCCAGGTGCCAGATGGCGGCCAGCACCCTCCAGAGGCAGAGGCGCTCCCGCTCCGCCACGCCCAGCTCGGCCAGCGCCTCGCCTAGCCGTGCCAGCGACGCGGCCTCCTCCCCGCCGGCCCGCACCCCGTCCAGCAGCAGCGTGCGGCGCGTAGCACCCTCGCACCCGTGGATCACCCTGGAAATGAAGGGATCTATCAAGGTCGCTCAGACAGAACAGCGTCGGGTGGAAATTGGATCTAGCTGACCAACTTAACTAATTAACTACTAATCGTGCGTCGTTGTGGTTCCGTGGTTAATGTCGCGGACTCTTGAGTCAAAGTTTCTCAGTTCGACTCTACCACAATTTGATACCTATTTCTAATAATGAGCCGCTTAGGCTCACAAAAATAGTATGAAATTGAAGTATTTTTGTAAATATTAAAAAAAAAAACAAATATTTCTCTATTTTTAATTTTTTTTAAAAAAACATCCCCTTCACTGACTACACTGGGGTAGGTCTTTCTAATATCTTGATGGTGGTTTTACAAACTAATATTTATTTAGATTGACAGGGACAGGGACAATGGAAACTATTAAATGAAAATTCACCATTAACTCACGACACAATTTAGTTGCGCATTATCTAATAATTTTCACAACTTAGTTCATAAAATAAAATTGCTTTGCAAGAGTGGTCTGTCGGGAAGCCTAGATGCTTCTGTATCAGGTGTGGTTAGGACAGCTTTCAATGGGGATAGTCCCCATCTCCCAACTGCATTCTCGGATCTGGTACAAAAGCATCTAGGCTTCCTTAAGATCACTGACAACCATTCGCCGACTACCTCCAGCAAAGCTTCAGTGGCCACTATGGGCTAGGAGACTGCACACTCCACCTGTAAAGTGAATGCAGATGGGTGGAGATAGAAACAGACAGAAGTAGAGGTGATTACCAGTTGAAGATGTCGAAGGCCCCGTCGAGCCGCTGGCGGAGCGGCACGCGCGAGGTGTCCAGCAGGTGCGCCTGCAGCGCGGCGCCGGCCAGCGCGCCCGTCTGGTCGTAGTGCAGCGTCAGCGCCTGCGCGCAGCCCGAGCGCCCCCCGCCCGCGCTGCCGGCCGCCTCCAGCGCCAGCAGCGCGCCGCGCACGCGCCCCGCCCACGGACCCGCGCTCGCGGAGCCCTGACCTGCACACGGCAACACATGGCGGTCATGACACATTCCAGTACTCGGACCTCGCATACAAGTCTCTGCTATAGTGAACTCGCACACACTGTGTTATGAGTTCATTCAATTTTTCAATTCAATTCATTTTATTCAAAAATTAATATATACATTACAAACAAAACATTTAAGGCACAAAACATTAAAAAGTAAGCAAGAAGACTCTTGTAAAAAATGTAGATGAATCCCGCTTCGGAATACTCCTTCAGACACATGGAACAGATTAATATCCAGTGTTATATCGTTCGACACAGCGGTAGCTCTTCCTACAGGCATAACCATCGGCAGGTTGGTCCTGTGTATAGGAATGTGAAACAATCTATGCCGACGCTGTCTTAGGTAACTATCGGGAACATACAGACTGATGCTCCGGATAATTTCAGGATTATCGACCATACCGCGCAACAATCTAAAAAAATGCGTAATCAAATACACATACCTTCTAGTATCAATAAACTCGTACCGTATAACGGGGCTACTTGAACTTTCAATACAAAAAAAAACTATTTAGATCTGTATTTGGTATATAATAATGAACGTATCGACATGATTCATTGTTTCCCTGACAGGTGACACTTATTGTCACCATACGTTCATTATTGTAGACCAAATACAGATTGAATATATTTTTGTACTGGGCTGAAGTAACACATCAAAGTTCAAGTAGCCCCGTTTTATGGTATCTAGATGTTTCAAGAATTTGAGTACATAGTGTGATCGAAACCTTCGACTAAAGTGAACTTTGTTTGGCGCAAGAATGAAGAATGACAGCCTTGCGTCCTCGGGTAGTAACCATATAGTAGTTGGTAGAATGGGGATGGTGTTTACCTGCCAGGTAGAGGGCGCACCGGCGCAGCGCGCTGCTCTTGCCGGCGGCGCGGCGGCCCAGGAACACGAGCGCCTGGTCGCGGCGCGAGGCCAGCATGGCGCGGTGCGAGGCCTGCGCGGCCGCGTACAGGTGCGGCGGCGCGTCCTCCCAGCGGCAGCCCTTGAACATGGCGGCCACCTGTAATGAGACGCGCACAGGTTAGCGCTAAGTTATGCGAGCTAGTACAGGTGTGGAGAATCGAACCCTGCACCTCCAGCACGGTAGCCAAACCATTCCTGAATTCAAGATCCAGGAACGCAGGACAGACAACTTGGGTATCAAATAGCATCGCGTCCATCCAATGCGGTCCTCTATGTACCATCTGAGTGATGATAGAACTCACAGAAATAGTTAGTGCATCATATTTAGTTGATTGTACTATTGGTTTACGGTTAGACTCACTATGGTTGTGGCGCTAAAGAACTTACAACCATCAATCTATGTCTCGAAGAAACTAAAGAAATGGAACTAGACTAGCAATTGACCAGGGTTGGCATATTAGCCAAGGATACTCAATGGTTGAAAATCGGTCCAGGCCATAAAATCAATTATATAGCTTGTCAATTAGCTTGAAAATCAAACGACACTCCCAAAAGAGAGAATGCGTGTGATAATGAGACACCTCAAGATGTCCCTCAACTGTTGATGCTTTGCCCCCATTTTAGCTTTCAAAGACAACTAACTGCTGGAGGCGCGTTGCAGGAGCCTGGGTGAGGACCTATCCGACATCGGATCCATGATAGCTCACAAGGAACGAGAGGTGGTATAATACATGATAAAAATAGTGAAGGACATTGGTAACATAAAACCAAGCTAGGACACAAAATGCCGAACCCTCTTCTAGTGGAACGACAGTCAACAGTTGGGCTTCTCCTGAAAAGTTTAACGTGGTTTCTTCCCAGCAATGAGTAAATGCTGACTTCCTGAATGATGAGAAGTGCTTGATTGGCCCACACTAGTTTATACCTCCTTTTCCCAACAAAGATTAAAATAAAACGCGTTTCTTTTATTAGAAGAAACAAAAATCCACTTAATGATCCATAAACCTTGTACATAATAAGCTAGGCACACACAGAAGATGATCTGACCAACACGTTGAACTGCAAAGAAAACTCGCCTTGTCGGAGTAGATGGTCAGCGGCGCCGGGGGGTTGATGAGGACCAGCCCGTGGCCAGCTCCCGTGTGCACCAGGTTGCTGCCGTACCTCTGGCGCAGGGTGTGCAGGGCCGAGCTCTCGTTCAGGTAGCGCAGGGAGGCCAGGTCCTCGGCCAGGTCGAACTGCGAAGGGTTGGCCTGGAAGGAAAGATATTTTGGATATAAAAAACATTGATGCGAGCAGAGTGAAAAGCAGAAGTAAAAGTGGAGACCATGGGACATGAAGAGAGGAATAGGCTGGCCCCAGGGAAGATGGGTTGATTGTCCCCGTCGCGTGTATTAAAATTGGATTGAAAAATCCCAAACAAGAGAAGTCTGGAATAAAATAGAAGAGGCCTACATCCCGCAGTGGACAGACGACTGACGAAGAAGAAGGGTACATCAGGGAGCCTAGATGCTTCTGTATCAGATCCGGGAATGCAGTGGGACAACAACAACAACAGCAAAAAATTTACATCTACCTCTTTCTTTTCTTTTGAATATTTGAAATTCAATATTTTTAAGCGGCAATTTATGCTGCCTCGACACTTATTCCTCTACTGACCTCCTGGTTCCTCTCTATGAGATGAAATATCCTCTGACAGCGCAGTGGCTGACGAAGAACAAGAAGAAGATTCTTTCAGCATTTTCCCTTTAGAACATCTATCACTCCTTCGTGATTTCACTGCACATTCGTCTATAAGATTGAAAGCTTTTAAATGTAAACTGACAGAAAAACGGGATATAATTTTGTTTCACATTTTCTATAAATTCATAAAACAAAAACGAAAAATTGCTTTGCAAGAGAAGGTCTGTCAGGAAGCCTAGACGCTTCTGTATCAGATCTGGGAATGCGGTGGGACACCTTTCAATAATAAAAAAATCGTCTATAAAACCGCGACTGCATTCAATCCGCTTCTGTCTCCACTGGATGTGACTGGAGTGACTAATTCAATCTGACCAATGATCAATTAGACTGTTTACTGTACCTTTTCCAGGTCGTCTTCCTCGACGTCCACCTCCTGACCGGAGTGCGCGAGGCGAACGGGCGTCCTGCCGCGGCGCTCCTCGCCTTCGGGCACGGTGCCTGCGCCGCCGGCCTGCACGGTGGCCGTGAAGCCGGCGCGGTGGCACAGCCACATACGCTCCCCGCCCGGCGCGACCGGATCCGACTCATCATCAGACTTGACCTGGTGACAAACAGAAATATAGGAATTATAATGGTGAACGTATGTACATTTCTGTCATCTCATAGTTGAAGAGCAATATAAGAGTCAGGGTATTCACAGGGCTTATGACCTTCTTCATCTATGTTAAGATGAAAAAATGTGAAAATAACTCCTAAGTGGAGCAACCCAGATGTTGTTGGACATACTAAAAGAAAATGTTGTGAAGTGAACATGTGTGGTTATTACGTCTTTCTTTGTGTGGTTATTTTGTAGTTCGGAATAGAAGCAGAGGAAGACCGAGGAGAACTTGGCATGATCAAGTTTTTCAAATACTCGGGTGTGGTCAGGTTAGGGAGTCGGAATAATCGGAGTATATGAGATGCATGAACGCGGAAGAGACGAAGAATGTTTGCAAAGACAGAAGAATGATATGGCGTTCTATTATCTCTGCCTACTACTGAGAGAAAGTGGCGTGACGGTTGAGATAGTCAGCAAAATTCTAGGCAAAAACACTGGCTCAACGTTGGCAACACTCGCCTTCTTTGTTTCCAAACGCTCATGGTCGCCCGACAAGTCGGTTTTGAATCGGCCATAGACAATGACCCGTGTCGCTTACTGTACCTAGAGCACGTGTTTCCAATTCCCTAATTCGGAGCAGTATTGTTCGACGGTTGGGGAACGGGAGTAAACGCGATATACAGACTAGTCACTGGGTGTATTGTAATGTCGCCGGCACAAAGGGCAGCGCGATGGAGCGATAGCCAAAAGCGCACATTTCCGCACTCACACGAGCAAATGTGCGTTAATGAACACACGAATGCATAAATTACAAACTGCATAAATCGCGGCTTTCTATAATATGATATGTACCTACACAGAATCCTTATTGCGCTCACTCACAGAGCGAAACAGCTGTCACAAAACCAACATCAGAAGATAGACTACACATATCGCTCACTCCTTTCAACAACGTCATGTATCAAAAATTGTAAAGTTTCATTTGTGCATGTTTTCGGAATGCCCAGAAAATGTACTATATCCCAGCAAAAGCGGCATATTTTTAACTTAATATTTACCCGCTACAGGGCAGAAAGTGTTGTTTTTGTATTTTGAAGAAAAGGTTTAATTATTTTTTTTAAATACTAAATATTTTTCTAATGAAGAAAAAACATTCAGGTTTTACCTAAAAAGATCTGTTGCACATTAAAAAGTTCAATCGGTGGCTTTATATTTATTTTAAATACATTTTATTATATTATTAAACTATAAAAACGATCTCCTGAAAAATCGAGTTTTTGTTATATATGACGTTGTTTTTTTTATATATGACGGAGTGAGTGATATTTGATCAAACAAATAAATGATTCAACCAAATACAGAATTTAAGTTAATATTTAATATACAAATCACAAGTCATACAATATAAATATGTGTGTATGAATAAATATATAGGGTGTAATTTTTTAAAGGTATACACACTAAACATTCCCGCAATAAATTGATGGTGGCACCCGCCATGTGGCACGTTGCGCCATCTTGTTAAAGCACACCACAGCCCTGTTACATCAATGCCATTATATCCGTATTCACAAATCCTGTTAATATTTGAGCGAAAAGTTCAAGGTACAGGGTAGATATATGTGTGCGTGTGCGTGTGTGTGTGTGTAAATTTATATATCTATAATTTCATTTCATTTTATGTTTAGTTTCTTGTTATTTATTTCAATCATTTTGTCTTTTTTGAATTGTATATTATGTATATAATACATTTCACTTTTTGTAAAAAAAAATATCTCGGATAATCCGGGTTCATCAGTACCCGATTTACGGCATTCGAAAATTTCCAAAACATTCGTTTCGATTTTTTCTTACAGAAAAGAGACAGAGAGATAAAAAATGCAAGACGCTAGACGAGGAAGGAAGCGTCCTTTGCTTGAGACAAACGCCTAGAAGGTTTCCCAATCTAGGTACAGTAGAACCTCGATAATTCGAATTAAACGAAAGCGCGTGTAATCGCCGCGGTAGCAGATCGTATTATCCGATACGAGAAACGTAAATGGAGTAATTACACAATTCGGGAGAACACGTACGTCATGGTGTTTATAGGCAACCCCATCGGCCCACACAGCGACTCGGACCAATCAAAACACTATTAAAGGAATAACCCATTTGTACACGGTACCCATAAAATAACAGACACCAAAAAAAATATTTTGGAGAAAAATACTAGTACGTCTGACCCTTTTTTATTACCTCACGTCAAGTGACTCTGAAATCTAGCGGCTTATACGGCTTATGCAACACCGCTTATCGTACCTACTTAGGCTTCAACTTTTTTTTAATTTTATAGCTTATGTCACAGGTTCCCAACCCCGTGCCCGCCACTATTCGACAGAGACAGAATTTTTTCATAAACATTAATTAAAAATGTGATTTTTTTGTTGTTGTTAGTTTCAATTTTTTGAGTGCCTAGGTTTATTAAATACGTTCGTATGTGTGCGATTTTGTGTATGAGTAGTTCCTTTGCTGACGGTACTTAAAAATAATCTATGTTGAGATATGAAAAAAAGGCATTCCAACATATTAACATCAATATTATTCAAATTAATTTTCTATGTGACAGAGAGTTATCATCTACCGTGTACTGATAGTCATTCTATATTTTTGACTCTTTTTATGTGTGTAGGAGTTCCCATCCTTAAAAATTGATCCAATTACAAAGATATCATCTTAATTAATCGATTAGATTTATGATTATTTAAATTCGATTACCCATAACTTGTTCACAAATCTGGATTATCTTCAACTATAGGAGTATTTTTCATATTATTTTTTGACATCTCATCAAAGATGAAGAAGGATATTCATATCACCAAAAAATGTCTCTAGTGAAGTTCTCAAACCAGCCTATGACGGTCGTCAGCCCCGTAAATGCCCAGACTTCCATATTCTTCTTCAACTTTTATGAGATGTCAAAAAATAATATGAAAGACTTCTCATAGTGTCGTTCTTCTCTAGCTCTCTGTCGTTTCGATACTAAAATCTCATTCCACGCACACTGGAGTTTGGAGCAGTTCGGAACTCCTAGATATATTGGTCAATCTCACGACACAGTACATATAATTTCGTAACAGCCATCTATGTTGGATCGAGAAAGCTTTTATTTAGCAGAGACCCTCTTATTTGTATGCAAGATCCGAACCCATGTCAATCATGGGTAGAATGGTGAATGTTGCATATGTGTAAAATGTTACTTAACCAGTCTATGACAGGTCATAAGTCCTGTAAATACCCAGACTTTCATATTCTTCTTCGTCTATTTTGAGATGTCAAAATGCAAAAATAACTCCTAAGCGGAAGAAACTCAGATTTGTGAGTGAAGTATTTGGACACACTCAAAATGTTGTGAAAATGTATCATTTCACTGGCTGATCAAACACATGCGATACCTATGTTAGAAATTGTAAGAATTAAAGGTACGATATTAGATCGAACATGAGAGACATTTTTTAAGTAAAAAATAATCGTTAACGACTTTTAAAATAAATATTACATAGAAAACTGTTTATTAGTGTTCCCTTTATGCAGGCAGCATGTTAAGTGTGTTAATTTGGTGTTTACACGGGAAAACGTCGTTAAAATATAATATTTATTTAACGCTCGTTAAAATTAACGACAGCGTTAATAAATGTAACGAAATCGAGTGTAATAAAGTTGATCGGACACCAGGCGAACAGCTTGCACCAGGAGATTAGTATGCATCGAACCGAGGTTTAGGGCGAGATAAGGCCGCTACCACACCGCGGCCGGAGGCCATCCCGGCGCTTGTCAGGGCTAGGCTTGTTAGTGCCGATCCAGGTGCCGCCGAGTGAGCATCGGGCTTTATTACCTAGTGAAGATGATAGATAGGTACCTGTATTCAGTATGCAGCGAGCATTTTGTATGCAGCGTGTTACCGAGAGATAATAATTAAACGTAACGGCAGTGTCTAGCATGCTGAGTGTATGAGAGGGTAGAAAGTGGCGCCACTTTCACGACACATTTATAGCGCCGTTTTCTTAAATTACCAAGTCAAGGGCACTTATATAAGAGCAATACACATAAAAACTACCAAAGCCTCCCCCTTTTAATGTTCCCGCTGATACAAAACACAAAACAACTCTTATGTATTTGACATATGTTGGTACCTGATCGTTTCAAAATTGTCTCGGTCTTCCTCTACTCCTTTTCAAACTACATTCACCTCATAAATTTGTTTAAGCGTTTTTTAATCAAATAGTTAAAAATTTGTGGCATTTTCCAATATTTTTTTCAAAATTAAAATGTTACGTTTAGAATCGAGATAACCAGCAAACATAAGTATAATACTTGTTTAAAGATTTGGCGTTTAATTTGTAGAACTTCATTATAATTTATATGTTAAATGTTAAATCAAACACTAATTTTTTGAGTCCACTAAGTTGTATTTTATAGTTGCAAACACATAAAAATACATTTTGTGACAATTAATTCGCTTTGTTATGGCATTTTCAAATGGAAGATCAAACGGACTGACGGTCCTTATATAGCTTTACAATTCTAGGTACTTAAGTAATAGTTTGTTGTCATGAAATTTGAAATCTATCGTTAAAAACCATGTCTATTCAAAGTAGCGCCACTGGCAAGACTTGCATAAAGACCGTAACACCGAACGGCCGTGAAGCCGGTACTCCACAATGTATACTGCACCCATCTAACTGACAGACTAAATTAAGACAAATGACTCTGGATACTTTTACAGTTTATCGATTTACTTTAACAAGATTAAATCGAAAAGGTAATCACTAATCACTAAATGCGTCGTTAATATAACAGGTTCCTACCCATGCAGAACGGCGGTGCCAGTATCTCCAACGATCGACAAAATGCGAGAAAAGCGTCTGTTATAGATGTGGTACACATCTTTACTCCCGACGTCCCACTGATTTTGGAAAATTCAGTAACTAACACAATGGGAAAAAATCTCTTTTAAATATTATTCAATAGAGTACAATCAATTCCATTCAGAAGCCAATTGATCTTTTCTGGGTTTATTATGCAGATATTGTTTTAATTAATAATACTACACACCGCGGTTTGACTAAATCAGTTTTTACATGGGGTTCAGGCACATCATGAAAGTATCTATGAAGAATAAGAGAATACTCAAAATGCACTAATGAAATAAAGAGCAGAATGGATGTGGTTAAATAGGAATTTAATAAGAAAAGATCACTTCAATAATATTGACAACGGAAAAGGTAGAAAAAACATATCTGGGGTATAATGGAACTCGAATGATGACTAAGAGGGAAAGATATATTTTAAAGGTGTTTGACTTCAATAATTAGCTGAATGGAAAGAGTGACAAGCAAAGAGGTAAAAAAAGAGAGAAAGTAAAAAGGACCTCATTAGAAACAAAAGAAAACAATACATGGAAAATGAGAGGATATATCAAGCAAAAAGACGAACTAATCAGTACCATAATATAGAAGAAAAATAAAGAAACAGACGAAGGAAAACAAGACGGAGCTATATGGAGCAGTTAAAGAACAGAAAAACCTGGCTCTATATAGAAAGCGGTGAAAACTGCTGCATAGACAAGAAGTGCCCAGGACTGAAATTTAATGTGTTTTATCTGGAATTTTAACCCAAAACTAAAATGGTTAAACGTCACCATTTTTCTGGTCTCTTTTAAGACGGAAGATCTCGAAATCAAATAATAATTTTTTTAAAATATTTAAAACATAAAAAGGTATTGCATATCAATTAAGAAAATAATTTTCTTCGATTTTTTGGATAATAATAACAGAACGGTTACAATAGCAAAACGGAAAAGTTTAACGTAATAAGTTTCTTAGGAAAATGGACAAGAACAAAACTGCCACAAACTAACAAACAAAAAATACACAAGGACGTTCGGGAAATTAATGGCAAAATAATTAATTTGGTTTTAAAACACCAGTTGGCCAGACTGGACTCGCCAAATCGGGAGGTCTCGATGGACCGTCGCAGTCCGAGTGGACTACCCACACCACTCGAGGCACTCGACCACTAAGTGCTGCCGGATTGAGCTATCCACCTCGATCTGTGGAGATAATTGCGGATGAATATTCATTATTGACCGAATCAATTAACCAGCTGCCAGTCAATAAAATACATCAGCCGAGAGTGCGTGCACTCAATTATGCCGATAATGGCATAATTTTTGTTAATGCTCGCACCCACGCG
Organism: Brachycentrus maculatus; assembly: GCF_059751285.1. Classification (NCBI taxonomy): domain Eukaryota; kingdom Metazoa; phylum Arthropoda; class Insecta; order Trichoptera; family Brachycentridae; genus Brachycentrus; species Brachycentrus maculatus. The sequence goes on along the minus strand of NW_028280815.1, from coordinate 2,426,751 downwards.
GCAAGTAAAATCACAGCCAAAAATACATCCTTAATTTTTCCTTTTAATTTTACTTGGTTAATTACACGTATTTCGATATGTGTTCCGCATCAATGATGCCGAACGCATTGTAACACGTGTCACGATAGATTTTAAGAAATAGTGGCATTTCTTCTTTTTCTTCTACACGGTGTAGGGAACTGTAGGGCTTGTGGCATGTTTTTAAGAGGGATTAGCCTCCTGCTATGTCGATTTCCAGCTGTCAATCCATTTCTTAGGTGATCTGCCCGGGAGTCGTCTACCTTGGGGTTGATATTTATCAATGGGGGTGGTATTTGTGAGATATTTGAAATACTTATTATGCCAAGTTTTTGTCGGTCTTTTCCTGATCCTTTTTCCAACTACATTCGCCTAATTATTTTATTATAATTTGTTGTATATACATTTTTTTTATGATGTGTGTGTGTGTAATAATACAACGCATCGAAACACGCGTCAAAAAAGATTTAATTTACGATTTAAGACAGACGCCGTGGCGTAGCTGGGTAGACGCTCGACTGCGACACTGGCGTCGCGGGGTAAAGATTTATTTTCGATTGGTCTGGGTGTTTGCGGTGTTCTTTCACATTTACCTTCCCCATCTTAACTATCCTACCTGGAGACAAGCCTAACCTAACCTATTAAGAATAATCCGCAAAGCCTCTAGAAGTAGAGGCTTTGCGGGTTATTCTTTTTTTTTAAATAATGAAATAATGAAATAGTGTTATTTACCGAACAAAATTGTTATTAAAAATGCCTTATTTTGTGTACGAGTATGTGCATTACCTTATTATTTTTTGACATCTCATCAAAGATGAAGAAGAATATGGAAGTCTATATGTGTGTGATTATAATCCAGGATTCGGACTTCACATACTAATAAAAGAGTTTCTGCTCAATAAAAAGCTTCTTTTCATCCCACCAATAGATGTCTCTAGTGAAGTTCTAGTGATTTAATAACAATGTTTCAAAATTGGTTAATATACCTATATAGAACTTCCAATAATTTGAGTAGTGTGGTTGTCAAAAATGGGTAGAATTGGTGAATGTTACACGTGTGTAGTGATAACTTAAACCAGTCTATGACGGTCGTCAGCCCTGTAAATGCCCAGACTCCTATATTCTTCTTCATCTTTGATAAGATGTCAAAAAATAATATGAAAATAACTCCTTTAAGTGGAGATAATCCAGATTTTGTGAACAAGTATTTGGACACACTCAAAATGTTGTGCATTAGCTTAGTTATTCCAGGCATTCACCAGGTTAATATGATATTTATGGCAATATACCGGTCTAATACAATATTTCCGAGCAAACCAGTTCCCTCGCAGTAAATTTAGTCATTTGCACAAATCGATTTCGCAATATCAGACGTCCCCCCCAGTACAACAATGCTACCGGCCACCGCATTGTGTTGGACTGATAGAATTATTATACTTGCATAAGGTAATTTACTTAGGTACTCGACTCGCAAACTGTCACTAACCGTTGAATGATTACTGCGCAAAGATAGTAATCCATTCAATTAAACAGCCCGAAGCGCGAATTGGCGAGAATGTTTGTAAATGCTACTTCTTCTTTCTTTGTCAGCCGTCTCTCCACTGCTGGATGTAGGTCTCTCATAATGCCATCCAGACGTCTCTCGTTTGGAATTTTTCAATCTAATTATTTATTACCCGCAACGGGGACAATGTCATCGGCCCATCTTCTCTGGGGCTGGCCTATTACTCTCTTCATGTCCTACGGTCTCCACCGCAGAACTCTGGATGCTCATCTGTTCGTTGCCTGTCCCGCAACGTGACCCGCCCAAAGCCATTTCAGTCTGGCAACGCGATCTATCACATGGACTTGTCCGGCATCTGATTTCTTCATTTCTGATTTCATCTCTCAGACTTATGGCTAGGATTTGTCTCTCCATAGACCGCAGTGCATATCTCAATTTATGTATGGTCCCTGCGGTCGAGGTTATAAAGTTGACAGATATAGTTTCCAGACCATGGAAATATCTTTATTCTTAATGTTGAGTATTCCAAAGGCTGCGCAACCTAGTCCAATTCTTCTAGATCATTGCATAGATTTTTGTTTCTTCTAGCTAAAAAAAACATGTTTCATTGTAATCTGTGTTGGGAACAGGAAGATGAAGTAGTGTGAGCCAATCAGGAACATCTTAGGATTTGCTCATTGCTGGGAGAAAACCGCGTAAACTCCTCGGGAGAAGCCTTCCGTTCCACTAGACGAGAGTTCGGCATTTTGTGTCCTAGCTTGGTACTGATGTCCTTCACTAATTTTATCATGTATGATACTGACTTTCGTGAGAGCAACGCGCTAAGGAGAGATTCCCATACCACGAAGTTAACAATGCTTTTAATAAACAAAATATATATTTTAACGTGTTTTGTGAATACGCGCATGTAGCGTTTTAAATTTCCACTGACGATAAAATTTAATTTCCCTTTTGTTGCGGACAAAGAGAATATAATTTTAACGGAAATAATTAAATTAAATTAAACGGATAGATTGAATCGCCGATACAAACGAGCGTTAGGATAATGGAATCCAAGAAAGAGCGGAACAATTGCAGAATGAGATAGGCGTGTTGTCGAAGCCTAACGATAAGGAATGAGTTTTCATTAATTATTTATTGTGTACCAATTACATCAGCGTTTCCCAACCATTTGGTACGCGAGACAAAAGAGACATCACGCTCAATTGTACCACTTCGTAAACTTATAATATTTCGATGAATTTGTTATTTCTGCAAATACGCAGACTTCCATATTCTTCTTTATCTATGCTGAGATGTAAATATTAATAACTCCTAAGAACTCCTAACTCCAAACCCAGATTTGGGAACACTCAACATAATGTAAGTGGTTATATTTCAGAACCTATACGTCTCATAAAAATTAAATAATTGCCATTTTGTAGATAATTTAATGACAATCCTTTTTTACTGAGAAAGTTTTTTCTTAGCTCTAACAGTATTTTTAGGGAAAAAAAAACAAAAACACGCAGACAGAGAGACATTTAGGGGCAGAACGTACAGTAAACTTACATAGAAAATCAATGTTAGGTAGATGGCGTAACCATTTGTTTACCTAATTTATATCCATGCAAAAGTACAGTAAAACCTCGATATAATTAAGTAATTGGAGGGGTATCCGTTAAAGCCGAAAGTTGCACAAAACTGATTATAAATAAATCAAAAAGAAAAATTATTCAATATGAACTGATTTAGTTAAATAATAAACAATACAAATCCATATTTTGTGAACACTCAAAATGTCGTGAATCAAGTTTTATTTGCAGTTTTGAAGTTTGCTGTTTTTTTGTATATAATCGACTCACTAAAATAACGAAAATGCTTGTAATAAAGTTGAACTTCGTTATATGACGAATAGTCAATGATTTGACCGGATTTTTGTTCGTCATATCCGAAGATCGTTATATCGAAGTTTTACTGAACATATATAGGTAGGGTAATATAATTATAATACTTATTACAGTAAACACAAATAGACGTATCGAGTAAATCATCTTACAAAAATCTCCATTAAGTATTCTCCCAATGCATACATACGTTGGTACCTGCCTACCTTCGCTCGAACTACGAGATACGCCGCTGTGCACCGCTCCAACTGGCGGACTAATTTCGGATTACGAAACGCCATTCTCCGATTTGACTATTTCCATCTGGGTATCGAGTTCTGCGCCCCCATTCAAGATTTTGAGAAATGCCAGAAACACTCTGTCATACAACAGAGTTCCATATCAAGTGCAATTTCATCAATCATTCATAAAAGGGACAAAAATGTAATAAAAATTTAACTAACTAACTTAACTACATAACTAACTTTTTTCACTCTAATATTTATTCAATATTACCCTGGACTGGTACCTGAAGTGGAGGGCTAATCACCTTTCCTTCATGTGTTAACGATCAAGATAACACTGCGTTTATATTATTTTTTGACATCTCATCAAAGATGAAGAAGAATATGGAAGTCTGGGCATTTACGGGGCTGACGACCGTCATAGTTTATATGTCACAGTGCCCTATGCACCATTGAGGTGCGGATAAGGGTTAAAAAAACTAACTAACTAACCATCACGCCGCACGCCGTAGGCAGAGAGAATAGAACGCCACACCGCTCTGTCTTTGCAAACATTCTTAGCCTCTTCATGCATCTCCTCATACATGCCCGCCGATTATTACGACTCCTAACCTGACCACTTTCAAGTATTTGGCATACCTGATCGTGCCATGTTTTTCTCGGTCTTCCTCTGCTCCTTTTCCCAATTACATTCGCCTTGTAAATTTGTTTTACCGTTCTTTCGTCACTTATTCGTTCTACATGTCCAAACCATCTCAACACACTCAGCATTGCATTCTTTCCTCATTTCACTATTCGAACATCTATCATACATCGTTTTGTCGCACATTCTTCTGGGAGATCGCATTTCGACTGCATTCAGTCTACTTTCATCCTTTTGCCAACTCCATGTTTCACTTCCATACATTAGAGTTAAATTAAATTTAAAAAATGTTTTTATATTTTTAACCCTTCGAAATGAAACGAAGATGTTTAAAGATGCATATACTCGAACATCAGCGTTTCCCAACCTTGTTTGGCTCGTGTACCACTTGGTAGTACATCACGCTTAATTGTACCACATAGTAAAAATTATTGTATTTCGAGAAATTTCTTATTCTATTTGCACTTTAAACTTTATATGGTGACTATATTTCCCAAAACTCAATTTTTTCAAGTTTTTAAAACATACCCAAGGTTTTATTTTTTCTGATAAAAATGAGACATTTAAACTTTACATATACATATCACAGGGTTTTTTTTTTTAAATAAAAGTTGCCAAAGCTCATTTCTTGTATAAATTCAAAACTGGGACATGTAATTAAGCTTTTTTTTAACGACTAATTTTAATTTTTACACAATAACAACAGTATTGTATATTTTTAATTAATAAAATACGATTGTTTTAATCATTTTTGTATCTGTTTTTTTTAAACATTTTATATACTTACTGATTATGTTTCGCGTACCACCTACTATCTACTCGCGTACTACCAGTGGTACGCGTACCAAAGGTTGGGAACCGCTGTTATACATAGATACAGTAATTTTAAAAAATGCATGATTTTCACGCGATAGAAATGAATCAATCGATATCTACCCGTTTTAAATTTAAGTTTTACTTGGTAAATACCACATTTTTTTAAATGTAATGTGACACGTATTTCGATGCATTTTGCATCATTTTCTATCATCTGTTTTTAGAAACAGTTGATTTCACACATTCTCTCTTTCCATTTGTTAGCGACTTTATTATTTAAATATGAGAAATTGTTGGAATTTAAAGAAAATGTAATTTCCATTCATTCAAACTCTAAGTAAGAAAATTTTAAAAATTTTATTTTTGTGATTGCGTAGGGCATGTGCGAAGGCACAAACTACGCAAAATGACTGCCGAATCAATTAATGAAACTTAATCCATTACACAGAGCACGACCCGAATGTGTGGTCTTTGCCAGTTGGTCTCTGTAATTCCGGCCTTCCAATAGTTGTAGCGAATAGAAGAAGGCCGGAGGCAGCATCTACAGGGTACCTACACGTTGCAAAATGTGTGTCAGAGAACAGATATGCTAAATAGGCGGGCTTCTTCAGCATAGAGATTTCTATCTCAAGTCACCGAAGGTCGCATAGACGTAATGGAGGGCTCCTCCCATTGTTGCAAGAATGACTATATTTTTAAAAAAATTATTAAAAAACTCATTTTTAATAGATTTATATTATCCACTGACACTTCGTGATGGAATTGCATTTTTAATTTATTATTAGATTAAAACCAATATTTTTAGCTTTTCCACTTTTTTATTTGACCAGCGACCGGGTTTCGTCGTTACCGACATGTCTGTCACGTCTGGGTGGACCAGTCTGATGATGTCGGTAACGACGAAACCCGGTCGCTGGTCAAATAAAAAAGTGGAAAAGCTAAAAATATTGGTTTTAATCTAATAATAAATTAAAAATGCAATTCCATCACGAAGTGTCAGTGGATAATATAAATCTATTTTAATTTTAGTATTACTTGGTAAATACCACTATTTTTCTAAATAGTTAAATAATAATTAATAAATTATAATAAAAAAAGGTAAATATTATCTATTGTGACACGTGTTTCAATGCATTCCGCACCATTTTCAAACACCAGATGATGCGGAATGAATCGAATCACGTGTCACGATAGATTTTTAGTAATACCATTGAGGTATTTACCAGGTAAAACTTAAATGAAAAATGAATAAGTATTACAACAAAGTGACTGCCGAATCAATTCATGAAACTTAATCAATTATACGGATCATGGTATGATATATGTATGGCATCATTAATATCAATTATAGCGGAAACATAGATAAATTGTTGTGAATTTAGCGTCCTTCTCCGAGTATTTTTTGGCTTTATCCGCTTATATCGTACAACGCAAATCGTGTATCTATGCTCCTCGTGATTTTGGACTCCCTGTAGCAAAACTTCGATACATAATTTGTCCAACTAATGGACTTCGACTTTTTGATATTTTTAATTGCTTTTCTTTCGCGATGGTGCAGAGATAATTTAGATCTAACATAATATGACATTTTTTGGTTATGTTCCTTTCCATCACTTCTGAAAAACCGAATGGAGCTTCTCTATCTATCCGTGGTCCTTTTTGAGAACGCCGACAATATATTCCGCAGGCCCTAAAAAGGACGAGTAACAGTAATCAAATCAGAAACTGATATTTTCGTTTGGTTTAAATTGGCATTTACTTCGTTGACTTCCATGTATGCTTAAAAAATGCTGTATGGAGAAATAAACACATGCTGAAAGATAGTAAAGTGTGGATTTATATGACCTGCATAAGACAGATCATGACATAGAAACAAGAGCTGACACCACGAGAACGAAAAGCCTTCACAAAACCATCGAAATGAAGACTATGACCCATTGCAGGCCTAACACTTCGCGACAAGGTAAGAAACTCTGAAATAAGAAAAATCTGCGATGTTGTGCGATGAAGAAGAGTAAGAAGACGTTTCTGGAGAAATCATGTGGGAAGAGCAAGTTCGGATCGAGTGGTGAGGATAGCAGCAGACAGCGATATAAAAGGTAACAGGCCCCCACGAAGACCACCTAAACGATGGAGAGACAGCTGGTCTTCCACCTCCCAGGAGTGGACCAGAGAATAACAGGACACAGTCATAACTAAACAAGAAGAAGACTTCCATCTGTTAATATAGATGTTGTACAGTGTACAAAGTACCAGCCAATCACAGCCCTGTAAATGCCCAGACACCCATATTCTCATCCCAATACATTTCCTTATATAATCGATCTAATGTTGACTAACGCAGAGCACAGAGACCCTATATGGCCGCCCGTTCTAGCTCCTAAAATTTTTGTCCGCATTTTTGCACGAATGGCAGCAGCGGCCCGCATATTCGGTATCAACTTACATACCAACTTGACAACCGTTGCGTAGTTGCATTCCTTATCAGCTAAACTAAGCCGACATACGAGTACTTATATGTACAATACACAAACCAGATAATCGCCGAGATTTTAAACATTTTATTCTTTCGAATCCTGAAATCAAAACAATTTTACTTCATATAATTTATATTTGAAGCACTTACTTTGTGATTTTCCATTTTATAATTAAAGTGTAACTTTGTTTTAAAATCATTAAAGTGATTTTAAAACAAAGTTACATTTTAATTTTAACTTTACTTCAATTTTCGCATTTTTTAGCATGGGTATCACGTGTATTTGGGATTTTCAGTAAGCAAAACCGTACATTTTCATACAGATTTTTATTGATATCTCAACATAGATGAAGAATAATATGTAGGTTCAACGACATACAGGGCTTACGAACTGTCATAGGCTGGTTATATGACAAATCATACGTGTAACATTCGCCATAATATCCATGATTGACAACCATACGTATGCTGGTCAAGTTTCGAAAGTAATATTTATACTTCAATTGAACTTCAATTCTATCATACATGGTTTTGCCGCACTGAAAGATCGCATTCTGACTGCATCCTTCATCCAGTCTACCTTCATCCATCTTTTGCCAACTACTTGCTTCACTACCAAACATTCAAATACCGACCTGATTTCTAGATGCGGGGGTTTTGCCGCACTGAGAGATCGCATATTCGACTACATCCGATCTACTTGTATCCTTCTTTTGCCAAATCTACGCTTCACCATTATACAAATACAAACTTGATTTCTAAATACGCGTGTTTTGCCGCGCTGAGAGATGGCAATGGGCAGGACAGATTACAAGACAGGACCCCATAAGATGAATCCCAAAATGCTTACGATGGAGACCTTGGGAGAACAAAAGAGATGTCGGAAGACCCCAAAGAGATGGTACGACGACATAGTCGCTATGGGGGGTAGAAACTGGCTGCAAGCAGCAACCGACCGGAGGAAATGGAAAGAAGGGGAAGAGGCCTATAACCAGCAGTGGAGGACAGAGGGCTCATGAAGAAGAAGAAGAGAGATAGCATATTCGACTACATCCAATCTACTTTTATCCTTCTTTTGCCAACCCCATGCTTCACCACCACACATTCAAATATCAACGTGATTTCTGAATACGGTGTACATATCGCTCACTCCTTTCAACAACGTCATACATCAAAAAACTAGATTTTTCAGGAGATCGTTTTTAAAGTTCAGAATATAATGAAATGTATCAAAAATAAATATCAAGCCACTTATTGAACTTTTTTACTGTGCTACAGATATTTTTAGGTAAAACATAAAGGTTTTTTCTCCATTTAAAAAATATTTAAAAAAAATCATTTAACAATACATTTTCTTCAAAATGCAGAAACAACACTTTCTGCCCTGTAGCGGGTAAATATTAAGTTAAAATATGCCGCTTTTGCTGGGATATAGTACATTTTCTGGACATTCCGAAAACATGTACAGCTGAAAATTGACGATTTTTGATATGACGTTGTTGAAAGGAGTGAACGATATATAACGTCGCAATCATTCGTCATTTCTGCATCGCCGACGGCTGTTGCACCGAAGGTGGCCGCTCATTGCGATTGCGTCACCTAGTAAGCTGTAATCCGTGTAGGATGCGTGCTATTCGTAATTGACAAGGCGTTTGGGATCCGAGGGCCGCGATCTGCACTGCCGGGAGCCAAACCCGACACGGTATAATTGTTAATCACTAACAGTGTGAAGTTTCGCCAGGGATCAATATGAATGTGGGTAGTGGGTCGTAATAAGTGTAAATAAATACTTCACAAATTTCTCAACAGGTGGCGCCACAATCAGACATACTTCAAGATCTATCAAAATTACTACCCGCATGCGGAAGGCAGCCGAGACCATTGCATATATGCGAGTACCTACTTCTTCTACCTATCACTATTCGTTACTGAGGGTCGTGACCCTTGTGGAAGCAATGGCTCTTCTCCAGTTATCCCTTGACTGCACGCACGTAGCGCTCCAATCACCGTTTCATCCATGCATATATACAGGTTTCAAAAACTAATGCAATATGGATGATAATGGGCAGAATGGTGAACGTTACACAAGCGTATAAACTGATCGATTAAGTCAGCCAAATGGCGGGTCGTAAGCCCTGAGATTCTCAGACTTCCATCTTTTTTCATATAAAAAGACGAAAGATGTTTCATATCAAGTTGACTCACCTATAATAATTTTATATTATAATGTTTTGTAATGGCACTTTATTGTACCGAATGTAATTATCAAAAATTTAAAAGAACTATCCAGCCAACCATGCCGCTGCTTCCCCGCAGGGGTAGGCAGAAAGAAGAGAATGCTACACCACTGTCTTTGCAAACATTCTCCGCCTCTTCACATTCATGCATCTCCTCATACATACCCGCCGATTATTCTGACTCCTGACCTGTCCACACTCAAGTATTCGAAGTACTTGATCATGGAAAGTTTTTCTTGGTCTCTTCCGCTGTTAAAAATTAAAAATTACCGTTCTTTCCTCACTTATTTGATCCGCATGTCCAAACCATCTCAACGCACCTTCCTTAATTTTATCGAACATGCTTATCACAGATTTGCGATTCTTTCCTTTATTCACCATTTGAACATCTATCATACATCCTTTTGCCGTACATTAGTCTGAGAGATCCCATTAAGACTGCATTCAGTCTACTTCCATGCTTCTTTTGCCAACTCCATACTTCACTTCCATACATTGGTTAGGTTAGGTCTCGAACCGAAAGACTAAAATTTCAGTGAGTGGTTATATATAATACTAACACTACTGATATTTAAAAAAAACAGTAAAAATGACTAAAAACAAAATAAATGTTATAAATATTAAATATATTAATAAAATTATTTCCATTTATTTTATTTTACTGAATTTTATAAAAACTAACTAACTAACTAACCATCACGCCGCTTCCCCGCAGGGGTAGGCAGAGAGAATAGAGCGCCACACCACTCTGTCCTTGCAAACATTCTTCGCCTCTTCCACGTTCATGCATCTCCTCATACATACCCGCCGATTGTTACGACTCCTAACCCTTCAAGTATTTGGCATACCTGATCGAGCCATGATTTTCTCGGTCTTCCTCTGCTTCTTTTCCCACTAACATTCGCCTCATAAATTTGTTTTACCGTTCTTTCCTCACTCATTCGTTCTACATGTCCAAACCATCTCAACACACCTTTCTTAATTTTATCGATAATGCTTATCTGAGCTTTGCATTCCTTCCTTATTTCACTATTCACACATCTATCATACATCGTTTTGTCGCACATTCTTCTGAGAGATCGCATTTCGACTGCATTCAGTCTGAATTTTATATGAACATTAAATGCCATTTGAATTATGATCTTGATTTTTTCAAATATCGTTCTGTCACAGTTCACGTTTAATGCGGCTAACAATCTTGATAGAGTTTTACAGTAAATCCATAAAAGATCCACTAAAAAACCGTTTAAATTTTTTAGAAAAATCTGTTTTACTGCTTTTTCAACCGCTCTCAAATTTCTTGGAAATAATCTATAAAGGCAGTGTATTATGCGGATGTAACAATAAAACCACTAGATTAATTAAGGATGTACTCTCAAATGTGCGAATTCAGTACGCGACCGGCTGCACGGGAAGCCACACACGTTGTCCACGATCTTTTTAGAATATATATATTGGAATTTGTTTTGTTTTAAAGAATTAATATTGAAATATATATTTTTTATTATTCTGCAAGTCCTTAGCTTTCATAACTCTTTTTTTTAACCCATATATTTATTTCGAAAAAATACTATTTTCAATACAAAAAAGTGTTTTAAGCAACAATTATGTCAATATGTTACCTGGGTTTAAATTCAAGGAAAATTAGTTGCGATTTATCGTATCATATCGGGCCTTAATAGGATAAAATAAATAAATATTGAGTGTAAGTCCCTCTCCAAGCACAAGAGCTTAGTCAACTTTTTGGATAGGTATATCGTTACTAGAATATGGTATTTTTTTTAAGTAAGTAAAAAAGTCTAGGTAATAAATTAAACCGTAAAAATGTATGTAACAATAAAAAAGTTCGCAGCTTGTTTAATTTCAAACTTTAAAGATAATTTATTTAAATGGTTGTTAGCAAATCCAAAATTATGGTTTTTGAAGGTCTGAATGTGAAATATTGGTAAACGGAGAGATTTTGGAACAGGTAGAGGATTTCGTGTATTTGGGTAGTATGTTTTCTAGGGATGGAAAGATTGATAAAGACATAGAAAGGAGAGTGAATGCTGGGAACAAAGTTAATGGTGCACTGAAATCAGTTATAGCAAATAAAAACCTATCACCGGAAGCTAAACTAACAGTGCACAACGGAGTCCTGGTTCCAACTCGTATGGGCTAACAATGTATGGAAGTGAAACATGGAATTGGCAAAAGAAGGATGAAAGTAGACTGAATGCAGTCGAAATGCTATCTTTCAGAAGAATGTGCGGCAAAACGATGTATGATAGATGTGCGAATAGTGAAATAAGGAAGGAATGCAAATCTGAGATAAGCACTATCGATAAAACTAAGAAAGGTGTGTTGAGATGGTTTGGACATGTAGAACGAATGAGTGAGGAAAGAACGGTAAAACAAATTTATGAGGCGAATGTTAGCGGGAAAAGAAGCAGAGGAAGACCGATAAAAACATGGCACGATCAGGTATGCCAAATACTTGAAAGTGGTCAGGTTAGGAGTCGTAACAATCGGCGGGTGTGTATGAGGAGATGCATGAACGTGGAAGAGGCGAAGAATGTTTGCAAGGACAGAGTGGTGTGGCGCTCTATTCTCTATGCCTACCCCTGCGGGGAAGCGGCTTGATGGTTAGTTAGTTAGTTAAAACGTCTGCCATATTTACAATATATCTAAATTTGATTTTTTTATTGAACTAAGAAATGATACTACACAAAATTCAGAGTCGATTTAAAAATTGATTTGAAATTCCCAGATAAGGATTTATCTCGTAAGTGCGTCAGCAAACAAATTATGTTGATTAGTTCGACATCAGCAGTGCGCTTTATGCTGGGCCCATCACGTCTCGCGGACATAAAAATATCATATCAATATTTTTTTAATGGATTCATTATTTTTATTACGAATAATTTTCCGACATTTACTGCAGAAAACTGGATTCTTTAAATAATCGTACATATATGGACGCAAAGTTTACATATGTATGCAGGATCTCATATTTTTATAACCGTCGAATGGACAAGGTCGAGAAAGGTTCAGGAATGGATCAGAAATAGTGGTATTTACTAAGTAAAAAAAAAACAATTAAAAAAGGATAGATTTTACCACAAAGTGACTGCCGAATCAATTAATGAAAAAATCGATCATTCTAATGATGTGTTATTATTGGCTACTAAATAAATATAAAAAAATTAAAAGACTATCGGTAGCATTCTTATTGAAATCTGTAGTGAAGTAAGGGAGATATGAAGGTTTAAACTTTAGATATTTTAATAAAACAAAAAACGGACACCGCTATACGTCATCAAATTTTACGTCATCGGGAGTGTTATGGGACGTATCCCTTTATGTATCTGGTTTATAGAGCTATAATATTAGTGGTGTGGATTCGTTTCTGTGACGTCATTCGTTACCAACTTACGAAAACAACGTTTTTACGAAGGCGAATTTTGCAAAAGAAAATGATGAACGAAAATATTGATTATATCGGCTGTTATAAACACAAAACGAGTCTTACACGATCCTTCAGTATGTTAAATTATATATTCCTCCCGAGTGATAATACTCTATTGTCAAAAAAATTGTGTATTTATTGGAAGAAAACCTATTGTGCAAATGAGTGGAAAATTGGTTCGTTTTCGTGACATCTTTAGTACGTATAAATCACATATTGTCGCAAAGTGAAAGCTAGATTCATATGGGTGGAGTAACATCAACATTTCCCAATCACTTACGAGTATGTGAACTAAGGCAGAATCAATGCCTGATACCATTAACTTCAATTATTTACAATATTTTGAGTATGTCCAGTACTTTTACAAAATTAAAAACATAAATAATACCACTTAATGAGTTTTATTTCATCACACACGACTGGTTTCGAAAACTACAGATGTTGTCATCTACAGGTGAAAAGTAAAACATTATTTTTATTTTTACTTTTATTTGAACACTTTACTGACTCAAATAGCAGCGGGCAGGACATATTGCAAGACAGAACCCCATAAGATGGACCCCAAAATCTTAAGATTGAGACCTTGGGAGAAAAAAGAAAAATGTATGGTCCGACGACATAGTCGCTGTGGGGGGTAGAAACTGGCTGCAAGCAGCAACCGACCGGAGGAAATATACGGAAGAGGCCTATATCCAGCAGTGGAGGACAGAGGGCTCATGATGACGAAGAAGAAGGAGATGAATATTTGTCTTTTTACTAACAGGCCCAGGAAATATGGAATCCCGGCGCTGGTATGTTAAAGAAATAAAAGATGGATACATAACAAAGATACCGGTTGTAACGCGTGCAGAGAATGTCACTTGGAGTATTTAAACGGACTTATGGTAATGAAGGAGCGAGATGGAGAACGGTATCAGATCGCGACAATGTAAATCCGACAGGTGAATTACCATGACAATAGCGCAAACTTGTCTCTTAAGCGCTTTTCACATTGGTACGTCTTTCGCATTCACAATGTTCGAACCTTCGAAAAAAAAATGTAAAAAACACAAAAGTAGAATCAGCTCCTAAAAGACTCCTGTCACACGGGATGAATTTATCATATCCCCTATATACCATAATGTTATGTAGTAAAGTGGTGAAAGATGGTCAGTAATAACTCGATAGTACTTTGACATTTGTTTTTACAAATAAGAATAACTAGGTAGCTCTAAGTGAGTGGTCACCAATGTGCCATCAACACAACAACATTCCTTTCACATTTAAATTCCATTCATCAAATACAGTATCATCTAACGATTAACGATTAACGATTACAGCAAGACAAATTTATGTGGCGAATGTAGTTGGACCTATAAGCAGAGGAAGACTGAGGAAAAATTGGTATGATCAAGTATTTCAAATACTTCAAAAGTGGTCAGGTCAGGAGTCGGAATAATCGGCGGGTATGTATGAGGAGACGCATGAACGAGGAGGGTATGACGTTCTATCCTCTCTGCCTACCCCTGTGGGAAAGCGGCATAGTCGTTAGTTAATTAGTTTAGATTACAGAAGAATAAATGTTTTATTTAATTAATTCGATTTCAAATATATAGCGACTAGCGTAACAGGGTACTTTTCAATATTTCAAAACGTTATTTCTACTTGGTAATAATTACGAGTAAAATATATTGTGGCACGTGTTTCGATGCACTCAACGAGATTATGAAACGGTGATTAAAAATGATGTTGGGTGCATCGGAACACGTGTCTTAATAGATTTCAATATGTAGTGGTAGTAACCAAGGAATGTCATCAATTGATGACATTCCAATATTTTCACACATTTATGCATATTTTGCTATCAAAGTGTTGACATAAAAAAAATCAACAAAAATGAAACTGGCTAATAGCAAAAACGTTTAATTTCATTTGTATTCAGATAGAAAAAAAATATCTGTGATACCTAGCCTTGCGTAATTTTTCTGTGCACACAATTTGCGAGTATATAAGACTAGTATCAATTTCTCAAGTCTGTCGACGTGTCGCGTTCGTGTCGCCACTTCAGAACCAGTGCGTCCGGTGGCTTCTCCGACACTGGTGGTCACAAAGTGCGAAGAATTGTCATTCTCGGGGCGTAGTCGACAGCGGATTACATCCCATACGGGGACTACACGTTGCGATCCTTTTAATTTATTCAACTGGTCTCTTAACAGGTAAGCACAATGCTGTTCAAGCCGTTCGGAGGCGAGTCAACAATGCCTTAATCGGAATAGGTTAACCCATCCACATATCATTTAAAAAAAATATATGTATACAAATAATAATAATAAATAATAAAACCCTTATCCGCACCCCAATGGTGCATAGGGCACTGCGTCATATAAACGCAGTGTTATCTTGATCGTTTACGCATGAAGGAAAGGTGATCAGCCCTCCGCTTCAGGTACCAGTCCAGGGTAATATTGAATAAATATAACAGTGAAAAAATCACTTATATTTATTTTACCTCCCTTGGGAATCGAACCCGGGACCTACAGAACGGTAGCAGAGCGGAGTAGGCGGACAATAATGTATACAAATACACTAATTTAATGTATCCCCGAAAGTAAAAATTTGCCTCGCCCGGAGGGGAGGTGTCGGGAAATTATTTACACACGTGTTTACATTGTTTTTGTAGGGTGTAGTCGTTTACACAAATTCGCATTTTAATGACGGATAAGAAAATTTTCATACTATTTATATTTGAAGCACTAATTTTGTGATTATCCATTGTATAATTAAAATGTAACTTTGTTTTAAAATCACTTTAAATATTTTATTATAACGTAATTATGTCTACCGGTTAGCTTCGAACCGGTAGACATTATAATTAAGTTGTAATAAAATATTTATAGTGATTTTAAAACAAGGTTACATTTTAATTATGAAAAGAAAATTTTCATTTGCAATTCATGAAAATCTTGATTTAAGTGAAATTTTGATAGAATATATGACATGAAAAATCTTGCAAACGCGGAAAATATGTTTACTCTCAAACTCATTAATGGTTTTGGCTACAAGTAAGTGTTTATTATCAACCAAACCACTAATGAGATTCAGATTTTGAGTTTTAGTTTCCGGTTCCAAATGTTTAGTTTAGTTTCCAAATGATCGCGTTTATTTATGAAATTCATCGTTTACCAAAAGTTTTCATTACCGATTTGTAGAGATCTTATAATATTATGCTTATAATATGAACTACAAATATTCTTAGCCACCAAAATATGGCGGCTGGTATGCCAATGAATTCATATTGAAATCAAGTGAAAAATTAAGGATGGCGTACCTCTCCCAAGCAGGATTCGTAGGAAGATCGTCTTTCCAAAAGGACGCTCTCTGCAGAAGAGCAAGGACTCAATGCTTCACCATAACCATACGACGACACTGTCACACCCATTTCAGGACAAATACAAAATTTTCATAAAAACCACATTTAAAATTCAACCCGAAATAGCGAGTAACAAAAAGTAAATTGTGACTTGTGAAATTTTCCTGCTAACAACTGACAGTTTTATTTGTATCAAAACGTCAGACTTTCGCATTCTTTTCACTGTTTTAGAAGCAGCACTCGATGTCTATTCCAAAAATAATAAATATTTGAATTAGTGGGACCTGCGCTGAAATAAAACAAAATTATCTTGTCAAAACTTAGCGACGCTGAATATAGCTGAATATCGTGGACCTGACTTGAGATGATGCAAGGGAGCTGGCAGCCGACAGAAAATCCTGCAGACGGTTTTGACTTCTCATGCTCCACATATGGAGCAGATATGGTTTAATAATATAATAATTATGAGTGATTGTCATCGGCAGAGTGACATCACATCGGTTGACGCCTCGGTCAGGTGGGTTAGCACGTTTCCCGGAAGGTGGCCGAAAGCAGGATACTGAAACGGCCGCCGCGGTAGCGCGGGGCGCGTGGCGTGAATAGCAATACGGAATCGAGGAAGAGAAATGGCCATCCAATGCACAGTGCATATTTATAAATAGTCGAGGTTTTTGCCCTCAGCTTTTTATCGTCGGAAACATTTCTGCTTAGTATTTTTATTCTCTATCGCGCGGATTCTCTGAACTAGAGTTATGACTAATGGATAACTGTTAGTTTTTCGGCCACATGATTCATATGGTATCAGTTACATTTTTTATGAATGAGTGGAGAAAGGATAGTTAAACAAATTTATGAGGCGAACGTGGTTGGTAATGGAAGCAGAGGAAGACCGAGGAAATGTTGGAATGACCTTATGAATGTATTTAAAATACTTGATGTGACATCTAGCAGTCCATATAAGAGACGGATAACGGAAGAGACAGATCCGAGGATCTATAAGGAGGAAGAAATAGAAATTTAAATTTAAATGGATAGATATGACTACAAAGTGACTGCCCAATCAATTAATGGAATCAACAACATATCCTTTATTTTTCAAATGATTTCAAAATATCAAAGTGTAACGCCAAGCAATTCCAAACAAATTTTAATTATTTGGATATTTATTTTAAAATTACTGAAAATGGCAAGAAATATCGCGCACTCTTTTCAAGAACGTCATAAATCAAAAAACTTGATTTTTCAGGAGAACGTTTTTAAAGTTTAAAAAGAAATCACAATGGATTAAAAATAAATATCAAGCCACTTATTGAACTTTTTACTGTGGAACAGATCTTTTTAGGTAAAACCTGAAGGTTTTTTCTCCATTTGAAAAATATTTAGTTTTAAAAAAAAATAATTAAACAATACCTTTTCATCAAAATGTAAAAACAATATTTTCTGCCCTGTAGCGGATAAATATTAAGTTAAAAATATGCCGCTTTTGTTGGTATATAGTACATTTTCTGGGCATTCCGAAAACATGCACAACTCAAAATTCACGATTTTTGATTTATGACGTTCTTGAAGGAGTGAGCGACATATAAAACGTATTACATTCTGAGCCGCATTGTCCGCCTACATAGTGTAGTGCTACCATGCTGGAGGTCCTGGGTTCGATTCCCAAGAGGGTCAAAATAAATATTAGTGATTTTTCAGTCTAATATTTATTAAATATGACCCTGGACTGGTGAAGCGGAAGGCTGATCACCTTTCCTTCGTGTATATAACGATCAAGATAACACTGCTTCTATACAATGTAGTGCCCTATGCACCATTGGGTGCGGATAAGGGTTAGAAGAAGAGGTCTGTATTTGAAAAAAAATGTATTTAAATTTACTGAAATGAGTTTTTTTTAAATAATGACCTCTTGGAATTTTCGTACGTAGATCACATGTGTAAGGAAATCTACCTGCAGTCTACCTGATGTCGAGATGGCGACGGTGTTACGTGATTAGAACGCGAATGTGGGGAGCAGAGAGAGGCGGAGGAAAGAGAGGTCAGGAAATGGTTGAGATTCAGAAGAAGAGGTGTGCAAAGGCAGTTGTGAAGATGGCTTTAAGGCCACCACTCATGTACAGTTTTACGTATTTCATACATGGTAGAAAAATGCCTTAGAACCATAATACGTCTCGTATTTATGGGAAGAAAATATGGAACTTTTTAGTTATTTATAGAGCGCTTTTTAGTTATTTTTGTCCGCCTCCGTAGTGTAATGGTCAGCACGCTCGGCTACCGTTCTGGAGGTCCCGGGTTCGATTCCCAAGGGGGGTAAAATAAATATTAGTGATTTTTTCACTGTCATATTTATTCAATATTACCCTGGACTGGTACATGAAGCGGAGGGCTGATCACCTTTCCTTCGTGTGTAAACGATCAAGATAACACTGCGTTTATATGACGCAGTGCCCTATGCACCATTGGGGTGCGGATAAGGGTTTTATTTTATATATTATATAGAGCGCTTACGATCTGTTATCTCGGTAGTGTAATGGCAAAGGGGTATATCTGTCAAATTTTTCATTTCCTAAGTTTGTTCCACAAAATGTCTAAAATAGTGTATTCCATAATCTGGCAAAAGAATATAGCTGTAGTTGCAATACTTATTTAGTTTAATTGAGATATGTACATATAAAAATACATAAAACCAATGAGTTATTTAATTTCACAAGTTTATTTTTGGTCTCCTGTAAAGTTTGGTTTGAGACAGATATACCCCTTTGCCTTCACACTACCGATCTTAAGGCTTAAGTGATTGCGTTATGCACATGCGTAACATTCACACACATATATATATATATATATATATATATATATATATATATATATATATATATATATATATATATATATATATATATATATATATATATATATATATATATATATATATATATATATATATATATATATATATATATATATATATATATATATATATATATATATATATATATATATATATATATATATATATATATTTATATATACATATATATATATATATATATATATATATATATATATATATATATATATATATATATATATATATATATATATATTTATATATACATATACATATATATATATATATATATATATATATATATATATATATATATATATATATATATATATATATATATATATATATATATATATATATATATATATATATATATATATATATATATATATATATATATATATATATATATATATATATATATATATATATATATATATATATATAAACATATATATATATATACATACGAGTATATAAACATTTTTTGTTTTGAATGGCGCGGAAGTTCCAGCCCTAAGTAAATGTCGTAAAAAAGGGACTTGCCATTTCTCTGTTACTCGTTATTCGAAATGTCGCTCGTTAAGGGAGTAACTTTTTCATTTTTTGCTCGTTATGCGAATTATTCATTATGAGAAGAGCTCGTAATGAGAGGATCCACTGTATTTTTTATATATGTATATATTTTCCTTATTTCAAACCTTGAAGTAAAGAGTGTAAGCCCTTTAGTTTCATATGATATAAACATGATTTAAATTACAATAAAACAGATTACACAAAAAAGAGGAAGAATATATCGTAGTCATACAGGAGAATGTGACCAAGTGCATTGTTTTGCAAAAACGTGATCATTGACTATTTTATATGTTAATAGCTTAATATTGCCCTGAAAAAATCCCAAAGGATTTTAAACTTGGAAGTATAACATATTGACTTGGTAAAAATGACTAACTGCATTGATGTTTATTTTCTTGCCAAGCAAAAGTGACTTAAATGGCCCTCCTGAACATTTTAGGTTTTGGTAGTTGGTCACTTTCTCCTGTACGACTACGATATGGCTGTTGGTAGAGCGTGTCGTCATTTTTTTTAATAGCCAGTTCGTGTATTGCATTTCAAGTCGTACGGAGCGAAAAAAACGACATTTTTACATCTCGAAAGACGTCTCGTGAGTGAACGCTTTAAGCGATGAATATCAATTAATACGGACGCTGGTAATACCTATATACGACCACTATATGTACAGGTATATCTAGGTATATAATGTATGGTTTTGTTATGTACACATAATCAAAAGGCTGAGTCCCAAGGACGCGAGGAGGCCGCAAGTCGTGTGTGTGGGCGAGAATAGCTAAAACCGTGCCATTCAACTCTTCGTTTTGCTATGTGTACATACATACCTCACATCCACATACAGGATGCTACAACCAAGCAAGAACAGCCCATATCTCTCTCTTCCAATTCTTGGTCCAGCAAAACTGTTCATCACGCCGCTTCTACTCAAGGCTACTTACTTACTCACTACTTGATAGAAAATAATAAATAAATTATAAGCTTAAATAATAAAAATGAAAATGGTATTTTCTGGCTTTTCTCATGTGTGTGATTATAATCCAGGATTTGGACCTCACATACTAATATAAGAGTTTCTGCTTACTAAAAAGCTTCTTTACATCTCACCAATAGATGTCTCTAGTGGAGTTCTAGTGATTCAAGAACAAGGTTTCTAAATTGGTTCATATATATATATATAGAACTTCCAAGAATTGGAGTAGTGTGGTTGTCAATAATGGGTAGAAGTGGTGAATGTTACAAGTGTGTAAAGTGATCACTTAAACCAGCCTATGACGGTCATCATCCCCGTAAGTGCCCAAATGACTTCCATATTCTTCTTCATCTTTGATGAGATGTCAAAAAATAATAAGAAAATAATCACTCATTTGATAAAAATAAAGGTCTAAATATATTACACACATGAAAAAGAGGACTTAAATTAGATTACATAGAAATATTAGAAATTAAAAATGCAATTAATAATAATTTACAACTAATAAATACACAAGTAAATGATTTTGCTAAAAGTCCGTTATTAAATATGTTTCCCATCACTCATCATCCCTGATCCCTTTTGACTGTGACTGCCAATCAACACGAAAAAATAAAGCCACTTGAGATCTACCCAAGCTTCTTTCCCTAACCGTCAAAATATTTTGAATATTGTTGAGTAGATAGTGTTTTAGTATTAATCAGTCTTGATAAAGAAGCGGTTAGCTTCGAAACCGGTAGACATTATAATTAAGTTATAATAAAATATTTATAGTGATTTTGAAACAAAGTTACATTTTAATTATGAAATGGAAAATCACAAAGTTAGTGCTTCAAATATAAATACTCCGTCTTGGACTTCCACAGTTCTCTGTTGGACGCGACTCTCTTCCAGTGCAGGTCCGCCACTTTTTTTAATCACACTTCTGCGCCCTGTTCTAGGCCTTCAGTCAAGCACCTCCACAAAAGTAGGCAGTAAGAACAGAACGCCATGCCACTCTGTCTTTGTAAAAGATCTTCGCCACTTCCACATTCGTAGTACTAATTTTGTAATACATTGTTATGATTGTCCCGCCAAACCGACGGAAGGCGTGTTTAAAAGCTAACTAACTAACTAGCCATCACGCCGCTTCTCCGCAGGGGTAGGCAGAGAGAACAGAAATCGAAATATAAACAGAGGAAGAATGAGAAAAACTTGACACGATCGAATATTTCAAATACTTGAAAGTTGTCAGGTCAGGAGTCGGCATAATAACCGTGTATGTATAACAAAATGTATGAATGTGGAAGAGGCGAAAATTGTGTGCCAAGACAGATTGGAGTGGCGTTCTATTCTCTCTGCTTACCCCTGCGGGAAGCGGCGTGATGGTTAGTTAGGTAGTCGTATTTTCACCATTCGATGAGAACATATGTGGTTTACAAAACAAGTCGTGTTTACATTAATATACTTAAAAAAGTGGTCGTATACAAGTGTTTCATTTTTATATGTCATGTTATTTATCTCGGTTTTCGATTCGAATATAAAACGAGAAAGGTTACCTAAGGAACTTTTGGAATATATAATATTTTACCAAAAATTAAAAACAAAAATCTTAAGTACAGAAATTTTCGGACAATACTGTATTTGACACACCCTGTATTTGTAGAGCTTGACAGTTGAGAAATGGTTGGAAGCGATAAAACAAATAACGTACACAATAATACCCAACATTACGTCTTGCTACAGCCCAACATCAATGTGGGTATGTCATTACAAATACCTACATGTCCGAGCGCTAAAATTCTCCAATATGTTTTTAGTAAAAAGATATAATTAATCATAATGAATTTGCAAACATACTCAATTAGTATGCATATATGCAAACTAGATTATTAATGTAGCGTACTAAAATAACATACAGGAAATCAGAACGATAGACAGAAATATAGAATATTATACATGGATTCAAAGACTAGGAGAAGAGTGTGGTGATAGAAGCAATAAAATATCTAGTAAAAGTAGAGGAATTTTAAAAGTAGGGGGTATGTTTTCAACAGATAGAAATGTAAGTTAAGACACTGAATGAAGGGAGGATGAAAAAATTAAAATTAAAGGATTATTTAACAGAGTTATTGCTTATATGTAGAAGTATGCCCATGGAAGCGAAACTGGGAGTATATGTAGAACAGAGTCTAGTGGTAGTCTCAACAAGTAGTATGTATTATGAAATTGAGAGAAAAGGTGAGGTGACATATTTAATATTGGTGAAATGACATTTGATTGACAAATGTATGCAAAAAATATGTATGACAGTAGTAAAAATGGAGGAATAAGAAGTGATTGTGCAGCTTTTCGCAGATAGGTATAGTTGAAAAACTACACCTATTCATCGAACCCTTATCCGCACCCCAATGGTGCATTGGGCACTGCATGATATAAACGAAGTGTTATCTTGATCGTCAACAGACGAAGGAAAGGTGATCAGCCCTCCAATGAATGAAATGAATGAAAAACGAAGGAATATAACATACAAAGGTAGGATACGGTAAGCAAATGTGAATAAAAAGCAAGGCTAAATAAAATCAATCAACAACCGCCATGTCAAGAATCCATATATGTAAGAGGAGATTTCGCATAACCAGATCTAAAACAGAAGCTATGACTGTACGAACAGACGCGTGTGACGTTTTATCCCCTTCGTTTACTACAGCGAGGAAATAACCTAATGTTTAATAGCAGCAGGAAAGGATACAGAAAAGCCTAACCTAACATTGCCAAATTATAATTGTCAGTTATTAGATGATTCTGCTTGACACTGGCTTATCCCAGTCGGGGTGTCTGAAGGTGTCTGGGTCGGCGCGATGGGTCCTCCGCCTTCCCGGTATAAAACGAAGAGGTGTGAAAGAAATCGTATCATTAACTGCAGCCCGCCCACGCAGGTAACACGTTCACGAAAGTCATACGGAGAGAATTTGTAGGTGGGCAAGAGTAAATATTTAAACGGCCTTTTTTATTATTCGGCATTGATTTCAAAGATGCGGAAGCGCAGTAAAGTTAATATATTTCGGACAAAATTAAAAGCGGCCATTAAAAATTAGACGAGAATGAATTATCGCATTGCTAAGTCAACAGGGTATGAATAAATACCATACAGGTGGATTCGATTTCCTCGTGTCATAATGTATAAACTGTGCGGGAATTTATTGAATAATTACTATCGATTCGAGATTCCATTTCACAAGGTGAGATTTGCAATTATGATTACTAGCGTCCAAACATCGTAAGATAATTTTTAATAACCGTATTTTCGATATGAGACTTGTTCAGGAAATGCATTTGAGTCTTGCATTTCTTCATAAGCCGGGAAATGTTCAACTTTAAAGGTCAACACTTCGTAAATAGTGCGGTTATAATAATTGGACAATACTGTTATGTACATATTTTAGATAACTAGAAACTGCTAAAATGCGAATGCCTACATGGTCAGCTGGTCAGCCCTTTGAGACAAAATAAAGAGTTCACATATTCGTGGAAGCCTGGCTGTAACAGGCATCAATAGTAAGGTAGAGGAAAGGCAATTGAGATGGTATGGGCACATAGGACACAGAGAACCTGATCATATTGTGAATCGAGCAATTGCCATGGATATTCCTCGTAAGACATCTAGAGAGAGACAAAAAAATTCATGGATGCTAAAAAAGATAACATGATTCAATGGCATGGCCTAGGTTACGGTGTCCATGATAGAAGGACCTACAACCTGGGGATGAGGAGAGCTGACCACGACAGACTACAAATATGATATTCAAATTGATTTTTGGGCAACAATAATTCTTACCAACATTTTGAGTGTGTTTAAATACTTCACAAATCTGGATTATCTCCAATTATAGGAGTTATTTATCATATTATTTTTTGTCAACTCAACATAGATGAAGAAGAATATGGGCACTGTGAAAATTCTAGTGATTATTGTACAAAGTTTAAAAAATTGGATCATATATACTTATACAGAACTTCCAAGAATTTGAGTAGTGTGGTTGTCAATCATGGAATTGGTGAATGTTACATGTGTGTAAAGTGATCATTTTGACTAGCCTTTGACGGTCGTAAGCCCCGTAAATGCCCAGACTTCCATATTCTTCTTCATCTTTGATGAGATGTTAAAAAATAATATGAAAATAACTCCTGTAATTGGAGATAATCCAGATTTTGTGAACAAGTATTTGGACACACTCAAAATATTGTTAACATTTTTTTTATTTAATTACATTGTCCAATTTTTTCACTTTCATTCATACGAATGATAAATAATAATTCTTCTTGATAAAAATATCGATCATGAAAATAATAACAATCCTTCGCCATAATGGGTTCGGTAATCAGATAATTCATTCAAAATACTAGTACAATCGCCCGAAGCGAGCACTGTTTGTTTTTAAAATTCAGGCCGTAACGAAAGTTAGCGATGAAAGGGAGAGGGGCGTTCTCTCTGGCGAATGGCGAGCCCGAGAGATCATAAGTCCATATCTGGCGACCGATTGGACGTGAGACGTGAACCCTCGTTACGGGCCGTGCGACCATCCACGCGGGCGGCGGAGGTTAAGTGGAGTGATCATGGGAATGGCCACAATGTTGCGCGAATATTAATGAGACCACTCCCTACCCCTTTTAAATCTAAATTCACAGTAAAATCGGGGTACTTTTTTGTTTTGTTTCATATTTTCAATAAATTTCGCAACTTAGTTTTGCCAAATACTTGAAAGTGGTCAGGTTAGGAGTCGTAACAATCGGCGGGTATGTATGAGGAGATGCATGAACGTGGAAGAGGCGAAGAATGTTTGCAAAGACAGAGTGGTGTGGCGTTGTATGCTCTCTGTCTACCCCTGCGGGGAAGCGGCGTGATGGTTAGTTAATTAAAAAGTAGCTTTGCAAGAGAAGGTCTGTCAGGAAGCCTAGATGCTTCTGTATCAGGTCTGGGAATGCGGTGGGACAGTTTTCAATATAGACTACTCCCTACTTTAGAGCGTAGCCAACTAACTATCGACGGTGTAAATGCAAAATTTATTATGTACGATTTGAAAAAAAGGAGAGCATTCAATTTTAGAGCACCGAGATCCGAAGATCATCCACTAACGTGAATAACAGCATCATATACAGGCGCCGTGGCGTAGTCGGGTAGACGCTCGACTGCGAAACAGGCGTCGCGGGTTCGATTCCCGCTAAGCGCAGAATAAATTTAAGAAAGATTTATTTTCAATTGGTCTGGGTGTTTGTTATGTATTTTTCATTTTTTACCTTCCCTGTAAATATGAAAAATATATCACGATGGCAACGACGAAGACAATAGTAAGCGCATGTGAGGAGAATGGAACCATCCAGACTCCCTCACAACGCACTGTACGGCCAACCCCAGGGTAGACGACTTCCGGGCACACCATCAAAAAGATGAATCGACAGCTGGGAATCGACATCGCAGGAGGCTAATCCCTCTTCAAAACAGGCCACAAGTTCAACAAGAAGGAGAAGAAGAAGACCTTCCCAGTCCTTAACTATCCTACCTGCAGACAAGCTTCTAAAACAAGAGGCTTTGTAGGTTATTTAGTTGGCTAGGCACAAAATACAAAAGACCGTCAAACAAAGAAAATCGATAATTAATACAATTAAATTCATGTCTCATCGAAAAATCTTTAAAAAGAAGCTGGATCAAAGAGGACACGCTCATAATAAAACACATCAACTTTATAATAAATAAACAAGGAAATAATCATTAGAATGCCTATATGGAAATGAAACCATCATACTGAACCGGCGACTGGAATGGCTCGTCGTGATAAATCAAATCCTAGTATTGCCGGGACAGTACTCGCCTCGAGCGAGCGGCGAGTGGCTAGTATGGGCATTTCGATCCGTAAATTATCGTAGTTAGCTAACGATCTCTTCTTTTCGGAAGCAGCGCACGATGAAAGATCCTGGGGCTGATTTCTATTTAGGCCTTCTTTGGTGATGGGCACGTTCGATGGACCAGACAAATTGGTCGATGAGGAAACGAACAAGGTTTCAAAATATAAATGATGGCACCTGAACGAGTTATGGGGAATTAACAGCCAAAAAATATGCCTGGTTGTCTTATATTATGGCCCATCCATTTGGCTCGCTGTTGTGTTACTTGTTATTTATTAAGGTGGGGACTGACGGGAGCATTTCGTCGTAACGTAACACGTTACGATGCGAGCATTCGTATAGCCAGTACAGCGAGCCGAGCGCTCCATCCATAGTTTCGGATGCTCGCTGATGCTCGACGCGAGCGATGTTACGACGCTTGATTAAAAGCTAGTTGTTCCCTACATGTTCCGACCAATGAATTCCCAGTTCCGACCAATGAATGCGCCTGTAGCACCTCATAAGCGCGCTTACTTATAACTATGTGTATCTGTACCTTTAGAAATAATATCCGTACAGATATATAATCGGCTGTCCAAACTTAAAACACAGTAAGGGACATTTTTTGTAGTTCGTTTTTTTTTGCATTTTTGGACTAAGTGGATTCTACTTAGTACAAAAATACAAAAAAAACGTACTACAAAAAATGTCCCTCACTGTGTTTTAAGTTTTGGACAGCCGAAATGTGTTAACATAAAAAGGTACAAAAAACTACTTTTAAACATTCTCCATCAAGATCTGTATCCTGAATGTGAAACAGCCGAGGCATTTGAGAAAATAAAAACCAATCAAAATCACATCAAAAACCGTGAGAATCTATTGCAAACTGTGGCCGATTTCGTTTCCATTCCCCTCAAATGAGAGTGAAACCTGACAACCCAGCCATGCTGGGTGTGCTTTACGCGATGTGCCCTAGGGGGAGATCACGGACCGTCGGCTCGCGGAGGTCCGCGGCCGGACGGAGTCGTGATTCTTCAACTCTGCGGAGTGGCAGTATTACGGGCCCCCAAAGACGTCCATGAATATCAGAACAGTCCATAAAGCGGTGAGAGTCTGAGAGAATGCGTTCGGGAGTTTCCAATGGTCATACGTTTAACATCCCAGCACATCTGATTGCTGGGAGAATGTATTCAGTATCATTTCATTCTGGTACATTCCGGCAAGTTAACAAGGCTGTAGGCATCTCAGGATGTCTGAAAAAATCTAAATGGAAAAACCCTGACATGAAGATGGTGACATTTGGGATCGAATGCAGAGCGGACCCCGCAGTAACAAGAAAACGCGCTAGGAGTGTCAGAAATGAACACTCTAAGGAGCATATCTGGAGAATACGAGATAGAATAAGGAACTCCAGGATACATTTTGAGTGTGTCTAAATAATTGTTCACAAAATCTGGATTATCTCCAATTACAGGAGTTATTTTCATATTATTTTTTGACATATCATCAAAGATGAAGAAGAATATGGAAGTCTGGGCATTTAATATAAGAGCTTCTGCGATTACCAGGCAGACCACCAAAGAGATGGATTGACAGCTGTGGATCGACACAGCTGAGGATCGACATGTGGATCAAATCTCTCTTAAAAACCAGCCACAAAGCCCACACCAAGAAAAGTAAGAAGACACTATAAACATTTTTTTTAGATGGGAGTTGCATTTATTTTGGACAAGATTTATAGATCATTGAAGTGGATTTTTGTTACTTAAAGTTAAAAAAACGTGTTTTAATTTATACCATGTTGGGAACAAAAGGAATAGACAAGTGTGGACCAATCAGGAACTTCTTAGCATTTGATAATTGCTGGGAGGAAACCACGTAAAACTCCTCAGGAGCCGGACTGTGCTTAAAATCTCACTGAAATATATTACATAAAAAATAAATCAAAACGTACTTATATTATACTCGTTATACGTGTTTTACGACTAGCAAATACGTGTTCAATAAAATAAATTAAGAGTCGGTAGAAAATTTGCATCATCTGTAAAAAAACCGGTTCGATTTTGCATGATTAATGTTTCGTGATAAACAGTTTTTGGAAACAGCTTTGTTGTTATTTTTGTGTTATTATGCCGTGGAACTATCGTCCGCCTCCATAGCGTGGTGGTTATTGCGTTCGACTACCGTGCTGGAGGCCCCAGGTTCGATTCACGCCGGCGTCAAAATGAATAAACCAAGTGCAGGACTGGTCATCTTGCCTTCATATAATCAAAACCGAGTAACTGACTGTCCAATCATTACGCCGCTTCCACGCAGGGGTGGGCAGAGAGGATATAACTCCACAGGACTCAGACTTTGCAGACATTTTTCGCATCTTCCACATTCGTGCATCAATCACCTCATACACACAAGCAGATTATTCCGACTTCTTGCCTGTCAACGCCCAATTATTTGAATTACTCATTCACGCCAAGTCAAGTCATGTCGCATAATTGAAGATCAAGGTCTATCCATTATTTTATCTCTGCAAAAATTATTCGCCTCTTTTACAATCATGGATCTCCACATACATTCAAACCCTTATCCGCACCTGATGGTGCATAGAGAACTGCATCATATAAACGCAGTATTATCTTGATCGTCACTTACGTGAAGTCAAGGCGATCACACATGCGCTTCAGGGACCAGTCCAGGGTAATATTAAATGAATATTAGAGATGAAATCAGTAATATTTATATATTGATTTGGCGTTTAATTTGTAGAACTCCATTTTAATTTAAGTATTAATTTTAATCAAACACATTATTTTATTAGCAAAAAACACAAAAAAATAATATTGTGACAATTTTTTCGCCTTGTTAGGACATTATCAAACGAATTCGCATAAACCAGCCTATGACGGTCGTCAACCCCGTTAATGCCCATACTTCTATATTCTTCTTCATCTTTGATGAGATGTCAAAAAATATATATATATTAATTTGAACATGACTTGTGAATGCACCTCCGCGGCAGGATTGTCTCCAAATAGCCATTACTCTCTCGACAGCAAGAATTAGCATGCAAATGGAAGCCAAAAGGCTCTGCGCCGAACACAATAGACAAGAATAAATCATAAATATGTATTGAAATGGTAGTCGTTATTTACATACACGGGTTTTCCGCTGCATATTAATATTATGGTTACAAATATATGCACACACAATGCGATTAGATGACTTTACATTATATGTACATACGTAACATACATTACATAATCGGGAAGTATTTTACCTTGAAGAGTTCCGAATTTTACGATTTGGGTTCAAAAAACCCTCATTTGGGTACGAACACCTCCTTATTTTTACTCCTCGTTCAGGTTTGAAAACGCCTCATTTAGGTGCGAAAATTCGTCATTTTTATCCTTATTTAGATGTAAAAACCCCAATTTGTGTGCGCAAATTCTTTATTTGATTGACACTCTACGTTAGGGTGCAAAAAACCCTTATTTGGGTACGAAAACCTCATTTTTTACTCCCCGTTTAGGTGTGAAAATGCCTCATTTAGGTTTGAAAATTCGTAATTTACGTGTGAAAACCCCAATTTGTGTGCGCAAATTCCTTATTTGATACTCTACGTTAGGGTGTAAAAAACCCCTAATTTGTTATCCCTATGTGGGTACGAAAAATCCCTCTTATGTTATCCTATTTTGGGTGCGAAAAACCCTGTTTTGTTTTCCTTATTTAGGTGCGAAAAAAACCTCTCTCGTTATGCTTATTTGGGTTTGAAAACCACCTTTATGTTATCTTTATTTGGGTGCAAAAAAAACTCGTTTGATACCTCTCAGTTAGGTGCCAAAAATCAAATAGCGTGTAAAAGATATAAACCTATATTAGCGAATCAAAGAAAGACTTTGACAATACGACAAAACTAAACAAACGTGACCCCCAAAAACCGCGTTTACAACACTCATATTTGATTTGATTTGGATGTCGTCTGCTAATCAATCAAGTCCATGATCACACGACTTGTGTGATAAACCAGCCCGAGGACTAACGAAGACAGCCGAAAATCAATTAGTGATTTGAAAAAAAAACAAACAGCAAACGAAGACTGGTCTACATAGGTGTAAACCCAACCTTAGAGTTTTAAACCGATATGCGTATGTGCATAGTTGATCAAACATTGTTCGGCAAATTTAGGATATGGCTCATTCGGGATTTTTATTTGCATAGAATTTTTAGAAGATATCTCGAATGTCGGCCATAAGTACTAAGCGGATGTTTACGGGATTTAAGTGCGCCCATTGCAAAACTACACTCGAAATATTTACCATTTTGCATCAACATTTATCATTGGAAAGGGTGAAGGCTGTGAGCAAATCAATGTCGATCAAAAACAGCAACACATCGACAATTTAGAACGCTTTTGTAGCTATTTCAACGCCATCAAAAGGAATTTTTTATCCGGTATGTGATATTGGATAAAACATGGATACAGAGTCAAAACTGAGTGGACAGCAAGTGGCTAAAGCCTCCCAAAGCGACCAAAAACGCTAATGTCAGCTGGTAAGGCTTTGCTCTTTGTATTTTAAGAGGTGCGCGGTATTTTATTCGTCTATTACCTTGAAAAATTAAGAATAGGGTTATTAGTGTGTTTGAAGGGAGAATTATCGATAGAACTACCCCAAATGAAGAAGTTTCATCAATGATCCTACGCACTAAGTGATGGATTATTTGTGTACTTGACATTTTCAAAGTGAAGAAAAAGCATTCAATTGACTTACCAAAAGATGTGACGAAGTGACATTTTTAGCTGAATTGCCGTGAAAGGTTCTTACCTATAACAAAAAGAAGAAAAAACAGCAATTAGCATACGTTGAAAAATATTTTAACATAAAAAGAAAAAGAATCAAGGGCATACAGAATGTTGGACAGAGGAATTGATGTCATGGAACCAAATATCGATCTAAATAATCTGTGGAAGAATTGTCGACAAGATGGACTGATGTCAAAAGGTCCGTAACAGGATTGAGATGGCGGCAGGAGGCACGGAGCAGGAAGACATAGAAGGTTTTAAGAGAGAACAGATTACAAATAAAAATTAACGACAAATCTTAATTTCTTAAAGAACATAGAAATCCACATTACCCACTGAAATATCCACCAATACATGTACCCCTAAACCTAATAATAGCAATTATTGTTAGTATTAAAGGACATTTTGTAAATATCTTTAGTCAGTGTTTGATAACGTTTTGATAAGACGAAACGCGTCACATATTACATATGTAAATATAGTATAATTCAATCCATTATCCGTGTTCAATTATGGATATATTACCCAACAATTCGATTAATCTTAAGTCATATTTTTTAAGTTGATGTGACTAATGGGTAACTGTTATTTTTCTGTTACCCTATTGGGATGGTATTCGTTAATTTTATCATATCAAATTGTCAAGTCAATTTAGCAGCTAGAAATACGCAATACAGAACCAAATTACTGCACTGGTTGGCGTGTTTAGCTTTGAATGATCGAATACAAAACCGAATTAACTAACGACTTCTTTTAAAGAAGTCGTTATCAAATTCGACTTTTTTTTCAGTTCGATCACCTACGTCTAAAAATATATTTTAAATACTATTCAGCGCTTTTAATGTGTAACTGTTATTTGGAGCATATACGACTTATTTTGCATCAACTTTAATCGTTTCTTCCTCTTAATAGGACACGAGATTCACTTTATCCTCATCTGTTGCGAAATAAACCCTTCTTGACGGTGAAAACCATAAGTTAAATAAAACAAAGATGGACACGGCTTGCCCCCACTATTCGAGTGAAACGGAAGGCCCGTGGACGCCTATCAACAGTCCAGCTCTTCTTAATGAACTTTCTGTGGTTTTCTCACCACAAAAGGCTAAATGAGGAGAAATTCTCCAATAGACACAAACAATTCTGGGTATTTTTGAATCAGCAATCGGACAGAACCGATTGATTCCTCCTGATACCCTACCATGGTTTGGACACGAGGAACGGATGGGTGACAAAAGAATGACTAGGAGAGCGTGTTTAATAAAAGATAATAGGAGAACAAAACGTGGACGGCTAAGAAAGATCAAGTCATATTATTTTTTGACATCTCATCAAAGATAAAGAAAAATATGGAAGTCTGGGCAGTTACGGGGCTGACGACCGTCATAGGCTGATTTAAGTGATCACTTTACACACGTGTAACGTGTATGAAAATAACTCCTGTAATTGGAGATAATCCAGATTTTGTGAGTGTGAGTGTGTAAGTATTTGGACACACTCAAAATGTTGTAAAGATCAAGTCAATTACAATCTAAAATCTGGTCGCGTTAGAAGCATATATAGCCGAAGACATGCATGACTGTATGGACATAGAGGAAGCTAGGATAGCCGAGTGTGGCGTTCCACCTTCTCTGTCTACCTTTGCAGAAAAATGGCGTGATGATAGTGGTGGTAGTAGTATTAGATACTATAACTGAAGACGAAGATGAAGAACCGAAGCCTTTTAATGAATTAAAAACAAATTAAAATCTGACAGATGTTGGCGCAAGAAGATATGAAACATTGGGAAGCATTCACGATGTGGCGTTCGTAAATATAGTATCGAGAGATAATGGAAAAGAGAAAACTGAAAACTATTAAGTACAGATATGTGAAAATTGTGGTTGGTGGGCCGACTGACACACGACGACTCTATAAAGATACGAGTACGAGATCACGTTCATATAAGAAGTTAAACACGACAAATTCTAAACAGGACAGTGGACACTAAAGCTAAAACATATTTAAATATCACGTTAGTGGTGGGATTAGTGTCACAATTGATCAGCGATTAACAATGTTTCAATTCTTTCTTATCTAACGAACTGAAAACGTGACGGGAACGTTCTGTTAATCTCAATTTAAGTATTGATACCATGGATATTGGAACGGCGACATCAGAAAGCATTTTTTTTAAATTAACTACAAATTTATCATACCTCGCTTAGTCCGATTGGATGTTTCCGCCGATATTCCGAACTGTACGGAAACGGATAATTTAAGGTGTTTTGTATATACTTAGGTAAAGAAAAACATGGTATCAATATATTTTATGGATATATCAGCATAGATGAAGCAGTTTAATAAGATGGGAAGACAAATCTGGGTATTTACAGGGCGTACGACGTGTCGTTGGTCGGATAAAGTGGTTATTTTATACATCGTGTATCATTCTCCATTCTACCCATGACTGACCACCTGAAATTATGAAAAATTACATATATCGCTCACTCCTTTCAACAACGTCATATATCAAAAATCGACAATTTTCAGTTTTGTTTCATGTTTTCGGAATGCCTAGAAAATGTACTATATCCCAGCAAAAGCGGCATATTCTAAACTTAATATTTACCCGCTATAGGGCAGAAAGTGTTGTTTTTACATTTTCAAGTAAAGGTATTGTTTATTTTTTTAAATATACTAAATATTTTTTAAATGGAGAAAGAACCAACAGTTTTTACCTAAAAAGATCTGTTGCACAGTAAAAAGTTCAATAAGTGGCTTAATATTTATTTTTAATACATTTCATTATATTTTTAAACTTTAAAAACGATCTCCTGAAAAATCAAGTTTTTTGATATATGACGTTGTTGAAAGGAGTGACTGACATGATCCAAGGAGTTGATTTGAGTAGTGCGGTTGTCAATCATCGATATAATTGATAATGTTGCACGTAAATAAAGTGATCACTAACCAGCCGTCATAAGTATTGTAAATACCCAGACTTTGCTTGAGATGTCAAAAAAGTAAAATAAGTAATATTACTTTTTTATTTGTTTAATTTCCTTAAATTCTTTATATTTTCTGGCATCTCATCAGACATTGTACATGAAAGAATTTTGTGAATGTGATTTTCATCTAAATTTTCGTTTTTCTATTGTAGTTTTATTATTATAGACTTCAAGATAGTTCAACATCAAATAACGTTAATTTATTGGACAAATTACGTTAACTGTTTACGAAGATAAACGATTTAGGTACGCGTTAGAATAGACTTTTTTAAAAATTAAATACTGAATGTCATAATTTGACCTCACCTAGAGAGGAGAAAGACGTATTTCTAAGTCTGTTGATATTACATAAAAAGTTGTCGAAGAAAGTTTATTTTTAAAAGAACCTGTTCCACACGAGTGACACTTCAAACAAGTGCACTTTGAAAATATTGGCCTCGCGTGAATCGTATGTAGAATGTCGTGAAGTGTCGAGATGTTATGTAAAATGAGCTGGTGAAGTCTAGTGTAAATACGCAAAGTACGGCGATGCAATCGGCCCACAAATACTGAACAATTTCCCAACTCCGAACTAGACTGACTGGGTACGGGTCCGACTTTTAGAAATGGCCCCGCAAGATCAAAGCGGTTCCTGCACAAGGCGGCGCGTGTATCTTAAATACCATACCATTTGATGAAAGTGAAATTACGCCAAATTATGATGTAGCGAAATCAAATTATAGATACGCGACATTAATGACATCGGATAGAAAACGTATTACTGCTTAATTTATAATAATAATAATGAAAACACCATTCGACACGAGTGATATATTAACATATAAATAATAGGTAAGGTTAGGCTACTGACGTGTCGTTTTTGGATGTTCAGTTTGGAGAAAGCGGGTGTTCCAAAAGGGTGCATTCTCGAGATCCATAAACGTAAATAGAAATTTGAAAAACATTCAGAAATAATGTAGGTAGGTATTTTTGGTAGTCTACAAGAGTTCAGATTTATTTTCTAGATTTTTTAGGGCCTTAATTTGTTTTTGGGAGGGGGATTTCTATAGTTTATTTATTTCTAGTTAATGGGTCATTGGAACACCATAATCAATGACGATGACATGTGATTAGACAATTGACACAATAAAATATAAATTCTCTTTTTTTTAAGTAAAAAATAAGAGAAGAAGTTTTTAAATAAATTATCAAAAAAACGAGATTAATAAATTATTACTCAAAAGATTAACCCATAACGAGTAGCACAGAAGAATGATCTACAAAGGCTAAAGAAAAAAGGGTGGAGGTGATGATAAAGAGAATCAGACAAACTCATGTAAGTACGTCAATCGAGTAATATTTTAAAGAAATACCTTTTTAACTTCAGGATCTCCTTCTATTCCCATACTCTGCAAGTCCTTGAGCAGACCCTGGCCGTCCTTGCCGGTGTCCAGTCCCCAGCCGGCCTTTCTGCGCTCGGCGATGTCAAGTATCTCCTGCCAGAAGGCGGAGTCCATGACGTTCGGTTTCTTTCTGTTGATGCTGCTCCTGAGGCTGCCGTTCCTGACGAGCCCCTGGCCGGGGGCGCCGGAGACGGGGGGCTTGTTGGCGTTGTTGCTGTTCCACGGAGGCCTGGAAGCCGGCGAGGGAGACGAGTTCCGGAACGAGCCGGTTCTGGAGCTCTGGTTCGGGGAACTAAAGTTCCGCCGGACGAGAATGGGTTTGTTCCCTGGTATCGGCGGCTTCTCGCCTTCGGGCAATCCATTAGCTCGTTTTTCATTGCCATCTTTAAAGGAGTTTTTTCTTTCGGCCGCTTTCTTCTTGTCGTCCTTCGAATCGTCAGTCAACCCGTCAGCCTTGACGTCGTCTACTGTGACGATGCCGATCTTCTTTTCTCTAAAACTCAACCGTCCCGACGACCTTCTGGCGTCTTTTCTATCGAAGAAAATTCCCGAGTCTTTGGCATCTCCTTTTCGAGAACCGTCTGATTCCTCGATGGAATAATGACCTTGGTCTTCGTCGGCAAACCTCATTTTTGCGAGTGACGCTTTTGTGGACATGTGGTAAAGACGATCCGGGGCGCTGGTGAGGCCTTGAGAGTCGATACTCGCGTGTTTGCTGCATTCTGATTTGGTGTTTTCGCTGGAGTCTGTGTCGCTATGGCCGTCGACAGAGCTGGTACTAAAACTCTTTCCGTAGTCGGTTGGTTCCTTGCCGTTCCGGCTCGCGCGCTGAGTATCCGCGTTTCTGATTTCGATAAAGCAGTCTGCCGAGCTCGCTCTCGAGTCTCTGGACCTGATGCTGGAGCCGGAGTCCGACCTGAGGACGGTCCTGGGCGAGGGGTCCGCGTTGCCGCTAGCGTGGGCCTTGCCCGTGCATTGCTTGTGTATGACGGCGAGGTTCGCTTTGCTCTTGGGACTCGGCTCCCGTCCCCGCAGGGAGAGTTCGAAAGCTCTGTGCAGGTGAAACATGGCCACGCGTTAGATCGGTAAAATTTCACTTTCTTTCATCACGACTAGTTCGCTATTCACACATGGTAACGTGGTCACCGGAATGTGTTGCACGATTCCGTAAAGGTCACCTACTCGATACAAAGGAGAAATATCAAATAATGCGTAAAGCCGCGAGTGCACGACGCGGCCGGCTGCAGTTTTGACGGATCGGATAGACTGGAACACTGAATGTATTCACGTCACGCGACTCGCAATTTCCCCGAGTAATACGATAGCTGACATTCAAGAACCTAATATATTACGCCAACATAACACACTACATTCTATTGACATTTAAAACTGATGGATTTGAGGCGAAGTGTCGCCATACAGACGAGATACAAAGAAACAAAAAATAAATCAACCATACCATCTAAATCCCGGATCAAATATTAATGAACCCGAGAGATAGAAATATGTCTATATACTTCCGTTATGAACGCCTTTAGCTGTATGAGTTTTGTTGTATTTCTTGGTACAATTATACGTTTCATTACTTTGTTCGCTCCTGTTCACTTAATACTTTTATTCTTACTTTATTTTAGGTACTTCTATTATTTCTTTTAATTTTATTTTTACTTGTTAAATGATACTATTTTTTTTAAATCTATAGTGACACGTGTTTTGACGCAGTCCGAATCTAGATTTACCTTCACAAATAAAATTAAGAAAGGTGAATGTGTGAGAAAAGAACGGTAAAACAAATTTATAAACCGAATGCAGTCGGAAAAGGGGGCAGAAGAAGACCGAGAAAAACTTGTCACGATCAGGTATGTCGAATACTTGAAAGCGGTCAGGTCAGGAGTCAGGTCGAAATTCTCAGCGGGTATGTGTAAGAGGAGACGCATGAATGTGGAAGGAGCGAAGAGAGTTTGCAGAGACAGAGTGGTGTGGCGTTCGATTGTCTCTGCCTACCCCTACGCGGAAGCGGCGTGACGGTTAGTCAGTTATAATGATACTAGAGTAGTATTCTCCTGTCCTCGTGACAAGAGTCGAAACATCGAAAATACGCAATTTCGAATTGCTTTCGAAAGATAATTTGTGAACAACCGAAGTCAATCGGTTCTTGTCGATTCGGGATGGTCATACATTACACTGACACGCTAAGAAAACACACACGACACTGGGACGTTAAGAAACCTTTAGTCGACGCACAATACACCGGAGTTAATTAGAATTTATCGAGAGATGGAATTGAATAATTGATAGCAGTTTAAAGAATCGTTAAATAATTATATAATTAGAATTCATCGCTCCGCTTTGAGTGTTGAAAGCGAGGGATGAACATTACATCTTATTTATTTATTTATTAGAAAACCAACAGAATATTTAACAAAAATAACACAATATAATAAAATTTAAAAAATAACATTCCAACCAGAGGTTTTCACTCTAGTAATTTAAAAATAAAAATATACTGTCACGTACATAAAAGTATAACTATATAATAAACTTACATTACATGTTTTTATCAAATAATAGAAATTTTCTTTACCAACTAGTCAAATAGACATCGACAATATTTGACTTACAACGTATTAAAAAAAAAAATTTGCTTAATAAAAAAGCTTCTTTACATCTCACCAATAGATGTCTCTAGTGAAGTTCTAGTGATTCAAGAACAAGGTTTCTAAATTGGTTCATATATATAGAACTTCCAAGAATTTGAGTAGTGTGGTTGTCAATAATGGGTAGAATTGGTGAATGTTACACGTGTGTAAAGTGGCCACTTAAACCAGCCGATGACGGTCGTCAGCCCCGTAAATGCCCAGATTTCCATATTCTTCTTCATCTTTGATGAGATGTCAAAAAATAATATGAAAATAACTCCTGTAGTTGGAGATAATCCAGATTTTGTGAACAAGTATTTGGACACACTCAAAATGTTGTTATTAAAATAAACATTATTGACGTATATTTCATTAAGCATTACATCGCACATATCGCAGGCTCGATTTAAAAATGTATTTTGGTAGGACTTGGTGTGCATTTTAGGGATTTTAAATAAATAATAAAATCTTATTTTTCATTTATTATTTTGGCATTCACTTTGTGGTA
This sequence comes from Brachycentrus maculatus, assembly GCF_059751285.1. Lineage (NCBI taxonomy): Eukaryota > Metazoa > Arthropoda > Insecta > Trichoptera > Brachycentridae > Brachycentrus > Brachycentrus maculatus. Next base: position 2,387,583 of record NW_028280815.1, on the reverse strand, counting down.
AAATATGATGAAATCTAAAAGAAAACACTTGTTTTTTACCACTTGGGTTGTACTTATTTTTATTTTATTTAAGTTTTACTAAGTAAATATCACTATTTCTTAAAATCTACTGTGACACGTGTTTCGATGCATTCCGCATCATTTTTAAACACTGTAAACATACGGTGTTTGAAAATGAAAACATAGCACAGTGGATTTTAAGAAATAGTAGTATTTACTAAGTAAAACTTAAATTGAAAATGGATAGATATAACCACAAAGTGACTGCCGAATCAATTAATGAAAATATATTCATTTTATTTAAACGAATTGTTTCAGAAGAAACGCTTTCATTTTCAGGTCTCAATACAAACATTTCAAATATGGACCTAAAGATGGAACCATAGCTCCCGAAACTAGTCGTTAAAATAAAATAAATATAACTGAAAGTGGTAAAAAACAAGTGTGTTCTTTTAAATTTTACACACTAATTAACTATCACACTAAGGACGGGAAAGGTATTTCTACCCGTTCGGTCGGTTGATGCTTAACGACGGGAAGGGTATTTTTACATTCTGCGTCCGGCTTCATTTCGAAATCAGAAAAGAAAAACTAACTAACTAACTAACCGTCACGCCGCTTCCCCGCAGGGGTAGGCAGAGAGAATAGAGCGCCACACCACTCTGTCCTTGCAAACATTCTTCGCCTCTTCCACGTTCATGCATCTCCTCATACATACCCGCCGATTCTTACGACTCTTAACCTGACCACTTTCAAGTATTTGGCATACCTGATCATGCCATGTTTTTCTCGGTCTTCCTCTGCTTCTTTTCTCACTAACATTCGCCTCATAAATTTGTTTTACCGTTCTTTCCTCACTCATTCGTTCTACATGTCCAAACCATCTCAACACACCTCTCTTCTCAATTCTCAATTCAATTTCTCAGAAAAGAAGGGATTATTGAATTTTTTTAACCAAATTTCGTTTTTTTTAAGCTGAAATATTTAGCGTTTTAAGAAGGTTCCGTCGCCAAAAAAGTTCGACAGACACTGAAAAAACTTGTAACCAAATTATTGGAAATTTAAAGTTCAATCGCATATCCCTGGTGGAGCGCGTTAGTGCAGATAATCCAGTTTACTATTAATCGTCCGTTTAGTGGTAAGTAATTTGGTCGTCAGAGCTGCTGATGGCGATTATTAATTTAAATGGTAGTTAGCTATACCGTTAATTTACAAGCTCAGGGTGTTCCTTATCCGGTCCATTTGCGCTACAAACACACATACTCGTACTCGCATTACCAATATGTGCATCTACACTATGTATAATAAATACTATGCTTCGAGAAATTTCTAATTCAGTGGCACTTCGGATTTCAGTTTAATTTAATTCCATTAATTGATTCGGCAGTCACTTTGAGGTAATATCTATCTATTATTAATTTAAATTTTACTTATATTATTTATTGATTCGGCATTAACTTTGTGGAATGAGTTTTTTTTTATAATTAAAGACTAGTACAATACCACTTAATGAGTTTAATTTTATTACAAACGACTAGTTTCGAAAACTAACAGACGTTTTCATCTGCAGGTGAAAAGTAAAAAGTTTACTTTTTTACTTTTCACCTGTAGATGAAAACGTCTGTTAGTTTTCGAAACTAGTCGTGTGTAATGAAATAAGTCTCAAAGTCGTATTTTACAAGTCTTTAAAAAAATTACGTTTTACTTGGTAAATACCAAAATTATTTTAAACTCTATTGTGACACGTGTTTCGATGCATTCTACACACACAGTGTTTGAATATGATGCGGAATGCATCGAAATACGTGTCAAAATACATTTTAAGTCATATTGGTATTTATCGACTAAGACTAAAATTAAAAAGAAAATATATTATTAATATTTAAAGCATTCACTTTGTAGCTAGTAATTTTTTTTATTTTATATAAATTTTTTATTTAAGTTTTACATAGTAGATACCACTATTTCTTAACATCTAATGTGACACGTGTTTCGATCCTTTTCGCGTCATTTAAGGTGTTTGAAAAAGATACGGAATGCGCCAAAACACGTTTCACAATGGATTTTAATAAAAAGTGATATTCATAAAATAAATATTAAATAAAATAAAAATCGCTTTTGGTCACCGCAAGCTCCTTAATGACATAAAAAAACTATGAGGAAATTTATTAAATTTTCAACGGGAGATTTGTGTACTTATTCGCTGAGACACTAACAAAGGGTTAACTAGTTATCCAAGATATTTAACAACCAGCAACGATTTCTCAATAACGCTATTGTCTCAAGTTATAAAAGGAATGTATGGTTACAATTCATGTCTCCTTACAAAAACTCTAAAAATCAATCGTGCGACTGTAAACTGTGAATTACTGAGCGATTTGCTAATCCCTAGCGATTCTAAACACGCCCGTTTGGATTGTATAACTTTACACACACATATAATATGTCGCTCACTCCTTTACAGAACGTCATAAATCAAAAATCGTCAATTTTCAGTTGTGCGTGTTTTATTATCTCCAATTACAGGAGTTATTTATCATATTATTTTTTGTCAACTCAACATTGATGAAGAAGAATACGGGCACTGTGAAAATTCTAGTGATTCTTGTACAAAGTTTAAAAAATTGGATCATATATACTTATATAGAACTTCCAAGAATTTGAGTAGTGTGGTTGTCAATCGTGGGTAGAATTGGTGAATGTTACATGTCGCTCACTCCTTTCCAGAACGTCATAAATCAAAAATCGCCAATTTTCAGTTGTGCGTGTTTTCAGAATGCACAGAAAATTTACTATATCGCAGCAAAAGCGGCATATTTTTAACTCAATATTTACCCGCTACAGGGCAGAAAGTGTTGTTTTTGCATTTTGAAGAAAAGGTATTTTTTAATTATTTTTTTTAAACTAAATATTTTTCAAATGGAGAAATAACCTTCATGTTTTTCCTAAAAAGATCTGTTGCACAGTAAAAAGCTCAATAAGTGGCTTGATATTTATTTTTAATACATTGTATTATATTTTTAAACTTAAAAAACGTTCTCCTGAAAAATCAAGTTTTTTGATTTATGACGTTCTTGAAAGGAGTGAGTGATGTATGCAAGTTAGGTTTTAATTTTTTAAAATTTATTCCGCACATGCAAGCACTGTCGGCTGATGGAGTTGCGCAAGTCGCTTCAGTTTATAGTTAGTTGTGCCTAATGGCAATCGGAAAACCAAAACTTTTGTATTTAAAAGCATAATCAACCTTGTGGTATGGTAACGTAACACTCTCCTTATCATTCATCGTTAAATTTTTGGGTGGTATTACACAAAGTGAACGATGAATGATAAGGAGAGTGTTAAGTTACTTAATTCGATCATTTGATTGGATCACTCGCGATAATCACACCGATCCCATTATCCATGAATGATGCGAAATGCGTCGGAACACGTGTCACGATAAATTTTAAGAAATATTAGCATTTACCAAGTTAAACTTAAATTTAAAATTACTTATTACGAATCAGTTAAAAGTAGTGGTGTGTTATAATACTTAATAGTAAAATAGATTATAATAAAATCTAATAAAGGATTTTAATTATGATTATATTATACAAATGCATTGTTGTATGAAAATTCAAATAACATATGGGTTATTTGAAATTACATACAAAAATCCAATTCCATAATAAAAATATACTAGGACTGAAATTCATTCATTCAAAACCCTATCCGCAACCCAATGGCGCATAGGGCACTGCATGCATCATATATACGCATTGTTATCTTGATCGATAACACATGAAGGAAAGGTGATCAGCCCTCCGCTTAAGGTACCAGTCCAGAGTCACTGAAACTTATTTGACCCCCCCTGGGAATCGAACCCAGGACCTCCAAAACGGTAGCCGAGCGTTCTGACCATTAATTATACTACGGAGGCGGACTACTGAAATTCACTCAATTCAAATTCATTTCGTCAGAAAAATATTTATATAAAATCATGGTTTTCAAACCCTGCCTTGTTGTGTATGTAACATAGAATTTTGTCTAGCCTCATGTCAGTCTGATGATGTCGGTAACGATGAAACCCGATCAGTGGTTAAAAAAATATACGTGGAAAACACTATAAAGTTGTTATTTTATTATAAAAAATGCAATTGCACCAAGAAATGTCGGCACAAAACTTAAATTTGGTAAATATTTTATGGACCCAATTTTTTTTATTTCTTCCGTATAAAGCGGACTTAGGGGGCTTGTGCACTACCCGGAATTTCACCGTCCGGCAGTCCGGTTTTGAATAAAAAATAAATAATAATAATAATAAATAAAAGCGACTCGGTAGATTAGCGTGATCGAATTTACGTGTTCACGCACCGATCAAGAACACCGATCCGAAGAAAGATGGACAAAAGCACAAACCAATCCAAGCCAATCATCGTTTTAAAACGCTAAATGACGTGCTGGACGGTAAAATTCCGTGCAATTCCGTGTAGTGCACAAACGCCCTTAGTCTCTTATCGCTCACTCCTTTCAAGAACGTCATAAATCAAAAAACTTGATTTTTCAGGAGAACGTTTTTAAAGTTTAAAAATATGATACAATGTATTAAAAATAAATATCAAGCCACTTATTGAATTTTTTACTGTGCAACAGATCTTTTTAGGTAAAACCTGAAGGTTTTTTCTCCATTTGAAACATATTAAGTATATTTGAAAAAATTAAATAAACAATACCTTTTCTTCAAAATGCAAAAACAATACTTTCTGCCCTGTAGCGTGTAAATATTAAGTTAAAAATATGCCTCTTTTGCTGGGATATAGTACATTTTCTGGGCATTCCGAAAACACGCACAACTGAAAATTGACGATTTTTGATTTATGACGTTCTTGAAAGGAATGAGCGATATGTTCTTACTTTTCTTCATTCATGCTTTGCCCCACCCACATTTATACACAAGTAAACAGCTACAATGGCGAGCAGTTGTGAGAATAATGATGAATTCATTACCAACTATTGTAATATGAAAAGTAATAACATTTAATGTGCAGTCACTGCGCAAGGTCACCTGGCCACATTACCGCCCACAAATTACGAATAAAGATAACGATAATTGAATTAAGCCAACTCTCAAGCAAATTTACACTTAAAAAATATTCAGTAATTTTTTCAAAGCTACAGCGGAACTATTAGCGAAGATATGCGCAAATTTTCAGTGGGCGGACTATCTGTGGGTTAACTAACACTTCTCGCCTTCTGGCTTCGCAGTTCCGTAGTTACCGCGTTTGGCTTCCGTGCTGAAGGTCCAAGATTCGATTCTCAGAGAGCCAAAAAATATGAGATTTTTTACTGTAATATTTATTGAATATTGTCAAACTCAAAATAACTTTGAAAGGAATAACTTTGAAAGGAAGAATATTTGAGTAGATTTCCGAAATGGAGAAAAAACCTTGAAATTGTCAACTTGTGCGTGATCAGGTCAGGAGTTGAAATAATTGGCGGGTATGCATGAGGAGATATGTGAATGTGAAAGAGACGATGATTGATTGCAAAGACGAGAAGAAAAGGTGTTGTTTAATTATTTTTTTAAATATACTAAATATTTTTCAAATGGAGAAAAAAACATTCAGGTTTTACCTAAAAAGATCTGTTGCACAGTAAAAAGTTCAATAAGTGGCTTGATATTTATTTTTAATACATGTATTTTATTATATCTCTGCCTCCGTAGTGTAATGGTCAGCACGCTCGGCTACCGTTCTGTAGGTCCCGGGTTCGATTCCCAGAGGGGTTCAAATAAATGTAAGTGATTTTCCACTGTAATATTTATTCAATATTACCCTGGACTGGTACCTGAAGCGGAGGGCTGATCACCTTTCCTTCATGTGTAAAAACGATCAAGATAACACCGCGTTATATGACGCAGTGCCCTATGCACCATTTGGGTGCGGATAAGGGTTTTATTATTATTATTATATTCTTAAACATCAAAAACGATCTCCTGAAAAATCTAGTTTTTTTTTTATAAATGACGTTGTTGAAAGGAGTGAGCGATACATGAATTATGTATGTAATATATTTAAATAAATAAATAAATAAATACAGCTTGTCGGAATAAATCCCAACATTTTATAATCTGTTTTGATTACAAAAAATACATCGGACGCGATGTATAAATATCAATTGATAATTTGTTTACACCAGCTGACAGATTGAATATCTGCATATATGTAAAATAGAGACATAACTCAATGCTGAAATACACTTCGCAATTTGTAGGTAATTTGCATATTTCGAACCTCGAATCGTTTAACTACGAATTTATACTGCGAAATGAACATAATTTACACATTTTATTTATAAAATACGTAATATGCTCTTCAAAACTCTTGCAAAACAAGCTCTTCAATTTTTAATTTAAATCACATTTTAAAAAAAATACGCAGAAATTCATTGCAAAACTAATATTGCTGATTCGGTCACCTTCGCGCGTCTGTTGCAAAAATTATATAAATAACAACTAATTAACGAACCATCACGCCGTTCCCGCAGGAGTAGGCAGAGAGAATAGAACACCACAAAACTCTGTATTTGCAAACAATCTTTCACATTCACGCATCTCCTCGTACATACCCGCCGATTATTCCTACTTCGACCAGACCGCTTTCAAGTATTTGAAAATTTTGAACATGCCAAGCTTTCCTCGGTCTTCCTCTGCTCCTATTTCAAACTACATTTCCTTCATAAATTTGTTTTACTGTTCTTTCCTCACTCATTTTTTCAAATTTATTATTGATATGACTCTGCTCAAAGTAAAACCAAGTAAATATTTTGACATCTCAACATAGATGAAGAAGAATATGGAAGTCTGGGTATTTACAGGGCTTGCGACCTGTCATAGGCTGGTTTGACTGATGTCTTTATACGCGTGTAACATTCACCATTTCACCCACGATTGAAAACCACACAACTCGAATTTTTGAAGCTCATACATACAGGTAAATCATATAACGCATACGTCGCTACAAGGGTGAGTTTGCGGTAGTATCTATGGTTGTTCTAAGTAAGCTTTTTACTCGTATTTAGCAGAGATTCTTTTAATTGTAATGTATGCAAGTTTCTAACCGGATTATTTTACATAGTGCTAGACGCCTGAAAACAAGATTTTCAATTTTTATGCAGCTTAAAATTTAACTAGTTATTTATTGACTTGGCGTTTAATTTGTAGAACTCCATTTTAATTTATGTATTAATTTTAAATCAAACACAGATTTTTTGAGTCTACTAAGTTGTATTTTATTAACAAAAAACACATAAAAAATTATATGGTGACAATTGTTTCGCCTTGTTAGGGCATTATCAATTTTATTCGCAACATTTATCCGTGTATAGTAAATATTTATATTTTTAAATAATTTGAAAAAAAAGTAATATCGGGTATTAATAATAACATGTCCGCCTCCGTAGTGTAATGGTCAGCACGCTCGGCTACCGTTCTGTAGGTCCCGGGTTCGATTCCCAAGGGGGGTAAAATAAATATAAGTGATTTTTTCACTGTCATATTTATTCAATATTACCTTGGACTGGTACCTGAAGCGGAGGGCTGATCACCTTTCCTTCACGTGTAAACGATCAAGATAACACTGCGTTTATATGACGCAGTGCCCTATGCACTATTGGGGTGCGGATAAGGGTTTTATTATTATTATTAATAATAAAAACATGTATTAAAAACACGATATAAACACCACGGTATAGATTTTTAAACTTAAATTGAGAATTTATTAGTAAAAAAATAACGACGGGTATGAATTAAAATAATCTGATATAAAACATAACTTAAATTTCACTATTATTATTATAATACAATACTTAAACTCATTCAATTTGAATTAATTTTGTTAGGAAAAAAATATATAAAATCATGGTTTTTCAACCCCTGCCTTGCCGTGAATATAACATTTAAAATTTTGTCTAGCCTCTCCGCCAGTCTGATGATGTCGCTAACAACGAAACCCGGTCACTGGTCAAATAAAATATATGTGGAAATAACTATATAATTTATTATGGATATAAAAATTCAAACACCACAGCACAGGAAAACACTTTTTTATATTCAAAATATCGAAACTTCAAGTGGGAAAACCGCGTTTCTTTTTCCAAATAAAACCAAAACTTACGAAAATAAACCGCGTTTCTTTTGCAAATAAAACCGAAACTTACGAAAAAACCGTGTTTTACTTATATGTATAAACAAACAAACGTTAGAAGTTGGAGAGATGCGCGCGCACGCGACTCGAAGGCTCGCCGTGCACTGAGAAAAGTGCCGTCAGACTCCGATATCGACAATAGCGCGGGCGGCATTTCCTACCGGTTCATTTCGTCACCGGTATAAAAAACACCGCACCCTGAGGACCAAGGATCTACAAAAGGGTATACAATAGTTACATCTTCGTTACCAAGTGTCTTCAATCAGAATTCCGTAATTTTGAGTGCGAATGAATGGAAAACTCTTGAGTGCTTTTGATAAAGACAAGTTCTGGTCGGTGTGTATTTGAACGAATTCAACAGGCGATATGATCACAACTTCTTCCTCTTTTTCTTAGTGTAGGCCTTGTGGCCTATTTTTAAGAAGGATTAGCCTCTTGCGATGTCGATTTCTGTATACGTATACGTTAAGACCCGGTTTGATAATGCCCTCGCAGGGCGAAACAGCTGTCACAAAAATAAATAAATAAAATAAATGTGTCGGGCTGTGGTCCCGTGGTTAGTGTCACGGACTCGTAGTCAGAGTTTCTCGGTTTGAACCCACTCTACCACAATTTGATACCTATTTTTAATAATGAGCCGCTTAGGCTCACAGAAATAATATAAAATTGAAATATTTGTGTGAATCATTAAACACACAAATATTTATTTTAATTTTTTAAAATATAGAATCATTAATCAGGTTTTTATTTAAACTTTGTGGATTTCTCTAATTGAATGTCATTTCAATAAGCATATTCTAGCCTTTCTATCTATCCCTGCAGAGAAACAGGGTGATAGTAGTAACTTCGGTTGAATAAAAATGTCACTGCCTGGTATTTTCAAAATTGCAACTCGGCAACCTGGTGACATTACAGAAAAGCCACTTCAAATTGTGCTGTCAAAGTAAATTGTAAACAAAAACAAACGGAAACACGCGACGGCGTTACATATGATAGAGACAGACTGATTTCTGCCATTTTTATGTGCGACCAATAACCGAAAATGAACGGATCGCCGCAAAATGCACGGTTTGCGAGAAACACTATAGACAATGCAAAGATACAAAACAGGTCATTTGCCATATGAATTCGTGAAGGCATCGAGTAGCCCGCGCCAGGCGGATGCTTTAGGCTTAGCTCATTACGTCATCGTTGAGTCGCAGTTGAATTGGTATTTTGACAGGTACTCGCGGCCGGTAGGAACTCGGCAATAACAAGCGACGCGTTGTGGGCGTCACTGGACGTTTCTCCAATTGATGACCAATGAAATCGCAATTACCGACGCGTAGGGCACTTCACACCTCATACTGTAAAAGGGATACGCGATAAGCAAAAACTAACTAACCATCATGCCGTTTCTATACAGGGGCGGGTAAGAGAGAATCGAACCCAACCCCACTGTGTCTTTGCAAACAATCCTCGCCTCTTCCTCATTCACATATCTCCTCATACGTACCCGCCGATTATTCCGACCTGATCACGCGCAAGTATTTGAAATACTTGATCATGGCAAAAATGATCTGGAAATTTATTTTTTGACATCTCAACATAGAAGAAGAAGAATATGAAAGTCTGGGCATTTACGGAGCTTACAACCGCCACAGGCTGGTTTAAGCGATTACTTCACACACGTGTAACATTCACCGATTCTACCCATGATTGACAACGACATTACTCAAATTCTTGGAAGTTCTATATATATGGAACCAATTTTGAAACATTATTCTTGAATCACTAGAACTTCACTAAAGACATCCATGGTGAGATGAAAGAAGCCTTTTATTGAGCAGAAACCCTTTCAATTGTACGTGAGATCACTTAAACCAGCCTATGACGGTCGTAAGCCCCGTAAATGCCCAGACATCCATATTCTTCTTTGGAAATTTGGAGATTATCCAGATTTTTGAACAAGTATTTGGACTCACTCAAAATAACTAACTAACCATCACGCCGCTTCCCCGCAGGGGTAGGCAGAGAGAATAGAGCACCACATCACTATGTTCTTGCAAACATTCTTCGCCTCTTCCACGTTCATGCATTCCCTCATACATACCCGCCGATTGTTACGACTCCTAACCTGACCACTTTCAAGTATTTGGCATACCTGATCGTGCCATGTTTTTCTCGGTCTTCCTCTGCTTCTTTTCCCACTAACATTCGCCTCATAAATTTGTTTAACCGTTCTTTCCTCACTCATTCGTTCTACATGTCCAAACCATCTCAACACACCTTTCTTAATTTTATCGATAATGCTTATCTCAGCTTTGCATTCCTTCCTTATTTCACTATTCGCACATCTATCATACATCGTTTTGTCGCACACTCTTCTGAGAGATCGCATTTCGACTGCATTCAGTCTACTTTCATCCTTCTTTTGCCAACTCCATGTTTCACTTCCATACATTAGAGTTGGAACCAGGACTCCGTTGTGCACTGCCAGTTTAGCTTCCGCTGATGGGTTTTTATTTGCTGTAACTGATTTCAGTGCACCATTCACTTTGTTCCCAGCATTCACTCTCCTTGATTCACTCAAAAATGATATCTGGATTTTGTCGTGCAAGTGTTTTATGGCAATACGAAAAAAATAGGGTCTTTGCATTAAAAAATAATCATTTGCTTAGACTTCTCTACTTATGTGTGTATTGTTTACCATGTATAATACAAGTTATGCAAAAATGTGGTAAAACTTGAAAACCGAGAAGTGTTATCCCCCCACGCCCTTACTAAACTCTGTGCGGTAGGTAGTAGGTAGTAGGTAGGTAGTAGGTAGTAGGTAGTAGGTAGTAGGTAGGTACTCACACTACTCACCCCACGTTCTCACCTCAACATTGCCGCTATTCTCTTCACATGTCACTTCAACTAGGTCTATTCTACCAAAACGTCACAGATCATATCTAACATAACGAAAAATACTAATATATAACTGGTGATGATGGTTCCAGTCTGATGATCTCGGTAACAACGAAACCCGGTCGCTGGTCAAATAAAAATAAAGTGGAAAAGCTAAAATTATTGGTTTTAATCTAATAATATATTAAAAAAACTTTGTTTTCAAACTCCGTTCCTTGACTAACCCCTTCCCCTTACTTTCCCCTCTCCTTATTTATAGAAAAATTTTATATTTTATATTTTAGTTATTATACAGACCTGAATGATGGAAGTTTAACTTCTGAAACATGTAGTCTTTAATAAAAACTCAAGTGGTAAAAAACAAAGTGTTTTCTTTAATTATTGTAACATGTCTTACCACAAAGTTAATGCCGAAACAATAAATAAAATATATTAAAAATGCAATTCCATCACGAGGTGTCAGTGGATAATATAAATCTATGAAAAATACCAATTTTACTTTTTACTTATAATTTTTAATATCATTACTTTTAATCGTTATTATTCATTTTTACAACCAAATTTCTAGTATTCTTTAACATCTCATCAAAGATGAAGAAGAATATGGAAGTCTGGGCATTTACGGGGCTGACGACCGTCATAGGCTGGTTTAAGTTTACACGTGTGTAACATTCACCAATTCTACCCACGATTGACAACCACACCACTCAAATTCTTTGAGTTCTATATATATGAACCAATTTTGAAACATTGTTCTTGAATCACTAGAACTTCACTAGAGACATCTATTGGTGAGATGAAAATAAGCATTGAGCAGAAACTCTTTTATTAGCAACTATTTTTTTTACGGGGTCGTCAGCCCCGTAAATGCCCAGACTTCCTCATCTTCTTCATCTTTGATGAGATGTCAAAAAATAATATGAAAATAACTGCTGTAATTGGAGATAATCCAGATTTTGTGAACAAGTATTTGGACACACTCAAAATGTTGTGATTAAACAATGATATAAAAAATGGCCTTTTTATTTCGATGTCTAGAGAAAACAGAAAAGAGAAAATGTTGAAGTACAAAAATACCTTACAAAAATAACACTTAATATTTGAATAGCATTGTATTAGAAATGTGTAAAATCATTTACGCCCACTATCACAATAGAAATCTGTAATAAGCCCTGATATGTAGGTGAAAATTAAGCTTTGTAACGGCATATTACTGAAATCTTAAAAATATTTAGTAAAAAAATCAACTTCGGTTACAAATTACTTGAAATTTAATTTAAATAAATTTTTGTATATATTTTTAATAATTTCGACCAAACGTGCACACTATTGCCACCTATTGGTTAATAGAATATCTCAATATAGCGGTGATGCAAACCAAACGTCTTCTATACCTTAGTGAAACTACTCTGCAACAGATGTCCTACATGACACCGTTTTCATATTTTATCAGACAGCACATTACCATTTTTGAACGGGAAACAGTCGTGAATAAATTAATAGCATAATTTTAATTCAGGAAATAGAAAACTGGAATTTTTACGCCGAATTACAAACGTATGTTTACAATGTCACGGTCATGTGGTAGTTATACGCTGATGTGTTGAATATTTTGGTATAATTTTGTGTAAAAATTCAAAACATAATTAATGCGATACATTAAATTTTCGTACGCAAACGTGAGAATCGTTTTTTTCCTCTTCTTTTTTATAAACACAAAGATCGCTGATACGTTTGAAACAACAATTTTTTTTTGTATAGGAAATGTAAAATGCATATTTATTATCAAGATACTGTATATTGAACGATACAATTCTTTATACTTGGAGAATAAAAATACGTCGTCTCTGTTGAGATACTTAATATACTTTTTTAACAAAATAAAGAAAACCTAGTACGATCGAATATGTATTTTAAATACTTAAAAGTGGTCTGGTCAGGAGTCGGAATAATCTGCAGGTCTGTATGAGGAGATGCATGAATGTGGAAGAGGAGAAGATTGTTTGTAAAGACAGATTGGTGTGGCGTTCTATCTTCTCTGCCTACCCATGCGGGGAAGCGGCGTGATGGTCAGTTAGTTAATTAGGTTTTGAATTACAAATAATCATTATAATTTATTCCCCCACCCTTGCAGATAAGTCTCTGCAACAGAGAATTTGCGGGCACTCGGGATTGCATACCCGTAATCGCACTGGCTTGTGCGACGTGGACATTGCTAATTTGCACGAGTCGGAATAATCGGCGGATATGTATGAGGAAATGCAATCGTACAATATGAGGGACCCCCTCCACCCTGCTGTCGATTTGTGCAGAACGCGAATGTGTCTTGTTCCGCGAGCCGGTGGTCGGGTTAGAAAGCCGCCCCGGAGAAGTGTTCGCCGGAATGTTGAGCGAGGTCGTGACACGAGACACGAACCCAAGGTCCGCTCATTCAGGATCCGGCGGCACACCACTCCGCCATACACACGCCCGAGCGAATCAAATGACGTCTTTTTAAAAATAAGTCGTAAAATTCATTCGGTCTTTGGATTCGATCATTCAAAGCTAATCAGTGCACAAATTTGGTTTCGATTATAAATAAAAACGCATGTTTTTTTTACCACATGAGTATTATATTTTACCGACTTGTTTCAGAAGCTACAGACGCTTCCATCTATGAGTTTGAATATAAACTTTATATTAAAGTAGATGGAATCATCTGTAGCTTCCAAAACTAGTCGTTATACTCAATTGGTAAAAAAAATGTTTTATATATAATTTAATAACGTCTTACCACAAAGTGAATGCCGAAACAATAAACAATATAATTTGGTTTCCTATTGCGTATTTCTACCTCTTCATATATTTAACAAATATTTCTTAAAAAAATAGTGATTATACCAAGTAAAACTTAAATTAAAAAGAAATAATATTGTTAACTTTTAAAGCATTTACTTTGTGATTAGTCGGTGGTTTTATTATTTTTTTACAAAAATGTTTATAATGTAATATAACCACAAAGATCGATGAAAATCGCATGTGAACATTTTATGTACTTATGAGTGTGCGAATAGTGCTATGGTAGTGACGAGTAGTACTATTTGCACGCTGGTTTAGTGATTGTCCTGACGAAGAGACGAGTACGTCTCAAAACCGGTAGACAAAAATCTCGGCGAGTGGTTATTTATTAACATTACTAACATTTTGGTAAAAAAAATAGAAAGAAATATAATCGGTGAAAAAGTAACGAATATAACATCCAAATCGAATAACCGAAAAAATAACTAACATATTAGTCCCATCTCTACTATACCACTCTAATACATACATACTGCAATCATTTACTATTCGCGAATTAAATATATGTTGTTGTTGGCTATGCGAGCGAAAGTTTCCACGAATGCAAAGGAGCCGTTTTGTCTCTATATTTTAGTACCGTATTTGTGGCAGAGGTTCCAAACCTTTCTTAGTGTGGCGCCTTCCTTTCAAAATTTCTCTTCAAAGGGGAAAAAAATCGCCAGAATGTAGAAATCAAATAATCAAATCCACTCACAAGTAGGTATTGTTTTGATTTAAGTAATACAGTTACAAAAACATTGATAACTTTGTGGTATGGTAATATAATACTTGCTTATCATTCATCGTTCACTTTGTGTAATACCACTTTTATAAACACTTATTCGTGACTACCGGTTTTGGAATAATCATTCCATCATCAGGTCATTAAAATAAAATTATTACGATTCGACATTTGTACAAAAATAAAATTTTGAAAGGAGAGTGAATATAAAAAAAAGTCTGTATATAATTTATTTTCAATATTTGTAATTTATTTTTTAGAGTTTTAATATCTTTTCGATATAAAACTTAAAGACTTAATAACTTAAGGTGAGATCTAAGTAGGGCCATGATAAAGTATTGCATTACTCGTGGCTATATTTCAAAGTCACTTGGACGTAAGGTAATTTAAAAGAAGTAAAGAATATAAATGTATAGGTTACTTCTCTGCACTTCTATGGTATATGCCTCTTCAAACCTCTTTTCCCCTCTGAAAGACTTCTAGACCGCCACAAGGAGGCGCATAACCCACATTGAGAAAGACTAGTCTATACTATTTCCCGTCCAAATATTGTGCGCCGATTTTTTTTTCGTCTGAAAAATGCAACGCATCTCATGTGTCTTGGTAAACGCAAATGAGCATCTGGGAAAACAGACGAGTCTGGAAGCGGTTTGTGGATTCCATATGCTCCACATGGGAAGCAGGTACGGGTATGAAATCTAAAGTATACATTAACCTCTAAGCTGCTCGATTTCGAATGTCAAACTTTCCGTCCCGTGCTGGATTATTTTACATTACAATATTTTGGACGAAAAAAGCATATTTTTGCCTATTTTTTGTAGTGAAACTTTCGGATATCCATCATAGATGTTCACAGTACACAATGCACTTTACTTATTATGTTTTAATGGTGTATTTACACAAAAATATTAACATTTACGGACTCGCGGCCTAAAGTATGGCGGCTGTATAGAAGACGCGGCTGTCGTATCTGCGGAGCACGAGCCGACCGGAAGTATTCACGATAAAGTTGACACTAAATTAAAATAATTTTGATATTGTATGACAATAAATCAAAGAGAACTAATTTATCCATGCCTCGAACTAAATTTAAGTGCAAAAAATATCCATAGGTGTTGATATAAGTACGTAAAGTTGAAAAACGACTATGCATGCGATCCGCAGTCAACGCTACTTCTATAAAAAAACGACAATAGATGCGATCCGCAGCTTACGGGGAGGGTTGAATAAAAATTAACGCAATAGCTGAATTTATTACAGCGGTCAAAGTACGTCACAACCTTGGGTGGATTGAATCGATATGCTGAAAGTCAACGTCTTCTGGTAGGGTAGGCACTCCACACGCGCAACTAGTGAACCAGACAACGCCATTCGCAATTCGTCTGATTCTGTATTCGTCCTATTATCGAATATAAATACACCTTTTTTCAAATATTTACTAGTTGCGTTAGAAAATTTTCCTCGCATTTTATGTACAATACAATGATTATTTACATTATATATTATTTATATCTCTTAAAAATGAAAGTGGATGTGTTATAGTTCACAATAAATCGTTAAAAAAGTAACGTTAATCCCTAAAAAATACATCTTTAATTATACTTCCAAACATGTGAATCGAATGAGCGAAGAGACAACAGTAAAACAAATTTATGAGGCGAATATATAATAGTTGGAAATAGAAATAGAGGGAGATCAAGGAAAACTTGGTATGATCAAGTATTTTACATACTCCAATGTTGTCAGGTCCCTCAATATCACCACTAGGAACCGATTAGAGGCATTACAAATGTGGCTACATCGTAGAATGCTACACATTCCATGGACCGATATGGTCAGCAACGCAAATGTGCTCCAAAGAGCAAAAGCAAGGAAACAGTTGCTGACTGGTATCAAGGTGCGAAAGGTGTCCTATCTGAGGCATGTTTTTAGAGGAGAGAAGTACTAATTATTTTACCTAATCATAAAAGGCAAAATAGAGAGAGACGACGAAGTTTGGGCTGGAGACAGATCTCCTGGCTCCGGAATATACGAGATTGGGTGGGGATCAGGACCGTCGAGGCCCCGTTTAAAGCTGCCCAAGAAAAAGACAATTACTCTCAAGCGACGTCAGGGGGACCTGACAACGCGCACAGAAGAAGAATAGTAAAAAATGGAAAAGTATCAGTATTCGTACGACTCGCAATTCGTACAGCCTGGAACGCCTTGCGTACGATTGGCGAAATCCTGCCCCAGTTACGAGTACAATAATAATGAAATGAGAAGCAAATATTTAAAGAGCGCATACTTCCATTCCGTGACTCTTGCGCCGAGGAATGCTGTGCAAATCAGCTGAGCAATCACGCGTCACGTCGCAGCAGAATCGAATTCACGGGCGACGACGCACTGCCATCATATGGTAATACCTCTCTAATGTGATAGACAATGTGGAGCTGCGAGCCGATCGAAATCTAGACAGGCCGAAATCGCTTCACGTCAAAATCGCGCCACATCAAATTGACACATTTCTAAATATCATCGTGTCAATCGTTGCAGATCGAAAAGGCAACAGGTCAAATAGCGACATATCGAAATCGCGACATGATTAATCGCTGCAGGTCAAAATTGTGACAAAATACATTCTTCATTGCCCTACTTGCACCAAGCAGTACATGAACTTGAACGTTTATTAATATAGCTTCTTACCTTACATTTTTATATGCCTAATAGCTGTTTTATTATTTTGACCGTCTCCATAGTATAGTGGTAAGCGCGCTTAGGCTACCATGCTGAAGGTCCCGGGTTCGATTTCCAAGAGGGTCAAAATAAATATTTGTAATTTTTCAGTCTAATATTTATTTAATATCACACTGGAATGGTACTTGAAGCGCGAGGCTGATCACCGTTCCTTCGTGTATTTGATGATCAAGATAACACTGTTTCTATACGATGCAGTGGCCAATGCACCATTGGATGCGGATAAGGGTTAGAAGAATTTACTATACCCATTTATTGTTTTATATTTTACATTTTCCTCTGTGTTTATTTTGTTATCTTTTTTACTTTCTTACTTTTGTTCCAGTCTTGTTTTAATTTGGACGTATCTTATTTACTTTTTTTTTAAGATTTTGTTATTTTTGTAGGTACCTTTTTAACCTTAATCCTAAAATGAGTAATGAAAATTACCCATCAGGAATATTATGTTTTTAATCTTATGTATCTAATGTGTTTTAAAATTAATTAATTAATAAAAATTAACAACTAACAAAGATAAATGCAGAGAAGCTCAAATGCACACAGCGATCTATGGAAAGATCCATGCTTGGTTTAAGCCTGATGGATCAAATAAAAAATGAAGATACCAGGAAAAAAAACAAAATAGAGGATTTCGTAAATGGTGTGGCCAAACTCAAATGGCAATGGGCAGGACATATTGCAGGACAAGATGGACCCCAAAAAATTTACGATGGAGACCCTGGGAGATCAAAAGAGGGCTCGGAAGTCACCAAAAGACATGGTCCGACGACATAGTCGCTGTGGGGGTAAAACCTGGCTGCAAGCAACAACCGACCGAGGGAAATGGAAAGAAAGGGAAGATGCCCTATATCCAGCAGTGGAGGACAGAGGGCTCATGAAGAAGTAAGAAGAAGAAACAAATTAACATCACAGAACAAACAAAATGATGCATAAAAATAGTTTTTTTTAAGTTTGCCATGTGATCACCAATTCGACATCTAGATAGACTATTAAATAGGTATAAAATATAAAAATAATCGCTTCATGATAGCTATATCTTTTTTCAATATCCTCAATCGACATTAAGCCGGAACTGAGGCCGTGAGAGCGTAAACGGCCCAACCCCAAAAATGCACAATTACAAATGTAAGATTACTTACTACAAGTGTCTTGAACTAAAGTTTCATTAGGCGGTACTAATGTGAATCCTCTTCAAAATTTAAGAGGAATTTTTTTTTTAATAATTTCTTTAATTAGCTTATATTACACTAATATTAACTAATATTTAAATAATAATAAAACCCTTATCCGCACCCCAATGGTGCATAGGGCACTGCTTCATATAAACGCAGTGTTATCTTGATCGTTTACACATGAAGGAAAAGTGATCAGCCCTCCGCTTCAGGTACCAGTCCAGTGTAATATTGAATAAATATTACAGTGAAAAAAATCACTTATATTTATTTGACCCCCCCTGGGAATCGAACCCGGGACCTCCAGAACGGTAGCCGAGCGTGCTGACCATTACACTACGGAGGCGGACAAAACTAGAATTTACACTTAATTAACATCAAATATATAATTTAGATCTTTTACAGTAAGCAAAACATTTTTATTTAAATTCTTTCAGACTCTTTTCATTTTTCATACATTCAGGCATCTCATCATACATTTTCAAACCCTTATACATTAAACAATTTTGTGACTCGGTTTTTTTAAACAATGGCAGTCTTGTTTTATCCTTATTTCTATATGTTTATAAACAAAATTGTTTAACACTATTTTATCCTTAAAATATTTGGGTAATTTATTGTTTAAAAATTTATTTATAAAGATCGGAGTATTTAATTTAAGTCTCTTTTTTATAGATAACTAGTTTAGTTCTGAAAGATGCCTCATAATGTTATTTCACCTTCGCGAGGTTATATGGAAGGTGACAGGAGGGCGGCTCTGGTAGTTAAGGGAGATAAATGAGAATTGCAGGGGGAGGGGGGCGGAAGGGGTCGATCTGACAATCTGCGCACCGCCAGAAGCCCCTCGCTGCAGCGCATGATAAATTACAAAACGCACTTTACCTTCACAATATCACAATATTGAGATAGCTAGCGGATTATCAGCAGAAGGAAATGATTGCGGTCGAATCGATGATAATGTGACTGAGTATTGTCGTAATTGATGAGGGTAAAAGAACGTTTTGAGTATATCCAAATACTTGTTCACAAATCTGGATTATCGCCAATTAAAGGAGGTTATTTTTCATATTATTTTTTGACATCTCATCAAAGATAAAGAAGAATGCGGAAGTCTGGGCATTTACGGGGCTGACGACCGTCAAAGGCTGGCTTAAAAGATCACTTAACACAAAAGGTAACATTCAATAATTGGTGAATGTTACACGTGCGTAAACCAGCCTATGACGGTCGTCAGCTCCGCAAATGCAAAGACTTCCATATTCTTCTTCATCTTTAACGAGATGTCAAAAATAATATGGTAAAAGAATATAGGTACATTCTTTAAAAAATCGGGCGGAATAGACATGTGACCTCTCCGGTGGTTCTGGTGGAATGAATTCTGTATTAGCGATTATCCCCTTAGTACAGTAAAATTCATGATTCGTGAATATCGCAATTTAACGAGGCTCGCAGCTCAGCGGCAAAATGCAGGCTTGCCTAGGCGATAAACGAGTTCGACTCCCGCGGAGAGATGAATGAAACAACCGAGATTAATCATAATTTACGTATATTAGCGTGAAATGTGAATCTGCGTACATGGTACATTCAACCGCTCTTCGATGTAACATCAAATCCTAGCGACAAGATAGGCAGGGGGCGTCCACGACATCTTCACGGTGTTTGTGGAAAATACAATTGTTTATTAGGGGAGAGAGTCCCTAAGGAGGCAAGAGTCCACAAATCTAATATCGACGAAATTGAAATCTAAATCCATCCCGAAACTATTTTTCAGCTAGTTCATGTAATCTTGTGTATTTCCAAATCTGAGTTTGTCTACTTAGTAGTGGACAAATCAAGATTAGTGATCAAATAATATACATACTATATAAACAACTTACATATCGCTCACTCCTTTCAACAACGTCATAAATAAAAAAACTTGATTTTTCATGAGATCGTTTTTTAAATTTAAGAATATAATCAAATGTATTAAAAATAAATATCAAGCCACTTATTAAACTGTTTACTGTGAAAACAGATCTTTTTAGGTAAAACCTGAATGTTTTTTTCTACATTTGAAAAATATTAAGTACATTTAAAAATAATAATTAAACAATATATTTTCTTCAAAATGCAAAAACATCACTTTCTGTCCTGTAGCGGGTAAATATTAAGTTAAAAATATGCCGCTTCTGCTGGGATATAGTGCATGTTCTGGGCATTTTGAAAACATGCACAACTGAAAATTGACGATTTTTGATATATGACGTTGTTGAAAGGAGTGAACGATATATTATAAGTAGAATATATAATATATAAAATAATAAATCGCAACTTAATTTTCTTTAAACCCAGATAACATTTGACGAAATTATATTTTTTGGTTTTTCTTTGAAAGAAATATACAGTTTTGAAATGAACAGTTGTTGAAAGGTAAGGAGTTAATTATATTTCAATACATATTCTAAAAAAAGTCAAATTTTAAAACACATTTGACTTTTTTTAGACAAGTGTAGAGACAGGACTGGCTTCTCGCGCAGCCGAACGCATACTGAATCATCCAGATCGCGATATATTACTTAAGAAACTATTTTTTTTCATACATACTTTAATAACGCGACTGCTCGCTCAGCAAGACATTTCTCGCCTTCAGAATTCACCTGTCTGGTATTTGGTGCATTATTTATCATCCCCCAAGTTAGCAAGTGCGTCGCGCCCCCTTCCCCCGACTCCTCTGCTGGTCGCGAGTTCACGTAGGGCGGAGGTTGCGTTACTTGCGGATTAAAAGGACCTCCGATCGATACCAGACGGACTCCATTTCGCATTGAAATTCATCCGACCAACGGTAGCATTCATTATTTGATTATAATCCTTGCAAATTGTATCCTTTTAAATGTTTATTCATCGTAAAAAAAGGTACAAATAATCAAAAGATATTTTTCAAGTTCACACGATAAATCGGAATTCAATTTTCTTTAAACCTAGGTAACATTGTATGTAATTGATTTTTTTCTTAAGACACCGTTTGTGTATTGATAAAATAAGTTTTTTTTTCGAAACAGATTTTTAAATAGGTTTGAAATAGTTTTAGAAAAGGAAACACGTGCGTCGTACTAAGCAAATAGGTACATGTACACAAGGGCATATAGTGCATATATAAATTTCTCTTCATGTTTTCGGATTAACGGGGTTATCGATTGTACGAGATATTTCTAACCATCCATCCCGGAAAATCGGGAGTGTATTATACTCTGCACCAAATGCAGTTACTTTGCACCAAAGGGGCTTACTTTGCACCGAGTGGGCCTAGTTTGCACCGTACAGGGTTACTTTACATCAAATAGGACTATCTTGCACCAAAGGGGACTATTTTGCATCAAAGGGGGCTATTTTGCACCAAGAGGGGCTACTTTGCACCAGGTGCGCTTCGCCCCCTCTCGCGTCAGTCACAAGACATGTATCGATTGTAAAGATATTTGAACACCAACCTCGCCATTGGTGAGCCGGTGTGGTGCAGAATCGTCTTCTCCGTTCCCGACTAGCGCCGCCCAGCGGCGCCACACCTCACTAAGCTCTGCGACCGGCTGAACCTGAAATGGAAAAGAAAATTAACATAAGCACAGAAGATTCGAGACAAATATACATACATATTTTAGTTATAGTTAAAGAGTTATACGTCATTAGTACAATTTAAGATGACGACCTTGGGAAAATAAACGAGGCGTCGGAAGACCCCAAAAGAGATGGTAGCCTGTAGGGGAAGAGAGGGAAAGTAAAATCCCCACACGATGGACCGATCAAGTTAAGGCAGCAGCAGGCAACTCAGTGGTTGGAGCGCTACGTGCAGCGCAGTCAAGGGATAACCGGAGAAGAGTCATTGCTTCCACAAGGGTCACGACCCTCAGTAATGAGGAATAAGACGGAGAAGAATGTTAAAAAATTGAGTTATTTATCCATGCGAATTGCTTAGAATTAAAGGTTTTGATATTTATTGGTAAGCGGGATTTTTTCCGCGTAAAACTGTTTCCCGATCTGACGTCGAGTGCGTGGTACGTGGTACTGTAACGTGGCGCGGCAATTAAAGGCACGAAACAATAGTGTATAATTTAATTTAGTTTACAGATGTGGAAGCGGAATGGTGTGATGCCGAGATTGTGTATCGAGATTGCCTAATTACCGTGGCGCGATTCTGCGCCGCCATCGGCAACCATCGGCCATTGAAACTGAATTATTTCTTAAAACTTGATAAATACTACGTCACATTTCTTCTTCAAAAACCCTTATACGCACCCCAATGGTGCATAGATAAAGTGACCATACGTCGCATTTTGAACGGGACAGTCCCGTTTTTAGATAGCCTGAAGAATTTTTTTTTCTTCATATTTATATTATTAATTCCTCTTATTTTCTTTATCAACATTAAAATTATTTTTATTAATACATAAAAAACTGAAATTACATAAAAATTTGTATACATCCCGTTTTGAGGACAAAAATAAATGGTTTATGCATAGGGCACTACATCATATAACCGCAGTATTATCTCGATCGAACACATGAAGGAAAGGTGATCAAGCCCTCCGCTTCAGACGCGAAAAAATCGGCATCCAGGGTAATTTTGAATATAATGTAATGAATGTAATGAATTTTAATGGTCAGCACACTTGGCTACCGTTCTGGAGGTCCCGGGTTCGATTCCCAGGGGGGGATTAAATAAATAGAGGTGATTTTTTTACTCAAATATTTACTCAATATTACCCTGGACTGGTACCTGAAGTGGAGGGCTGATCACCTTTCCTTCAAGTGTTAACGATTAAGATAACACTGCGTTCATATGATGCAGTGCCATATGCACCATTGGGGTGCGGGTAAGGGTTTGATTGATTACACAAAGTGAACGATGAATGATAAGGAGTGATCGTTGCTAAGTATTTTATGTATTTTTTAATATGTAATATTTTGTTCGTAATATGATATACGGGCTTAATGCCGCTAAAAAGCGACATATCGTCGACACATCGTTTCGCCGTTGATCAATATGCGTCGATACGCAAACTGTTGCCGATCGCTGATGATAACGGTTGTAGACTATTAACATTTAGATACTTTGAGGGCGGTTTAAAGAGTGTACGCTCTAAAAATGTTGCATACCTCTCGAGTCTAGAGCACCAACTTTAGTGCGTGAAATATGCGTACGAATTCGGATATTCGACTACATACAAAAACAATTCGTATTCGTATATCATCACGCCGCTTCCCCGCAGGGGTAGGCAGAGAGAATAGATCGCCACACCACTCTGTCCTTGCAAACATTCTTCGCCTCTTCCACGTTCATGCATCCCCTCATACATACCCGCCGATTGTTACGACTCCTAACCTGACCACTTTCAAGTATTTGGCATACCTGATTGTGCCATGTTTTTCTCGGTCTTCCTCTGCTTCTTTTCCCGCTAACATTCGCCTCATAAATTTGTTTTACCGTTCTTTCCTCACTCATTCGTTCTACATGTCCAAACCATCTCAACACACCTTTCTTAATTTTATCGATAATGCTTATCTCAGTCTGGCATTCTTTCCTTATTTCACTATTCGTACGTTCATCGTTTTGCCACACATTCGTCTGAGGGATCGCATTTCGACTGCATTCAGTCTGCTTTCATCCTTCTTTTGCCAACTCCATGCTTCGCTTCCATACATAAGGGTTGGAACCAGAACTCCATTGTGTACTGCCAGTTTAGCTTCCGCTGATAGATTTTTATTTGCTAAAACTGATTTTAGTGCACCATTCACTCTGTTCCCAGCATTCACTCTCCTTTCTATGTCTTTATCAATCTTTCAACTTTTAAGGAGTATTATATTACCATAAAACAAAGTCAAAAATGCTTTTAATAAACAAAATATACGATTGAATTCTTAATATGTATCTCAGTAATTCGTAAAAGAGAGAGTTCCAACTTTGGATCTAGTGCTCTCATCTGTATTTGCAATAAATTATCTTTTATCTGACGTCTTAATTGGTATTTTTGTATTAAATGTCTGCCATAATAAGTAATTCCATTTATTATAATTTATTTTATTGACGGTTCTTCATTAAAACGCAGTAAAAATGTAAATTATGATGATAACAAGAATATCCATTTTAGTACCGTAAGATAGTCTGCTTTGCACACAATGCAATATTTTTTTAAATTTCAAGTATTCAGCCGTACTGAATACTGAAGCCGTCCGGCCACGCCATTTGGTGTTGTCGGGTTGACAACACTGAATTATACTGCTACTGTCAGGTTGACAACACTGAGCGGATTCAACAAAAGCAGCCAACCGGAGCGCGGGGGCGAGAATCGCCTGCCATCGCTTGATTGTTAAAGAACGTATATTTTAGCTTCATATTTCATTCAAAGTTCAATAATCAATTAGATAAATTATAATGAGTTAATATCAAATCGTTATCAAATCGTGTATGCGTCATTTAATATGTCCGCCTCCGTAGTGTAATGGTCAGCATGCTCGCCTACCGTTCTGGAGGTCCCGGGTTCGATTCCCAGGGGGGTTTAATAAATATAAGTGATTTTTTCACTCTAATATTTATTCAATATTACACTGGACTGGTACCTGAAGTGGAGGGCTGATCACCTTTCCTTCATGTGTAATCGATCGAGATAACACTGCGTTTATATGAAGCAGTGCCCTATGCACCATTGGGGTGCGGTAAGGGATTATTGATTTAATATTTCAGGGATTTGCAAGACACATAACCTGTCACTGGCTGGATTGGGTGATCATTCGATCCTGCCCATTATTAAATCATTCGTATTCCTTCGATTTTAGATGTTGTTTAAATGGTTTATTTCAACACCTACTTTCGTATGTAGAAACTAAATTAGGTAACTATCACCCCGCTTCCCCGCAGGGGTAGGCAGAGTGAAAGGAACGTCACACTAATCGGTCTTTGAACATAATCTTTGCCTCTTCCGCATTCATACATCTTCTCACACATACACGCCGATTATTCCGACTGCTGACCTGGCCACTTTCCCAATAAAGAAACAAAGCTCTTGTGCTTGGAGAGTGACTTACTCTCATTGTTTATACTTATGAGTGATATAATATTTTTTATTCGTATTTTAATTTTGGTGTCTTTTTTTCGATTAATGTGAAAAAGGCCTTTATATTATTTTTTGACATCTCATCAAAGATGAAGAAGAATATGGATGTCTGGGCATTTACAGAGCTGACGACTGTCATAGGCTGGTTTAAGTGATCACTTTACACACGTGTAACATTCACCAATTCTACCCATTATTGACAACCACACTACTCAAATTCTTGAAAGTTCTATATTTATATGAACCAATTTAGAAACCTTGTTCTTGAATCATTAGCACTTCACTAGAGACATCTATTGGTGAGATGTAAAGAAGCTTTTTATTAAGAAGAAACTCTTATATTAGTATGTGAGGTCCGAATCCTGGATTACAATCACACACATGAGAAACGCCGGAAAACCCGTTTTCATTTTTATTATAAAAGCTTTTAATTTGACCAGATAATTTATTTACAACATTTTGAGTGTGTCCAAATACTTGTTCACAAAATCTGGATTATCTCCAATTACAGGAATTATTTTCATATTATTTTTTAACATCTCATCAAAGATGAAGAAGAATATGGAAGTCTGGGCATTTACGGGGCTTACGATGAGA
The DNA here is from genome assembly GCF_059751285.1 of Brachycentrus maculatus. Taxonomy (NCBI): domain Eukaryota; kingdom Metazoa; phylum Arthropoda; class Insecta; order Trichoptera; family Brachycentridae; genus Brachycentrus; species Brachycentrus maculatus. Next base: position 2,361,362 of record NW_028280815.1, on the reverse strand, counting down.
TTTTGTAAACTAGTATTTGGACACACTCAAAATGTTGTAAAAGGCATTTAATTTATTTTTTGGAATTTTATTATCTTAAAATTTTCTATACCTAAAATTCGACAGGGACAGACTGATGAAAATGGACAATGAACGGATCCTGCCCCAAATACATTCGCGAAAACAATCTGCCGTGTGTAGGAGCAGTCAGATGTTAATTGTTAATATATCATTTAAAAAAGTGGTGCAATAAGAGACGATCCACGCTGCTGTAACGGTGAAGGCGACTCTCCAGCTGTGGGCGGGGTCACCACACTCTCCGCGTGACGTCATGCAGATTGTCAAACGGGCTGCATTTTAAACCCGACATATCATCGCTCACTCCTTTCAACAACGTCATATATCAAAAATCGACAATTTTAGGTTGTGCATGTTTTCGGAATGATCAGAAAATGGACAATATCCCAGCGAACGCGGCATATTTTTGGCATAATATTTACCCGCTACAGGGCAAAAAGTGTTGTTTTTGCATTTTGAAGAAAAGGTATTGTTTAATTTTTTTTTTTTAAATATACTGAATATTTTTCAAATGGAGAATAAACATTCAGGTTTTACCTAAAAAGATCTGTTGCACAGTAAAAAGTTCAATAAGTGGCTTGGTATTTATTTTTAATACATTTTATTATATTTTTAAACTTTAAAAACGATCTCCCGAAAAAACATTTTTTTATATATTTGACGTTGTTGAAAGGAGTGAGCGATATTGTCAAAGTGCGTCCACTAGACCATATTGTCAAAATGTCAAATATGTATTTAATTTGATCATCTTCGTCTTAATCTCTTTAAATTACATATTTTGTGTTAAACTAATTTAACTACCCTACACAAACGAGCGTACGTGATACGTGCATTTTTCTGCACCATTCCCCGCTAACCCGTATCACGTACGCGCATGAGAAAAATATCTGTCACACCTATGATCCCTAAAAAAAATCCTGTGTGTTAAAATAATCCGAGAATAGGGTGGTCTAGAAACTACAAATAAATTACATACTAAATATTTCGTAGTCATACAGGAGAAAGTGACCAAGTGCATTGTTTTACAAAAACGTGATCATTGACTATTTGATATCTTACTAGCTTAATATTGCCTTGAAAAAATCCCAAAGGATTTTAAACTTGGAAGTATAATATATTGTCTTGTTAAAAATGACTGACTGCATTGGTGTTTATTTTTTTGCCGAGCAAAAGTGACTTAAATGGCCCTCCTGAACATTTTACGTTTTGGTAGTTGGTCACTTTCTCCTGTACGACTACGATATAAAGAATTTAGCCTATCATTTAATGATTTAGCATTTACGTTGTGGAATATGTTGATTATTAAAAATTAAACAGTCGTATTAGACCATTGATAGAGATCCACACGACTAGTTTCGAAATAAAAATAGCTTCACATACGGTGTTTGAAAATGATGCAGAACGCATCAAAACACGTGTCACGATAGATTTTAAGAAATAGTGCTATTTACTTAGTAAAACTTAAATTAAAAAAGGATTTTTTTATCAATGTAATAACAAATACGTATTAAAGATTAATAGGGAACAGTATCAATTCAACTATGTTTTACTATGGTACATACTTTATTTAAACCCTCCTAAACAGCTGGTTTTGAAATCAAACTATAAAATTTTTTTTTTCAAATCTCAGAACATAATTGTGGAGGTTTTCACCAAAAAGTTACATTTCCAATACTGCACAAAGACTTATTTAAATGCAAATCTGTTCTGTTTACTGTATTCTATCGAAATCTTGATTAAATTTGCGACAAAGCGTCACCAATCCTGTGTTAAACCAATATGAAATCATTAAATCGCACCAAAACGTAACAATGTTACAAGCTAAAATTCCTGATTAGTATAGTGGAAATGTACCGTTAGTTAAAACGAGAGTTAACCTTGAATAGCGCGCACGCGGCACAGATTGAGGGGCGCAGGATCGCGTGACCTTTACCTCGTGCCTCGGTTTGGGAGCGCCCGGCGCGGTGAGTCACGGCCGGACTGGTCACCTCCGTGACTGGGGCAGGTTCACGCACACTGGTCACCCAACCACATGCGCGCGTGCCAGACAGAGGTGACACGCGAGACACCCCTCGCTATCAGGTCAAATTAACCCACTTTCAGACCTATTTCTAGCGGTAATAGGTTTAGACTTAGACCCATTATTAAAAAAAAGTACATACATAGAAAAAAGAGACATTCGTCGTTAACTAGTTATCAATGTAATTCATGTGCATTAGAAGGAGTTGTCAACAAACGTTTCCAGATTCACCCAAAGATATATTATTTAAATTTACATACAAAAATCGATTTCTAAAATAACATTATTTAAAATCACACAAAACCTTTAAACTAACTAACTAACAAACTAACCATCACGCCGCTTCTCCACAGGGGTAGACAGAGAGAATAGAACACCTAACCAATCTGTCGTTGCAAACATTCTTCGCCTCTTCCACGTTCATTCATCTCCTCGTACACATACGCCAATTATTTCGACTCCTGACCCGGCCGCTTTCAAGTACTTGACATACCTGATCGTGCCAAGTTTTTCTCGGTCATCCGCTGCTCCTTCATCCTCATAAATTTGTTTTACCATATTTTTATCACCAACTGGCTTCACATGTCCAGTCCAAAGCATCTCAACACACCTTCTAATTATTGTAAAAAAAATCCTTTTTTATTCCCAGGAAGATTATCAGCATCTAAACTCTATATTTTTTTTATGGATGTCGTTTATATCTGTGTTAAAATTACCTAAAAAAAAATCAGTTTACAATAAAAGTTTATCAATACATACAGCTAACCGAATAAAAATCATTTGTCTATAAGTTTAACCGAGTCTCGATAAATTACTACGATGTCTAAAATAGTTACCGACTCTTAATACAATTTGTCTAAAAAGTCTCATTTAGTACTTCATTGTCCGTCATGTGCTGTAACCGAATCTCCCAGAATAATTTCAGATGTTCTCAATTTTAGCTTGAAACAATGGGTTTCCCTCTCCTCATATAGCATTACACAACTCTAGTGTTGGCCATCCAGTACCAGGTCTCGTGGCATATCACGTCTCGACTTTTTGGCGTTTAACACTATTCTCGACTGTGTATAGTAGGATTTTATTTTATTTCGGATAAAGCTCCGATCTGACCTTTGTGACCTAAAAATGCCAGCCAAGACTAAGGGGAAGGTCTGCCAAACAATTGTCAGACCCGCACTCTTCAATGGCTCCTGTATAAAACCTACTCTAGGCAATTAGAAACTGCTGAATTGCGAATGCTTAGATGGCCAGCTGGACTTTAAAGGTCAACACTTCGTAAATAGTGCGGTTACAATAATTGGACAATACTGTTATGTACATATTTTAGACAACTAGAAACTGCTAAAATGCGAATGCCTACATGGTCAGCTGGTCAGACCTTAGAGACAAAATAAAGAGTTCAAGAATTTGTGGAAGCCTGGGTGTAACAGACATCGATAGTAAGGTAGAGGAAAGGCAATTGAGATGGTATAGACACATAGGACCCAGAGAACCTGAACGTATTATAAACCAGGCGATTGCCGTGGATTTTCCTCGAAAGATATCTAGAGGAAGACCAAAGAAATCATGGATGCTACAGGAAGATAACATGATTCGAAAGCATGGCCTAGGTGACGTTGTATTGTATATGATAGAAGGACCTACGACCTGAGGAGACCCGACGAGGAGAGCTGACCCCAACTTTTGGGATGGAAGACTTACAAAAAAAAAGTAGTGTTATTGTCAATCATGGGTAGAATAGTGAATGTTACACGTGTATAAAGTGATCACTTCAACCAGACTATGACGGTCGTAAGCCCTGTAAATACTTATACTTCCATCTTCTTCATCGACAGGCACCGTGGCGTAGTTGGGTAGACGCTAGACTTCTTAACTGGCGTCGCGGGTTCGATTTCCCAAAAAGTACAAAATTAATTTAAAAAATATGTATTTTCAATGGATCTGGGTGTTTGTGATGAAATTTTACATTTACCTTCCCAATCCTTACTATCCTATCTGCTGACAAGCCTCTGAAAGTAGAGGCTTTGAGGGTTATTCCTAAAAAAATCTATAATGAGATGTCAAAATGTATTTACTTACATGTTTTTTTAATAACAATATTAAGATATTTAGGTGATAAATAAGAGTCGAATCAAAAAGTTTCCTTAACCGAATGTTTGCGCGGACTATTAAACTATTCCGCTCCAAATTGAATCGCGTTTTGTTAGGCACCATAGCAAAAAAGGCATCTCTTGCACAGCCATATTTGGCATCGCTTGCGGTAGAGGGTTAAATTCGCGACTGAGGTTCGTTCGATCCATGGTTAATTATAATATATCTACTAACATTATCTTGACCTACTGACACCCATACTGGTACTTGGCTCATCTTTAGACGCGCACCCAATAACAATAAAAATGTACTTTGTATTTGCATGCCTCATTTTAAATTACAATAAAAATTCTTAAAACACTCAGTCTTTTTAGAGACGAAACATCTTTTTAAACTAAGATGTTCAATATTTGACAAAATGGACATCTATTCCAGTGCACAAAGTCAATTATGTAATTCTTATTTAAACAATGTAAAATGTGCCCTCGGCACGGGAAACTCAGTTAGGGCATATTATTACTAGTTTCGAGAACTTCAATGTTCTCATCTACAACAGATGCCGACATTCGCCATGATATATCTCAAAAGTGGTCTTATACAATTGTTTTTATTTTTTATATAATAAAACCCTTATCCGCACCCAATGGTGCATAGGGCACTGCATCATATAAAAGCAGTGTTATCTTGATCGTTTACACATGAAGGAAAGGTGATCAGCCCTCCGCTTCAGGTACCAGTCCAGGGTAATATTGAATAAATATTACAGTGAAAAAAATCACTTGTATTTATTTTACCCCCCTTGGGAATCGAACCCGGGACCTCCAGAACGGTAGCCGAGCGTGCTGACCATTACACTACGGAGGCAGATTTTTTATATACTTATATAGATATATGTATTTAATACAGAAAAGATGCCACACATTTCTTTCCGAACAAGTACCCAAATAAATGGTTTTATTTGGCGTCGGTCAGCGATCGTGCTCAGATTGAGTTCACAGTTCACGGGACATTTCCGGTCGGCGCTTTATCCGAGCGTCACCTCGCCGGCCGGACATGGAGACCCACTTCCGATTGCGTCATCACCGCTCCATGCAATGGCGTCTCGTCACAGCCGGGAGCATGTGGAGAGCATGTCGCTATTCGCAAATCATAGCTGATGCATACTTTATTTGTTTATTTATTTAAACTCTATGTACAGAAAAGAAGTATGTACATTGGCGGGATTATTGCTAAAAACAATATCTTCCAACTAACCAAAAACAGACTAACTTATATTGTATTGGGTTGAAACTAAATTGATTGACAACATTTTTAGGTGTGTCCAAATCCTTGTTCACAAGTCTGGGTTTCTCCGGAGAAGATTTTTTAAACCCTCATCCGCACCCGATAGTACATAGGGCACTGCATCATATAAACGCAGTGTTATCTTGATCGTTAACACGCAAAGGAAAGGTGATCACTCCCCGCATCAGGTGGCAGTCCGCGGTGACAAGTGAAAAAATCACTTATATTTATTTGGCTCCCCCCCTGGGAATCGAACCCGGGACCTTCAGTACGGTAGCCGAGCGTGCTAACCACGGAGGCGGATAAAATTTTATTTTTACTTGGTAAATACCACTATTTCTTAACGTTAAACGTTAAACGTTAAACGTTAAACGTTAAACGTTAAACGCCAACACTAAAATTTGTCAATTTTGAAATTCACAAAAAAAACTTATCGGTAATTTACGTATTTACGTGTGTTGAGATGGTTTGGACATGTAGAACGAATGAGTGAGGAAAGAACGGTAAAAGAAAGTTATGAGGCGAATGTTAGTGGGAAAAGAAGCAGAGGAAGACCGAGAAAAACATGGCACGATCAGGTATGCCAAATACTTGAAAGTGGTCAGGTTAAAAGTCTTAACAATCGGCGGGTATGTATGAGGAGATGCATGAACGTGGAAGAGGCGAAGAATGTTTGCAAGGACAGAGTGGTGTGGCGCTCTATTCTCTCTGCCTACCCCTGCGGTGAAGCGGCGTGATGGTTAGTTAGTTTTTTTTTATGTATTTAGATTATTTAATTTTTAGATTTAACGATGGGTTTCATAGTTAAAGCATTTTGAATATAGCTCTTGATTGAGGACACTGGTGCCCCCATGGCGCTGCGGTCCAACACAGGCGAGGTCACCGGTGCCCCCCATGGCGTTTAACGTGTTAAATCTATAGTGACACATGTTTCGATGCATCGAAACACGAGATCGAGACACAATAGATTTTAAGAAATAGTAATATTTACCATGAACCAATTTTTAAAAAAAAAAATTATGTATTAATTTTTAAATCAAACAGTTTTTTTTGAGTCTACTAAGTTGAATTTTATTTTTTAAAAAAAAAACACAAAAATTTATATCGTGACAATCGTTTCGCCTAGTTAAGGCATTTTCAAACCAATGTTCGTTTGAAAATGTCATAACTAGGCGAAACAATTGTTATAACATTAATTTTTATGTGTTTTTTTTTTAATATATACAACTAAGTAGACTCAAAAAAATCTGTGTTTAATTTAAAAATTAATACATAAATTAAAATGGAGTTCTACAAATTAAACGCCAAATCGATAAATAGATAATTTCTTTGCTAAATTTCTATTCAAATCAGTTGTAGAAACGCAAATGCGTGAATTGTCTTCATATCTTCACGAGTAATCTGCATAAGAATGCACCAGACAGCACATTGCACAGCCACGGAGAAACGTGAAACGTTAGCAGGAAAATTTGGCCATGTTACCGACTGTCAAGTATCAGAATACGATATGATCAGAAAGTTTGATTCGGAATTCGATGATATTGCATTTATGTGTGTGAGCCCGTATTACAAGACAAACGTTTTAAATCCATTTTTTAATCATTTTTTTGTTAATTAAGTTTGTCCGATGAGTAGTCCGGTATATGAATGATTTTTTAGAGAAATTTTAACATATCGATTGTTGATGTTCCTGTTCTTATATATATATTTTTTTGCCGTTTCTTGTTTTACATATTTTCTTAAATTTAATTATTTATTTACTATTGATTTGTTTTTCTACGTTATTTAGTGTCACATTTATTTATTATTTTAAATACAAAAATGATGACAGTTTACTTTTTGATATGTGTAAATATGGTATATGAATATGTGTGTGTTTATGTGCGTGCGTGCGTGCGTGCGTGCGTGCGTGCATGTGTGTGTGTGTATGTGCGTGCGTGTGTGTTTGTGTATGTGTTTAAACTGTCAAAATGTAAATTATGACATGTTAAATCGTAAAAAAATAAGTTTTTATCACAATTATTCTGTATGTGCGTGATCAATGATCTACGACTATTTAGTTGCCCTTTTTCGATCTCTGACCACTATAATATTATTCTCTCAATACATCGAACATTTACAGCCATCAAACCCAATGACAGATGACATCTGATATCAGCTGAATATCGTTTCAAAACAAACACATTGGAAGCCTATTTTGAGAATTGGCCCAATCCGAATATATCCGAACGTGTAAGCTTGTCTCGGCTGTTTTCATCTCGGCTGAATTATATTTGGTTTTGACAATATCACTGCTGTAAGTGTAACAGTGCTTCAAGGAGAACGTGAAAGTAATGTAGATTACATCAGATATTAAACGTCGACTATTTGCTATGGTGACGGCGACGATGAACTTAACCAGTGCCAACTAGACATCGTGTCAATACTATGTACCGAAAAACTGTTCCCATAACTTTGAACCCAATCAAAATAGTTAAGAGAACACTATTTTGAATTATTTAGAATCATTAAAGTCATTTTAACAATAAAATAAAAATGTTTTCCAAACGAAATTATTATTTTCAACATTCCAAGTCCCTAAAGAAGCAATTCTTCAACTGTGAAAGGGTGATAAATATTTAATTCTGAATTTCATCTTTGAGATTCCAAAATGCAATACCAAACACACATAAAATGTTGTGAATAAACTATAAGTACATTTGTCCTCAAAACCACGAGAAGCTTTAATTGTTTTTTTTTTTTTTTAATTAATCGAAAATGTTTATAATGAATGACATTTGTTTGACATGTTCAAGCATATAACTCACGTATTATAAATCACGAATTAGTGTTTTACCTACGAGTACGTAGCTACGAGCCTGAAAATCTAAGAAAAAAAATCAAATGGTAAAACTCAATTACATGATATTTTTCCATGACCGTAAAAAGAATTTAAAAAACACTTCCTTGAGGTCAATTTTAATGTTTGTTAGTATACGAGAACATGTAAACAAGGTTTACCGATAACAACTATTGGCAAGCTGCCAGATTCGAGTCCATGGCTTTAATTTAATAAAGAAGGCGCTGAATCGACCAAACCGATAGAGTCCCCGGAGCTAAAATTTGTTACGCTATTTTTGTGACTCGTTGATAGATACAAATACCCATTCACTTTATATGGTTTTTGAAAAAAAAACTATATAATGGTCAGCAGTGTCTTATATATATATATATATATATATATATATATATATATATATATATATATATATATATATATATATATATATATATATATATATATATATATATTTGTGTGTGTATTTAATTGATCCATTATAACTATTACTACGCATACTACCATTAGAATATGTTTATGTAAAAAAATACTATATAAAATCCTTCGTATATTAAAACTACAAAAAGTTCTACAAAATAAACACAAATTTAATTAATATATGCCAAATTAATCCTAAAAAGGAGGGATGGATATAGAAAAAACAACACAATTATGTGGAACTAAATAGCTACTATAAAGTGAAATTTATCACGATGTTCGATGACCTTCGAAGAAGGCGCAAGAAAAAGAGTGTGATGACGTCTTACCTTGACGGTGACGTGGTCGTGGCTGCCCTTGATCATCTCGATGATCTCATCCCTGGACTTGTCGTCGACGCACACCCCGTTGACCTCCAGGAGTCTGTCTCCCGGTAGCAACCCTGTCTCGTGTCCCTGGCCGGCCGTCCCGGGCTCCGCGAATATCACGGCCTTCATCTTCACGCCGTCCTTCTCGTCGTCCGAGCAGTTGACTCCTTCCACCGCCTGCCTCTCGACCACCATGGCGCGGCGCAGGCTGAAGCCGAAATCACTCCTAGGCGCCTTCTGCCTCTGGATGGTCAGCACCCGCGGCGGAGGAAGGCTGGCTGGCACTATATCTGGCAGAGGAAGATCCACTCCATCCAAGTAGTTGGAGAACTGGTGGAACCCGTCCGAATCTCCCGTGGGAGACATCGAGAACGGAGGCGTGGCGAACGAAGAATTGGAAGTCGTATCGGTCAAAGTGTCCGCACTCGGAGATGGCGATGTGGCGCAAGCTGGATTACCATTTTCTTTGTACTGGTCATGAGATGTTATCGTTATAGGAGGCGGTGATCCATAATTGTTATAATACCCCGGTTTGATGCTTCCATCCACCGGGCTATGTATCACTTTCTTCGTGAAATTTTGAGAGTTCGGGTCATCCGAAACTCCGTTACGCATAGGAAGATTCTGGTACGATATAACTTCGTTCCTCATCGTGTTATGAATGAGGTTACTATCTTGTCCGTTTTGAACAAAATCAGCCTGATCAGTAGACGAATGTCCATTATTTTGAGGGGACGCGTTCAAAGCTCTAGGACCTTTTAGAATCCCTCTCTTCGGTGGTCTGGGCGGTAGTGGGGGCAGGTTCGGCGGCTGCTTGGCGACGCCGTTGGGGTTGTTGAGCGAGTTGAGCGACGCCTCCGAGCTGTCGGACTGCAGCAGCGACTCGCGCCAGACGACGGAGGAGGCCTTGAGCTCGGACAGGATGATGTGGTTGTTGTCCTCGGTCTCCGCGACCAGCGGGTAGTTGGAGTAGTTGGCGTCCCGGTCCAGCTCTGCGAAGAACGACGCGCTGTAGTCCGCCGTGATGCCGGAGGGGAGTTTCTCCTTCTCTTTTCGCCTGCCCCTGAGTTTCAGGGACCTTCGGACCTGGATCAATGAAAAAGCCACATTAAAATCGAAACAACACATTACAAAAATATCAATGACACATTATTTCATACATTGGACTACAATACAATGTGAAGTCTCGGGCTTAATTCCTGAAAAGCTAGACATAAAAATTGTTTGATCGGGTACAACGTTTTGAGTGTGTCCAAATACTTGTTCACAAATCTGGATTATCTCCAATTAGGAGTTATTGTTTTACATTATTTTTGGACATCTCAACATAGATGAAGAAGAATATAGAAGCTTGGGAGTATGTCTAGAAGTTTCAAGAATTTCAATAATGTAATTGTCGGCCATGGGCAGAGTTGGTGAATGTTACACGTGTGTAAAGTGATCACTTAAACTAGCCTATGACGGTCGTAAACCCTGTAAATGTCCAGACTTCCTTATTCTTCTTCATCTATGTTGAGATGTCAAAAAATAATGAATCGGTAGACATTAAAATCGGCACTCGCTTTTTGCGACCATTCCATTCCCTCACATTCCATTCCCTCATCGTGTACTAACTGCACACTACAGTTGACTTGATGAAGGAACGGTAATTCCGAATCTAGTCCTCGTTAAGTGAAGTTTATATACACAAAAAAGTTAACTTAAAACGATTGAACGATTAATGATAAAGATGGTTCTATACGTTTTATCCATACTATCATAAGTATGGCAAAATTTTAATAATTATTTTTCAATACAAACTATATAAAGTGATCACTTAAACCAGCTTACGAAAGATCTAACGCCCTAAAATGCCCAGATTTTCACATTTCTTTCCCTAAAACTTATTTATCTACATTAAGATATCTGTAAGATTATGTTACTTTTTCCGATGTTTCTCTAAAATGAATGTAGCGAACATAAGATGAGATGTTTTCATATTACCGAAAATTTCGCAATCGCAATTTCAAGGCGAAACAGCTATTAATAGAAGAAACTGCAATCGGCAACCATTTATCATTTATCGCGAACGTGCAGACATTTTGTTTTGAGCAAATCCGCGACAAGTCAAGGTTTGCGAATGTTACCGAAATCGGAACGAGATCCATAATAGTGTTTGGGCAATGACTATCCAAGAGCCGGTTCCTAACTCGCAAATCGAATATTATAATAGCAGTCTGTGGTCTTAGCGATGGAATGAAACCGCACACTTCCTCGTTAGCGACCACACATGCGATAATATGCAGCCAGAAGCATTGATAAGAGGCCTCTCCTGATCCCCACTCGGCGTCCTTACAGAACTCCTCATAGCACAGGACTTCAGTATATAAATCCAAAGATTCCTCAAGGTTAAGTGCAATGAAAGTTATGTTTTGAATATTGAAAGCATTAACTTTGTGGATCATATTGATATATTATTTTGAGAAATAAAAAGACTTTGTTTTTTGATCCACTAACATTTTTATTAACCAACTAGTTTCAGCAACAACCTGTTGCCCTCTTCAGGGTTTAGTCAGTCATAAATTTAACCCTGAAGAGGGCAACAGGTTGTTGCCGAAACTAGTTGGTTGTTAATAAAAATGTAAGTGGAAAACACAAGTTAAACTTTACTGTTAAAATTTACAAGTTAAACTTTACTGAAGGGTAGAGTTTTGTCCGCCTCCATCGCCGAATGCATTGAAACACGTGTCACAGTCGATTTAATTAATAAATAACGAAGTCGATGAAGTTTAAAAATATAACACAATGTATTAAAAATAAATATCAAGCCACTTATTGAACTTTTTACTGTGCAACAGATCTTTTTAGGTAAAACCTGAAGGTTTTTTTTCCATTTGAAACATATTAAGTATATTTAAAAAAATAAATAAACAACACCTTTTCTTCAAAATGCAAAAACAACATTTTCTGCCCTGTAGCGGGTAAATATTAAGTTATAAATAAGATCAAGGAACATAGACATCAACAAATAGAGCCTCCGATAATTTAGCAATATTACCAATATTAAAATAAGTGCATCGTTTCTGTGACGTCATTCATTACCAACTTACGAAAACAGCGTATTTACGAAGGCGAATATTCCACAAAAAAAATTACGAATGAAAATATTGATTATATCGGCTGTTATAAACACTTCACGAGTCTAATACAATCCTTTATAGGTTGAGTATGTTAAAATAGATAATGATACATTCTTGAATCCACAGTACCTAATCTGGCCGGATTTACAAACTTTTCTTAATGTTTCGAAGATTGCGTGGAAAATGAAAGAATCAGATCAAATCGCAACAATAGAAAGGAAGTCGACATTTAAGTTGTTAGGTATTAATAGCGGTTCGCTAATTAAGATGCGGTCATTAGGAGGATTGTGTGAAAACGGTTAGTTGGTCGTGTGAGAAATGGAGGTGTACCAACACTTGGAGATATGGTATGAACAAGACAAGAAAATAGCGCTCACTCCTTTCAAGAACGTCATAAATCAAAAATCGTCAATTTTCAGTGGTGCATGTTTTCGGAATGCCCAGAAAATGTACTATATCCCAGCAAAAGAGGCATATTTTTAACTTGATATTTACCCGCTACAGGGCAGAAAGTGTTGTTTTTGCATTTTGAAGAAAAGGTATTGTTTAAAATTTTTTTTATATTCTAAATATTTTTCAAATGGAGAAAAAACCTTCAGGTTTTACCTAAAAAGATCTGTTGCACAGTAAAAAGTTCAGTAAGTGGCTTGATATTTATTTTTAATACATTGTATTATATTTTTAAACTTTAAAAACGTTCTCCTGAAAACTCAAGTTTCTTGATTTATGACGTTCTTGAAAGGAGTGAGCGACATGTAATAAAATGTATAAATAAATCTTTATATTTCAAGGTCGATGAAAAAAATCACGATGTTAGCATAGATTTAGAATGCAATATTGCATGCATGACTATTAAAATAACACGTTCGCTGATTTTTGGCGATGTTTCGATTTTTGATTTTTTTCGTTGAAAATAAATGTTGAAAACAACCACACTACTCAAATTATGACCTGTCATAGGCCGGTTAAGTGACCTACATGGTCCTGATGATTTTGATTGGTCCCATTTCCTGCGAAAAACATTCAAGAAAAGATCTACAGACAGCTTAAGAGAGGCTATGAGAGGTCATAAGCTCAGACTTCCATATTCTTCTTCATCTATGTTGAGATAATTAAAAAAAAACTCTTTTAAGTGGAGAAAACCCAGATTTATAAACAAGTATTTGGACACACTCAAAATTTGGTAGGTTTATTTTTATTTGTTCATTTGGCATTTACCTTGTGGAAGGACATGATATTCATGTAAACGCGATTAGTTTCGAAAACTACAGATGTTTTCATCAGCTGATGAAAATACAAACAGTTTGTATTTTCACCTTTTCAGAACAACTGTAGTTCTAGAAACTATTCGTGTTTACATTAAATAACTAAAAAAAATGATCCTATACCATGGTAGTAAACAACGGAGTCCTGGTTCCGACCCTAGTGTATGGAAGTGAAACATGGAGTTGGCAAAAGAAGGATGAAAGTAGACTGAATGCAGTCGAAATGCGATCTCTCAGAAGAATGTGTGATAAAATGTATGATAGATGTTCGAATAGTGAAATAAGGAAGGAATGCCAAGCTGAGACACAAACATTATCGATAAAATTAAGAAAGGTGTGTTGAGATGGTTTGGACATGTGGAACGAATGAGTGAGGAAAGAACGGTAAAACAAATTTATGAGGCGAATGTAATTGGAAAGATGAGCAGAGAAAGACCGAGAAAAACTAGGCACGATCAGGTATGCCAAATACTTGAAAGCGGTCATGTTATGAGTCGAAACAATCGGCGGGTATGTATGAGGAGATGCATGAACGTGGAAGAGGCGAAGAATGTTTGCAAAGACAGAGTGGTGTGGCGTTCTATTCTCTCTGCCTGCCCCTGCGGCTAAGCGGCGTGATGGTTAGTTAGTTATATCATGATATTTAATTTTCATTTTTGATGATCAATTATAACGATAAACAGATGTTTGTATAATAAAATAAAATAAATAATTTTCTCATCAAAGATGAAGAAGAATATGGAAGTCTGGGCATTTACGGGGCTGACGACCGTCATAGGCTGGTTTAAGTGATCACTTTACACACGTGCAACATTCACAAATTCTACCCATTATTGACAACCACACTATTAAAATTCTTAGAAGTTCTATATATATGAACAAATTTTGAAACATTATTCTTGAATCACTAGAACTTCACTAGAGACATCTATTGGTGAGATGAACGTGAAAAAGTTGAACAAGTATTTGGACACACTCAAAATGTTGTAAAATAAATGAATAATTCAATGAAATCATTTAAGAGTGGATTTCTCTTACCTCGTCTATCCGGAGCAGTTCCTCGGCGGACATTGATCCTCTGTCTCTCTTCATTTTATCCTTCCTCTCTTTCTTCTCTTTCTTCCTCCTCTCCTTGTCCTCCTCCTCCCCGCCCCCCACCACGACCCCCGCCTTCTTCATGAAGTTGAACATGTCTGTATCTGGAAAAAAAATCGATTTGAAAAATGGCGAATGTTCCGTTCATCTATTTTATGGAAAATTTCACAGATGTCGGTAGTGATGGCGATTCCTGCGAAAAGGAATATATGCCAGTTTTTGTTTTGCGATTTTATTTTTATTTTATTTATTTGGAAATTTTACAGTTACCAGTTACCTAAATACATTTACCATAATGAGTAATAAAAAAACAGGTGTTTCTAACATTCCATATGTTATGTATATCTACTCGTATATATGCAAAAATTGCTGAAGCCTTTTTTGTAAGCGAACAATCATCGCCTCTTTCGCATTCATGCATCTCTCCATACACACCCGCCGATTATTCCGACTCCTGATCTGAAGTATTCGAAATACTTGATCGTGCCAACTTTTCCTCGGTCTTCCTCCGCTTCTATTACCAACCACATTCGCTACCTAAGACAGCGTCAGCATAGATTGTTTCACATTCCTATACACAGGACCAACCTGCCGATGGTTATGCCTGTAGGAAGAGCTACCGCTATGTTGAACAATATCACATTGGATATTGATCTGTTCCATGTGTCCGAAGGAGTTTTCCGAAGCGGGATTCTTCTACACATTTAACAAGAGTCTTCTTGCTTACTTTTTAATTTGTTTTTTCAATGTATACGCCTTAAATGTTAGTTTGTAATGTATTTATTAATTATTGAATAAATATAATTGAATCGAATTCGCCTCATAAAAATATTTAAACATTATTTTTCGCACGTTGTCACTTTTCGAAGTACAACGTCGAAACATGACTAATGGGCACCTTCCCCGCCAGTGAAACAATGACAAACCGGCCAATTAAGATTAACCATTCGGTCACGTGTTCCCGGCCGTGATGACGTATTACCCAACCTGCCCGCAGGTCGAGACACGCCAGTCGTGACCTGCTCATGATCATGTTATATGCCAGGCCAACTCACCCTGCCGGCTACCGACTACCAGATAACACGTGTCAGTTTTTCGCGTGTTTACCGTTGCCTTTAAAACGTGACCTTGCGACGAAAAGTCTACACAAATGGCGCGTGCAGCACTGCACACGCGATAGAAATGAAACTTCTTAAAAAATAAAGAATAAGAGAGATTTGGTGCTTACACCAAAAAATATTTAGAAAGAAAGAGAGATCATCTCAAAATAAATACAACAATATAAAATTTTCAATATAAATGTTGTGCTTATTCAATATTTATACTGTCATTGATTAGTGCTTCAATTGGTAATAATGGTCATTCAGAGGCGTGCCTTCCATAGACAGAAAAGCAGTACCTATCCTAACCCCGTGACAATTAAAAACGCAGCCAGTACCTAGCTTACTATACTACCTACCCCTAATGAATTCTCTGTGCACGCCACTGCCGATATTAATGGTTTGTGATAACTAAAATATGAAATCTTTAATTTATGATTATTTTATTTATGATATATGTCCGTCTCCGTAGTGTAGCCGAGGGGCTACCGTACTGGAGGTCCCGGATTCGATTCCTAGGGGTAGTCAAATAAATATATGCGATTTTTCACTCTAATATTTATTCAATATTACCCTGGACTGGTACCTGAAGCGGAGGGCTTATCACCTTTCCTTCATGTGATAACACTGCGTTTACATGGGAAAATTATAAGCATCGTATGAAGTATGAATTCGAGTTATTACGTTATTTACGCCGACTTCCGCGTTTACCGAATGCCGGCTTACCGTCAGTGGGTACGGGTGAACTTCGTGGCATCGTGGGTAAGGTATACCGAGAAAATGCCGCTTGTGAAAAGGAAATGAATTGCCAACACCAGAGTGAAAAGGTTACGAAACGCGCACTCAAACTTTTCCTACGCGGGCACCGCCGAGAAAGCTACAAAGTCAAAATACTCCAGGTTCAAGCTGGCTATGCACGGGATAGCCACACCGTGACTGGACATTGGAGGCTTCCAGCTACGTTCCAGGATCCGATACAGAAGCTCTGGTCTTCCCGTCGGACCTTGACAATGTGAAAATGAGACATCTCGGCTAAATTGGGTGAGATGAGCTGATTTAACAGATTTTTTACATCAAATTAGACGTTATAAAAACCAAATTGGACGTTTATAAACCAAATTAGACGCCTTAAGGTGGTGACTGACCGGAAGCATTTCGTCGTAACGTAACACGTTACGATGCGAGCATTCGTATAGTCAGTACAGCGAACTGAGTGCTCCATCCAAAGTCGGATGCTCGCCGCGAATGTTACGTTACGACGAAATGTGGAGGTCAATCCCCACATTTACAAATTAAATTGGAAATTTACAAACCATTTTGAATATAACAAATTAAATTTGACGTTTTATAAAACAAATTGGACTTTTTATTGCATTTTATAAAAAAGAGACCCTAAAAATTACAAAAAAATTAAAGATTGTTTTAAAAAATATATAGTATTTACATAGTTGTATTTTTTTTTAATAAACTTATGATTTAAGGTAGTATTGAAAGTCTTGTCTGAAAACTTAAGTACGCATCGCGAGCACAGACTGTGACAGCCAGAGACGTGCATTCCACATAGGCAGAAAACCAGTGCATACCCTGGTTTACACGCGTTCCATATAGAAACACGATCAGTGCCTACTAGCCTTATCCCAACTTGTCTTGTCTTTGCGCTATTCCGTGTCTGTCTGCTGTGCTGGTCGGAGGAGGCGTCTGTGTACCGGCCAATGTCGGGTCGGATTCGGATCTAGCTGACTAACTGAACTGATTAATTACTAATCCCTTTCACTGCCTACACTGGGGTAATCCTATAAAAATTGGTGGTGGATTTACAAACTTGTATTTATTTAGATTGACACAGACAGGGATATTGCCAGCTTTTTAAAGTAAAATCGGGATACAATTTTGTTTCACATTTCCAATAAAAACATAGTTTAAAAAAATTGCTTTGCAAGAGGCGGTCTGTCAGGAAGCCTATATGCCTCTGTATAAGATCCGGGAATGCGGTGGGACAGCTTTCAATAATATCCTTACCCAACCCTACTGCCTTCCCTAATTAAAAACTCTGCGCACACCACTGACGACAGCGCGCCGCGCAGGCTTGCCAACTTGTGACAGTTCTCAATTAAAACACCACCTGTGTGACATCCGAGGCACGGGACCCTCCCGCGCCACACTTCGAGTGTCGCAGGCCAATGGGCACGTTGCAGACCATTTAGAAATCGCAAGTGCGCCGTGTAGAACAGTCTATTGACTGCGAGACAGTTAATTCTATATAACAGCGTAACATAATAGCATGTTATATCTAGGAGGCAGCTATTACCTACCCAGCGTGGCAGCAATCACTGCCAACACTAGCAACACTCTCACACACCTTCTATACAACATTCTTCAGCAGGTGAAATAATACAAATACATAAATAAATAAACAAAAATAGAAAAATATAGAAAAACAGGGATGAAAGTAGACTAAATGCACTCGAAATGCGATCCCATAGACGAATGTGCGGCAAAAAGATGTATGATGTTCAATTATGAAATAAGTAAAGATTGCAATACTGAGATAAGTATTATCGGTAAAATAAAGAGAGGTTGATTGAATTAAGGTGTGTTGAGATGGTTTCAACATGCGGAATGAACAAGTCAGGAAAGAACGGTAAAACAAATGTATAAGGCGAACGTAATTGCAAATAGGACCAAAGGAAGGCCGAAGAAAACTTGACAAGATCGAGCATGTCAAATACTTGAAAGCTGTCAATTCAGGAGTCGGAATAATCGGCTGCTGTGTATGAGGAGATGCATGAATGTGGAAGGGGCGAAGAATATTTGCAAAGACAAAAAGATGTGGCGTTTCTCTGCCTACCCCTGCGAGAAAGCGGCGTGATGGTAAGTTAGTTATATATTCAAGCCCTCTCCAAGCACAAGAGCTTAGTTCTACGTTATCAATTTTAAGTTTGTAAAAGTAGGAATGTGTAGTGAATTAATTGAATCATTAAAAAAGAATGTCCGCCTTTTTGTCCGCCTCCGTAGTGTAATGGTCAGCACGCTCGGCTACCGTTCTGGAGGTCCCGGGTTCGATTCCCAAGGGGGGTAAAATAAATATAAGTGATTTTTTTTTTCACTGTCATATTTATTCAATATTACCCTGGACTGGTACCTGAAGCGGAGGGCTGATCACCTTTCCTTTATGTGTAAACGATCAAGATAACACTGCGTTTATATGACGCAGTGCCCTATGCACCATTGGGGTGCGGATAAGGGTTTTATTTTTATATATTTTATTAAAAAAGAAACTTTTGTAACCATATTAAATAAATAAATAAAATTATAATATTGAAACCGATAAAAAGCAACGATTACTTATAGATTTTTATCATGAGTTCTTTTATGTACCATATATATTTTTAAATTCATGTGATACTTAATTTTTTTAAATAATTAGATGAAAATTGTAAAATGAATAACAATTATTGATTGATATTGCTGTATTTTTTAACATTTTTTTTAATCCGGCAACTATTCTACATCTCGTGTACATCACTAGTTTCGCTATGAACGGTCGGCCTTATCTTATTTTATACATACATAATAAAATAAATAAAAATACTCATACAGCGATCATTATCGATTGTTTCAGCGTTAATACGAGTTATCTCATTTTTACAAATTGTTTATACTTTATACCATACAAGCGCGGGTGGGAGGGGCTCAATTAGCCATCGGGTATTACTTATCTGGCAAAAGTGTTGCCAATATAAATATGCAACATAATGTGTATTATGTTGGCGAAAAATTCGGTGTCGCAATCCGACAAGGATGTCGCTAACATGCAGGGTAGCCAAAACGTGGCATAAATGGACACATTTGCGAACTGTTGAAAAAAGTTTAAATTAAAACTAGACCCACACGATCACCACATTTCATTGAAGTTAGCTGTAGCATACTTTTCATAACAAAACATTAGTCAGAAATAAAAATAAAAAAGGTACATAAATAGTAATAAATGGATTTACACACTATTTTAAGAACAATAATTAGCATTAAAACCATTTTAAACTAAATATTAACAGAGAAACCCCAGATTTGTGAACAAGTATTTGGGCGCACTCAAAATGTTGTGGATAAAAATGACTGGTCACATAATAAGCTGCATACAAAAAAAAATTATCACGTTTTCAGGCGTTTCGCAGGATGTGAAAATAATCCGAGGTTTGGATCTTGCAAAGGGTCTCTGCTAAATAAAAGCTTTCTCAATTCAACAAAGATGACTGTTGTGAACTCATATGTACTGTGTCATAAGATAAATGATTTAAAGGGTGATTTTTAAGTATTTTGTTTTTGGTAACACTGATTTTGACAGCTCACGAACGTTTCGTGTTTTGTGTCCACGTCAAACATATTCAGTTTGGTCTATAATTTAACCACGAATCGTCTTACAAACGAACAAAGCTTGAAAATCATTGAATTTTACTATCAAAATGCGTGCTCTGTTAAGAAAATTCATCGCGCGCTTCTTCCATTTTATGGTCAGTTTGATCGACCCACTGAAGCGGCTATTCGGGCCATTGTGACTAAATTTCGCACCAAATTTACATTGTTGGACATTAAACCACCAACACGCTTTTTTGTGGGGCTATGTTAAGAAAGCTCATGTCTATACTAACAAGCCCGCTTCGATTGACGCATTGGAAGAAAACATTAAAGTATTTATTCGTGAGATACCGGCCGAAATGTTGGAAAATGTATGCAAAATTGGACTAAGCGAATGGACCATTTCAGGCGCGGTCAACATTTGAATGAAATAATTTTCAAACATTAAATTATATGGACCGTACTTTCGATTCAAATAAAGACTTTATGCATTTTCCTGATTTTTATGTGGTTCTTTTTTAAATTTCCCACAGCTATTAAAAAATCACCCATTATCTAGGCGTTCCAAAAAAACTATTATTAGTGTGGTTGTCAATCATGTGTGTATCAATCGTGGCAAGTGGCAACCCTGTCTGTAGACAATGCATACCATTATAAAGAAGTCATTACTTAAATACAATAGTTGCGTAATATTTTCATCACAATACAACACTTGTTGAGATCAATTTCTTTTCCCAACACAATGCAGATGTAGTCACTATTACCTCTCTGTAATATTTATTATGTCACAATTAAATAGGCCATTTTAATTTTTTAGGAATTGATTTTTCTCCACAACTCCTTTCCTGATCCCAGAAACCAGAAATCGTTTTTTTTTGTCAATAGTTTGTACCAAGTCCACATAACAGCCACCTAACCCTAATTCCTATTTTCAATATTACAATTAAATATTTTAACTAAATTTGTCTAGATTTCAGTTTTGATAGTATAATAAATCCCTTACCGCACCCCAATGGTGCATAGGGCACTGCTTCATATAAACACAGTGTTATCTCGATCGATTACACACGAAGGAAAGGTGATCAGCCCTCCACTTCAGGTACCAGTCCAGTGTAATATTGAATAAATATTAGAGTGAAAAAATCACTTATATTTATTAAACCCCCCTGGGAATCGAACCCGGGACCTCCAAAACGGTAGGCGAGCATGCTGACTATTACACTACGGAGGCGGACAAATTCGATAGTATAGTGAATATATTTTTCAGAAAAATTGAGTGCCGCCAAACAACAAACGGAAATACAAATATGAAAAGTAAGAACAACAAGAAAAAACTTTGAGAACTATGTTGTATGTCATAATTTTTATTTTTACGTGTTTTTAACAAAAAACTATAATTTAGTAGACTCAAAAATCAGTCAAAAAACGCACTTATGTGTCAGAAATGAAGACTCTGAGAAGCATAACAGGCAAGAGTCTTCGAGATAGAATCAGAAATGCCAGGATCAGGGAAATATGCGAGATCGAAGATGTCGTTAGGTGGGGAAGGCAACGAATGAGACGATGGTATGCGCATGTGAGGAGAACGGAACCATCCAGACTCCCCCACATCGCACTGTACGG
Source organism: Brachycentrus maculatus (assembly GCF_059751285.1). Taxonomy (NCBI): domain Eukaryota; kingdom Metazoa; phylum Arthropoda; class Insecta; order Trichoptera; family Brachycentridae; genus Brachycentrus; species Brachycentrus maculatus. Next base: position 2,339,728 of record NW_028280815.1, on the reverse strand, counting down.
CCAACCCCATGGTAGACGACTCCCGGGCAGACCACCAAAGAGATGGGTCGATAGCTGGGAATCGACGTCGCAGGAGGCTTATCCCCCTTAAAAACAGGCCGCAAGGCCTATAATAATAAGAAGAAGAAGAAAAAAAAAACAGTGCTTGATATATAAATTAAAATTGAGTTCTACAAATTGAACGCTGAATCTATAAATTATTTTAAATACACATCGCTCACTCCTTTCAAGAACGTCATGAATCAAAAAACTTGTTTTCTCAGGGGAACGTTTTTATAGTTTAAAAATATAGTACAATGTATTAAAAATAAATATCAAGCCACTTATTGAATTTTTTACTGTACAACAGATCTTTTTAGGTAAAACCTGAAGGTTTTTTTCCATTTGAAAGATATATGGCATATTTAAAAAAAAATAATGAAACGATACCTCTTCTTCAAAATGCAAAAACAACACTTTCTGCCCTGTAGCGGGTAAATATTAAGTAAAATATGCCGCTTTTGCTGGAATATAGTACATTTTCTGGGCATTGCGAAAACATGCACAACTGAAAATTGACGAAATTGTCACAGTTACACAATTCACAGAAATGACAATAATATGATAAAGCTGTCTATCTTATCGACGCCGACGTTTAAACGATATTATCAATAAGTTCCAGTTTTTATCGTTTTTCAAATTGAAATACATTATCAATGCAGTAAAAAAAAATAACGAAGAAGTCGTTGTGTTTGCCATTTGTTATTGTCATTTGAAAGAATGCCTGAATGGGTATTGAAACGCAAACTGGCTGAATTGTTTAATTTAAAATATGTACATTGAATTGAATGTGTTTACAAAACGCGGAGAGAAAGTCATTTTAATAACAAAACCACGAAATTTAAATAAAAGAAAATACATAAGTATACAGTGATGTCCGCCTCCGTAGTGTAATGGTCAGCACGCTGGGCTACCGTTCTGGAGGTCTCGGGTTCGATTCCCAAGGGGGGTAAAATAAATATAAGTGATTTTTTCACTGTAATATTTATTCAATATTGCCATGGACTGGTACCTGAAGCGGAGGACTGATCACCTTTCCTTCATGTGCTAACAATCAAGATAACTGTGCGTTTATATGATGCAGCGCCCTATGCTCCATGCGGATGAAAGTTTGAAGAATGAAGAAAAAGATGCTGAATTTATATACAATGTTTGAAATGCTCTTTTATTTATTATAGCGATCAAGATAAGACTGCGTTTATATAACACAGTACCCTATGCACCATTGGGGTGCGGATAAGGGTTTTATTATTATTATACAATGATATAATTAAAATGTTACTTTGTTTTAAAATCACTATAAATTATAAATTTATTTTTTAAAGTGGTTTTAGAACAAAGTTACGTTTTAATTATAAAATGGAACAGCACAAAGTTAGTGCTTCAAATATAAATTATATACAATAATATTCCACTAGATTTATTATCCAAAGACGGTTTCGGAAATTTTCGTAAAAATTCCGAGTAAATTTTTAAACCTAGTATCGAACTGTCAATGTTTATAACTAGCTGTGCGAAGCCTCGCGTAGCTGTGTCTCAGTCTAATTAAACGGAAAAGAAAGATAATTGAAAGTACGTATTTCCAATATGTTCCATTTCACAATGACTGTGACACAATGAAAATATTCGAGATGTCTGAAACAACAATGTAATCGTAAACAAAATAAGGGCAGTAGCTGTCAAGATGCACGCTGTCTGCCATGAGTAATGTTAAGTACTGTACGTGTTGCTGTTACGTTTAGCAGATGGATCCTAACCTGACCGCTTTCAAGTATTTGACACACTTGATCGTGCCAAATTTGTCTCGGTCTTCCTCTGCTCCCTTTTCCAGCTACATTCGCCTCACAAATTGGTTTTACCGATATTTCCTCACTCATTCATTCCACGTGTCCTAACCATCATATATTTAACTAACTAACTAACAATCGCGCCGCCTCCCCGCAGTAGGCAGAGAATCGAACGCCACACCACTCTGTCTTTGCAAACACTCTTCGCCTCTTCTACATTTATGCATCTCCTCATACATACGACCCTAACCCGGCCGCTTTGAAGTATTTAAAATACCTGATTGTGCCAAGTTTTCCTCGGTCTTCCTCAGCTTCTTTTTCCAACTACATTCGCCTCATAAATTTGTTTAACCGTTCTTTCCTCACTCATACGTTCCACGTGTCCAAACCATCTTAATACACCTTTCTTAATTTTATCGATGATGCTTATCTCAGCCTTGCATTCTTTCCTTATTTCATTCGAACATCTATCAAACATCATCTTGCCACACATTCGTCTGAGGGATCGCATTTCGACTGCATTCAGACTGCATATTTGAACAATACATATTTGAAAATTCTAGTAATGTAAGATTGCGCAACAAAATTTAATTAATATTTGAAGTATGTACCATATATTATATGCGAAATCCCATGCGTGCTCCGACAATTTTCAAATTCCAGTATTCCATAAATATATCGATAACTTTACTAATAAATTCCGATATTCAACAATTAATTTCGCAAAGCGAGAATTTAAACATTCCATTAATCGAGATATTTTGTAATCCTCTGAATGATGAATGGGGCAAATTTCAATCGAAGGGGTAAAGTCAGTAATTTTGATAAGTATCTACCTATTTCTCGCTACTAGATAATAGTCGCGCGAAATCGCCCGACACGCTGCCGAACAAAAATCGATATGGCCCTCCGCGCCGGGATCTAAATATTGTGATAACCTATTTAGAGGAAATTGTACAAAGACATTGTTTACGTGAAACTTGGATTATTGCTATCATCGCGGTCATTGCGAGCGCCGAGCGCAATAGGACACTAATAATCGGTCCAAACGAACGCTAATCTAATTTGTGCTCTTCGAAAATAGACCTGCGCTAATAGAAAATATCAGCTCGAGAGCGAAAATAGACGAGAATAAACATATTAAAATGTATGTATGGAAAGCCGAATGATCTTCACATTCTCGTACCTTTGATATTTCAGAGTTGGGTTTTCCAAAACGTAAAGTTGGCCGGAATCGGCGATCGTTTTCACAATATCACTCTAATTTATAACTATTATAAATCACTCTGCACGCACTTTGGGAATACACATTGCACTGTCGGAATATAGAACACCCGCGACGAATTTTTCAGAGATGTTTTTAATATTATTATTGACGTTTATGATGCATAAAAAGTGTTCCGATAGGCGTATTTGACAGGTCGCGTCCGAATAAACACTTCTATGGAATACGTACTCTCCCATACGCGGAGCGGCGTGAACTAAGCCGCGAAACGCGCGCACGCTCAGGGCTGACAACGTGACCCTTCTAATAAAAGAGAGGGGGCATTCAAAAGTTCAAACTTTGTTTTGCAATCTTTTTTTACCATTGAAATTGTAAATACCAATTGCTTACATAATTTGAATGACCCCGTTGCTCTTTTTCGAACAATCAACTTTACCCATTTAATTTCTTTCGTTTAGTAAAATACTGCTTTTAATTTTGTTCATATTGCATTTCCACAAGGGTCTAGTACATATTATATTAGCATTGCCCAAGTGACATTAGCACGAATACTCGTATGCAACCTTAAGCGCCATACATTCATAGAAAAAATGGATGATGGTTGTTTACAAGGGGCGAGAATATGGTTTGTCCTTTTTTGTATGTGCTCAACAGACATGCCTTCACTTTGTAAAAATATATCATTGAGTTCTGAAATTAGGTTTTTCATATGTCGATGATAAATTAGTTCAGAAGATTACACCATTAGTTTAATTTAGTTTATTTCTCACGAATAAAGGTATTTTTTATATTTGTTGAATACAACAAACTGTAAAAATATTAGTCAGATATACATCCGTCCACAATTGTCAACAAAGGTGACATTTTCCTGTGCATCGTGACGAATCACCATCACGAAATCCAAAGTTATCATTCATAATTTTAAATCCGTTTCATCGAGATAATCTTTATGTAACTTATATGCAACAACATACAATTGAAGGTTAAGCTAGCGTGTAGTTTTACAACAGTAATAATAATAATCGTACAATTTCAACGTACATAATGTTAATTTCATTAAATCCCGCTTCTCAGAAGATTAAACGCTTAAATCATTATTGCAGACACGGTGATGCCTTTCACCACATTACCAAAAGCTATTCAAAACTTGAAGAATGTGCCTGAAGTTGTAAATGCCGAGTTCGTTTGTTCTCCAAACAAAATTTGACACAAAGAAGTGACATGTATAATTAATCAGTGAACACGGAATTATTCCATCGTCTTTATAATTCGGCCAGCTATTATATTCGCATTCGGAATTTATATTTCGGTCATGTGTGGTGCAATTCTCTAAGCGTTGTGGGCAATGTCAGGAGAATAATTAGTGTAGGTACAACGTGAGGGTGTTAGATCGTTTGAAGAAACAAAACGTTGGTTTTAATCACTATATATGATAAATCAACACGAGTATGTACATCATATTTGAGGAAAATACTGTGATACCAAATACCCTATCTAAAAAAATATATGATTCAAGCTACATAATTAAGAAATTCTGTGAAAGGGGAATGTATGTGTTCTATTTTTATTTAATCAAAGTGTGATTTACACGAATTTTACTTACGTACTTGCAAGTTGTAAAATGGAAAATCACAAAGTTAGTGCTTCAAATATCGATTACGTTAAAGCAAGTTTAGAATTCTAAAATAAATTCACCGTTTTGGTCTATACTGCACAACTACTATTTATACTTCCTCACATATCTAATGTCATAAATTATTGTCGCGTGTTCAAATTAGAATCAAACACAACTTTTTCAATGGTGATTCTGAATTTGGTAAACGACGATAAATGCCTCAATATAGAAGCATTTCATTGCATTTCAGATGTTCATTCCAAAGCAAAGTTAACTTGAACTTTACGGTAAAAAAAATAATGAAAAAGTAAAATGAATAATAATTTTAAAAACTTTCGGTAACTACTACTTTCCAAGCCATTCAGAATCAGCTGGACCGGAAACAGTATGTCGCTGCGTTAATTTTTAGAACAAGATGTAGGTAATATTAATTGGCATGCCTCCGACTCCGAATAGCTCCTTCGGCTGTTAGTAGACCACACCTGCCAGGTCGTCTATTGAACAATATACAATAATAACATGAACGTAGTAGAGAAGCCGGTTTGCCGGTAACTGTACATTCCGATACCGTTCCCGTTCATTGCGCGTAGAATGATACGAGACAGGAATTTTTATCATATTCAGCACAGATTTCTTAGTGAATGGCCGCACGACGCGTCATACCGCCATAAATTTGCATATTAATTTATCAAATACGATAAATATTTGGGTAAAGCACACCTACCAACGTTCAATTAATCTTTAGTATACCAAAGATTATTTCTATATAGAAAATAGGTTATACCTGCGTTTATAATACCTTGTTCCTGGTATTTTGTTTCCCAAATCAACCAAATTTTTCAGGAATAAAGTTTGGTTTTGTTATTATTTTTTATTTCTTTAGTTAGCTTAGATTACATTTCATACAAACATTTTTTTTCACTTAATATACATTTACATCTTCTTACAGTAAACAAAAATATTATTTTTAAATTCTTTCATACTTTTTTGATTCTTCACACATTCCGGAATTTCGTCAAACATTTTCAACCCCTTGTACATTTTACAATTTGGTGACTCTATATTTTTCAAAAATGGCTTATTTTATTCTTATTTCTAGTACTATGTTCATGAAAATTTTATTCTATGAAATATTTGGGTAATATATCGTATTTAACGGTAAGCCATTCAAACTCTCTAGAAATCTCAAGTATTTTACGAAAATGCCACCATATGAACTATCAAAAAATATTATTACTATCATTTGTATGGTAAAAAATATTTTTATGCGAAGAAATTTTCTTATATTTTATTTTCTTCAATGATCTCTTTCTTCTCAAATTTGATTTTCAACCAAATTAATAATATTGCATTATGGATTATTTTAGTGGGCCATCAAAATTGTGATTATCTTTTTGTATTTATTTTTTTATCTAAACCCTTGGGCACTATCGTCATATTACTGCCATCTGTTATATCTGAATAGAATTACTAAATTAATGCATTTTTGACATCTTTGGTTTAGTAGAAAATATATGATGGTTCTTACGTCTTGCGATGAACAGTTTGACACTAATATGTTATACATTTTTATCAATAGATGTCACTAAAAGCGCGGTTTTCAAGAAATTTTGGAATAATCGTCATATTTCGGACATTGGAGAAATTATTTATTATCCGTTCCTTTCATTTTATGTTTCAGTAAAACATAAGTGTGCTTTATTAAAATTAATACGACTTTGAATTATTATTCTTTCGTTCAATTTTGAGAATATTCTTATTTTTCTAAGTATTTGATACATCCATTATTATTCATTATTATTGATGTAGTGTTGATTTTTTACTACATGGGGAAAGGTGATAAGTTGTACCTTTGGTAGCATCTCATAAAAATTAGAATTAAAAGATGATTTCTTAACAAAGATATTAATGTTTATCACAAGACAGATACAGAAGGTTATTGAAACAGGAATCATAAAGGATGACTCGTCTGATTAAAATTAACCCTTTATATCCTTTCTAATGTTGTACGCTTTTAACTCTTATCAGCACACAATGGGAACTACATCACATTGATGCAGTGTTATGTTGGTCGTTAATTATATAAAAGCAACATGATCAGTCCTGCAGTTCGGATACAGGACCAGAGAGATATTTAAAAAATACAGTGAAAAACCCCATATTTCATTTTGACCGTTCTGGGAATCTAACCCGGGACGTCCGACAGAGAAAACTGTACCCATTCATCCCATCATACACCAAATATCATCATATAATATAATAATTGTCATAAATCGATCGATAACCCTGAAATTATCCGGAACATTGGTCTGTATGTTCCCGATAGTTACCTAAGACAGCGTCGACATAGATTGTTTCACATTCCTAAACACAGGACCAACCTGCCGATGGTTATGCCTGTAAGAAGAGCTACCGCTATGTTGAACAATATCTCATTGGATATTGATCTGTTCCACATGGAATGTTGTATGAATGTTTTCAGACATATGTCTTAAAGGAGTTTTCCGAAGCGGGATTCTGCTACACCTTTAGCAATAGTTCTTGCATATATTTTACTTTAATTTATACAATCGAAATTTTATATAGTTTGTAATGTATATATTAATTGAAATAAATAAATTGAATTGAATTGAATCGAATAAAATGTTGTTAACAATCATATTACTCAAATTTCCAATTTTGTATATATTTCAAATGACAGAAGCATTTTACATTTTTCAACCGACCCCCTTGAAAATTCAACCCATAGAACCTTTTGCATTCAATTTTTTTTTTGTAAAAGGTCAAGGGATCTTGCATCCCTTGTGTCACTTCGGTCCTATCACGTCTATTGTGACCCTCTCTGTGTCATAGCTCACTCTCAAGACCTATGTGAGGCATGTAGCTCACAACCTGTCTTGGTGTTAGGAGCTTCACCTTCTGGAAGTCTAGTAGTGGTCCTTCGAGGATGTGACTATTTTTTAATTTAATTGCAAATAAGTGCGTCACAATTATAGAGAATGTGGATGGGTGTTTGTTTCGTTATTTGCCATACAAAATCAGCAGACTGCGGAATCATGCAGTCAATTTTTCGACATATGCTTCCTCAGTGTGTAGTGTCCTGTTAAAGCCCAGGTTAGGATCCTTAACTGTTTTTTGTTAAGCTTTAAAGCCTCTGTAGTGAATTTCCGCGAGTACCCCGTGATCAGTTCCTTTGCGTGTTTCACCCCTATGCTGTTGGACTAGATTTCTCGGCTTTTGTATAGACAAGTTTTTACATCCTTATTAAAAAAACTGGGCCATGGAGCCTAGTTTTTTAGGCTGAACTTGATGGAGCTGAGTGTCATAGAGCACACATAGTGCATGGTTGCTGGTGGCCACTGCACTATGGTGATGGTATGAGTAATGTAAATAATATTGGAACTTGGAAGAATCCAAGTTCTCAAGAAAATAGTTATCCTTAAGATCAAGTTGATAAAATTATAATCAAATGCATAAAAAGCCTATATTAACACATTGTTTGCGGTAAACGCTTAAAATGTCTTTTACATACTGTTGGTCTACTAACACAATGTAGAAGACACTATAAAATGGGAGGCGCTTATAAGTGTTCTATTTTCTTACTTTTAGTACGGCGCGAGATGGCATAAATATTGTCCAGATCAGAATTACGTTTGCGGTTATTTATGATTATGTAGTATACTGAGGGTCGGATAGCAGACTGTCCGAGTATATTTAGGGTCAGGGTTGATGAAAAAACTGCCCGACAACAATGTTTAAACTATACTAATAAGGATGTAAAAAAATAGGAAAAAGAGGGAATTTTAGGGTAAATAAAAGAAAATTTAGCAAGAGATCTGATGAATATTAGTTTATTTGGTTTTATCAAAAAATGAGAAAAGCTTACAAAAAATGACTTCATACATAAATGTGAACATCCACCGCAGCAAAACTCCACAAGATCCAATGTAAATATTACATTTCTGTATCAGAACTATCATCGTAATACTTTGCATGCAATAAACAATAAGGAAATAATGCATTCTTAATCAAAATACAATATAAGCAGTACGGGTAATCATTCAAACACAAATCACACTGGTGTTACGGGTGATGGATACGTTAAAAATAAAAAAAATAAAATACAAAATTTTGGTTGATTGTAAGATATTGCTCCTTAGCAATAAGAATGCAAATGTACATATTTTTTTGTGTACATTAAGTTATAATAAAATTGAAATGGTTCGATATCTGGTAATGACGGAAATGTTTGACTAATTAGTCTTTAGTCATAAGGTTTTAGTCATAGTTATGTGATGAAAGCTGCCGAGTCCATATGGTCCAGTTTGAATGTGGATACGATTCATCGGCTCCTCTGTAAAGGTGATGTAACGGCTTGTGATGGATGTTGCGGAAGGAATGGCTTATTGAGCTTTGTAGATTCTGGTGCAGGTGATGTCATCTACACTCATTATCTGGAAATAAAATGAAAATATTATTTCATTAAGTCATTCGGTAGTCACTTTGTGGTAAAATTTATCCATTTTAAATTCATGTTTTACTTCATTTTGAGTGTGTCGAAATACTTGTTCACAAAATCTGGAACAAGTATTTGGACACACTCAAAATGTTGTAAATAAATTATCTGGTCAAATTATAAGCTTAATAATAAAAATGAAAATGGTATTTTCTGGCGTTTCTCATGTGTGTGATTATAATCCGGGATTCGGATCTCACATACTAATATAAGAGTTTCTGCTTAGTAAAAAGCTTCTTTACATCTCACCAATAGATGTCTCTAGTGAAGTTTTAGTGATTCATGAACAAGGTTTCTAAATTGGTTCATATATATAGAACTTCCAAGAATTTGAGTAGTGTGGTTGTCAGTAATGGGTAGAATTGGTGAATGTTACACGTGTGTAAAGTGATCACTTAAACCAGCCTATGACGGTCGTAAGCCCCGTAAATACCCAGACTTCCATATTCTTCTTCATCTTTGATGAGATGTCAAAAAATAACATGTTTTACTACTATTTCTTAAAATCTACTGTGACACATGTTTCAAAAAGATGCGGAATGCATCGAAACAAGTGTCACAGTAGATTTTAAGTAATAGTAATTTACTTTAAAGCATTAATTCAAAATGAAAATATTATTTTTTATACGATCTAGATCAGTATTTGCAGATATATTGTTTGAGATTTTGCATATTTGAATCTTGTTTAAATGATAAACAACATTTTGAATACTTAATGTACGATAAAACAAAGCTTATTTGTTTCGTAAAAAATATTTTCTATTGCTACTACTACCACCATCAAATTTCCCCGCAGAGTGGAACGCCACACTCTTCTGTTTTGTCCTGACATACACTCTTTGCTTCCTTCATATCCATACATCTAGTCATACATGCCCTTTGATTATGAAACTTTTGACTGTACCAGATATTAGGTAATTTTTTTTATTAAAAGTACCAAAATTCATTCTAGATACTCTCGTTTTTTTTTTGCAATTACAGAGGGAGTCTCAAACGATGAGACCGTGACACATGATGAACAACAATCGCGCATTTAGCTGATGCCAATTTATAAATACAAGCTCGTCTCCAAAGAGCAACACACAGAAAAATACTTATCTACGAGTAGTGCAACAAGAGTAAATGTCGAGAAATAAATCATCGCCAATCCATACGAGGCGGAAAAATACTTTTTTTTAAAAGAGAAATATTGTGTTTTTATTATTTACAAAAATACTTCAAGTTCATACTATTTCTGTGAGCCTAAGCGGCTCATTATTAATAATAGGTAACACTACTAACTAACCATCACGCCGCTTCCCCGCAGGGGTAGGCAGAGAGAATAGAGCGCCACACCACTCCTTGCAAACATTCTTCGCCTCTTCCACGTTCATGCATCTCCTCATACATACCCGCCGATTGTTACGACTCCTAACCTGACCACTTTCAAGTATTTGGCATACTTGATCGTGCCATGTTTTTCTCGGTCTTCCTCTGCTTCTTTTCCCACTAACATTCGTCTCATAAATTTGTTTTACCGTTCTTTCCTCACTCATTCGTTCCACATGTCCAAACCATCTCAACACACCTTTCTTAATTTTATCGATAATGCTTATCTCAGCTTTGCATTCCTTCCTTATTTCACTATTCGCACATCTATCATACATCGTTTTGTCGCACATTCTTCTGAGAGATCGCATTTCGACTGCATTCAGTCTACTTTCATCCTTCTTTTGCCAACTCCATGTTTCACTTCCAACAAATTGTGGTAATGTGGGTTCAAACCCAGAAACTCTGATTCAAGAGTCTGCGACACTAACCGTAGGACCACAACCTGACATTTGTTGCTGGATACTTGATCACATATCACTCAGGGAGAGAGAATTCACAGAGACAACACTGTCATTTGATTTTATTTCACGGAAAAATATCGTTGTTCGTGACACTTACAGCTTTGAGTTCAGTGGGAGTGAATTCTCTGGTGATGACGGTCACCTTGCCGTCGGAGGCCTTCTGGGTCTGGATGAGCTTGTCCCCCTCCATGGTGCACACTGCCTTCACCTGTAACGTTACGCAACTAATGAGACATCTGACAAATATCAATTTATACCGGTCACTTAATGCATAAAGAAATTGGACGTTCCATGACAACATTCATCTTAAAGATAGTGCGGTGACTCGTCACTCGGTTACGAGTAGGTACCTCTAAGCAAACGTGCAAACCTGGCAGGATGCCCTCACTGGTAAACCTGCCAGGTTGTTAGCCCTGCTAAAGGAACGCAAGAGAGTCCACGAAAACCACACGCACATGCAATCTTTCTCTTTCCTTCGTCTACCGCTCGAGACACTCGCCGCTAGCAACCACAACTTTTGCGTGATGAAATTATTGTCAACCAGATGCAGTGATTTTTATTACTCTTAAATTTTTTTATTACATAATACCTTTCTTATATTTTGTTTTATAACTTAAAATTAATAAACTGATCAAGTAAGTACGTTTTTCATTTATCAGCCATCTTGTGATGAGTCTCAGGGAGCTAGGTATTCACACATCACATCACATGAGTAGTCCACTTGCAAACCACGTTATATTAAAAATTTAAGTTTTTTAGCCAGTGGCGACAACTGGTACAATATTAAATCTTCTACCATTGCTCATCACGCTCATCAATATTCTAATTTTCTATCGATTGGAGAAATTGGCTAAAAAACTAAATATTTTAACATAACGTGGTTTGCAAGTGGACTAGTCGCATATAGAATATTTAGCACCTCATACCACCTTAATTGACAAGAGCATGTATCTCTCCTGTACAATTGGGCCATATTACAACTACGACTTATTTAATTTTATATACACATTGAGTGATTTGACAATCTGTATGATATATCGCTCACTCCTTTCAAGAACGTCATAAATCAAAAATTGACAATTTTCAGTTGTGCAATGTTTTCGGAATGTCCAGAAAATTTACTATATCCCAGCAAAAACGACATATTTTTAACTTAATATTTACCCGCTACAGGGCAGAAAGTGTTGTTTCTGCATTTTGAAGAAAATGTATTGTTTAATTATTTTTTTAAATAAACTAAAATTTTGCAAATGGAGAAAAAACCTTCAGGTTTTACCTAAAAATATCTGTTGCACAGTAAAAAGTTCAGTAAGTGGTTTCATATTTATTTTTAATACATTGCATTATATTTTTAAACTTAAAAAACGTTCTCCTGAAAGAGTTTTTTGATTTTTCACGTTCTTGAAAGGAGTGAGTGATATATGCCATTACAGGGATCATCTCAGTGACGGGTTGGATAATATATGGATGACGCACCTTCCTGCCGTCAGCGGTCTCCTCATCGAACTCCTCTCCCAGCTTGAAGGAGATGACGGTGCTCTTGAGGGCGGTGACGGAAGAGAAGGTGTACGTGTCCCCCTCCTTCTTCAGCTCGCACACGGGCGACACCGAGTTGCCCATCTTCCGGGTCACCAGACCGACACCTGGGGACAAACACATCCAGGTGTTATTCAGAGGCTTTTTACACAATTTGTGCAAGAATATGTAAATGTAAATATAAAAATATAAATATGATATGGGTTCTATGTGTCATACTATACAGTGATTCTGCAACACACAACATTTAGGGCTGCCTCAAAAAATATCTTTATTAAGGCTCTACATATGACAAATAAAATAGCAACTTGACAGACACGGAGGGGGGGGCCTGCACTCCCGTGGCCTGAGGTCCGAGGACCCCTCAACAGGTCGGCTCAACCTTGTTTCCCGCTTCGTCTAGCCTCTCATCACCAACTTGCTCGGCATGGGAGACCCTCCTGGTAGTTAGACTACCGCCAACAGTCTTTTTTTTGTGTGCGAAGGAGGAGAAAATGTTCAGATAGGCTCCAAAACAGCCGTGTAAAATCTAATAATAATAAAAATATCTAATAAAACTGAATTTTTTAATAATAATTTTAATAACCCTTATCAGCACCCAATGGTGCATAGGGCACTGCATCGAATTGACGCAGTGTTTTCTTGATCATTATTTACATGAAGGCAAGGTGATCACTCTTGCGCTTCAGGAACCAGTCCAGGGTAATATTAAATAAATATTACAGTGTAAAATCACTAATATTTATTTTCACCCCCCCCCTGGGAATCGAACCCGGGACTTCCAGCACGGTAGCTAAACACGCTGACCATTACACCACGGAGGCAGATTTTTTATAAGCCCAGGTATTTGAATTTTTCACTTAAAACACTATTTTTTTATTGAAAAAATAAGTTTTTCTTCGAAATAAATGCATGGTTTTGAAAAGATAAAAGTTGAAAGGTAAGGAGTTCAAAAAATATATAATTGTATTTTTTCAATACATTTTCTAAAAAAATCTGATTTCTAAAAAGTAAAATTGTGCACGGAGACACGTTTGGTCCCTCGCGCAGCCGATCAATTACTGAATTGTATGTTTGCGGGTACCCACAAATATATCATCTCTTTCAAACCTAGAACGAAAAATTTATTAAATAAATAAATGGTTTCTAACTTCATAAAAAATAAGAATACTCACGAATAAAGTTATTTTTTTACAATCAATATGTCATAATTGCGCCGCGTGGTAGAAATTGAACGACATCCGATTCAAAACGCGTTGATCAGATGATTATTTTTATTATTTTTCAGTTTTGAGGTTAGCTCATCTAGCGCCTCGGCCCCGCATCACCTTCGCCTCATCGCCTCATCACCTCATCACCTCATTGCATCGTCGTCGATATGCCGTTGATGAGTGCGCCTTGTGCATGGTTGTCTTCCGTGGAGCTCCACGGAAGACAACGACTCGAGGGTTGGTGATGCGACGCCGAGGCATTGTATGCGCGACGGACGACCTTTGGTCCTCACTCTGAACTTTGAAGGCGGATACCAAAGAGAGAATTTTATTCTTAATTATTTAATTACATAATTATCTTTCATTGATTTATTACTTAATTGACGTAAAAGCTTTTTTATAGCGATATCGTTTAATAAAAATCCATTGTTTTGTTCAATAAAGCGTGATAAAATTAATCTGAAAATGTTATCGGTTCCAATATAAGCCGGCGCGATTGGATTATGCACAGAAAATTACTCAAAACACGTTACTGTAAATTAATCATGACCATTTGACATTTTTTTAGGAATAACCCGCATAGCCCGTGTCTTAGAGGCTTGTCTGCATGTTAGTAACTGAGGATAGCGAAGGTCAATAAGCAAAATATAACACAAACATCCAGACCAATTGAAAATAAATATTTCCTATTTTTTTGCGATTGGCGGAAATCGAACCCGCTACGCCTGTTTCGCAGTCGAGCGTCTACCTATCGTTTATCTGGTAAATTACCGGTGCTCTGTATTTCATGTGCTTAAAATCGATATAAACGTAGCCCAGTATCGTAATTTTGAATAACTCTTGATTGCAAGTGCAAATTATTTATATTTATTTTAAAAAATTATATTTCTGGCCAATATTAGATGAAAATATATTGTTTACTCCCTCTAAATGTCAAACACAGTTTTCAAAGACAACAGCTGGAGGCGCGTTGCGGGAGTCCGGGTGAGGACCTATACGACATCGGATCCGTGATAGTTCAAAGGAACTGTCACGAGGGGTGGTATCATACATGATACAAATAGCGAAGGATATTGTTACCATAAACCAAGCTAGGACACAAAGTGCCGAACCCTCTTCTAGTGGAACGGAAGGCCTGTTGACGACAGTCAACAGTCCGGATTCTCCTGAGGAGTGCAACGTGGTTTTCTTCCAGCAATGAGAAAATGCTGAGAAGTTCCCGATTGGCCCACACTAGTTTATCCCTCCTTTTCCCAACACAGATTAAAATAAATACATGTTTTTGGCTAAAAGAAACAAAAATCCACTTAATGATTTAAACCTTGTACATAATAAGCCACGTAAATAATAAATGCAACTCCCACCTAAAAAAAATCCAATTAAAAACGCAATGCCTGCATAAGCATAGAATTTAAAAAAAATGAATGCACGATGATAGATCAAAGAAGAGGAGGGACATTAATGATTGCGTTTTTTCGTGTTTTCCTTATTTTGTAAAAAAATAATCGTAAACAACTTTTACGAATAAATCTATTTATGCATTAGCGTTATTTTTGAGATAATTCACGTGTTCAAATTCAAAAGTAACAGGTATAAGTCGGACCGCTGCGCTGTGCGATTATAGCAAAAAATCAGGTTTAGTAATATGATTTTATTCCATGCCTCCTCCTACTCACAGCCGAATCAAATAAGGCAGGTTCTCTATTATTATTATTAATTATCATTATAATGTGAGAAATGATCTCCAAGGTGACGAGCTTGTAGCGAGTAAATAATGCATTATGTCTATGTGGTCCATAAAGAACCTGTTTTATTTTTTTGCCAAAGGCTGACGGCTAGCCATTATCCAGTATTCTACCAAACTTCGCTCAAAGTGTTTGTGTGCTACGTCAAATATTCATAATGAGCATCGCAGAGGTACGTACGACACAATTTCAATTGTTTTATTCTATCACAACATTTCGAATGTATCTAAATTATTTTTCAAACGCCCATCCGCACCCGATGGTGCATAGGGCACATTGGCGTGCACAGAGTATTTAATCAGTTGGGTAAGGATATATTGAAAGGTGTCCCACCGCATTCCCAGATCATACAGAAGCATCTAGGCTTCCTGACAGACCTTCTCTAGCAAGGCATTTTTTTGTTGTTGAACTAAGCTGCGAATTTCATTGAATATATTTAACAAAATTGTTTCCCGATTTTACTGTGAATTTATATTTAAAAGCTTTCAATATCCCTGACACTGCCTATCTAAATAAATACAAGTTTTTAAAACCACCACCAAATTTTCTAGAAGTACCCCGGAGTAGGCAGTGAAAGGGATCAGTAGTTAGTCAGTTCAGTTAGTCAGCTAGATCCCATTCTGACCCGACGTTAGCCGGTACACAGACGCCTTCACAACCCCGACCGGACAGATACGGAACAGAATAGGTTGGGTAAAGATAAGGCGTAATAGGCACTGGTCGTGTTTCTATATGGAACGCGAGTAATCCAGGATAGACAGTGCTTTTCTGCCTATATAGAATGCACGCCTCTGGGCACTGCATCATATAAACGCAGTGTTATCTTGATCGCTAACACGGAAAGGTGTTCTGCCCTCCGCTTCAGGTACCAGTCCAGGAATAAATATTAAAGTGAAAAATCGCTAAAATTTATTTTGACCCTTCTGGAAATCGAACCCGGGACCTCCAACACGTTAATAGCCTAATACGCTAAACACTACACTAAAGAGGCAGAAAAATCCTAAGACTATTTAACACATTATGTGCGTCGAACACGGCTCCCGTGTCCATACAAATATTGCAGCCACGCGTTGACGGGAGTCGTGTTGAATAAAGAAGAGGATTCGTAGCCGGTTTTATGTCTTTTGAAAACACGAAGGAAAATACAATTATTAATGATGTTTAAATAGAAAGTAGAATTTGATTTTCAACAAAGTTACGAGTTTTCTAAAATTCGCGAATTTTGACATTATTTTATACGCATTGATCGTGTTAAAATCACAATAGTTCAAAATCCTATACATATATTTTTAATGCATTAATTGTTCAACCAAACAGATTTTTTGAGTCTACTAAGTTAACAATAAAATACAACTTAGTAGACTCAAATAATCTGTGTTTAATTTAACAATTAATACATAAATCAAAATGGAGTTCTACAAATTAGAGGCCAAATCAATAAATAAAAACATGTATTTTTCTTTTCCTTTTTCCTTAATGCCATAATTTAATGGACATTTTTTCATATTACAAACCAATATTATATATGTATTCCTACTATTAAGTATATTCTATAATATAAAAGTTCTAGACGAAGACGATTATTAGATTACAGAGATTTAAAAAAAAACAACCCTATTATGTCAGTCGTCTTCCATCTATCTCGGCTGTCCAAACTTAAAACACAGTAAGGGACATTTTTTTGTAGTACGTTTTTTTTCTCCATTTTTGGATTAAGTAGAGTCTACTTAGTCCAAAAATGCAAAAAAACGTACTACAAAAAATGTCCCTTACTGTGTTTTGAGTTTGGACAGCCGATCTCTTGTCTTTAATTTTTGCAACCTTTAGCGCAGGTGTAGCGTCTGTGACATTTTCAATGAATGATATATTTTCATCCTAATATTGATCGGAAATCCAAAAAATGTTAAATAAATACAAATGTTTTATTATAACCATAGAAAAAGTACAAGAAATATGTATTTATTATTCATTACTTCAGCTTATTGTCGTTGGAAATTTCCTTAGGCGTAACGATACTGGAACACGTTTACATTGATTTTTTAAGCACACGGGATACAGAGCGAAAGTAATTTACTAGATAAATAATTGATATAACCGAATAGAGTAAGAAGCATATATTTTGGTGAGAAAATGAATAAGTAAGGAATTTTCCCGGATAATTAACATAACTACTAAATAATTTATTTTGCCTTGCATAATTTATTTTCAACTGCGTCATTCTGTGGAAAAAGTTTATTAGTTTTCCAATTATTGTGATAGTTTTTTTTGCCGGCTAGTCAATATTAACATAAATTTTATTCTTCAAACACGCGCCAAAACTTGTCTTTGCACTAAAGAAACAAAATCCTTTACCAGTTTTTCTTTACGTACAAAAATTTACAGGACGTACGATCCGTCATCGGTTGGCTTTCATTTAAACCCTTATCCGCACCCTATGGTGCACAGGGCACTGCATCATATAAACGCAGTGTTATCTTGATCATTAACACGTGAAGGAAAGGTAATCAGCCCTCCGCTTCGGGTACCAGTCCAGGGTAATAGTGAATAAATATTTATTTGACCTCCCTGGGAATTAAACTCAGGACCTCCAGTATGGTAGCCGAGCGTTCTGACCATTACACTACGGAGGCGGCTTGGCTTGGTTCGGTTGGCTAAGGTGATGCAAAAATGCAGGATATATATATATATATATATATATATATATATATATATATATATATATATATATATATATATATATATATATATATATATATATAAATTTGAGCTTCTGGAGTTTACTGTATTAATCAATCTCATGACATAGTACATATGAGTTCACAACAGCCATCTGTGTTGGATTCAGAAAGCTTTAATTTAGCAGAAACCCTTTTCTTTGTAAAAATAACCCGTGTAAAAGTGGAGAAAACCCTGATTTGTAAAAAAAAAAACACTCTCAAAATGTTGTCAATAAATACTGTTTATATGGAATTTAAAAAAAAAGCATTAACAAAAATGGTGGTCGAAAACTTTTGTCTTTGACTGTAATATTTGCATTTTTAAATAATCAATATGTACTTTAAACAAATCAAGCATAAGTATGTGTAAAAATAGCCAAATACCAGAATTTCAATATTGCGACAAGATAAACAAAAATACCGACATTGGAAAAATAACAAAAATGATCGAGGTGACACTACCTCACACATGTATATGTACTATTTCATACAAAAGCGACATATAATGTCAATAAATAAATCTCGCCATTAATTTTACCTTGTATCGAAAAGTTCATATAAAAGGAGAGATTAGTAACCTATCCTTATCCAGTTAAAATAATTATGTCGTCATTTGTTCAGAACTGATCTCACTGCAAGGAAATATTACAGGCGATGCAATAAAACTGTAATGTGGGGCGCGGTCACTTGCCACAAAACGACTGTTACTCCTAGAACGCGTTCCCATAGCGCATCCGAAAGCACGGGATCTTAATTTTTTTCAGGATAGTTTAGTGTCAATCATACCATGGGCGAACGAGGAGTGCGCCGTGGAAGCCTATTTTTCCTTAAATCGTTCCGTCATCGTAACTCACTCAACGTGCATTCGGAAAACAATTCAATATCGCGCCTGCAGGTCGTGTGCCTTATCACAAATAGTTTTTTACATCAGGCATCATACATTACGATATGGGTGGATATGTTCAGCCATACTGGTAGTGTAAAGAAGAAACATAATGGACCTTCCAAAACCATCAGGACGCCTGAAAACGTCGACAGTCAAAAACGTCGCACAATCGAAAACGCTTCTATTTCTTTGAGTTTTTTTTTAAAATTTGTATGCGACTTAGGATAGCTTTGCATTCAAGGGAAAATATTATTTTAGTAAATAAAATATATTTTTTAGAAAGCTTAAGACCCATGTGCCAAAAAAACTAAAAGTGAACGTGACCGCCTTCGTTAAACATTTGAGAAGAAAGTATGAGGGTTTTAAAAATATATATACTTATTTTATAAATAACATTAACAGAAAGTTATTCGGTCGCATGCATATAGTAAATCATATAAAGGCTGCGACAACGCTTAATATAAGTATGTGTATTTTATTTTTCATATTATTTTTTTGACATCTCATCAAAGATGAAGAAGAATATGGAAGTCTGTGCATTTACGGGGTTGACGACCGTCATAAGCTGGTTAGTTTAAGTGATCACTTTACACACGTGTAACATTCACCAATTCTACCCATTATTGATAACCACACCACTCAAAGGAAGTTCTATATATTTATGAACCAATTTTGAAACATTGTTCTTGAATCATAGAACTTAACTAGAGACATCTATTGGCGAGATGAAATATTGGTATATTTTATTTTATGCAAAAGCCATTGTAAGTCGCGGCTTTCGAGACGCTTTGGCGGCCGTACATCGATACGATATCAAATATAATATTTATGATGGATAAGTATTAATAATACTAACACGATAAGTTTTTAAGCAATATGTTAACGATTTCTTTATCTACATATATAAATATCGATAAATCCGAGCTTATCGCTCACTTTATAATTTAATCGTGCTTACTTTCTTTGCACATTCTATTTTAAAATTTGGATATACTCGTAAATTATTAAAAATTCAGGCAGGTTAACATTTTATTCACGACTCCAATAAGAATGATTTTTTTACAAAAATATTTTGAAGTTCCGAGAATTTGAGTAGTGTGGTTGTCATCATGGGTAGAATTGGTAAATGTTACACGTGTGGTAAATATATCAATTAAACAAGCCTATGATGGTCGTTAACCATGTAAATACACAGTCTTCCATATTCTTCTTCATCGAAGACAACTACGGCATGACATATCGCTCACTCCTTTCAAGAACGTCATAAATCAAAAATCGACAATTTTCAGTTGTATTTGTTTTCGTAATGCCCAGAAAACTTACTGTATCCCAGCAAAAGAGGCATATTTTTAACTTAATATTTACCCGCTACAGGGCAGAAAGTGTTGATTTGCATTTTGAAGAAAATGTGTTGTTTAATTATTTTTTTAAATTTACTAAATATTTTTCAAATGGAGAAAAAACCTTCAGGTTTTACCTAAAAAGATCTGTTGCACAGTAAAAAGTTCAATAAGTGGCTTGATATTTATTTTTAATACATTGTGTTATATTTTTAAACTTTAAAAACGTTCTCCTGAAAAATCAAGTTTTTTGATTTGTGACGTTCTGGAAAGGAGTGAGCGATATGACAAAAACAGACTGATTTCCGCCACTCCGGTGTGCGACCGAAAACCGACAATGAACGGATCGTGAATCAAATGCATTCGTGCGAACATTGGCCCGTGTGTACGAGCAGAGAGATATCCGGGGAAATGATCTGATTGTACCCATAGAAAGTGGTCCGGAATCACGATTCTCACAATCATCTCGTTAGGAAAGTGGTGCAATAAGCGTCTAGATGCATTATGAGCTCCGTTTACTAAATGCATTAGTGCAATGTGACACTACTGCAATTAAACCACAAGTAGACTGGCGTAGAAAGTTGACTGCAGACCAGGAATTCACGAGTCACATAACATATTATATGACTTTTGAATGAAGGAATAATAAATAATAAAATAAAACAGTGTAAATTAAGGTAGAAAGCTTTCTTCAGTGGTATCCCATGCCACTCATGTTCCCGACTTACTCAAAAGTAGATGGATCATTATCAACCGGGAGGAATATCTAATTCAACATACTCAACCTATAAAGGATTGTATTAGACTTGTGAAGTGTTTATAACACCCGATATAATTAATATTTTCATTCATCATTTTCTTTTGGAAAATTCGCCTTCGTAAATACGTTCTTTTCGTAAGTTGGTAATGAATGACGTCACAGAAACGATGGACTTATTTGAATATTGACAACATTGCTAAATTATTGGTGGCTCTATTTATTGATGTCTATGGTCCACCCTCCCCCCCACCCCTCATATTTGTATAACACAAATGGTAGTGTAGTGGTACACAAACAATCCATACTACTACTATCACAGCTCTATAAACCATAGATAACAAACCATATGACGTCATAAAACGTTCGATGACGGAAATTTGATGACGTATGCGAACGCACGTTTTTCGTTTATTCAGATATTTAAAGTTTAAACTTCAATACCTCCCTTAGTTCCCTAGAGATTTCAATGCGAATGTTATCGATAGTCTTGTGATTTTTCATATTCATTTAATAGCCAATAAACCAACATCGTGACAAAAATCTATTATAAATAAATAATAAAAAATATGAATCCTGTATACTGCCAGTAAATACATATGCACTAGAGACCATGGCTCTGACAAAAAGAAACGTAAATCTTCAAACCCCTATATACACCAACGGTGCATAGGGCACTGCATCATATAAACGCAGTGTTATCTTGATCCTTAACACATGAAGAAAAGGTGATCAGCCCTCCCATTCGGGCACCAGTCTAGGGTAATATTGAATAAATATCAGAATGAAAAATCACTTATATTTATTTGACATCCCTCTCTGGGAATCGAAGCCGGGACCTCCAGTACGGTAGCCGAGCGTGCTGACCCCGTAGTTGTATATTTTACATTAAAATAAAATAAACTCACCGAGAGCTTTCATATATTCATCGAATTTTTCACTCTTTTCCAATTTGTATTTATTGCCTTTCCACGCCATTTTCAAATTATTCAAATCGCAAACAAAAGTTGATGCGAGTAATTAAAAAATATATACTGTTATTTGTAATCAGACAATCTCAAATGCCGTAGATATCAAGTAAAAAAAGAAATACGTGTTAACATCAACGAATGCATGCTAATTTTATTCTATCGTCATTTTTAAAAACATAAATTAAATATAGGTAGGTACTGGGTACCTACCTACAATAATGTAGTACCTGTGTACTACAATAATCTATGTCAGTACGGTTAAAATAATTAAAATAATTGGTGACGTTTTTGTGTTTTGTGAACAATAAGAGGGGTTATAATGAGGTCAAGTTCAGTAACAACTGATTGAAGAACATTATCAATGCAAAAACGTGTGACACTCGCTCTAATAATGAAAGGATGACAAATAATGGCACGTAGGAACGTGGACACGTAAACACATCATGACATGAGTGATAACTCACTCCTTTCAACAACGTCATATCGCTCACTCCTTTCAAGAACATCATAAATCAAAAAACTTGATTTTTCAGGAGAACGTATTTAAAGTTTAAAAATATAATACAATGTATTAAAAATAAATATCAAGCCACTTACTGAACTTTTAACTATGCAACAGATCTTTTTAAGTAAAACCTGAAGGTTTTTTCTCCATTTGAAAAATATTTAGTTTATTTAAAGAAATAATTAAACAATATATTTTCTTCAAAATGTAAAAACAACACTTTCTGCCCTGTAGCGGGTAAATATTAAGTTAAAAATATGCCGCTTTCGCTGAGATAAAGAACATTTTCTGGGCATTCCGAAAACATGCACAACTGAACATTGACGATTTTTGATTTATGACGTTCTTGAAAGGAGTGAGCGATATATCAAAAAATATGATTTTTCAGCAGATCGTTTTTAAAGTTTAAAAATATAAAAAAATAAAATTAATTAAAAATAAATATAAAGCCGCATCATCATTTTAACTTGTGGCTTTTACCACCGTCAGTGCCCCATGCACCATTCAGTGTGGATAAAGGTGAGAAGAAGAATAAATAAAAAAAATAGTACTTTTAACGAAATAAATATTTGAATAATCTGATAAAAAATTAATACTCATCGACACCATATTAGACCTAGGATATATTTTCTTATGTTTATATAAAAAAATAAACATTAAATTTATTTTTCATTATAGATTTTCTAAATATTCTAAAAAAAATTATCAAATAAACATATTTTTTAATGTCCATAAAAGGGTGCGTACAAGTAAGGAGCGCTTACCCAAGTTTTTTTTTTTCAATAAAAAATATTACCATATAAAAATATGTTCAAAACATACCAAGGGCTTTCATGTACTCATCGAATTTGTCGCTGGATTCCAACTTGTATTTCTTGCCTACCCACGACATTTTTATTTATTTTTTAATTATTTTTTTCCTCAAAAAAACACAAAACCCTGATGTCGGCTCGCGGTGAATGTCACGGATAGAATAATAAATAAATGGTCTCCACCGCTGATTTATAGTGACGAAGGTATCTCTTGGCAAAAAAACTTTGATAACGAATATCGGTATCCAACGTGATAAAACCCTCTATGTCAAAAGTCCGTCTGATTTGGTGCTATTGAACACGGGTCACAGGGCAACATTAATCGGAAGAGGTTGTACGGAGGTCATTACTGAGTCACATCTTTAAAAAAAAACAAACTATAATAAGATGAAGTATGCAGTTATTGGTACCTAACATTAGGGTATTCAAAAAATATCTTTCAAATTTTCAAACGTCGTATTTACATACATTTCCTACCATAAAATCTTTACTTACAAATGATATATTAAAATGGTATTTGAATGGTACAATACTCGTATATAGGGAGTAGAAAATGTAAGAAAAGTGTGTTTAAATAGAACTGTGATTGTAATGAGCTGGTAGGTATCTCTGACTTGAATCAAAATACAAAATTTAAAAAAAAGTGGTCTCACCGTGTACTTACAATTCCAAATTTATGTAATGTTAGGAAAAGTAATATTTTATTGGAGATTTTCCGTTTTTTATAATTTTTTCATACAGTTCTATTATTATAAAATATGGAAAATCCAGTTTTCAAATATTTCATTGGAATAACGTTAGTTTGTTCAGAATTCCATGGCGAAGAAATAATACGTAGAAATACTTAACATTTTTTTTAAATCCACGTTTCCCTCGTTTTCAGCTATTCTACCCTTCTTGCTTTATTAGAATTCTACTCATTATTTTACAAATATGTATGAAAAGCGAAAAAATACCTAAAATTGTGAATTAAATTGACAGTAAGTCAATCATGCCACACTTAAAATAAAATTGAATAATTTCTATCGGATTAGACGTACAACAATATAGTTTTCTCAACAAAGATGAAAATGCAAAGGGTTAAAACTATATTTGATTAAAATTTATAAAGAACAATGAATAAACACTTAAAAAATTCAATTTGCTGATACATTTAATTTGATGGTAGTATTTACTAAGTAAAACTTAAATTAAAAATGGATAGATTTTCCAACACAGTGACTGCCGAATCAATTAATGAAATTTAATTTCGGTAAATATTTTCATATGAAATCGGCAACGTTACACTGGAAGTGATTTCAGTAAATATTTTAATCTAATTATTATAAGAAATTTGTTTTTAATATTCTGTTTACTACGAGTACAGTTTATCTGTGAACTGGGATATTTAATATAGCTGTGCATTTCAGACAAATTAGATAAAAGACATCTCAGTTTGACTGATGGGCATTCAAAGATTTACTTACAATGTAAGTTTTGTTAGATCCACCTTTTATTTTATCTTATATTTTTAATGTATAAATTTTATAATTTTAATCCTCGCTTATTTATCTATATGTATTCCTATATCGTGTACTTCATCCATTATCTTGAGGAGATTAAACAATTTAAATGTTACATAATTTTATCAAATCCAGACAAAATAATTTCAAACTGATAAAAAAAAACTTCGATAAGTTGTTTTTATCCGGTTATGCAACTTCGACATTTAAAAGAGGAACTTAAAATACGCTAAAAAATGAAATACCTATAAACTTTAACGAATGTATGCTAATTTTATTCTATCGTCATTTTTTTAAATTGAAATTAAATAATGGGAAGGTAATGCAATAATGTAGTTCCTACGTAGAATAATGTATTGTTAGTATAGTTAAAATAATTGGCGATGTTTTTGCGTTGTGTAAACAACGAGACAGGTTACTATGCGGTCAAGTTCAGAAGTAACTGGTGAAATAAAATTGTAAATGCATAAAGGTTGGTTTTATTTTATTATTTATTTAGTTAACTTATATTACAACTGTATGTCCGCCTCTGTAGTGTAATGGTCAGCACGCTCGGCTACCGTTCTGGAGGTCCCGGGTTCGATTCCCAGGGGGGTCAAATAAATATTAGTGATTTTTTCACTGTAATATTTATTCAATATCACCCTGGACTGGTACCTGAAGAGGAGGGCTGATCACCTTTCTTTCGTGTGTAAACGATCAAGATAACACTGTGTTCATATGAAGCAGTGCCCTATGCACCATTGGGGTGCGGATAAGGGTTTTTATTATTTTTTATTATTATATTACAACTAATACAAACTATTATTTACACTTAATTTACATCATATATCGCTCACTCCTTTCAACAACGTCATATATAAAAAAAAAACTTGATTTGTCAGGAGATCGTTTTTAAAGTTTAAGAATAAAATAAAATGTATTAAAAATAAATATCAAGCCACTTATTGAACTTTTTACTGTGCTACAGATCTTTTTAGGTAAAACCTGAAGGTTTTTTTCTCCATTTGAAAAATATTTAGTATATTTAAAAAATAATAAACAAAGCTTTTCTTCAAAATGCAAAATAACAACACTGTCTGCCCTGTAGCGGGTAAACATTATGTTTAAAATATGCCGCTTTTGCTGGGATATAGTACATTTTCTGGGCATTCCGAAAACATGCAGAACTGAAAATTGACGATTTTTGATATATGCCGTTGTTGAAAGGAGTGAGCGATATGTATATATTTACGTCTTCTTACAGTAAATAAAACATTTCTTTTTAAAATTATCAGATGTTTTCATTCTTCATACATTTAGGCATCTCATCATACCTTTTCAAACCGTTATATATTAACCAATTTTGCGACTCTGTTTTTTCAAAAATGGCTTATTTTATCCTTATTTCTAGCACTATGTTAGCGAAAATTCTTGTTTAATCCTTAAAATATTTGGGTAATCTATCGTTAAAATTTTATATATAAAAACTAAATAACTAACTAACCATGACGCCGCTTCTCCGCAGGGGTAGGCAGAGATAATAGAACGCCACACCACTCTGTCTTTGCAAACATTCTTCGCCTCTTCCACGTTCATGCATTTCCTCATACATGCCCGCCGATTGTTACGACTCATAACCTGACCACTTTCAAGTATTTGGCATACCTGATCGTACCATGCTTTTATATATAAACATAAGCATATTATATATTTGTCTTTTTTATAGGTAAACAGTTGCGTTCTTCTCTCATTTTTCCATATTATTATTTTTTTCTTAAGTACTATTCTCATAGCTTTATTTTAAATAATCTTTGGCATTCTATTTTCTCTGTATACCCCTGCGGGGCAGCGTGATAGTTATTAAATCCTATAATTCTCCTGAGTGCTTATAGCTTGATACAGTGGTGGAAATTCACCAAAACTTATATGACTCAATAAAATTTAAAAAATATATTATATTAAAATATACTTCAAAATAGATAATATGACTGTATCTTCAGTATAAATACGTGCATTAAATCATATCCGAATATTTTTTAAATACATATTTATCCACATTCAGATAAGCAGTGAAATTGCACAGTCACATTGATAACAGCTACGAGCTACTAGCTACCAGAGGTGATTACATATTTAAAATTTATATGACAAAGTACACAAATAACAAATCCCCCTCTATACATATATATTTTTAATACTCAACTGATTTGATTATAAAAGGAGCTGATATAAAAGGTGTGTCGATTACGTGAATGATAAGGAAAATATTACATTAAAAAAAATAACACACCTAAGAGATTGATAGCAAAGTTACAAGGATATAAAGTTGGTAGTTAGAATTATTCACGTATTTATTTATTTTTATTTTATTATACACATAATTGCAAATTTAAAAATTATTTATAAAACTATATGAAAGGATTCTGTTTATGACGTGCAATCAAATACAACATGACCGAATTACGCGATCTACTCGTACTTCAGATCTACCCACATCCATTATCCATTTATGAATAGCTCTGCTATACTTAGTTTAATTTTTTTTTTTTGACATCTCAACATAGATGAAGAAGAATATCGAAATCCGAGTAAAAGAATAATGTTTATGACACACACACATATATGTATATATATATATATATATATATATATATATATATATATATATATATATATATATATATATATATATATATATATATATGTATATATATATATATATATGTATATATATATATATATATATATATATATATATATATATATATATATATATATATATATATATGTGTGTGTGTGTGTGTGTGTGTGTGTGTGTATAAAACAAGAAAGATTGATTAGAGTCGTGACATTGAAAATAACAGATTTATTTACGTTTTGATTGATTGATATAACAACTGAGAATATGTGAGTATTTATCCAAAACCAAGTAAAGATTCGTCACCATAATGTCCAAAGATTTCTTCAGAATAGTCTTACAGAAAGATTTCTGACGCCGACGAAGATGGTTTTGTAATTCGAGAAATTGCAATCGATTGTATGGGGCATGCGCTCTGTCTTCAAATCAGGGGCGAAGATAGACAGGGGTACGATTTTGCAAATAAGGATTTTGGTCGTTAAGGCAACAAAGTTTTATGTTTCATAATACATTTAAACTAACCACTGAAATTGCATTTATCTACTGATGTAATCAGAGAATACTAATTTCTCTTAATTTAACAAGGGGCTCGCCGGCCCAAGTCAAATTTAACAAGGGGCTCGCGCGAGCCCCTCTGAGCTCCCTGCAGCTCACCGCTGTCTCTAGAGAAATCTTTTATATCAGCATCCCTCCTTAAAACAGTTACCGCACGCCTCTGGTACACGCATTTAGCCACGAACACGCTCGTGGCGAAATGCAACACTCGACTATCGCGGAAGCAGAGATTAATATCAATACTAGGAAGTATCAGTGACTCGGTAATGCACATAGGAATTGCACACGAGTTGGATGAAATCCTATCCTGCAGTGCACATATGAGGCACTTCAATACCATATTGGAAACCCGAGAGCAGCGCAATATTGCGGTTTCATCTCGTAATGATGCCCGCAGTTCAAATGAAAACCACACTACTCAATTTTTTGGAACTCGTAAGATCCTGACATAATTATTTTACATGTCACTCACTCTTTTCAACAACGTCATATATCAAAAATCGTAAATTTTCAGTTGTGCATGTTTTCGAAATGCCCAGAAAATGTACTGTATCCCAGCAAAAGCGGCATATTTTATACTTAATATTTACCCGCTATTGTTTATTGTTTAATTTTTTTGAAAAGGTATTGTTTAATTTTTTTAAAAAAATACTAAATATTTTTCAAATGGAGAAAAAACATTCAGGTTTTACCTAAAATTATCTGTTGCACGGTAAAAAGTTCAATAAGTGGCTTGATATTTGTTTTTGATACATTTTATTATATTTTTAAACTTTAAAAACGATCCCCTGAAAAATCAAGTTTTTTTATATATAACGTTGTTGAAAGGAGTGAGCGATGTGTACATTGCATTATTTTACATGAGAGTTTATCACTTAACCAGACTTCTATTTTTTTTATAATTCTCGTAGCGAGCCACTAAATGGGTGTGAAAAAATATTTTTTTAATTGCATTTCGCCATAAAATAGTTTTAAGATTTTTTCTCAGACTAAAAACAATATTTTTATCCAGACAGACTACAAATATTGTCACAACGTATCCTTGAAATGGGTCAGCTAGACGGTACACAAAAACAACTCGGTACATGTTGCCTTGATTTAGAAGCGTGACTAACGACGTTACTGTTATTTTTTTATTTTTTTAGTATTTATTCTAATATCAGACACTGAATTATTCTGAAAAGGTGGATAATGATACATGTCCTTGTATATAGCAGAGCGTGTGTGTGTGTGAGTGAAATTAAACTAATTCACGTCACTTATAGAGGGTCTACTGTGACCATCAGATTTTGCTTCGGCTAATTTTTTATATTGTCCTAGTTCCAATTATATGAAAAATATGGGTGATTTTTACTCTCATATTTGTTTAATATAACCCTGGACTGGTACAAGAAGCGCAGGGCTGATCACCTTGCCTTCATGCAATTTACGATCACAATAACACGATGCAGTGCACTATGCACCATTGGGTGCGGATAAGGGTTAAAAGAAGAAAAAAAGTTCCAGTTACAAAGACTTCGACGCACCTATATTTCTCACAAAACTAATATAACTACGGTATTTCAATCAAAATAAAAAATCAGTTTACAATTCTTTTATTATCCCTAGTTCACACACAAAGTTGCTGTCCGTTTTCAGGTGTTTTCTGGGCGACATGGGCAAACACTAGTGAAATACTAGCTAACACTGGAGTGCGGCCTGAAAGCGGATAGCAACCTGTGCAGATATGCATGTGTTTCGAGTTTACAAGTGACTTACCCTAATTGCACTGATGAATAAAGTACGACATGGCAACGATGCATGATAATACGAGCGCTGCAAAGGTCTTTAAAATACCGGGACCGGTTGATAAGGCTAAATTCAGATGGTCAATATTGACTGAGTGTTCTAACCACATTTTTGTGCAAACGTGTAAGCAGTAGCGGCGATATTACAGAAAATTTAAATAAAAACGCCTAATTTAAAAAAAAATATTTAAAAATAAATTAAAACATATTTTTATGATTTAAATTTAAAAACATGTGATTATAATCCAGGATTTGGACCTCACATACTAATACAAAGAGTTTCCGCTCAAAAAAACTTATTTTCATCTTACCATTAGATGTCTCTTGTGAAGTTCTAGTGATTCAAAAGCAATGTTTCGAAATTGGTTCATATATATATAGAACTTCCAAAAAGTTGATTAGTGTGGTTGTCAATAATGGGTAGAATTGGTGAATGTTACACGTGTGTAAAGTGATCACTTAAACCAGCATATGACGGTCGTCAGCCCCGTAAATGCCCAAACTTCCACATTCTTCTTCATCTTTGATGAGATGTCAAAAAATAATATTCGTACTTTGCTGAATCAATTATATTCCTATAGTATAAATTTTTTGATTTTTTTGTATTTATATTATGGTAACCTTTTTTTTAAATTTCCCACTAATGTTTATATTCGTCCTATATTCACTATATGTCCTTATTTCCCTGTATTCTTATACATGTCCTATTTCAATGAGGCATCTTTTTTCTTTTCTAAAAAAAACTTACTAACCAACCATCGCGCCGCTTGTCCGCAGGGGTAGGCAGAGAGAATATAACGCCATACCAATCTATTCTTGCAAAAAATATTAATACTGTCGACTTATGTCGGGTAAAATTACCATTAATCAGTGTTGCCATATGAAAATGTGCCGTATTTTGTGTAATGACAGTATTTGACGAATTAAAAAGAGTGTAGGCGAATGTTAGCGGGAAAAGAAGCAGAGGAAGACCGAGAAAAACATGGCACGATCAGGTATGCCAAATACTTGAAAGTGGTCAGGTTAGGAGTCGTAACAATCGGCGGGTATGTATGAGGAGATGCATGAACGTGGAAGAGGAGAAGAATGTTTGCAAGGACAGAGTGGTGTGGCGCTCTATTCTCTCTGCCTACCCCTGCGGGGAAGCGGCGTAATGGTTAATTAGTTTTTTTTTAAAAAAGAGTATAGACAATATCATGTAAGCATGCCTTGTACTCCTCGTGTTATAATTTATAATGAACTTTTATATATGGCATTTGAGAAATTCAAATTTCATTAAATTTCATACTCAAAACACTTTTTTTACTTATGACGTGCATGACAGAGGGCGGGAAACCTTCTTATTTTACACGTATTCCAAAAAAAACTAATATTTTCTTTTACATTCATAATTTCCTTAAAAACACTTCATGTATCAGATTTTTCCTAGATATCTATCTATCTAAATGCGATTTTTATCGTTATAATACCTCATTCTCATCTTATTATCATATTCATGGAATTAAAGTTCAATAATATCTCGCTAATAATATGTATATAATAAACCATAGAATAAAAAATAAGCTTATGTATAAACACATATATATAGTTATAGTTATAGTCATCGCATGATCAAATCTCTGACGTCAGGAAATATATATTATTACATAAAATATCTTTAGACAATGAAGATATAAATAGTAAGGTTCTTTATCTCCAAGGAAAATTATATAAGATTATAAAAATAAAACACACAACTAACGATTTGATTTTAATATCACGACATGATTGTTATCTTCAAAGTATGGCTATCTTTAGTTATTATATTAGATATTAAAAATAATCATAAAAAAACAATTACATACAATAAAGTCATTATTTTTTTAGAGGTAAATATACTCGTATATTTTATTTATAATATAAATGTCACCTGGAATATCTTTCTTGGAAGCAAAATGTACTAACCACGACTCTACTGTACTGTGTATACTACAATGTAGAGATGGGTAAGATCCGGTCATTCCGAAGATCCGGTCAATGGTACCGGATCAAAAGTACAATGTATGTTTTCAGAATCACTGAATCAATGAATTAGCGAATGAAAGATGAGCGTTCTTGGATGAGATTCGTTCGAAATTGAGATCCGTTCGTTTACAAACGACCCACGTACACCATAATGTACCACCCCAAATATAAATACAGGTGGCGCAAAATGAATCACCCTATCGCGAATTTTTTTTTTGCAAATGTTTGATTTGCAAAAATCTGACAGTTGTGAACTAGACAGCTACAGTATACAAACAAATTTATGGTGGCGCAAAATTGATCATCCAATTTTGTTTTTGAATAACTTTTTTACTAAATAAAAAAAAATTGAGTGACGGAAATCTTTATTTGGACTATTACAAAATTTTTTCTGTTAAGTGGAACAGATAATATCCGTCAAGTGGCTGCCGCCAGTGGTGATACACATTTGTGCCCGTTTTATCAATCTGTTTGTATACTGCGGCGGTCTAGTTCACAGATGTTTAATATGATGAGACGTACAACGCCATTTGCAAATAGTTTAGTTCTCTGTTCTTTATTATATCCCCCGATTATCGCAAATGTGCGTAGATGCAAATTAACGCGAATCTGATTTACGTTGGTCTGTTTTCAGTTTTTCAAAACCTTTCATGACAAAAGTAACAAAACTAACAAAAGTAACATGTCCCGATGTATCGGGAAGAATGGCAACTCTAAGGGCGTTTGTCCACTACACGGAATTACACCGAATTTACCGTCCGTCACGTCAGTTAGCGTTTTAAAACGACGATTGGCTTGGATTGGCATGTGCTTTTGTCCATATTTTTTCGGATAAGTGCTATTGATCGGTACGTGAACACGTTGCGCGTAAATTCAATCGTGCTAAACTGTCGTAGTCGCTTTTATTTTTCAAAAACGGACTGGCTGACGGTCAAATTCCGTGAAGTGCACAAGCTGCCTAAGCGTAACTCATCTAACGTTTCGCGACCTATGCTCTAGTTTCGCACAGTTCAAACTCGTATATGAATGCAACAATCTTTCGTGCTAATATTCAATAAGAATCCAATTGAATTCGATTTAGAATAACCAAGAAGTGTGCCAAGCACTTGTTACAATAGTTTATGACGTGCAATACTTCGATTTGATATAATTAAAATGGAAATCTAACCAAAGACTTAAAGACTAAATAAATCCTCATTTTACTAAGACTTATAAGAAAATCCTAGTAAAATGTGGATTCTCATACATTTAAAAATATGCGTCAGATTCGTTCGCGTTAGGAGTGAAACTATTTAAGTTTTTGCTACACTCGACTCTGTGCATGACTTCCATTGCACTTTTTCACATTTTTTTGACATTTGGTGCAACAATGCCGTAATTACACTATTAGAAATATTACAGGAGATGCCATTCAGACGTTGTAGCAACAGAAACGCTGCCATTTTACTCAATTCTAAAATGACACTCGCGCCATCTCGCAGCATCTCAGCACAAAATCAATTCTGTCCGTGTTTCTCCCCATGTAAATAGCCTTTCAGCACATTAACTTTTTTTTAAGTGTAATTACGTCATTGTGGCACCAAGTGAGCGATTGCAGGATAAGACAATAGGTATGTGGAAAATCGATTGTAGAAAATCTCTCTTAATCAAATTTTATTCGTAAATTTTCACAAATAATTTAGACTGAAAATTTTCTAAATAACGAGAGAATACTGCGTCGACGGTAGTGCCTGATCTGGTTCTAGTAATACTGATCTTTGTCTATGTTCAGTTTTAACTTTAATATTTCATCCAATTATTAAGATAATTGATAAGTTTGAGAAAAATCTCGGAAGAAGAATATTCCTCAATATAAAGTAATATCCTACTACTATTGGAGTAGTGTTGCACGTTTAAAGTGATCGCTTAACCAGCCTATGACAGGTCATAAGCCCCGTAAATACCCAGACTTCCATTAATATTCTTTTCCATCTCAGATGTCAAAATGTGAAAATAACTCCCAAGTGGAGAAAATCCAGATTTGTGAACAAGTATTTGGACACACTCAAAATGTTGTGAACGATCAAGAAATCTCTGCGTCCATACAGACGAGAGCTATAAGAAAAAAATGATAATTTAAATTATCAAATTATTTTAAATTTTTACTTACATGGGTACGTACTATGAACGTAGGTAGCTGCTTTGTATGTAAGTACCTACTCTCTGCACAAAAACTCTTCGAAAATATCAAAGACGTCACGGAAGCACGTGGCAAATAAAATGTCGTCCTAGTTAACAAAAATAGACGTAAATTGCGTGGACGTTGTGAAATAATTGATTCATTGAGTCGCAAATTCAGATCACAGTGCAGTTTTGTGTCGCCATTTTGTGTCTATCCTCTATTTTAATTACGTTTTATTCAAGAATCGAGAAAAAATGTGCATTTGGAACGCCTGGAGGCCGTTTTTAATAAGGTAACCTCTTGATTTTATTACACACATAGATATTTTCTTGTTTTAGCAGACGGTCAAAGCGTGTGAGGCTCCTGACGCACTGTGACATGTATGGATCTATTGTGACACGTAAAATAGCGATTTCTTTCGGTATAACGGTCCAATGAAATTAGTTTATAAAATTTAAGCAATGCATTCCGTCAGGTGTGTCGATTTTTTAACGATACAGATATCAATTTGCCAATACGATGCAGTGTCCTACGCAACATTAGATGCAGATAAGGGTTAGGTTAAGTTAGGTTAAGTTAGAGGTTAGGAATATAAGTTGAAATGACACCATCTCTGGTCAAAAATTACTGAAAATATTTCACAATGAAAGTGTTCATACTTTTATTATTACATTTCTTAGTGTATGTGGCATATATGGAGAAGGTTGTATGAATTCGTTCGAATCACCCATATTAATTTATTTATTTATCATATAAAGGGTCCGCCAAATAACTTTTTTTTTTTGAAAACAGGGCGCAAAACATCGAGTGTAGCTTCGGCTGTGTGGCACGTAGCGCCGTCCTGTTGAAACCAAATGTTGCCAATATCCTCCTCTTCAATTTTTGTGAACAAAAATCCGTTCAACATGGCCCGATAACGATCGCCATTGACTGTAACGGCCACTCCTTGCTCATTTTCAAAGAAAAATGGCCCAATTATGCCTCTGGACCAAAATCCGCACCAAACAGTGACTCGTTTTGGGTGTACCGGCTTTTCAATGTATGCGTGCGGGTTTTCTGTGCCCCAAATACGACAATTTTGCTTGTTTACATACCCGCCAAGATCAAAATGAGCTTCATCCGAAAAGATGATTTTTTTGGCAAAATCGGCATCTTCTGTAAGTCGATCGCAGGCCCACTCAGCGAAGCGAAAACGCATTGGATGGTCAGTTGGCTTCAACTCCTGAACCAATTGGACTTTGTATGGCGTCATACCAAGGTCTTTATGCAAAATTCGTCTCAATGATGTCTCCGAAATGTTCAATTGTTGAGAACGACGGTGAATTGATGTTGATGGCGCTTCACGCACACTTTCTGCCACAACATCGATATTCTCGGGTGTACGCACTGTTTTTGGCTTTTCACGCTTTGGTTTATCGATGAGGATGCCAGTTTCTTTCACTTTTTTCACAAGATAACGAACATACGGAGCTGACGGTGCTTCTCTTCTTCCAAAAACCGTACGCAATTTTCGCACACATTCTGCAACATTACCATGATTTTCAAAGTAATGTCGCAATATTTCCCAGCGTTGTTCAAGCGTATACACAACCATATTCGCTCAGCGGAAGGATAAAACTAATTATCTGTCAAATCAGACATGAGCTAAGTGTTACCATTCACGAAATAAGCACTAGTTGAAAAAAAAAAACTTTAGATGGCGGACCCTATACATTGTCACATTCTTATTAAAACAATGCCAATGTGCCGTCACTGGATTTTCCCGTGCCGAGGGCACATTTTATAGCATTTATTTATATAAAATTATAACGAAAAAAAATGTTTATGCAATCGAATATGACATGGGAGAATGATACGATCTATTTCAGATCTACTCACATTCATTATCCATTTGTGAATAGTTCATAATATATTTAGTTTAAATTTATTCAGATATAGTTTAGTTTTTACATAGATAATGGAAGCAGGTTGTACAACTTTATTGCAATATAATCGAAGTTTTTTTGACCAAAAGAGTTGGATTTTGGGTTAAATTTTATTTGATGTGTTTTGGATCTTGAGTTCCATGTACGTCACCACTAAGTGTGTTAATTGATATATCGCTCACTCCTTTCAACAACGTCATACATCAAAGGTCGTCAATTTTCAGTTGTGCATGTTTCAATGCCCAGAAAATGTACTAACCCAGCAAAAGCGGCATAATTCTAACTTAATATTTACCCGCTACAGGGCAGAAAGTGTTATTTTTGCATTTTGAACAAAAGGTATTGTTTCATTTTTTTTTTAAATATCCTAAATATTTTTCAAATGGAGAAAAAACATTCAGGTTTTACCTAAATAGATGTGTTGCAGAGTAAAAAGTTAAATAAGTGGCTAGATATTTATTTTTAATACATTTTATTATATTTTTAAACTTTAAAAACGATTTCCTGAAAAAATCTAGTTTTTTGATATATGACGTTGTTGAAAGGAGTGATCGATATGTGCTTTGCTGGGAGGTAATATGTAGTTATAAAAATCATTACCCTTAAAATTTTAATTCAGCTTGTTTATATTTTTTTTACTTCTTCAATACCAGTAATGTCATTAACCCTGAGCTCCTTCACAAATCGCCCACTCCTTTCAAGAACGTCATAAATCAAAAAACTTGATTTTTCAGGAGAACGTTTCTAAAGTTTAAAAATAAAACACAATGTATTAAAAATAAATATCAAGCCAGTTATTGAACTTTTTACTGTGCAACAGATCTTTTTAGGTAAAACCTGAAGGTTTTTTCTCCATTTGAAAAATATTTAGTTTATTTAAAAAAATTATTAAACAATACCTTTTCTTCAAAATGCAAAAACAACACTTTCTGCCCTGTAGCAGGCAAATATTAAGTTAAAAATATGCCTCTTTTGCTGGGATATAGAATATTTTCTGGGCATTCCGAAAACATGCACAACTCAAAATTCACGATTTTTGATTTATGACGTTCTTGAAAGGAGTGAGCGAAATATCACGTGTATCCCGTATATCAAATACGTATATCTCACTCTTTTATCCAATCTCCTTGCATTCACGTAATTGCGATCAAGGCAACACTGCACCGATCCGACGCGGTGACGTAATAATCTACCTATAAATGCAGGCGACCGATATTAATCCTATTAATTTGCACAATACTCTAGATAAGTACCTACATAGGTTTGTTAGAATAATGGCAATGTTAGGGACGCCAGACATATTTTTTATTATTATCATGCAAAAAGGGTTAATTCACAACTACAAACGCGAAGCAATAAGCCTAAAAACCGGATATAACGCACACACACGAGTGTGTACATTGTACAACACGTGGTTTAGTCCCCTCGCATATTTCAAAGTACATTCACGTATTGATTGAAAACGCCCGTCTACCTACATACTACAGTTGGATTTGCGAAAATATGTACTACATAATATCATGATTACTATGAACGATTTGAAAAATTATCACCTTTTTTCCTACAAAACAATACAATAAAATACATAAAATTACCCACTTAAAATTTAGCACGATATTTAATATTTCGTGTCATGTGGTTTTTGAATATTCGCTTGATTAAATATCATCAAAAAAATTCGCGCGAATAATATTTTTTTTTTTAGTTACATGAATAAATTTAAAGAGTAAAAGGTACGCCCCTGTTTTAACATTGCATGTTCGGCAAATAAATCACTAATATTTACACTTTTTATTATTATTATTAAATGTCATGATGATAAAAATTCAGTTGATAATATCGGATATCATTTTTTTCAGTGATGTGGAAAAATGGGCGTAAAATATTTAATTTATTTATACGATATAAATCTTTGTGAATTTAACCGTTTATTTTTTAAAACCTAATTTTGATCGTTACTAATGCTAATTAATTATAACGAACAGTAATAAAGGTATGGTTGTAAAATGAAATAAATATTTTTTTAAACTTACCCAGCGCCTTCATATATTCGTCGAAGTTGTCAGACGCTGAAAGCTTGTATTTCTTATTCAGGAACGCGTCCATTTTGATGTGATGAATTAAACGTGGGTTTCAATATGGAAACGATTGATTAATTGTTGAATTTAGTCGTTATCTGCGAGCAGATTTAGAGATTCGAGATGCCGGTCGGTGTAAGGTTAGACCACGCGTATTTCGAGGTGCAAGGCGTCGCGCTCGAGTGCCGGCAAGTGACTGGAGTGAAGTTGGTCGCGAGCTGCGCCGCAGTGGAGAGCGGGAATTGAATGACAACTGAATATAGAGGAGTTGAGTAATGAAAGTATGAATAAGAGCAGTACCTACTCATTGTATTGTATCATTGTATGGCAGAACGCCGATTATCCGGACTGATTGGGTATTATACTAACTACCGAGACCAAATACTCGTAATATCCTACGTTAGGGAGGTATTTTTTTATAATCCTTAACAAAGAGGTCTCTTTCAACATGTTTTACTAGATGCGACACCGGACCTCTCAAATGTATCTATTTTTGGTGCTTTTTGTCTCCAACTGTATTGTCTGACTCTGTCTTATTCACTATGTCTTCCCACTTTTCATTTTATCTCCTGTAATTTGTAAACATATTTTTATGTTGTTTTCTTTTTTAAGAGTTTTATCTCTATTCATCTTTCACTCAATGTGTGTTTTATCAATAATAATAATTGATATTATGGAGTTTGTTTTTATGAATTAGTTTTGCATTGTTTGAAGTCATTTTAGATCTCTTTTATTGCATAACTACGAAGTATTAGAGTATTGATATATGAATAAAACGCATCCGCTACCCGTCATTCTATAGTCAGCTGATGACTATTATATAAATGTCATTTTTTATGTGTTATACAATGCCTGTCATTATTCAATGTATCGAGGTAATTATATGATATTATTATATCAAGCACTGGTCATTTTATTATAAGTAATTAGGGTTGGTTTTTTTTATTTAGCACTTTAAAATGTTACAATTCAACAGTTAACATAAATTCAAATAAAATAAAGGTCTATTCATGCATAGAGTGACGTAGTACTTGAGTCGATTTAAATCGATCAATATAAAAGCGCAAAATACGCCAGAGACAAATCATGAAATATTGCTCAGGTAGCTTCTGAAAAAAATTCTTCTAACCCTCATCTGCACCCGATGGTGCATAGGGCTCTGCATCATATAAACGCAGTGTTATCTTGATCGTTAACACATGAAGGAAAGGTGATCAGCCCTCTGATTCAGGTACCAGTCCGGGGTAATATTGAGTAACCATTAGACTGAAAAAATCACTAATATTTATTTGACTTCCCCTGAGAATCGTACCCGGGACCTCCAGTACGGTAGCCGAGCGTGCTGACCATTACACTACTAAGGCGGACAATGATATAAATCTGGTTATGTTCACTTTATAGTTCTAGAAGCATGATTCTAGAGCGCCAGTAATTTACTAGAGAATGTGATGATTTTATTTGGTTTACGTATAGGTAAGATGTAGAGTGTGAAGATCGATTTAAACTTTTTAATGGACTTTTAGTTGCAGAGTTAAATTTTAATCGTATGTGCAATATTTTGCTTATTTATTTACATACTTTTGTAAAGGTGTTACATAGAAATAACATAATTTTATATGGACACCCTCTGTATACATTAATAATATTATCCTACGTAAAATAATTTTTAAAAAACAGCTTTGTTAACTATTGTCCGGATAATCGGTTTTTAAACATTTACTATTTACAATCCATCCCAGCATTTGTCGGCATTGAATCGCGAACAAAGACACGTGTGTTCAGTATTCAGTTTCAATAATTCGTTTTTAATACCTCCCAACACGATTATTAGTACAGAGGTTTGTACAAAACATTTGAAAGCAATGGTGACACAAATTCGTGTTTATGGATTATGCTTTATGATTTCTGCGGTTATCAATTGTTAAACTACGCATTGTATTTATGTTTTACTACAAAATCGTTACTAAAATAGGTCAAAATCAGTAAAAACCTATTTTATGTACCGTAGAACGGGGCTACTTGAACTTTGATGTGTTACTTGAGCCCAGTACAAAAAAAATATTTAGACATGTATTTGGTCTACAATAATGAACGTATCGACATGATTCATTGTTTCCCCGACAGGTGACGCTTATTGTCACGATACGTTCATAATTGTAAACCAAATACAGATTTTTTGTACTGGGCTCAAGTAACACAGTTCAAGTAGCCCCGTTCTACGGTACGCATTATTTTTATATTTGTCGACCTGCGTAGTGTCGTGGTCAGCGCGTTTGGCTATCATGCATAGGAGGTCCCGGGTTTGATTCCCAGGGGGGTCAAAATAAATGTGAATGATTTTCACTCTTATATTTATTTAATACCTAGGTCTGGTACAAGAAGCGCATGGCTGATTACCTTGCCTTCGTGCTATTAACGATTAAGAAAACACTGCGTCGCTACGATGCAGTGTCCTATGCACCATTGCGCGCATAAGGGTTCAAATAAAATAAATTTTTAGATGGGTGCATACATGTTTTTTCGCGATCTGCAAATTGGTGTATTTGTTTTTTTAGTCCTAAAAACATTCTTGTTTATTGTTGCAAAGTTTGTACATATTTCATTTTAAATAAATATTTTATTGATTGTCTCTCATTGGTTTTTAAAGCGTACTCTTTTTCTGAAAATGTCTAAAAATATCAAGAAATATATGAAATATGCACAAAAAAGCTTCTTAAAGTACATAATGTGTAATCTGTAATATCTTGTTTAGAATATCGCTCAC
Organism: Brachycentrus maculatus; assembly: GCF_059751285.1. Classification (NCBI taxonomy): domain Eukaryota; kingdom Metazoa; phylum Arthropoda; class Insecta; order Trichoptera; family Brachycentridae; genus Brachycentrus; species Brachycentrus maculatus. The sequence continues at coordinate 2,298,838 of NW_028280815.1, read as the reverse complement.
TCCTTTCAAGAACGTCATAGATCAAAAATCGACAATTTTCAGTTGTGCATGTTTTCGGAATGCCCAGAAAATGTACCATATCCTAGCATAAGAGACATAATTTTAACTAAATATTTACCCGCTACAGGTCAGAAAGTGTTGTTTTGCATTTTGAAGAAAAGGTATTGTTGAATTATTTTTTGAAATAAACTAAATATTTTTCAAATGGAGAAAAAACCTTCAGGTTTTACCTAAAAATATCTGTTGCACAGTAAAAAGTTCAATAAGTGGCTTGATATTAATTTTTAATACATTGTTTTATATTTTTAAACTTTAAAAAGGTTCTCCTGAAAAATCAAGTTTTTTTTTATTTATGACGTTCTTGAAAGGAGTGAGCGATATGTTAAGTTGTACAGAATGTGCATACTTAATATACATACATACATAACATACATATTATGTGTGTACTAATATACTCGTGCCTTTCACGGTGCTTTACGAACTGGGATTCAAACAGTTTAACGTTCAAGGTCCGTTATTTTTCATTGTAACTCACAACTTTTTTTTCTTCTTGGATTATTCGTCTTTACTAATAAATGTGTTGACTGTTGCCAGCCAAAAGGGGGTTATAATAATAATTATAATAATTTTAGATAATGTATATACCGCCTTATTCGTAAAATCAAGGGCGCTTAGGGCGATATTTCTACTATAACATGTCACCATAATTAGATAGAATGGCGGGATAATCGATGGCCCGCAACTTAATTTTCTTTAAATCCGGGTAACATTAAACGTAATTGATTTTTTTGCTTAAAACACCGTTTTCGTATTGAAATAATTAGTTTTACTTCGAAAAAACATAGTGTTGCGGACGTCTGGCCCTGAGCCATTAGTATTAGGAATAAAATAAGCGTTAATATTAAGGATAAAATGTATAAATTAAAATAAGCCTGTATCCTAGCTCATACATGTAATTTGATGTAGTCCGTACGAGGCAAATCGGTCGACTGAGCTCCGCGCGCCCGGAAGGGAAGGCGGGGAGCGGGGAGCGCGGTCGCCAGCAGAGAGGGGCCCGTACGGACAAGGCTCGGATAACGGTATAGTCCCGTTATCCGAGCAACGGTACTTTACCGTTATTCAGCGCCGAGAAGCGCCGACACGGCATAAAACCGTGCCGGCTGTAGAAACCAAAATTTGAATAAAGCAGTGTGAAAAAACCGAATTGGTCTTTTATATTTCTCCATTTCGCTCCTTCGCCTCAAGAATTCGCCGCCGGACTTCGCCTGACTCGCCGTCTCACTGCACCAACAACGGACCGTTGGAAAGCCTTTCTCAAGGCTAGTGAGTACGCTTCGACACACGAGTCAGTGCGATCTCCTTGTGATCCTGCTCTCCGTACCTCAGTCTGGTATCCATTAGACCGATACCCAAGTCGGAGGCCCTTTTCAGGGCCAGTGGATATTGTTCGGCTACGCCGACCGGACTGAGCTGCGGTGAGTCTCTGCCACTTACAACGGCAGAGCCATAGCTGTGCTACAGACGACGGGCCCCCCAGTGGCATAGCGAGAGTTACGTCAGTAACACATAGTTTTTTTTAAATAAAAGAATTAGACTTAAAAAAATGATAAATTATTTTTTCAAAATATGCTCTAAAAAATCAGAATCCAATAAATACATCGTGGGTATACTGGCAAAAAACGTTAACTCTAAAATCCCTGTTTGAATAATCCCTGTTATTTAAAGCTTTTAGCCTGAATAAATTACTCTCTATCAAACTTAAAGTTGAATTTACCTGTAAAACCACATAAATATGACATTTAAAACCACTTCGTGTATTTTGCCAGTTTATAGAACTTTGAAAAATTTATAATACTGCATCGTTAAGTCAAAATTGCATAGTTTCGAGTTAACGTTTTTTGCCAGCACACCCACGATTATTCTAAATAGAGTGTGCGCTGAGATTTGTCTGGTCCGTAGCGCGGCTGGTCGCATATTGAATTTGTACGTTTGAGATCTCAGCCTTAAAAAAGGGACGTAAAGTTCTCAACATGATATTTTGGTGCATTGGGGTTGTGAAGAATATCACAAAGCAGTGGGAGAGTTTGTAGGTTTATGCGCAAATTGAAATGTAGCCATTTTTTAGTTTAATGAGAGATGGTCATATCAATATCGTAATAAATCTTAAAAATAAATATCAAGCCACTTATTGAACTTTTTACTGTGCAACATATTTTTTTAGGTGAAACCTGAAGGTTTTTTCTCCATTTGCAAATTATTTAGTATATTTAAAAAAATAATTAAAACATACCTTTTCTTCAAAATGCAAAAACAACACTTTCTGCCCTGTAGTGGGTAAATATTAAGTTAAAAATATGCCGCTTTTGCTGGGATTTAGTTCATTTTCTGGGCATTCCGAAAACATGCACAACTGAAAATTGTCAATTTTTGATTTATGACGTTCTTGAAAGGAGTGAGCGATATGTACTTGAGGTAGTATTTTACGAAAATGGCGCTATGTAAATTATCAAAATTTTTATTATTATTATTATTACTGTTTTGGGTTGAAAACAAACCGAATGCTATGATTCTTTACCGCGTCAGACGATAAACTCAAGTGATCTGTTCGTACCAGGATAAGTATTGATCCATTATGACACCGAGATGTTTTACTGTTAACATTTTTGACTGCCAGGAGTCAATATAATGAATAGGGTAATATATCACTCGGGAGGAATATCTAATTTAACACACTCAACCTATAAAGAAATGTGTAACAATCGTTTTGTGTTTATAACAGCCGATATAATCGATATTTTCATTCATCATTTGCTTTTGCAAAATTCGCCTTCGTAAAACGTTGTTTTCGTAAGTTGGTGACGAATGACGTCACAGAAACGAATCCACACTACTACTATTATAGCTCCATAAAGCAGATACATAAAGGGATACGCCCCACAACACACCCGATGACGTACAGCGGTGTCCGTTTTTCGTTTTATTAAAATATCTAAAGTTTAAACCTTCATATCTCCCTTAGTTCTCTGCAGATTTCAATCAGAATGTTACCGATAGTCTTGTGATTTTTCATGTGAATTCAATTTCAATTTATTGGCCAATAATAACACATCATGGGAATGATCCATTGATGCTGATTTTTCTCTCGTACTGACGCGACGGTGCACCGCGGTGTATAGAAAATGATTCAGTTCATTAGCGTGTCGTCTATGTAAGTACGTAATTTGGTAGTTTATATTATATATTAATTTGGTTTAAGACTTTGGTTCAGGTACAAAGATCGGTTGTAGTGACACAATGACATTAGTAGGTGTAATTAGAAACTCGCATAATGTAGATAGTTTATATAAGATTTTGTAGTATTGATTTATGTTAACACGTACACGTACCTAACTCCAGTATTGTGCAGATCGTATAATACCAGTAAATATATATATATTTATATTTATATATATATATATATATTTATTTATGTATATATATATATATATATATATATATATATATATATATATATATATATATATATATATATATATGTATATATATATATATATATATATATATATATATATATATATATATATATACATATGAAATGCGCTCCCTCAGACGAATGTGTGGAAAATCATTGTATGACAGAATTAAAAACGATGATATAAGGAAGGAATGTAAGGCTGAACGAGGAATAATTGAAAAGATTAGAAAGAGCTCTTTGCGGTGGTATGGACATGTGGAGCGAATGGATAGCGAGAGAATGACTAAGAAAATATATGTGGCGAATGTGAGAGGGAAAACAGAACGTGGACGACCGAAAAAGACTTGGCACGATCAGATCAATCAGAACCTAAAATCTGGCGGTGTCAAAAGTCTGCGTAATCGGAGGGCATGTATGACTAGATGTATGGATGTGAAGGAGGCTAGGAGTGTATGTCAGGACAGAAGAGTGTGGCGTTCCATCCTCTCTGCCTACCCCTGCGGGGAAACGGCGTGATGGTAGTAGTAGTAGTAGTACATATGAGGAGTATGTATGAACGTGGAAGAGGCGAAGAATGTTTGCAAAAACAGATCGGTGTGTCGTTCTATTCTCTCCTCCCACCCCTGCGGGAAAGCGGCGGGATGGTTAGTTAGTTATATATACTAGCCATACCCGGGCACGCGTTGCTGTGGCTTTATTTGGCCAAAAGAAAAAAATGAAAGCAAACAATTATATTATGATTCATTTCACAATGCTTGCGGAGCAATGAAAATAGTAATAACCTATGAGAAACAACGATGCATTCCAAAACATAGAAAAAGCTAAGCGTCAATAACTGTCATGAAGCACGCTGTCGGCCATGAATAACATATAGTATGAATATGTTGCTCTTACGTCCAACACATGACGCTTTACCCGATGCAGGATTTAAGATTTTGCACGAATGAACTTTTCTATATACATAGGTGCTTGTATGTTGTTATGTATATGATGATAAGCATGAAGAGACAAAGAGGTAAAGAATATTTGCAAAAACAGAGTGGCGTTCTATTCTCTCTGCCTATCCCTGAGGCGAAACGGCGTAATAGATTGTTAGTCAATAGTTCTCTTTTTATTTTCAGATCCCTAACATTACCTTGCCAGTGTCCTTAGAGTGATATATTATATAATTATATACATCGTTTCATGGTACATCTTCTTCTGCGTCTTACTCCTTATTACCCTATGTGACCCTTGTGGAAGCAATGACTCTTCTCCAGTTATCCCTTGACTGCGCTGCACGTAGCGCTCCAACCACCGAGGTGCCTGCTGCATTCTAGCGTTAGAAATGTCCATTTCCAACGCTAGAATCAGGGTGTCTTTTTTAATATGAAAATGTGGACGATTTAGATACCATTTTTGGAATAAACAGTTAATTTTTTTTGCGTTGTGTCCTTTGGCATTTAACCAGCGATATATTCTTATTTAAATGCGATGATTGCGTGCTCACATGTACTGTACTTTGTGATTCGTGGTCATCGTTCATTATTGAACGTTCAGATCCAATATAACTCCATTGATCCCGCCTCAGGGTCAGCGGTCGGCGGTCAGGAGACAGCAGCCTGCGTCAGTAGTCGGCCGTCTCAAGTGGACTCATCTCCACAATGCACCCGGCAACTTCCCAGCTAAATTGTGCCATTCATCTTCAATTATCACTTATCAATGGACCCGACTGTGAGAAATGCTTCAATGAATGACGATCCGCGTACTCCTGACCGGGGTTTCTCAATCGTTTGAGCGTTACAACCCTCTTTAAACAAAATAAAATAAAATAAAATAATTTCGCAATTTTATTTCGACATCTCAATATAGATGAAGAAGAATATGGAAGTCTGGGTATTTCCAGGGCTTACGACCTAATATAGGGTGTGACATTCACCATTATATATATATATATATATATATATATATATATATATATATATATATATATATATATATATATATATATATATATATATATATATATATATATATATATATATATATATATATATATATATAACATATATTATATATACCAGTTATCAAAATGGATTCTTCCCTAATAATTTTACATACTGAGAGACGCCGGAAAACATGATTTTAAATATTTATTAAACTTATACAGTGATGCCTCGCATAACGAACTCTACGCACTACGAACTTCTCGTTCGTCTATTACACGACTCACACAACGAACCCCGCTTCACAAAACGGACTGTATCGTAATTCATCGTGCCGACCATTCACATTGTCACATTGTTAATCATGGGAAGAACGGTGAATGTTCTTTCTTCGTCTTACTCCGCATTACTGAGGGTTGTGACCCTTGTGGAAGCAATGACTCTTCTCCAGTTATCCCTACACTGCGCTGCACGTAGCGCTCCAACCACTGAGGTGTCAGTTGATCCTTGAAATGATTTTCTCCAATTCGAAATGATTAAATTATTTTCTTGAAGAGTCTGGCATCGTGCCGGAGGCATAAATTAAGAAGAAAACTAAAAATTAAAGATTTCAAAAACATTTATTTCATAGAATATTACATGCATAATGAAATTTAACGAAAACGTCATAATAATTGTGTATAATTATTAGTACACTTATAATGGCCCACTCAAAAGATTGCCTTGTATTTTTTATAAATGTATTTTATTATATCGTCGCTGCAGATTTGTAAGCTCGTATGTCGATTGCGTCGGTAAATAACTCGCCAAGTCCGATCAAATTTTAATTTTTATATTTTTTAAAAGAGAAGTAGAACTAGCATTATAAAGCTAATTTAAAATTTTAAAAAATTACATTCGAAGTTGCAAATCTGCAACCACAATTATTTTTAAATGTTTTTCAACGAATTTGTTGATATAATTTTATTAAAAACATCAATAGTTATTCAAAATTTCTAAGTATATGATATGAAGGTTTTACATATTTATTTTTGAAAAAAATATTATTTTCGTAGGTAAATTGATCCCGAGTTGGATTCCTGTATATTTTTCCAGTGACAGAAGATATTGTTTAACTACGTAGGGTAAAATAAGAGTCATTGGCCTCCTCACAGTTATTGGCACTCCTAATTTTATATATACATATTGTCTTCTGATGTGAGACACATATTGATGTATTTTATGTTTATGATAAGAAAACGTGATCTAAAGCAGTAAAAACTATTGGGTCCAATTTTCTGATTTTTCTGATTTTTGTTGTTTGTTTAAATTGAATGTAAAACAAGTATTCAAAAACAAGTTTTTGACAAATTTCTAATCAAATATTGAATATATTAATAATAATAATAATAATATACAATAATTTATTTTCAATTGGTCTGGGTGTTTGTGATGTATTTTTCTCATTTACTTTCCCTATCCTTATTATCCTACCTGCAGACAAGCCTCTAATAGAGCCTTTGCGGGTTATTCCTTTAAAATAAAAAATAAAAAATAAAAATGCTTCCATTCTAGTGTGTTATTTGTTATTTTCCGAAATTTACATAATGTTACATTCAATATTTGAACCACTAACTCGTACTTCGTAACTTTTGAAGCACTAAATTTGTACTTTGCAACTTATAAAATAACTCTTAATAAAAACTTGTGTATTTAAATTACTATATTATATGTTAACTTAATTATAATGTCGACAAGTTTCGAAGCAAACACTATTTTTCCTTAATATAAAATTATTTAGTAAGATATTTTCAAATAATTTGAATAGGGAGCCAATAACTCATTGTATTCTCACCATAAAATAAATGCGAATTGGTTCTCATAACACCGTTGAATACTCCGTACCTTATAAACGTACTTGGAGATTTTTTAAGTATCTTCGGGGCCAATAACTACTCTCTTTACCCTTTGTAGATATGTATTACGACATATGTATAAATATTTATATAATTCTCAATTGTCATTTTATGAATGAATTTATAAAGTTAAGTATTATTTTTTTGAGTTCTATGAAAATTTGTAAAATCTGAAAAAAAACGTTCTGAGCGACTGGCGATAACTTTTTCGGTTTTCACTTCGGGAACGTTGGAAAAGATACCATTTTAAGACCTTGGATTGAATATTTTCAGTACGATTTAATATTTAAAATATCTACGTTAGAAAATTAACAATGGTTTTGTGAGATACAGAAAAAATGCACTACATATCGTTCACTCCTTTCAAGAACGTCATAAATCAAAATCTTGATTTTTCAGGAGAACGTTTTTAAAGTTTAAAAATATAATACAATGTATTAAAAATAAATATCAAGCCACTTATTGAACTTTTTACTGTGCAACATATATTTTTAGGTAAAACCTGAAGGGTTTTTCTCCATTTGAAAAATATTTAACATATTTAAAAAAATATTAAACAATACCTTTTCTTCAAAATGCAAAAAACAACACTTTCTGCCCTGTAGCGGGTAAATATTAAGCTAAAAATATGCCGCTTTTGCTGGTATATAGTACATTTTATGGGCATTCCGAAAACATGCACAACTGAAAATTGACGATTTTTGGTTTGTGACGTTCTTGAAAGGAGTGAGCGATATATTAAATATCTTATGCTACCAGAAACACCGAGGTTTAAAATAAATGACACACAGGATTGTCGAGGTTGGAAGTAGATTGAGAAGACTTCATCTTAAAATCGATTCAATTTTGACGTCAAAAATCTTCTTTATGACTGTTCGCTCTACAGACAAAACATCAAATACCTACGTAATAAAGCAGTTACGTTAAATAAATAAATTAACAAATAATTTACAATGTTTTAATGAGAATTGCAGCAAATTATTATACATGAGAAAAATATTGAGTTACAGTAAAAATGAAAATGAAAAAAAAAAATTAAATTGTATTATTTGTTATTTATCCAAATATTGGTGGTGACACAAGTTTACTGGTTGGTTATAAGTACATGTTTATTGGTTGGTTATACAAGTTTACACAAGTTTATTGGTTAGTTATACAAGTTCATTGATTGGTTACGCAAGTTTAGTGGTAGGTTATACAAGTTTACTGGTTGGTTATACAAGCTTACTGGTTGGTTTTATAAGTTTACTGATTGGTTGTACAAGTTTATTGGTTGGTTATACAAGTTTACACAAGTTTATTGGTTAGTTATACAAGTTCATTGATTGGTTACGCAAGTTTAGTGGTAGGTTATACAAGTTTACTGGTTGGTTATACAAGCTTACTGGTTGGTTATATAAGTTTACTGATTGGTTGTACAAGTTTATTGATTGGTTATACAAGTTTACACAAGTTTATTGGTTAGTTTTACAAGTTCATTGATTGATTACGCAAGTTTAGTGGTAGGTTATACAAGTTTACTGGTTGGTTATACAAGCTTACTGGTTGGTTATATAAGTTTACTGATTGGTTGAACAAGTTTATTAGTTGGTTATACAAGTTTATCGGTTGGTTTTAAATATTTTAAGCCGCTCAGAACTGACGTTGCTGGAGCAGTTAAGCATGGTTCGAAATGCTACTTACTTTTGAACAAAATATAAAAATAATAATGCACGGAATTGACTTACGGTCACCTATGACCTATGACACTTACAATTTGTGAGAGCATTTCAAAATGAAATTTCTTGATTCTGTCTTATGTTAATAACGGCTTTCATCCAATATTCTGACAAAACGCCAATCTTGTTGTTGTATTGTTTATCTGACATTAAATTTACTTGTTGTCCGCCTCCGTGGTGTAATGGTCAGCGTGTTTAGCTACCGTGCTGGAGGTCCCGGGTTCGATTCCCAGGGGGGGTGAAAATAAATATTAGTGATTTAACACTGTAATATTTATTTAATATTACTCTGGACTGGTTCCTGAAGCGCAAGAGATCACCTTGCCTTCATGTAAGTAATGATCTAGATAACACTGCGTCAATTTGATGCATTGCCCTATGCACCATTAGGTGCGGGTAAGCGTTATAAGTAAGTAAAATTTACTTTTTTGGGTTTATTTTGGAACCATGTGAATTTTTTTTATGAGATACAATCAGCAGATGAAGTTGTAGGTCTTTTAATCAAATTACTACACAGAAGATGTGCAGTAATTTGATTTGATTGAAATACCTTCGTCAATTGCCATTTGATGAGTAAGCACCAATCAAATGAACGAGTATCATACACGAATGCTCACATTTCGCTCACTCCTTTCAAGAACGTCATAAATCAAAAATTGTCAATTTTCAGATGTGCATGTTTTCGGAATGCCCAGAAAATGTACTATATCTCAGCAAAAGAGGCATATTTTAACTCAATATTTACCCGTTACAGGGCAGAAAGTGTTGTTTTTGCATTTTGAAGAAAAGGTTTTGTTTAATAATTTTTTTAAATATGCTAAATATTTTTCAAATGGTGAAAAAACCCTCAGGTTTTACGTAAAAAGATGTGTTGTACAGTAAAACGTTCAATAAGTGGCTTGATATTTATTTTTAATACTTTGTGTTATATTTTTAAACTTTAAAAACGTTCTCCTGAAAAATCGAGTTTTTTTATGTATGACGTTCTTGAAAGGAGTGAGCGATTTATATAACGAAAAGGAAGGCTCATTTGAAAATCTTTTTAGTTTTGGTGTCATGGTGGATTTGAGATCTACTTGCATTTCTACTTGGGCACAAAATACCGTAAATGTGTCACGTTTATTTTGATTTAAGTACTTATTAACTTAAATCAAAATAAACGTGATTTTATATCACATTGGATTAAAAACACATTATTTATCAAAGCGTAAGCCAAAATCAATATGATCGATTACGATAAAAATAGCGTATACAGTTATCAAATGGCGAATTTCGGATTACGAGTTTACACGAATATTAATTAGTTAAGAATACATGAAATTTAAATGACAAAAATGGATTTAGGACATAATTGATGTAGGTAATGGATGACTTATTAATATTCGAAGTAGCATAAATTGAACGAGGAGTTGATTGAATATATTTTTCCATTAAATGGTGGCCGTCAAGGGAGGTCTTGGCACAACGTTCCCGTTTTTAGTTTCATCGTTTGCCGCTTCTATGGCGTCGTCTTCTTCTTCTTCTTCGTACTCTATCGGGTCTTCTGGCTCACCGAGGGCGTGAACAAATTCTGGAACAAAATATTTGATTTTATTTCTATCCGTTTGGAGTTCTATTTTTGAAAAATATTTTGTTTTGTACATACCGTAGAAGTCGATTCTTCCATCACCGTCGACGTCGACTTCTTTGATCATGTCCTCGACTGAAACAAAATGTGCACTTATGTAAAACATTCACAGCAATAACAACGTTAACAACGTTATTTGTTCATGGTTTTAAAAAATATATTTCGATAGTATGTAGGTAAACAAAAAAATTAAACTTAACCTCAGATCGTCGAAATTAACCTTTCCCTAAAAGATAACCTTAGTAATGTGTTTTTTTTATTAACTAATTCTACTACAGTCAAACGGAACCAATTATTATTATTTCATGTGCCTCCACATTTATGTACATAATATTTTTAGAAGCTCTTCGTTTTGTTTCTTATATTTTTAAATAGCACGAGGGTCAAATTTTAGAATTTTATCATTTAGACTTGCGTAGGGTACCATTATCTGCCTCCGTGGTGAAATGGTAAGGGTGTTTAGCTACCGTGCTGGAGGTCCCGGGTTCGATTCCGAGGGGGGGGTAAAAAATAAATTTCAGTGATTTTAAACTCTAATATTTATTTCGTATTACCCTGGACTGGTCCCTGAAGCGCAGGAGTGATCACTTTGCCTTCATGTAAGTAACGATTAAGATAACACTGCATCAATACAATGCAGAGCCCTATGCACCATTGGGTGCGGATAAGGGTTAGAAGAAGAAGAAGGAAGGGTACCATTATTTCTACCATTGACACTTTGAATAACTTCTTATGCCATAATAACTCTCTATAAAATGGTTGACCGTTGTCTCACCTTCCATCGGATCAAAATCACTCATTTTTGCTATTATGCTTGCATACATAAGTGTTGCGACTGGCGCTTCATTTGATGCTTTTAGCCTAGCTTCCATTGACACACATGATGCATATTTGAATTTGCAATAACTTTACTCATTGTGCCATTTATCAAAGTCTTTCATTCACTCTTTATTCAATATCATGAATTGCGCCATTTTCCATAAAATTTTCCTTTTGACTAAGGAAAGTCATTCAATATTTTTTTTGATATTCAATATCCAACTTACTTTCTTCTTCACTGAGGTCCTCTCCCAGGCACTGCAGCACGGCGCGCAGGTCGGACGCGCAGATGTAGCCCCTGTTGTGCTTGTCGAACACGTGGAAGGCGTCCCTCAGCTCCTTCTCTTCCTCCTCAGCTGTGTTGCACTCCTGGGCGGCTCCCATGTTGGAGAGGATGGTGACGAACTCTTCGAAACTGACGTTACCATCACCTGAACATGAAAATATCGGATTTATGATGTTATCTTCCTTTGATACGATGTCAGGAACAATGATTAAAAAAGGAAGAAATGGAAGAATACGGAAAAAGCCTAAATATATACAGTAGTGAAAAACAGAAGGCTAGAGAAGAAGAAGACAAATAATAAAACGATGTCAGAACGCGTGAGTAGCACTTGGGCTTGGGTAGGATGGTTAGCTGTGTCAAAGAAAACCTCGGTAAACTCATGAGAATTCGGACTGTCGCATGCTTCGCACCGTAATGCCAGCCTTAAGTTGTTTGTCCAAAGTGTTCGAAAATTTATGTCCTGTATTTTTACGACCTTCGCTAACTATATCGCGAATTCTAATACCTCTTTCGACAAGTCTCATGACTCATGACATATTTGATGTGAATATAGTCCATTTCGTCGCACTCCGAGCTATTTTATTTCGCAAAATGAGCGGGATATGGAGGCGTTGTATCATCACACGCACATCTGCCTTGACTCAACGTCATCCTCAACATCCGTGGAAAATGTTGAGCGTAGAAAATCGCACAAACATTTAACACTGAAGCCATTAAAAATAATTGGGTCGAGAAGAACGAGACATTAAGAAGAATTGGGTCAAGCTAATAATGATGATAACAGATGGTAACATAAAAATATTTAAAATATGCACTGGAAAGTAAACTGGTGCATATTGCGAAATTTTGAGTCCTGTACACTGTTTCAAGATGGAAGTATTATCATCTCGTCAGTTCATATTTCCTAATTTGAATGACAGATACTTACCATCAGAATCAACTTCCTGTAGCATCTCCTGAAGCTCTTCACTCCTGGCGAACTGCCCTAAGCTCCTCATAACACGACCCAGTTCTTCCTTGGTGATGCTTCCATCACCGTCTTTATCAAAGAGCCTGAACGCTTCTCGGAATTCTGAAAATACAGAAAATTAGAAAAACCTAGTTATAGTAATTCTAAAGATGATGTGATATTTCAGAATTCACCCAAAAACAAAGAAAAATAAGGCCATTCGTCAGTGGAATTTTATGAACGATTTTTGCCCGCCACTCATGACAAAAGAGGAGTCGGAAGATCCCAAAAAGCAAGTCCATAAACAAAACATTAACATATTAAAATATCAAGTTGTTTTCTACATCCCATAAGATGGACCCCAAATATCTTAAGATGGAGTACTTGGAAGAACAAAAGAAGCGTCGGAAGACCCCAAAAAAGCAAGACAAAAAAACAAGTCCATAAACAACACATTAACATATTGAAATATCAAGTTGTTATTACACATCCCATAAGATGGACCCCAAACAAAAGAGGCGTGGGAAGACCCTAAAAGAGATGGTCCAACGATATGTCGTACGTCGCTATGGCGCCTGTGGGGGGTAGAAACTGGCTGCAAGCAGCAACCGGCCAGAGGAAATGGAAAGAAGGGGAAGAGGCCTACATCTGAGAGTGGAGGACAGAGGGCTCATAAAAGAGAAGAAGAAGCCTCTCGACAAGTTACCTTTCATCTGCTTCTTGGAGATGCCCAGGTGCGCGAGGGCTGTGGGCGAGTCGATGCTGGGTGGGGGGCGCGTGAAGCTCATCTCCTTGCGCAGCAGGCGGCTGCGCGGCAGGGCGGAGGGCGCAGGCCGCGCCGGGGGCTCCACGGGGGCGGGGGGCGCGGCCGCCTGCTCCTCGGGGGCGGCGCAGCTGGGCTCGCCGCCCGCCTGTCCGGAGCCGCGTGTCTAAAATATACATTTTTTATACTCCTTTTAATTTTTCTCTCATTCATTCTTCATACCCTTATCCGCAACCGATGGTGCATAGGGCACTGCATCATTAAACACAGTGTTATCTCGATCGTTAACACATGGAGGAAATGTACCAGTTCAGGAAGGACAAATTCGAAAAAACAGCCCTCCGTTTCAGGTACCAGTCATGGGTAATATTGAATCAATATAAGAATGAAAAATCAGTTATATTTATTTGACACCCCTCTGGGAATTGAACCCAAGACTTCCAGTACGGTAGTCGAGCGTGCTGACCATTATACTACGGAGGAGGACAAAATTTCTCTCACTGACACCCAAATGTGCACATTAATTTGGCAGTAATATCTTGATTTTTTTTTTAGTATTTATCTTCTAGGCAAGATTTCAATATCTTATATTCTCTTTTTTACGAATATTTAGAGTTTTATGAATTCATAAGTTGTACCTGCGAAAGTAACATAACATGAAAAAGACTGGTATGTTTATTTTTAATTATATACAGTGGAACCTTTTATAACGAGCATAATTTGTTCCAAAATCTCATTCGTTAAGTAAAACATTTTTTTTTGTTTTGACTGGCGCAGAAGTCCCGGCTCATAAGTTTATGTCTTGACACAAGTGAAAAATGGACTTGACCTTTTTCTGTAACTCGTTATGCGGAATGTCGCTCGTTAAGGAGCAACTTGTTGACATTTTCTTTTGCTCGTTATGCGAATTACTCGTTATGAGAGGTGCTCGTTATGAGAGGTTCCACCGTAGTTTATTTCGCTTACCATTATCTCCTTTAGCTGATTCACCAGAGGCGAACCAGTTAAGAAGTGGTTCACGGCGGAAAATATTTTCCCGTCCAACGTGACGCTGGGCAGAGCCGGACCCGCTCGGGTTAGGTGATCTGTCTGCTCAGCCGACCTTCGATACCCACGCGCGGCACTCGATCGAGTCGCTCACTCTGAAAACTGTCGAAAGATCGATCAAAATGCACCGAAATTCCTACCAGCTGCGAAACGGAAGCAACGACCTACTTGTTATGGAAAATTATCAACCTGTAGCTCGCTAACCACACAAAACGATACCAGCTATTTGAAAAATAATTTAGCGTAAAATTACAGCTTATCGGAATCGAACTATCACTTTGCCAAACGCGTCAGTAAATCGCGTATATTTTAAAAACCACAAGTGATTTTTTCTCGATTTTTCACTTTCAGCACATTTCACTGTTGAATATTAAATCGATAATCCTTTTTTTACAGCATAGAATTTGCGACCATTTTCGTGGGTGAATAAGCCTTTTCTTCTAGACTTTTTATTATTATTTTAGAGTCCTGACGTACAGAGGCTTTGTTGTAGTATTGATCTGTCGTCAGTTAGGTACGTGTAGTCCCCCGGGCTGCCTGCTCTCGACTGAGAGGCTCCGCAGGAGGCTGCAGCCTGAACCCACCCCTCACCCCATCCCTTAGTTTCGTTACCCGGTAATCGGTGCCACCCCGTACTAGCTGGAATACGGGAGAAATGAGAATTGTGACGTATGCCACTAGCGCAGTTTTATTATATCTCCAAACGGCTAAAGCAAATTCGTACGCATGATTTTTTTAGTATGCCTAAATTCACATATCACTGGTTTTAAATATAAGAAAAATACCACTTTGAGCAAATGATAAATTCACTTTAGTATGTAATTGAACATAAGTGAATTGACTTTTTGTATGAACAATGGTAATTGCCATAAGGCAGGAACTAAAATTAAAATTAGAGATGCAGAAAATACAAAATGATTTTTTTTTAAATAAATTATTACGAAATTTCGATTTTACCAAATTCAATTTTACAGAAGAATGATGTGCGTTATGTGAAAAATAAATAATGGATTGTTTCTGGTCATTTTGTTGGTAGTTTTTTTTAAATTTACCATTGCATTTCAGTTGAAGGGGAATCGCAAGTAATGTTTTCATTTTTAATTTAAGTTTTATTTGTAATATTTTCATTCTCTCTCTTGCACGAAAATACTACTAAAGCGCGAAGTTATTTTGTGGGTTAAAACGATACGAAAAAATAAATTTTCTGTGTTTAATTTAATTATCAAATCAAAACTTAAGCTTGATAAAAATAAAACACTTACGTTTTAACCACTTTTATGTTCTTATATTTCTCCGAGTGGTTTCACAAATACTTTATCTTCATTAGGTATGCACAGATAAGCAGAGATTTATAAAATAACACGAAAAAAACAGTTACAATCTGTAGGTAGTAAATAGATCTATGGGTAAGTAGAATTTTTTTTTAAATAGCGCAATTTAAATTTTATATAATTAATATGGTCATTATTAATATGTTTTAGAAAAAAATGACGTTTTTAAAATACATAATCCAAATTAGCGCGAATTCGTTGATTTTGTTTGTTTAAAAATGAAACAGATCCATGTAACCAATCTCAAAGCTGTAAAACTTACTTATTTTCATTAAAAAATATTATAAAAATCAATGTATCGTAAAATCAAATAAAAAAAGGTGAAATATAAAAATCAGGATTACCAGTTTATTTTTTTAAATAAACTGAATATTTTCTAACCAAATCAATTATAGTTTACGGAAACGATTGGAACTGTGATTTTCTGCGACAATGGCTCCCTTCGGCAAAATATTGCCGAAGGCTCTGTAAATTGGATTCGCTTGGAGTTTTATATTGAAGGAAGTTTGTAAAGTTTCCACTATTATATAAATCCTTTCCGAATGTGCACTTCGACCGTTCAGATCGTCGAAATTTTCAATGAGTGAACCTAACTTTAGGTGTATTTTATACCCGTATGCATAATATATACATGCATTGCGGATAAAGTTTCAACTGGCAGATAAATGGTATTGAACGCTTTTATTTCGAAAACGTTACAAGTGCACATACCTATGAGTTTTATAAATTCTACGGAATATTTTGTGTGTGTCTAAATCTGCGTTCACAAATCCTAGGTTGTACCTCACTTAGCAGTTTTTTTCTATCAAGATATCCGAACATAGATAATATGTGCATAGAGATGAGAATATGGAAGTCAGGGTATTTAAAGGGCTTACGACCAGTAGTTAGATGCATGAACGTGGAAGAGGCGAAGAATGTTTGCAAAGACAGTGGTGTGGCGTTCTATTCTCTCTGCCTACCCCTGCGGGGATTCGGCGTGATGGTTAGTTAGTTAGTTACGACCAGTAGTTGGCTGGCTTATAAGATTACTTTATACCCTGTGTAGAATGGTTTCTGCCCACGACTGACAATCACGTTACTCAAATTTCGACACGTTGAAGACCGAGGGTGACTTAGCAGTTCCCTATGCACCATTGGGGTGCGAATAAGGGATTGAATGAATGAATATCATTTAAGGGTATGCAATGAGTTACAGGGATAATACTAAGAAATGGAAGGAACATGTTCGCCACCTGAAAATGTCTGGACATTACACGCTTTTTATAACCTTACATCTCCCAATAATATACGAGTACATGGTCGCTGGAATGCACCAACCTACAATGTGTATGTATAACATATATTGTGTTATACACACCAGCGGCTAGTAGTCGGTGTTCAGTTGGAAAGTTCCTACCATTTAGCGGTTAATAGGGATTGAATGAGGGGGTAATTGAATAATGTCGTCTCGGATATGTGACCTCTTGAACTTTCGTGCATTCCACTTTATGATCTCCAAGGAGATTCACACTCGCAGTCATTTGGACCGCTTAAATAAACTTCTTTGTTAAAAATATATATATTAAAAAAAAAATAAAAATAAAATATATATATATATATATATATATATATATATATATATATATATATATATATATATATATATATATATATATATATATATATATATATATATATATATATATATATATATATATGTGTGTGTGTGTATATACATTTATATTTATTTATCTCAAAGTAGTGTAAAATAATAAAACAACAATATAACAAAAAATAAACTTACGAAGCATATAAATGAATAAAATAGAGGACTTTTTTGAGTTACAACACTATACGAGTATATTACAATTGCTGTAGGTGGTTTGAATCACGGAATCCAGGAATGGCATTTCTGCCAATTTAGACCCTGTCTAGGATTTCTTTGCATTCTTCCTCCTTTTTCTATTTGATTTTATCTTTGTTTCCCTATCTTTTCATTTTTTAAATCCAATTTCAAGCAGATATTTTCCTATTCCCGCGTTTTGTCTTTCCAATTTCGATTCGATGTTTTTTTATGTTGCCCTTATTTTTCAATGCAATTTTGTTCCAACGTTTTTCATAAGGAATAGATTCTTTCCTTCAGAATCAAGTTTTATTCCGTCGTTTTTCTCTTTTCATTGTAATCCAATTGATTTCTGACGTCCTTTTTCTTTTGTAATCGGATTCCTATCCGACGTTTTCCTTTTTTCGTGTTTCTCAATTTGATTCCAATATTTGAGTCTGAAAATAACTTGTTCAATTCCAAACGTTTCTTTGTTTTTTTCAAATCGATTTCATTACAATACTGTTTATATTTTTTAAATCCAATTTTAATTAATTTATATTATATTTTTAATCCACCTATATTAGACAGTCTTATTTTATGTAATGCATAACAATTTAATTTAATTTATTGTTTCGGCATTAACTTTGTGGTAAGACATGTTACAATGATTACAGAAAACACTTGTTTTTTACCACTTGAGTTTTATTATAGACTACATGTTTCAGAAGTTAAACTTCCATCATTCAGGTCTGTATAATAACAATAATGTTATTATACAGACCTGAATGATGGAAGTTTAACTTCTGAAACATGTAGTCTTTAATGAAACTCAAGTGGTAAAAAACAAGTGTTTTCTTTAATCATTGTAATTTAATTTTTTTTTTAAATCTTTGGTTGTACTTGTTTATATTTTTAAAGATTTTTTTCATCAAATTTTAATATACTTCTATTATATTTTAAATCCATCTAGATTTAATTCACTAAGTCTTATTTTCTTCTTTTTCTAACCCCTCTCCGCCCCCAATGGCGCATAGGCCACTACATCGTATAGATGCAGTGTCATCTTGATCGATAAATACACGAAGGAAATGTGATTAGCCTTGTGCTTCAGGTACCATTCTAGGTTGATATTAAGTAAATATTAGACTAAAAAATCACTAATATTTATTCTGTACCTCTTGGGAATTGAACCTGGGATCTCCAGCATGTTAATCAAACGCGCTAACCACTACGCTATGGAGGCGAACTGCCGTATTTTACTCAATTATAATCAATAAATTAAAATATAATTTTGTTTTAAAGTCACTATATATATTTTATTATAACTTAATTTTATTGTCTACCGGTTTCGAAGCTAACCGCTTCTCTTTCAAGACTGATTAATACTAGTATTAATCAGGCTTCAAAAGAAGGTAAAATAATAATAAAATATTTATAGTG
The DNA here is from genome assembly GCF_059751285.1 of Brachycentrus maculatus. Lineage (NCBI taxonomy): Eukaryota > Metazoa > Arthropoda > Insecta > Trichoptera > Brachycentridae > Brachycentrus > Brachycentrus maculatus. Next base: position 2,279,756 of record NW_028280815.1, on the reverse strand, counting down.
ATTTTAAAACAAAATAATATTTTAAATATAAAATGGAAAATCATAAAGTTATTGCTTCAAATATAAATTATAAAATATATTCTTTGGTTGTATGTTCATATTTTTTTATGATTTTTTTAAATCTAATTTTCATATCGACATGCCCTACGTAAAGTGCTCTAACTACATTTTTGTCAATTTTGAGATATTTGGTGTGCGTTATAAACAGACCGTTATCTACAAATAAAAATAAACAAAAAAACATATTTAAAAAAAAATACGCCTAGTTTTCAGGCGTACAGACTCTATTTACATCAAATTTTCGAAATGAAATAAACTCCTAAAATGCCAACTACTCAATTTTGACAAAGCATAAAGTTTAAAAATTATTTAAAACATTATTTTATCGTGTTTTTGTATGTATAATACTAGATTAGAATTTCAGATAAAACCGTTAATTAATAAAAAAAATACGTTGAAAAAAACCTTCTAAGCTAGGCATGGGGAACCTTTCTATTTCAATCGGCCACATTCACTTAACTGATGCAACATGAGGCCGCAGTAAAGAAAACTTTGACAACCCCCCTATAAACTAAATATTTTAATTATGTCACAATATAAATTGTAAAAAATGCAATTTTAAAAAATATGGAAAAAATGCCTATTTGCAAAAATTGGCATCAGTCAAAAGGCCGCACTAGAATAGCCAAAAGGCCGCAGGTTCCCCATGCCTGTTCTAAGCTCTCTCCTGTAAAGTAACAGATTTGCAGGTAGAGTACTTTACGTAAGTAGGGGTTTATTTTTTAATGCACTTACATTCGATTTCCACATTCTTCCAGTCTGACTTTAAAGTATAATGATGAAATGAAAAGATTTCCTTTGGATGTTGTTTGTTCTGTCCCAGGTCCCGTGCGCCCCCCGCAGGTCCCTGCGCCAGCAGCCCTCCCTGACGGTGAAGCCCGGCTCGGCACTCGCTGAGCTCGGTATCACAAGAAGGCAAATGGCTGGTAATTTATTTTCCAGTATATTTTTCTGTAAAATATTAATAAACTTATTTGATTAAACTAAAGTTTTTTTACAACATTTTGAATGTGCCCAAATACTTGTTCACAAATCTGGATTATCTCCAATTATAGGAGTTATTTAACAAATTCTTATTATTTTTTGACATCTCATCAAAGATGAAGAAGAATAATATAAATAAATTAAATAAATTATCTGGTCAAATCATTAGCTTAAATAATAAAAATGAAAATTATATTTTATGACGTTTCTCATGTGTGTGATTATAATCCAGGATTCAGACATCACATGCTAATATAAGAGTTTCTGCTGAGTAAAAAGCTTCTTTTCATCTCACCAATAGATGTCTCTAGTGAAGTTCTAGTGATTCAAGGATAATGTTTCAATTTTTTTTCAAATATATAGAACTTCCAAGAATTTGAGTAGTGTGGTTGTCAATAATGGGTAGAATTGGTGAATGTTACACGTGTGTAAAGTGATCACTTAAACCAGCCTATGACGGTCGTCAGCCCCGTAATGCCCAGACTTCCATATTCTTCTTCATCTTTGATGAGATGTCAAAAAAGAATATAAACTTTTTTTCTTCAGTATTCAATTATCTTTTAAGTGAACTAAAAAAGTTTGTCAAAAAGTTAATTAAAATAATTGTTATAGCGCCTTAAAGTTTTATTTTATAAAAATTGAAGACTGCAGCGATAAGACGCTCGTGAAATAGGCTTAAAAATCTGTTATGTATATATTTTTGACATTATTTTTTGTTTGTATTCATTAAATATATATAAAACCATTAAAATTCAATAACTTAATTTGTTTCTTTCACTTCTAAAAAGAATCACAAAAACGTGCTGTCTTAGCGTTTTCTGACACTCCCTTAAATATACATTATAAAAAAACTGTGCACCACTTGGGTGCGGAGAGGGGCCAGAAGAAGAAGATATTCAATTCAATTGAGTTTGGATGTTACTTTCATTATTTAGTAAGGTAAAGATTTAAATCCCCTTGTAAAATACATTGGGCCGGTGAAAAGTCACCAGTTTCGAGAGAAAATCTTGGACAAAGGGTGAAATATCTGCATGTTTTAAATGTTTATAACTCAGGGTACTTTTATTTTCTAAGTTATAAGCTGTATTTTTGCTGTAAGCTGAAAGTAATCATGTGCTAGTGCTAGAGGCTACCCATCTTGAGCTAGTATATCTTATTTCATGACAATGTTTGTTGTAGAATTCCGCGACGCTTTCAATTTAATTGACAAAGACGGTGATGGTAATATCAACATTACGGAGTTGGACCATGTGATGAGGAGTCTGCAGCAGTACGCTCGCTTGGAAGAACTCGAGGAGATGATCAGAGAAGTGGATTCTGATGGTAATTATATCGCTTGATTTCAGAAATCCGATTATTAACAAATACCTAGAATTAACATGCATGTAACTTAATAGATTATGGTAAGTCCATTTACGACTTAATTTGAGTAATGTGATTGTCAACCATGTTAAGATCAACTAACGTATACCTTGTAAATACTTAGACTGTCATATTTCCATCTAAAGACTCAATAGACTTCTTTGTCTATATCAAAAAATCAATTAGGATCTTAACGCATTGTTGTCGGCCAATTTTTTTTATCAATCCTGATTCTAATTATATTCAGACAGTCTACCGCCCAACCCTCAGTATACTAATCACGAGTAACCGCAGACCAGATTTTGATCTGTAAAGTGTTTTATGGCATCTTTCACATTCTACCAAAAGTAAGTAAATAGAACGCTTATAAACATCTCCTGCTCTCTACCAACAGTATGAAAAAATCACTTTTAAGCATTTCCCGCAAACAATGTGTTAAAAATGATACATAATAGTATTTATCAAACATCTACCTGTACCTAAAGCGCAGAACTGATCCTGCCTTCACAATATCAACAATCAAGCTAACAATGTATTGATAAGTGCAGTTATCTAACCCTTATGGGTTAGAATAATAATTCATGGCTGAAATTGTTTTCAGGTGACGGTATTGTAAGTTTTGAAGAGTTTGTGATGATAATGTGCAACATGGGATCCACCCTTCCCGAAGAGGACGAGAAGGAGTTGAGAGATGCATTTGCGGTATTTGATAAGCAGAACCGAGGCTACATCTGCGCTTCGGACTTGAGAGTCGTTCTTCAGTGCCTTGGAGAGGATTTAAACGAAGATGAAAGTAAGTGAAAGGAAAATCATCAATAAATAATACATTTCAAAAATAAGCTAATTTTATGTCTTATTAAATTCCTTATTATTGAAAAGGATTCTTAGTAATCCAGAACTTCAGGGGTAAATATCTTCAACTGATTTGAAAAAAGATAATATAAAACTGTTTGAAGTACTATATTTTGAAAGCGTAACTCCAGTGCATTAGGATGATATAAATAAGAAAATAACTACCTTTATCAAAAAATAAAACAGTAAATCGATTATCCTATTTAAATTTATTATATTTTTTAGTCGAGGACATGATCCGAGAAGTGGACATTGACCAAGATGGAAGAATAGACTTTAACGGTAAGAGTAATTGATTCCTGTATTTATAATATCTCTCAAGTTAAATACGTAGTATCAAAAAACAGTGTACAGATTTGTCAATTTTAACTAAATGCATACATGCAGCCAGTGCTGCTATTCTCCTCTTACTCTCACATAGTATCCACTATTCCACCAACAATTTCTTTCCTAAAGAACAAGTAGGGTCCTTCGTTGTTTCACTATCCCAGCAAACATATTCCACTCCTAGATATAAAAATCTGGATCGCAGGACTGATGCCATGCCATTTATTTTATTAAAGATTTTTTAACACCTCGTCATTCTGATACAGTACATTATGCACCACTTGTGGCTTAGAAGAAGAAATACATACATCATTTTAGTGTATGTTTTTGGTGAATTAATTTGTATAAAGTGATTATTTTTATTATTTTTAATAATCATGTTAAGTTGGCAATTTGAAAATGCTATTTTGTTATCTTAATTACTTACTATTGTTGATTTTAAAGTGCAGATACATATCTCACTTACTAATGCTTTTATCTTTAAAAAAAATATTATCACCGTGTCTCTTTTTTTCTTTAAACGAATCACATCATTATTTTTTTAAACTTATAATTTCAAAAAATTTCCTTAAGAACCTTTTTTTTTACAATTTTACATAAATAAAAGCCTTATAAAAAACCATTTACATAATAAATTATCCACTTGCTGATGAGGACAAAACTAATAAAATATGTCATTCTTTCACAACATATGTATATTTTTATTGTCACTCGCAAAAAAAATGATTTGCTTTTTTTACATATTTTTTTCATGATCCATTTTTTTCACAGTCCTGGAAAATTGCAGTTGGATTTGTAACATTTTAATCTGCTTATTTATGATCGCGGACAATGTTCATATTGCATATTGCAATCAATTAAACCATATCTGATCCCTATATAGAGTCCACAAACTGTCTCCAGGCTTTTCTGTCGGCCGCCAACTCAACATCCTCCCAAGTTCAGACGAAACTACCGACGAATTGTCAGCAGTGGTCGTCCTGAGTGGCGCGAACCTGACGCCTTGTAAAAGAGGCAAGCTTGATGGCGGCTCTCGGAAGGCATGCGGAGTACATGGCCAAGCCAACTGAATCGCCTTTTCTTGACGACAGTTGTGACCAAGATTTGCTGTGTCCTAACACCTTATCTCTTCATTCCTCACATAGTCAAACCACCGCATGCCTAAAATTCTTTGTAGACACCTATTCTCGAAGCTAAGTATACGGCTGCTCTGGGCCCTTGTCAGGTGCCATGTTTCACAGCCGTATAAGAGAGTAGGAGCAATGCAGGCATTGCTCAGTCGACCCCAAAATCAGGAGTACCTAATAAATTATTTCAAAACAATCTGCCTATTGATATAAATTATGGCACATTTATTATTACATATACACTTAACTGTTTATTACTATAACTTCAAACTAGTATCCTCACCCCAATGGTGCATAGGGCACTGCAGATAAATAAAGTGTTATCTTGATCGTCAACACATGAAGGAAAGGTGATCAGCCCTCTGCTTCCCGTGCCAGTCCAGGGAAATATTGAATGAATATTAGAGTGAAAAAATCACTTATATATGTTTGACCTCCCCTGGGAATCGAACCCGGGACCTCCAGAATGGTAGCCGAGCGTGCTGACCATTATACTATGAGGGCGGATTAAAACTACTATAAACTAAAATAAAATACAATCAATTATTTTTTTTATAATTTTTAATCTTTATTCTCAATAATAGTTGTTAGATACCCAGCACATCACCCTTAACTCCACTATTCAATGTTCCGTTCCAGAATTTGTCCAGGCGCTAGGTAAGCCTGACGACGATGATGACGAAGAAGTATTTCTAGAAGAGGAGTGAATAGGTAAACTTGATGACGATGATGATGAAGTATTTCCAGAAGGGGAGTGAAATATTTGATTGCCAATATCCCATAGTACTAATTGGCCAATATATTTTGAGACCTTCATTCATGATATGATCATTTTTGTCTAATAAAAATGTACAATTCTATTTGTGTTTTATTTTATGTCAAAAAGTTTGAGTGAAAAATGAGTTCAGTAGCAATACAATAATATAAACTTAATTATTATCCTTACAACTACAGATATTCAAGTAAAAATGTAAATGATAGGGCGTTTGTTCACTACACGGAATTTCACCGTCCGGCACTTCAGTTGGCGTGATAAAACGATGATTAGCTTGTGCTTTTGTCCATCTTTTTTCGGATCAGTGCTCTTGATCAGTGCGTGAACACGTTGCGCGTAAATTTGATCACGCTAAACTGTCGTAATTGCTTTCATTTTTCAAAATCGGACTGCCGGACGGTAAAATTCCGTGTAGTGCACAAGCGGCTATAGTCTGATATCGCTCACTCCTTTCAAGAACGTCATAAATCAAAAATCGTCAATTTTCAGTTGTGCATGTTTTCGGAATGCTCAGAAAATTTACTATATCCCAGCAAAAGAGGCACATTTTTAACTTAATATTTACCCGCTACAGGGCAGAAAATGTTGTTTTTGCATTTTGAAGAAAAGTATTGTTGAATTATTTTTTTGAATATATTAAATATTTTTCAAATGGAGAAAAAACCTTCAGGTTTTACCTAAAAAGATCTGTTGCATATCAAAAACTTCAACAAGTGGCTTGATATATATTTTAAATAAATTGTGTTATATTTTTAATCTTTAAAAACGTTCTCCTGAAAAATCAAGTTTTTTGATTTATGACGTTCTTGAAAGGAGTGAGCGATATGTTAAGTTTGAAGGAGCTTTGTATGGGCCTTTCAAGCAAAACCACAAGAAATGTGGTTTTGTATGAAAGCACCATAAAGTAACCCTGGGTATCGATTAAATTAGAAGATAACTCTATCTATACATACATATAAAAATGTATGTATGTAAAGATAGAGTTATCTATAATTTCAGTAAAACATACATATTATTCTTCTTCTGTGCGTGTTACGTCAAGTCTCCCTGACGTCGACTATCACTTGAGAGTAATTGTCCTTGTCTTGGACAGCTCTAAACAGTGCCTCGACGGTCCTGATCCCCGTCCATTGTCGTATATTCTGGCGCCAGGATATCTGTCTTCTGCCCACACCTCGTTGACCTTTTATTTTGCATTTTATGATTAGGTTAGATTAGCTCGTACTTCTCTCCTCTTAGCGCATGCCCCGGATAAGACACCTTCTGGACTTTGATGTCAGTCAGCAACTGTCTCCTGCTCGTGCTCTTTGGAGCACATTTGCTTCATCGGCATATTTAATGTTATTGATGTAGATACTATTCACTTTGACACCCATATTGCGTCAAAAATGAATGGTGTCTACGTCAATGTAAATCGCCAAAATAAATGATAAATTGGAGTACAAATTGAACAACATAGGTGACAAAACACATCCTTGTCGGACTCCACGCTGGATTGGGATGTCCTCCAATGTATATATTCAACAGCAGTTAATTTTATTTTCATTAACTTCTTAACATTCTTCTTCTTCTTCATCTTGTTGTAGGCCTTGTGGCCTGTTTTTAAGAGCGATTAGCCTCCTGCGATGTCGATTCCCAGCTATCGACCCACCTCTTTGGTGGTCTGCCTGGGAGTCGTCTACCATGGGGTTGGCCGTACAGTGCAATGTGGGGGAGTCTGGATGGTTCTATTCTCCTCACATGCGCATACCATTGTCTCCTTCGTTGCCTTCCCCACCTAACGACATCTTCGATCTCGCATATTTCCCTGATCCTGGAGTTTCTTATTCTATATCGAAGACTCTTGCCTGATATGCTTCTTAGAGTCTTCATTTCTGACACTCTAAGCGCGTTTGTTTTGTGGCAACGGTGTCCGCCCTACTTTCGATTCCATACGTCACGATGGGTTGGACACAAGGTTTGTAAATCTTCTTAATATTAATTCTTGTCATTACAGATCAAAAACCGGTTTAAAAATGCCAAAGTTGTGAGATATCAAGTCAAGAAAGAATGAATGTACCAGAATGAGATGCAAATATGAAAGTCCAGAAGTAAAGTTTAAGTTTTCTCCACTATGTAGTTACCGCATTACCTTTTCACTGTGACCCTAGCCTCGGACCGCGTTTAAAAAATAAATAAATAAAACGCATGGTCTACAACATAAAAACTTTTAATTCATTTAACATTACGTACACACTTACATACTTATTTCTTATACATTGTACAAATTCAAATAAAAATATTTGTTTAATACTACGACTGTAACGTTTTAATTGTTAAATTGACAGCGTCGTAAGAGCTGCATATTGTCTCTGCAATAAAATCAAGAGTAACAATATTGTCTGCATTGATTTCTTGACTTTGGTGACCATACTTTACGAATATATACTGTAGAAAAAATTAAACACCAGCTAGGATGAGAAATCCGTCATCTCCGTAGTGAAAAAATGGGTTTTTTTATATTTTTTTTAATAAAAGCAAAAAAATTAAAATAATAATATTATTTTAAGTGAAACTTCTTAAGCGGTGATTTCGTAATCGATTATTAGACGAGAATTGAGAGTGGAATTTCAAGGACGCGTCACATGTATTAAGCACATTTTGTTACATGAGAGAGTGAAAAGATATAACGTTAAGAGAAGGAAAAAGAGAGTGGAGCACAAGAGAATGTATACACAACCATATAAAGTGGTAGAATAATAGCGCTGTATGCGCTGATTTCAGACGCTATATATGAACAGTGAGGTATCACACCTTGTGTAAGTAAACAGAATATTTTTTATGCCAATTTTATATTGATGTATTTCTTTTGAGATGCTCACTCTCTCACACTAAATCTCTCTTATTCTATATTTTTTAAGAAGTTTCACATTGTTTTGGATTTTTTTATCAGTAAAGCAACACTGTACAATTATTAAAATACTGTCTTTGTACCCATTTCCTTATGTTTGAATACTGTAACAAAATATTATATTATTTTTTGTATTGTATATACCGATGTCAGGAATCCAATACAGCAAACTAAATCCATAATGACAAAAAAAATTTGGCTAACTTTTAAAAATACAAAAAATCAGCAAGATTAAAAATACGTAATCGTGCTGATTTTTTTTTAAAATTTAATTTCTAGTGACTCAAATTATTTTCCATGTTTTTGTTAAATTCACAAATCAACAACCACTATATTGGCCATCCTAAGCCGGCCTAAGATTGAGCACCCAAAAAACAATTTCTTAAGTCATTGACCCGGCTAGTTGTGGAAAAATTCATACGATAACATGTAATGCCTTTTGTGTTTAGGACTGAGAAAGGTACAGTACCATTTGTCGGTCAGTGCGTGACTTCTGCTGAAATAGAAACACACCGTTCTAATTCCGTGGTTATTTTACCATGACATTACAGTGTCATTATTAATGCAGGAAATAACATTGTCATAAGGGATGAGCACGGTCCTTTCCTGGCTAAAAAGGCCATGATACTTTTTTTATAAGTCGTATGCACCGAGGGCATGGTCTTCCCTGTTATTTTTACTGCAGAATTGCGTGCGTAACACTCATCACACAGTAAGACGCATATCGCTCACTCCGTTTAAGAACATCATAAATCAAACAACTTGATTTTTCAGGAGAACGTTTTTAAAGTTCAAAAATATAACACAATGTATTAAAAATAAATATCAAGCCACTTATTGAACTTTTTACTGTGCAACAGATCTTTTTAGGTAAAACCTGAAGGTTTTTTCTCCGTTTGAAAAATATTTTGAAAAATTCATTTAAAAAATTATTAAACAATACCTTTTCTTCAAAATGCAAATTTTCTGCCCTGTAGTGGGTAAATATTAAGTTAAAAATATGTCTCTTTTGCTGGGATATAGTCAATTTTTTGGGCATTCCGAAAATTTGTACAACTGAAAATTGACGATTTTTGATTTATGACGTTCTTGAAAGGAGTGAGCGATATGTAAAGGTAGCATTAATTTTACTAGCATTAATATAATTATAATATAATTGCAATTCATATTGGTAATTGACTTGGATTATAAAAATGTACAAAAAAATAAAAATATCAAAAAAACATCCAACAATGTAAATTGTGCGTTCATTTCTGCTGTAAAGAAAGGAAAAATGGAAGCATTTTTGGCATCAATATGCTTCATCAGTTGCAGTATATTGCGAGCGTATAATAAACCACTACGCCACAATTCTAAAACTACCGTAAGTCACTTTTACTAATAATTTACGAATTCGTAAAAATACTATTTTATTTAAAAGTAATCTATAACCTCCATACATTAAGAAAAAACAAGTCCATAAACAATACCTTAACAGATTAAAATATCAAGTTGATATTACATGTCCCACACGATGGACCCCAAAAATCTTAAGATTGAGACCTTGCGAGAACAAAAGAGGCGTTAGAAGACCCCAAAAGAGATGGTCCGACGATATAGTCGCTGCGGGGGGGGTAGGAACTGGCTGCAAGCAGCAACTGACCGGAGGAAATGGAAAGAAGAAATGGAAGAGGCCTATGTGGAGTGGAGGACAGAGGGCTTATGAAGGAGAAGAATTACATATTCTTGTTACGGCAAGAACGGTTGACAGGAACTCTTCCCTTGCCGAAGAATGCAGAGATTCGATAGTTTGATAGATTTATCTGTGCACCTGCTAAGAATTTAAGATATTTCGAAGTCCGCACGGATAGCCATTGGAAAATTCTATAAGTATGCATTTTCAACCAAACCTGCCAGAGGAGTAACTCACACCACTCTACAAACACGCAAGTACGTGGATGCTTACGTAAGAAACCACATTTTCAAAATTTCATGCAATATCTAATTTAGTTCTAGGTTTATATTGAGTGAGGGTCCGTATTGACATCACCTCCTATAATTCAACTAAGCTGAGAACGGAGTAAATTCAAAATACGAGGTAAACCGCAGATATTTCTGAAGATAATGATATTGCAAATTGCTCCGAGGCCATTGTGTATGGAAGGAAGACTAGAATACGATAATCAAAGAATAATTTCCACACTGCTAGTTATATATTGGCATCGGTGCAGTTCAGGAATGAAGGATCCCTTTGGGATGGACATTGTTATACTCGGTTCTCAGCGTCTTTAATGTATAAAAATAATTTTACAACGAACAAAAAACAACAACAAAAAACTGCAAATTTGTCACGCAGTCAACTTTTAAAAATTAACCTGGAATTTAAGAAAACCAATTTTTTGAGATAGGTAATCTGATTTTTTTTACATTGTCTAATTAATACCCTTTTAAATTTCCTTACTTAGCACATCGAAAAACCCTCAAATTTTGTAGAAAAAAAAACACCAAAATAATACAAATAAAAATGTCATGTACCTGCATAATATGCAATGTTTAAAAACAAACAAAAATGGGAAATTTTAGATTTCTATTTACACATTTAGATATTTATCCTTTTTCACAAACCATTATGTCTGCTTGAATAATATTGAATAACTATTGCACAAAGTATAATACAAACAAACAATTTGCAATAAAGACAAATATGAAGATGTGTAGATATTTTGCATTGTGAGAATGCACCTCGATTCACGACGCAGAGGCGTTTGTTTGGCGGACACTTTTAATCGGGTTGATTTTTCTCCAATCAGAGGGCCGTAATAATTGAGCATTCTATCGGCTGGTGATGTACTGGGGGTCCATGTGGCCCGTGTCGCCGAGACACCTCAGGATGACCCTGCCGTTGGGATGGACCGCGAGCCAGGTGATGGAAGCGTGGTTCAACGATATCCTCAGCCAGGCCTCTGGTGGGAACTGCATGGCTCTGAAATTCATATAAACACAAGGATATAAACACAGCCAGATGTAGAGACAAAAATTGGGAGGAAATCTTTTCTAATCCTCCATCAATTACACTATTACAGTTAAAGGTCGCGTGATAATCTACAGCAAAAGAGGCTTGTATTTAAAGAAACTTAAGGAAAATGAATAGTTAAACACATTTCGGTCGGATATTTTTTATATCTGTGGACCGCTAGCGATGGGATTTGATAATTGTGTACATACAGCTTAGACCTTAACAAAGATTGGTACATAATATTCATATGAAAACATTAAATAATTCCTTCTTTTTTGACTTTAAAACGAGGCCGGCGCAGAAGGTAAAAATACTATTCCCGTTCTTAGCCTGTTAACCGGGCGGGACGCATAAATACGTCAAACGTAAACAATATCGGGTACGGGTAGGACATATGAATACGTTCTTGAAATATATGTTTATTATATTATATATATGGACGTATATTTTCGAACAACAAAGGTATTAGTCATCCATACATGTCTCGACATGAATTTAAGGTACGGATTGAATCAGTATTCGCGCCCGTTACAAGTTTCATAATTGGACAGCGGACCGCCCGGTTAACAGGTTAAGCATCAATCGACCGAACAGGTAGAAATACCCTTCCCGTCATTAGTGTGTTAATTAAGAAAAAGAAAATGTCACAAAGATAATATTTTGAAAATAATTAAAATAGGGATTCGTCACGCTTTAACATGTTACCTGCAGATGAAGTAGCGAATGACGTTAGCGTGGCACACGATGAGCGTGTAGGAGTCGGCCTTCTGCGAGGCGGGGGCTCGGTGCACGTGTCTCCGGAAGGCCGCCTCTATACGGGCCCCCTCTTGGAAGAACTGCTAAACAGGCAAACATAACAACTCATTCATTATCGACATCCAATTACCATCACATTGCTGGCAAGACAAAATTCTTTTTAATTTAAGTTTTACTTAGTTAATACCTCTATATCTAAAAATCTATTGTGACACGTGTCACAATAGAATACATATATAGTGGTATTTACTAAGTAAAACTTAAATTATAAATGAATAGATTTTACCACAAAGTGACACTTTTAGTGAAGTAACATCCGAGAATTTGAGTAGTGTGGTTGTCAAGCATGGGTAGAATTGGTGAATGTTACACGTGTGTAAAGTGATCATTTAAGCCAGCCTATGATGGTCATAAGCCCCGTAAATGCCCAGATTTCCATATTCTTCTTCACCTATGTAGAGATGTCAAAAAATTAAGTTTTTTTTGTAAGTCCGGAACAAAAGACTCGAGTCATCACCGGATGCTTCCCGGTAGGTCTAGTAGGGTGGGGAGGGACACTTACGTGCGGCTCCGGCCTCCAGTGGCCGACGGGCGGCTCCGGCACGGCGGGCGCGCCCTCCTCCAGCAGCGGGCAGTCGCGCCCGGCGCACAGCAGCTCGGGCGGCAGCTGCTCCGCGATGAGGGCGGCCGTCTCCTGCGCGCGGGTCATGGTGGACTTCTGCAGGCACTCCCAGGACATGCCCAGCGCGCGCAGCCGCTGGCCCGTCATCACCGCCTGCTTCCGGCCTACCGGAGAGAAGGTCACATTAACAGCTGATACTACACAGAGTGGGACTTACTTGTCTATAAAGTTAGGTGCTAAATCGCATTAGTGGCGACGTGAGCTGGTTCGTACAGTAGGTTGTAAATTTTTGTCTTTTGTGTCACAAGTGCAATATTTAGTTCTTTGGACACGTTGCGTGTGGCAACGAGGATAGCCTGGAACGAACGTTTGTGTTCAGTGGTAGCCTATAGGGGAAGAGAGGGAGAGGAATATCCCCACACGATGGACCGATCAAATTAAGGCAGCAGCGGGCACCCTGGTGGTTGGAATGCTATGTGCAGCGCAGTCAAGGGATAACAAAAGAAGAGTCTATGCTTCCACAAGGGTCACAACCCTCAGCAATGAGGAATAAGATGAAGAAGAAGAAGGAAGTCATATGCGTTGATAACAATCAGAGGATAGGAATAAGGACTGACCCTTCGGGTAGATCTTCTGAATCTGAGAGTCGTAGTAGGTTGTTTATCCCTCGTTGTGATGGTTTCATGTAACATCTCCACAACTTGGATTTATTTATTATTTAACCGATTTAGCGTGAATATGTTTAATACTCAGTAAGCGGTTTTAGTTATTATTAAGCGAACATTCCCAGGCGCAGTCCGACAGTGGTTCAAAACAAGTGGACCGAACAAACGGCAGGAAGGGACTTGGATCAGCGAGCACTCCTTTAGTGGGATCCGATTAGCGGTGTAGATGAGTGAATCGTTAACACATGAAGGAAAGGTGATCAGCCCTCTGCTTCAGGTACCAGTCCAGGGTTATATTGAATAAATATTAGAGTGAAAAATCACCTTTAATTATTTGACCCCCCCCCCCCTGGGAATCGAACCCGGGACCTCCAGAACGGTAGCCGAGCGCGCTGTCCATTGCACTATGGAGGCAGACATGATTTATGGTCTAATGATGATAATTACCAAGTTCCGTAAGCACGCGCTCCTTATCGGTCTTTCCATCGAGGTTGTACTGTCCGTGCCGGATGAGGAAGAGGTGACGAACTGCTCTAGAAGTCACTTTCTCCAGGTCCTCGTTGTACCTGTTGTCATCCTCGGGGGTGCCTTTACTCGGGTTCACCAGGCTCTTGGGATCCCGACTGGAAAAATATGCCACCATGTATTATTGAAATTTTTACACATAAACTAAGATAGTTTATGAGTAAAAAAATTACTTTTACTCATTCCGATGGTTAAGAATAATCGTTTCCTTTAACCCTTTTTCGCACCCAATAGTGCATAGGGCACTGCATCTTATTGACGCAGTGTTATCTTGATCGTTACCTACATGAAGGCAAGGTGATCACTCCTGCGCTTCCGGGACCAGACCAGGGTAATATAAAATAAATATTAGAGTTAAATCACTAATATTTATTTTCACCCCCCTTGGGAATCGAACCGAACCAGGGACCTCCATCACGGTAGCTAAACACGCTAACCATTACACCATGGAGGCGGACGATGTATCTCATTAAAAACATCCACAATTTTATTGTTGTTTTTCGGCTACGCCTTAAATTTGTAAGAATCCTTTGTTTCGTTGACAACTCAATTTTTCAACAAAAAAGGCGGGTGAGCTAAAATTTAAAAAAAGATAGGCACAAAGTCCATTGTAGAGGAGCTACCAAAATATGTATGTAGTGCCGTTCGCGTCACTTGTCAAAAACATCCTTATTTTTCATGGTGATTTCTAGGCTATGCCGAAAATTCGCCCTTGCGTATGGAAATATTTAGACAGCTTTTTGACATATATTTTTGGCATATTTTGGCAGAGATTAAAAATTTATGAAAAAAAATTCGTTTAATGCCTAATCATCGTTTGCCCTGTTCTAGCCTTTCAGCATCGATTTTATGAAATAAATGTATATTATTTTAATCTTTTGAATGTAGAAATGCCTCAAATGGCAATAATACTCGTGTCATCCAAATAAACAAAGATTTTTTTTAAATTCTTAGGTTAAATCGCTCACGTTTCTTTTACTAATTATAGGTTATTTAACTTACTGGTCCCAATTGTTATCCCATTTGACCGACGGAGTATAGTTTGTAGTCCATGAATTATACACCACATTGGATTTGGAAATCGGCCGCACAGAAAAATAATAAATAGTCGCGCCGCTGGCAGCTCCTAACCCTACGAGCGCGTATCTCTGTATTCTTGAAAAGGTCGCCATTATAATAAAATTATAAATCTACAGTTATATCAATAATGCAGACGTAATATCTGAACGACGTAGCAAAATTGTCACAAAAATCTTTTGAAAAATGAGACCGACGGTGACATTCAGACAAAAATGCCCACAAAAGGCCATAAAAATCGGCCACAGACATAAATCATAGATGTTTTTGAACATCATTACACAATAGACAATGCAAGGTTGGTATGTACTTACCCTTATCTTTTGCAAAAGAAAAATAAATTTATTTCCCAACGTTACTAAAATATATTATTATAAAATAATCTATTCCTATAGGCACATCAGCAGTGTTTAAGGTACACTAACATGCGCGATTACGAGTATGCAACTCTGAGTGCCGTGGCCATTGCTGATTTTCTCGTTTACTACTCCCTTTCTTATATATATGTAATGTCCTGTCAGCTATATATCGAACCGGGGATCTAAATCAGTGTCAGGTATACACAGGTTTACTGGAACAGGTGCCCATCACTTGCAAGAGGGAAGAATTTGCCAGTGTGTATATTTTCATTATTTGTCAGTAAGTAACGGGGCAGTTGATCCCGTGCTGATAGGGTCAAAGAAAATGTTTTTTTATTGCATAGTGCATAAGGCATTGCAATGGATTAATAAATTGTAATTTACAGAAGGCAGAGTGTTGCATCAATTATATACCGTGATATGAGTACTGAATAATATTATAAATAATGATAAAATTCACATAAAAGCTACATTACAAAATAACAAATGCTTTTTAAAACTATCTTTGAATAACTTAAAAATGATAAAAATTCCAACATTTAAAACTTTTTTATTTTACAAAATTGATTAGTTTTTTGAGAAATACCTTTATCGGAAATTCTAATTTTGAGATTAATACTCTTTTCCCATTAAACATATTGTTTTACTAAGTTACAATCTAAACTTGATACACATTCTTCTACTGGAATGGGTTCGATGTCATGACTGAAGCCTTGGCGCATCTTTTTGTGTTGCTCTCCTCGTACATACTTTTTGGGAGTCAATTACATCTGGAAGTTGCAGGATGTGAGTGAATGAAGAACATAAGAATTTTAAATTAATGTTTATTTTTTTTATAAAATATGAAAACATTTCACAGAGATGTTAAATTTACAAATCATTTTTAACTTTTTTTGTCTTCTTTTTATCCTTTACCTCGTCCGGTTGTTTTCTCTTTTTTGATTTGTTATCATCACTATCGGGAGTTTGTTCCCCAATGTCATCTACATCAATATTAGCCGCAAGTAAATTACTAAAGGACACGACTTGAAGCCCTTCCGCTGACGCCTGAGCCCTCAACTGTTTAGCCTCCTTTTTAGATATCTCTTTCTTTACCCTTTTGATCGGCTTCTTGTGTTTCTTTTCATTATCCTCATCGGATCCTACTCCATTTTCGTGGCCGTTCATTTTCTGTTTCTTCTTTAACTTCTTGTCCTTTTTAGTCTCCGGTTTGGTTTCAGTTTCACTGTCCGTATTACTGTCGTGTCCGGAATCTGTGGATTCTTTTTCTTCTCCTTTCCGAGCAATCTCTACTTGCTTATTTTTAATTTTTTCTAAACCGAATAAGTTACAAAACTTAAAATAGTCTTGGGTATTTTTGAGCTTGAGACATTGCCTACACTGCTGTATGACAGGTTTGAGTTCGTTCCAGGCCATGTTGTCCACGGATTCTTTCACCGAAGAGTGGTAATTCTTTATTTTCACAAGTAATTTCATAAGGATAGCGAAAAACCTCTCATTTAATTCTGTATTATTTTGTAAGTTCGTCAAAACAATTTCCGATAATTTATCTTCCAGCGGCTTTAATTTTGAGGAAATTTCTAGAGCACTTTCAGTTCTCAAGTAACGTTTGAGATTTTTATAAAATATGTTTATCATTTCTAAGCCTTCATTTTTCCTAAATTGTCTTACACCGGGTGCAAACGAGTGGTCAATAATAACCGGTAAGATCTGCCAATTTCCTTCCCAAGTGAGCTGGAGGACATCGTGGAACAGTATAACCGGGAGCAGACAGTCTCTCTTGGTGAAGAATGTAGCGAGTGAGTCTTTATATATTTCGACAACGGGACACGGTTTATATTTTTTCTTTTTCTTGCTCGGGGTTTCTGTCGGTTTGATCTTTTGCGAGCATCGAACGATGAAGGAACTGCACTTGGACACCACGTCTCCCAAGGCTTGGAAAACAAATTGAGTTCGATTTCCTCTGTTGGTGACGGCTTGAAGGTACTCCGCCAGCAATGCCGTGGTAACTCCTTCCACCGAGGAAAAGGACTTCACGGACGTGAGGCACTTGAGACACTTTCTAACCTTGGCTTCCAGAGGTTGCTGGTCAGAATCCTTTATACTGAACTCCAAACACCTGGACAAGGGAGATAGCATTCCGAGACAAAGTTCCATCGACGGCTCCTTTTCTAGATAAATATCGATAAGATCTAAAACTCTTAGCCTGAAATCCATTAAAACTTTGTCATTTTTCTTATCCTTCTTGCTCTTTTTGCCCTTTGATTCTTTCAATAGTTTGAATGCGTTTGAAAGTGCTTCGTCTAACTTCTTGCCCTCTTCTTCTCCAATATTATCCGCATCTATACTTTCTGTATCTGTTTCGGGAGCTGCGGATCCGAGAGCCTTTTGTACCGCCATTCTCAGTTGATCCGTAACTGTGGTATTATCATCAACATCTTCATTGCCAGATGACTCATCATCGTCCTCTTCGTTGCTTTCGTTATCCTCGTCATTATCATTTTCATTTTCCTCGTCAGAACCGCTTTGGTCATCTTCATCATCAGACTTCTCTCCGTGATGCGAGAGTGGGTTTGTATCACTGTCCGGGTCCAAGACCGAAACCATCTGTCCGATGGCGGAAGGGGTGAGATATTCACACAGAAGCCTGAAAACGCATTGAACGACACTTCTTAAAAGGAAAGAATCTCTGGATAAGAAGTTTAAAAATACATCAACTAGAACTTCTATCCACTCTGGTTCTTCATCAACGATCTCTCCTTCTATGCTTTCCGTTATTTTCTTCTTCCCGCCCTTGCGATCTTTAATATAATGGTCATAACAGCTCTGCACTTCCAACAAGGAACTAGAGGCCATCTCTTCGCTCATGACATCGGCAAACAAGAAGAGTCCACTGTGAAGAGAGAGAATTTGAAAAACTGTATTAGCTTTCGATCCGTCACTGTCGGCAGAGGTGACCAATTTCTTTGTAAATTTCCTCATAGACTTCCAGCTTTCCAAAGTCTTAGGGGATATGGGTTTTGTAAGCCACTTCAGGTTAGCTTCGTCGGACAGACACTCGTCCGTGTAGTCAACGAGCGAAGACAGGACCTTTAGAAGGGTCTCCAGTTTGGGAAGGGTGAAGCTGAGACAGCGAAAGAAGCACTTCTTCACAGCAGCTGCGTAAAAAAGAAACATATTAGTTCGAGAGATAAATTTAATTCAGTTTGATATAAGTTGTAGGGATGCCAAACTAATATTTACCTGCAAGTTCAGAGCTCACACTTGCCGACTCGGAATGTCCAGACGTCTTAAACAAGCTAACTTTGAGTAAGAACTGCATCTTCTTGATTCTCCACTTGATGTTATCCGCTGTGGCCTTGTGATTTACAAGATGTGTAAACATTTCGGCAGCTCGCAACCTCTCCGTATTGGTCCACGGTCTTTCCGCTCTATTGACTTGAACCTTCTTGCTTTCGTTGGCTATAACCTTCTTCAAAATATCAGCAAATTCCTTAACCCCCTCCGCGCTCAACTCTTCAGTAAGAGACTTGATCACTTTGGAGTTGGTAATCTCGCCAAACATGATATCACCGGGGGAGAAGAGAAGCTTTTTCAACACTTCTAAAGCGACCATCTTGTCGATGGATTCTTTTTTCAAAGTTTCAATAAGGGAATCGAAGACATCTTTTGCTTTCATTATGACTCTTCTCCCGTCGTTTTCATCATCCTCTTCTTCGTATCTCTGCTGTTTGCCACGGTATTTCTTGAGCCTTCCTCCGTGTCCGGCTGTCTTGAAACCTTTGAACCATTCTATAATATTGGGGATGAACTTGTCGCTGAATAGGTGAGGGAGTTCGTTCGAATGTTCGGCTATATTTTTTAAAACCGCGTCGACTATCGTGAGAGCGATGATGGATCTGTTTTGGTTACGGAGACTGAGTTTAGTTTCCAGGCCGCTTGTCCAGAACAACACGAGGTGCTCGGATTTGGATAACTCTTTGCCGAATGTTTCGTAGATTGGATGTTGAACAGAGGGGAAATCTGGAGCATTCTGAAGAAGAAAAAAATCATTTTAAATAAAAAGAAGAGGAATACTGGAAATAAGCAATTTTGAAAGCATTTCATACCCATAAATTAAGTATCAGTATAAATTATAATCAACCGTTCCCAAATTACAGAAAATTGATAAAGTAATTTAATGACTTTTTTATAGTTTAACAATGGAAAGGAAACAATGATTCAGGACTAGTTTAGTAGTCAGAAGACTACTAGGTTCAATTTGTTAATATAGTTAATGCACAAAGCCACTTTTTGAAACAATGTTAGCTACAGACATTCAAAAGTACTGTTTTAATATTTACCATAAGCTTATCGCAAATAATGGTGACAGTCTCCGGGCAGAGGAGAGATGGGAGCCCCATCTTCTTCTTGACGATCTTCCTGGCAAGGGCGGGGAACCGGCTGGCCACCGACAGGAGGCAGTACAGGGAGTCCAGAGAATGTTCCTCTAGCGGCTTTGAAAGTGTTTCTTTTATATGGGGCCACAGCTTCTGAGACACATCCTCCTCAGAGTTCTGAAATATAAATAAACTATAATACGAAACCATATACAATGTAACTTTTAAATTCCTCTTCTCTTCTTACCCTTATCCACACCTAATGGTGCATAGGGCACTGCATCGCATTGAAGCAGTATTGGTGATTCTATCCACTTTTTTTACAAATTATTTATTTCCATCGCTGCAAATGAATACCTTTATATTATAATACTTTTACGTAATACGTAATTGTATTATGGAGGAATACAAAAATTCTGAACCCGTATGCATTATATTTTATATTGATATTCTCTTTATTAGAGTCGAAGTGTAGTAAATACATATCATCAGGAATGAAAGGTTATATGAATTGATTTGGAAGTTTCTTACCGTGTTGATGAAGTCCACAATGAAAGAATAGGCGACTAGGCCGAGGTAGGCCTTCCTGGCTGCGGCGGTGAGAAGGGCGGCCAGCAGCAGCGCCTGCTCCGACTCCGAGGAGCGGGAGAACAGACCGGAGCGGAGGGCGGCGCCACACGCCAGCACGTGCCCCGTGCACAGCTCACCTGTCTCCTGTTACAAGAAATGGGAATATTTATTTCTTTAAACTTCATATACAAAAAAAAAATAGTACATTAGCGGGCTTATTGCTAAAAAGCAATATCGTCACAGATTAGTCTTCTTCTTTCTGTGCCACTTCTAACGAAGATTGGCGATCATCATGGCTATCTTCACTTTAGATGCTGCAGCTCGGAACAGAGATTTGGTGCTTCTGCCAAACCATTGACGTAGGTTTTTCAGCCATGATGTCCTTCGGCGTCCTTGAATTCTTCGCCCCTCAATCTTTCCTTGTATGATTAGGTGGAGAAGACGATATTTTTCATTTCTCATGACGTGTCCGAAGTACATCAGCTTTCTCTGCTTGATGGTTGGGTTAGACACAGACTAGTGATATTGGTCAAGATGTTTGATACCTTATAATAGCTGTTTGCATTCAGAGGGCAGATAGTACTTGAACATTTAAAAAAAATACTTAAACTTTATGTACTATTAGGGAAGGAGGTAGAGGGAAAAATTAAGGTATGAGGTTTGATGAACAGTTAGGATTCTAATGATAGATAGTAATGTGTCAAGCGTTTCTTAAAAGTTACAAGAGAAGGTGCATTTTTCACAAGGAGAGGTTATTCATGCCATACTCCGTCCGCTTGCACAGAGAAGGAATTACTGAAAAATAATGTGTTATGGCGAGGAACGGAAAGTGTTCTTTCTTGGGAAAAACGATTAATAATATTTTTTTCAATTATTTTCAACTATCCCTATTGAACTAGGGATGATTGAAAAGATTAAGAAGATTTTTTTAAGTTGGTATGGACATGTGGAGCGAATGTATAACTAATGAATGACTTAGAAAGTATATGTGGCGAATATGAGCGGCAGAACAGAACGAGGACGGGCGAAAAAGTGAGAAAAAACACAGTGTTATCTTGATCGTTGACTTACGAAGCAAGGGTGATCAGCCCTCCGCTTCAGGTACAAGTCCAGGGTAATATTGAATAAATATTAGAGTAAAAAAATCACTTATATTTATTTGACTCCCCCCCCCCCTGTGAATCGAACCCGGGACCTACAGTACGATAGCTGAGCATGCTGACCACTCGCTATTAGCTTTAAGTGATCAAATCCAAAAATTGAATTTTGAAACTTCTTTTAAATGGATAGTTATTCAATTTCACACAATACAAGTTCATAACAAAGTAATTATGAGTTTAAATAAAAGTAAAGTGAAAGCATATTGAACTCAAAAAATATTCCTTACACTTTTAGATTGCCCTCCAACTTGTAGCTCCTTGTTAAGTACTTTAATTAAAGACTCAATTGTAATATTCGTCTGATTAGAAAGGTAGACAGTCAACGCTGTGAAGAAACCCTGTCTAGCACTGGGCCTGTTAGTAGCTATCCCTCTGATGAGACGATTCAGCGCGTACGACGCCTCCTTTTCCGTCTAAAACACAAAACAAATTAAATAAATCTATTTGTAATAACGGATATCAAACAAAAAATGTATACTAAATAACACAGGAATAGCACCTATGAGTGCTAAAACCAATTTTTTTAAATCACAAAAACATTAAATATTTTTTTGGATTGAAATGTTAATTTAACACATGGTAAATCTAACCTCTTCGCTGTCGTTATTCGTAAATAAATATCCCAGTAGACGTACGCCGCCATTTATCCTTATGGATTCTGAATTGTTTCCCAATAATGTAAAAGAATCTAAGACAGTGGCTTTGATCGAGTGCTTTTTTTCTACTTTTTTCACTACAGATTCCTCATTAGGAGCCGCGTCAACTTCGATGGCCATGTTTGAAAACTGACATTCGCCGACTCGATGCTCCTCTGCATAGATTACTAGAAAATTTGACGTAAGGTATTGCCAACAATAAATTTAAAGGTACCTGCATACGGAATTATTAATTTTTACGGAATTTTGAATTTGTGGTATTTACACCTATTGGTGCATAAATATCAGTAATATTTTTTTTATAACAAACCAAAACAATATTTCTTCCCCCTTAATTTCCATGATTATTTTTTATCGATCATTAATTTTTCACAAACCAAACAAATTAATTGCTCTCCAAAATGATGAACTATGAAATATTTGTTCTACATCCACAACATTTCAGTCTTAAACTCCAAGGCTCGAAGAGAAAGTAAAATAAGTAAGTTGAGAATTATTATGATTATTTGTTTCATATCTAGATATGGAACCAAACTATGAATTTTATTGCTTGCTTTGATCAAAATACAAAAACATTTCAATGCCTTATATTTTAATATTTACTCAACAGCTCACGCCTAGATGCCCAACAAACCTTGATGTTGAGTAACCAGCGCATCGAAAGGGTTGAGAGTTTCAAGTACTTGGGAATGTACGCGACTGAAAATGGCAGCCTTCAAAAGGAACTGGGAGTGCGATAAGGACTCGCAGGATCTGCATTTAACAGTACGAAGGCTGTTTGGAGATCGGATTTATACTCGGTGAAGACCAAATGCCGCCTATGCAATGCCTGCATTGCTCCTGTTCTCTTATACAGCTGTGAAATATGGTACCTTACAAGGGCCCAGAGCAGCCGTGTACTAAGCTTTGAGAATGGGTGTTTGCGGAGAATTTTAGGCTTAAGGTGGTTTGTCTTAAGGACGCAGCAAATCTTGGTCACAACTGTCGTCAAGAAAAGGCGATTCAGTTGGCTTGGCCAAGTACTCCGCATGCCTCCTGAGACCCTTAATCAAGCTTGCCTCTTTTACAAGGCACCATGTTCGCGCCGCTCAGGACGACCACTGCTGACAATTCGTCGGCAGTTCTCGTCAGAACTTCGGGACGGGATCTGACTTAGGAGGATGCAAGGGAGCTGGCAGCCGACAGAAAAGACTGGAGACAGTTTGTGGACTCCATATGCTCCACCTAGGGAGCGGATTTGGTCTAATAATAATTGGATTTATTTAACTGAAAAAGTAAAATAAAATATAAAAACTTATACTAAATGGCTGAAATGTCGGCAAATGAGAAATTTGACACACAATAACCCAGAAAAAGAAATTTTAAGGATTGCCTTTTTATTGATAGTTATAATTTTTTGATATTTCGGTCTAAATAATTTTAACCATATATGTAGGTACTTTAAAAAACATTTTTTTCCAACTTTGGGCTAAACTTTGAAGGGTATCGAGTTGATGCGCGCGCAAGCGCATTTCCGCGCATCCAAACATGGCCGGTCGTAATAATTATGGCGAGCGCGATCCGAGGTGAGGGAATATTTTCCAGTTATTTATACAGATTTATGCCGTTGTTTGTGTCGCTACTAGACTATTCTTGTAGGGTCAACGTTTTGTCTCGTTATTACACGCCTTCCGCGCTCCATTTCTGCGAATAGTCCGACGCTTGCCAAATGTCCGATCTGCGCGAATGTCTGGCAAACTCCACATGTTATCGCCGTTTCCCGGACCCGCTGTTCGCCGTGAAATAAGTGATTTTGGCTGTTGTTGTGCGGATAATGTTTATATTGTTTCGAGTGGTACTTCGCGGTTATGCGCGGTCGCCGGTTCCGAAGGTTAATGTGGGGTTTCTTGTTGCAGGGATTTTGGTGGAGGCGGCGGTGGCCGTCGTGTCGGTGGAAAGCCTTTACCCACAGAGCCCCCTTACAAGGCGTACGTAGGCAACCTGCCCGATGGAATCGTACAAGGAGACGTTCACCGCATATTTGACGTGAGTTTACATTCGTTGTTTTTATTTTCCATAGCTCTCGACCCGCCGGTAGAAGCTTCTAGCCCACCTGTAGCAACTCTTAACTCGCCGGCGGCAGCTCTAAACCCACCAGTAGCAACCCTTAACTGCCCGAAAATAGATCTTAATTCATCGGAAAAAGAAGCTGCATATGTTGATAAGCTTATTTATATTCAACATCAAGGTTAATTAATATCACTTATCACATAACCAGCTGCAGGACGTTTTTTACATGCTAATTAATTTATTCCCATACTGTTTCTGTTAATCATGTACTTATAATTTTAATTGTTTTGCATATGACTTATGCCTGTCTATATGATGTCCAAAATTAAGGGAATAAAATGACAGAGGAGACTTAATTCTTGTTGTATTTTCATTTTTGTGATTAAGGCTGACCCATATGCAAATATTTTGCAATATCAAACATAATATAGGTAAAAAATACTGATGAAAATATAAAGTTAACGTAAAGGGCTGAGAATCATAATGTTCAAGAGACAAATCAATTATAAAAAGGGTACTCTGTTGTAATAAATAGTTCTTTTTTTAAAATGGCTTGTTATTCTTCAAAAGTGCCAGTGTGTAGTATTTTATATTTATATAAAAATCGCATGTAGCTGTCGGCACCCAAACAATATGTGATAAGTCAAGCCGTTGAAATAAAATTGAGTGTGTGGATAACATTATACATATAGATATTGAAGAGAATCAGGTTTAGAATAGATGCTGAAGGAAGCCCCTCTTCATTTCTCATTGCCTGACAGATCAGATTAACTATAAAGAAGTAACGGTAAATCTGATCCTCTCTATCAATACATTAAACCATATCCGCTCCCTAAGTGGAGCATATGGAGTGCACGAACTGTCTCCAGGCTTTTCTGTCGGCCGACAGCTCTCTTGTATCATCCCAAGTCAGGTCTGTGTCCCGTTCAGACGAGAACTGCCGATGAATTGTCAGCAGTGGTCGGGAACCTGATGCCTTGTTAAAGAGACAAGCTTGACGTCGGCTCTCAGGAGGCATGCGGAGTACATGGCCAAGCCGACTGAATTGCCTTTTTTTATGACAGTTGTGACCAAGATTTGCTGCGTCCTACGCCTTATCTCTTCAAACCACCGCACGCCTAAAATTCTTCGCAGACACCTATTCTCAAAGCTGCTCTGGGCCCTTGTAAGGTGCCGTGTTTCTCAGCCGTATAAGAGAATAGGAGCGATGCAGGCATTGTATGGGAGGCATTTGGTCTTCACCGAGTACAGATCCGATCTCCAGACAGCCTTCGTATTGTTAAATCCTGAGAGTCCTAATCGCACTCCCAATAGCAGATGAAAATTATGAGTAACGTAGCTAACATAAAAAATATGGAACTTTTTCAAGGTGTTCAATATTATCATTATTTATTAATAAACATTATCAATTCAATGGTATTGTTTATACTGACACAAGTTACATTGGTAATTAGATATCTTTTTTATGGGTTACTTATCTTTTTTACTCCACGCTGTTTATTTCTGTATATCATTTAGTGCAGAATATGTTTTGAAATATAATATCTCATTTTGTCCATCTCTATAGTGTAGTGGTTAGCGCATTTGACTACCGTGCCGGAGGTCCCGGGCTAGATTCTCAGGGGGGGTCAAAATAGATGTAGGTTATTTTACACCTTAATATTTGTTTGATATCACCCTGGACTGGTTACCTGAAGGGCAAGACTGATCACAATCAAAATGACGCTGCTTCACAAAAACGGGTTAGAAAAATATGTTTCATACAGATGAATATGAAATTACCCGATCACCACTGAGGAAAGAATTATATTATTTACATATTTTTTTAAAGTGTCAATTAACAGCATAATCCGTCTTTTAAGCATAAAAAAAATCAATCCTAATTTGCAGCCAGTTTTGAAAAAAAATGTTTTGAACCTAGATCATATCGTGGGTATACTGGCAAAAAACTTAAACTCCAAAATCCTTGTTTTAATAATACCTGTTATTTAAAACTTTTAGCATTAATAAAATACTTGCTTTTTTAATTAATGTTTTACTTAGTAAATACCACTATTTCTTAAAATCTATTGTGACACGTGTTTCGATGCATTCCGCATCATTTTCAAACACTGTATCACAGTAGATTTTAAGAAATAGTGGTATTTACTAAGTAAAACATTAATTAAAAATGGATAGATTTTACCACAAAGTAACTGCCGAATCAATTAATGAAAATACTTGCTATTAGACTTAAAGTTGAATTTACTTTTAACTCTTCACAAATATGACATTTCAAACTACTTAGTGTATTTAGCAAGTTTATATAACGTGAAAAACTTTATAATACTGATTATTAAATCAAAATAGCATATTTTTGAGTTAACGTTTTTTGCCAATACACACATGATATATTTCTGTGAATTACTATTAAGTTTTTAGAATTGAATATAACAATATTGAAAAATTGATAATATTGTTCAATATATGAAATAGCAAATATTAAAGGTCTATTACAGTTTACCACTTTTAAGCTTATCTGTAAGTAGTGTAACATAATTTAAAAAAAAAGATATCTGCAATATTTCCACATAGCTTCTTACACCAATAATGATGTCAGTAAGTACATCAAAGGGTGAAGAGAAACCTTATGTAGCTGTTATTTAGTTAAGGAAAACATATTAATATATGATTTTATATATTAATTGCTGCTTGAGGCTGAAAAGGCTTACCTACTCTAATACTAAACCAATTATTTATGGATATATTTTTTTCTGTCCTTAATGAAAAGAGGCACACATCGCTCACTCCTTTCAAGAACGTCATAAATCAAAAAACTTGATTTTTCAGGAGAATGTTTTTAAAGTTTCAAAATATAATACAATGTATTAAAAATAAATATCAACCCACTTATTGAACTTTTTACTGTGCAACAGATCTTTTTAGGTAAAACCTGAAGGTTTTTTTTATCCATTTGAAAAATATTAAGTATGTTCATAAAAATAATTAAACATACCTTTTCTTCAAAATGCAAAAACAACACTTTCTACCCTGTAGCGGGTAAATATTAAGTTAAAAATATGCCTCTTTTGCTGAGATATAGTACATTTTCCGGGCATTCCGAAAACATGCACAACTGAAAATTTACGATTTTTGATTTATCACGTTCTTGAAAGGGGTGAGCGACATGTGTTTGCGCGCTTGCAACTTGTCTCTATGAAAATAGCGGATGAAATTTAAAATTCCATTGTGGTCGGTTAGTGATGTGTTGGCTTTTATTGACGAGGATTTGTGTTTGCAGGGATTCACCATTCGCCATGTCCACTTGGTCAAGGACAAGGAGACGGACAGATTCAAGGGATTCTGCTACGTGGAGTTCGAGGAAGTGGACGATTTGGAGAGGGCTGTTAACATGAACGACATTCTCCAGGTGGACGGACACATGCTGAAGATAGATATAGCTGAAGGGAAACGCAATGACAGGTTCGTTCTTCTTGGAGCGGAGGTGGAGAGTCTAACCGACCCCCACCAGTGGTTTGGGATGTCCAAATCCTTGTTCACAAATCTGGCTCTCCACTTATTTTTACATGAAGAAGAATACATTCTCAGTCTGGGTATTCACAGGCCTTCGACCTGTCCACGAGCTGGTTTAAGTGATCAGTAGTTGACAGTGATTGCAATTAACTTTTTCTGGGGTAGCCTTCTGTAGTAGCAACTGTTTCCATCGCTGGCAGCAAGTCGAGAATGCCTATTTTGACTGCATTTTTTCCAATACCTCCATTTCTATCGTCTCCCAGGTGTAGTGCCTAGAGATTTTGTTTTAGATATATCTGCTCTTGCCTCAATTCCATAAGTGGCTATTGGGTCGAACACATGTTTTGTATATCTTCATGTTACTTACGCATTGGATATGAGGCAAGCTTGTGAAATATTGAATTTGTGGTATTCCAGGAACCGAGGGGGCAGAGGCGGCGGTGGTTTCCGCTCGGGAGGCGGGATGTACGATGACTTCGGGGGCCGCGGCGGGGGCGGGGGCGGCGGAGGCAACTTCGAGAGGCGGGGCGACCGGGGGGGTGGAGGGCGCGGCGGGAGGGACGACAGATATGGAAATGGTGAGTACTCCCGGGACTAGCGTAACTTGCCCTCAGTGGAACGACCTTTATTTAGCTACGTAATGTAAACTTCAGTTGACCATGCTTGCATCCGCACGACTCAGGGGCTTCTAATGCAGTGCTCCGCAACCTTTTCTCACCTACGACACACCAAAATTCTTCCTAGAATTCCGCACCACACCAAAAGCTAAAATATATAGGTACATTATAAAGATCATTTCCAAAATTATTTAGTTTCAATAATTATTCCACACTGCATTTAAAAAAATAGACGATTTGAAAAATAATTTGTTGTGTATTAAATAATGAAAAATTGTGAAATGTCAGAATATTGAATTTGACTGCGACACACCTGTATTTGGCTCACGACACACCAGTTGCGGAGCACTGCTTTAATGCATTGTGTTATTTTGGTTTGAAAAAATAATGCCATATCGCTCACTCCTTTCAAGAACGTCAAAATAAAAATCGTCAATTTTCAGTTGTGCATGTTTTCGGAATTCCCAGAAAATGTACTATATCCCAGCAAAAGAGGCATATTTTGAACTTAATATTTACCCGCTACAGGGCAGAAAATGTTGCTTTTGCATTGGAAAAGAAAAGGTATTGTTTAATTATTATTTTAAATACACTAAATATTTTTCAAATGGAGAAAAAACCTTCAGGTTTTACTATAAAAGATCTGTTGCACAGTAAAAAGTTGAATAAGTGGCTCGATACATATTTTTAATACATTGTGTTATATTTTTAAACTTTAAAAACGTTCTCCTGAAAAATCAAGTTTTTTTTTATTTTTGGCGTTCTTGAAAAGAGTGAGCGATGGAAATGGCCGTGGAAAATCATTAATAAGATATTGCCAGAAAGTGGGATAAGAGAACTAGTAAAATAGACTGACCAAATGTAGGAGTTTTATGGAGGAGTGTTTAACCAGTTCCCAGTTTGTTCTCTTGTTTAACCAGTTCCAAGTTAAGCCAGAGAGTGAGTCGGGCAAGGAGTTGGCATTGTAAAGGTGAGCCAGGAAAATCCTGCTCCGACTTCTCCACATTGATTTGCCCGAGCTGAGATATTTATGTATTTGTTTTTATTGACTAACCCGAGCGGTGTTCGATCAGTCTTGTTTCCACTTGTTGGTGATAATTGTTACGAATGTATTGTATCCGCAGACCGGGGCGGGAGCAGAGGGGGCGGTCGCGACATGGAGGACGGGCGCGGCGGGGACTGGGGCGGGCGGGGGGGCGGCGGCGGCCCCCGCGGAGGCCCGCGCGGGGGGCCCGACAGGAGAAACTTCGACGATATGCCCAGCTCACAGCCAGGTACCAGCACTCTATGCTACTACTAAAAAACAATTTTGAATGAAAGAAAATTCTTAGCCCATCTGTTCCCGGCATAGAGCTTGCATTGGATGAATTCCTTTTTTATGTGGGTTTTTAATTCCCCTGTTTTTATGTGATGATCAAACTGCGACAAAGTGAGGTCACCAGACTCGAAAATCCATCTGATGTCCGGTTAAAAATTTATTTACAAATTTCTCAAGGTATCCGAAATGTATATCTGAAAAATTTGTCTGCCTCTGTGGTGTAATGGTTAGCGTGTTTAGCTGCCGTGCTGGAGGTCCCGGGTTCAATTCCCGGAGGGGGGGGGGGTGAAAATAAATATTAGTAATTTTAAACTAAAATTTAATATTACCTTGGACTGGTTCCCAAAGTGTAGGAGTGATCACTTTATGGAAGCCTTTCACAGCCTTCATGGAAGTAACGATCATAATAACACTGTCAATATGATGCAGTGCCCTATGCACCATTGGCTGCGGATAAGGGTTAGAGAGATATCTGAAAAATTAATTAATCTGTCAGAATCAAAATTAATTAAACTGTCGAAATAAAAAGTAATTAAACTTATATTACGTGTAATAATATATTTTTTAAATGTTGCGTTTGTAGACACTACGGGTCGGCCAAAGCTTAACCTGATGCCCCGAACGGTGGCCACTCCCATCAACTCGCTGGCGGAGACCAGCCAACACTCGGCCATCTTCGGGGGCGCCAAGCCGCGCGAGGAAGTCATCAAGAAGTCTTAGAGCCAACCACCAAAACACTAAATACTAAAGCACGCGGAGTCGCCCCCCGGCAAAACATTTAAACACAAAAAAAAATATAAAAAACCGACAAAAACTCTAACAAAAAAAATTAATAACTGTTTAAATAACTCTCGTAAAAATATAGCCAACCGAACGTGTTTGGTTGGAGATTTGAAACGGTACAGGGTACACTGTAGCTACGCTGGTCGGAACCGTTAGATTGGTTTTATTTATTGTTTGCGCTTGGAAATTACACGCGAAAGGTGACCGATTGTATGTATATATTCGACTGGACATTTTTACAACAAAATTGCAGGCGGGACGACTCCGCGGGCGACCGAAAAAAAATAATAAAAAAATAAATTAGATCAGTCAGTATGTTTGAATTCCTAACGGTGAGCGGGAAATCCTCACTAACCTCGCTGGACTTCTTTATAAATCAGTATCGGTTTCGGTTTTGTAAGAAGAATGTGTCGTAGTACAAGATTAACGCTAAATTATT
Organism: Brachycentrus maculatus; assembly: GCF_059751285.1. NCBI lineage: Eukaryota > Metazoa > Arthropoda > Insecta > Trichoptera > Brachycentridae > Brachycentrus > Brachycentrus maculatus. The sequence goes on along the minus strand of NW_028280815.1, from coordinate 2,248,896 downwards.
TACCGTCATCGTTTTAAACTAGACATCAGTGTTATTTTCAAATTGTGTTTTCTGTGTCTACATTGATCAATTTTATTGTTGCGCCATTATTCTAGATATTCTAAGCCCGGGATTGTTCAAACAAAATTATGTAAATGACATTTTCAGTTTGTTATTTTTAATTGTTTGGTATCTTCCCGGTTTTAATTTAGTTTTAAAATAGTGGCGATGAAAATGCGCGCAAAGAATCGCCAAATATTATTTCGGCACTAATTTACTTATTGTCACCTTGAATCCACATTCGACAACTATACCATACATACACAAGCAATAAAAATGGCAAATCACAATTCTTTTTTTTTACATTTTCCCACATCTGATGATGAAGCCAAATATGTAGTGGCAACAGCGTGGCTCGACAAGCCGTCACTCGGTTCTAGGGTCTGTGCGCTACATCGTGTTTCCCTTCTGCTGATGACCATGGAACATAAAGGACATGACATAGTTTTGGTAGTCATAAGATAATGGTTGTAAAGTGGATTGATTGTATTCATTTGTATGTTTCGGTTGTAAAAACGGTACAAAAAAATATTGGATCATGTATTTTGATTTGTCATTTTTATTGTCCGACAAAATTATATTTCAAGTTCTGAAAAGATGTCTGAAGTTTTATTTTGCGGTTCTTTAATTAATAAAATCGCAAAATACGGAGAGAAGTAAATTGAATGCATCTACCGTAATACTGCCGGGGTGTTACAAGATGGATGATAATTATCAAGGTGACAATATTGAGCATACGTCATAAATGCAGTCCTATTTTTGTGTCTAGAATAGAATGAAATAACATTCTCTCTGTATTGTTGAACTACAATGAACGGGAAACACGTCGCATCGGGTACGGGTAGCAGTGCAGCGATGCTGTCAGCGCGCATCGGTGCACGCGTACCCATCACCAAACATGGACCTGTATCTTACACAATCAGGTCGTTATATTATTGGAAGACATTCAGAATGGAATATATTTATAGCATCTATAAATATAGAAACAGGCCGGTACTGTAAACATTTTAAATTGTCTTTAAATATTATAAATTATTATTTGTTAATTACAGCAATTTTTTGTACTCATTCGTACAAATAAAAAAATTTTAAAAAAAACATTCAAATGGTAATAATTTAGGCTATGGAATAATAGTATCAAATTTTGATATTGACACATTTTAAAAATTCGTAAAATCATATTTTTTTTTAAATTCAGTTGTATCGCCCGTGAGCTATGTACATTATTTTTTTTTGTTTTGTAACTTTTTTGTTAATTCATACCTATTTTCCATTTTGTAATATTGTTTTTACTTAGAGTTTAGGGTTATTATTTTCTATTTTTTATATTGTTCATAAAACGTTGCCGAAATTATAAAAAAAAATTATTATTATATATTATATAAATACACGAATAGCCGTAAATTCCATGGGAAATGTATTTAATAAAGTTTGTATTTCCGATGTGATCGCTGTTTAGTGTAATATGAATATGTTTAGTGTGTAAAATACCCGATGTAATATCCATTATTGTTACAGGCAATAAACATTTTTCTGTATTCCCCATACTGTCTGTATTAAATACTTGAACATTTTATTTATTAAATATTTGTTTTTCTTTATTGTAACAAGTCCGTCGCTCCTTGACCTCTAAATGTTCATCGGCAACTCCCGAACTGATGATGCAAACCAACTAATTGAAATACAGCGGTCGCTCGTATTATATATTGTTTCAATGTTAACTGAATACTCGGGACAATACTGTGGAAACGTTCATAAAATCCGCGGATTCCGGGAATTGGTTATGTCAGTAGAAGGGTGACCCGTCAGCCGAGAGAAGCATCCGTAAGGAACAGGCTCCCCTTGGATACAGAGCTACTCAGCCAAATGCGGTAAATTAAACTTTTTTATTTTGTTTTTGAAGTTTTTAATGCCGATCGATCTATTTTAGTTTTTTTTTAAGAAGCTAAATGTAAATCGGCATTTTTAATTGCAGTAAACCCATTTGAAGGGCATTGTAATCAGTATACGATATAGGAAGCGTATTTGCGGTAACTCAGTGCTTACTACTCTTTAGGTTAGCGCTATATCGCAATGAGTTGTTACTAATTATTATGTGATTGCAAGCTTCGTAGGATCGTTTTTAAAATCATTTTTTACTGTTTATTAAGTGAATAGTAATTTCAACCATAGATATCGCGTACAAAGTTTTATTCGAAAAATGTATTTGATTAATTCGGTCGAAGCATACATATATACAACTTTCCGAAGTTTTAATAATGTGGTTGTCAATCATGTTGTCATGAATGGTGAATGTTATAAAGTACACAGGTGATCAACCAGCCAATGACAGATTGTAAGCCCTGAAAATGCCCAGACTTTCATATGGGAATATTCCCATCTCGACAGATTTCTTCAGCTATTTTGATATACTAAAAATCTTGATATGATTTGTAATGATTTTATAACAAAGCTGGTTTTTAAACTAACCTTGGCGTCTATGTGATGAAAGAAAATTAAGATTCCAAGCTATGATAGAATGGGTGATTCCTGGTTCCGGGTGGTGGATAAACCAAAGCGCAGTGATTGTTCATTCATTTTCTACGCGTAACAAGTCTATTTTATTTTATTTCTAGTTCCGGAGGAAATATTACTATGAATTATCGATCTTTTTGAGTCGAGAGAGAAGAATTTCATAATATTTTCCAAACTATTGGAAAATTCAAATTGATTATATTTTACTATACCACCCAGTCTAGTACCTAAAGCGCAGGACTGATCACCTTGCCCTAATGTAATTAACCGTCAAGATAATACCACGCTGATCTGATGCAGTGCCTTGTGCATGTTTGGGAATGAATAAAGATTAGAAAAAGAAGACAAATTTATTTTACTAAAACAAACAGCTGAAATTCATTAAATTTGACCAATTAACTCCACAATTTGAAAAATGAAGATTGAGCCGTTTGGCTGGAGTAGAGCAGTACTGTATTTTAGTTATGCATATTTTCGAGTTACTATTGATTTTGAAGCAATTAATAGTTTCGATGTTAATTTGAAATTTTGTAGCGTTAAGAAGCGGATGGATGATAATATGTGTGTCCGATTTGTTTGTCATGGGTTCCTCAAAATGCCGTAACATCCATATTTTATTATTAAATACAAACATTTCTTTCTCTTAAATATTTTGTTAACTTAACCGTAAGTGTTCGGCAATTTACAATTAGTCTACACTGCAAAAAATGAAAGGAAGTTTACAGATTTATTTGGCTAGAAGCGTTCACTCGGTGTCCATAATGTAAAGATTTCATTAAAAATTGTAAAATAGCGCATTGTTAGGGGAAAATATAATTTATGTCGTGAGAAAGGAGAAGAGAAAATGTTTCAATTTAATGTAATTTATCATTGTGTATTATTAATCTAATAATATAGAATTCATAAAAAGATAATTTTTACATATGGCTTATACAATAATGAGATACTGTTCGTATGTATGTATGTATCTATGTGAAAAATAAATAAAAAACTTAAAAATTTAAATGTCTTTTATTGAAGATAATTTTTTTTTGTTTTGGAGTTTGTTAATACGCTTCCAATGGGTGTTTTTTATCCCTGCGGACCGCTAGAATTAGATAATTATGTACATGTAGTTAAGACCTTAACAAAGAGATTGGTACATAATATTCGGATAAAAACATTAAATATGTAATTCCTTCATTTCTGACTTTGAAATGAATTTATATTTTATCGTACCAAATCTTCCTTCATTTTTGCTTCCGACGATATTCGTCATGATAATCTTTTTTACCTTTCTTTCTTCACTCATTTGTTCCAAGCCAACTTAATTTGACCGATCGTGCGTATCTCAACCATAAGTGACATTTTCCCGAGAGATTGCATTTTGACTGCTTTCATTCTTCTTTCGCCCTACATTAGAGTCGTTACCAGGACTGGAATTAAAGTGAAAAGATAACTTGTTAACTACGTAGTGCAGATAACTTTACCGCAACTGATTTGAATGCCCTTAACCTGTTAACCGGGCGGGATGCATAAATACGTCAAACGTAAACAATATCGGGTACAGGTAGGACATATGAATACGTTCTTGAAATATATGTTGCGCCCTGGAACGGGCGGGATGTATATTTTTCGAACAACAAAGGTATTAGTCATCCATACATATCTCGACATGAATTTAAGACACGGAGTGAATCAGTATTCGCGCCCGTTACAAGTTGCTTAATTGGACAGCGGACAGCCCGGTTAACAGGTTAACTCTGTTCCTTATGTTTACTGGAAATGGGTAAATAAAAAGTCATATATATTTGCAACATTTTATTAGTGTGTAATTGAAGGATTTTGTATCACCTGTGGAAGAATACAAATTAGGTTTAATTTATGTAAAACCCAACATAATACAACCTACCAGAACGCTATTAGGAGGTTGTCTTATTGCAATGTTGGGTTTTACATTTTAACAAAAAGGTATTTATAAAATATCTTATATTACTCAGTATTTTGTATTGCATACCTGTACAAATATCAGTTAACATCGAGATATCGTACATTACAAAAGTAGAAAGGTTATGTTTAATCCATTCATCACGTTCATTTGCAAAATGAGATTAATATAGTATATTCATTTATGTATTTTTTTAAACATGGACTTATTAGTGGGTAAGGAACTGAAACTATGAATACCCCTACCAAAAATAGCATTTAGCAGTGTTGCTTTTATTACACAGAAACAAAATATGTAGTCCCGATATTGTGAATCATATTATTGTAATGCAAAAATTGAAAAGAAAAGATGGTAGCTATTTTTAACCCCTGTTCAGATTGTTGATTAGTTCGGGAAGTAACTGATTGTGTTTGTAATTATATGATCTGTTCATAGAGGCGTAAACATGGAGAAGCGTGTTTCTTTGAGTCATTCATCTTGGTATAAGGTAAGATACTCTGCATTTGCATTTTAACTGAAAGGGGGATTACTTTGAATGCAATCAGAAGTTGACATTTATCTTAGGTTTAATTATAGCCGCAATGTGTCATTACATATAAAATTGTATTCATGATTTAAATTTTCGCCCTGGGGTAAATATTAGAATAATATTGAGTTAACCACTGAAGAATAATAAAATACAAAATGTTATTATCACTTATATTTACCGTTGATTTCAAAATATTACTAAAATGTATCATTCACCAAGTTGGTACTTTTATTGAACTGATAATTCACTTTTATCTTTCTTGGAAAATGGTTATCCATTAATATTTGTGAGCTTTTAGTTTACAGTTTTGTATTTTCAGGAATATATTTAAAAATATTGCTTCACCTTTAACAAAATTTAGTAAATACATACAATAAAAAGCCATTTTTTTTAGTATGGATAATATGAGAATAGAAGCAACAGGGTAGGGCACTCAGGATTTCATGATTTTTAGAAGAAAAAAATCTAAAAATGTTCTGTTTACCAAATCATTTTAGTAATTTTCTTTCCTCTATAACCTCTTTATCACAGCGAAACGCCCTTGAGGTAGTATTTTACGAAAATGGCGCTATTTAAATTCCAAAATTGGTAGTATTATCATTATATCCCCATTTGTAAAGCCAACGCAAAGAAAGAAATTGACTACACATAATGACAAAATAATAATGTTAAGTTTAATAGCTGTCAAAACCATTAAAAGTGCTGAGTTCCAATTCGTAACAAAATGAGCTGTAAAACTATAAATACACTTCTAATTGGTTCAACTTGAAAACTGGTATAAGAAGTCTTGCATTACTGTAGAATGGTATTGTATTCTATTATAGCGTGCAGAGCAGCATATTAAATTAAAACTATAATAAGTTAAAGTCTAAACGTTTCAGTATTAACTGAGGGATAATAAACCTAATTTAGAATCATTAAAATACTATGCATTAACTTAATATATAAATATTTATGTAATAATATTATAAACATTATAAATAATAACTGCCTAACCTAACCTTAAAACATATTCAAATCATCGAGATTGACGAGCTGAAAACTACAGGGGTTCATGTAAAAACTGGTCAGAAAATGGGTTTAAGCGTGAAATTGTATTTAGTTGATCATTATCCTTGAAAAAGAGATTTAAAAAAAAAGAAAGTTCAATTTCCTCATATGTATTGATAAATGTTTTAATACAATGAATTGTTTTCTTAAAAACAAAAAAATCACACATGAAAATGTCAGCAGTTTTCAGCCCGTCATTCTTTTACATTATACGGGTTAAATAACATATGTACTTTTGTTAGCACCTTTGAAAAGGGTAGTGATCCATAAACCAATTCTGATATTTATGCTCTTTTTTGCGTACTCAGTGGAATTTGAATTTTATCAACGGCGAAAAATATCTTTCCGGACTAAATATCATTGACATCAGTTCGGCAAATATTGTTTTGTTTTAGTAAATTTGCTAAATATATATGTTTCTTTCCAAACGCATGATTTAAAAAGTAACAAATGTTTCCTTTTCTTCTTTTATGGAAACCTAGAATATTGATTCTCAATTATTTGTTGCCTGTGCATAGCTCTTTTTCTTGCCCATTTATAGGGAAGTGGTGGTGATCACTTTGATACAAAGGTTTTTATACTTATCTTAACTGAGATGAAGAATTTAAAAACAATAATTTGTTAGAACTATGTTTAAATATTGTTAAGTGAATACAGGTAGAAAAATTAAGACATTGTTTTTACCATAACCCAACACCACCAAAATGTATTTTTTTGGTTTATGAGTTAAAGTGAGCTGTAAAAGTATTGATTTTTTAATTTTTTAAGCCGTTTATTAAAATAGGTTCATCATTATCGCTTAAATTTTAAAAGTTTACCTATGACAGCCAACCAGCTGTTATAGCTAAGCAAATCTAGGTGGCACTGCCTGAGCTATCAAATAATTTTACGCAGAAAAAAGGTACTTCCTTCTATGTTTTTGAATAGGAACTATGGGACAGTAAGTATATATTTATATGGAAATTTTAAATAAATAAAAAAATGATGTCTTGAATTGAAATATTTTGGAGCTTTTGAAAATGATGAGGTTACCATTTTTAAATATTGTGGACGACAGGTTTTTAAATCAGGTTTTATTAAAATAATTTACATTTAAAACTGTTTTCATATTTCAATACAGGTAGTAACATCGGAAGAATAACATTTGGCACAGATTCAATAATGTAATAAGACATTTAAAGCAAAATTAATAATAATCTAAAAACTAAATGTATTTCTATTAATACAATATTTTTTATTATCAATTAATAAACTAGGTTTCTATTCATAACAATGAATGAAGTTCCAGATTAAAAGAAAAATATATTAAGATACATAATTCGATGTAGAAAAAGGAATGTTGAAAAGTCCAAATCTTAAGTTTATAGGAATTTAAGAGATAAAACTTGCCAATTTTTTTTATTATTTCAAACAAAAAGATTCTTAATGTATTTTAAATGCATTTCCAACTTCAAGAGGAAAGATAAAAGTATAATAAATATAACTTATAAGTAAAAAAAAGAAGCTAATTATGATCATAGAACACTCACTTTTTGGGTCAACCGACATATCAGCCCAGAAAATAGCCTCTGTAACAGTGGCCAAAACATAGGAGAAAGTAAGACACGGATTAATCCAAAAAACGTTTTAACATAATTATCATTAACAGTGACCGTACAATCTACATTTATGTTTAAATTATGATCAGTCATCGTGTTGAAGAAAAAACAAATACGTGCCAAAACATTGATAGTGTACTATTTTTACACATTCTTACATAAATTTATTTTAATGTAAAATTAGAATAATATTATTTATTTTAATTTTATTTATTATAGCTATGCACTAACTCAGATAATTTCTTAATCATAAAAGTGGAGACTGACTGGAGCATTTCGTCGTAACGTAACACGTTACGATGCGAGCATTCAGGCAGCCGAGCGCTCCATCCATAGTTTCGGATGCTCGCTGATGCTTGCCGCGAGCGATGTTACGACGAAATGCTCCGGTCAGTCTCCACCTTAAGGTCAATTTCTCATTTATGTTAAGTGTGCTCCTTTACATTTTATTACAATAGAGTCTCGTCAGTCTGACACTCCAAAGAAAATGCAGCAACTGCCAAGATGAGAATGCACCGCCATCACATTGTACAATATATAAAAACAAAAGTGCCGATAAGCGTCAACGTTGTATATATGTTCTGCGCCATTTGATCAAAATATTCCCAATACCTAATTATGTTGCAGAGATACTGATAAAAAAACTGCATAAACAATTTATAAAACTGTATTTTATAAAAACATCAATGACCACAAAAATTGATTGATTTTTGTCCTACAAAAACTAAAAATATAGTTAAAAGTTAGTAACAGCAATAATTCAAAACTTTCAAAAAACCGTTGCCTCACCTAGAAACTTAGAAGTTGGACCATAATGTGGGATTAGTTTTGCTAACTTGGTGTATTAATATGCAGAAAATTTATTTATGTAGTTCTTTTTTAATTAATAATCCGAAAATGTTCAGTAATCTGAGAATAAATATTTTGATATATACATTAGATCATAGACTCTACTGTATATTATGCACTTACTTTTGTATTACAAAGAAAACTCATATTTAAAAATAATAAAAAATGTATTTCAAATCTGTTGTGACATTCAAGCTGCGTGGTACGAAATTACTTATTTTCAAATTATTTCAAACACATTTTTTCTCAAGAACCATTGTTTTTATATATTTTTATTGCAGTAATGGATATTTTAGCAGTTCATGAACTTTTTGAAAAGAAATCATCCACTTGAGCTTTGAATGAGACTAAGATATCAAATAAAATACAAAAATTAATATGTAAAATACAAAAACAAACATTCTCAAACATGAATGCTCAAGTTAATATTGTGTAACATGGCGCAAGCAAGAAAAAGTAATATTTTGAATGCTTACTGCAGCCGCTGAGATTACCACGGCCCAATTTAATTATTTAACTGTGCAAAAGCGTATTTTTCTTCAGGATATTTAGACATGGCAACAGTATGAAGAATGAGCCAAAATTATTACAATCTGAGTACTTTATCTTAGGGTTTCAATCTTAGGTACCACCCACACACGGAGGCTGTGAGCTCAACATACTGATGTTGTCTCGGGTGCTCACAGATAAATGGGAGCATCGCAGTGATCGGGTTGACAATTATTATTCTAATGACACATTCACATTATGTACTTCTTATCCTAATACAATTTCACACACATACATTTACTTATCTTTTTGCACGCAAACTTGTACTTTATATTGCACCTTGATATATACTACGCTTAATCTTAATATTCGACAATTAGTTAAAAAAAATTGTCAACATTCAGATATCTATGGATCGGAGATATGTTGTTCAAATTCGTTGTGAAAACAACGAGTTTCGTATAAATATTAGGTTTCCTAACTTACTTACTGCAAATTGTGTTGTTGGACGAGAATTGAAAGATTTTTGTTATTATTCAGACATTCGTAACACCACCACATTTACCAAAATCTTTTGCTAAACTAACTAAAAGATGGACCAAAAATACGCTTCATTAGATTTAAAAAAGGACTTATTACAATTTTTAAATATTTAAATATACAAATGTAATTCATAACTTTAAAAAAAGAGATTTGCCAGACCTCTGGTGTTCTCCGTCTTTATAAACGGTGTAGAAACTTGGACAATGAGAGCGAGAGAACACGTCGTGGACAAGGATGTTCCAGACCGAACGCCACACGAATCTATCGATAGTGAAAGAACTGAGGACCAGGGAGAGACTATCCGATAACTGCCTGTAACGCTTACAATAATTCCTTGGACAGACAGAAGATTAAACAATCTTGAGAAGCAAATCATGATCGGCAATGTTCCTGGTAGGTGAGGTGACTAGATCAGAGAGACTTCATGAAGTTTTTTCTCAATCTCATGGGCAACAGCAGACTGAGACAGAATAATGGAAGAGATTGATGATCTAATGAGATAAAAATCTCCAGGATGATCACCACCTTCAGACATGAGGATAATCATGGAGAAGAAATATTTTTTACTTAGTTTTGCGTCCCAAGTTATGAAATTCTTAAATCGATTATTAATTGCAATTCGTATAAATATTATGCATGTATCAATTGACAATCATTTTCATAGTCCATCTAGTAGTTTATTTACTACCAGTCAATATTAAACACCTTAAAAGTTCATTAATTTCTGAAAACAAACTAATATTTGCAAGAAATAAGAACATATATTCTTGTATAAATAAATAGAAATAGAAAATGTATTAAAAATGAGTTTATTAAAGACATTTATATAAATTCAACAATAAAAAAATGGGACCATACACAATAGTCAATGTATAACGAGTTGATCGCAAATCTGTTTTGACTCCGTTAAAAATTTATAAAACGGTAACATTTCTTGTTTTTATGAAATATAACAATTCCATAGAAAAACACTGAATTTCCACATTATTTACAAATTCATTTCATTCAAGTAAATTATACAAATCCTAACCAACGTTAACGACCATAAAAAACAGTATCTACCTATATGTATATTGTGCTAATGAATTAGAATACTAGGATTGTAGATTTGTCATTTAAAGGAACGTTACAAATGATTTTTTTTCTTCATTTGTAACTTTTCCAATGCACAAATAATTTCAATTTATTTCATGGATTTAAAAAAAAAATACAATACAATGCTGATTTTTTTAAAATAATCTGCAAAAGTAAAAATAATTATTATGCATTTGCCATTTAATATTTACTATCCATTTAATTAATGTCCTATTTTGACAGATCACAGAAACCAATGAATGCATTTCTGAATTAGTACTTCGAATTATGCCAACCTTATTATTATTATTACGTTTTATTTATATCACCTGACAAACTTATTAACACATCAATATACTTACACTACAGTGAATTTCATTTGAATTTCGAAATATTTTTTTCCATTTTCAAAGTAATTTCACGACCTATTCCACATCCTTTTTAATATCATTCAATTTCCAATGGCTTATTTTCAAAGAATAAGAATCATTTCTATTGTAAGTTAACTTCACATCAAAAAGGTCGATTCCAACAGTGGCAAGATTACATAGAAGTAATTTATAAAGCAGACCATTTACTTTTTTTTTTTTAATTAATACAGTGTACTAATGAAATTTAAGTATCAATAAAGAATTTGACTATTAAGAAAAAATGTTGCAAAAATGTTGTTACAACAACAAAAACAGCGACATTGCTTTCTGAGAAGATGAGATAATTTAAAGAAATGAAACAAAAGTAAAATAAAACATACTTAAATTTCATGAAGATTTCTCAAATGTTTTATTAGAAACTAACACACATTCTAGAAGAAATGACAATTGAAAAAATATAAGAGATTCAGAAACACATTTTTAATGTAGCAAAATAGTTCTCTTAAGAAGGATAGATGATAGAATTAATGTTTTTTATATAGAATTAACAAAATAAATAATACTGAACAATACTATATAATTATCATCTGTCCCCGTAATAAAAAAGTAATTAACTTAAATATCAATAATCATAAAATAATACATCATCAATAAAGTGTACCAATAAATAAAATAAAAACTTGCCATATCCAAAAAATAAAAAGAGTACTGACTTTATTTAAAATGTGTGATTATGATTTAAGGCATTAAATAAATTTACTGCATGCCAGTTTTAAGCAGGATATACAAACACAATAAAATTCTAACAATGGAGATCACGTATTGCGTGAAATCTAGTTTTTTTGTTGTTGACAAGAAGAGATACCAAAACAAGGAAATTTTATGGTGGGAAAATTTTGAGAGTTGACATGTTGAAAAATTAAGTGAAAATATCGCCATAGGATTGATTTTCAGCGATTAACATAATTTATTATGCACTTATAGATTATAAATATGCAATCCTTACTTAATACAAGAACAATTAATATTAATCTCAGATAAAATAAATAATGAATATAAAGAAATGCAGAGAATAAAGATTCATTTCATGTTTAATATTTAAGGTTAACATACTACTTTTTACAAGTCAAATTGGATACTTTCATCAATTCCGTTGTGTTTTCATACAAAAATAGAATAATCAATCATTCTTCATTTGTAATATTTAAAGACTTTTAAGAATATAATTATTAGATTGAAGGAAATATATTTTGTCTGAGGTAGACATTACAGATTTACATTCTAAGATAGTAAAAAATAAAGAAGAAATTGAAATAACCTGATTAAAGCGGCAAATAGTGATTTTTAAATATATTCCAGAATTTATTTAAAAGTATCACTACCTGCCCCTGTTTTATAATTATTGAATGTAAATACAGGCCCCAATAAACAACAGTGCAATTTGAAACAAATTTAAAAGCACTCAAATAAAGAAGAGTTTCTGATGCAATATTATAAAGAAAAAGAAAACAAAAGATTTTTGCAAATATTATTATTTTATGTTATATTCACAATATATTATTCCGCAGTCAAAAATATACTATCCAGACATGCCCTATGAATAATGTGAAATCTACAATTACAATTTTCTTTAAAAAAAAAAAAAGATTAATAAAACGTAATGCCACATTTTGAACAGGCAGCATTTTAATATATAAAAAGGGTGGAACACAAAAAAAAACGCTTATTGCTGTCGGGTGGAACAAATGGAAAACTGTATAATGTTTTTGATCTGTGTAATATTTATGCCTCAACCGAGACACCATCATTAAAATGAGGAGGTTTGTGATAAGTTGCGCAAGCAGGCGCCAAATGGCACTGTAGGCGAGTGATTTTACAGATACACAATTATTCATAGGCGTGTCAATCTAAACAAAAGACTTAAAAGTTGGTTGTGTACAATAATAAGACAATCATTGATTACCTTATTAAAAAAAAACTAATGATTTAAAATAGGTAGCGTTTAACCTTCATTTGATTGCGTAACATAAAGAAACACCATACTAGGTCTTTCGGTGATATTCACGCTACTAAATGTTGGGTAAAAGCCATAAAGCCGGGTGTCCAATCGCACACATTGCACACAGAATACACATTAACCTACGCAGCTAATGTAGCCGTGTGCAGAGCGTGCGGTGCGCGGGAAAACCGACTTAACCCTTACTTAACTGGAATAAGAATGATATTAAAACTTAAATCTCTGGATAGTTTAACAGAATTTTTTGTCTCCAAGGGCGATTGTCCGTGGTTACCTTTTAGATGCGGATGCCTTTCTCCGCGCCTCCTGTCTCTGGTGCTCGAATTCGAAGTCTTCTTCAGTGAGGCCGAGCCTCTCCATCTGGGGGATGAGGTACTCTTCGCTGAGTATGGCGGGGGGAGGGTGACGGAGGATCTCCACGGTTTCGCATAATCCGTTTGCCTTCTTGCGGACTTTGGATGAGCCGAGAGCCCCGGAGAGAATGACCAGGGAGGCCTTGAACAGGACCTGGGTATAAGATGCTTTATTATTTTTTTGGAACATTTTTTTTTTATTACTAAATAGTAAACATTCAATACTAAAATTATTATTAAACAGTAAATATTACCCTGGACTGATACGCGGAGGGCTGATCAACTTTCCTTCGTGTGTTAACGATCAAGATAACACTGCATTTATATGATGCAGTGCCCTATGCACCATTGGGGTGCGGATAAGGGCTTGAAGAAGTTGAAGAAACATTGAAATATGTAAATAATGCACGGCTATGATGAGGAAAAAAGGAGATGTGTGGAGCATATGAATTATGAATGAAATGTAAATGATTTACAATGCAAATTCAGTTGGAATTAGAAATCATATATAAAATTTCAAGTACACCATAAACTTGAAAGCGGAAAAGTCAAAAAAAGTGGAAAAGATGTAGAAATGGCAAAAACAGTGTACGGCAATCTGGTGATCTATCCTTTCTGCCTAGAAGCGTATTCTCCCTTTCAATCTAAATATATAATTTGTTTATTATCAAATTGCATTTAAGGTACCATATTTATAAATTTAATCAATTTTCGCTTTCTCCCAATACCAGCATGAGGATGCCCATTACTGAATGAAAGTGCCAATTATTCCAATGTGTGAAAGTATTAATTGATATTTTTACAACTTGTACAAAAGTAAAAGCTTATTATTCAATTCATGATACAGTAACTTCAGCCGATGACGTAAACTACTATGCATGTATTTTACACATATTCCATCAGTGTATTGGTACATATTTTGGTATTATTGGCTGAATCTAATAAGGGCACCGATTAGAATGTGTATTATTTCTGTATAGCATCTTTATATGTGCATTGAATTTGTTTGAAAAGTAGCAGTGGAGGCGGTTGCCAAACATTCCTTGGACTGCAAGAAGCACATAAACCATCCTTCAGGAATTACCAAAAGACACAACATGCGGAATAAGGATTCTGTCCTACTCGGGGCCATATTGCATAAGTATTGAGAAGCTGGCAATCACAGGAAAAGTTAAAGATACACTCACAAAAGGACAGTCTGCCTTAAATAGACAGACCAAATAAAGAAATTAACAGGGTCTTCATTAGAGTGCATCGCAACATAGTACTTATTTGCATTTTTTTTACCATAAACCCTATACTAATTATTCTATGAGGATGGCTAGACAGAACACGGTCAAGAATTCCAAAAAAATACTAATATGGTAAATACATATATCATTTGTAAGTAGAGTTTATGGTGAAAGAATTATCTATGGTAACACTATGTTGCAATGCCCCTTAAATGATGCCTTCAGCTTGGCGTATCACTTGCTGAGTAGCTGACATCCCGGCAGACCATGATGCGAGGTAAGGAGCAAAACAATGAGGAACGAATGTCACTCACAAATGTGATAATGAGTAGTTTATTTGGAAGGCGTCGTGGTGTAGTAGGGTACACTGTAGTAGGCTTGACTGTAAAATTGATGTCGCGGGTTAAATTCCCGGCAATTGCAAAGTAAATTCAAAAAGATTTATTTTCAATTGGTCCAGGTCTTTGTGATGCATTTTTCACATTTACCTTCCCTATCTTACTATCCTACCTGCAGAGAAGCGTCTGAAAGGAGAGGCTTTGCGGGTACTTCCATAAAAAAAAAGTAGCATTGTGTACTCGCCTTGACCCCCTCGCAGAGGAAGCAGTCCCAGAGGCGCAGCAAGCAGTCCCAGGGCAGCGTGCGCGTGAGAGCGCACAGGAACCACTCGGTGGCGTACAGCGCCGGCTCCACGCGGTGCTTGTTCAGGTGGCGGTGCACTGCGGGCGCCGTGCGCTTCAGAAGCGCAAACAGGATGTCTCCGTCGCGCTGCAGCACCTGCACATACGAAAAAACTCTTGGGTTATCTGCACGCCTGGGGCAATTCTCTTTTGGAATTCTGATATAGCATGTATGTTAAGGATTGTTGATCTTATGATAGGTGGTCGTAACATTTAACTGTATTAATGGGATGACGGGAACTGCGTAGAGCCAATGGTCATGTTTAGATAGGGTGCAATTTTGGGGTGTATAAAAATAATCAAAATTAAGCTTATTAACCAACCTTATCATTGTTAAAATTTGGGGATGCCTGTAAAAGTAGAGAGCCAATTCCCAGGGGGGGGAAATAAACATAAGTGATTTTATAATATTTCTTCAATTCTCCAATGCGCAGGAGTGATCACCTTGCCTTCATATAAGTAACGATCAAAATAAAACTATATCAATACGATGCAGTCCCCTATGCATCATTGGGTGCAGATAAGGGTTAGAAGAAATGAGTGTAAGCAAGTGTCCGATTGCCTGTGCCAAGTGAACTTGCACTTATACATTTACAAGTGCATTTACACTTGTAGCGAGACCAATATCTGGTTCATAATGTTCAACAGAAGTCATAATATAAATGTGGAATTATTTAATTGGTTTTTATCATTGTCAATGTCACGATTTTTTAAAATATTTTTAATGTACAAGCTGTATAATTCCCAAACAAATAAAAAAAAATTTTTTTAATGTTTTTCGCAGATACTTTTTATAAACTACATTTTATAAACTTTATAAAATAAAACAACTTTGTTTTGACCACTTTTTACTGGTACACTTTTTCTAACCAGTTTCGACAAGAACCTTGTCATCATCCAGGGTTTATGTACTAATTCTAAAACATTGAAATACTCATAGTTAGGTTATAGATAATTACCTTTCCCTTAAGATACCAAAAACTTCCACGCACTCCGTACACCGTATGAAAGTGTGATTTAAAAAACGGAAAAAACGGAAAAAACTCCTAAATGTTGCTTTTAATGAGTATTGCGCAGCGAATACGTCCACTCCGGACGACAATATTGTGAGCTTGGTAGCTAAGGGAAGGGTAATTATCTATAACCTAACTATGAGTATTTCAATGTTTTAGAATTAGTACATGAATTTATGTATTAATTTTAAATCAATCACAGATTTTTTGAGTCTACTAAGTTGTATTTTATTAACAAAAACACATAAAAAATTATATTGTGACAATTGTTTCGCCTTGTTAGGGCATTATCTAACGAAATCTGTGTTTGATTTAAAATTAATACATAAATTAAAATGGAGTTCTACAAATTAAACGCCAAATCAATAAAAATAAATTAGTACATGAACCCCGATGATGACAAGGTTCTTGTTGAAACTGGCTGGAAAAAGTGTGCCAATAAAAAGTGGTTAAAACAGTTGTTTTATTTTATAAAGTTTAAAAAATAAAATAACTAATCCCAGCATTCCAGACTTGCCATCTGACTGAGTAGCATGTTTTCAGCACTGTTCAGCGGATGCAAATGTCGGATTTATAGAGCCTACCTCAAGACCGGGATTGTAGTAGCCGGCCAGGTACTTGTCGGAGATGCTGACCAGACACCAGAAGGCCTGCACGGCCGGCATGTGCATGAGCAGGAAGGCGGCCACGGGGGCCTGCGCCTGGAAGTAGCCCACCTTGGGGTTCAGCACCGAGTACGCCTTCAGGACGGACAGGAGCTCTTGCTGACTGCAAACGGATAAAACCAATTGATTCGTTAATTTTACAAATTCCACATTGTAATGAACTCCTTTCTACAATTAACTCTTAAGCTACAATTAACCTCGATGGCTTAAATGGTCAGTTTATCATAATCAATTCTCAAAGAATTTGAGTATAGGTGTCTGCGGAGAATTTTAGGCGTGCGATGGTTTGACTTTGTGAGGAATGAAGAGATAAGGCGTAGGACACAGCAAATCTTGGTCACAACTGTCCTCAAGAAAAGGCGATTCAGTTGTCAGGGCCATGTACTCCGCATGCCTTCCGAGAGCCGCCATCAAGCTTGCCTCTTTTACAAGGCATCAGGTTCGCGCCGCCCAGGACGACCACTGCTGACAATTCATCGGCAGTTCTCGTCAGAACTTCGGGACGTGGATCTGACTTGGGAGGATGCAAGGGAGCTGGCAGCCGACAGAAAAGCCTGGAGACAGTTTGTGGACTCCATAGGCTCCACCTAGGGAGCGGATATGGTTTAATAATAAAATTATCATATTAGGACTGAGAATGAAGGAATCGCGGAAAAATAAAATCAAAATACATGCATAAACCAAAACATATGTAAATAGAAACATATGTAAACAGAAACATATGTAAAATTTATACATGAAATATTTGAATTATTTTTGCAAGCTGCTATCATATGTATAAACAAGACATTTGAAACTAAGCGGCTCTTATGTTTATTTATGACTAAGGAACACATTCACCCTCAAATAAACATCTTGCGTAAAATTAAATAGACTACCTGAAAAACAGCTTGAGAAATAAATTACAAATCACATTGCTCATAAATATTTATAGAATATCATAAGTGGATTACGTCAAGAAAAATGAGACAATGATTAATTTTATATGAATAAGACAATAATATAACTAACTAACTAACTAAATAACTAACCATAGGTAGGCAGAGAGAATAGAACGCCATACCACTCTGTCTTTGCAAACATTCTTCGCCTTTTCCACGTTCATGCATCTCCTCATACATACCCGCAATAATATAAACTTTATAAAATAAAACAACTTTGTTTTTAACCACTTTTTTACGGGTACATTTTTCTCCAACCGATTTTGACAAGAACCTTATCATCATCAGGGTTTAACACAATAAAAAAGTGGTTAAAAACAAAGCTGTTTTATTTTATAAAGTTTATAAAATGTGCCACAAAGTATCTGCGAAAAACATTCAAGAAACAATAGTATAAAATTAATTAAGTTAGCAGTGTATGCGGAAAAGAATAGCAAATCCAGATTCTGTTGTTTCCAGAATGTTCTTTTATATTCACAACATTTTACTTTAAAAATCAAATCAATTTGTTTTGAATATTGAAAGCATTAACTTTGTGGATCATATTGATAAATTATTTCGAGAAATGAAAATACTTTTTACTAATTTATGACTTAAATTAAACCCTGAAGAGGGCAACAGGTTGTTGCCAAAACTAGTTGGCTAATAAAAATGTGAGTGAAAAAAGTATTTTTATTTCTCGAAATAGTATATCAGATCACTTTATTCAATAATTAATATATGCAGAACAAATTAACATTTTAGGCATAAACATTAAAAACATAAATTAAAAAGTAAGTAAGAAGACTCTTGTTAAAAACGTAGAAGAATCCCGCTACGGAATACCCCCTCAAACACACGGAACAGATGCATTTTTGTGCAACTGTGCCATGTTTCACATGTGTTTATTCTCTATGGCTACCATTACAGGGCACAATGGCACTGAAATTATAATTAACTAATGAGTCACCTTTCGACAAACATATTTATATTTAAATAACTCATGTATTGTGATTACTATACTTACAGAATACATTTATAATTAACAGAATGAATTATAAAAATATTTTATAAAAAACAACTTCACAAAAAAATATTGCCTTTATTCATTCATATTAGTTTGCAAAACTTCGTTAAAATCTAAACAACATTGAAAATGAATCATCCACGAATAAACAAACCGTAATTGTTGAGGGACGACTGTGTTTGATAATTCCAGTAAGTTGATTACAGATATTAATGTTGGGTGTACTGTGTATTCTGTCAGGTGTTTACTTATCAAGTGTTTCGAAAACAAACACTTGAAGTGTCTTATTTGCACAACACTAAAATCACCCAATCGATAGATAAAAATAAAAGAAACGTAGTCACTACAGGTGTATCACATCCTGGTGTGCAGGCGTCAATACCCTTGGCCTCTTTTAGATAATAATACACTTTTTTTTGTCATACTAAAACTGGATAGTGAAAAAAGGCGTAAACAATAAAACCTCCCTCTAAGGGCGTTTGTGCACTACACGGAATTTTTCCGTCCGGCACTTCAGTTAGCATGATAAAACGATGATTGTCTTGGGTTGGCTTGTGCCTTTGTCCATCTTTCTTCGAATCGGTGCTCATGATCGGTGCGTGAACACGTTGCGCGTAAATTCCATCATGCTAAACTGTCGTAGTCGCTTTTATTTTTCAAAACCAGACTGCCGAAGGGTAAAATTCTGTCCTTTCCTTCATGTATTAACGATCAAGATAACACTGCCGTTATAACCTGAAGCGGAGGGCTGATCACCTTTGCTTCATGTGTTACCGATCAAGATAACACTGCATTTACATGATGCAGTGGCCTATGCACCATTGGAGTCCGGATGAGAGTTTGAAGAAGATAAAATGGAGAAAGAAGTCAAAATTTCATCGAAATCTCAAATGGATGAAAAAGCCTATTGAAATGAGAGTATGAGGGTCTGTGGACAAAAAGGATTACAGTGGTTTGGGCTTGTGGAGCGAAAGAATAATGAAAGGATGGTAAACAAAATTATGATGCAAATAGGGTTGCAAATATACTGTTAAAGTGTAAAAAAAAACACTTGCTTCACGCTAAACTGGGACCACATGTTGGGTAGCTAATCATGCTAACCGCTACACTACGAAGGCAGACATTCTTTCCAGCAATGATATTTTTGGTGACATCATATAGAAAAGGCCGACAGCCATACTTAATATTTATACTCACAAGAAATGACCCACATTACGTGCGACACTACACCAATTACCCCTCAACTGTGTACACACAGGGAAGTGATATAAAGTCACCCACACATTGTTACTAATCTTTCTAATCTGTAATGAAGGGGGACCCTTATAAGTACATTTATTTGCAAATGAGTTAAACAGGAGATGATAAACCTATACACCAAGCGCGGTCCGTCCATGCATGCTGTGGATGCTCCGCATCCCTTGCATTTTAGAGTAAAAAGATTTAAACTTCTATCCTTAAACAGCAATACTGCAATTTAAATATTTTGATATTTCTGCAGCGACCATATTATGTTATTTTTTTTACAAAAACAGAGCTGTACAAAATCATACAAATATTATAATTATAAAAGAATGTGCATATATCGTACCGTCTCAGCGTACGCGCAACGAGAGACACGATACAAAGATCACGGGCGAGTCTAAATACACATACATTCTCAAATACTGTGAAACGCGTAAAAAGCACGTAAACAAGCAATGCTGGATGCGATTTGTAAACCGCGTGCACAATGTCAGAACCCGAGTTCTTTCCGCGCATGCGCACTGAGACCCGCAAGCCAACATCCATATCAACTGTATACGATATTAATGACAGCATCTGACGTACAAAAAATGTCTTTAATACTAATGTGTATAATGAACAGAATCACATACTCTATTGGATTGTTCTTAGTGCGCGCGTTGCTTTGACAGTTTACTTTTGAGCTTGAAGACTGAAGTTAAACTGTTATTGAATATTATTAACCTGCGATTTACTTAATAATTTAAATAAATAAAAATTAATTGATGATATTTTGTATCTGTAATAATTGAGTTTTGGATTTATGGAGATGGCGTCTAGATGTGCATATTTGATATCTAGTACGTAGTAATTACGAGTATAAAAATTTTATGTCCAGCATCCCTTCTACAAAAAGTCACCGACTGCCACTGCTATACACTCATGGTGCAAAATGGCACAAAAAATACTGATAAAATACAGGAAATAATTGCTTTCAATGCTTCACTAGAATTTAAAAAAGAAAAAATATTTCTCTTTTAAAAATACATACACAAACTCGTAAAGATGTAGATGTACAAAGTAAAGTCAAACGGATAAGGGTAATATATTCACCGCCCATATTTTTTCTATTTTTCTTGTCAACAATAGCTATAAATTTAATCATTAGAATGCTTTAAAGTACACCATAGGAATAAATCTTTAGCAAAATGCTATAAATGTTGATATACAACTGCTTACTGAGATTTAAGTGCACAGGTTTTGAGACTATTCAAATACTTACACCAATTTAAAATATTCATCATATGCATTAGTAGTCAGTGTGTGCTAAATACATCATGTATAAGTGTGTGAATAGATCTATGGTGTAGTAATCGTCCTGATGAAGAAACAGGTACTTTTCGAAACCGGTAGACTTAAATTCCGGTAAACGATTATATACTGGCACAACAATTATTTTTTAATGTCTGAATACAAAATTGAAGATTAAAAGTTTCAAATATTAATAAAATAAAACTCTCAACAGGAAGCACATAAATAGTTCAATTTTATATCCGCATTAGGATATGTACATTTATAATAATACTTTTTCAGAGACGTGCATTTTATATAGGCAGAAAAGCAGTGCCTACCCTGGATTCCATATAGAAACACGACCAGTGCCTACTATGCCTTATCCTTACCCAACCCTACTGCCAATCCTGATTAAAAACTCTGTGCACACCACTGTACTTTTTTTGAGGTATATATTGTATTCTTATGGTTAAGCGGTAATGTTTCATTCAACAAAAAGCACAACCAATCACTTGAAAATTATAAACTGATAAATTACTATATTTAGATTATGAACAGTTTTAAAGATCCACAATATTTTGAGTGTAGGTATTTACAGAGCTTACGATCCTGTCACAGGCTATTTTGCTGAGTTTTGAAGATGCCTAATACAAAAAAATGAATGTCTCATAAGGCTCGATGAGCGTTGTTGAATTAACATTATTTTAAATGGCGCACACTCACGAGAAAAGTAAATACGTATTATTCAGAATTGATTTCACAATGCGGAATGAATAGCTAACGATTATGTCAATCCATTTGGTGACAAGTGTCTTATTATTAGTTTATTTTATGCAAATGATGTCATATATGGATCGTAATGGACAATTAAAAATTTCATTTTGTAAATTGTGTTACCAATCAAATCCATAGGACAGATCGTCAACTGAATGCTGAGCTATCCTAAATCCCTAGCAATGAATTCGGTTTTTATTAACCAATCGGCGTACCAGCCGCCAAATCTTGGCGACTAAGAAAATTTAACATTTGCACATCAGTCGCGGTTTAAACCACGCCCCCGTCCGTGGTGGTTCATATTATAAAGATACTAAAAGATATCTACAAATCAGTAAAGAAAACTTTTTATAATGCATTATTTCTTAATTTTTTTTTACAAATTTATTGACGACACTTGACCAAAGATGTCCCTGCAAGGATAGAATTATCCTTTTGATTGAAATATTAACTAAAATCAGTTATAAATCAAAACTTTACATCCCAGGTGTAATGTTTTAATGAGTTATTTTTTAAAGTTTTTTTGTTAATTATCACATTTCTGATCTAGACACATCGCTCACTCCTTTCAAGAACGTCATAAATCAAAAATCATCAATTTTTAGTTGTGCATGTTTTCGAAATGCCCAGAAAATGTACTATATCCCAGCAAAAGAGGCATATTTTTAACTTAATATTTACCCGATACAGGGCAGAAAGTGTTGTTTTTGCATTTTGAAGAAAATGTATTATTTAATATTTTTTTTAAATATCCTTAATATTTTTTGAATGTACAAAAAACCTTCAGGTTTTACCTAAAAAGATCTGTTGCATATGAAAAAGTTTAATAAGTGGCTTGATATTTATTTTTAATACATTGTGTTATATTTTCAAACTTTAAAAACGTTCTCCTGAAAAATCAAGTTTTTGATTTATGACGTTCTTGAAAGGAGTGGGCGACATGATAAAATATGTGCATAATAGTTAAATGTACCATATTTATTAGTAAAACCGTAAAATTTATAATTTTATGATAATTATATAATTATTTTATAAATTGACTTCCATATTCTTCGTCATCTATGTTGAGATGTCAAAAATGTATATAAAATTTGCTATATTAATTTGACCATAGAAATTAATTATGTTAAAAACAGTCATCAAACGTGATTCAAGAATACCAGCATTGGTAGAGATGTTTATTTGAAATACCTCAATGGCTCTTGACGTTTCTCAATAGCTGTTGAACAGTTTGAGGGGTAATTATTTTATCAGAGTGACGAGGAGAATGGAGGGTATTTACCAATCAAAACAAACAGCGGTTACATATTATACATCACACCGCCACACTACTGTATTACTCTATTGTCCCTCTCAGCGAATGCAATGCTATGTCCACTAGACATACATACACAGTTGCAATGTCGCTCACTCCTTTCAAGAACGTCATAAATCAAAAAACTTAATTTTTCAAGAGAACGTTTTTAAAGTTTAAAAATATAATACAATGTATTAAAAATAAATATCGAGCCACTTATTGAAATTTTTACTGTGCAACAGATCTTTTTAGGTAAAACCTGAAGGTCTCCGAAAATTTGAAAAAAAATTAGTATATTTAAAAAAATAAAAACAATACCTTTTCTTCAAAATGCAAAAACACTTTCTTCCCTGTAGCGGGTAAATATTAAGTTAAAAATATACCGCTTTTGCTGGGACATACTATTTTTTCTTGGCATTCCGAAAACATGCACAACTGAAAATTGACGATTTTTGATTTATGACATCTTGAAAGGAGTGAGCGATGTTTTAAAATCATATAGCTCAAATGATAATCCATGGAAATAAAAATATTATTCTTCTTCAAACCCTTATCCGCACCCTATGGTGCATAGGGCGCAGTGTTATCTTGATTGTTAACACATGAAGAAAAAGTGATCAGCCCTCCGCTTCAGGTACCAGTCTAGGGTAATAATGAATAAATATTAGAGTAAAAAAATAACTTATATTTATTTGACCCCCCCCCCAGGGAATCGAACCCGGGACCTTCAGTACGGTAGTCGGGCGTGCTGAATATTACACTACGTAGGCGGATAAAAATGTTACTGTTTGTTAATTCAAAATATTAAATCTCCTAAAGTTACTCACCGATTGCTTTGAAATTTTGATACAATATTGCATTTGAATATGCACATGTTTTATATAATGTAAAACGGGGCTACTTGAACTTTGATGTGTTACTTGAGCCCAGTACCTACAAAAAAAAATTTAAATCTGTTTTTGTCTACAATAATGAACGTATCGTGACAATAAGTGTCACCTGTCAGGGTAACAATGAATCATGTCGATGTGTTCATTATTGTAGACCAAATACAGATCTAATTTTTTGTTGTTGTATTGGGCTCAAGTAACACATCAAAGTTCAAGTAGCCCTGTTCTATGTTACTCTGAACAGATGTTTTTTACCTGTGACAGGTAAAAACATGTGTTTTTGACAGCGTGTTTCTTGATATCTGGTGTCACTTTGAAATGTTTTCGATTGCATTGCTGATTCGTAGAATTTCAATATTTTCATTGCTTCACAAACATTGTGGGATGAAACATATGAAAAATGTGTGCTTTCTATTTTCTCTCTTTTCTGTTGAACCAGACTGGTGTTACTGTGCATCAACAGTAACGCATAGCCAGTACAGCTAGTAATATAACACAATAGACCATAACTTATAAAAAATTGTCAGCTTAAAATATGAAAATATTTATGGTAGTGTTGTGTGACTTTATATATTATCGTGTTAAAAACAGTAATTCTATATTGTTTGATAACTATTATGGGTGTATTATCATGTTTAGGAATTTAGATACACAGTATGGAATGTAGCGTATAGCATATACACACTATGTAAACATCAAAACAATCATTTAATCTCTACTCGGCTGTCCAAACTTAAAACACAGTAAGGGACATTTTTTTTGTAGTACGTTTTTTTTGCATTTTTGGTCTAAGTAGAATCTACTTAGTCCAAAAATGCAAAAAAAACGTACTACAAAAAATGTCCCTTGCTGTGTTTTAAGTTTGGACAGCTGTACTGCTGGTAGCTATTAATTAATTCATTTCACCTCAAAAGACTCATATATATTTATCCATATTCACAAATGCTGTTAATATTCGACAAAGTTACAAAAACTCTGTACAAAAAATAGACACATGGCCCGTTAAAAATCTCATCCGGTTGTCTGCGGATTGTCAATATAGGATTTCATGTTATGTCTCATAGTTTGATCGGCTACAACAACTGCTATGGGCAAAGTAATCTTACCAGCTCGCAACCAGCGCACTAAATTTGGCAAGTGTGCCTTCGCTGTTGCGGGACCGATGGCGTTGAATGCTCTTCCATCAGTAGTTAGTAATAGTGAGAGCGAGATGAGATGATGAGAAAAAAACTTAAAACACATTTGTTTTCTAAATCATTACCACTATCATTTTTTCCCCAATTCATTCACAGTGAAGCGCCCTTGACAATGTATTTTATGAAAATGTCGCTATTTGAATTATCCAAATTATCAGGGGCATGCATTCTATATAGGTAGAAAAGCAGTGCCATCCTAACTTACCCGCGTCACATATAAAAATGCAACCAGTACCTACCCTAACTTCATAAGTAGTACCTAGCTTATCTTACTACCTACCTCTACTGCCTACCCTAGTAAGTAGTACCTAGCTTACCTTACTACCTACCTTTACTGACTACCCTAGTAAGTAGTATCTAGCTTACCTTACTACCTACCCTAGTAAGTAGTACCTAGCTTACCTTACTGACTACCCTAGTAAGTAGTACCTAGCTTCCTTACTACCTACCTCTACTACTTACCAGAATTAATTCTCTGTGCACGCCACTGATTATTATTATTATTATGTTACGTGGTAGGCCCACTAAGTAAACACCACACAGATAAGGACTCACCCGGGTCCTTCCTCACTGACGAACATCTCGTGGTAAGGGAACTGGCGGTGGAGGTCCTTCTTGATGTCCTCCAAGCACTTGGGGTCGGCGGGCTCCAGCAGCAGCTGCTCGTAGAGGCGAGGATGGCGCTCCAGAAGCAGCTGCCCACCGCATAAGAACAGCCACGCGCGTGGCCGCACCGACGCCGGGATGCCCTTGCGACACCGCTCTCGTACCTGTGAACAAGTCCCGCGTACAATAAAACCTCTCACTTACAATGTACAAGGTTTATATTTCATTTTACTCTCGACATGCGGTTGGCATATGTTCTGTGACACCTTTGATAATGCCCAGGGTGCTTTTGACACACAATTTACGCAGCACACAGCTTCGTATCCAACATTCGAAGGTCAATTTATTCAGACCGAATCGGGCATGAGGTGGCGACTGGCTCTCTGCGAAGCCAAACGCATAATGAATTATATTATTGCGAGTAAGGCCTTAAAGCTGAAAGATTGGTATGAAGATTTTCCATGGTGCGTGTATGTCAGCCTCCGTGGTGTAATGGTTAGCGTATTAAGCTACCGTGCCGGAGGTCCTGGGTTCGGTTCCCAGGGGGGGGGAGGTAAAAATAGATATTAGTGATTTTACACTATTAATTTTACTTTATATTACCCTGGACTGGTCCCTGAAGCGCAGAAGTGATCAACTTGCCTTCATATAAGTAACGATCAAGAAAACACTGCGTCAATACGATGCAGTGCCCTAGCACCATTGGGTGCGGAAAAGGGTTAGGAGAAGAAGTATGTACAATATATACACAAGCAAACAAATTAAGTGCACACAATCAGCATGAGTCAAAACTTCGCAAATGTGTAAATCACTCGTCATTCAAATTGAAAAAAGGAAAACAAACAAATATTTATGTATTGTTAGAATGTAAAAAATTATACATACTTTACGATAATTTCTGGACATGAAAGACTCCCAATGGTTGAGCATTCGAAGCCATTTCTGTTCTCTGCGCAAGATGGTTGCGGGTGACACCGTTTGTTTTCTGGAAATAAATATAAAGATCAATGTCAAATTAAGAATTAAAATAAGAAACAAAAATTGTTTCTTTACTAAATCATTCATAAAAGATAAAAAATAAAGTACGATAGTCTCTTCTGTAACTGGGTTTTTGGAAACAAAAAGGGATTTTCTGGTACAAAATGCCGTGTAACATAAATACTAGCTCTGGTGTTAATCGCATTTCAATTTTGGTTATCAGTGCCTATGTAATGGTGGACTCTAGACTTAAATGCATCCATATATAAGAGTACTTGATCGAGTCAAGTTTTCTTCAGTCATCCTCTGCTTTTATTTTCAACTACATTCGCATTGTATATTTGTTTTACTGTTTTCTCTTAAATTGATTGATAGTGTTTATCTCAGCCTAGCATTATTTTTTTTTATTTTACCATTCAAACATCTATGATATCGCTCATTCCTTTCAACAACGTCATATTTCAAAAATTGTCAATTTTCAGTTGTACGTGTTTTCGGAATGCACAGAAAATTTACTATATCTCAGCAAAAGCTGCATATTTTTAACTTAATATTTACCTGCTACAGGGCAGAAAGTGTTGTCTTCGCATTTTGAAGAAAAGGTATTATTTAATTATTTTTTTGAATAAACTAAATATTTTTCAAATGGAGAAAAAACATTCAGGTTTTACCTAAAAAGATCTGTTGCACAGTAAAAAGTTCAATAAGTGGCTTGATATCAATTTTTAATACATTGTATTATATTTTTAAATTTTAAAAATGATCTCCTGAAAAATCAAGTTTTTTGATATATGCTGTTGTTGAAAGGAGTGAACAATATGTTGCTTTGAATACAAGTTCGCAAAATTTGATTAGTATAAAAGTTTCATTTTTAAGTTTTGTACTGACATTTTTTGGTTGCACTGTATTTTATATAGTAAAATAACAACTATAAAGTTTTTTCTGTATAAATTTATGTGGAAAAAACTATAAAGTTGTTATTTTACTATATATTACCAAAAGGATAATCAAAAATATATCATCCACTAATAAGCATATTTTATTGTATATTACCAAAAGGAGAGTCAAAAATATATCATCCGCAAATAAGCAAACTTGGAAAAAATCTATGCTGGTTGAATGCTTCGTAATTTAAATATAATACAATGTTGGTTTATCTTATCAGAGTCACCAGCATACAGCATACAGCACAGAGAACCGGAAATAATATCTGGGAAATGTAAATATCAGGCCTTGATACTCATTAATCTATAATTCTAATAATAAAACAGGTGAGTAATGAAATATCTTGTTAAAACTACTGAAGTCAAAACATATCTCCTGGAAGAGATTTTAAGTAAAGCATATAAATTGCATAATTAATATTTTAAGCACTAGTTTCGTTCACAACATTTTAAGTATCCAAATAATTGTTCATTATGTTTTCAGACATTTCACAGTTTATAAAATAATCCGGTTAGGATCTTGCATATATCCAAATAAAAAGGTCTCCGATACATAAAATCTTTCTCAATCCAACCATAGATGACTCTAGTGAACTCACGTGTACACTGTCACGGGATGAATGATATATGTAGGAGTTCCAAATTTTTTTGTTGTGTAGTTGTCAATCATTCAATCATTGGTAGAATGGTGAATTTTGGATGTGTGTAAAGTGATCGCTTAACCAGCCTATGACAGGTCATAAACCCTGTAAATACCCAGACTTCAATATTCTTCTTCATCTATGTTGAGATGTCAAAAATATACTAGCTTTGCTATTTTCCCTTTAATTTAACTTTTAAAAAACTACTTTATTATAAAATCACTACATATCTTATTATAACTTAATTACGGATTTTGAAGCAAACAGCTCCTTCCTATTGATCATCTCTGAATACGAAATTTAAAAAAAAAACTTGCTATACCAGCAATTTGGATTAAGGTCTCAGTCACAAAACAAATGAAACTCAGTCACTGTATTTTCTTTACATGGTACTCAAATTATGTAGTTTAGGATATACTTAATAAGTATAAATAATAGTAACATGTTTACAAACAAATTTTTTTGATGGTTGGAAGATATTGCTTCATAACAATTAGCACACTTATGTACTAACCGATTACACAAAAAGTCTTAAATAATAAATAAATCAGTTAATTAGTGCATTCCATATTAAACTTTTTATATAAAAAAGACGACAATAAATATTATTGAATTGTCATTAGTGGCTCACCTTGGGGAAACTTGTTTACAATTATTATTAAACGACTTGTCTAACCCCATATGCTAACCGCAATAACCGAAATAACACGAAAACAGAAAAAAAACAGCAGCATTTGGTATCAATTATATACATAACCAATTTGTAATGTATGGATTCAGGAAATTGCGCAAGATTTCTGTTCGTATTCGGAAGGATGTATGCACAAATTGAAACTCACGGCTCGGGGCTGTATTGAGTTCCTCCGAGAAAGCCGTGTCTGTCGGGGACTGTGGAGATGACGGAGCCATCGTGGAGAGTGCTGACGGAAGAACAAACGGAAGTATTATCGGTTCTATCCGTCTTATCACTCTTATCAGCCGTAGTACTTTTCAAAGATGACATATTGGGATGTTATGTCAAGCACGCGGGTAAACCATATCTCCTCTGTCCATCCCAACTTGTAGCGGAACAACTAATCACTTCACTTAAATTATTCACTATTCGCTATCGCGGTGGGCGGCGGATAATTGATAATATTTAACTCCTCTTGTTTACGTGTGGCGATTGCCCAATACCTTAATACAAAACAACCTGATGATTTTTCACTCGCGACGGAATTACGCGACGAGATACCGCGCTCAACCCTGAAATTCTGAAATGGTGACAATAATATGACACACTAATATTTACATATTTGGAAATACTACGTGCATTGAAATTAAATAACACAACATCGTACGCATCGGACGAGCCCAAAACATTGACAGATTGACGACAAGTGCACCAACATGACAGCAGACTAGTTTATATTTTTTGAAACAATGCTGCAAGTGTAAAAAATATTTTATTCAATATTTATGCTATTTTTGAAAAACATTTTTACCATATAACTAACCATCACTTTTCCTTTTTCCAAAAGGGTAGACAGAGAGAATAGAACGTCCGTCTCAATCTGATCACTTTTACTATTACCTACCATCACGCTGTTTCTACAGGTGTAGGCAGAGAGGATGGGATGCCACACTCTTCTGTCCTGACATAGACTCCTAGCTTCCTTCATATCCATACATCTAGCCATAAATGCCCTCCGAATACGTAAACTTTTGTCACCACTAGATTTAAGGTTCTGATTGATCTGGTCGTGCCAAGTCTTAATCGGCCGTCCTCGTTTTGTTTTCCCGTTCATATTTGCCAAATGTACTTCCTAGTCATTCTATCGTTATCCATTCGCTCCACATATCCATAACACTTTAAAGAACTTTTCATAATCTTTTCGATTATCCTTAGTTCAACCTTACATTATTTTCTAATTTCTTCGTTTTTAATACATTTGTCTGAGGGAAGGCATTTTAACAGCGTTCGTTTGCTTCATCCTTCCTTTGCCAGTTCCATGCTGCTTCAATTCCATACATCAGTGTCAGTGGTACTAGCACTTCATTGTGAACCGCCAGTTTGGCTTCCATGGACATATTTTTATTTGTAATCACTCTTTCCAAAACACAATTTATTTTATTCCTTGCATTCTGACCACTTTTAAGTGTTTGGAATACTTGTTTTACCGAATTCTTAATTTATTTTAATCGCATGAGTGATTCTTAAAATATAAATAGCTCTTCACAATTTTGTAATGATTAGCGTGTTTAGCTACCGTGCTGGAGGTCCCGGGTTCAATTCTCAGGGGGGGTTGAAAATAATATTTATGATTTTACACTCTTATATTTATTTACTATTACCCTGGACTAGTTACTGAAGCGCAGAAGTGATCACCTTGCCTTCATGTAAGTAACGGTCAAGATAACACTACGTCAATACAATGCAGTGCCCTATGCACCATTGGGTGTGGATAAGGGTTAGAAGAAGATTCACAAATTAGTGTAAAAAAATGTTGTTTTTTTTTGCAAAATGAATAAAATCCACTAGTTTTTTGTTTTACCAAGTTTTACCCCGAGCTACTCATTTTGTACATTTCATCATAGCCTATGGTCAACCTCGATTGTAATTCACAATTCTACTCTATTTTCGAGTTATTCTATGACTTTTCTGACAAGCAATAATAACCTTAAAAACGGTAATTTTATTTCTTAAATAGTTTCTGCGTCGTAAACTGACAAGATGTTACAGCGACAAATAGTAAGAATATTTCCAGCGCTTTCTGCACGATGTTCAAGCACAGCCACGACGCACCCCAACGATGATATCTCCCCAGTTATGAACAACAGGAACCCAAGGAATCTGGAGAGATTGCGATTAGGGTACAAGCCTAATGGATATGTTTTGGATAAACCGGGAAGGAAGTTTTGGCATAAGTAAGGTTCACAATACAATAACAAATTAAATTTTTCATGCATGTAGAGCGATTTTCGTTTCTTTTCTGTACATGGTCTATCGCTTTGCTGTTCCCATTTACACCCTTTTCAGTCATTATTTTCTGTGTAAGCTGTTACGACTTGAAGAATGAAAGATGCACATTCTCTAATAATTTTCAAGTAGCATCCGAAGAAATGGATTTACCATATTTATGTGTTAAATTATAAACCTTTTTAGGTTAGAAGTAATTCCAACAAACCGCCATATAACAGCCCGCATAGTTCACTACTTAAACGGCACAGTCATAGAAGCGAGTTCGTCAGAGTGGGCAATAAAGAAGCAACTTTATAAGCTAACGGATACCTCGGCGTACATTAATGTGGGGAGAGCACTTGCAAGAAGGTGCCTGCAGTCTGGAATTATAGAAGTCAGATGCGATATTAAGCCTCCAGCCGGAGGAAAGATGGAGAAACTAATGCAGAATTTAGAGAATGGAGGTGTGTCACTAACAGAACCCAGGAGAATCAGAAAACCAGAAGCCTGGGAAAAGTATAGGCCGGAATTACCTTGGGAAGTTATTGAAGAAAGTAGTGAACCAATATGTTAAATTATTTAACTCTAGCTTTGGACAATGACAGTCAAAAAAAAAGTGGTTCAAGTTTACAATGTAGAAATATTTGGAGTATATCATACATATTTTCCAAATATATTGAATTCTTTTGGGCAAAACATTTAAAGGGTAATTTTTTTTTTCATAAAAGAAAGTATTATTAAATCATACGTACGAGAACATGAAAAGGATAATTAAAAAATACCAAAGATAAATGAAAATTAGATACACATCAACAGTTAACTTCTTTTAAGGAAGAGAGAAGGATCTTCCTTCGAAAAACAACTGGAACATGGAACAGGCAAAACCATCAGCAAGTTGATCTTGTATATAGGTACTTGAAATAATCTTTGCTGATGCTGTCTCTAAGGTGATTTTCAGGAACGATGAGACCAGTACACTGAATTTATGATAATACCACATAAAAATTTCAAACCTGCATAATCAAATAAATGCACATGTAGAGTTGCAGTAGGTATATTTTATAAGAATTTGAATAAATAATGAGTGTGAAAAATCTGCATTCAAACTGCACTTTAATAATTTATTACAGGTCAGCTCTCATTATTTATTTATAACTTGTTGTTTTTTTTGGATATGATACAGCCCCCAGACCAATTGAAAATAAATGTTTCTTGAGTCATTTTGTTTTACTTTATCAATATTTTAATTTAGTTAATAATATTATCCTCATCCATTCTCGCTACTAGAAAAGAGACTGAATATATAAATATACTCCTCAATTACGAAATATTTTGTTACCTGCCAGTACCTGTTACAATATCTGATAATTGATTTCACATTCATTGGTGTGGACACGCCGAAAAGGAAAAATTTATCAATTCATTGAGGAAGACTAAGCTTACTGTTGGGATAGTAAAACTATGTCTTGAATATTTTATAAGACTATATGCTTATTTTTTTAAATATTTTTGTGATAGAAATAGAACAGGCTTTACAAGGAGAAAGTAATATGGAAATGAACATATTTTCTTTCAACATGTTGAGTTGTTCACAAATCTGGATTATCTCCAATTAGGAGTTATTTCTTAATAAATATTTTCTTACTATTGATTTCAAAATTGTCTTTTAATAACAAATTTGTATTTACTAGATATTCTACACTTCATCTTTGTATCCACACAATGGTGTATAGAAGACAGCGTCGCTACAGTAGCCAAACATACTAACCATTACATGCTAACCATTACACTATGGAGGCAGACAAACGCCAAGGCATTAGATATGTAACCTTGTTTAATTATATGAGGTAAAATAAAATAATAAAAAAATCGAATTAAATTACATTATATTTAACATAGTACATCTATACAGCAATATTGAAATAGGAGTTATTCATTTTTCTAAATCAGCCTTCATATGTTTCCAGAGTTTCTGAAAAGAAAAAAAAAACAAAATAATTAACATATTTTTTTTTACAAAGTCTTGATTACACTTATTTCAATAAAATGTCACAAAATAACAAAGGCTTAATAATATAACCCATTTTGACTATCGTTAATACACGAGCCAAGTCAAATATAGGGTAATTACAATAATTATCATTGTATAGTGTGGCAAACAATTTTGACAAGTATTATGTACCAAAATCGAAACAGTTCATAGAATTTGATAGAAAACTGCGTCCATTACATAATGAACGATACTCACTCCTTCGTTTATTTTATCAAATAATGCCTCTGCCCCGACGTCTGCGGCCCTTTCAAAGAAGAAACCCGTTACCGCAATAGTAAGAAAGAATGTTGATGTTCTTTTGAACAAAAGGGGATATAATTTTGCCAACATTTTGATGGAGTTTTTCGCAAACCTCGATACCTGTCACAAAATCGGTCGAACAAGCACAGACTAACTAATTTATATAAAGACCGCCAACTGCCTCGATTTTTTATGGCTAGAAGTGATATTCGCCAGCGGCCGGAAGTGACGTAAACGGCTAGAAGTACTAAGCTCCCGGCTGGGCGTGACTTCGCCGCGGCTGAATATCAAATCCACCCGCCGAAATATTTATCATTCATTTTTCAGGTTAAATGGTATTTTTATTGAAATTTGTTGTATTATATATTTTCAAAATTATAATATTAATATTACAAAGAAGATATTTCACTATCTAAATTTATTTATTTCAGTGTAAACAAAAATAGAAAGGTCACGGCTAAAACGCGACATTTATAAAAAGAGTTCAGGCGATTAATAATGGTTACTCAACTCAACCTTATAATGGTAAATGGTAATGGTAACTTTTTTGAAATTATTATCTCAAACTATGTATAAATATAAGGCTTTTCAACAAAAACAAAAACGATAGAATTTTCAAATTACTATATTAAATTTAAAATTCTAGAAAATACAATATTTTAAAAGGGCGGAAGGAGTGCTCACCACTTTCTGAAGTTATGTTTCTTAACGGGGGTGCCAGCGCCCCTTTGTAGGCGTTTTGGAAGTCTGGCTAGGCGTTTTTAAATTTTTTGCATTTGGGGGGTGCTGCAGAAGTTCAAGGGAGCGTTGTGTCAAGTAAGAAAAACTACACTTTCATACGCAAAATTTAACTTTAACTTTGGCATAATACTCAATATTATCAAGTTCTTCATATACGGATTTCTATTTTTCTATCGATAATTGTCTATAACCATAGTTTGTCTATATTTATTTGAAATATTTGAACAACTTGTTCAAATATCTTGGTATCTCGTATTTTTCGTTCCCGTTTTGGTGTTTTTGTTGGTGTATTAATGTGTCTCGTCATTTCTGGTCGTTTTTTGAACAATCTGACGTTTACGAGTCGACCCCCCCTGGAACGAGTTAAAGAATACCATAGACAAAAACATAAGAAATAGGTAGTTGGAGTTGTTATTTTTTTTTTGGTTAGGTACTAGGGAAAAGCGAACATATCGTAGTCGTACAAGAGAAAGTGACCAACACAGATTGTCATTTTTACCAAGTCTATATATTATACTAATAATAAAACCCTTACCGCACCCCAATGGTGCATAGGGCACTGCTTCATACATACGCAGTGTTATCTCGATCGATTACACATGAAGGAAAGGTGATCAGCCCTCCACTTCAGGTACCAGTCCAGGGTAATATTGAATAAATATTACAGTGAAAAAATCACTTATATTTATTAAACCCCCCTGGGAATCGAACCCGGGACCTCCAGAACGGTAGGCGAGCATGCTGACCATTACACTACGGAGGCGGACTATATCCGTATTATTATACTTACAAGTTTAAAAACCTTTGGGACGTTTTTCAAGGCAATATTAAGCTAGTAAGATATCAAATAGTCAATGATCACGGTTTTGTAAAAAAAGTCACTTTCTCCTCTATGACTACGATATGTTTGAAACGTGGAAAATGAAACCCATTCCAAAATACTTTCCGTTTGGAAAAAACGCTCGTGTACTTGATATGCTGTTTCCACACGTTTCATGCATTTGGGATTCCAACAAAGGAAAACGCTGGCTGAAAAAACGTGTGCAGTAAGCTAAAGTAAGTATTTTATAAAAAACAGAATCGTGTGTTTTTTAAAGCACAATTTAAAAAAAACTTTTTCCATCACTATACCCACTACTTACCCCAAAAAACGGTGACTATAACATAAATATGAATATATTCTTATACATTTAAACTACAAAGAAATTGTGAGATTCAAATATTGAATTTTAAATTAATTTATAAATTGAAAATAATTCCTCAAAAATATAAACTAACTTACTTACTAACCATCATGCCGCTTCTCCGCAGGGGTAGGCAGAGAGAATCGAACGCCACACCACTTTGTCTTTGCAAACATTCTTCGCCCCTTCCACATTCATGCATCTCCTCATACATTATTACGACTCCTGACCCGGCCGCTTTCAAGTATTTGACAAAATCAAAAATATTATACCCATATCAACATAAATTACACAAAAAAATCCATGTTTATCAATTTTATTATATTTTTGCTTTGAAATGAAAGGTGTTCTAATTTGTATCCCATTTGCCTTAATTATCTCGGTATTTCTGTCACGTTGGTACTGGAACTATATTGCCAGTACAAAAACAAGTAAATATTCAATATGTCTGCTGATCTTTAGTGATCATCAGGTCTCGATCTGTCATTTTATAAAATTTGCATTGTTTTATATTCAATCGTGCACAAATGTGAAACAATATCGAACTGTAATTCGATCGGAAATGGGTGCTAAAGGTTCAAAACCTTGTTTTATCACGTACGAAGAAGCTGTCAAGCGCGGTGCGTATTTTTTTTCGTCCGCGGAATGCGCGTATATAACGAAATGAAGTAAAAGTGACAGTGTGTGAATTCTTAATTCCGTATTAATTTGCAGTGTCTGAGAGCGAGTTGAAGCGGATCGGGGAGGCTTTCAAGAAGTCTGCTGGATCTGCGGGGGATCCTTTGAGCAAGAATGGCTTCGTGCAAGACGTGCTCGGAGACGGAGTCCCGACCAGTGTGTCGGACTTGCTTTACTCCGCTTGCGGAGGTACCCGGAGAGGGATAGCCTTTAAAGACTTGGTCTGTGGTCTCGTAGTCCTGACAAAGGGATCGCAGGAAGAAAGGATCAAGTGAGTGAAAAATATATATTTTGTGTATTTCGCTGCTAAACGGTCGCTTTTTATTTCGGTCATTATGTAAGTTCTCGCATAATTTGCCCCCAGTATTATTCCCTTATCTCCAAAACACACAAATCAAGTATTAAATTGTGTTGTCACGATATGAGATAAACTTGAGATGTCTAGGTTTGAACAATGAAAAACCATAAATGATTTGCGCATTGAGGCTGAGTTGTTGTTGAATCATCTGATTATTAAAAGATTCTATGCAGAATCACATCTAAAGATAACAACATATCTTTCATTTATTTATAACTTGAAGACAGACCAACAAGAATCCTAATAGATAAGAAAAATTAGCCATTGTTCTTATTTTAAATTATTAATAATAAGTATTTAAGAAATAATTTCATTAATTGATTTGGCAGTCACTTTGTTGGAATATCTGTACAATTTTAATTTGAATAGTATTTACCAAGTAATTTTTTTTATATAAAAAAAACACTTTTTTACCATTTGGCAGTTCCTTAAGTTAAGCATACCCTATTCAAAGCTCAATTTGAATATTAATTCAAGTGTATATATTTAACATTTTAATAACAATAAAAAACAAATAGTATAACAGTGTCCAAAATAACTATTGGCATATTTAATCTTTAGTTTAAAAATGTTTATACTACATATGTTTTCCTAGTTTCTAAGATCTTTATTTTTTCTCCTTTGATGGCAATATCCAAAAGCTTATTATACAAGTTAAACAAATAAATAAAGATATCAAATTTATGAAAAATAAATAATTATTGGTTAAAAATAAATATTCATTTTACTTTCGTTTCGAATTGTTTTTTTTTTGTCTGATTCATAATTTAACTATTTAGTCAGGCAACATAATTTAAAAAATATTTATTTATTTATAGACTAAATTCATTAGAAACAATAATTATACGGGAATTAAATTTGACAGAACAAGGAAGGTTTACAGGAAATTAAAAATAAAGTTATGGCAAAAACTGCAACAATATGGAGTTAGGGCCTGGACTACTCATTCAGTGATTATAAATCTTGCCAGATTTACACCAAAGTAGTCTAGATCCTGTCTCGGGCTTACAATATGGCACAAATAAGACGTAAAACCCTATAACCAATAAATAACCTTAGAAAATTCAATTTATGTATTGATTGTTAAATCAAACATATGTAGATTTTTTCATCTAATCTTCACATTCGTTTGAAAATGCCATGATTAGGCAAAAAAACTGTCATATTAATTTTTATGTGTTTTTTAACAATAAAATACAACTTAGTAGACCCTTTCTTCTTCTTCTTCTTTTTAATGGCTTTTCACCCATCTTTAGTGTTATAGCCAGTGTCGAGTTATTCTTAGTAGACTCAAAAAATCTGTGTTTGATTTAACAATTAATACATAAAATAATTATGTATATTAGTCATATAAAATAAAGTTAAATTGTGCCCTCAAGATCAGTATTATGAACCAGTTAGAGGCATTCGAAGCATGGTTACATATTAGAATGATACACATTCCATGGACTGATATGGTCAGCAACGTGAATGTGCTCCAGAGAGCAAGAATAGAAAGACAATTGGTGACCGATATCAAAGTCCGGAAGGAGTCCTATCTGGGGCCTTTGCTCAGAGGAGAGAAGTACGGGCTATTGTACCTAATCATAAAAGGCAAAAGGACGACATGATAGCAGAAGACAGATCTGGCTCCGGAATATACGAGATTGGTCGGGCATCAGAACTATTGAGGCGCTGTTTAGAGCTGGCCAAGTTAGGGACATATACTCTCACGTGATACTTGACTATGACATGGCACAAAAAACATTAAAATGTAATAAACAAATACTATTTATACATGATATTTTACTGAGCAAATAATTAATTAATAAAATAAGCATATTATTAAGTATGCAACTCCTAATGACGTATTATCTAATATCAGTGTGATTAATTATGCTATATAATCTCATGTTTTGATAACAACAATATAATGGCAACATTTATTTGTTTTAGTTTTTTTCTTTAAATACAGTATCAAACAGATTAATTGACACAAAACTTTTTTTGTTTTATTTTCGTAAAAAGTTTTGTAAAATCTTTTGTTTATTAGTTATATCACAAATTAATATTTAATATGATCTCACTTGGGCTCTATCAAAGATTATACCATTCTTGGCATCTATTAAATATGGTTTTGGCACGTGGATGCCATTTTTTCGTCTCGAAACCATACCTGAATTATGGACAAAATGAGCTTTTCCAGTAGTGCAATAAATTTTGGAGAGCCGATTCTTACAGATTCCCGATAGATTTTCAATAAGGTTTATGTCTGGCAAAATTCTTGACCAGTCCAACACAGTTCATTGTTTTTTGTGTGAAAATTTTCATAATTTTTTTTGGATTTGTGGCAGGGGGTTAAATCCTGCTGAAATATTCCATTACCATTTGACCTTCGTTTTTGTATCTCTGGTAGTATCTTTTCCAGTAGAATTGGGTGATACTTCTCGCTATTCATCATCTCAGTCACTGAATGAAGCAGCTCTGGTCCATAATACGAGGAACACCCCCAAAACATTTTTTTTAGAGGGTGTTGAAATTACGAAAAAAAAGTTTTGTTTGAATTAATCTGTTCGATACTGTAAATCATTTAATCAATATATGATTATTAAAGTTAGATATACAGAAACACGTCGGGAGAGTAATTTTAACTTTTCTGTACATTTGAAAAGAAATACAAAATGAAACTGTAAATAAATATCCAGAAGTCTGAAATTTAATATAATAATTGCCAATTAGCTGTTCTTTTATAAAATGCAGTAATTTTGTAATTTATCAATTGTAATTTAAAAAAATTGTGTTTCGTATTTGTTTAACCATTCTTCCCTCACTCATTTGTTTCACAAGTCCAAACTATCTCAACACACCTTTCTTAATTTTATTGATAAATTTAGGTTTTGTACTGACATTTCTTTGGTGGAACTGCATTTAAAAAAAAACAAGTATGTAGTTTTTTCCACATGAATTTTATTTAACCAGCATCCGGGTTTCGTCGTAATCGACACCAGTCTGATGATGTTGATTATGGTGAAACTCGATTGCTGGTTATGTAAAATTAATGTGGAAAGAACAACATACTTGTTATTTTATTCTATTTATTGATAAAAAATTTCTCAGCCCCGCATCCTTTTTATTTGAGTTATTTATAGTATTTAATATTTCAACATTATTTTACTGCATATTCTATTTTTTTAAAATAAATATAAGTGGTTTTATTAATTACACAAATATTTCTATTTCATACTATTTCTGTAGGCCTAAGCCGCTCATTATTAGAACTAGGTATCAAATTGTGGTAGAGTGGTTCGAACCGAGAAACTCTGACTTAAGAGTCCGCGACACTTACCACGGGACTACAACCCGACACAATTGCCCGAGTGATCATTTTCTGACTCAGTCAATTTGTCAGATTTTCCCGAGCTCAAAGAAATCAGTGCGGTGTTGTCGTATTATAGGGACGCACATGTACTCGGTTGATTCAGCTCACTCGGCAAACAATGGATAGAGATTAGATAAGGAATGAGCGAAGGCACATCACAATTTCCAGCTATCGGACATCGCATACTCCCGACATACCTACAGCTGTAGCTTGTAGTGTGCTTTGACCATTTTAAAATGGCAATGTAATGAAACTATAACTGTCATTTTTCTATAAGGATAATATTTCTAACTAGAGAGAATGGTATGCCATAATATTAAAAGCTACTACTGTAGACAAGTTTCTCTATCTAAAAGCTGCAATAACTGATTTGTAACACAGAATTCCATCATTTTCGCAATTTGAGTTTGATGAGTGTTGTTCCCTTATATTAGTTACACCGTAGATTTTAAAACTCCCTATCAAGTCCACTCTCTTCCAATGATGTAAGTCCTAGTGACTTTAATCTACCATGGTAGGGAATCCTTGTATATTTTTCCTTGAAGTGGAAACCATAGATTTTGCAAAAAAATGGTCCAAACGCGTTGAAAAGTATACTAACTACAAAATCTTCAACCCTTATCCGCACCCCAATGGTGCATAGGGCACTCCATCATATAAACGAAGTGGAAAGGTGATCATCCCTCCGCTTCAGGTACCAACCAGTTCAGGGTAAGATTGAATAAATATTAGAGTGAAAAAATCACTTATATTTATTTGACCCCCCCTGGGAATCGAACCCGGGACCTCCAGAACGGTAGCCGAGCGTACTGACCATCACACTATGGAGGCGGACTACATAATAGAAGAAAACAATCTGATTGACTGCTTTAAACAATTTTTTACTTAAATACTTGTAACTGGTTTTTGACTCAAATCAAATCGTGTTTTGATTTAAATTAAAAATAATATCCTTTTTATAGTTTTCCTTCATAGATATATTTAGTTACAAAAATGATTACAAAAAAGTACCTCTGTTATCATGTTATTCCTTATAGAATGTAGATTATAATGGAGCAATACACTCGAGATTGCATTCATCAATACTCAATAATGGACATACCATCTGCACTCGATTCCGGGTACCCATTGATATACATCAAAATGGCACCTCTGTAAAAGTTGTAGAAAAATCTTTCCTAGTTTTTATACATAAAAATATTATTCTGCAAATTATATTTAATTTCATAAATTGATTTTTTTTTATTTAAAAAGAGAGAAAAATTAAGAATATAAACAATTCATATTTTTCATAAAATTAACTCTTGGTAGTCAGTCACTTTGTGGTAAAATTAAAAATCATATTTATATATGCCATTCTGTCTTTATATGCGCAATTTACATATTTATCTGTTTACGGTTTTATGAAAAGGATGGTACTAATTATATTTAAGGCACTTCTCTTTTTTTTTACCTACCACCAATTCTTTTATTGATTTACAAAATAGACCAAAAGGGGTCTCACATTTATTTTGTTCTGGAACATTGTAGAGAACCTCGGCTGTCGAAACTTAAAACACAGTAAGGGACATTTTTTTGTAGTACGTTTTTTTTTGCATTTTTGGACTAAGTAGAATCTATTTAGTCCAAAAATGTAAAAAAAACGTACTAAAAAAATGTCCCTTACTGCGTTTTGAGTTTGGACAGCCCACCCATGTATTCATTTTTTGTTTTAAATTATTTTAAAAATTGCGCCAAATAATGTTGAGCCACACTCGACATAGAAGTTGCAAGACTTCACTTTGTGGCCAGATACTTTGACTAGATGTTAGTAAATAACAACTGGCTGAGATTGTAGTCTGCTGGTTTAGTGACTTACCTGTATCTTCATCGGGACAATCAAATAATTAAAAATATAAATAAAACCACTGTCATAGAACTATACACACACTTACACATATGCAAATACAGATCTCATGCAACATTAGTCTGAATAATCTGTAATTAAAATATAACTTTGTTTTGAAATCACTATAAATATTTTATTATAACTTTAATACTAATACTAGTATTAATCAGTCTTGATAAAGAAGCGGTAAGCTTCGGAACCGGTAGACATTATAATTATGTTATAATAAAATATTTAAAGTGATTTTAAAACAAAGTTGTATTTTAATTATAAAATGGAAAATTGTAAACAAATATAAATTATTTGAATAATCTGTTTTTAAGGCTGTACTCGTCGATATAAAATTATTTTTATTGAACGTCGGATATTTTCGTGAAATGTTAGTTACGTCAATATATGACCACGTATTTCGTTTCTGAATCTCAAGATTCCTATGGACGCTCTACTGCAACGAGGCCGGCACGCACATCCAGCGATGGGACTTCATCCGCGCGCTGCAGGCGGAGAACGCGTCGCTGCACCCGCCCGGCGCGCGGCCGGCGGCCATCGCGTCCTCGGAGGCGCTGGCCGCGCTGTTCGGGCGAAGCGGCGACCGCGCGGACCTGGACCAGTTCCAGAGCTGGATCCAGCTGCGCGCCGACGCGACCGTGCTGTCCAGGTGGATCCTGCTCGAGCCGAGGGTGCGGCTCACCTCGGATCTGGAGACGCCCACCTTCTATCAGACTCTGGCCGGCGTCACGCATCTAGAGGAAAGGGTGAGACAAATCTTGATCAGTGCCTTGTCTAAAATGTAATATCTTCGCTTTGCTAATTTAATGGTTTGCTTGATAAATATAACTAAATAACTAGCTTACCATCATGTTGACTATCCACATATGTAGGCAGAGATAGTAGAATGCCACACTTGCATCTCCTCGTACACACTTGCCGATTATTCTGACTCCTGACCCGGCCGCTTTCAAGTATTTAACATACTTGATCGTGCCAAGTTTTCCTTTGATTCTTTTTCCAAATAAATTTGCCTCTTAAATTTGTTCTACTGTTCTTTCCTCACTCTAAAATTTAATTTTAATAATCATTTTTGAGACTGTTAAATTTCAACTTCAACTGTGGTCAATAAAGCAACATTTAGAATATTCACATTTTTCCCGTTTTTAAAACCACATTTTCATTTGGTGTAAAAAATACATATCACCGTTGTACGCGGAAGTTTTTTTAGCACCGTAAGGGAAAGGTTAATAATGGAATTTCATCCAAAAATTTTCATTTTCATTGAATCAATAATCTAAATGATATAATTTTTTAATAGTTTTACTGCTCTCATAAAATATGATTGTGTAGATACACATATGCAGTACACAGATTAAACCAGCGGTATCTTTACATGGTGATAATCGTTACATTATCGTACATACATAGCATAAATACGTCAAATTCTGTTTAATCATTGACTGGAATGTGGAAGTGATAATGCCAATTCGCAGAATTAAATAATGTAAAATATTTTCTAAGATTGGTACTTAGATCTTTTTACGCATCGATAAGGCTGAGAGGTATCAGAAAAAACTATAATCTTCACTAGAATGCGAAAAATCACAGAAAAAGATTTCATACCTTCACTGGGATAGCTACTTCTGTCAAAAATATGTTTTCTTGAATTTGGACTCATAGTT
The DNA here is from genome assembly GCF_059751285.1 of Brachycentrus maculatus. Lineage (NCBI taxonomy): Eukaryota > Metazoa > Arthropoda > Insecta > Trichoptera > Brachycentridae > Brachycentrus > Brachycentrus maculatus. The sequence goes on along the minus strand of NW_028280815.1, from coordinate 2,205,049 downwards.
TGAAATGATCGTAAATATATATAACATTAATTTTATAATATTTATTTCGATACATACCTGTGAATTGCCAGATGTATTTATTTATTTGTTTTTACTATACATTATTATTTTTTGATAAATGCCTCCCTAAGCTGCACCTGTAATGAAATTTTCATTTACATTTAAAAAAAATTGTGTTACTAATTTTTCTCTGTCTTAGTCCTCATTACTGAGGGTTGTGACCCTTGTGGAAGCAATGACTTTTCTCCAGTTATCCCTTGACCGTACTGCATGTAACGTTCTAACCACCGAGGTGCCTGCTGCTGCTTTAACTTGATCAGTCCATCGTGTGGGATCTTCCTCTATATTAATATTGCGATCTTCTATGGTTTAATAAATGATTTAGGAAATGAGTAAGTTAGCAATTTTCTAGTCATTGGATAAAAGAGATTTTTATTTATTCTTAACATACACAAAAGTATAAAGCCTATTAAAATTTCATTTTATTGATTATAAAAGTGAATTTAGAGGCTGATAGCGCTAAACTAAATATTTGAAATCTTGTTAAATTTTCTTACGGAACATATGAAGCTCTCTTTGGGAATATATTCAGTTTGTCATAATCACAGAACAGCATTAAAGATCGATTCTACAAAATAATAAATAGGGAAAGGTGTCAACAACTTGAATATTGTTTTCCATATATATGCGTATAAAGCAGGTATTTTTTATTGGTACATATATATTATTACATAATAATTTTTAAAGCATTATTGGTTCCTTGGTCCTGATGGAAAAAATATCTTTTTTTGATAATCCTTTGTTTTTTTTCCTTTTCAAATCTATAACAAATAATGTCAGCACGTACAGAAGATAAGAGAAACATTATCAAATTGATCAAAACACAATAATTTATTGATAATATGTAACAAACAACCTTCAATTTGTTTATTAACATTACTCAATTATTGCTGTGTTGAGTCATACAAATTATTTACACCGTCATTTAAAATGGAAATAATTGGTCTAGAAATTTTCATAAACGTAATCACTTTATAATTATCCTTTTTGATAAAATTTTTCAGCATTTTATTAAAAATGTGTCATAAAAATCAAACATCGGCGATTTGGCTACATCGTTATTTATTTTGTCCATCTTTGTAGCGCAGGGTCAGCATGCCTATCTACTCATATGTTCCATGCATTATTGAAATGAAAAACAAAATGGTTTATTCTCAATCTGTCATCGAATGGCTTCTTCAATGAATATTTGCTTGCCAGAAATGTGTTGGTAATTTGACAATCAATTACTTTAGTGAACGGAGAAAGCAACCTTGTCTTAGAATGTCCTTGAATCTGTTCAGGGTCTAGTCTGGACATCTTTTATCTCAATTGTCTTGTTTCTGACAAGTTTTGATGACCACGCCAACAGTGCCTATGTGAATTGGCTCCATTGAAAAACTCAAAGAACATTATCCATGAATAAAATCAGGAAACCTCTTGTCCTAGCAATTGCATAGCGTTGAAGCTTTCCTTACAATGATTTTTTACATTAATTTTTTAAAGGAAAAAATGAACAAAGCAATAAGTAATTTTTTCTTGGAAAAATTAGCTGCCTTTAACTTTGTGACCTTTGGATGTTGTGTCCACTGCTTTACCGGATTGACATAAGCCATCTGTTACTTTGTGTGTTTTGTATCTAGTTAATAAAAATTATCTGTAGTGTAATGGTCAGAACGCTTGGCTACTGTACTGGAGATCCCGGGTTCGATTCCCAGGGGTGGGTCAAATAAATATGAAATATTTTTTCGCCTTAATATTTATTCAATATTACCCTGGACTGGTACCTGAAACGGAGGGCTGATGGAGTACCTGAAACAATCAAGTTAACACTGCGTTTATATGATGCAGTGCCCTTTGCACCATCAGGTGCGTATAAGGGTTTGAAGAAGATGAAGAAGAAATAAATATATTTGTTGAGCTATTGTGTTATAAGCCTTACTCACTTAGTGAACTGTTACCCCAGGACATCTGTGCGCTGGAGAAGTGCTTCTGGTTCCTGCAGTCGCGCTCCATGCGCGGGCAGCTGGACGCGGAGGTGCTGTCCCCGCTGGTGTCTCCGCCGGTCCCTCGCGCCGCTCTGCCCGGCCTGTTCCTGGCGCTGGACGAAAACCAGGACGGCCACGTGGACTTCAAGGAGCTCTGCTGCGGACTCAGCGCCGCCTGCCGGGGGCCCACGTGCGAACGGATGAAGTGTGAGTCTATCGATATGTCTGCAGAAATTGCCTCTAGATATATGTGTTATAATGTAGATAACAGTCAAAGGTGGCGAACTCATCCCTGTGGTATGGCAGTAGTTTTTCATGCTGTAATTAACCAATAACACAAATTTTTCATTAGAATTGGACACTGGCATTTGGCGAACACCACTTTAAGGGCCTGCCTTTTGATCTAGGCGAATAGCTTTTAAACATCAATCTAGTTCATTTACCACAGAACTTTTCCCCATATTTCGGTTTGTCTGTTGTACCTCTTCTAAGCAGTTGGATTTCAATGGTTGTATTATTATCATTTGTATAATTTGTAACATGAAGAAGAATCATCATTAGTATTGTATTGCTACTAAAAAGCGAAGTTAACACGTATAAACCCGAAAGCCTTACTAGGTATTCGGTATCTGGTATCCAGTCAAATTACTAGTTCACCTTTTGAGGGTGTTTTCAAAGTATTCGGCTGAAATCTGTCCAAGAATTTCAAAGTAATGTAAAAACTCTTAAAAGTAATGTAACGTATTTGGATCTTGATAGCCAGATAAAACAACACATATTTTTGTAGCAGATTATCTCAAATATATATTTTTTTCTAGTTTCCTTCAAAGTCTTCGACACCGATCGCGATGGGTTCCTTAACGAATCGGAAGTCCGACAAATGTGTCACATTCTCTGCTCTGTCGCCACCGAATCTCTCCTGCAGCAAAACCAATCCTCTAACTGTCAGAGGCCGCAAACTACCTCGGGACCCCACGACCCGGAAGTCGTATTCGACGCCCTGCGGAAAACAGTATTCACAGATAGAAACGAAATACCCAGGAGACGGTCGAGAGAGAAGACCAAACGAAGCAGCAATGAGAAATTCCAACTAGGCGATAGAGTCAAATCTGACCTGAATGAAGACGTGAACAACAGTCTACAATCTACGACCGGTTTTATCGCCTCGGAAAGCCAAGAGACCAGGACTTCTGGTGGCGGGGAACGGGTCGATGACAGCAAGTCGCTCATCACAGAGGAGAGTTCGAGCCCGGGAAATAGGACGAAGGCACCCTCGGAAGAAGAGTGGGGGCTGTCCCAAGAAGAGTTCTTGATTTGGGGCGTAGAGAAAGCGGAGAATCTAGTGACTCCGTTCATGAGACTGATCTACGATGTGTGCCATATTGTATTAGGATTGCGACCGCAGTGCAAACACCAGGAACATGAAATTGGTAAGTTTGTGTTACCATTGGTTTTGATCACATTTGATAATTTGTATAAAATTTTTAGATGGTTGAGTAAATAATCTATGATCATCTCTGACAATCTTATAATTTTTGCATTCTACATGTATGTTGTGGGGTAATAACTACTACAACTAGGTAACTTTGAAATCCATGTTTTCCAGTTAGTCACTAAAAATATAACTTTTTTTTCTGGTCTGTATGTGTCAAATATATATATCATAACGCATTGAAGTCATTGAAGTCATCAAGAATTTTTATGATTTTTTAAATATTATAATAATAATAAAAAATCAAACTGCCCATAATCTTACATTTCATTTTCCGAACAAAGCTTATTTAAGAGTTACCTAGTTGTAGTAATCACACGGCATTGTTTAATAAATTTTTTTAATAAACGACTAGGATTGTAATTGAAAAAACTGGAAAGAAACATGCAGATGAGACAGGCATAATAGAAAAGATGAAGAAAGGTTTATAATTATTTGACAATGTGGAACGAAAGTATATTTAGAGAATGGTTATGAGTGTATTTGGCAAATATGAATGGCAAAAAATATATTTTACCATAAATTTGGAAATATCGAGAGTCTAATATAATGTCGAAGAATCTGAAATATCTCAGACTAACAGTAGCAGTCATACCAACTCTCTCTGCGGTCTCAATCTTGCGGATTGGTCTGCAGCAGCAAATGACACCTTCGCCATTCCGGTCTATTATGCGTCATAGCAATTGCTATATTAAAAAAAATATTCCAGTGTTGCGCTGGCTGTCCCGGGAAGTTACCCGAGGGTATGCCGTGGGCCAATTCTGGTACCTGGTGTCCCGAGAGTGGTGGAGCAAGTGGCTGGGGCACACGGGGGCCCTGGGCCGGGGGACGTGCTCCTCGTGCGGCAAGAGACCGCCTCCCGTCGACGAGGCCATTGTCTGTGATGAGAGCTTCAATTCTGCTGGTAAAATACGCAAACTTTTTTATTTACTCTACAATTTTGACACTTTTAATTTGCTGGTACATTCTGTGTATCTTTGATTTGTCAACCGCTTCATACTTTTGAACGAGTCACGCTCGCACGCTATATGCGTTCCAATTTTGAATTTTTCAACTACTTTTTTGACAATGAATTAGTACAAAATATTTTAGGCGTAATTGTAAATTAAATATGCTGAAATTGTTATATTTTATTTGAATAGTGGATGAACTTTGAATAAAACATTTTAATAAAACTAGATGTTTTTTTTAAACACTTTTTTTAAAAAACACCCTAGCAATAAGTGGTTAATTTAAAAAGAAAAAGAAAAAATAGCATTGTTTGATGAGGTAATTCCTGTATGTTAGCAGAGTCCATGAGTGACCAGCTGGTGCGGGAGGAGACAGTCTCCCTGAGCAGCGCCTCCTCGGGCAGCGGTGTCTCGGTGTCCAGCACTAGTCGCCATCCCGGCCCCATCGACAACTCTCATCTACTCCAACCAAATCCTTACAAGGTACATAGGGAATCCAGCCTCATTTTATGAAACACTATCATTTTCATATTAAGATCAGTCGCTGGCAGTCAGCCCGTAACGTGAGTGGGTAAACCGGCATATAAAAGTTAGACAGACATCATGTGGGACCTCATTGTTTTTTTTATTTTTCGTAACAGGTGTAATTATGAATACCCTTAGATCACGTGTGCACTACACGGAATTTTACTGTCCAGCAGTCCTGTTAGCGTGAAAAGCGGATTATTGTCTTGTGATTTTGTCGGTCTTTCTTCGGATCGGCGCGCGTGAACTCGATCACACTAAACTGCCGTAGTTGCTTTTATTTGAAGAATAAAAACGGACTGCCGGACAGTGAAATTCTGTATAGTGCACAAGCGCCTTCACTCTGTTTTTTAATGAATTACGGTGATAAAGATGTTACCAGAGAAAATAGATTGAATGTATATCGTTTGAATTCCACTATGTTAATAATGGATCCATAACGTGTTAATCTTCATTTGGAGTATTTGAGAGAGATGTTGTGAGTTTTGGTATGGTCAACCAAATGTGATTTTCCCAACAACCTGTTCTAATTTGTTAAATATCTTGGTATATTTTTTACAGGTCAGGTCATTAACTGGCGAGGGGGGCCACCTGCGAAGGGATCTCATGCTGACCCAGCATCGAGACTTTGAGCTCGTACCCGACTCGCTCTGGAAGGCGCTGGCGCAATGGTACGGAGGACCGCAACCTTTACCTAGACAAGTGAGTACACGCCCGATGCCATCTCTCGGATGTAGTGAAATACCTGCATGATTTTTCAATAAGCTTCTTCTGTGTGTGTCATGTCAGGTTCGCCTGACGTCAACTATCACTTGAGAGTGATTGTCCTTGTTTTCAGCTAGTCTAAACAGTTCCTCGACGGTTCTGATCCCCGTCCAATCTCGTATATTCCGGATTCTTAGCACTTTATTTACCAACAAATTTTTTAAAGACAATTTTAATTAATCAGTCCAGACAGGGCTACACTCTGGAAAGTACTGGAAGCTTATGGGGTGTCCACAAAACTAGTGGAGCTAATTAAGTTCCTTCCCATTGATAGTGAATGCCGTATGAGAGTTGACGATGTTTTCACGGATTGGTTTGGGGTCTATACCGGAGTTAGACAAGGCTGCGCCCTTGGGCTGTTTGTCTTTATCAACCTCATGGATTTTATTCATCGAAAGTCATTGCCATCATCAAAGACTTACCTTAATATGATAAATGATTAGTTAAAATTTTAAATTGGTATATTGATTTACCCAGATGTGAGAATTATTTCTATATCTTAAAAATTGACTAATCAATGTTTGGCCGTTTACGGTTGGCAGCAAAAATCCGACTAGTTGGCTTTTAATAGTTAATGCGTTAAAACAGTCACCCCACGAACATGATATTAACATTCATTTAGTTAACATACCATTAATAATTTATTTAGGATTTGTAGCTACTGTACTGAATACCGTACATATTTTTTAGGTTATCCAGCCACCGAATTCCGATGTAGAACTGGAACTTTATCCCAGGAACCTGAGACTGTTAAGACACACTCCGCCCGGGCAACAAACAAGTACGTGGAATAGTTAAAATCCTTTCCTATTTGATAGAACAACCAAAGTGCCGAAACCAATGTGTCTTACTTGCGATCCTCAGATTCCGGTCCCTCGTCGTCCTGGTCGGGCATGGTGGGGGGGTACGGCGCGGCGGCCCTGTCCAGCGTGGGCATGGCCTCCTACCAATCCACGAGCGTATCGCAGCCCGTCAGGTACCTGGCCCACACGGCGGCCTTCTCCCGCCTTGCCACCGTGCGACAGGTAAGGGACTTGCGCAAGAACCACCCTTTCTTTTTCTTGGTGGCTCTCCCACGAACCCCGTAAATATCCGAACATAAATTGTAAAGCACCTTTGAGATGATTTTTCATTATAACAGCACTATATAAATTTGGTCCGCCTTTGTGATGTAACGGTCAGCGTGTTTAGCTACCGTGCTGGAGGTCCCGGGTTCGATTCCCAGGGGGCTGAAAATAAGTATTGAGTGATTTTTACACTGTAATATTTAATATTACCCTGGACTGGTTCAGAAGCGCAAGAGTGATCACCTTGCCTTCATGTAAGTAATGATCAAGAAAACACTGCTTCAATTCGATTCAGTGCCCTAGGCACCATTGGGTGCGGATAAGGGTTATAAGTAACAAGCAATGTAAATTTATTTGACCCCCCCTTAGGAATCGAACCCTGGACCTCCAGTACGGTAGCCGAGCGTGCTGACCATTACACTACGGAGGCGGACTTTTTAACTCTAATATTTATTCAATATGTGCAGTGCCCTATGCACCATCAGGTGAGGATGAGGGTTTGAAGAAGAAGAAGAATATTAATTGGCTATTGTATTAATATTATTTGCCATAGTTTCTCGTAACCATGCCGGGACATTTTAACTGAAAGGTGAAACAAATATTTTGCACCATATTATTTGGAGTTTTTCAAAAATTTCACTGTGAGGCACACATTGCAGACCTCACTCGGCGTTGGGTGTTGAAGTCTGCCCCTTTTCCAGGTGTCGGAGTTCATCTGCAGCCAGCTGGGGTTGGCGCGCGAGGAGGTACGCCTGTGGCTGGTGGGCGGCGGCTCGGCGGGCGGCGGGGAGCTGTTGGAGGAGGAGCAGGTGACCCTGAGCCAGCTGGGCGCCGAGGACGGCCAGCGCGTGCTGCTGGAGGTGCGCAACAAGGACCTCACCTGGCCCGAGGAACTGGGAGCGCTCAGGTCTGTCTACCATTACACCCATTGTATAGGCTGATAGTTTCTGTCATTTTTCTTTTTAATTCTTTTTTTCAAATAATATCAATCGGAAAGGAATTAATAAATAGTAATTTATTTCATTATTCGATTAGGCAGTTACTTTGTGATAAAATCTATCCATTTTTAATTTAAGCTTTACTTAGTAAATATGTACATACCACTATTTCTTAAAATTTATTGTGACACGTGTTTCGATGCATTCACCATCATTATCATAAGGTGTTTGAAAATGATGCTGTGTGCATCGAAACACGTGGAACAATGGGTTTTAAGAAATAGTGGTATTTACCAAGTAAAACTTAAATTAAAATTAATTGATAATTATTTTGTTTTAATGGCATCAACAAAATATTTTTCTGATAAATCTATGTCTGAACCTTGCTTTTTAACATTTAAATATAGACCATAGACAATTTATGCAATATATCTAGTTAGATACTTAAAATCACAATTGTCTTTGAAAAATAAATTAAACAAAACAAATCGCCTTCTTGAAAAAAAATTATTGCTATGATTTTTTTACATGAGTTGCAGGGCAATGGTAGGTTACTATAGAAATTTTGATTCTAAATGGATAAGAACAGGATCAATAGATTTGTTTGACTTGAAGCTAGTCAAAGTTTAACCTTATAAAATAATCTCTTAAAATTATTTCTCCATATAAAAGCCATGGTACCTTTGATGATGGATTGAAAAAATACACCATATGTCATGGGTAAATCTGCGGTAATTACTTTCTGATGTTTTGGTTTCATTGTGCCATGTTTTCTTCTACAGGGCAGTTTCTGAGGGCCGCGGGAGCGTGGTCTCCGTGATGACATCAGTCCACCCGGCCGGAGCAACCGGCCTCCATAACCTCGGGAACACTTGCTTCATGAACGCCGCACTACAAGCTGTAAGAATTTTAATTACTCCCATTCTTTCCTCCATTTGTATTCGTTTACCATAATACTGCAGGAAAATTCTTTTAAAAATAATAGATTTTTAGTAAATTGTGTCGAATTAAGGCAGCAGCAGGCACCTCAGTGGTTGGAGCGCTTCGTGCAGCGCAGTCAAGGGATAACTAGAGAAGAGTCATTGCTTCTGCAAGGGTCACAACCTTCAGCAATGAGGAATAAGACGGAGAAGAAGACTAAAAATTAAGAAAAAAAACCGTCATTTCTCACGAATTACTGGACATGTCTTAATAAAGGGACTTATATCGGAATGCTCAAAGATAGTTTTCTGAAAATGATAACAATACTGCGCAATTAAAATATTGATATACAACTAAAATGCTGATATACTATTTTTCCAATCATTCTCGGATATTGGTCCTAGAAGCTCTATCGTATATTTGATAAGTGAAGTACTGTTTCTGTAAATTCCAGGTGTGGAATACTGGTGCACTCACCCGTTACTTCACCCGAGGAATGCATCTCTACGAACTGAATATGGACAATCCACACGGAACGGGAGGGACTCTAGCTCAGAGATATGGAGAACTGTGCAAAGAGGTAATCATACTCTTATTGTTATTATTGTTATTTATTGTTTCGGCATTCACTTTTTGGTAAGATATGATTAAATAAAACACTTGATTTTTACCACTTGAGTATTATATTGTTGCGACTAGTTTCGGAATCTACAGATGCTTCGATCTACGGGTTTGAATACTAAATTAACGAAAATAATAAGAAATAGAATACTCAAGTGGTAAAAAACCAGTGTTTTATTTATAATTGAGAGTCTTCATATTTGCAGTTATTTTAACGTGCCAGTTTCGATTTCTATTTTTTACTGTCTATTCCAGGTATGGCTGAGTGGCGCACGTTCAGTGGCACCATTACACGTGCGGTCGTGCGTGCTTCGTCACGCCGCACGCTTCACCAGCGGGGGGCAGCACGACTCCCAGGAGCTGCTGGCGTGGCTGCTGGACGCGCTGCACGAAGACCTGAACCGGAGCCCTCGCGACGTGCCCTACCGAGAGCTGGAGGATTCCAACTGCAGACCCGACCAGGTGAGAACACGTGCCACAGACAATCTCAGCTATGGTAGTGAGGTGCTTAATATTCTATGTGTGGTGTGATGTATGAACACTTACCTCTCTTAGACTCAGAATTAGAAGATTGCTTATAAATGAAAAAATGTACTTACTTGATCACAGATCACAGTTTATTAGTTTAAATTTAAAATAAAATACAAGTAAGGACTCTAAAACTATTTTTTAAAAGCATTGAAAATCACTGAATGTAAATGACTTAATTGAATAATTTCATTACCCGTTGCATCTGCACACGGGTTTTAATGAACTCCCGCTCAGTATGCTAAGGGCTAACAACCTGGTAGGTTTACCAGTACAGGCAACCTGGTGGGTTTGCTAGTTTGTTTAGGTACCTACTCATAACGAGTAACGAGTCACCGCGGTAGCAATCATCACTGTAAAGACTTTTCTGTTCAGCTATGAGATCACCTCAACTCTTCCGATGCCAGTTTAGCTATATAAATCTCTGATGTGCTTATTTTAAATTTCCTTTTTTATGCAGGAGGTTGCGCAAGAAGCTTGGGAACACCAGACTGCGAGAAATCACTCCATCATCACAGAGCTCTTCTACGGCCAACTCAAGTCTAAGGTATTGAAACACAAAATATGTGCAATGCGCAAAAATATAAACCTATTGACATTTTGAGTGTTAAATTGTTGTCGTTTTCTCTCGCAGGTGACGTGTGCTTCGTGCGGCCACGAATCTGTGAGGTTTGACGCTTTCAACATGCTCAGTCTCCCACTTCCAATGGAGAGTTATATACTCGTTGAAGTTTTAGGTAAGCAAACTACATTCTGTACTTTTCTACTCAGTTAACTCGACTTTTCTGCTCATCTTATTAGCCAAGGTCAAGTGCTTTTGACAGTATTAATATTGAAAGATCCAGAAAGATAATTATGACATTTTAATAGGTCTATCCTACAAATGTGATCAATGATAAAAAGTAAAAAAAAACCGTGCTATGTCACTCATTTTCAATCTGTGTATATTCAGAGACTAAAATGACGAATTTATTAATCTTTCAAGAATCATATTAATAGCATCAGTTGACTGTAAAAGTGATATTTGTTAAACAAATAAAACCAAAAAAAGAAGTGTAAAAATAATAAAGTTTATCCAAATTTCCATTTAAAGTCGTTAGAAAATTCTATGGTTTGAATTTATATTTATTTTAGCCACACGGGGTTAAAAGTGATTTTTTGAGAATGAAAGACATTAGTTTGAAAATGCCATAAGTAGGCAAAACAGTTGTCACAAAATTTATTTTTAAGTATATAATTTTTATTTTTTTTAATTTTTTTATATTTGAAGCACTAATTTTGTGATTTTCTATTTTATAATTAAAATGTAACGTTGTTTAAAAATCACTATAAATGTATAGTGATTTTAAAATAAAGTTACATTTTAATTATATTATTTTTATGTGTTTTTTTTAACAATAAAATACAATACAGACAGCAAAAAACAAAAAAAAATTGTGTTTGATTTAACATTTAATACACAAATTAAAATGGAGTTCTACAAATTAAACACAAAATCTATAAATAGTTTAAAAGTGACAGAAATTATAGGCAGAATGTTGTCTTTTGTGCGTGTAGTGATCCTGCTGGACGGCTCGGTGCCGGTGAAGTACGGCGTGCGGCTCAACTGGGACGCGCGCTACTGGCAGGTGGCGCGCGAGTTGGCGCCGCTGTGCGGGCTGGACGCGGAGGCGCTGCTGCTGGTGCTGCGCCCGCCCGGCGCGCCCGCCTGGCCGCTGCGGCGCCCCGCGCCCGCCGCGCGCCTGGCGCCCGGCGCGCTGCTCGCCGCCTACCACGTGCCGCCCGCCCCCGCCCCCGTCCCCGCCACACACCCCCGACCCGCTGCAACCGGTAACCACCCGCTGTTTCCTTTAATTTTAAATAACCATTCAAATGCTGATAGATTTTTCTGATTCTCTGGTCTTAATCTTGTGGATTGGTCTGTAACAACAAATGAAACCTCTTTCGCCATTCTGGTCTATTTTCCGGAACCCTCTTCAGCTCCTCATATGTTGAACGGCCCATATCTTTGTATAAATCGCTTAGGTATTCGCATCCTCTTTTTCTGATTAAGGTTAAGTAAGTTAGTTAGTTGAGTAAGTTGTCTGCCTCCGAAGTGTAATGGTCAGCACGTTCGGCTATCGTACTAGAGTTCCCAGGTTCGATTCCCAGGGGGGGTTAAATAAATATAAGTGATTTTTCTCACTACTATTTATGTATTCGATATTATCCTGGAGCGCAGGGCTGATTACCTTTCCTTCATATGTTAAACAATCAAGATAACACTGTGTCGATACGATGCAGTGCCTTGTGCACCATTGGGTGCAGATTTGTAGTTAAAGAAGGTATGTAGGTACCTTCTTAAATAAAATTTAGTTTATAAAGTTGATGCAGGTCCGTGATTTTGATTATTGTTTTTAATCGTAATTTACTATCGTGTTGGCAACTAGCGTGATGTGACTTTTAATTTGACATTTCTTGGCGGAACTGCATTTTATAGAATAAAATAACAATGATGTAATTTTTTCCACATGAATATAATATTTACGTTTGTATCACCAGCAACCGGGTTTCGTCATAACAGACATTGTCAGACTGGGTCAGTCACGTCAGACCAGTCTGACGATGTCGGTTACGACGAAACCCGGTTGCTGGTCAAATAAAATTCATGTGGAAAAAATTACATAATTTTTATTTTATTCTAGGGTGATGTGTTTGATAATTTTGCGTTTTTTTTAGTTTCAGAGGGAGACAAGGAGGTAGTGCTCCCAGCCGCCGAGGTAAGGAGACCCCCCACCCCCTCCTTGTGCATGCCTGCTCTTTTCTGCTTCAAGGTATAATTAGTGCAGTTACACCTCACCCTCACAGCCCCCTTAGCCTTATCAAATCTAGCTGTGTGCGTGCCCACTTTCTCCCGTTCACTTGAAAACAAATACATATAAACATATACATCAACATTGGGTTCAAGCAAAAAATGGTAAAAACGTTGATACAAACGTAAATATTATATTGATCATTATTCTTATTATCAAGAACCAAAGACAATGATTTTTGGTAGATTCAAGTAGCTTTGTATGGACCTATAATTTTTTTTAAACAAAGAACTATGTTTGTCTAAACATTAAAAAAAATACCTGAACCCTCTAATTTCAACCGATCATTTAAACCTTCTGTTAAAGGTTCAAAAATACTGATATCATTGAGGAAAAATATCTCTCGTACTGTTTTTTAAGTACCTAAATGTCTTTTTTATTCCAACATTGGAATGATTTTTTCTAAAATGACACAGTTACATTTGATAAGCACTCTGTATCCTTACATCTCTTGTAATTTGTTAGAAGGTTGTTATTAATAATTTTAATTTATATTTTTTCGCTATTAATTTAATATACATATTTTGTTGTAGATATCGTAGTAATAATAATAGTATACTTTGTAAACATCTTTGCGGTTCTAACTGTTCCGAATTTTTAGTACTTAACATTAAAAAAAGGAAAGGAAAAATTAATATAATGAACCTGCATCCTTATGCTGGCAACACTAATTCAGGTTCTTTTTTTTAAAAACATGCAATTCAAAATGTGTAATCTATGGTTTTGAGAAAAAATAATAATATTGGTGTAAACAAGATAAATAACACAATTATTAATGAATGTTTTTTGATTTTTCTTTACTAAATAAATTTTTAATTACTAATGTAGTTTTTGAAAATAAAATCTAATGAAAATTAAACATTTTGTCACCATCAATCTCAAAAATAGTATAAAATAAATACAGTAAATATTTTAAGACGTGACATGGGATGCCTCTATTTTTTGGTCCTCATGGACTCCCAACGCTATTGTCTGACTGGTAGATCATTACTGAGAAGGCCTGACTACAATGATGTATGGCCTCGTTTCTACTATTACCCTCTACTCTCGTACTAGTTTTGTATACTGTCAGCTGTATAATATTTTACCAATTTTAAAATATATTTTCAAGTAATATATATCTTTTCTACTATTCTACGTTTTGGCTACTATGAACATAGGATTTATTTTATTTTGTGTTACTTTTGTGTTTTTGTGCCGTATGTTTTGAAAAATAATATGGGGAATATGTACATATTTCAAATCTAGTTTCTTTTCCTTATTATTTTTAGCTATTTTAACTATTTAAAAAAAAAAAACAGAATTCTATACTTACTCAAAATTGACAATTATTCATTTTATTAATTTTGTCACAAATGACTCGGAGTTTCTCTAAAAATTGTTTTTTCTTTTCACTTTTGTTTGTTTAATGCACCATTTTTTGTTTGTTAGATAAATAATGTTAGGTTCACAGTATTATACTTCAAATATATTTTTTAAACTATTACTGTTGCTCCTTACTACATGTGCTTAAAATCAATACAAACGCAATCTGATTTGTTTATAACAAAATTCTCAACTACATTAGATATAGCTTTCGTTCTTCCAAAAACATAAATTAGACATTGCCTTTGTGCAATTGTTATTATTTACCCTTTTTCGATTTTTGACAGATCTTTAGTAAAAAATATCATTTTTATCTATGAAAATGTGAAACACAGAAATATACAGTTCAAAGATGTGTGTTGATCACTTTTGACCATAAAGTATCATTCTCATAATCTTGTGTTATTAGTCTTTCCCATCTATTAAAAAATAAAATTTTCATTTTGATTTAAAAAAAAAAAGGTTTCTTAATTGTTTATATAGTCTATCGGCCGGGGAATTCATTTGACATAATAGTGTGAGAGATATTCTCTACAAAACACACATTCTGTCACTGTTGGTCGAATCCATTAGGGCATGGTAATTTAGATGTACTGACGGAATGTGCATTTATAGGTAGAAAAGTAATTTTTAAGTAGCAATTCATATTACATGCAGTATTACTATGTGTATTGATTAAATATTACATTATTTAGATTTTTGTATTTTGTAAAGTGGTGTATTATTTATTATTAATTTGTTCAAATCATAGAAACGAGCAAAAATGTTGTGTTCTTTTTGTATGCGTCTGTTTTTTTATACAAATTTTTGATGTGAAAAAATGTCTTATGGGCTTAGAAATACTCACAATAAGTTTTTGTACATTGATTAAAAATATAAATAAGACTGCTAAAATAATAAGTAAAAATACTAAATTCATCAAAGAATAAAGTGATGTTTAAAATGCAAAATATACTTCATAATACTTTTTTTTTTTTAAAGCATAGAGTAAAATCACTTAGGCAGCATGAATTTATACGGTATTTTAATATCCAAGATCCAGAATAAGGTGAAAAGTTTTCGTACGTAAATTGTAGGTGGCAATGTGAAAAACGTCCATTTAAAAAATATATATGAGATGAATCATATTTCAATATGGTGATTTTGCTTTCTTCATTTATAAAAATAAATAAAAAAATACTTTTTACTTCAAGGAGAAATAAAACTCATTTGTGTTAAAGCATTTTAAAAAATATTAACAAATTTGATTGCAATTTTCAACCTAATATATTTCTTAAAATGTCGATATTTGTTCTTAGCAGAACAATGAAGAACAAATAGCAATTATGTACGAATTTTCGCTAATTTGTACATTTGATTATGTTCCTATCTACATTATGATACAATTCCAGCGTTCCTCCGTATCCAGCGAGTATGGAGAGAGTCCGACTGCTAATAATTTCCTCAACTCCAAAAACATCAAGGCTTTAGATAGCAACAACGGATCCTCGGGCTATAACTCCATACAGGAACTGGACAATAATCGAGACAATGACAACTTTACGCCGCCGAATTACACTCCGGGTGACTATTACAACAACTCAACTCCCAGAAAAAATAACATTGACCTTAAAAAACACGAAGAGAACTTAAAAAGTTTTTCAAATAAAGGGTCACCGACTTTGAGCTCTAAGTCTTTGGAAAACAGCCCGAATTTAAAAAAGAAATATCTGGATTCTAATGGGGATATACAGATGCAACCGACGTCGAAACCTTTGCGAAACTCACCGTTGTTGACGTCCAGAAAGAATATGGGCGATAAAAATGTGGAGAATTCACCGACTCTGAGCTCTAGAAAGTTAAGCCTCGAGAACAAGGATGATTACTTGAGTTCCAAAGGAGACGAAGACGTCTCGTCGACTTCTTCCATCTCCGGCGCCAGGAGTGAGGAGGACTTCATCCCGAACTACTTGATCGCCGTGCACAGAAAGCAGTCCCGGCAGGAGTCGTACTTCCTGTCGCAGCAGAAGAGGAAGTGGGAGACGTTCGGTTCGCCGTTAGTGATCCCCATCGGAGAGGGATGCGGCGGAAGGGAGTTGTACGCGGCCGTCTGGAAACAGGTGGAGCGGTTACTCAGCGCTCCTCCCCCGCAGCCACCGGACCAAGCTAATCACGCGACTGACTGGTAAGCCCTCTCCTTCTCTTCAACTTGTACTCGTCTATCGCATGGGCAATGCCTCCATGTAGGTTTTATATTCCACACTTCTGACACAATTTGGAATATATAATCTTCTTATTCTTCTTTAGCCTTCTGCCCTCCACTGCTGGATATAGATAGGCCTCTCCCCTATCCTTCCTTTTTTTCTGTCTGTTGCTGCTGGCAGGCAGTTTCTACCTCCCACAGCGGCTATGTTGTCGGACCACCTTTTTTGAAGTCTTCCGATGTCTCTATTATTCTCCCAAGGTCTACATCTTAAAATTTTAGGGTTCTACCTTATGGGGTATGTCCCGCCCATTGCCACTTCCAATAAAGAATACCACAGTTTTATTGTAACATAACTACAAAATAATTCGAAATATTTTTAAAGAAAATTATAGATATTTATTAATTTTCTTTTGAAACAGACAAATAATCATTTAGATTTTGACCACTTTCTAAATATGGTAATCCAGTTATTACTGCATCGATCCAACGCATTGCCCTGTGCACCATCAAGTGCAGATAAGACTCGAAAGTTGAAGAATTTGATATGCGTTTAACAAAACATGTCTGTCTATGTTCCAGCGATGACAGTCTGGGGTACTCGTTCCCGTTCACGCTGCGCGCCGTCGGGCAGAAGGGCCTCCGATGCGCCGTGTGCCCCTGGACCAGGTTCTGTCGGGGCTGTGCCCTCCCGTGCACCGATGACCCCCTCATAGTGAACCTCTACCCTACTGGTGACTACTTTTTTTTATAATTTAAATATAACTTAGTTTTAAAATCACTGTAAATATTTTATTTATTGATTTGGCGTTTAATTTGTAGAACTCCATTTTAATTAATGTATTAATTTTAAATCAAACAGATTTTTTGAGTCTACTAAGTTGTATTTTGTTAACAAAAACACAAAAAAATTATATTGTGACAATTGTTTCGCCTTGTTAGGGCATTATCAAACGAATTCAGACGAAACAAGACATTCGTTTGATAATGCCTTAACAAGGCGAAACAATTGTCACAATATAATTTTTTATGTGTTTTGTTAACAAAATACAACTTAGTACATAGACTCAAAAAATCTGTGTTTGATTTAAAATTAATACATAAAGTAAATATTTTATTATAACTTAATTATAATGTCTACCGGTTTCGAAGCTAACCGCTTATTTTTCAAGACTGATTTATACTAAAACACTATCTACTTAAAAAAATTCAAAATATTTTTGTGTCTTTTACATAGAGAACGAGAGATGCCTATAATCGTTCTACTTGCTTACTTTTGGTAGAGCGCGAGAGATGCCAGAAAAACGTACATATTTTGTATATTAAAAGATATAGTAATATAATTGTAATATAACACTCTCTTTATCATTCATCATTCACTTTGTGTATTACGACTTAAATAATAGTAAAGTATTACACAAAGTGAACGATGAACAATAAGGAGAATGTTGAACATTGTTCAGATCGAAATTAGGTTTGTGGTTACTTGTGATTAGTAAAAGGGTAGGCTGGCAGACTGTCTGAGTACAGTTAGGGTCGGGGTTAATGAAAAAACCGCCCGACAAAAATGTATTTATAACTTAAAAGTGTTTAATACTTAAACCTTAAGATCCATCAAAAGATAATGGTGATTGGCTACATTCTTGTGAAGAGGTTGCTACCTAATTTGGTTTTTGAATTTAATTGGAGTGGATCCAACATAGCTAATCATAAGTACTTGACCTCGGTATAGGGTCCCCAGCGGAGCACCGCTACGGGGGGGCGAATGGGGCCGGAGGCGGGGGCCCTGCGGCTGGGGAGGAGCCGGGGCGTGAGGCGGAGCCGCTGCTGCAGCGCCTGGATATGGAGGAGCTGCGGCAGGCGGGCGTGGCGGAGCACCTGCACCTGGCCGTGGACTGGGAGCCCACCGCGCTGCACCTGCGCTACCAGGCCAACAGAGACGCGGTGAGGCACCACTGCATTACTAGCCGAGCTAGCCCCTTGCGGAGGATTTATTACAATATTATCAGAGGATTACCCTATTTACACATCAATTGGGCACTTTTTTCATTGCTAAATAAATTATTATACAAAAAATTACAATACAATCGAAACTATTCTTATTGAAGTCCTTAAAGAAATAAGAGAGATTTTCACACTTCATATCTGTATTTCAAGATGTTCACGGAGCACGAGTCGGTGCGATGGTGCCGCAACGGGCAGGCGCTGCCGGCGCAGCTGCAGCACTGCCTGCGCTCCTTCACCAGCGAGGAGCGCCTGGAGGAGCGCTACGGTTGCTCCGCGTGCCGCTCACGCCAGCCCGCCACCAAGAAGCTACAGATCTGGAGACTACCGCCTGTCTTAGTGAGTGCCACTTGCAATTGGCAAACCGACAAACTGACACCAATGTAGTGCGAAATATGTTCATATGAAATTAGGATATTCGTGTGCCTATTTCCATTGCTTTGTTAGTGTGTTAGTTTAGTTAGATTGTTATTTGTCCACCTCCGTAGTGTAATAGTCAGCACGCTCAGCTGCCGTACTGGAGGTCCCAGGTTCGATTCCCAGGGGGGGACCAAATAAATATAAATGATTTTTTTTCACTAATGAAATTGAAGAAGTTATTTATTCAATTTTGCAACCAATGCCGCCTAAAACTATCAATTAGATAGGTAATCCGAAATATGTATTGTGTTTCAAACTTAAATGTGAATGTTCATAAAAAAAGCTTTATTTCACTTAATTAACCTTGTTTTTTCAGGTAATACACTTGAAACGGTTTCAGTATGTCAACAAAAAATGGATCAAATCTCACAAGGCCGTCAACTTTCCTTACGAGGACTTCGATCCGACTTCATTCCTCGCCTCCGTACCTCAAGAAACAATTCTCAGACACAACGACATACTCCTCCACCGCGCCCACAAGATGCTGAAGAAAGGCACCCAACTCCTCAGCGAAGAGTCCACGGAAGAAAGCGACAACGAACGCCTGGACTCCGACAGTGAGACGAAACCGAAAAGAAAAGATCTCAATGATATTAGAAACAGTCCGAAATTTCATTCGTTTAGCCGGGAAAACAGCGATTTGGACCGCGGAAAAAGTTCATCCGTTTTAGAAGACTTGAAAGAGGAGAGAGACGATTTCAAAGGAAGTTCGGAGTCTGTGAGGAGTTCCATTATAGAGAAAAGCAAATGTGACAGGTCTTCCAGAAAGGGTTCTATCATCGTGAGCACTCGGGAGAGACTAGCTTCTTCCAGTCTGAGCAAGACTCCGGTTTTGGACGGGGAGTTTGTGGATTATCATCAGCACAAGTTGAAACCGGGGGAGGATCCATTGAACCTCAAGTATCGCCTGTACGCCGTTGTGGTAAGATTTTCTTTACACATTTGGCATTCAGATTGCATCCGTCCATTTAACTTTCTCTTTATCACTTCATTATAGCATAATGATTCATAAACAAGTTCTTATGACTTCACCTTAAACTTTACAAAAAATAAATAATATTATTAAATTACTTTTAGTGGGAAATATTGATTTTTATTTAACATCAATAAATTTTTGCTAAACATTCGAAATGGGAAATTTTCTTATTGAACTGATTTATATGGAGTTTTAAAACAAAACATCATGTTTATGGTTTACATCTGTTGAATGTCTACTTTTGATTTGCGCCAAATTTCCATCTTTATATTTTTTCATTATTTCGTTTTCTTCATCCTGATTTTAGTTTATTTTGAATCTTTGAATTTCCTGTATATATGATTGGTCTATTTACTCAGAGTCATTCGGGCATGATGAACGGCGGGCACTACGTGGCGTACGCGCACAACCCGTCGGGCACGTGGTACTGCTACAACGACAGCTCCTGCCGCGAGCTAGTCGCCGCTGCCGGCCCGCCGCCCATCGACCCCTCCTCCGCGTACATGCTGTTCTACGAGCGCACGGGGCTGGACTACGAGGCCTACATGCCGGACACCAGCGACAAGCTTCCCGTGGCCGGACCGCTCCAACTGGCCGAGGGGGAGGAAAACGACCTCAAGAAGATGTGCTCGCTGAGCTAAAATATTGGCTCCAACCATATTAATAAAGGAAAATTACACAGCCACTGTCTATGTAGCGGCTCATCTGCAGGTAGGAGAGAAAAGACGGGAAAGGAATATAAGAAAAATATAACCATAATATGTTAATTGCGCTATTTTTACAGACTTGATATGATAAATCACACATTTGCCACCAGTGTATAACATAAAAGACACAGTAACCTAACCTAATTTATCCACTATATTACGAGAAGATTTTCAATGCACTCGGCATCATAATGTTTGAAAGTCAATATTATAACTAGTGGTATTTACCGAGTATTTTTTAAATGGAATGATATTACTGCAAGTTTTTTTTGTATTTGAAAAGCATTATTAATGTGGTATTGTAATACAACACTCTCCTTATTATTCATTGTTGTGAAATAGACTTTTTGAGTGGTATTACACAAAGTGAATGATGAATATTGAGGAGTGTTTTAATGCTATTAGTATTTTTCTGGGTAAATACTTTATCTTTTATCTGATTGTGAACAGATTCAAACCTCTCGTGACTTAATGCCCTAATTTATATGTTATCGGAACTGTGTTTCATCATAACTTGTTATTGGGGGACAACTATAACCTAACCTAACGTTACACTCGTTGATATTTTATAATGTAAAAAAATATGTATATTTTGTTTAGTTTTCTTGTAACTGAAAAAAAATTGGATAGTCACAGACTTAAAATAATGCTAACCTAATTTAATCAGAATTAGTTAATTTCTTACGGATTCCGCCTTTAGTTTAAAGACTTCCTTTTGATGTCATCTTCTCTGCATAATTTACTCAATGTTGTAAACTGATGTTCTTAAAATGCTGAATATTTTTTATGGTTTCAATGTTAATTTTGAGGGGTAAAAAATTCACAAAATTTGCAAATGTGATTTGACCTAATGTATTATAAAGTATTGCAAAAATTAAGTATTAAAAAAAAATCTTTTAGCGAGTTAAAGTGTGGAAAATTAAATTGTATTTTTTAACTGGATTATGTAAAAAATTCAAAAGCTTAAAGGAGGATCTTGCTAGATTATTTAAAAGTATTTTTTTTGTAAAAACTGGTCAAGCAATCACGTACAAATAATTGCATCTGATCTCACTATGGAAATTTGGATGTTGAGTTTTGAAATTGAGTAAGGAATTTTTAATAGCAATTAACACATGACCAAAAATATAGAAAACTTCTAATTTTTAAAAAATCATGTCAATGGTTAAGTTGGTAATGTTGTTTACTAATATAAAGTTTAATTCTTCCGGCTTTTTCCACATACATACTTAAAATTCTGTTATTTTTTTCATTATCTATTTGATTGTCAGCCCTGTGGTCCAGATCTGAAAATAGAATATATTTATGGGGATAAAGATGATGTGAGTAAAGAAGCTCAGGATGAAGGGCATAGAAAGGATAATAACAGTAATACATAGTTAGGCCACTCAATGTTGGCATACCCGTACTCATATTACCTTGGACACTGCTAATTTGTCTCTTAAGATAAAAAAATTTTTAAACAGTAATGTTCAATAAATTACACGGTGCAAAAATTATACATAATCAAAAGTAAGCTTGACATAACGCTCACTCCTTTCAAGAACGTCATAAATCAAAAATCGTCAATTTTCAGTTGTGCATGTTTTCGGAATGCCTAGAAAATGTACTATATCCCAGCAAAAGCGGCATATTTTTAACTTAATATTTACCCACTACAGGGCAGAAAGTGTTGTTTTTGCATTTTGAAGAAAAGGTATTGTTTAATTATTTTTTTAAATAAACTAAATATTTTACAAATGGAGAAAAAACCTTCAGGTTGTACCTAAAAAGATCTGTTGCACAGTAAAAAGTTCAGTAAGTGGCTTGATATTTATTTTTAACACATTGTATTATATTTTTAAACTTTAAAAACGTTCTCCTGAAAAATCAAGTTTTTTTATTTATGACGTTCTTGAAAGGAGTGAGCGATAAGTGTAGTAATTAATTTTTTTTTTCCAAAAATAATTCCGACATGGCAATGTTTTTAAATTTATATTTTTGGTCATGATATAATTGTTTTTTTAACACTATATTTACGAGTAACACCCGGTGTGATGCAGTTTGGTTTTTTAAGAGAGCTTGATTTTATCTATTATGTACTAAGGTACCTAAATTATTTTTTTTTAAACTTGGAATATAGTTTTACTGTTAATGGTGTATGTAACGTTGCCAAATTTTGACCAAGGCTTGCATTTGATGTAAAAGGCACTGGTTTAATGCTTTTGTGAATTATGAAATTAGTTGTAAAGAATAATGGTCGTTTTTGTATAAAATTAAGGATACGGATACTCGCATCCAATTATTTGAAAAGCAATGGGTACGACGGAATTCCTCATTTTTTTACACTCACTTTATGCTTTATTGATGAAAGAAGATCGTAGACAAAATATGGTGAAGGACTTTTCATTTCTAAAAAATACATTCATTTATCTGATTCGACATAAAAGCCCCAGTAAAAAAAAACTCCATAAACCAAGGCTGCCTAACTAACAGGAGAAATCTCTTGGAATAACTATGACACTAGAAAATAAAAATGAAATTGGTGAAAGTGTGGCAAGCACCACCACATCAAACACCTACCCAGCAGTTAAAAGGAACATATTCGTGTGTGTATGGACCCCATTATAGTTAGTTGCAAACTTCTATCATCCTTTAAACATAATAATGCTTCGTCCTTTCTATGGTACACAAATATTGTCAAAATGAAATGTGTTCTGTAATTTTTAACAACAAAAATCATGATTATGTCTATAATATGTACGTATACAAAATTATTTAAAAAAATGTGTATTTTGAATGCTTATATTAAAATATACCCTTATGAATGTACTGTGGCTATTGTAAATATTTCTATGTGCTTTTTAAAATAATATTTGTAGGACTCTGGATGGTAAAGAGTCCATGGAATAATAAAATAAAAATTACATCTTCAATGATGTAATTTGTTTCACTGCAATATAAAAATATAAAATTCTGTAATACCACTTATAAAGCATTGTTCTCAGTACAGTTTATTATATTGTCGATTTCAATATATTTTAAATAATTCAGGTAGGATGTTTTTAGTCTCATTGTTTGAACACGTATCAAAAAATAAAATTTCATTATTTCCATTCCATGAAGATGCAAATTCAAAAAAATAACGTAAATTATGGTTTTTCTTGTGACAAAAACCGACTGCATTCCGAGCCTTAAAATTTAAGTAAACAAGGAAAGTTTAGCATAAATCTTGAAAATTACGACTGATACTTAACAAAAATTGCATTAGCTTTCATAATGAATTGGATATTGCTAATTTTCAATGTGTTTAGTATATATACCTATAAATATAACCATAGTGAGACATACTATGTATTGCTGGAATCTAATTTGGTCTCCAAATCTGTTTTTATATTACTCTTTTTCTGGTATTGTCGTAACCGACACTATCCAACCGATAAAAAGATTTTCTTCTTCTCGGTCAGTCTCTTAAGTATCGTGACAACCTTGATGAATCCTCAAAACAGCACTCCTTCACTTGCTCATTGAGATCTACCTTGGCCTCTCTTTTCCCCACATTGCCGACTGCAACAAATTTCTCTGGACAATCCTCTTCTTGCAAGATGGCTAACTATCAGAGATTTCATCTGAGGTATATGGTTGATAGCCCATATTATGGTTGTTGGATGTGACAAAAAAAAATAAGACTTTGAGTTTATTTTTTCCATTGCACTAAATAAAATGCCTTTTAAATTTAATATGAAAAATGCTCCAATTATCACAATTTCAAAAAAGATTCTAAGCAACCGGTTTAGATTCCAGCATATGACATATTATACGATCATTCTTTGGTGCTATTTGTATTAGCTTCATACTAAAATTCCTAATAATAAAATATTTATAAATGGGTAAACTGCGACGCATTTATACTTTAGTAAAACCACCAAAATTTACATCCAGTTATATTTATATATAATATTATCGTCGAATGTTGTTTAATTTATTCAAGATGATAAAAATGTTTGTTATTATATAAATTTTCTTTACTGTGGTTATTTTAACTTAATATGATATGACCTGTCTCCTGTTATTTTTGATTTGTTATAAATATATTGTTAAAGATTTGTATTTTTTAAATTGTCTAACCGGCCATACATTTCTCTGGTCAGTATAAATACTACATGGAGTTATTATGTTTTAAATTTATATTAAATAATGTATATTTTATTCTGGTAGTTAATTTTGGTACCTTTTTTTAAAATTTAATCTTAATTTCTTAAAAAAAATATCTGTGCCCTACAGTAAGCTACATTAAATTATTAAAAAAAAAAAACATTTGAATGAAGCAATAGTAAAATACGCACTGCCCGTTTAAAAATGCCACATATTATGAAATACCAATGTATTAATTTTTTTAATAAGAAGAGAAAATGGAAGTCCTAATATCCCAGGGCTTTAGACTTGGCACTAGCTGGCTTAAACTTTTACTTTACACCATGTTTACCATTTTGCCCATTACTCAACATCTATATTGCATTAATTATGAGTTGTAATAATTGCATTCGTATTTTGGAACTGACAGATAGTGCCACCTGTTGAAAACTTTGTGAAGTAAACAGCTTTGTCCACTCAATAAATAAATAAATAAATAGAAAAAATAAAATACTTTCTGAAATCTTCACTCGTTCAAGAACGAAAGTGCTTATTTCTGACAAATGAAAAATATTTCGAAATTCATTCATATTTGAATGTCCGATAAGAAAATAATAGGAAGAAATAAAATAATACATGTAGTGTGCCTGCAGGATACAGATATATGGTGATATTTTTTAGGTTACGTGTACAATAATATATGTATAAAATCAGGATATTTTTTTATACTTTAAAAGTGATCGCACCTTGGCACTGTGCCGAGTCCTTCCAATTTCTTCATATGGAGTTCCGAACAACGCGCACTTAATCAGCCGATGCAGCATTAGGACTCCAGTTGAGGTGATGGTGATATTTATTTGCGCACTTGTTTATACAGTATTTCACAAAAAAAATGGCAGAGTTTTATTTTTAAAAAAAATATTTACTTCTTTAAATATTTCTTTTGTTAATTAGTTAAATTCTCACTCTACTTACGTCAACTGTAAACTTAAGTTAATTTTTACACTTCAATTTACTTTTTTTTCACATTTATTTTTATAGTAAATAATTTTATAATCTTCCATATGTAAATAGTTTCTATAAAGTGAGACTGCAAAATATTATGTTGCCATTATTGATTTTATTTACTTCTTTGCACTTTTTTTTATTTTTGTCACAAGATTTTTTTAAAATTTACATCTGAACTTGGTTTGGCATACAAATTTCAGTTAATATATATTTTTATTATTTACCATAGCCAGTTAACTTAATTATGTTGATTAAAAAAATACATTTTATATAATAATATAAAACCCTTATCAGCACCCCAATGATGCATAGGGCACTGCGTCATATAAACGCAGTATCATTCTCTTGATCGATCATTATCTTGATCGTTTACACATGAAGGAAAGGTGATCAGCCCTCCGCTTCAGGTACCAGTCCAGGGTAATAATATTGAATAAATATTGCAGTGAAAAATCACTTATATATAATCTATAATATATTCATCATAAAAATTGGAACAAATTGTAGTAAAACACTTTTATATTTTTCTTAAGAGTGTGTTCCTAGTAATTTTCCCTGTGAATTGTGTTTGATAAAGTTAAATGCTGCATACAATACATATTTTACCACTCAAAGTCACCAAGTACTATAAAACCCCAATAAGCATAGTTTCCACTATCAGCCATGTAAGAAAACCAAAGTCCGATTGTTCCTTTGGGTATTATTGGATTCTCGTCAACAGATTTTAAATTATTTTAATATAGCGTAAAATCTCATTTTGGGAAATGTAATACAGTCATTCCTCGGTATTTGTAGAGGTTACTAGGATTATTAGGATTCCTAGTGTAACTGCGAATATCAAAATTTTTCTCAGAAATCATGTCACACTCCTACAAACACGGGTTGCGTAGATATAAAAAAAAGAGAAAATTTCATGTCATTTTAAATATATAATTATCATTGAAACAATATTGAAGCATATGCAAATATGTTGAATCCCAAACGAAGAATCCGCGAATACTGAGTTAATATTAACTCCAATCAAAACACTCTGTGATCACTCATACTATATACTTTTTGGCTTTAGCTAACCTAGCTACAGTCGAATACGTAATATCCCAATAGAAACTTAAAAGAAAATTTCATTGAAAAATATTTAGAAAGTTTTGAGATATTGTTGGAAATTTACGGAAACACATTTTCCATGCAAACTTCTAATTCCAAAATTTCCAAAATCTATTTTCAACAAAGATGGAAGTGTGCAAATATTGTTACAATGAATTTTCTTCATTGATTTCTTTTATAATTATATACATTTTGTGTAAAATGTTAAACGTTTTTATAATCGCTTTGTAAGATGAATAATTAATTACGTGGGTCTAATAAAGCTAGTGATGAATTTGCAATAACTCCAGTGATTATAAAAATAAGGGTCAATTTGTTTTTAATTTCTAGTGATTGTGCTTGCATTCCTCTGATGTAATGTAGATATGTATTGTTGAAACACTGCCAAATATCTAAGTTAAGCCATATTTCACATTGAGAAAAGAATTTATTGGATCAGCAATCAATCATACAAATGATCAGAGCTTATACGTCTGCTAAAATATGTGTGTTTTTAATGAAATCTTAACAGTTTTTTTTATCAGTTTGGTTTTGGCAGCAAATAAACAATTGTTTGGACAAAAGTTAATGATGTTATTTGCATTCCACTATCTATTTTATTTTGAATATCTATTTTCCAGATTATTGCGGAGTTATTTATGGAGTCTGAATAGAATGATCAATTTCCATTTAAATTCAATTTGTGATCGACATTTTGATGTTAATGCGATCCGAAGATCACTCTAAACCATATTATTTTCTTCCATATCATGCATACATTTACTCTGAGCAGATTTAGTGAACAAGGCCATCTTTACTTGAGTGGCGTTTCTGACACTTTTCTGGGAAAGAGAGATAGTATTAAAAAAAATCATTCATATTTAACAAAATGTTAGTAACAATCACTACACGAGTATATAAACAACATTTAGAACACTACAATGGTACTTATGGTTATAGTTACCAGTTCATACACTTACACCTACACAAAATGCACTACTACATGTTGGTCAATTATCCCGATGAGAAGATGAGTATGTATTAAAACCGGTAGACAAATCTCTGAGTGGTTATATACTAACATTTTGTAGAAATATCTTGAGATATATGAAGATAGAACTGGAACATAAAAAAACTGATTTTTTTATGTCCTAGAAATACTTTTGTACACACCATATTATGATAAATAAATACACCTTTATTTGTGCATCCATATCCATTTTGTATTTTCATTTACTTGTTTCTTTGTAAATACTTAAAAGTATGTTGATTCGTGGTACTTTTGTTATCAATCCATTGTTTTTTTGTATATTTTTTAACTTTTTTTTGTTACTTTGATTTTATTTATTTGTCATCACAGCAAATCATTGTTTCACATGAAATGATTTGTTATAATAATTATGCATTATACTTTTATATTATAAATTGTAATATATTTCTGCAAAGCTGTAAATTAATGGAACCAAATATTAAGAAATATATTGAAATAAATATAATTTGTGTTTTATTATTTTTCATGTAGATTAATAGTTGACTATAATAATCCTGAAATCTTGCGTATATATATTTGTATATGTATTCATAAGGTAAAGGCTGAAAGGCAGAAAACCCTGATGTTAGGCTATCTTGGTTTATGAAAAAATTGCTACTGTGGTGCTGATATCTCTCTGCATCTATATTATTAATCATAAAAGTAGGTACTGTACCTATATATTTAGATAAGTACCTACCTACATAAAAAATGTATAGTATGTCAAAGATCAAATTGAAATAAAATAATTTGGCATAGTATCCTTTTAAATAAAATTAGAGTGTATTTAAAAAAAAAATTAACTAACCATCACACCGCTTCGCACAGGTGTAGGCAAAGCGAATGGAAAGCCTCACCAATCTGACTTTGCACACAATCTTCGCCTCTACCATATTCATGCATCTCCTCATACAAACACACTGATTTTAACTATTTGAAATACTCGGATCATGACACATTTTCCTTGGTTTTCCCCTTCTTCTATTTCTAAACACATTAAAAAAAATTAACACATCGCCCTGCGATAGTGGCATAAAAAAGCAATTGAATAGCAGTTTTGAGACAATCACCAGAAAAAAAATTAATTAACTTTTAATTAAATTAAATAAAATTAACTTTTGGCAGATTATGATGGCATATATACAGTGGGTGGCCATATTATTAGGGACACTTCGAATTCCCTGTAATTTTCATTATTAAATGAATTTAATGAGCAAATAATTTGGTTTTTTGAATATTTTTTTATTGATTGGGGTGCTGTATTTAGAATTTAGAAACTATGTTATCATGGATTTAATAATACCAATTTATTTTTATCATAAAAAGTGATTATTCAACAATTTCGAAAAAATCTTAATTTTTAGTAATAACACCCTTTGCTGCGATTACAACCTCCAAACGTCAGGGCATACTTTTTAATGCAGATTTTTGCATTGTGCCTGAGATTAGGGTTATTATGCCATACTCTGATAAGAGTTTCTATCATTTGCCGCTTGGTGGTGATGACTTCTTTAGCAATCTCACGTTTCGTTAGTTCCCAAAGGTTTTCAATGGGGTTCATATCCAGCTAATTCCCCGGGTAAGGCAAAACACAGAGGTTTTTTTCAGCCAATAATGTGATAACACTCCTGGCTTTATGACACAATACCGAGTCATGCATTAACACATACTCTTCATCGCTAGGGAACCATTCTTGAGCCTCGGCTGGAGTCGACTTTTCAGTACTCGCTGGTACTGGTCTTGCCTCATGGTCCCTTCCATGATAAAGAGGCATCCCATACCCTTAAATGAGATTATGGACCACAACATTATGCTAACAGGGTGTTTTTAACCATCTCCACAAGGCAGTCTGGGAGGAATTTTTCTCCTGGGCCACGTCGGAAAAATGAAGTTTTTCCCACCAAAATTTTAAATGTTGACTCGTCCAAGAAGCAGACCTGTAATGTATTACCATAATTGCAAAAATACATATATTTTTTATCTTCTTAATTTATCATACGAATACAAGCCATAAATATTCGAATCCAGTCCGAAACAGTTACATTCCAGTGTTCTTTGGCCCATAGGAGTCGTTTTTTCTTCATGCCTCAGTCAGGCGTAGTTTTTTGGTTGGACGTCGACCCATTAGATTTACTTCAACTAACCGTCTCTGAACTGTCCTTTTGGATACGTTGATTCCTTCATCGTTTATCAACAGAAATCAACAACAATTAGACAATCAACAGACTTTTTACGATTTTGGAAATAGATGTCCCTGATTTTATGGGCACCACGCGGAGTTGTGATGCTTTTTCTGCCTTTTTTTCCGACGCGGGCTGATTCTAGACGCAGGTTTTTATCAATTTTTCTTTATATGCGATGGACTCCTGACTTCAAAACATCTGTTAGTGCTGCTATTTCTCTCTGGAAATATGTGGAATGAAGTAGTAAGGTTATAACTTCCCTACATTTTCTCGGAGATATGTTTGAAGACTTGCCCATACTTAAATTGAGAATATTATGGTTCAGTTCAAACTAAATTGAATTTTATTTAAAAATAAATTGAAATTAACGTATTGAATTAGCAAAACTAATAAATTATTAAACAACACTTACTTTTTTATGGTCTTGAACTCAAAAAACTTACACAAAAATGGTTTTAAAAAATATTAACTGAGCTCACACCAATATCATTTTTCACTAATCAACATCCAAATGAAAAAAAACTTACTTTTTTGATATTTCACAGTATTGATACATCTTCAAAACAATGATACTAGCAACAAAAATACATAAGAAAAAATGATTATAACTAATAAATTTGACCAAAAAATTCATTTAAACTTGAAAATTACAAAAAAGTACAAGTGTCCCTAATAATTTGGCCACCCACTGTATATATATATATATATATATATATATATATATATATATATATATATATATATATATATATATATATATATATATATATGACAGAAAAAGATTTTGCTTTATACCTATTACCTTGAAATAATGCCCAAACAATAACATTTAAAAATATTATTGAAATTTTGCCAGCTGAAATCATATGTTTATATACTATATTAAAGGTGTACATAAAAGATAATATCGCTATGTGACTGTGTATTGTTTTTTTTAATATTTTATTCCAAGAAAAATATTTGTATTCTTATTATATACACAAATATTTCAATATCATACCACGTTTTTATAGGCCTAAGTGGGTTGATATCAAAAATAAAAATTAAATAGCGGTAGAGTAGGTTTGAACCTAGGAATTCTGACTTAAAGTTCGCCACAATAACCACAGGACTACAGCCAGACTCTAACAAGGCGTTATGCCAATATGCACTATCTTACAAGACAATTCATCTTAGTACATGGCATAGTATTTTGATATAGTAAAATTATATCAAATAAAGTTTCAATATAATAAAATGTGTATTTAACCATTTTTCTTAAACACATTTAGTAGGGCAAAATGAACTTAAATTTTGTCAGCAACTAATATTTGAGACACTCGTTGCTAGACAATCACCTATTATTTAAACTATAAGATAAATAAATAAAGCATGAATACCGAATGGATATGATAAAGGTATAATCTACCATTAATCCACAGTGAAGTTACGTATTTGATTTGTTATGTTACTTTAAACAATGTATGACAATTATTCAAATGGTTTCACATTTAAGGAAATATTTCAAATAAGTTTTATTTTGAATATTTTAAGAATTTTAAGAATATTTTATGAATTAAATTAAAAGTAATCTATGGGGTAAACATATTTATTTAATTACAAATTTGTAGCTTGCAATCTAAAATATCTTCTTCCTCTTCTTCATCTTGTTGTAGGCCTTGTGGCCTGTTTTTAAGAGGGATTAGCATCGTGCGATGTCGATTCCCAGCTATCGACCCATCTCTTTGGTGGTCTGTCCGGGAGTCGGGTTTAAAATATGAATGATTAAACTCTGATATATATTAACAAAATAAAACCTATTCCACAATACCCATTCTTCTTATAATATCTTTGATTTGGTTTTCTATGCTGACGAAATATTTAATATGAATTAAAACATTTCTTGCGGAATTCATGTCATTATCCTTAAATGCCACTGACAGCTTCCCAATCAATTCTGCGAGCATTTTTTTATTGTCTTTGTAAATTTTCATAATTTCTTCTGGAGTTTCAGCTTCCTCTACCTCTTCGTTTCTTTCCATTATCTGGTGCAGAAATTCGCTCTCAACTTGAGTTTCTTCGGAAATCTCTAGGCCTTTGAGCCTCAGGAGATAAATACCTGAAAAGCTTTATTAGATTAATGTTTTTTATTTACGGCATGAAAAACATAATACATAAAGCTACATACTCCTGTGGTAAGTCATAGCGAATATAATTAATTGATTAATAAATAATAAATAAAATTAGATGATGAAAAAAAAATAAAGATGTTTTTATTAATTATATAAGGAAAGTTTTTGCAAAATTAGTGTTTTAATTATTTAGTGTTTTCAGCAGCGAACAAATGAATCCACTTGATTTTGTTAAACTGCAGTGAAACTATCATTGCGCTTGTGGCATCATTAGATGATGTCCCAAAAATTATAAAATAATTTATTTTTTATTTGTTTATTATTACTTTTTACAAAAACTTAAGTCAAGTAACTTAGGGACCAAATGACGTTTAATAAAGGCAAACAGTGTATGTCCATATCGCATAACAGTGAATTGTTTTAATACCTCTGGATAGTGGTTGTGACAGAGTTGAGTATGCCTTGTTCACTAGGGATGAATATTCTGCAGATATCTGTTGCTCTGTGCCTTCCCTGTAGACAAATAATGAACCAGTTTATATTTGGTGTCTCAAAACCAGTTTGGAAGTCTGGGCATTCACAGGGCTTACGGCCTGGCATTGGGGTAAGTTATTCACTTTACGAGTTCTCAACGATGACAATTCCATTTGTCAGTTCTCACTAAGAAGCACTCACTAGAAAGCAAATGGGATTCTCATCTCATCATACATGTCTCCAGTGAAATTCTAGTGAATTCAAACACTTTTCATTTCGAAATTAAACAGGAAGAAGAATAAGAATTAAAAATAAGATGTTCCAAGAATTTGAGTAGTGTGGTTGTCAATCATGGGTAGAATTGGTGAATGTTACACGTGTGTAAAGTGATCACTTGAACCAGCCTTTGACGGTCGTAGGCCCCTTAAATGCCCTGACTTCCATATTCTTCATCATCTATGTTGAGATGTCAAAAATATAATTGAAAAATGGGATTAGAATTAAACAATGAAATGCAAAATATCAATATACCTATTGCTAAATTTATCAGGATGGAGAAGTTTTTGTAGATTTTTATATTTTGTCGACAGGAACACCTCATCCACATCGAAACCCTCATGTATTCCGATAACTTTAAAGTAGTTTCCATCCTTGTTTGGCTTCTGTATCGTATTACAATGGATACAAAATATTGGATTAGTATTGTTGCAGTTCACTTTTTTACACTTCCAACAAGCTTGGTCGGACACATTTGAAGCAAATTTTACAAAAGTGATTTGGTCATATTTCTTGTTTGAATCTATGCAACGATTATTAATTCCAAAAATACTAAAACTCGCGTTGACTGATTTAAATCCACTAGGAATCTTTTTACATAATTCCCTCGGCACTATTTTACTAGTGTTTTCTGTAATTATGCTAACTAATGTCCGTGTTGAATTGGTTCTATTTATATATGAGAACATTTTTTAAATATTATTATTTGTATAAATTAAAAGTCATAAAATAAAAAGAATTTAACATTTTAAACAAATACACATAAAATGTCAAAAATGACAGCTGATAAAAGTGACCAGTGACTAGAAAAGTACAATTTTAATTTTTTGTGTGTGAAAATATTCCTAAAATTTTCATAAATTTAATAATCGACCGGGGTCAAGTTATTTTCATACGTATCAAATACATTATCAAGTTGATTATCATGAATATATTGTTATATCAAACTTTACTTTGACAATTCCATAAATAATCTAATACAATTTTTGTCCGAGTAAGAAATGACTAGAGAATAAATTTTCTAGAAACACTAGCCGTTGTAGTAGTGTCGTAATTTGACAGGCGAAAAGCTGAGAAGGGGGTTGGGTGCTTTTCCTGGTTTATTGATACCGACAAGAATACATTTCTATTTATAATTGTCATGCTCGAAAGTTCCCGAAGGGCGCAAAGCTTCATATAAACCGAAGTTGGAGCTCCGCGTGCATATCTGAAGTTAACCTAGTTTGAAATATGACGATGGGTACGACGACCACCGACGCGGAAGACTACAAAAATAAAGGAAACGAGGCTTTTAAATCGGAAAATTATTCGGAAGCCGTCAGTTTATACACCAAGGCTATTCAACTCGGGGAAAAAGACAGCAGAGATATCAGCGTGTACTACAAGAACCGCGCGGCCGCATTTTTAAAGGAAAAAGACTACGAAAGTGCTATCAAAGACTGCGATGCCGCTCTCGCCATCGTCCCCGAGGATCCCAAGGCGCTGTTCAGGCGGTCTCAAGCTCTGGAGAGCTTAGAGCGCTTCGAGGAGGCGTACCGAGACGCTCGAGCCGTGCACAATGTGGAGCCCACCAACAAGGCCATCCAGCCCGTCCTCGCGAGGCTCTTCAACATCGTGCAGGAGAGGGCCAAGGCCAACTCGCAAACCAGCAACAAGGTCGAGGAGATGTTCAAGATCGCCTTCAACCTTTCCACCGTAATTGAGAAGAGAGAGACAGCCATGAGCAACTTGCTGGTGCTCTCCCGGGAGAAAGCGGCAGCCGACATGATGTTCAAGAATGGTGTGGTGAAAAAGATATTCGACCTTTTAAAAATAGAGAAAAACGAGAGCATATATTTAAATGCCGTTCGAATTGTGGGACAACTGTGCACTGGGAATGTGGAAAGGGTCCAGGGTGTTTTGAAGACTTGCGGCGTCCCGTGGTTCCTGCAAATTATCGACAGTAAAATCCCCGAGAGGGTGAACTCCGCTCAGTACTGCATGCAGACCATCCTCAACACCTTCTCAGGAATGACCAACAAGCCTGACAGCAAACCTAACCAGAAGCTCTGTGAAGAACACAAAAGTGAGATCGACACTCTGTTGACGTGTCTCACTTACTCTATCACCAATCGAGCCATCACGGGGATAGCGAGGGACGCCATTGTAGAGCTGGTCATGAGGAACTGTCACTATACCGCCCTCAGCTGGGCCGAAAGATTTGTAGAGATCAAAGGACTCCACCGTCTCCTGGAAGTGTGTAGCGAGCTCGAAGAATACAAATATGAATCCGCCATGGACATTACTCCTTCGTCGAGGACCATCGCAGCTGTGTGTTTACAAAAAATCTACGAAAACATGTACTACGATAAAGCCAGAGAAAAGTTCCTGAATCAAGTAGATGAATTTATAAAGGACAAACTGCTGACTCCGGATATTGAGTCTAAGGTCCGGGTCACCGTGGCCATCACATCCCTTCTCCTGGGACCCCTCGACGTCGGTAATGCTGTCATATCGAAAGAAGGAATTGTGGAAATGATTTTGGTCATGGCCAATACTGATGAAAAACTTCAGCAAAAGGTCG
This sequence comes from Brachycentrus maculatus, assembly GCF_059751285.1. NCBI lineage: Eukaryota > Metazoa > Arthropoda > Insecta > Trichoptera > Brachycentridae > Brachycentrus > Brachycentrus maculatus. The sequence continues at coordinate 2,169,868 of NW_028280815.1, read as the reverse complement.
CTTGCGAGTGTTTAATAGCCGCAGCTTCTAAGAAAGATAAAGCCAAAGCTATTATTAGTCAAGGAGTCGATATTCTCAAGAAGTTATATAAATCTAAAGATGACAGCATCCGAGTTCGGGCTCTGGTAGGACTGTGCAAGCTCGGAAGTTCGGGAGGAGTGGACGCTTCTATCAGACCTTTTGCTGATGGATCGACAAACAAATTAGCCGAAGCTTGCAGAAGGTTCCTCATCAATCCGGCCAAAGACAAAGACATGCGGCGCTGGGCCGCCGAAGGTCTTTCTTATTTGACTCTCGATGCCGACGTCAAAGAAAAGCTCGTGGACGACAAAGCTGCCATCCAAGCCCTTGTGGAGCTCGCCAAGTCGGGAGACCAGTCTGTTATCTATGGCGTGGTGACCACTCTAGTTAATCTTTGCAATGCGTATGAAAAGCAAGAATTAGTTCCAGAAATGGTAGAACTCGCTAAGTTTGCCAAACACCACATCCCGGAGGAACACGAATTAGACGATCCTGACTTTGTAAACAAAAGATTATCCATACTCGCTAAGGAAGGCGTAACAACAGCCTTGGTCGCTCTCTCAAAAACGGAAAGCAATAACTCGAAGGAACTTATTTCTAGAGTTTTTAACGCTATTTGCAGTCAGGAAGAACTTCGAGGTATTGTAGTTCAGCAGGGAGGGGCTAAAGTCCTTTTACCCATGGCAACTGAGGGTACCGATAAAGGGAAGATTCATGCCGCTCAAGCTTTAGCTAGAATAGGAATCACCATCAATCCAGAAGTAGCCTTTCCCGGGCAAAGAAGCTTGGAGGTAGTGCGTCCCCTTACGGCTCTCCTGCACCCAGACTGCTCGGCTCTTGAAAACTTCGAAGCTTTGATGGCCCTCTGCAATTTGGCCGCTATGAATGAATCAACCAGGAGCAGGATAATGAAGGAATGCGGTCTTGCTAGAATCGAAGCTCAGCTGTTCGAGGATCACGTCATGATTAGGAGAGCCGCTACGCAAGTTATTACTAATATCGCAATGTCGGAGGAGGTTGTCAAAGCCCACGAACTTGAAAATGATCGAGTGAAGTTCTTGTGCCACTTGTGCCTCGATGAAGATGAAGATACTGCCATCGCAGCTGCCGGAGCCCTCGCTATTCTCACAACATCCAGTAAAAAGTGTTGCTCCAAAATTTTCGATTCCAAAACCTGGCTAGAAGTTTTACACTGCCTATTAGCTAATCCCAACTTGCAATTACAGCACCGAGGCGTCGTTATTGTTTACAATCTCATAAACAGCGATAGGGAGACTGCCGAAAAAGTTATCGCAACTGATGTTATGGAAATTCTCATGGCGCTGACAAAGTTGGAGGACAATTCCAAGAAGGTGATCAAGGAATTTGCGGAGAACTGTTTGAAGTCTGCAGAGGAATTAAAGCTGATAACCAAACCCGGAGAAAGCCCCTACATACCACCTTTGCCACAAAATAATGAGGAAGATGAAGAGGACATAGATTGAGAGTTGTATTGAGACTTGAATGATAGTTTTTAGTATTTCAAAAGTGTACTTAATGATTAAATTTTGTAATTCTACACTAAATACTTTTTATACAAGTGTTATTTTAGATTGGGACTTTATAAATTATTATTAATTATTTATTAAAAATATATGACTTTTATACTTTCTGTAGGATCTTTACCTTTATTAAAAATGTTTAAAAAAAAAATAACAAAAATTTCATTTCACCTCATTACGTTATATTCCATATCTTCCATTTATTTGTTTTTATTGAAAAATAAATAAGTGCATTCAAAATATATATATATATATTTTTTACTTAATCTTTTATTTGAAAAAAAAATAAATCTACTTTTTAACTGTTTTTGGGCAATGTTAACTTGATCATCAATAATGAAGGCAAGGTGATCAGTCCTGCGCTCCAGATTCATAGGTCTGGGAGTGGAATATATTTGTTACGATACACATGACCTGAGTGAAGCTCTATGAGAAAGGAAACAGAAGAGGAATGGTAGAGAGAAAAAGGAGAATAGCGGCAATAGCAAGGGCACTTGAGATTGTACATAAGCTTGTGTAAGAAAAGCTATCGTTAAGACCTTTGAATCCCTTGAGGACTTGTTTATAGGTCTGTTATATTGACACATCAAATGAATAAAGTCATATCTGCAAAATAACTTCTTTCTTCTGTGGTCTCAATCTTATAGATTAGTTTGCAGCAATAAATGACAGCAATAAATCCCTCGCCATTCCGGTCTATTATGCGCCATCCTCTTCAACTCCTCAAATCTTTTTTGGAAGATTTCGGTTTTTCATGTAAAAAAAATGTTCATTATTTTAGAATTCTTTTTCAGATGTATAATACGAAAAATGATCTTATCATAATTTTTGTCAGTCAATCCCAAATTTTATTTGTCGATAGTTGGGAAATATGCTTTATAGAAATTGAACTATTTCATATGTTGTTATATGAAATTCAAAGTCTATTTCTTGATCTTAAATCTGATAGTTATAAAAATAGTTATAAAAAGTAACAGGATATAATATTAACTTCTTCTTCTTTTCGTGACACTGCTATCGAAGGTTGGCGACCGTCTCCTTAAACTCCATATGGCTAGCCTGATGAGGGTTGCTAAATAAGGTATTCCATACTACCGTCGAAGATTTTTGAGATATGATGTTCTTTTACGCCTTAAGCCCTGTTTGCCCTCGGTGTTTTCCTTTACTAAAAGCTGTAGATATGTTTCATCACGGAATATGTGGCCAAAGTATATGGTTTTTCGTCTTTTGATAGCAACATTTACTAGGTAGCGATAGTCACAGAATCAGAAGAATAATGTAGGTAAATAATCAATATTTGCATGCTAATAGTGGATTACATTTTATCTTCTCTGCCTACATAATACCCCCTTTGTAAAAGTTAGGTAGATAAGTACTTTAAAAATAATGTATGTGGTCCTTTTATTTAATTTGTATTTCAACTGGCAATATTCACTTTTCACTTCAATCTGGCAACATCGTCCGTCTCGCCGGGCTTGTCCAATCACCTCGTGCTCGATTCGAATGTTCTCGTAGCTCTTTTGGAGTTTTTGTTTGTTAAAAAGTTATAAATTAATTTTTAAAATGTCAGCGATCAGCTTATTGAATCCAAAAGCCGAATTTGCCAGAGCCGCCCAGGCGCTAGCTGTCAATATATCGGCGGCCAAAGGAATTCAAGATGTAATGAAAACAAATTTGGGACCGAAAGGAACAATGAAAATGTATGCCAATTTGATTACTTATCGCTCGTTCCCATTATTTTTTATTAATTAACATATTTATGTTTCTTAATTAAACCATGAACCATTATAAATGTAAAATGAACATACTAGGACGTTTGTGTGTAATTACTCCCACATCGTTTTGACACACCTCACGCATCAAACATGTTCGGTTTTTAGTGAATAACTAAATAAATACCTAATTTACTCCGTTTATTAATTTACCACGTACTCATTTGAAAGAAAATGTTATATTAGATCTTAAATAATTCGGTGTATTTTATCATATTGACCGGGTTTAACATTCTAACCTGTTATTCAAATTCTAAGTTACTCTTTGTTACCTGTAAGAGTTATTTTATGCAATAATTTAAGTGATTAATTGCATATTGAACTTTCTCTTAAATTTCTTTGAAGAAAAAGTGCAAATCTTATCATTTTAATGTGAGGATTTATGGAAGTTTATCACCAAAAATTAAATAGATGTCTTAAATGATTTAATTTGCACTTAACCATTTAGTACTTAACTTACTTAACACCTATCTCCCAAAAATGATCACTTTTGACTGACTTCCCTATGTGAAATAATTCAGAAATTTCGCATAGCGGCATATGATTGCAATCTTCAAGCAAAAATACATACTTGTATATATTTTTACTTCAAGATTGCAAAATTTTACGGAAACATCATACCACAGGCTTTCATGGCTTGACAGTCGAATATAAAACAATATGTCTATAATCGTATTATTTAGTTTAATATTCATCACGTATTTGCTATTTATAAATATTGTTGTATCACAATTTGTAATTTTATTAAAAAGACTGCTTTGCGAAACTCATTTTGAAACACATGTTGTACTCTTAAGTTTGTTACTAGATCAGGATCGAGCGAGATGAGGCTCATTTTCAATTTCGTTCATTCAATTTTAAGAACTCCAAAGAATAAAAAAAAAAAAAACTTAAAAGCACTGTGGCTTGCGTGGCAATTTACCTCCAAAGTTTCGCCCGACGGGAAAATAAATTAGAGAAACAGAGACAGATATATCGGGAGCAGCGCGCTAATGAAGACGAAGAGGTGAAACGTTTGATACTTCAACGGCAACGCGAGTATCATTGTAAACAGTGCGAAACGCAATCAAAGCAGACGCATGATACTGAAACTGCGGAGGAATGCTATGCTCGCCTGGAAATGCAGCGTCAACGGCGATGCGACAATTATCAAAAACAAATGCCAATACAACGCGAAACACGGTTTAGGCAGATGCGCGAGAGAAAAGTACTAAGGCTATGTACTGAAACTGAAGAACAGCGAGATGTTCCCTTGCGAAAAAGATGAGAACGTACTTCTTTCATTAAGAAATATGTTACATAGACATATTGAAATTATCATAAAGAAATTTGTTACATAGGGTCGTGTTGTATAGATATTTAATTGTTTGTGTATGTTGTATATGGCAAATAAATTGTTTTATGGTCATAAATAAACACTATATTAAAGGACTCTTGTCTCTCATTACACTCTTTGAGTTTTTGAACTCTAAAAGCATTGAGTTATTGAGATAAGTGTTAGGTTCGCGGGGGTCGTAAACTTTTCAGTAGTTTTTAGTAACATTATGAGATTTAGACAGTACAGTTAAGAGCATTTGCAAGTGACCCGTGTCGCATCTGTGTATTATAATGTTGCCCTAAATGTATTAGCTTTTAATATTTAAAAAAAAACCGTTGAATAATATGATCATGCTAAACTGTAAACAGATTTTGGCAAACTTCATCTTATTTAAATATGACTAACTACTTTGGAGGAATAGAAAATGTTTTTCCCCCCTTGGTTAGCGCATTACTAAACAAACGCCGTTTTATTCACTTCCGTGGGTTTTACCCTTAAACTGACTATATTCACTGATAATATCATAATCTGTTTATATTTTATTTTATTTTCATGTCATAAAACCACTTATTATATCGTAATTATATTTTTCAAGTTAGAAAATGGAAAATTACAACAAATTACATACTTTAAATATTGATTTAGATATTCATTTATTACAGAAGTTTTTTGCTTCACCAAAAATGTAATCGCTTCCTTTATGAATTATAATTTCCACTATATTCTCCGCTAATTTTTTATAGATTTAATTCCACACTACACCTCCCTTTGTTTCCTTGTCAATTTGTTTTCATATTTGTTTTTCTTTTAAATATGTAATTTATGAACTTGTCAGGTTGGTGTCTGGCGCTGGCGACATCAAAATAACCAAGGATGGCAACGTGCTGCTTCACGAGATGCAGATCCAGCACCCCACGGCGTCGCTCATCGCGCGCGCTTCCACCGCCCAGGACGACTCCACCGGGGACGGGACCACCTCCACGGTGCTGCTCATCGGGGAACTCCTCAAGCAGGCCGACCTCTACATCAGCGAAGGTTGGAAGACTTCATCTCTCACTTTTATTTGGTTTAATTTATTTATTTGGGTTACCAACAGCAACACATAAAACAAAACATTAAAAGAATATACATAAAATAAAGTCAATTATAGTTAACCACAAAAACACAAAAAGATTGGTACAAAAGATCTAGCGTAGATCTAGCAAATGAACGCGTATCTATGACAGGGCGAATGTGCATGTGTGAAGTGTGTAAGAAGGTGTGTGTGTGTGTGTGTGTAAGAAGGTGTGTGTGTGTGTGTGTAAGAAGGTGTGTGTGTGTGTGTGTGTAAGAAGGTGTGTGTGTGTGTGTGTGTGTGTGTGTGCGTGTGTGCGCGTGCGCGTGCGCGTGCCCGTGTGCGTGTGTGTGTGTGTGTGTGTGTGTGTGAGATGTTGATTCTAGTGGAGACATACAATGCAGAGAAAGATAGTTTAAAGATCCTGAGAGGACAATATGCTCACCATTAGACTTTTCAATACAAATTTTCCGCAATTGAATATGTCAACTTGGCTAAAATATGACTAAAACATAATTTGAAACCTGTCACTATCCTATTTATTTCTGATGTAATACTCATAATTTATTTATTTATCTATTTATTGAACGGCTAAAGCCTTTAACACAATACATATATACAGTATCTAATATAAAAATACACTAATGAATACATACACTAATAGAGAAACAAAAAGTCTTAAACTTACATTTGGATGTATTTAGGTCTCCATCCCCGCATTGTGTCGGAAGGGTTCGACGCTGCTCGCCTGAAGGCGCTGGAGGTGCTGGAAGCGATGAAGATTCCCATTGAGATCAAGAAGGAGAACCTCATGGGCGTAGCGCGCACTTCTTTCCGCACCAAGGTACTCCATCTCCTGTAAATGCCGCCGCAGGCCTACGAATGTAGCCCCGTTTGAATAGAATTACTAAACATTGTGCGGTTCCAGGTGCACCACTCTCTGGCCGACGTGCTGACGGAGACGTGCGTGGACGCCATCCTCGCCATCCGCCAGGAGGGCCGCCCCGTGGACCTGCACATGGTGGAGATCATGGAGATGCAGCACAAGACGGCTACGGATACCATGCTCGTCAGAGGTGAGACATTGGATCATTTGGAAAAAACAGAAACATTCTGCAAACTTGAAAGTCTCATATGCTTAACACATTGTTTGTGGGAAACGCTAAAAAGCATCTTTTACATACTGTTAGTTGAGGGCGGGATACGCTTATAAGCATTCTATTTGCTTACTTTTGGTAAAGCGCGAGAGATGCCGAAAAAACATTGTACTGATCGAAATCAGGTTAGCGGTTATTTGTGATTAGTATACTGAGGGTCGGGCAGCAGACTGTCTTGAGTATAATAAGGGGCGCGGTTGATGAAAATACTGTTTTAATATACGATTATTTTAACAAGTTTTAACACAACTTGCTGCATTGACATTTTTAGTATAAACAAAATTTTATCCTTGATTTATTGACAAACTTGTTTGTTTTTGTAACATCATCATCTTAAAAAAATCATTCTAATTTTTAAATATTCAAAACGGAGAATCGGTTTAAGAACCTCTAAATTTTCCTAAATGTTTAAATGTTTCTTAAGAGCCATTTTAACTTTCCATCATCGATGGCATAAACTTGAGTATGTATGTACATACAGAAAGCGTATAATAATAATGACATGTTTGTTTATTTAGGCATCGTGATGGACCACGGAGCGCGGCACCCCGACATGCCCAAGCGCCTGAACAACGCCTACATCCTGACGTGCAACGTGTCGCTGGAGTACGAGAAGTCGGAGGTCAACTCCGGCTTCTTCTACAAGTCGGCCGAGGACCGTGAGAAGCTCGTGGCCGCCGAGAGGGAGTTCATCGATCAGAGAGTTAAAAAGGTGACTTTTACAATATGCCTTATACCTGCCATTATTTATTATGCCCCCGGAATGAAATTGAAATTTTTTCTAGGTGCAATATATAAAGTGTGGTAGGTAGTGTATTACTTCTTTTTTTTTTGAAATGCAAAATTCCGAAGAAAAAAAACAAATTTGAATGTTTATTTTGATAAAACTCAGAGTTTATACATTTAGGTAAAAGTTAAGTACATACAATGAGAACATGTATTCTATGTATTATTAAGCATTTCTATTATTTTTTAACTTCAGAAATTTTATTAATTCAGTTTTCACACACATTTTTTAATTATCCACTTTAATACCATTTTTCATTTAAGTCTAATAATTAGGTTTTTCTGTAGCTTTTGAGATTTAAATATGAAGTTGAATTTTGAATTTTAATAATATTTAATTATTATTAAACTACATATAATGATTTGCCAGGTCGCCAGAATGTAAAACTAGTTTTTACTAGCGCTTGACACAAAAAAAATTATCTGATTATCGTGTCTCTTCAACCCTCTCCTCCTTTTAGCCTAGATATATACAACTTTAGATTTCCAACTCCTCAAAATTAAAATTGAATCCTTATTCCTTCCTCTTTCAGATTATCGCCCTGAAGAAGAAGTTATGCGATGGAACCGATAAGACCTTCGCCGTCATCAACCAGAAGGGAATCGACCCCATGTCCCTGGACGCTCTCGCTAAGGAGGGCATCGTCGGCCTGCGCCGCGCCAAGCGCCGCAACATGGAGCGCCTCGCGCTCGCCTGCGGCGGGGTCGCCGTTAACTCCGTCGACGACCTTGAGGAATCTCACCTCGGGTTTGCCGGATCTCTCTACGAACACATTCTGGGAGAAAACAAATTCACATTTGTCGAAGACTTAAAGAATCCGCTTTCAGTCACAATCCTCATTAAAGGACCTAACAAGCACACCCTGACTCAGATCAAGGACGCCGTGAGGGATGGTTTGAGAGCCGTCAATAATGCGATCGAGGATAAGTGTATTATCGCTGGCGCCGGTGCTTTCGAGGTCCGAGCGTACAATGCGCTCATCAAACACAAAGACTCCATTAAAGGAAAAGCCAAACTGGGGGTCCAAGCCTATGCCGAAGCCTTATTAGTGATTCCCAAAACTCTGGCTGTCAACTCCGGTTACGACGTCCAGGATACTATCGTAAAACTGCAAGAAGAATCTCGTTTGAGCCCCGATCCCATCGGTTTAGATCTCAGCACCGGGGAACCCATGAATCCGAAAGATTCGGAAGTTTACGATAATTATATTGTTAAAAAACAAATTATCAACTCTTGTTCCGTGATTGCCTGCAACCTCCTGCTTGTGGATGAGATTATGAGAGCGGGAATGAGCAGTCTCAAAGGATAGAAATAAAATCACCCGGTGCATTTGAAATCCCTCATTGTTGGATTCTGTTGAGCTTTATTCGATTATCCTATATTTTGGGACAATTTTAGCTTAAAATAAGTATTATTTTATTTTCCGCACTTCACATGCGATCCAACAATATCATTAAATATCCACAAATATTTTTATATTACTCGTTATTCACACTTTGGTTGCTTTCCACCAATTCATTTTATCATTAATTTTGTTTAATTTGCCCTGTGCCTTCTATCTCGTGAGATTGCTACTAATAAATCAACTAGTTTATATTTTTGTTGTCACAATATTACAGGTTATTAATATTGTATTAACTTAATATGTATGCTTTAATAAAAAAATGCTAATTTTATAAATGTTTATTTATTAATTAATTGTTTCCTAAACCTTTATTTTTAAGTCCACCTCCGTGGTGTAATGGGTTAGCATGTTTAGCTACCATGCTGGAGGTCCCGGGTTCAATTTCCATGGGAGGGGGGTGAAAATAAATATTAGTGAGTTTACTTTCTAATATTTATTCAACATTACCCTGGACTGGTCCCTGAAGTGCAAGAGTGATCACCTTGCCTTCACACAAGTAACGATCAAAATAACTCTGCGTCAATATGATGCAGTGCCCTATGCACCATTGGGTGCGGATAAAGGTTCTAACCTCTCTTCTAAGAAGAAACTTTTTTAATGTGCAAATACTGTATTAATTGCTGGTTGATTAAACAGAATTTCTGACTTTGAAATTCTTTAAATTATTAACAAAACACATGCCTTGAAATGGTTTAACTAGACTTATAAGGTATAACTATGCCATTCTGACAATGGTGCATAGGGTGTGAAATATATTTTAACCGCGTTAACATTGTTCCTAAGAGACGTCCTTGCGCGGCGGTATTTCGTCTTTTTTAAATTATTACTTTTATCATGTATTTAGTTAAGAGACGATTTATTTTCCAAAACAAAAATGTTCAATGGGATTCATTGTGCCTTTTTGGTACTCTATAATACACTTGTGTCACATTATTCTTGAAATATATCTTAAAATAAACAAATTAGATTGTAACATAAATAAATCAAAGCAGCATCGTGTGTCACTCTTACCCACTGGCGATGCGTAGCGTTGAGAGTGAGACAGATATAGGGCATGATTATGGTGTGGACTAATTACCGACCTCAAGAAAAATCAGAAATCTGTTCTTTTATTTATCCTTGTGATGTTACAAATTATTAGTCAGATATTTCAACAGATGTCATAAGGCCAAGGATTGACGTATTATTTTATCCAAAGTTCCACACCATGAAAAAATCCCTCTAAGTTGAACTGAGGTTCGAAACTTGGAGCAATTTAAAAACACAAACGCTTATGTCAGCCGCTAAAACACATACGGTTATGCGAGCCGCGTGGATCCGGTTAAGGCATATAGGTGACGAGTGAAGCAGGTCAGGTTGAAGGGCACTACTGTTTTATGGAAAAAAAATGGAAGATAGTAGGTAAGAACAGGATAATATCAGCAACGGCCAGGATACTTAGGGTCGCATACTGGTACTCGTACAGTTAAGTTTAATAATTTAGTCACAGTAATATATACCAATCCCTCGTGTAATACAAATTAAGTACAGTAAACCCCCCAATAGCGTTAACTTTATAGGAGTATTTACCCCCTATAAATTGTATTTAAATAATAATGACTTATTTCCGCTGGTTGAAATGTAAAATTACAATGTTTGAAACATTAACCCCCTATAATGTTCCCTCCGATAACGCGGTACCTATCTCAACGTCAAAGGGGGGGTTTACTGTATAATGAGTAAAAAATCACAATGTCCCCTCTGGGAATTGAACCTCACACTTCACACATGTAACCAAACATACTAGCCACTATACTGCACAGATGTACATTATAATGTTAGCCTGAATTCAGACAGAGCGGTTGGCGCCTTATGTAATATGTGTATTTTTATAAAACTGTTTAAATTAGCTCTTAACACATTGTTGTTGGGCGATTTTTTCATCAACCCTGACCCCCATTAGTATACTAATCACACGTAACCGCAAATGTAATTCCGATCTGTACAATGTTTTTTGGCCTCTCGCGCTCTACCAAAAGTAAGCAAATAGGCTTATAAGCGTCTCCCGCTCTCTCTACCAATAGTATATAAAAGATGCTTTTAAGCGTTTCCCGCAAACAATGTGTTAAACTGGTAAATACAAATCAATAAAACACCACATACATATAGTTCTTCACACATTTATTTATGACAGATCAAAATATTTTACAATACTGGGTACACGATGGATACCTACTGTGAGTACACAATACTTATCATAAGTTATCATAAGGTCTTAACATCAGGCTGTGTGCGACTATGGGGGGGGGGGTCTAATTTAGCATAAATATTATATTTATTAGTAAATCATCACATTTAGTTAGTCATTTACGTTTAATATTCATAATATTAAGTACATACGTAAAATAATTTTATAAAATTTGGAATTACAAATACTTTTATTTCATATTATAATATTTTATAATTTGTAAATCTTGAAACATGAAATTGACAATAGCCGAAATATAATATAGAAACAGTGTTGAAAAATACATGAGAGTACTATATCTGTGAATACATGATTTCGAATAACAAACGACTACAATAGGGTATTAGGAATTACAAATAGAGATTTATTTCCATTCCAAAAGTTACACACTAAAGCCGCTTGTGCGCTATACGGAATTTTACCGTCCGGCAGTCTGGTTTTGAACAATGAAAGTGACTATGACAGTTTAGCGTAATCGAATTTACTCACTGATCAAAAGCACGGATACGAAGAAAGTTGGAAAAAAGCACAAGCCAATTATGATTGGCTTAGCATATAAAACGGATGATTGGCCCTATAGCCAAGTGATGTACCGGACGGTAAAATTCCGTATAATTCCGTGTAGTGCACAAACGTCCTAACAGTACACTACAGAGACCATATATCGCAGTCTCACCAGCGCAAGACCGCGGACTCATAATGATGTCAGGTGTAACGCCAATATGATTTTAGTATCAATCTCTAGGTTTAACCTATTATATCTTTCTCATTTCTATACAGACACCAATAAGAATAGTGTAGAATATTTTGTGATATAAATGTAAATTTATTTGCTAATAATAATATCTAAAAATGATAATACCCTTTCATTAAGGGACATTAAAATAATAGAAAAACAACATATTGTTCAACTTTCAAATTCCATATATACAATACCAATAATGTTGATTTTTAAACTATAGAACTCAATGGAAAAGTGTGCCTTACATCTATGGGTTCTAGAATTTGGCATAGGATTATATTATTGAATACCGTCTAAAGGGGTGACCTATTTCACATTCAAATATTTTTACATTAATATTATTTAAACGACATTAAAAAACAATATTAACATTATTCCAATCATATTTCATAAATTCAACCGAAAATTTGCTCACAAACCAAACAAAAATATTCATTAAAAAATATATCAAATTGAATTTAAGACTTAAATTTACAATGTTTATGAGACTAGAACACACAACGCAATAAATACTTTAAAAATTATTATTTAAAGTGCCAAAGAGCATAAATTATTCATGAAATTTGATCATTTCTGTTATTCTTATATATAATTTTTCAAAAGTGTGTACAAACTAGTAGACAAAATCATGTGACTCGAGTCTATAGACAAAACAGGAAAGGGCAAATATTTATAGACAAAAATCAGATGTCTATGGAATACCTTTCGGATGGAAGACTTGAAACATCACTTGTCAGACAAATTGCCTACTAGCGTGCACCTACCTTATAAGTTAGCATATAACGTAAAAAAATGGTTAAAATTTACAGGAGACAGTGAAAATATTATTAAAATAATACAAAAATAAAAGCATCAAAGTAAATAAAAAATAAAGATACAAAAATTTCTTATTATTTATTGGAATATAAATTATTGGAACAAAATAAATTACACGGAAACATAATACACATTTTTCTTGTACTAAAGTCACTAATACCAATTGTTATGTTATCCTTTTATTGTGTGTAGCAAGCAGATCCTAAGATAATATTAAAAATAAGGATTTCATCCGCATTGATTTAGAGGATATACATTGTATAGTTCAGAGGTTTTATGTTAGTTAAATCATGTTCCTTTCCTTTTACATATATGATCATCTTTGGCAAGTTCAGTCCAACGTGACGTCATTAACATATTTTTTGTTGTTGTTGATATTTACTGTAGTAATTATTTGCTACTTCTTTAGTTGCTTGAAAGGTGATTGTTATAATTATTTTTATTTTTGTTAAATAACATGTAAACTTATTTTAAAAATAATTGTAATTTCTTGGAGGTTTGGTTTTGCAATCCAGAAAGGCTACTGTGGCATTTGTTACTTGCTTACTTTTGTTTGACAGGAATGATAAATACATATATTGATATCGTACCCAAATATATATAAGCCTTGATTTTGTGCAAAATTTCATTTGCCCATTTTACTCGAAAAAAATAAAATAAATGGTTATATTTATTAACCATTCTAAAATTAAAATTATTATATTATTTATAGTAAAACTAATTAAAAACATAATCATAGTGGTCCAGTCACTTAGTATCAAAAAAATATATTAAATTTTTTAGTTGATCTGATGGAATAAAAAAATATAATATTTTTTGGCATTTGTACTAAATGGCTAAACTATTAGTCAAAATAAAGGCAATATATTTTACCAATACTAGTAATCTACCAGCGTAAAAACAATATTTAGTAACCAACAGCAAAAAATTAACAAATTTTGGTTCAAGAATAAAAAAATATTAATAAATCATTTGAAGAAATAAAAAACGTAACAAACAAAGAGAGATAAAGCATTTTGATAATATAAATTCATCATATCACAATAAATAATAACTGTTCTCGCCAGGATAAGAACCCTGGTTTAGTGGAAATCAGGTGCTTTATTCAACTAAGCTACACAGACATCTATCTAAGCCAATAAATTGATAATTGCCTATTTCCAAAGGGAATTGTTAATACTCCTTAGTGTCATGCATGGACACCAACTACACTTCTAATCCAGGACCTAGAACGACGTGAATAACTTTTACAAAACGAATGCAGATGGTGACACAAAACCTTTATATTAGTTGATTATGTTTACCATTATAATCCTAGTTTTATTCCAGGATAAATTTATACCAAGTAACTAAAAAAAAATTATTAGCTGCGAAATAAAAAAACTAAATAAAAATAAAACTTGTGAGGGATGGATGGTGTTTTTTTTACTAGGTTCCAATCTAAACATTTTATAACCCATAAATGTGACTGCATTATGTACTAGATTTTAAAATTCTATTTTTTTTTCCAATAAAATATGAATTGTTGCTAAAAAGTTCTTAATAGGATTTTAAATTTAGCAAACAAAGGGTTTAACCTTATCTTAAAAGCTTAATTAAATGGTAATGAATAATGAAGGAAAGTCTTTGAATCAATTTTATACAATTAATAAAACTATCACAAAAAATAAAGGATCAAAATAAATGTAAAATGAGTTTTAAAATATTTTTTTACCGCCAAAAGTGACAGCATATAATATTTCAAATATACTTTATTCTTTTAAAAACATGAGCATAAAAACAAGTGAATCGAGAAAAACTTAATATTGAAGTATGTAATAAATAATGAAATACATACATATATGTATTCGATATGTGACATAAAATATAATATATATATATAAATTAACAAGCTTCTTTTAGCGCCCAAGAACAGCATACAGAAAACAAAACATCTTAAAAGTTTAACTCAATTTGGTCAGATTAAAAAGGTAAATATTAACAAATCTCGGGTTGTTGGCTTCATCCAGTTTAATTCTTTTGTTTGGCAGCAATGGCGGCGCGTTCATTCACATCTATGGTGGCAAGATTTAGCGAAGCCACAAAGCCGTGGATGAGGGAGATCAGGGTCTTTAAGATGGCGATGGGAGCGGAGAGCCACATTATAACACGGAAGAATCCTATTCCGGCAACTGAAATAAATAAAATAATTAATGAGTTTTGACCTTACCAAGAGTTTTATAATTGTATTTTTTTTCAACACGTTAAATGCCATCTATAAGATAACTCTACGATTGCGTTCTTTGCTAGGACACTGGCTACGAGTTATCTCGTACTGTGTTTACTTATTATTGCCATATTCGTGCAGTTATGATAAAATTCCTAGTTTATCAGTGATAATATGGATAGATGGCTGCTGGGAAGAGAACAAAAAATCAATGTTGGCTTACATGAACAGAATATTTTTTAAAAAATGAACAGAAAATACGATTATAATTTTCTTATTCAAAATCAAGAAGTAAAAGGATATTTTTATTGTTTGTGAAATTGGCTTTTTAGACAGGAATTCTGAAAATTGCCGTGGCATACAAAGTGTTAAACTCAAAGGCATCAATTACAGTAATATAATTTATATTGTTTATGGTTTATTTATGCAATTGCAACTAATAAAAACATTATGCATTATACAATTAGATTACCCAACAGATCTTATCATATATATGCACAAGTCTTCAGTGGAAGTTATATTTTTAGATAACCTTTTATCAATATGTTTAGGTACATAAGAATTACATAAACATAATATGTAAATTGGTTGAAGCAGTGTGTTCTATCTCAAACATACTCAGATTTTATTATGATTAAAATCTAAAATTATACCATATACATATCTTAGCATTACTGTTGAAGAACATACTTACTCATATGGAGTTATAAATAATAAAATAGGCAGCCTCGATATACAAACGAATTGTTATTATGTCCCAAGAGGTTCTCCATTTTATGCTTTCGTTAGTTAAGACTCCGTAGGCATGACAAGCAACTGTTGTGCATCTAGATGTCACACATTTACAACTACTTAGCAGGCCTATACAGGTGCCAACATGGAGGTGTTCTCAGTATTGCTTTTATTTTGGAATTTATTATTAGATTAAAACCAATATTTTTAGCTTTTCCACTTTTTTATTTGACCAGCGACCGGGTTTCGTCGTTACCGACATCATCAGACCAGTCTGATGATGTCGGTAACGACGAAACCCGGTCGCTGGTCAAATAAAAAAGTGGAAAAGCTAAAAATATTGATTTTAATCTAATAATAAATTAAAAATGCAATTCCATCACGAAGTGTCAGTGGATAATATAAATTTATTTTGGAAGTTGTATATATGACCAAATGCTGCATATATAATGGCTGCATCACTCCTATTCTATTACACAGCTGTGACACATGGCACCTTACAAGGGTCCACACCAGCGATAAACTAAACTGTGAAGAATTTAAGGCATGCGGTGGCTTCGATAAGAACAAAGAAATATGGCATAATCACAACTATCGTCAAGAAAAGGCGATTTACTTAGTTAAGGCATGTACTCGCATGGCTCCCGAGAGCCCCCATCGACCTTGCCTCTTTTGCAAGGCATTAGATTCCCACCGCCCAGACGTCCACTCCTGACAATCCATCAGTGGATCTCGTCTGAATTTCGGAATTCAGACTTAACGTGGGAGGATGCAAGGGAACTAGCAGCTAACAGTAAAGCCTGGAGGCAGTTTGTGGATTCCGCATGTTCCACATAGGGAACAGATATGGTCAAATGGAAATGAATATTTAGTCTTCACAACTGCTTTTCTGTCTCAGTATGTTTAATAACGGGCAGAATTTTATCGATGATTTGAATCGCGCTTGGGCACATGCAATCTCTGGTTGATGTGCATTATTGATAACATCAATAATAATAGTAAAATATGCTTAAAATATCGAATTGTGTAAAAGATGAGGGTTGCCTTTATAAAATAATGTTAAAGAATCCATAGAATCTGATTCAACAAGATTTTTTCTGAATATCTTTCAGCACTGATGTTTGTCTAATTGTTGTATGAATATTAATTTTTAAAAAATACACAAATATTTACTAAACCAATATTTCAATTACACACACACACATATTTCATTTATCTATTTTCTACTATACAATTTTCTCATAAGACTAAGTGGTCTGTGTTTGAAAATAGGAATCGAGTAGTAGTAGAGTGGGGATCGAACTACGGACCTTTAATTCAGAATTCACAACAATACCATAGAGTACAGACCGATTGGAAAATGACAATTGCCTATATTAATAATTAAAATATTACTTTGTTTTAAAATCATTATAAATATTTTATTACAACTTAATAATAATGTCTACCGGTTTAGAAGCTAACCGCTTCTTTATCAAGACTGATATAGTATAGTGATTTACATATATATAGTATAGTGGTTTTATATGTAAAAAAAATATAAAAAAATAAAAAAGTATAGTGATTCTATATAACATGTATTAATCACTATACATAAAGTATACTTATTTATACATATGGTATAGTGGTTTTAAAACAATGTTATATTTTAATTATAAAATGGAAAATCACTAAGTTGGTGCTCAAATATAAATTATATGCCTATATTAAGTTTATTAAAATGTTTCTTACTCAACGGCCCCTCGGTGAAGTGCAGCAAGTACAGGGCGGCGTAGAAGGCCTCGTTCCCGGCGCACATGCCAAAGAGGACCGCCTTGTTGGTGTAGTAGACGTTCATTACGGCGTTCTCCGACATGTCGATGAACTTGTGCGAGGCCTTGCCCTGCAGCGTGGACGTGTGCAGGTACAGCCAGTGGCAGGTGACGTCGATGGCCGTGGACAGCTGGAGCCAGAAGGCGTGCTGCGGGTAGAATGTGGCCAGCGTGATGCACAGGCACATGGTGCCGGCGCGGTCCGTCAGCTGGTCCAGCATAGCACCAAACTTGGTGCCTGTAATCGACAACATTGTTTTAGTATCCTTAATCAACAAAATATCCGTAGTAAACAACATATTATCAACAAAATTTTAAAACATTGGGTACAGGAAACGCTTAAAAGCGACTTTTATATAAAGTAGTATGTGGGAGACGCTTACAAGCATTCAATTTTCTTCCTTTTTGTAGAGCGCAAGATGACAAAAAAAAATTACAGGTCGGAATGAGGTTTACGGTTACTAGTGATTAGGTTACTTGTGATTAGTATACAACCATAATTAGTATACTAATTAGGGTCGGGGTTGATGAAAAAACCGCCCAACAACAATGTGTTAACATTTTCGTAGTACCTACCCGTAATGAAGAATAATATTGCTCAAATGAAAATAACAAAAATTTCTTAATAAACAACACATTTTATCAAAGTAATAAAATAAATTAGTAAGCTTATTTATTTTCACAGGGACTTTTACCAGACTGACCACTGTAACATGTCAGTGAAGACGACAAAACAGTCGTTTGAAAATTAATCAAGTGGAAAAAAAACTAAATAGGCGGTGTTTTATTATTTAATAAAATGCAGTTCAACCAAAAAATGCAAATAGAAAATTTAAATATCTATAAAAAAAAAAAAATAAAAACAAAATCTTCGTAGTACCCATGGTGAACTAAATTTTCTCAGTACACTAAACTCCAATGCAAAATAAAATGTTGACAAGGGGCAATAACAAATCTAATCATAATCGAATCATTTATATTATTAATAAGCACGAAAAATGGTATTAGTAGTTTTATTTCTATATTTATATTGCACAGTAAAATTTTATGTGTCTACATAAAATCATGGGAATCAAAAAACAAAAATGTCTTAAGTTTTTAAAATAAACTAAATATAAAATGGGTAATCCATGTGTGATTCATTCGTAATCAATATTTTTTTCCATCATAGTTCAAAGAAAATTATTAATACTGAATATATGGCGGGTTTAAATATACTTTATGACTTGTTATCATAGGTTGGATTATCAAGTTTAATCTTTTTATGGAAGGAATAATAAATATAATGCAAAATAGAAAATGTTAAATATATTTAATCAACCTTGGACTGAAAAGTTTTATATATAAAAAAAAATATATTGTATATGTATTAATTAAATTAAAATTATATTGTTTACATATATTTAATACATACTTTTATTTTATTAAAATTTCATTTCAAATATCAATTTCATACTATTTTAGTGGGCCTAACTGACTCGATATTAAAAATAGTTGTGGTAGTGGATTTGAACTAGGAAACTCTGGTTCATAGACCGCAACACTAATCACGGGACTGCAACCTGACAATTTTTCCCATTTTTTATAATTAGCAAAACATGGGCTTCTAAAACATGTTGTACCATATTTAGCATTTTTGTACAATTCCCTAATACTATTTTCATGTCCACCACTATTTACCTATAGAATTCAATTTGAAATGTAAATATCTGATTTCCAAATGTCGCAGTCAAAAACAAATATTGATTTACATGTTGCCTTATTTGCTTCTGGTGTGCTGATATTTGTTCGCATCTTTTTTACGCATAATTTAAGAATACAATATTTCCACTTACTTTGGTTGAAATATCTCGCAGCATGTCCATCCACGGCATCCAGCAAGCCAGAAAGTACGTAGCACCAACAGGCTACGATGTAATTAGTTGGCATAAAATAGAACGAAATAATAGCGAGGATAATGCGTCCATATCCTATAACAAGAAAAAAATCATTGTGGCGTGATAATCAAATTAGCAAATTCATTATATCCAAAATAATTTACTTCCTTACCAATGAGATTCGGAACGAAAAGAAATATGTTCTCAGACATTTTTTCTGGTTATTACAGTCGTGCCCGATGTGATAAAAACCTAAAGAATACAATTCGTAAACAGTACCACCCTTTTCCAGCCTGTGCGCGCAAACCCGGATTTTCAAATGTATGGAGCACGGAAAATTATTTGACGTACAGAATGACAGTTCGCCGAAGAGTACAAAATAACGTTTCGAAAATGTGTAAAAGAGAAACAGAAATAGTAGATATGCAAAAAAAATATGAAGAAAATTTTTAGCACCTCATCAAAAAGTTAATATTATTTGTAAGATAGCTACGAAAGAGTCCTCATATTGATATTATTTTTACAAATAAATTCAATAATTAATAAGTCTTCTTTGCTAGATGGCGACAAGCTCATCGGGACGTACGTCCTAGATTGTACATCCGTTTAAAGCCAGATACTTTAAGCTTGGTAGAATAGTTTACAGAGTTAAAAATAATATCCTTATTTTTATCACTCCCATGCAAGCTGAGGGTGAGGAAAAGAGACAAAGCAAACATTGTACTTGTGTGTTGAATACGTATTTGGACCAGGATAAAGTTGGAGGGAGATGTAGTCAAACTTGTAGTGCGTTATCTTTCTCTTTGAAACTGAGATTCGTGTTTAAAACTTCGAAATATGTTTATTATAAGCTTGCAGTCTATACCAAATAGAGTCTATGGTAAAAGCTTCCGAAATTTACCTGTAGAGGGCACGTTTGTAAGTAGTGAAAAATGATGGTCGGCTCTCGTCAAAAATAATGATGATCGCTAAGAAATATAAAAGAAAAGTGACTCAAATACATTGAAAAGTTTTCACAATGATACCCTGAGTGTTTGAGGGTGGTGTAGAAAGGGTGTGCGTGTAGTAAAGGAGTATAGTGTAGCGAGGTCATAAGACTTGTCATCTGACCGTCCTCGTCCAAGATGGCTCCCTCCCCCGAGCACGATAAGGAGCCGAAAGCGCCTGACAAAAGCCACTCTCAAATTGGTGATAATAGTTCGAGTGACATTCAAGTGCCAGTGGTGGAAACGCAACAATATTCGGATACAACCCCCGGCGCGACGGGAGGCCACACCGATCCCGAGGTAGGGTTTTTGTCATTTTTGACTGACCTCTTTATGTCCGCTGTATTTCGAATTTGCAGCCCTTTTCGCCGTTTATCGAGGTTTCCGCGGTGCAGTCAATGGCAATAAGCTCGTCTGGTACCAGAAAATCGTCTTGGTCGTTTTAGGATATTAATTGTATTCGGACTATCAGCGTTCCGCTATTTGGTCAACCGCCATAGCGAGCGGCTGCAAGTGCATTGCATTACACCCGCTAACTTTATCAATTATTTTATCACATTCTACAGGTCTAATCCGAGTCCTTACTTCCTGATAAGTGATAACAATCATCTGAAGGTCAATGTGATATTTATTATCCTCTGTTTTTACCCGATTTGTGATACTTTCAAAATTATTCTAATTTTAGGTAGTAAACAGCTCATTTTTCCCGTTTTTTTTCCATACGCACATTTTCGCTCTGCGTTTTGTGAACATACAAATTCTTGGTTTTCTTATCCATTTAATTAAAATCATAAATAATGACTCCAAAAAATATATTCCACATAAAAGTAAATAAACCAATACTCTTTACGTTCATTGTATTTCTTATTTTGTAATAACTACTATTCTACGCTACGGTTTGAATTTATTTAGATATTTCCTCCATTATCAAAATAAGAACCTTATCTCACAAATATATTTTTTTTTCTCTTACGATTTTTAAAATAATTTAAATCGTTTTAAGTGACAATTTATGAATTTATTTTTGAATAATGCGATTTTACTATATAGTGATTTATGACATGACAGGGGCAGTGTTGCCATTCCTCGGATATCTTACCTCGCGATTATTTGCGAATGGATTTATGAATATCTAAAATAAATAGCGAATATAATAATAATTTAATTTTATAGAGGAGGGGCTACCTATATTATAAATTTATGTCGTAATAGGCGTTTGAAACATGTTCTAGTCGTGGATAAAATAAACTGTCATAAAAATGTGGTTCTGTAACAAAGTGTTCAAATTTATTAAAATTTCTTTTAAAATACATACGTTTACCTGTAGATAATATTTCTCATGACAGAACTCCGCAAATAATGATTTTATTAAAACGCCTACACTGGAGTTGTAGTGATTTATACGTCGCGGCAATCGGATTTTATATTTTAAAGTGTTAGTTCACTGTCGAGGAATGCACGCTTAATTTGTTCTTATTACTCTTTTTTTAAATAATTTTTATGTATGATTATTTCACTATAAATGTATGAAATATATATTATTTTTTATTGACGATAAATCGATCGCTATTGTTAAATTATTAATGTACTTTGGTCCATCGTCTGGCTGATAGTTCGTATGTAAAGTCTGATCACAGTTATTTTACCTCTACTTTTTTTTTAAAATTATTTATTTGGCAGTATAAATAATAATAATAAAAAAAACTAGAGGTAAAATAACTGTGAACAGACTTTAGTTATAATTCAATATCACTTTTATTTTATTCAAATCATATTCAATTGCTGGCAACACCATAAAATAAAATAGAATCGTTTCCCACAAGTATGTTAGGTACTTTTGTGTTAACAAAAATGACACCAGTTAAGGTGAACAGCTGGCCGTCAGCGCCGGCCTTGACTCGCATATTATACTACTACTATCATCACGCCTGTTCTCCGCAGGGGTAGGCAGAGAGGTCGGTACGCCATATTTTTCTATCCTGTCATACACTTCTAGTCTCCCTTACATTCATACATGTCCTCCTTACATAAACGTTGACACTTCGGTTTGGTCATGCCTTTCTTGGTCGTCCTCCTTTTGATTTACTTTTCACATTTTCAAAATATACTATCTTAGTCATTCTCTCGTCATAAATTCACTCCACATGTCTAAACCACCTCTGAGATCTTTTCCTAATCTTTTTAACTAACCCTAACTCATCCTTACACTTTCTACTAAAATATTTATTTTTATTTCAGTCATTCATAAATTTTCCACACATCTGTCTAGGGGATCGCATCTCAACGAGGTTAGCTCTGCTTTCATCCTTTTTTTCCAATTCCATGTTTCGCTTCCATACGTCGGTGTTGGCATTGTCGCATGTTGTTATACTTGGAAAATGAGTATCAGACTATTGTAGCAAGCAAATGTTTAGAAAATGGGTATCAGTGTTTGGAATAGATTCCAAGAAAATCCAAATCAATCGGTATATAGCCTGGAGGGTCAGTGTTGCCAGCTCTGTCAAAACACTATTGTATTGAAAACAAAAATCTTTGAAATAGTTCTATGGTTTTGAAAAGAAATAAGTTATTGAAAGGTAATAAGTTAAAAAAATTGTAAAAATATTTCTTCCTTATACTAATGTATATTCTAAAAACAAAAAATATTCGAAAAATCGGGCGTGAAAATACATGCGACCTCTCCGGTGGTGTCCGGTGGAATGAAAGCGACTTAACGAATGTTGGGCATTAAAGAACTGCCCAAATCTGTGGATTTCCAGCTGCCATGAGCATACCCAACCGATGAAAATAGTCGAACGCACGAATGCACTTCTGGAATGTGTGTATTTATATGTACTACTACTACAGCGTCGCGCCGTTTCTCTGCAGAGGTAGGCAGAGAGGATGGAACGCCACACTCTTCCGTCCTAACCTAGCTTCCTCCACATCCATACATGCCCTCCGATTACGTAGACTTTTGACACCACCAGGTTTTAGTGTATATTTATGCATCACAATATGTCAACGAGTCTACGATAATTGGAGACGCCATCTAATGAGGAATATAGTACGGTCAATCCAAAATGGTTCCCGGTAAGATAGACGATTATGTGTAAGCTACAATAAATTATCGTCGGAGATCTCTGTTAACTGGCAGTACACAACGGAGTCCTGGTTCCAACCCTAATGTATGGAAATGAAGCATGGAGTTGGCAAAAAAAGGATGCAAGTAGACTGAGTGCATTCGAAATGCGATCCCTGAGAGGAATGTGCGGCAATATGATGTATGATAGATGTTTTTTTTTTTTTTTTTTTATTCATTTAATATATTTACATTTTTATTTATAACATAATAACATTTGAATCATTTATACATATGTAGAACTTTTATATTTCGATTCGCTGTGCCTCTCCATAAAAGAGTCTGTGCTCTTGTGTTCGAATGTTCGAATCGTAAAATAAGGAAAGAATGCAAGGATGAGATAAGCACTAACAATAAAATTAAGAAAGGTGTGTTGAGATGTTTTGGACATGTGGAACGATTGAGCGAGGAAAAAAACAGTAAAACAAATTTATCAGGCGAATGTTGTTGGATAAAGGAGCAGAGAAAGACCGAGGAAAACCTGGCATGGTCAGGTTTGTCAAATATTTGAAAGCGGTCTGGTCAGGAGTTGAAATAATCGGCGGGTGTGTATGAAGAGATGCATGAATGAGGAAGAGGCGAAGAACGTGTGCAAAGACAGAGAAGTGCGGCGCTATATTCTCTCTGCATACCCCCGCGGAAAAGCAGTGTGACGGTCAGTCAGTTTGTTAGTATCTCCGTTAACGTAGAAAAATGTTTTTACCAAAGTGAAACTAACGAGATATTGGATTTTAGTTTTAATTGCGAATATCCGCCATTATATCGGTCTAACAGTTTGTAAAATGCAAATCAATTTTTACACAACTCTGAAATTTCATCCAAATTTAATAACACATTTCGTTATACGTCTCTTTCATATGCAAATCGTTAATTACAGTTTTATATCCAGATGTTTTACAGTACAGTCAGCAGTCCGCCTTCTCCTGAGGAGTTTTACTTAGTTTCCTCCCAGCAATGAGCAAATGCTGACAAGTTCCCGATTGGCCCACACTAGATTATCCCCCCTCTTCCCAACACAGATTCAAATAAAACATGTTGAATTAGCTAGAAGAAACAAAAATCCACTAAATGATCTATAAACCTTGTACATAATAAGCAAAGTAAATAATAAATGCAATTCTAACTAACTAACTAACTAACCATCACGCCGCTCCCCCGCAGGGGTAGGCAGAGAGAATCGAACGCCACACCACTCTGTCTTTGCAAACATTCTTTGCCTCTTCTACATTCATGCATCTCCTTATACATACCCGACGATTATTACGACTCCTGACCCGGCCGCTTTCAAGTATTTGACATACCTGATTGTGCCAAGTTTTCCTCGGTCGTCCTCTTGCAATTCCCATCTAAAAAAACTATTTTTACAGTATCAGTCTTAGGGATAGGAAACTGTATAATGTACAGTCAAATATATATTATTACTGAGCTAAGGTAATAAATAATATACCCGTTTCCTTTACCTTCCTTATTATCACCAATTTTGTATTTTCCATTAATATTTGATACAATATAAAGTAGTTGCTTAATTAATACAGCCGTAATTTGTAATTTATGATTTTTTTGTATGTGTAAGTTACTATCTACCCTCTGATTGCAAACAGTTATACAAGGTAACAAACGTTTTAACCAATATCACCAGTCTGTTTTTGGTTGTTTGGAAGATATTGTTTTTTATCAATAAGCCCACCAATATATATATATATATATATATATATATATATATATATATATATATATATATATATATATATATATATATATATATATATATATATATATATATATACAAATATATTTATTTCTTTTTTGTACATGAAGTTTAAATAAATATATATAAATGTGTTTGATAATGTCTTAATAAGACGAAACGCGTCACATTTTGTCATATAAGTATATGTAAATGGAAGTAGAATTCAATCCAATAACCTTGTTTAAATTTGGATATACTTATTACCAAATAATTTAAAATACAATTCTACCAACTGTCTGCTATTACAATAAATAAATATATAAATACCAATAATCTTCTTCAGTTGCCCGCCTGGCTCCCCGGACGGTGGCGATTGTCTGCAAAAGCAGATTTGTGTGGCTGTCTATTCTCTCTGTCTACCCCTATGTGGTAGCGGCGTGGCGGTTAGTTAGTTTTTAGAAAAAAGGGTTAATTAGTTTGATGAAAAAAGGGGTGGTGAAAATTTTATTACACAATAAATACCGAATGAATGGTATTTAGCCACCGATAACTGATTTGCAGAAAACCGGTAATGTACCATATGGGCGCTTGTGCACTACACAGAATTTACTGTCCGGCAGTCCGGTTAGCATGATAAAACGGATGATTGGCTTGGATTGGCTTGTGATTTTGGCCGTTTTTCTTCGAATTGGTGCGCTCGATTCGTGCGTGATAACGATGCGCGTAAATTCGATCACTCTAAACTTTCGTTGTCGCTTTTATTAAAAAAAAAAACCGGACTGCCGGACTGTAAAATTCCGTGTAGTGCACAAGAGCTCTATGCCCAGATCCTCCGATTTAACCGACTGTTCAGACCGTGGCGATCATCGGATTAATGTGAGATTAGCGTACTATCTGCTGTAGCCGTTTTCGGTTCTAGATACATTTCCGAATGGTCCATGTTACAGTCCGTTGGATTTATTGTCTGAAGAGCATTAGTCCGACGGCTCCGGCCGCTGATCGAGATCATCCAACCGGTTCTTGTGCAATATTGCTCTAGCATAATAATTGTGTCTTCTTTCGTCGAGCACGTGGCGCTGATTCATAGCCAGAGAATAGTGCCATCTGGCCTGTGCATCGGGTGAATCACCAGTATAAAAAATACAATCTAAATTATTGGACCATGCTATGCAGAAACCATCCAACCTAGAAGTTGTACAATTTGACTTTTTAATGAATGCTACGTCATCAATAGTATTTTTTTATTAGCCGAAAGACACCCAATCCAAAAGATCAACACAATATTTTTGGAGAACTTTTTTCTAACCCACAACCATTAAAAAATGTTATCCATGTGGGTTGACAGCTTTCAGCATTTTTGACGTTAAAATTATTTACCTACATGAGAATATTGTGAAAAAATCCATGTGATTTGGATGTGTTACTGTCACCGTGTGTTTGGGAACTAGAAGGAAAAAACAATTTCTTCGTTAGGTGGAAAAGATGATATCCGTCAAGTGGCTGCCGCCAGTGTTGATACACATTTGTGCCCGTTTTATCGATTTGTTTGTATACTGCAGCTGTCTTGTTTACAAATTTCAAATGTGATTTACGTACGACGGCATTTGCAAAAATTATTTATTTTTTATATTTTATTTATTTTGTTGGCTTATATTACATTTAAAACAAACTATTATTTACACTTAATTTACATAATATATAAATATATACATTATTTCACTCTTTTTATTCTTCATACATTCAGGCATCTCATCGTACATTTTCAAACCCTTATAAACCTTCGGGTTAAGCTTAGACTATGATGTTCTCTGAATCTAACCATGATGTTTGTATGAAAGCACTAAAATAAAGAATTCAGTCAAGATCCCGGAAAACAAAAAAAATATACATAACATCTTCCCCCGATAGGGTGCTTGTTTTTGTGCCATCCTGTAGAACCTAGAAATACGATTTTGCGATCTTGATATTCCCTTTTAGAATTCGATTTTCTTCAGCGCGTATTATTTTCTAATTAACTCAATAAATGGATTCTGCGGAACGCGAACTTGGGAAGAATTTTTAGATTAATCTTATTTACGTTTGGGTAATTGAAAATTAAGGGGAAAAATGGATTTTCCGTCTTCGCTCTCATTATTTTCGACTTACTCTCGAATATGTATGCTATGTACATTTAAAATATATATTTTAATCCCACTTGCCCTTCGTATAACCGCCATTCGAACTCGTGGAAATTCTTACAGCCACAGGAAAACGTGTATGAATTCTTACAGTACAACGCGTTAACTACTACATCGCGCATCGATAGAACACAATTTTAAATACAAAAATGAAATTAAAATAAAGCTCAGGAAAACTAATGGAACTACTTTAATCGAAAAAAATTAACGCCATACTATTTTGAAGATTAACGTCTACATTTTTTTGGTTTACCGAGATTTGAGTGGTAATCGTATACTATTGTAAATCAGGTTTTATTAATCGGCTAACTATTCTATTTTTATTTCATTTTCATTTTAATATTTTATTTTATTTTGAAATTTTCCAGAACAGTTACATAAATTCATTTACATTAACGAGTAACATAAAACAGGTATTTGTAACATTCTAGTACAAAATTTCACATTTTAAATTAAATAAAAACTGGAAGAAGGACGGGAGGGAGGAAAAGGGGAAAATGGAAAGATCAAAGCTCAAGTCAAAGACAAATTATGTGAAAATTTGACCAGTTAATTTATTTACAACATTTTTAGTATATTGATTCTTTCGTAATTAGTCAATCAAATTCAGCCTATGTTCGCAAAATAGCCTTTCACATTTCGCTCACTCCTTTCAAGTACGTCATAAATAAAAAAGACTTGATTTTTCAGGAGAACGTTTTCAAAGTTTAAAAATATAACACAATGTATTAAAAATAAATATCAAGCCACTTATTGAACTTTTTACTGTGCAACTAATATTTTTGAGTAAAACCTAAAGGTTTTTTCTCTATTTTTAAAATATTTAGTATATTTAAAAAAAAAAGATGAAACAATACCCTTTCTTCAAAATGCAAAAATAACATTTTCTTCCCTGTAGCGGGTAAATATTAAATTCAAAATCATCGTCTCTTTTGCTGCGATAGTAGTACATTTTCTGGGCATTCCGAAAACATGGACAACTGAAAATTGACGATTTTTGATTTATGACGTTCTTGAAAGGAGTGAGCGATTTTTGAAAAGTATTTTTTGAGCTGTGTCTCTCGAGAATTACGTATGCGATATTATGTACGCGCGGTTTGCAGGGCATACATGTGTTATACGCTTTTAACAACGTAAAATATGTGCCGAATACGCCCATTTATGTAGCCACCCAAGAATTTAAATTTATGGCCAGTATATTTGATAAGCCCGTGAAAATAATTGGAAAACTTGTTAAATTAAATCAAATTTGCTTTATTTTATTTTTAAATGGGTAATAAACAATTTTAAGGCTTATGACCCCTTATGGCAGGGATGGCGAACCTTTTTGAGACAATTTTTATCAATATAATAATATGTCGCGTGCCTCATGACATGGATGTAAAAGCACATCAAATGTTTGTGTACTTAGGATTTTTAAAATAAACAAAAAAATCACCTAGCACCGTGCGGGAAGTATTTAAACAATGCAATCTATTTATGCATGAATGTGCGAGTGTTTTTGCCTAGAATTTACACTCATGAATTACATGAAATTATAGTAACTTTAAACATAAAGAGTAAATCCACTCACAAGTAGGCATAGGCTATGAAACTTATAAAGTTGAAGCCTGAGTAGGGACATGATAAACGGTGTTGCATAAGCCGTAGCTAGATTTCAGAGTCACTTGGACGTTAGGTAATTCGAAAAAAAATATGCATGAATGTCGTCATATCCTTAATTTCCGTCGCGAAACTATTGATGAACGAAGAAAATACACATGGCTTTTTAAATGTTAAGATTTAAAAAAATACTATTTCCATTTTATAAATGTCCATTTCTAACGCTTGAATCATGGGTGTCTTTCGAATATGAAAATGCTGACGATTTAGATACCATTTTTGGAATAAAGAGTTAAATTTATTTTTTGCGTTGTGGCCCTTTGGCATTTAACCAGCGATATGTGAAATTTGTACTTTCTTTTCTCTTCATTTTAATTCTAATTTCGTATTTTTTTTATTTCCAATTTCGATTGGATAACAAAGGCCCTTTGTAATGGAATATATAGAATTGATGGGTGTATTGCTGTTACGGATTTTCCGGGATTAAAGAAAATTGTGAGATTAACGAAGTGTTAATATTACGACGTTTTACCGTTTAGCTATGGGGTCTTCTCTTTGGAGTATAATATGGACATGTTGGATTTTTGGAAATAGATTGAAAGGCTGGGCCCAGACTACGTGAAATAAAACAATTTACTACTGCCTAACATCAAAACACTGCATACGTATTTTTTTTAATGTGTGACATATTTGATATATTGCTCACTCCTTTCAACAACGTCATATATCAAAAAACTTTTTTTTTTTAAGTTTAAAAATATAGTAAAACGTATTAAAAATACCAAGCCACCTATTGAACTTTTTACTGTGTCTTTTTAGGTAAAACCTGAATGTTTTTTCTCCATTTGAAAAATATTTAGTATAATTAAAAAAATAATTAAACAATACATTTTCTTCAAACAAAAAAAAACATTTTCTGCCCTGTAGCGGGTAAATATAAAGTTAAAAATATGCCGCTTTTGCTGGGATATAGTACATTTAATGGGCATTCCGAAAACACGCTCAGCTGAAATATGACGTTGTTGAAAGGAGTGAGCGATATTTGATATATGTAGACCGAGGAAAACTTGCCACAATCAGGTATGTGAAATACTTGGAAGCGACCGGGTCAGGAGTAGAACTAATCAGCTGGTATGTATGAGCAGATGCATGAATGTGGAAGAGGCGAATGAATGTTTGCAAAGACAGGGTGGTATGGCGTTGTATTCTCTCTGCCTACCCCTGCGGTGAAGCGGCGTGATGCTTATTTAGTAGCCAGTTGTCATGAGAAAAATATCTAAAAAAATGCAAAGATTAATCGACTTTATTTTATAACTTGTATTAATTGTACATTTAAAAAAATCTGAACGGTCGAAATTTAAGTCATTGCATAATTAATAATTTCACCGTAAATAAGTACTTGTTTCATTTTTGGGTGTCTAATAATTGGACAAAACTATATTCGATCACACCAATCTTTCTTTGCTAAAAATCTTCACCTTTTCCACATTCATGTTTCTCCTCATTATTGTAACTCTTTTTTTCTGCGCTGTACTTTGTCTTCTTCGAAATAAATAATTTACGCTATACGAAGAAAGGCAAAACATTCGCAGAAAATCTGCTAACCTCAATGAATGTTAAATTTCACTAAATTATTCTCGAAATTGAAAATTCCTTTATTAAAATGTCACATTCAATGTTCCGGTGTTTTGTTCTGCGGGCGGCGCAGGGGGTATCTCGAAGGGAGAAGCGCAGACAAAGGCAGGGATCGTTGGTAGGGAGGGGGTGGGAAGTGGGGGAAAGGGTGGGAAAGGGGATGCTGTTGGAATTACGAGAAAAACAAAAGATTCGCCGTCTCAGATATTATTTTTCTAAATATACTTCGGAGAAAATTATTAAGTCGCTTTCGGAACGTACAACTTTGTCTTATTATATTTTACTACCCTGCTAAGTACAGGGGAGGTATTATATTATTTATTTATTATCCTACTTGCTTTCTAGGCATTTTACAATCTTTTGATTATAAACAACTACGTATTTTAGATATGACTTCTTGTGTTAGTAATTTTTTTTAGTTTCTCGAAGTATGCTGAACGGCATATATCCATATGGATAAAAATGTAAAAGTTTGTTAAAAATCACAAATGTCAAAAGTTTTTCACCGATCGCTTTGAAATTTTGACATAATTTTTTTCATATTATTTTTTGACATCTCATCAAAGATGAAGAAGAATATGGAAGTCTGGGCATTTACGGGGCTGACTACCGTCATAGGCTGGTTTAAGTGATCACTTTACACACGTGTAACATTCACCAATTCTACCCATTATTGACAACCACACTACTCAAATTCATGGAAGTTCTATATATATGAACCAATTTAGAAACCTTGTTCTTGAATCACTATAACTTCACTAGAGACATCTATTGGTGAGATGTAAAGAAGCTTTTTATTAAGCAGAAACTCTTATATTAGTATGTGAGATCCGAATCCTGGATTATAATCACACACATGAGAAACGCCAGAAAATACCATTTTCATTTTTATTATTAAGCTTATAATTTATTATAAGCTTAATATTTTTTTTCGTCTTTTATCATGTACCTTTATATAGGACTGTGACAGGCGTTTTTTATCTGGGTCACAAAATTACGGGTATATTATTTGAAACAGTGATTTTACTACAATGGCAGCGCCATCTCTTGAAAGTAACAGCATAACACGAGATACTAAATTTTGTTCATGGCGGACATCGTGCTTCTTGACAGCTGCTATCATTTAGCATATTCAATGTTTTCGATTTCACTGTTGTTTCAAAGATTTTTAATATTTTCATTGCTTCACTTGCTTCGTCAAAACAAACATATTAGCAATGTGTGCTTTATACTTTATTTATTTTTTCATTTAATCAGACTGAGCCACAGTAACCCGTGGGCGGATACAGCTAGTTATTTAAGTAAAGATTTTTTTTATTAATATCTCAATATGAATGAGAGATGGAAATATGGAATTCTAGGTAGCGATAGGGCTTACGACCTATAATAACTCGTATGTGTAGCAGATTCTGCATTTCCAAGCAATAATTTGGACACACTCACATTATAGTGACATAATATTTATTTTATATGCACCGACGATTCAATTTATTTTTAAAGCACGCAGTTATGGGTACCATATCGCTCACTCCTTTCAAGAACGTCCTAAATCAAAAAAACTTGATTTTTCAGGAGAACGTTTTTAAAGTTTAAAAATATAACACAATGTATTAAAAATAAATATCAAGCCACTTATAGAACTTTTTATCGTGCAACAGATCTTTTTAGGTAAAACCTGAAGGTTTTTTCTCCATTTGTAAATATTTAGTATGTTTAAAATAACAATTAAAACATACCTTTTCTTAAAAATGCAAAAACAACATTTTCTGCCCTGTAGCCGGTAAATATTAAGTTAAAAATACACCTCTTTCGCTGGGATATAGTACATTTTCTGGGCATTCCGAAAACATGCACAGCTGAAAATTTACGAATTTTGATATATGACGTTCTTGAAAGGAGTGAGCGATATATTTAGGTCTTGTAATGTTACAGCGTTCTAAAACCACATTTGCCCAATAAATGTTATGTAATTTTTGTAAAATAAACGTATCAATCCTATTACAGTTATTTTCCAAGGCAATCTCCGGTCTGCATCGCGCCCACACTCGCTTTCCCATTAGCTGTGTATCTGGCTCGGTACAATCAATCGCTTTTAAATACATTTTTTGCTATCGGTATGAGCATTGTAGTTAAAATTTCGTATTGTATTACTATGCAAGTAGGACTGGAGCGAGGTGCGAGCGCCTCCTACATGAAAAACGCCCCCTCGAATCATTTTTTACATACCAGAATAAGTTTTGCTCCAATTTGCTCCGCTGTAAAAATTTTCAACAAGGTTTTATAATGGAAATTTCGGTGATAAAACTGTCAAACTAAGGCAAGCGTACTTTTGTGCGGTTGAACCTTTATAAGTTTGTATTTTATTTTGTTAATCTGTTGAGTTTTTTCTTCCCGTCTTATTCCTCATTACTGAGGGTTGTGACCTTTGTGGAAGCACTGACTCTTCTCCAGTTATCCCTTGACTGCGCTGCACGTAGCGCTCCAGCCACCGAGGTGCCTGCTGTTGCCTTAACTTGATCGGTCTATCATATATCGCTCACTCCTTTCAAGAACGTCATAAATCAAAAATCGACAATTTTCAGTTGTGCATGTTTTTGAAATGCCCAGAAAATGTACTATATCCCAGCAAAAGCTGCATATTTTTAACTTAATATTTACCCGCTTCAGGGCGGAATGTGTTGTTTTTGCATTTTGATGAAAAGGTATTGTTTAATAATTTTTTTAAATATACTAAATATTTTTCAAATTGAGAAAAAACCTTTAGGTTTTAACTAAAAAAATCTGTTGCATAGTAAAAAGTTCAATAAGTGGCTTGATATTTATTTTTAATACATTGTGTTATATTTTTAATCTTTGAAAACGTTCTCCCGAAAAATCAAGTTTTTTGATTTATGACGTTCTTGAAAGGAGTGAGCGATATGTATAGTTAATCATCATTAATATATGTCTATTGAGTTTATGCATTTTATTAAAATGTGCCCGCCTGCCTATATGTGTCTACCTTCGTAGCGTACCGGTTAGCACGTTTGCCTACCCTGCTGGTGGTCCCGGGCTTGTTTCCATCATTGTTGACCATTTTACGTTTTATTTTCCGTTAATTTTTTTTTATTTCAAGCTATTTGGTCTTTGAAACCACTCGCCTGTATTCTGTACTCAAATGTATTTACAACTGGACACAATACAAAATAAAATATTTCAATTTACGATATAGTGTATAATACACACACACACACAGATATACATTCACATTTATAAATATATAAAAAAGAACAAGCAAATAAATAAAATCAAATATGTATTAGATAACTCAAAAACATGATCTCAAAAATATTCTATATTTTTTGTCTTATAGTAATACTGTCAACGGATGAATTAAAAATATCGGCCAATGGCCCATTTTCATTGCCGGAACAGTAATTACATTATATGACAGTAAATATTATGTTTCTCGTTCCGTCGCAGAGCCCGTGAAACCTTTGCAATAAAGCTGACAATAAAAAAATGCTTAATATATTAGCTTTACGACAGCCTTCCTGCTCGGGTATTGATTTTGGTCTCATTTCTCGTGTGGCGTCTCCCACGTGTCCGCTGACGTCCAATAGGGTAGGTACTATCACTCGGGAGGAATATCTAATTTAACATACTCAACCTATAAAAGAGTGTGTAAGACTCGTTTTGTGTTTATAACAGCCGATGCAATCAATATTTTCATTCATCATTTTCTTTTGCAAAATTCGCCTTCGTAAAAACGTTGTTTTCGTAAGTTGGTAACGAATGACGTAACAGAAACGAATCCACACTACTTCTATTACAGCTCCATAAAGCAGATACATAAAGGGATACACCCGATAACGTAAAATTTGATGACGTATAGCGGTGTCCGTTTTTCGTTTTATTAAAATATCTAAAGTTTAAACCTTCATATCTCCCTTACTTCTCTATAGATTTCAATAAGAATGTTACCTATAATCTTGTGATTTTTCATATTAATTTATTAGCCAATAGTAACATATCATGAGAATGATCCATTGCCCGTATGGAAGACGGAGTAGGCTTGAAATTTGATGACGTATAGCGGTGTCCATTTTTCGTTTTATTAAAATATTGAATGTATTAACCTTCATATCTCCCTTACTTCCCTACAGATTTTAATAAGAATGTTACTGATAATCTTGTGATTCTTCATATTAATTTACTAGCCAATAATAACACATCATGAGAATGATACATTGCCCGCTGGAAGACGGAGTGGGCTCCGTGTCGTTTGGTCCCCAATAGCGACACTCTTCCTATTGGGAGTACTGCGCACCTCCTATTACGGTTATTGACACACAACCTAATTAGCCTCGTTGTTTGTTTCCGACTAATTAGTTTCGCATTTGAACGACACTTGACGCACGAACAACGAAATAATTGTACCCTTGACTCGAGGAATGTAATTAGAACAATCCAACTGGCTGCCACGAATAGTCGTGTCAGAATGCGAATGTTCTAAATAACAAAAAAATGCAATAGCAGAAAAATATTTAGTCAGATTTTTGTGACGTCTTATGTGTCACGATGGAAGGATGCGCTAAAGAAAGGCGTGTGAACCATCGCAAATAGTTTTATTTTTTATTCTTCTTTTGCGATTTTTGTACTTTTCTTCGTGGATTTGGTGTGTTAAAATAAACCCATGCAAATAAATTAAAATCGCTTACGATTTAAGAAAAAAATCTTAGGATAGCTTTTAGCTGTCAAAATAATACCGCACTCCTGTAGATGGGAATCTTACATACTACATAGTGATGGGCAGAACCGAATTAAAAAATGAACACCTAATTCATTCAAACTGAATATTTAAGTCCCAATATGCGATAAATTGTAACTCAATTTTCGTTTTTGTTTGAAGAGTGAAAATGAGTATTACGTTTATGTATGTACAGTATCTACTCAATGAATTAGGGCCACCCATTATTTTTATGAATACTCTGAAATCCTTTGGATTATTATATTTATTTTACATAAATACTTTAAGTTTTCTATTGACATCTAATATCATGTACATTACCTTCAATAATATGTAAAATATACCTGGATTATTTAAGCCTTTACAAAATTTCAAACCCTTTTTCTGAGAAAGGTCCCTAATTAGCCCAGGTAGACAGATAGTTGAAAGTTCAAAAAATAGTCCTATCTCATTTATTAGTGAAGTTTCTTGAGTTCTGGTTGTTGTTTTGTTTAGAGAGGTTATATAGTTATCGTGTCTTGTGAAAAAAAAATAATTTTTAATTTTAGTTCGTAAAGTATAAAAAAAATTTGTAAACACAAGTGTTTTTTTTGAAAAGGACAAAATGGGAAAAAGTAAAGACATTTCTGAGGAAAAAAAGTCTAGTGTTATAGTGCTACTGAAATTAGGAATACTATCTAATAGAGAAATTTCAAAAAAAGAAAACGTTTCTCGTCAAACAGTGGACAGAATTTCAAAATCAATAAAAAATCAGTCACCCGCCACCAGCAATCGGCGAAAGAACTGTCGTAGGATTAGAAAAACAACACCGAGGACTGATCGAAAAATCTTTCAAAGTGCCTTAGAAAACCGTAGTGCATCAGCAAAAACATTAAAAATAAAATTGGAAGAAGAGGGTATAAATATATCGGTATC
Source organism: Brachycentrus maculatus (assembly GCF_059751285.1). Lineage (NCBI taxonomy): Eukaryota > Metazoa > Arthropoda > Insecta > Trichoptera > Brachycentridae > Brachycentrus > Brachycentrus maculatus. The sequence goes on along the minus strand of NW_028280815.1, from coordinate 2,133,547 downwards.
AACACTGAGGCGACGTCTTTACGAAGTAAATCTGAAATGCAGGCGCCCTGTAAAAGTACCAAAATTGACACCACGAATGAAAGCGGATCGATTAAAATGGGCCAGGCTACATCGAAATTACTCGGTAGATGATTGGAAAAAGGTATTTATTTAAATTGAATTTTCAACATATCATTTTAGTAAATAAACTTATATATTTGAATTAAACTTAAATTTTCATTATTTTTCAGGTCATCTTTAGTGATGAGTGCCGGTTAGAAGCCGTGACAGAGAGCCGTCGATTCGTCAGGAGAACACCAATGGAACGTTACAATGAGGCCTGTGCGGTAAAAGTTATCAAACACCCCCCTGCAACAATGATATGGTCATGTATTATTAACAATTTACCTGGGCCGTTGTTTTTCGTGGAAGGAACAATGAACCAAAATTCCTATAATCAGGTCCTCGAACGAATTTCATTGCCCTTCTACCATACACTCGACCCAACAGAAGGTCCATACACCTTGCAGGATGGGGCACCTTGCCACCGGGCTAAATCAATAATAAAAATTTTGTCTAACAAAAATCTGCCTTTGCTCCCCTGGCCTGGAAATTCTCCGGACCTTAATCCTATAGAAAACGTATGGAGCATGTTAAAAAATAAGGTATACTCATTTCCAAATCCGACAGTAGACTGTCTAAAAAAAAATATTCAAAAAATTTGATCAGAAGACGAAGAAATAAAAAACATGATAAAACAGTGCATTTTAAGTATGCCAAAAAGAATTGAGGCAGTTATTTCTGCCAAAGGTGGAAATACTAAATACTAACTATATTTATATGAAAATATATGCATAATTTAAGCGTAATAAAGTGTTCATGTGTAAATAAAATTCAATGTTGTTTTATTCAAGGTTTTCTCTGAGTTATTCCTGTTTGAATTGAGAAATTGCGCGAAATTCTGCGTGGCCCTAATTCATTGAGTAGATACTGTATGTATGTACACGTATATGGTTTTGAATTCAATCACTCAACGCTAATCTGTGCTCATATTTGATTGAATCAAAGGAAAGTGCGACTCAAACACCATCAGTTTTACATATTACATGTATTGATTTTACCACATTAGTAAAAAAACAGTGACTAAATTTTTGCTTCATTGGGAGACATAAATAATACTGTGTATTATTTGAGGGTAAAAGCCCAGTCTTCGTTAAATCGCAACTTAATTTTCTCTAAATCCAGATAACATTTTACGTAATTGATTTTTCTTTTCTTAAAACACTGTTTTCGCATTGAAAAACTTGGTTTTTCATCAAAATAATTGTATGGGTTTGAAAAAATATATAGCAATATCTTTTTATACATATTCTAAAAAACAAAAAAATATTCAATATATATTCTTTAAAACATCAGGCGTGGAAAGACGTGTGACCTCTCCGGTGGTCGGCCGGTTATTGAATTCTGTATTGGGTTGTATCCCCTTACTCGAACAACGAAGCTGAACACCCTCAAATACGAGATATCTAACAGCTCGCCCTCCATTTGACCTACATTTCAGCCTGGGCACAGTGGGACGCGGATTCTTCGTGCCGCACATTCATGCCCGCCATTGTGGTAGTGTTATCCAATTAGAGTACTACTTACGACTGGGTTAATTATTATTTAACTAACCCGACAGCTTGTCTCGTGCCTGTGCCAGGGCGGCATCGGTGGCCGTTGGTCCTTCGAGCCGGATCATATTAATGGGAATTTTATTTGTTCACATTTACAGAGTATACATGCGAGAGTCCACTGTTATTATGCTTAAACGTTAATACACTTTAGGTATTAATACACGCAACGATTGCTAGGTTTTCAGATGTTTTTTTTCCCTTCGTACTTCTCAGATAATTGCGTTCAATGCGATAAATAACATTTTCATTGTCTTGACTAGGTCATCATTCTATCAATTCATGTAATATTTTTTTAATTCGTATTTATGCGTGTGTTTTTTTGCCATACCTAAAATTTCAGAAGAAATGTTATTTGTCTTTTGAAAAGTTCTCATCCTTGTGAGAAAGAGTTTTATTCTATTTTAAATATTGTAAAGGTACCATTTAATAATACCGATTACTCCTACGAAATTTAGTAAGATGGAACCTTGTCATTCTGAAGATACGATTTGATGACTTAAATCACGTAGGTACATTGTAACTTTCTACGATTTCAACCTGCTAAAATCTTGACTTACAATAAATGAGTTCGATTTTATGGACCATTACTTCAGAGCTTAGTTCCTCTAGAATTTTTTAAGTAGTTTATACCTATTGGAAACAAACACAATTTCACGATTATATATATATATATATATATATATATATATATATATATATATATATATATATATATATATATATATATATATATATATATATATATATATATATATTTATATAAATATAATCACTTTTTATGGAATTTCGTTATAATTCAAACATCTGAATGTACAGTTCAATGTAATAGCGACTGTGATATAACCTCTAAATTATTAGTAAACAAAACAACGAGGTTTTAGTATTACCTGGTATTTTAAATTAGATTTAAATTAATGTCATTATGTATCAAAAGTTATATAGGTCATTTGGCGTTACTGCTTCGCGGTAGTGGCGCCGAGGTAAGCCGCGGAGGCCTATATATCGCGATGTATTTTTTGTTGTTTTCGTCAAACAAACTCGATACCTATGCTACAAACTGGGAAAATTGTAGGTACGATGATAGATTAAAGACGAATGAATGCGTTTTATTCATTTTTCGCCACGTTTAAAATAAAAGTGAAGTTTCATTATATGAAATTATCTTATGTGATTTCATTAATTGATTAAAAAATTGATAGACGTTACTTTGTGGTAATATCTATAATTTTTTATTGGTAAATACCACTATTTCTTAAATCTATTGTGACGCGTGTTTCGATGCATTCCGCGTCATTTTCAAATACCGTACAGAAAGTTACAGAATGCATCGAAACACGTTTCACAATGGATTTTAAGAAATACTGGTTTGTACCTAGTAAAACTTATTTTAAAACTCCATTTTAATTTATATATTAATTATTAAAATCAGACACAGATTTTTTTGAGTCTAGTAAATTGTATTTTATTGTTAAAAAACACCATAAATTTTGTGACAATTTTTTCGCCTTGTTATAGAATTTTCAAACGAATGTCATTCGCTTGAAAATGCCAGAACATTATTTTTGTTTTTTGTTTTTTAACTATGTAATGTGTTTTTCAACAATAAAATACAATTTAGTACACTCAAAAAATCAGTGTTTGATTTTAACATTTAATATATAAATTAAATTAAACTTATATGTTATAGTACATATAAACAATATTTATTTATTTATTTATTTTTCAAAACATATTACATACATATGTCGTATATATAGTATTCCCGATGAGTAATTTCTATTTCTCATTTTGGGACATGGGATTAAGGTTAACAAGACAGGAACACAAATAATAAAGAAACAAAAAAGATTTTTTTTAAATAACCAAAATTAATACATGGCGAAATATAAAAAAACAATAAACAGGTATAATAAATAGGCATAAGAAGCATATTTAAAAGAAATAAATGAGATAAACATAAGGTAAGATTGTAAGGTAATAAGGTATTAAACTTATATGAAATAAAGTATGCATTGTCACAATACGGTCCGCGAAATTTATACACTGTTGTAATTTTTTATATCTGTTCAATGCATTACTTTTAAGATATGTAAATCTATCACAAAGCGCCATGCAATTTTAATTATTACTTCGTTTCTTTTTCTTTTACCGTAATCGATTTGCTACTGCCTGGAAAAAGAAACATAAAGTTAAATAGAGTATTTGCGAGATCTGTATCTCTCGTCCAATGCGAAGATCGACTCGCTGAGATGTCACTAATTAATTACCGCTAATTGGACTGGTAAGTGAAGTGCGAATCCAATTACCAATAGCGCTGGAAAAATCCAACCTAGGAGTGAATATATATTTTTAAAACTCATGATTCAATAACATTATCTTCTTCTTTTCTTATCTGATCATTCGATTGAGTCCAGGGTAACACATTAATGCACGTATTCATTTTTTTTTAAATTACCTTACGTCCAAGTTAAATATATTTACGGCTTATGCAACTCTGCTTATCATGGCCCTACTTAGGCTACAAAATTGTTTTATAATCTATACCTACTCTTGAGTGGATTTGCTCTTTATGTTTAGAGTTACTGTAATTTCATGTAATTCATGAGTCATAATTCAAGGCAAAAATAACTCGCAATGCGCGTATTCACAATAATATAAAAAATTGATATTGTAACAAAAAGACTATTTGAAAAAAGGGTATTAGGCCTACTCGTGTTCTAGCAAAACGGTGAACGTGAGATAGGTATATAGAATGATCATTTAAGCCATACGACTTCATGTCCTTCGCTCTGTAGGTGCCCACAGATTTAATTTTCACTTGCCATAAAATTTCTTCGTCTCGACATTTAAAATAAATCTTGGACACAATGCCTCGAAAGTTAAATCCAATATTTTAGCATAACACTTTGCATAAGCATAATCTTAAATTGTCGATATGACATTGAATATCACTGTTAAATCTTAACAGAGCGAGGAAGGCCGAAAAAGACTTGGCACGATCCAGACCAATCAGAACCTAAAATCTGGTGGTGTCAATATTCTGCATAATCGGAGGGCATGTGTGACTAGATGTATGGATGTGAAGGAAGCGAGGGGTGTATGTCAGGACAGAAGAGTGTGGCGTTCCATCCTCTCTGCCTACCCCTGTAGGAAACGGCATGATGGTAGTAGTAGTAAAACTTTACATTAAAAAAATTGTGTGTTATGTTTATGATAGATAGATGAGCTGTTTGCTTTCTACAGCAGAATCGAGCATACTAGATCGCTCGAAATAAGAGGTTTGTATCGCGTGTGTATACAACAAAAAAGATGTTCTCAAAATTTAAAAAATTCCATTTCATATCAATGCTCTTCATTTATTTTATGACCGCAATAATATTCAGATCTATCGATTTGCTCAAATTGAAACCCACAGCGCCGTATCGTAAGTGTTGAGTATGTGTACCAAAAATGCAGCGTTTTTTGGCAAAGTACCGTAGCTGACCGTAGACAGAAGCCAACAACCGCGGTGGCCATAGCGCAGCGCAGCTCCGCTAAAGGAATGGCGTACCCTGTTATGAATTTAATTTTGAATCGATCGGCCACAGCCAAATTAACAGAAATTTTATTTCACAGAATAAGGTACCGTGCTATTGCTGCGTAATGCATTACCAATCATTTAAATCAACTGTTAATCAACGATATCAATTCTTTTCTGAAATTATTGCAATTAATTTCATACCATATTATATATTTTCACACACTTTCATACACACACACACACACACACACACACACACACACACACACCAACCAACATAACTTTCATAAGAATAGTATTATCAGTGGATTTTTTTTAATTGGCTGTAGATTTGTTAATTGTTGTTGTATATTGTTTTGTAGTGGCTGTAAAAATCTCAAATAAATAAAATAAAATAAAATAATGACATAAAATATTTTATATTGGATTTCCACATAAAAGCTAGAGGTCCACATATTTAAATTACCATGGAATGATGGGAAGCACATAGCGAAGCGCCCTTAAGTTAGTGCTTTACTAAAATGGCGCTATGTGAATTATCTAAAAATATTATAATTTTAACGATTATACACATTTACTCTATTATACACATGTATTATAAAATCATATTATTAAAAAAAATCTCTAAAATCACGGTAATGCATCAAAACGCGTGTCGTAATAGATTTTAAGAAATAGTTGTATTTAGCAAGTATTAAAAATATAACCCGCAAAGCCTCTATTTTTAAATGCTGCAGGTAGGAAAGTAAGGTTGGGAAGGTTAATGTGAAAAACACATCACACATACCCAGACCAATTGAAGATAAATCTTTTTCAAATTTATTTTGCATTGGCGGGAATCGAACCCGTGACGCCGGTTGAGCGAGCAGACGAGCGTCTACCCAACAATGCCATGGCGCCTGTATGTAAAATAAAAACTATAATCAGTATGTATATTTCGGGAAAAAATATTGTAGATTCTCCAGCGTGATATTATTATAAATCCCCACACGACTTAACGGTTTTATCTTATTATATCGTTATCGCCCTCATTAATGGATCTCCGCCCCTGCAGTCGGGATAATTGCTACGTTAATATTAACGGGTCCGTTAATCCCGTGCCCTCCCGCGGGACCCATGCCGGGAGTGTTGCTCCCCGATATTGTTAAAACTTTTGCGACCAAGTCTGGCAGTCTATCCGTTGCGTGTGAATAATAAATTTCCCTACACTCCCGATTTTTCGAGATGGGGAATGTAAATCTCGGTTGAATCAACTTCTGAATATAAAAATGTTATTTTTTCAAATCGGGTATTTTGTGAATGTGAAAAAACTTCCCGATTAATCCGAATATGAAAATGTTCTATTTTCAATTCGGGTATTTTGTGAATGTGAACAAACTTCCCGATTAATCCGAATGAGAAAATGTTCTATTTTCAAATCGGGTATTTTGTGAAGGTGATAAAACTTCCCTGTTAATCCGAATGTGAAGAACGTTGTATTTTTAAACTGTTTTTCGATGAGCGAATTTAGAAAATGAAAGACGTTGTTTTTTATTTGGGGTTTTGTACTATGTATACGTAATCATTTAAGAGGATCGCAACATGACATAAATATTAATTTTACCACAAAAACTTTACTTACGAATGATTTAGTTAAAAAATTAAATTTTTATGTAAAAAAAGCACACCACTAAATCAAATTTCATATTTTTTCTGTAAAATGGTGGATTATAATACTAGTACGTAAATGAAATTTTACTCACGGTCATCCAATTTGTTTTGGATTTTCTTATCTATTTTTTTAATATATCGTCTTGGAAACAAGAGTGGTAATTTAAATCAATGAAAATTTGCTCTAAATTGCGATTCTCGTTAGTGGATGTGATAATAAAATTGAAATATTGACTTACGGCAATAAAGTAGATAATTTGTTTACTGAATTTGTGCATTAATGTTTAGTGAGTCAGTAATGTTTAGTGTTAATGTGACAGATATACGTTCATAATATTTAATTCTCCATCGGCCTTGCCTGCTCGGCTGACAGACACACTGCCAGCAACGGGAGACATTTCAATTTATGTAAAACCTCAAAATGGTAATTTTTTAAATGTCCCGAAATTCGTTTAGTGATTTTTCACGTTCCTTCAGTTGACTTTTCCTCGTTCGCATTAATTTCCTTGGGAAAATAGAAAATTTGATATTTAATACGTTGTTATCTCTCGAGAGTGCTTGACATTTAACTTACGTTATTTTTGATCTACGTTAGAGCAAATAAAACACCTACTTACTAAGAGATAATTTTCATAAATGGACGATGAATAACAGCTTCGCGTTTACATCATAAAAATATTTTAATGTATGTAAATCCGTAAGTAATAACCAGAAATTTGCCGTTTTCAAATGCTTTAAACTCTATAAGTGCTAATAATAAAATTTAAAAAAAAATTAAACGTTACTCTTGATTTTCAAAAGCTAAATACAGCCGGAATTAAAAATTCCATTTAATTTTTGTGTTGAAACTGGTACATTCAACTTCAAGAAAAATCTTAAGAATTCATGTAAGATTGTCGTAAAAAAGGGTTATAGTGTTTTCACGCTATCTGTGTTGCGCGCTATTTTTTACTCATTGCTTATTCAGTATTATAAACTCCTCGTAATTAGATTGGTGCGAGTAAAAAAGGATTGATATTTCAGTGACACGCTGACGTATTTAATTTTTTTTCAATATTTTTTCATATTCAGCCGTCTCGTTACTAGCAGAAAATATTATTATCGGATATTATATTACAAATTATAAATGTGTCATTTTATGGAGACATTTTTCAACACCAAAATACGCTTTATGACAGCGAAGTGTTAGACGAGGACTGCAAGTGTAGAAATAGTAATAATAATGATATTTTATTTGAGTTCTACCTGGCTGAATACAGGTGCCTTTCCTATTGATGTGCTACAGTATTACGTAACACTGAGTTTATAATGGCTGGTATGTATACACGCATGACTTCACGAATGCATATGTCTGACCACCCAGTATTTTCAGAATTGCAACCTGGGAACGGTGGATAGTAAGAATTGGCAATCGCCAAAGGTCGCTAGAGCCGCTATGATAAATGGTTAATAAAAATAGCGAAATACTGATTTCCGCCACTTGCGATGTGCGACTGAAAACCGGCAATGAACGGATTGTCCGCATAACTTATGCAATCTCACGTCACCGTGTCAACCGAGACCATCTCGAGATTCTGTCATAAAATATCATCGCGCGCTCACCTCGGATTACATTTTAAGGATATTCTTTTTAACTGTCCACCGGTTTTTTTTTTGTTTGCAAAAAGCGAAACATGGGAAAAGTTTGCGTAAACAGTGTAATTTTAAAATAATTATGATCTATTTAAATTTTTTAGTGATATTTCTTGGTGGGACTGCATTTTATAGACTAAAATAACAACTACATAAGTACTTATGTAGTTTCTTTCTACATGAATTTGACCAGCGACTGGGTTACGTCGTAACCGATATCACGAAACCCGGTCGCTGGTCAAATAAAATACACATGGAAAAACATAGTTTTTATTTTATTCTATAATTATGATATTTTTTAATGAATTTAATTTAACAGAAATTACGTTTGCTAAATGATATTCTATTGCTCGCCACTTGATTGTGCTTTTTCGCTTAAACTACACTCGGTGACAAAAAAAGTTGGCACCGCGTTACATCATTATTATCTAATTTGGATAGTGTCTCCTCAGACATTCAAGCTGATTGTTCCGACGTCCGATGTATCACTTTCAAAGATATGATACACCTGATCATCACACTACGTCGCCTTTCGCATACTACAGCTTCCATTGCTTATGTCACGTGTAACGTTTCTCTTGAATCACGTGTAATGGCTGCTTTTTACGTAACGAAATTCTTTCAGACACAATTCAGTAATCTTATTCCTGCGGAACTGTTTTTTTATATGTTGTGTAGGCGTATCAATGTTAGATGTATTGAGTAAATACAATTATATTTCTGTGGCGATTGTAAGACTGTAATTTCTGGCTATAAGTCTGTAACATATAACACTCATAGTTTTTTTTTTTCATTCAATCTCATACATACCCGCCGATTGTTTCAACTCCTGGCCCGGCCCCTTTCAAGTATTTTATATACCTGATATGCCAAGTTTTCCTCGGTCTTCCTGTGCTCCTTCTTCCAACTAAATTCACCTCATAAATTTGTTTTACCGTTCCTTTCTCACTCATTCGTTCCACATGTCCAAACAATCTCAACACACCTTTTTTAAATTTTATCGGCAATGCGTATCTCAGCCTTGCATCCTTTCCTTATTTCACCATTCGAACATCCATATTTACAACAAAATAAATTAAATTATCCATAGGAGGTAAGGTAATTTCAACAACAACCGACATTTGTGAATGTAAGAGTTTTTTTTGGGGAAGCTTTTGAAGGATAAAACTATCCCTTTGTTTCTGAATATTGATTACATCGGCCGGCGGATATGTTTATTGGCGACGGAACATTTCCAGCCGATACGAAGCCATAAAGGATTGTTTACCAAATCACTACAACTTCCAAACGAGGCAAACTTTCAATAACATTTTCAATAAGGTCTTATCACTTTTTTTTATTGGAATGTAAATTGTACAAAGACATCCCATGGTCGTATGTTATCTAATGTATGTGCTATATGAACCTTAGAGGTCTGCACACTTCAAGTTTTGAACACTAAAAAATTATATCTTTCATTAAAAAAAATGTATGGACTTCTCTTTAAAATTGTAAGGTTAAACTTACAGAATTTGTGTATACGGCTACACGTCTTTTACCGATTCCTTTAGCAACGTACCACAAAATTAGTAAATTCATCACAATACATACAGTCCGCAGTGAGTCTCGACAGGACGAGAGTATGTTCACTTTTTTCTATGATGATATGTAACGTTTTGCGTGTCGAAAAACGTGAAATTCTCCGGTAGCGTTCAGAATGGTTATTTTCAATTTATTTTGGCCGTTATTTATTAGAATTACCCGGGATAATCCGATGAACTATCCCAAAGAATGAATTATTATCACCTCTCTTGATTTCAAGCCCCATTTGCTCTATCCGAGTAATATCCCACCCGCGGCCGGTAATGCGAAGCGCTCCGACACCGGCCACCGGACACTAGTGGATACAAAAATGGCCAATTTGTACCGCAAAATTGATATCGAGTTAGGGCAAATTTATATCGAATAAACATTGTTGTTCCAGGTGTTTCAATGGGTAATTCCCAACAATGAAACAGCTATGTAATTTGCTGTGGAGAATTGAGACCAATGTTTTGCGTATGCTTTTAGTTAATTTACAAAGCGTTACTGATTAGTTTTGAAAATGAAAAAAAGAAAAACAATTAACCGGTATCTAATTAAAAAAAATATATATATTCACAGGCGGGGATTTTTTAAATAAATTTTAATGTTAATTATTGAAAGAACTAGTGAAAAATAAATTGAGCAATATTAAATATAAAGGTAACAGTTATTTGAATGCGCAAGCTTCTGTGGACATTTTTTTATTGATTTTTCCAACAACATGCGATGATTGATTTGTTTATTTACTGAAATTCGCTTACAGTCAGGACATACATACTACTGCTACTACTACTACTACTACTACCATCACGCCGTTTCCCCGCAGGGGTAGGCAGAGAGGATGGAACGCCACACTCTTCTGTCCTGACATACACTCCTAGCCTCCTTCACATCCATACATCTAGTCATACATGCCCTCCGATTACGCAGACTTTTGACACCGCCAGATTTTAGGTTCTGATTGATCTCATCGTGCCAAGTCTTTTTCGGTCGTCCACGTTCTGTTTTCCCTCTCACATTCGCCACATATATTTTCTTAGTCATTCTCTCGCTATCCATTCGCTCCACATGTCCATACCACCGCAAAGAGCTCTTTCTAATCTTTTCAATTATTCCTCGTTCAGCCTTACATTCCTTTATACATACGAGTACATACATACGAGTATGTTATATCCGAAATCGGGACTCAATTGGGCGTTTAGTTTCTGAGATGAACGATATCGAACATATGCACCATTTTTATCATTAGTATCATTCGCAACTACTTCTGTTTCACAAAACAAACAAAAACTGTTCAATAAAAAACAGTTTCGAATCGCCTACTAAGTTACTACTTAACGGTTTTTCAGAAGTAATTTTTTTTAAACTGTTTCACAAAATTCGCATAACTGTTACAAGAGAACAACTACAGTTTCACGTGATTTGATACCACCACGATTTTTTGTGGTTTGTATATTTTTAACATCACGATGTAAAGCTGACAGCATAAACCAATGAAAAAATCCCATAGATTGATAATCACGTCAACGACGTCGCGTGCTTAAAATGATATTATTTACTTATTACATTTATTTTATTTATTTAAACTTCATGTACAGAAAAGAAATAAGCACATTGGCGGGTTTATTGCTAAAAAGCAATATGTTCCAAACAACCAAAAACAGACTAGTGATATTGGTCAAAACGTTTGATACCATAAATACCTGTTTTGCAATCAGAGGGTAAATAGTACTTGAACATTTAAAAAAACATAAATTAAAAATTGATAATAATAAAGAAGGCAAAGGAAAAAGGGAGTTCAAGGTAGGAAGTAGAGGGAAAAACTAAGGGAAGAGGTTTGATGGTCAGTTAGGGTTCTAATGATAGATAGTTATGTCTTTTTTTCAATTAAGTAAATGCTAAATTGTATAAACATACTTCTTCTTCTTATTGTAATAATAATAATAATAATAATTAGGATAATTTGTATAGCGCCATTTTCGTAAAATACTACCTCAAGGGCGCTTATAAAGACATGGATAATAATAATAATAATAAGATGATGATGATAATGATATAAAAAAATGGATTAAAATGTCGTCAATCGATCTCGGGCTGTCGAGTCTGGAGCGGGGAAAAGATGAGCCGACAAATTAAAACGCCTTCCTCTTGATCGGCCTTGCGGCCTGTTTTTTAAAAGGGATAAGCCTCCTGCGACGTCGATCCTCCAGCTATCGACCCATCTCTTTGGTGGCCTGCCCGGAAGTCGTCTACCATGGGGTTGGCCGTACAGTGCGATGTGGGGGAGTCTGGATGGTTCGATTCTACTCGTATGCGCATACCATTGTCTCCTTCGTTGCCTTCCCCACCTAACGACATCTTCGATCTCGCATATTTCCATACATATTTTTTTTATTTATGAACATACATATTTTTTAATTCAATTTTAGGCACTTATGAGGTTCCTAATCCCCCCGTACAGTCCCACTATCCCGTCTATCCAGTCTCTCCCGCCCGACCTCCAGCGGACAGTTTTTCCCGTTTGCCGGAAGCCGGACACCGGACACCGAGCGCTCATCTCTATTCAAATCGGGTGATATACGGCGGGGTTTATTGTCTTGGCTCTGTATTTTATTTGACCGTATCGGCCGTATCGTGTTACAAAACTAGAATGGCCTAAAGTTCAAGCCCTTTGCGCCGTAGCGGACTTACAAATGGGTATTATTTTCACACATGTTTGTACGAGATAAGCTAACCGCTAAGCTTCCGAGGATTGTAGAATATACAAAATATACGTAATAACGGTGTGCGAGGGAATTAAATTCTTTATTTTAATACTATTCATACTCCGGTATTCAGAGATGATCCTCTAGGTTTGACTAAAGGATGATGGATTGACGGTTGATTTTTATTTTTATTTTTTATTTATTCATGGTATTTTTTTATACAATTTCTACACATTTCTACTTAATACAGTCCTATAATTTTAGTTACGCTGAGCCTCTCCAAAAAAGAGACTGAGCTCTTGTGCTTGAAGAGGGTCTTTTTTTCTTATTTTTTGTTGTTGTTGATAGTATCATGTTAAAATATTTTAAAAAATATTACTGGGGAACATATATTTTTATGCGGTACGAAGGAGTTATCCTGTTTAGTTTTCTATTGTATAGTCTGTATATGTTTGTAGTATTCGTTTGTAAATTTCTTTTTTTAAAGTGTTTGTGTCTTATAATTTTTATTTCTAAAGGGAGGCTGTTAATTTTTTTTCTTCCCAAGTAAGTATATGTAATTTGGTTGGCACTGTTTTGTGTTGCATTTGAGTATTTTAAAATTATTTTTATATCTTTGGGATATGTTTTTCTAGATTTGAGTGATTGTTTTTATGAGAAGTTGTTTACTTCGTTTTATTATTATGCATTGTATTTCAGTATCTTTGCCCCGTTTCTGTAATCAACTCACTCGCCTCATCCGTCGACGAACATACCGTAGTCGTACAGGAGAAAGTGACCAACTAACAAAACGTAAAATGTTCAGGAGGGCCATTTAAGTCACTTTTGCTTGGCAAGAAAATAAACATCAATGCAGTTAGTCATTTTTAACTGGGTCAATATATTATACTTCCGAGTTTAAAAATCCTTTGAGATTTTTTCAGGGCAATATCAAGCTAGTAAGATATCAAATAGTCAATGATCACATTTTTGTAAAAAATGCACTTGTTCACTTTCTCCTGTATGACTACGATATCTGAATACCGATGGTACATTAACGAGGAAATATCTCGCATTTTAGAATTTATTATCTAGATTTTTATAAATGGTTTTTTAAAGCGATATCCTTTCATCGCGTCAAATGACGTACTAAGTCTTTCATATCAAATAGATCACCCCATTGACCCCATTCCTAACATCCCATAAAATTCTCCGCCCCGTGAAGCGCGCGAAATCTAGCCCTTCGGCACAAGCCGTCATCAATCAATATAATATAGCGGGTCGTGTGCGCTGACGTCACGCCAGGACTGGCGGGTCCTGGGCGCCCCTGACCCTGCGAGGCCCCGGGCCCCCCGCAAGGGCACTAGGTCGCCTGCAGCCGGCTGCGACCCCGGCCTGGCGCGATGCTTGTTTGCTGTTTACCGTTACTCGTATCGTGGTATGATCGATCGGCGCATCCGGCTCAAAGGACCAACAATTATTGACAATTCATATGGTCTTTGCAAACATTCCTCGCCTCTTCCACATTCATGCATCTCGTAAATACCCGCCGATTTTTTCGACTCCTGATCTAACCACTTTCAAGTATTTCACATACCTGAGCAACTTTTCTTTGATCTTTCTCTGTTGCTTTTGACAACTAAATTTGTCTCATAAATTTGTTTTACTGCTCTTTTCTCACTCGTTAGTTCCACGTATTCAAACCATCTCAATACACCTTTCTTAATTTTATGAATCTCTCGTGTAATCAACGATCAATAAAACACAGTATCAATTTGATGCAGTGCCCTTTGCATACGAGTATATAGCAACCACGGAATTAAGGATTATTTTATCACATTTTTATCAAAATTCTAAGAAGTTTTGTAAATTTGTAGATTTCCAAGAATCACCAGTCCAGCTGTTTTAACAATTACGTTATAAAGAATCGATTAATTCCACATTTTGTCTTACGTATAACGTACCAAAATCGTAAAGATTTTGTCAAATATTCAATTTCCACTTGGAATTTTCTGGATTTCTTGGAATTGACTTAGCAGGGCGTATTGCGTGGCCGCATAGCGTAGGTTTGGAGTGAAAATGCTCAGCTTACTGACATCCCAATTAGTAAGTCAAATTTCATTACGAAACTTTATTGCAATAAACATACAATTATCGAGAACATCACCATTAAAAGAAAGAAAGTATATGAAGGCTAAGAGAAATGAAGAAATCAATTGATACAGCTAAAACCACCAAGGTAAAACAATCAATGTCGCCATAAAATCAATTATTTGGCATACTTCAGTCAGTAAAAGAGACGGCTCTTCCCACAAAACCTGGTATGTACGATTTCATCGAGTACTGTGAATACAACGACGATTGCTACGTCACGGAGTTCGTAGTGTTTGAAAATATCAAATCGAAATATTATATCATGTTTTAGACGCGTTTAGAAAATTCATTTAACATCGAACAGCAAAAAGTATCATTATCATAGTTTTTTTTAAATACTTGACTATTAATAATTTA
Organism: Brachycentrus maculatus; assembly: GCF_059751285.1. NCBI lineage: Eukaryota > Metazoa > Arthropoda > Insecta > Trichoptera > Brachycentridae > Brachycentrus > Brachycentrus maculatus. Next base: position 2,118,332 of record NW_028280815.1, on the reverse strand, counting down.
GTTTTACGTAGTGAACGGTAGATCGATAGGTAAATATATATTTAAAATTATCTCGATATTTTTAGCATCATTGCATTTAGTCATTTTCATTTTCAAGCTTGTTTTGCACTTGGGTTCTATCGAAAAACCGGAGCAATTTTAAGAACTCAGTACTGAACCCTTTTCGTCTCTCTCAAAATCCTTTCGTAATTTGTAATCCCGGAAACTGTCCTCCATGTCTGAGGGTATCCTCATCTCACCGTTACTATTCATTCATCTCAGAAATCCATATTGACGTGTGACTCTGTAGCGAGATGAGAGGCGAACATTCCGAGTTGGGAGAGTTCTGGACAACTTCGTTGCACGCAGATTGAAATATTCGCTCTAGTCGGAATGTTTATGATCGGGGCTAGGAATTACAGTGGATCGATAACGCGTTAACTACATAGTGTTGATAACTTTAAATTTACTTATGGACTTTTATTGCTGGAGATTTTTGCATTCTGAAACCGTTCATAATGCAAAAATCAGTATTGTCAGTAAGCTAATGGTACTAGAAAATTAATGAATATTTTTTTAACCGAACAGAAGTAAAGTTAAAATTATCAACTGTACGAATTAACGCGTTTTCTTTATAATGTAATTTTAGCCCAAATAGAGATATAGAGGTAGGCAAATGTGAGAAAAATCCGATTTTTGAAATCCAAAAATAACCTTGTAAAAAATCTTTGAAAATCCTTTTGTTGATTGAAGAAAATTATTGTAAAATTAATTAAGTATAAAGAATAAATATTGAGTGTAAGTCCCTCTCCAAGCAGAAGAGCTTAGTCAAAGGAAGAAAAGTCTAGTTAGTTAAAAGTAGAAAATATGAATGAAATCGTAATATTTTTTGTAACTATCATAATTTAATTTTGTATGACTGATGTATGTAGGTTAACAGGTGCTCCCTTATGACGTAGTCTCCACAGTAGTACCGTGCAGTAGGTTTATTAGCTGTTCGGCCTTGCGCCGTAAGATCATGTAATACATCGCCTATTCTGTAAGATAATTCTATACCAAATATGCGGCGAGTTGTGGCGAATCGATTTCTCTTTGTCACCCAGCGCGGTTATTCCGTACAAGTTTAGGCCACTATTCTCTGCTAGCTCTACATTGTGTCTCGACCAGCTGGTTTGTTTTGCCTTTGCATTTGCAAAATTATTGTATTCGAGTCGTCGCCAGTCTGTCTGTGAGATGTCTATATCGTCACATTTACAAAATGATTGTGTAAACAACACTACTTAAAAGTTAGTCATTGGCAGTCTGTCCATGACATGTCCGAGTCTTTTAGTTCCACTAGGAAAATGTTTACGTCACCGCCAGTCTATCTGTGAGACGCGGGCAATTGTAATGTAGCTTTCAATTTGGCGTAGTTTAGAAACTTTCAAACTACGCCAAGCTCAATGATTTTACGAGATGATATGCAGAATACACATTGTATCGATGAATTGGCGCACTGTTCTGCGATCCGTGGTTAAATTTACGCAGAGAACATCACAGTCTGAGCTTAACTCTAAGGCGCATAGTTTGCACCCGCGCTGCAAGCAGGTTTCTCTCGGCACTGTTCCGTGTCTATCTGATTAGCTGGTCGGGGGTGTGGAAACGTCACTGTACCGGCCAACGTCGGGTTGGAAACGGATCTAGCTGACTAACTGAGCTAACTAACTACTAATCCCTTTCACTGCCTTCACTGGGGAACTTCTAGAAACTTGGTGGTGGTTTTACAGACAGGGACATTAAGAGCGTAAATTTACACTTCAATCGGGATACAATTTTTTCGCAGCTTAGCTCATAAAATTAAATTGCTTTGCAAAGAGGTATGTCAGAAAGCCTAGATGCTTCTGAATCAGATCAGGGTATGCGGTTGGGAGAGCTTTCAATACTCTACGGTCCACGAGTCTTAACTGGCTAATAAAGGCAGACGAATGCATCAATACAATATCGTTAGTGGCTCGAACAGTTGGATAGATTATGAGACATATGTGGCACTTAAAATGTTTTTTTCTCTCCTGTATGTGACGTGATTAGCACTGCGTCGTGGAGGTCGACTGTATGATCACAACTAGGAGTTGAGAAACCGTCCCTCGCTCACCTGATTCCGCCTGTCCACCTTTGCCGCGCTTAATTTAGAGAGGGAATCTTATTCCTAGGTATGCGGAGTGGATAAAAAATAAATAGACCATGTCTCACTAATGTGCAGCCGGCGCGTCCGACGTCCAAAATAGACGGGAATATGCGAAAACTCGGAAAATTGACAGTAATTTCACGTCGGTTGTGTCATTCACCGCGAGCGCCCTCCGCGAGGAGGCGGCCGGTGACCGACTTTCCGCCGGTCCGGCCGCTCTGGCGCCCGCGCCGGAACAAAGGGGGCTTCGGAACAAGCCCCTCTTATATACCCTCCGGGCCCTCCGGACTTTGGAGATGTCTTCACCCTTCAAATTTCGAATAGTCATCAAATTTTCGATCCGAAATTAAAAACGCTTCAGTTTTTAGAGCTTTTGATAAGTGTGCTAGCCCAACCTGTACCTATACTGACATTGCGAAAATTTAAAGTGGAATTCTGGTTATAACTTTCTAATTTCTGCATTCTTAATAAATTACTTACCCCTACATTAATTTCAATGACATAAACTCAGTATTGATCTCAGCCACAATCTGCAAACACACCAATTCGAATCATAACATATGGATATCGAGACTAGACTGTGAAGAAAAACTCCATCAGAGCATTTCACACAGCAACAATTTACCTAATGTTTTATTAATTATTTTTATAATATTATATTATTTATTTCTCAAGATATTCTTTATTTTTATTAAGGAATAACCCGTAAAGTTTAAAATTAGAGGCTTCCCTGCAGGTAGGATAGTAAGGATAGGAATGGCAAATGTGAAAATACATCACAAACACCCAGACGAACTGCAAATAAATCTTTCTTGAATTTATTTTGCACTTGGTGGGAATCGAACCTGCGACGCCAGTTTCGCAGTCGAACATCTCCCAACTACGCCACGGCGTCTGTCTATCTTCATCTTTGTCGAGATATCAATATAACGAACTCCTGTTCCAAGTGGATACACCCATATTTGTGAACAAAGAATTGGATACTCTTAAAATATTGCGAAAACTCGGAACTCATATTTAAATAATTTTATTTCGCAAACGTTTTTATTCTAATTAGGTACTAAGAAATTTTCTCTGAAATATCTCCCCGCCACCCCCTTTGTTAGTTATTCTTCGAGCAATGGTCATAAATCCTCCAACTCTTGAAGATTAACATCGGGGGGATTTTAGCAGGTTTTTAGCTCATTGTAGGAGAATGATGACGGAGTTTTAATGATACCATTTATCGAGATAATCACCTATTTAGACATTTAAGCATTCTTAAAATTTATTTACTCTTTAAAACATCATTTTTTTACGCTTTCTTCTTTTTGACGGGAAAGTTATTTATTTTTATTATACACGTGTTTACGATAATGTCCTCACTGGGATTTTTTGTACCAAGGGCCAAGTTACAATACTTGTTTGGTCAATTAAAATATTGACATTTGCTACGCAATCATGCACGGCGTGGCCGAATGACACGATTTATTTGGTGTCTACCTACATCCATTATATATTTATTGATAGCTATACAAATCTCCGCCACATTTGTCCGCCTCCGTAGTGTAATGGTCAGCACGCTCGGCTACCGTACTGGAGGTCCCGGGTTCGATTCCCAAGGGGTGGTCAAATAATATTACCCTGGACTGATACCTGAAGCGGAGGGCTGATCACCTTTCCTTCATGTGTTAACGATCTAGATAACGCTGCGTTTAAATGATGCAGTGCCCTGTGCACCATCGGGTGCGGATAAGGGTAAGAAAAAGAAGATACAAATCTCAATATGCGGATAAGGGTTAGAAAAAGAAGATACAAATCTCAATTAATTTCGAGTTTAATATTTTTATAATAATTAATAGCACTGAAAAGGATGCGTGGAGCGAATGGATGACGAATCAGTAGGTATATTTGTCAATTTTAAATGAGAGAACTAACGAGAACGGTTAAAAAGACTTGGAACGACCGAATAAATCAGAACCTGAAATACGGTCGGACCAAAAGTATACGTAACCGGAGGGCATGTAGGACTAGATCTATGAATGCAGAGGGAAATATTGACTAGTGTGGCGTCCCATGCTCTCAGCATACACGGTGTCATGGTAAGGGACAAGGTAGAAAGTGAATTAATTAAAGTCCAGGTGTAATTATTTTATTGTAAAACCTTTATACTGTAAATTGTTATTGTATGTAATGTACATAATCTAATAATAATAATAATAACATAAAAAATGTATTTACATGTAAGTATTTCGGCTCAACACAGGCCATGCCTAAAGAGCCGTAATACATGTAGTAAAAAAATGTATCTATGGAATAAATATATAAAATATAAAAAAAAAAAAAAATGTTTAGTAGTATTTTTCATTGGATCACTTTATTTGGCAATGGATTTACTTTATAAAGATCGTTTGATAGTTGTGTTTTATTACCTCTACCTGCGTACGGCTCGATCAGATCTATTAGACCGGTTGCGTAAGACGCAACCTATTGTGACAGGAGCCACACATGTATCCGCGCCCGCTGACCCAGTTAATGATACCATATCGGGTGTCCGGTCCGGTGTTGTGTTGAAGTATAGGCGGGTAAGATCCGCTCATTCAGAAGATCGGATCATCAAAGTGATCCGTTTATTAAGAACGGATCAATTGAACGAGTTAGATGGAACTTTATCTTTTCAGTTATTCCGTCATACGTTAATTCGATTATTCCATCCACTTGCGATGAATGAAATAATATATCCGATAGTCAAGTTAAGTCGTTTTCAGCAGAAATATTCTACTTGAATAAAACAATTATCTGGTAAAAAATATACAGAAATCGAATCTCTAATGTTTGCTTTATATCATCGTACCGCTCAATTTACAAGGTAATGTCCATTATATGTATTTTAGTATCGTGATATTAAAAGTATATTCACTAATCTACAGCCGAGTATATTGTGGAGTGCCTTATACTGAGCTAGTTTTTTAATGTGTTAAAAATTCACTAAAATCACAAATATGTATTCAATATTTCAGCAATGAATTTAAAAACCTAATAAAATAACAAGATTCATTCATGCATTTTTTGCGTGAATAAAATTAACCAAATCATTTTTTTAACAGATCGAAAAAGTAAATAACGGCTATAAAACTCATGTACATTTTATCTATGTTTGTTCTTCTCCTCTTACTCCTCATTACTGAGGGTTGCGACCCTTGTGGAAGCAATGACTCCTCCTTAGTTGACTGGAAGCAATGACTGCGCTGCAAGTAGCGCTCCAACCACCGAGGTGTCTGCTGCTGGGGGATCCTCCTCTCCATCATCAATGTTTATAATAAGCGTGAAATGACAATTTTATTATCTTTTGTATATTAAGACCATTGTTAACTTTGTGGTATGGTAATATAACATTCTCCTTATCACGAAGTAGTGTTTTTCAAAGTGGTATTATACAAAGTGAACGATGAATGATAAAGAGAGTGTTACAATTTTATTACTCTAACAAACATTACAAACGACATGAACCCACTCAACATATGGCGCGACCCTGGGCTAGTGCCTAGTAGGTATTTATACTAAGTAGTGAGTCAGTAAATGAATCCACGCGAATCTCGGTGCATCTTCGTTCGTGAACGAGATTCACTCGAAACTGGGATCCGCGTCTCTCGGTCAGTGTGTCTGAATGAATCATCAAGATCCGGTCGTGAGCTAACGACCCACGTGTAGTGCGAAGGATTGTGTATACGAAGGTATGAAGCCGTAATGTATGGCGGCGACGGGCAGCCGAGAGCCGACAGCGGGTGTACATTACAAACCGGCTATGGGGGACTTTCACTGCGGGCCCCGTCGGGCGGTAGGTCATGGTCTGCACACGGGATCACCACGGCGCACGGCGCGGTGCATGGCGTCCCTCGTCACGTCGCCACTCCAGGTAGATAGTGTCTCCAGGGCATGCTTGGCTACAACAAGTTTACACACTAGAAATATGCATTTGACTGGGCATGTTTACGCGGTGCAAGTATGAGGTGCGTTCGTTTATATGTTCCTGATACAGCGTCAGTATTGATTGTTTCATTTTTAACCCTTTCCACTCTGACCATTATTTCTCATAACTGATCAGCTACTCTGATCAAAAAAATGCGACGTTTTTCTACCATTAAAATAAAAAAAATGGTTCCTTAATTTTGGGACACTGGCAATTCGTATGACCATGTTAATTAAGATTAACTGTATATATCTGAAATATTTTTTGGTAGAATATACTCGGGTGATAGAGAAATCGGTGATTAAAGTTATACCTGCGCCGGGCCAGACATTGTGGCCCACGGAGCTGCCTACTAGAATCATACGGGCCAGAATGTCTGGCCTACAGAGTGGTAAGAGTTAATTTAAGTTTTACTTGGTAAATACTACTATTTCTTAAAATCTATTGTGACTAAATCTGATAGATCTTTATGTCCTATTGCCTCATCAATTTTTGTCAACTGCATACCTTCTTTTGCATATTCTGTTTCGAATTTAAATGTCTTTTTCAAAAATTGGACCTACCCACACTAAATGAGGGACATCTTGTGATCTCATCACATTTACATGTAGAGTTTTTTACAATTTTAAAACGGAAGATTTATTCTCGAAATGCTCCATGACCCGTAAATATTACTGAAATCTGATTAAATTAACCGACAGTATAATGTTGATATAACTGTTTTATCTGTAGATAAGATTTTCATTCGGTTATGTATTATCAGATTGACTTAATTGATAAATTATTATGAGTAATTATGATTGAACGTCAATCTTCCAATTTCGATTGGTGATATTCAAATATACTCTGATAACATTTGCATTAAATGATACAACGAGTTAGCGTCGCGCTATCTTGGTCGTAAATTAATTGCGGGCAATGTGATTACTTCTGGTAAACGATGATGGCAACATTAAATGATTGTAACTAACCAACTAACCATCGCGCCACTTCTCTGAAGGGCTGAGAGTATGGAACGCCACACCAATCTGTCTTTGCAAACAATCTTAGTCTCTTCCAGATTCATGCATCCCCTCATGCATACCCACCGATTATTCCTACCTGACCTACTTGACCCGACCACTTTCAAGTATTTGAAATACTTGATCATGTCAAGTTTTCCTCACATTTCATCTTTTTATATTTCCAAATCACACTCGCCTCATAAATTATAAATTAAATGTTTTTGTATTGAACAAATTTTTTTTTTTCAAAATAAATATATGGTTTTGAAATTAAGAGTTATTGATAGGTTACAAAAAAATATTTTTTCGAAATGTTTATTCTTAAAAAAACATGTTTATTCGAAAATAAAGTCTAATTCGAATATATATTTTTTAAAAATGAGCGCGGAAAGACGTCTAACCCCTTGCGCTGCCAATCGCGTTTTGAGTTTGAACGTTCGATATCTCAGCCTTATAAAATACAAGTTAGGATGATTTAAAATGTTTTAAAATATTTTTGGAGACCATATCGCTGGTTAAATGCCAAAGGGCCACAATGCAAAAAAAATAAACTATTATTCCAAAAATGGTATCTAAATCGTCAAGATTTTCATATGCGAAAAAGACACCCATGATTCTAGCGTTAGAAATGTCGATTTCCAGCGATATAGGGGTACATAATTCCACCAATTCATACGTCACACGTTTCGTTAACAAAACTTGATTTTTGTCACTTAATTTGATGTAGGGGTTTCAATCAGTTCTGTCAGCAGCAGCCCGACTGCACTGCACTGCAGTCTGGGGAGACTGGCGCAGTATCGAGTGGGCAACGTACCAATATTTTTTCATACCGAAAATGAGCGCAACCTTTGGATAACTCTATTCTATTGGAAGTAATTCTCAAAGTAAAGAACTTACCTTCAATAAAGTTAAGGTAAGTGTTGACAAATTGAATTCCGTTTCGTAATCCGCCTCAATTCGCTTATTTCACGTCGGAAAATCTCTTGAATTGAATCAAATTTTCAAATATTTGCGGAAAAACCTTGTCTGTAGGGATGGGCAGTCCATGTATTTTTATTGAAGTTCTAAATCGAATGAATCGAACTGGAAAAAAACTCGATCGATAAAATGAAATGAGACACCGGAAAAATTTGCTCACCAAAGCAAACAAGTTGAAATTACGTATATATTTGTCTTTATAAAATATAATTATTTTCAACGCCATAAAATAATTAAAATATTTAATATTAAATGGAAAAGAATATTATCTTACCGATATATTTTTAATTTATGCGTCAATTTTTACCTACTTTTTTCTTCACTTTGCGTAATTTACACACTCGGATTACTTTTAGGTAATTCATTGTTGTAACATATAGTTTTGAGAGGCGTTCATTTGTAGAGTAAACTTGTCATTCTGCCAAAAATGCTAAAAGAATTTAGTTTTTTTTGTTGTTCTAGGTTTCTCGTCATAATGGACGCCATTGTTAAAAGTGTAAATTTTAGAGGGTAAAAATTGCAAGAAGTCATTAATTTGACTGATTGTCTACATCTAGAATTAATAACAGTGTGAAAAGTCCTATATTTTGGCAGTAGAGAAATATAATACAAACACTGTTAGTGCTTCGGTTAATATAATAATTTAAATAGAACAAAATTTCTAAGATACTCGCCTCTAAGGCGCTTTGATGTAATTAAATAAGGTGGAAAGGAAAATCGTTGAAATTAACTGTGTTTTTAGTTTTTCAATCAACGATTGAACCACTAATCCGGTGCGGATAGTTTTTTTTTTAAACTTTTTATTATTGTCAAATCGACATTTTCACAAAAGCGTTGTCTATGGACGACCCCTCGCTAATTCTACATCCGAAAAAACGAATTAGATTTTCATTTATCAAGTATCCTGAGCGCTTTTTCATTATTCACTTATTCCATTTTCAAATTATGTAATGTTGCCTGCCATCCTATGAAAATAATCTAGAACGACTTCGTATTATATTTGGTCCTACCCACGGCTCAAATATTGATTAGGTACCGACCTGTCCCTTTTTTCTCGTCACTCGTTTAATCTGAAGGTTGTGTATTTCACGTTACCTGGGGCTTGGGTGGATTGGGATGGATTACGCAGAATTAAAACTAGGGCGTGAAGATTTGTGTTGCTGTTTAGGCGGCATTACGAGACCGCGAATAAATTACACTTTTACAGTCCAATTTATTGTTATCAGTATTTTTTATCTCCAAGCCCTATTAATTTATAAAATTATTTCTTTTGTCCTTCGCATTGTTGCCCAGATTGTGCATAGGGCACCGCGTCGGATCGACGGTGTGTTAATTTGATCATTAGTTATATAAACGCAAGGTGATGAGGCCTGCGCTCCAGATTTTAGCAAAGGATTTCCATCACTGCTATATGGGAAAGGAAATGGATAAGAAATACTGGGTAGGAAAAGGAGAATAGCGGTTATGGGAAGGGTTCTCGGGGTTTTATACCCTTACCTTATTATGTAAGCTGGGGTAATTTGGACACTACTAATTTGTTCGAGTCCCTCAAGGAGATATTTCTCTTTATTCTTCTTATTCTAACTCTAATTCGCAGCTAATTATGTACTGCATCGCATCGATGCGTTATATTATCGTTAATTACCTGAAGTAATTAATGCAGCGCTTCAGGTACCAGTCCAAGGTGATATGAAACAAATATTTTTTTGAAAAATCACATAATTTTTTTTTATTGATTTTATTCGGAAGTCACTTTGTGGTAATATGTATTTATTTTTAATTCAAGTTTTTCTTAAAATCTATTGTGACACGTGTTTCGATGCATTGAAAATGATGCAAAATATGTCGAAAGGCGTGTCACAATATATTTGAATAAATACTGGTACCAAGTAAAACTTAAATTTAAAATATTGATTTTTCCCTAAGAATCCATCCCGGGACCTCTATCACGGCAGCCAAACGCGCTTGAACCACACTACGGAGGCGGACAGTTATTATTAGCTCGTATAATAAGTATTATATATTTTTTTTATTTTTAAGTAAAAGGCGAGAAATCCGTCTAGTTTTAGTCGGGATTTAGTTTAGGATTTCGAGAAATGGCCGGACCCCGGCACGAAGTTGATGAATCTGCCGAGTGATCTATATTGCCGGTTTAGTAGAAGGTGCGAGTATGCCCGGTGGCCTGGCACTGCACGAGCTTGTGTGAGCGTGTGTATGTGTGTCTGTGTGTGTGCACGTAATGAAGCCATGCGGGCAGATTTATCTTGTCAACAGAGGAGGGTTGATTGCCTAAATGAGATTTACACATCTACGTATACGAATACAGTCGACCCTCGCGCGTGCAAGTGTGCCGCCTTGTTTTAACATTTAACATGATCCCCGTATTACGACAACTATTTGTGTCAAACTTTGTGTCATAATTTATTACACAAAGGGACACATTTAAATTTAACATCGTCGGGTGAATTTATCAAACTGTGTATCTTACATCTGAGTGAATTCAGCCAGTTCAAAAGAGCACGAGAATTGCTGCTTTGCGTTTAGTTTGTGGAAATTACTGAAGCTGATTGAAACACACACACACACACACACACACACACACACACACACACACATACACACACACACACACACACACACACACACACACACACACACACACACACACACACACACACACACACACACACACACACACACACACACACACACACACACACACATATATATATATATATATATATATATATATATATATAACGTGGTAATAATTTTCTTCGTAAATCGGGTGTAAATAATATGTAAAGTGGGTGTATAGTAATAAAATAAACAATGTGTTGCTTTGTAATTAAAGTTTATTCTTAATTTATCTTTATAATATTTTTCTATCTATCTATCTGATTCTGACAGTTCAGAATATTATATTTTTTCTATCTGATGTCTTTTGTTTTATTCAGTGCGACGCATGCGACATCTGGTGGTAGAACTGTTTATGTAGGTACTATTTGTAAGTACTTAATAAAATGTATAGGTATTTTATTACATATATATATATATATATATATATATATATATATATATATATATATATATATATATATATATATATATATATATATATATATATATGTGTGTATGTGTGTGTGTTTCAATCAGCTTCAGTAATTTCCACAAAATAACAATGTTTTCGCTTACGCAATTGCATCATATAATTCGTCAAAATGATAAAATATGGTATTGTAATGAACTATTTTTTTAAGTAAAAAGCCTGATATGAAGTGAGTTCAGGGACCTTATTTGTTTAAAAAAAAAGCCATGTGTATAATTATAAATAAATAAAAATGGTTATTTTACTCTTTGCTATTGCCCCTTGGTCTTCGTACTGGGCAGAGTAGTGGAGTAGTAGAGTTTTATTTCAAAAGCTTTCCGTCTTTCCCCTATGCCAAAACGTTCAGATCCCTTCTGGCAATTTTCCATTTTCCACCTGTCCTATAAAACGGACTTTACAACCAACTAACTACGTAACCAGCAACTTAGTGTAGACTCGCACTCCACTCGTACATTACAATGTTTCCGGCCTTTTAATTTTCCTGGCATTTTAAAAACCTTTTGTTTACCCACCAGTACCATTCATTCTGTAACTCCAGTGTAACTGTTCGCATCCCTAGTTTTGATAAAAGGCATCTATTTTTCAATTTGAACGGATTGGTCCAGTCTAAATTGATCAACTAAAACGATTATCATTTTATAAATGAAAGTTTAGTTAATTTTAAAAATATATAACTTATTTTGTAATGTTTTATAGACATTTCAAATTTAAGATTTACTTGCTAAATACCATTATCTATTTTGACACGTGTTTCGATGCATTCCGTACTACGGTGTTTGAAATTGATGCAGAATCTATCGAAACACGTGTCACAATGGATTTGAATAATCACGGGTATTTGCCAAGTAAAGCTTAAGATAAAAATGGAACCTACAAAGCGGCTGCCGAATCAATTAGTGTTTTACAGACTTTACTAGGTTTTCTGGAGGTCTAGTTCCTACTCTTATTATGAATCCGAAATTGGTTTCCTGCATTCCACTCAATGTTTTATCGCACTTCACTCTTTATTATATTACATAATACTGATAATAAACAAGTTAAACGATATAGATAGATGTTCGGATGGTGAAATGAGAAAATAATGCAAGGCAAGCATGATAAGGATTATCGACGAAATTAAGAAAGCCGCGCTGAGATGGTTTGGACATGTGGAACAAATGAGTGGAGAAGAAACGACGAAACAAATTTATGAGGTGAATGAAGTTGTAAATAGGAGCAGAGGAAGACCGAGGAAAACTAAGCGTGTTCGAGTAGGTCAAATACGTGAAAGCGGTCAGGTCAGGAGTCAGAATGGTCTGCGGGTATGTATGAGGAGGCTCATGAATGTGGAAGAAGCGAAGAATGTTTGCCAAGACAAGAGTGGTGTGGTGTTCTATTCTCCCTGCCTATTCCTGCGGGGAAGCGGCGTATTAGTTAGTTTTAATTATTTTTAAAACTCCGGGGTGATTAAGAATTACAAAATTTCAAAATATACAATTCATCATTGTAATAATATCTATTAGTTTTAAATTTTGGCGTGTTGTTTGCGATTAGAAATCGTAAAGTTGTTAACCTTTCTGTTTGAATTATAAATAGCTTGATTATGTACTGTTCAGACGTTAATGATTGGTCGAAATACGTATTTTTATCAGTAGAGATAAAACTGCTGACCTATCTAAACGAAATGCGTGCGCGCGCCGCTCTTACCATTAGTTATTACTCGACCCGCATGAATCAAAATATTTTTCCGACTGCATTTTCCTGGCGGTATGCTACCGCCTGGCAACTATAGCAAACTAGCAACACCTCGTCACTAGCGCCTCTAGCGGCGCGAATGCGCACTGCGCGTTCATGGCGGCCGCGAGCAGTCGCGCAAACTTGTGTTTTACAACCGAGAATATCAACTATAGTTTAAGTTTACGTGTGCAAAACTTTTATTGGTGATAAAAATTGTAACCTTTCTATATTTGTGGATTTTATTGTTTAGACATAAACTCGCATCACAGTGATATTTTCGCTTTCTCGGACCATTCAATATGTTATTTTAGATTCCCGAATTTTGTGCCCAGGGAAACGAAGCCGGCGAATTTGTTTCGAAAGTTATTGTGAAAGTTCAAAATCAATATTAGTTCAGAGGTATTTATGTTTCTTTCCGTTTCTTTGTCGATCTTTGTCAGCGTTCGTTGAATGATGACAAGACGTTTTCCGATGGCGGCCTGTGCAGTCTTTCCAACTGACCGAAGACAGCCGAGATCCAATTACGTCATGAAAATGCATTTTAACATAATTCAGCGCCGCCCGCGGCTGGCTATATTTACATTATCCTTAATTTTAATTTTCTGGATACTAGAAAATCTCTACGGGAAGCTGTCATGCACGAATAACTGATGATGCGATCGAGAAACTCCGCAACTTCGAGTAACTTACCGAAAACGTGTTGTCATCATTTCGTAAATACACCATTTATTTTGTCATACATTACATAAAAAACAGCTGATTATCTGTCGGTATTCAAATAAATTTCTTCAAAATTATATATCACAATTTCTGTACATCTGTCCGTCGACATCGCTACAATACTGTTAATTAAGGTGAAATATATTTTATTTTGTCCTAATAATCGGAATGGAAATAATCGCACTTTTTAAGATATGAATGAATCGGCACATTTTCGAGTTATTTCTCTATGACCATTGTTTTTATTGTCAGCTGTGAGTGAAACAAAAATGCACCAATATGGAATAATTTGTGGTCAGGCCATATTCCATTAGTTGTCTGTGGTATTTTTATTAACTCTGCATATGTTTGAGTTGTAAAACCTTAATTTGATAAATTATATTTTTATATTTTTCAGTTACCATGAATTTTATGTCTGACAAGAGTATTGTCACAATATTATTTCTGCAGGTGACATTTCAATTTCAGACTAACTTTTTATTTGTCACAGATGCTATCAAATATCCTGTTTTCAAGTTTGTTCATAATATGTGTCTAGGTTCATTCACTACACTATGGAATGTGTATTTTATAGATTTTTGTGGCCATTTTTTAGGTTATTATGCTGTGTCATTCGTTCTTCTATGTAATGTATCAATCTGCCTTGCAGTGTAGCATCAACATATAATGTAAACTGCAAAGCGTTCTGAAATCGACTTTCTGTGATCGACATTCTTTTTGTCCCCTATCTGCAACCAAGTCATCCGCAGTGCACCGCATTGTATTGATGCAGTTTTAAATTGATTTGATTATATGAAGGCAAGGTATCAGTCCTGCGGTCCAGATTCTTGGACATAGAAGTGAAATACGGTTGACAGGATACAGATAACATAGTGAAGGAGCTCAAGGTAAAGGCTATTACTGCTCTATAGGAAAGGAAATGGATTGACATATAGAGAATTTATGGTTATATTAGTCAGTTTTTTATGCAGAAAATTAACCTAGATGAAATTAACTTTTTGTCCACGTCCACTCCTTGTGCGAAGCATGTGGAATGCGGTACGCGTTTCTTAAGTCAGGGCCGTGTCTTGTAGTTCGGACTTGCAGATGAATTGTCATTAAATGGAGGTCCTGGGCCCTGAAAAATCCCTTACGTAAAAGATCCATACTTGTTGGCGGTTCTCAGGAGGTATGTGGAGTACATGGCCTAGCCATCTGGGTTGCTGTGTTCAGAGTCAAACCACCGCACCCCTAACATTAGTCTCACAAACTTGGTGTCAAATTTATGCAGCTTTATCCTTGTATGATGTTTCACAACTGTACAAGAGAATAGGTATAATGCAGTCATTGTTTAAGTTACATTTTGTCTTTACCGAGCAGCCTGTATACTGTTAAATACAGTGCTTGCAAGTCCTATATGCACTCGCTGATAAGTTTATGTGTTTTAACTACCAACTGATAAGAATTGTGTATCTAACTTTTAATGATAAGATGGTTTTAACATCTTATTTACTTAATTTTTTTGCTACAGGAAATCATATATTTAGCAAATTTAATATATGCTGAATGTCTTCCGTTCCATCCTAGTCTTTCCCTAAAACAAGTTTGTGTGAGACGTTTATGTATTTAATACACGAGCAACATAAGTTTTTGCTGTTGATAGTATGTAATTTTAAACTCACGTGTTGAGTGATATTGTTAGTATTGCCCAAACAATAGATACACATATCTTACCGCTTTTTAAATAATACCCGACACATGTGTTGTATAAACAAATTTTACTTTTGTGTTATTATTCCCGCATTCTGGAACTTTTTCAAGTTTAACATTCTATATTTACGAGTCAGATTTGAGTCACGGTTATTTAAAAAAAAAATGCTTCTCCATATCAACACTCCTACGTGGATTCCTTAAAGCACCAAAGGTGTAAGTGAATTCATTTAGTGAAAATATAAAAAATGCAATATTTGCCTAAAATAAATACACTTGGGTCTCTTTTTATGCGAAAGATACGTTCCACGGGGAGTCACATAAAAAAATTGCATAATAAAAGACTTAAACTACATACAAACCTGGGGGATAGGTTCCATAATTTTTTTTAACATAAACTTCAAATCAATATGATAGAATATACCAAAAATCGCATTAAAAAAGTTTATAAAAAAATCATAAAAATAAAAACACAATATATAATAGGTCATATAAAGTATCTGCGGTTTTTTGCTACTAGATGATGTTAATGCCCATATATTAGGCAAAACTCACCTGATTGTTTTAAATGAACATGTGCTTAAAAGGTGACATTTGAGTCAACATTTCTTGAGAAAATTGTTTTCCAATTCATATTGCTTTGTAAAAAATTGTATTGATTTGAAAATGAATTATATATCTGAAGAAATATGCTTTGTGATACTTTTTTACTATGAAAAGGTGAAAACGTTTACGGCTTTGAGTAAACGAAGGAACCAGATCTAGTAGGTGAATTAAGCATGTCGTCTTGGGTGGAAGAAACACTATTTTTACATTATATTTTTTTATGCGAATTTGCATAAAAAAAGACTTGAACTACCTATAAAATTAAGGGATAGGTCCCATTGCATTTGAAAATCGCATAACTTCAAAATCGCATAAAAAAGATCCGCATAAAAACAGGCCCAAGTGTACTACTAATAGCAATCATTTATTTATCTTTTCATCTTTTTTGTTGCATATGTACTTTTTTTTAGCAATTTAAGCAAAATTTAATTGCAAAATTCATTATGTTTTCATATTTTTAACCTAACCTGACTCAATCCAGTTAAGTATATATGTAACATACTTATAAAATGTATTAATTTACATAGAGGACTGTTATTGTTGGGAGCAGTAGAGATATCTCTGGGATGTATACATTATGTATTTTTTACCATTTAAAAGATAGATAAGTACTTGAAAAGTGCGAATATGTACTATTTACTTCACCCCGGAGTTTAGAATAATATCATTATCTCTCATGGCTAAATATTCTAGATTAAATTTCAGTTTTCTTCTCAGTTTACTACCAGAAATAACATCATTTAATTACATTAATGAAATATTAATTAATTTTTTTTCGACATCTCATCAAAGGTGAAGAAGAATATGGAAGTCTGGGCATTTACGGGGCTGACAACCGTCATAGGCTGGTCGTCAGCCCCGTAAATGCCCATACTTCCATATTCTTCTTTATCTTTGATGAGATGTCCAAAAAAAATTATATGAAAAATAACTCCTTTAATTGGAGATATTCCAGATTTGTGAACAAGTATTTGGACACACTCAAAATGTTGTAAATACATTAATTAATGTTTTTACATTATCAATACTTGGTCAATAATCGAGGATTCATAATGGTACTTGTATTAAAATAAAAACTTAATTTAATGTATCTGCCTCCATAGCAGTTAGTCCCGGGTTCTATTCCCGGGGTGTTACAATAAATATGAGCGATATTTCACTCTAATATTTGTTTATCACCCTGGACTGGTAACTATAGTGCAGGACTGATCATGATAAGTCTGCTTGGATACACCGCAGCGACTTATGCACCATTAGGTGCATATAAGGGTCAAAAGAAGATATTGAATGTGTCGCATTTTTTTAGCTTTGTGGGTTGTTTAACTGCATGTAATCAAAAATATTTGAATAGTGGGTGTTCTAAAATTACTGTTTATCATTTTTCCAATACACAAATGTATTCAGAACAACTTGTTTTTTTTCCACGCTGATTCCGTTGAAACAGGATATTGGTGTGGTAGATTAGTTCTAATTTGTTTAGTTTTGAAATTTCCCCCCCGTGTCCTGTTGTGCATAAAGTTCAATGAAATCCTTTTTGTGGTTTATCGGAGATATCTTCCAAACTATTCACCTTGTTACAGTTTATGCGGCGACTTGGCTGCTCACATAACCGTTAACCTTTGACTGCAGAGCACACTATCAGTACGAAGTTGATCGGCTAGTGTGATTGGCATACGTAGATATCGTGCTAGTAATTTTGTATTCATTCGCTGATATGTATTACAAATGTATTATTCCCAATCAGTGGTCCATAATGCAGTGCAGTGGATTGATGTAGTGTTGACTTAATTGATAATTACTTAAGAAGAGGTGGTCAGTATTGGTACTTTCGGTCCAATCCAAGGTGATGTAATATTATAATGAATAATTGGCTTATATAGAGATATATCGCTGAAATTACTCTGCCAACACGAAACTCGTTGTGTTAAATAATGTTACTTTGAACATTGATCATACGCTAGCATAATTCTTAAGCTTTTTTTTATCTACACATTTGTGCTTTGATCATTCACTGATATGAAAATTTTATGTTCATCAATTTAAATAACACTAACCCACTGAATAGTAAAATTTAGAAAATCATCAATCATATTCTAAGAAGTTTTTGGTAATTTTTTTTTACAAATGCCACCACATAATTCGTATTATATCATTTTAAAACCTTTAATATACATCCAAGGAAAAAATTAAAAAAAAAACTTTAAATTTTAACTTACATCTGATAAATAAATGAATGTTTCCGTGAATTAATTTGCCAATTTGATTTTTTTCCAGGAGAGCGGGCAGTTGGAGAGTCTGGACGAGGGACAGCTCAGAGCACTACTTGACGAGGCCGTCAACTACAAGAATCCCAAAGACCGCGAGGGGAAGAGTTCACTCTTCAAGGTGACTGGCTTCTCTCTTCCCCTTTCTTTAGACTCCTGGTATAACACCCCCGCTCACGCCTAACTTAATGACCATAATGGTCCATAAGGTATCTTTTACTGCAACAATCGTTGTCGATACCCTCATTTTTATCCACCTGGGTAAAACAATGTGGTACTGACTTGCCAACAAACTGCTAAGTGTCAATGTGCCGGAAATTCTTCAGAAAAAAAATCTGTTTGATAATTTACTCAGAGCGCGTCAACAAAGATTATTGACAGACAGGCGCCGTGGTGTAGTCTCTAACAGACAGTACTGCTCGTGTATAGGGAGGGAGTACACTTTACAAAATATATTTCCAACTGAAACTATTCTGACTCCTAAAATTCATTCAAATCGATATCAAAGTAAAAAATATGTATTCATTTACTGATTTGGCGTTTAATTTGCAGAACTTGTTATTTATTCTTCAAATATTAAAATCAAACATGATTTGAGTCATATACTTAAGTTATATATTTCAATTTAAAAAAACATAAACAAAAAAAGTTTGATAATGTCCTAACAAGGGGAAACAATTGTAACATTTTTTTTTTATACTAACTAACTAATCATCACGCCGCTTCTCCGTAGCGGTAGGCAGAGAGAATAGATTGCCACATCACTCTGTCTTTGCAGACTTTCTTCCCATATTACACATTCACGCATCTCCTCATACATACCTGTCGATTATTGCGCTCTTAACCTGACTACTTTCAAGTATTTTTTATTTTGTGTTTTGAAAATAAAGTATAAAATTTAGTAGACTCAAATCAATATTTGATTTAAATATATATATATATATATATATATATATATATATTTATAAAATAAAAATAAATGTGGTGACCGTGACAGTGAGCATTGTGTGATTGCAGGAGCTTCTCCACGAGGTAGAGCAGGACACGGAGCAGGAGTGCGCGTGGGGCGGCGCGGGGCGGCGCGGGCGCGCGGGGCGCGGGCGGCGGGGCCCGCGGCCGCTGCTGGCGCACTCGGGCAGCCTGCAGGACCTGGCCGCGGAGGGCGGCGGCCCGGCGGGCGGCGCCGCGCGCGCGCAGCAGCCGCGCCACCCGCGCGCGCGCGCCGCCCGCGCCACGGCGCCCGTCTCCGCGCGCACCCTGCAGGGCGGCAGCCTGCCCGCCAATGTGGACCAGGTACACACTAGAAACTTCCACACTAACCTAATCAATTCCTAAAACTAACTAACTAACTAACCATCACCCCGCTTCACCGCAGGGGTAGGCAGAGAGAATAGAACGCCACACCACTCTGTCTTTGCAGACATTCTTTGCCTCTTCCACGTTCATGCATGTCCTCATACATACCCGCTGATTATTATGACTCCTAACTTTCAAGTATTTGGCATACCTGATCGTGCCATGTTTTTCTTGGTCTTCCTCTGCTCCTTTTTCCAATTACATTCGCCTCATAAATTTGTTTTGAAGCTCTTTTCTCACTCATTCGTTCTACATGTCCAAACCATCTGAACACACCTTTCTTAATTTTATCGATAATGCTTATCTCTGCTTTGCATTCCCTCCTTATTTCACTATTCGAACATCTATCATACATCGTTTTGTCGCGCATTCTTCTGAGAGATCGCATTTCGACTGCATTCAGTCAACTTTCATCCTGTTGATGAATAAATGTCAAAGCTGCACAAAGTAAACAATTTCTAACACAAAGTATGCATCAAGTTAACGATTCCTACAACAAATTATGGATGGAGCCAACGATTCCTAACACAAAGTATGGATTGAGCCAACTATAACTGATATTTGATGATGCTTGCAGCACAACTTTGGCGTGTCGGAGGGCGGCGGCAGCTTCCTGGCCGACGTGGAGTGCCGGCGCGGCGGCGGCGACTACATCGCGACGGTGCACTGCGTGAACCCCGTGCTGAGCAAGCACCCCGCCAACTACATGCTGCTGGACCTGGGCCAGAGGGCCGCCTCGCCGCCCGAGCGCTGCTACACCACCGAGGACCTGGACACAAGGTGCTTACTACTTGCATCATATTCATACACAATAATCAAAATTATTAATAACTATATAAGCAGAAAATTTTCATCTTCTCTCTCTGGTCTCAATCCTGCGGATTAGTCTGTAGCAACAGATGACATCTCTTTCGCCTTCTCGCCTATTTTCGGAAGTCCTCTTTAGCTCTTCATACATCGAGCAGCCCATCTCTTCGTATAAGTCGCTTAGGTATTGGCGGCGTGGGCGTCCTCTGGCGTTTATTCCCTTGATCGTCCACTCTATTATTTGGTGCAGGAAAACTCTTGTCTTAGCACGTGGCCGATCCATTCGGCGTATCTTTTGGAGATAGTTACGAGTCGGTGCTTCCTTTCCTTGATCAATTGTAGTACCTCGTCGTTGGAGATGTGGTCTCTCCAGGATATCCCGAGCATCCTTCTATAGATCCACATCTCCAACGCATTTAGTCTATTCTTATCTCTATCAGATAGGCACCATGTCTTAAGGATCATATTTTAACTTCTGATACGTGTTATTAAATGCATAAATTCACCATTCTAAACAATGGCATTCTAAGAGATAACCTTTCCCGTACTGATTAATCCCAAAATTAAACTTGATTTGAATCTGGGTACCAAAAGACCCCAGTGCATATTTGTATGGAAGTCGTATTACGCAACTCGTAACTTAAAGTCACAAATTCCACATCCTTATCGCCAACTTAGAGCACGAGACAATAAGCAATTGGCCGGAAATCGGATAGAACGAAAGTGGAATAATATAATTGTCTCGTTCTCTTGTTGTGGTAATACCACATTTATTAGATTGAAACAAATAACATGTCACTAGCAGACAAAAAATGAACGTCAAACATTAACCACCTACACATATGAGCGTATGTGATACGCGCGGTTTTTCTTCACCATTCCGCGCTAACCCGTATGATCTACGCGCACGAGAATCTGTTCCAAAAATATTTAATGCGTACCGGATGCACTGACAAATTTTCGTCAGGTCTCATATCTGACAATATTTTGTGACAACAAACATTGTGATTTTTTTTGCTTGTTTATAAAAGATAACTGATATATAAGTACGTAAGATCTCCCGGTACCAACTGGTTGTGCTTTTTATCGAAAATAATACATATTTTATAACATTCAACGATTTGGAATTATAAAAAAAAGGGAAAATTTTATTAAATTTCATTTTTGAGATTACAAAAATATTAACTGTTAAAGTTATCAAATTAAATTCATATATGGGGGATTTCCTCCCGTTGGAGCCTAGGTTAAACAAACATGAATGGTATAAATTACGCTAACTTCATCCTCATAATACAACCACCACCTTTGAGAGAGAGTTGATCCAGTTTTGTAAATAAATGTGTCTAATTTCCACCAATATTAAGAGCGTGTGTATGTGTATGTGCAGGTCGTCCAACCGCGGCGTGTCTGTGAAGTACACGTCGTGCGCGACGCTGGAGATCGGGTCGCCGGAGCGCGGCGGCAGCCCGGCGCGGCTGGAGGCCATCACCACGCAGGCCGCCTCGCCCGCCGTCACCACCGTCACCTCGGCCAGCGCGCTGCCCATCATCACGCCCTCGCTCTACAGTGCGCATTCGGCACAGACGCGCGTCTCGCCCGCCGACCCCAAGGTACCCAATAAACTATCACATAGACAGTACAGCTGTCCAAACTCAAAACTCAGTAAGGGACATTTTTTGTAGTATTTTTTTTTTGCATTTTCGGACTAAGTAGTCCAAAAATATACTTAGTCCAAAAATGCTAAAAAAACGTACTACAAAAAAATGTCCCTTTCTGTGTTTTAAGTTTCTGTGTTTAAGGACAGCCGAGTAGGGTTACTGCCCACAGAACAGTTATTTTGATCTTTGACTCAAATAATTTTATATTTAGGTTTTTTATTTTTATTAATTTTTCAATGTAGATGAAGAAGTTTTAATGTGTAAAGGCAACTAGCCGTAACTCATGTTGCTGCTGTTTGGCGTAACACGGCCCAAAGCATTCTTATAACTAGCCTCTATCGTATACAATCACAGATTTTGCTCTATCTCTTTCCTTTACCGAGATATTCATAATCCGAACAGCCGCAAAATTGTATCAATTTGATACATGTGTTGTCAGAAAGCATAATTTTAAGTTAACTTTAAACTCATTTATCTCAAAACTACTGTTTTTAACTCGCGGCTATTTGCCTTTGCACATTAGTGTAATAGGAATATGAAAGTATGGTTTAAGTGATCCATGTAAATAACCCCACTTCTATCTCACTAATAACTTCATATTAAAAATTATGAAACATTATTTCAACAAACAAAAAAGTTTGCTTCTCGTTGAGTTTTGTATCGTTCAACAAACTTGAGCTGAAAGAATATGGTATGGCAATATTCAGTGTTTATATATTTATTATTACAATTTTTATTTATTCTAGACCATATATGTATAACAAAATATTATTTTATATTTATCATACGTAATACCTATACTATTTTACACACATCATACCTATACTAAAAATTGCAAAAATTGGTAGATAATGACAGATGGAACACCCGTAACATAACAGGGTTGTTTTTTATTATGGTTTTTCATTGTGTCATAAATGTATTTTTGATATTTGTAGACAGACCTGGTTTAGTAAATTTTGCCAGTTAAAATTATTTTGTATACAAAAATATAGTAAGTTTGTCCTTTTCCATGTTTTGACCATTTTCGAATTGTAATCATCAGCATTTTGTTTAATTTGAAACCCGGATATGACCAGCAAATTATAAAGAAACGTCATCTTCGACTAGTGGCAATTTTAGCAATATTTCACTTCAATCATGTGTGGTTGGTTTCAGAAGTCTCTGGATGAAAACGGCAACTCCTTGCAGAACATCAACACTTCCCTCTCCTCTTCCGGCCAACACTCGGCTAAGAAACAGAAACGCAAGCAGAAAAAGAACGAAACCGAAACTTTATCCGACAAAATCGCCGGCTATAGGGGGTGCGAGCAGCTCGACGTCATCCTCAAGTTCATAGAGTCCAACTCTCCCGACGGCGCCAAGCACAAGGCCAACCACCGCACCACCCCCGCCAAGGGCAGGGACGACAAGAAGAGGTCCACGGAGCGCCGCAAGGACGGCAAGATGGACAAGCTCAAGAAGTCCAACTCCATGGAGGAACTGTCCCGCAGCGAGCTCGACCATCTCACTTCCTCTTCCAGTCTCAGGAAGACCAAAAAGCAGTCCACCTTCGACCGGTCCGATATCCCCGATTCCAAGCGCAGCGATCGCCGATCCTGGGGCAACGACGGATCCGACTCCTACTATCCTCACGACGCCAGTATGAACAACAGCTTCTCCGCCGATATGTCCAATAGCTCCTCCGCTCAGTCTTCCGTATCGGGACAGACCCTCAAACCCAAGAAACCTAAACCCGTCAAGAGCGATTCAGAAAATGTCGAACCCGTCATCGAACCGGTTCCGGAAGCCTCCGACTTCCAGACTGTAACTAATAAGAAAAAGATCAGGAAGAGACACAGCCCGTGCGATGAGACTCGCGGCCGGATCAATAACTCTCATTCTCACGGCCACTCCGGAGGGAAAAATGGCGGACGCTTCAATACGAGCTTGAATCTGAACGATCGGGACGCCGTCTACAAAAGGAGGACGGGTTCGGTGGAGAGGAGGCACACTTCCACCTCCTCTCCGCCTTCCGACAAAAGCAACGATTCTAACGACGATCTGGACTCGGTGCACTCTCTGCCGGCGGAGGCCTCCGGGGAGAGGCTGCAGGCTTCGTACGCCGACATGGCCCGCGCGGCAGTCATGGGGCGCGCGCCGCCGCCGCCGCCCGCATCGCCGCCGCCGGCCGCGCCCCCGCCGCCCCCGCAGCGCCACCGCAACTTCCCCGACCTCATCGAGTCCTGCAACTACTACGCCGACCGCCCCGCCGCCCCCGACAAGTACCTCGACGTCTCCACAGAAAACACCAAGAACCTCATACTCAAGGACGCCCCGACCGACGCCAACAGGAATAAGGTCAAGAAGAACAACATCGCGGACGCGGGCACGCAAGTCGACCAGAGCCCGCCGCATCCCATTTACAATCACGAGCAGTACCCGGCCCTCGAACCTCGCTCTCAGAGACTCTCCGACAAAAACAACGCCAAAAACAAACTAGAAATCAAAATGAACAACAACAGCGTCTGCAAGAATATAAACGAAATCCCGTCTAAAGGCCTCGTGGGAGATAAGAAGCAAATTTGCAAGAGCAATTCCGCCAAGTCCTGCGAGGACGACGATTATCAAACGCAGATAGTGAACGGAAGCTCGGACGACATGGACAGGTCTCTGGATCACTATGTGGCGTTTGTCAAGCACAGCGCCACAAACAACCTAGCACACTCGGACAACAGCTACACCCTTCTCGATAGAGACAACGTCGCGTTCTCACCGGGAAAGTTGGACAACTTCATCAGCAAACCTCCCGACGTGGTTCTGCCGCTGGCGGACATGAACCAATCCTCGGAAAACCGACCGGCCGTGATAATTCTAAACGAAGAGTTGAAAATATCTTCGGAAAATATCCACAATATCGACGGGATCACTTTCGGTTTCGACATCAACGAACAGTTGTTGAATGGCGACGCCAGCCCCGAGTCCGGCGGCGTGGAGGGTCGCCGGGACAAGGAGGGCCATCCCGAGGGTATGAGGTTCGCTTCCAAGGGTGAAGAGGAGGCCGTCAGGGTCGGTCTGACCAAGGAGCTGAGGTTCGTGGCTCCGGTAGTGGGTATCAAGGACTCCTCCAATCTGGACAGGATAGTGCACTATGTTGGAACAGGTACGATATCACCATGTTTTTTTAATTTCTAATTTCAATATACCTATGCTTTATTCTATGTCATAAGTCTGCCTCCGTAGTGTAATGGTCAGCATGCTCGGATACCGCACTAGAGGTTTGATTCCCAGGTGGGGGCCAAACAAATATAGGTGATTTTTTTCACTCTAATATTTTTTTCAATATTACTCTGGACTGGTACCTGAAACGGAGGGCTGATCACCTTTCCTTCATGCGTTAACACAACCAAAATAACACTGCGTTTATATGCTGCAGTGCCCTATGCACCATTGGATGCAGATGAGGGTTTGAGTGAATGAATATCCTTAATAGTGCCGCTTGGTGCCAGGATACTTATCACAGCATTTATCACGTTCCCCTGCAGTCTTGACGGATTTGAAAGAATTAAGTTGTTTGAATGTTTAATAAATACAAAACAATATTGCAATTAGATGGTACTTTTATAAATTAGTATAATTTTGGAGCTAATTAGTTATTATATAATAATTAAATATTTATTCTTATTTTTGCTTGGTAAATACCACCATTAATAGTGGTATTCAATAAGTAAATATGAAATAATATTTTTGTATTATTATTTAAACACTTATTAGATTTATTGCTTTATTTTTTTTTGTTATTAGTGTATATAAATAAATGATATACTGTTTTTATTTTCTAATATACATATGTATTGTTTAATTTTTCTGTTGCATTTATTTTCAAATTTGCGATAAATACGTAATGTAGTTTGTGAAAAATAACCTTGTAGATTCTTAATTGTGTTTTTTTTGTATAAATATTGATAATATTACTTTAGATATTGATAAATTTAAATATTGTTAATATTACTGAGGAATACTAATGGAATAAATTGGAATAAATCCAGCACATATTTGTATTCCTCTCTCCTTCCACGGGACGCACGGGCGTCTGGGAACATTGTGGTGTTTGGAATATTGTTGTCTAAGCGGGTTTTTGTTCACTTTTCAGCTTGGGAGGACATCATCCGGTCTCCGGAGGGCAAGGTTCGCTACTACAGCGAGCACCAGTAGGGCTACTGACCAAAGTGGAACATGTCGTATTAAGTGTGATAAATATATATATTACTTGTTTAAAAATGAGTGTAAAACTAAAATGGACTACAGTGTGCTTCAAAAGTGCGCGTCTTAACTCAATATTACCGCGGACGATTCGGTCTAGTGTTTTATTATGTAGATAGGGAATTGGCATTTGAAATTATGCAGTAGTAGGAATGGGGTTATACGCGTCGTGCGGCTGTGTGCTGGAAACATTTGCCGGAATTAGTCATGTTTGTCGAGAGTGGAATGGCTAGTTGGGCAAATGATTGCGGCGGACTTTGGTGGTTTTATCGGGCATAAAGTCACCGACGATACGGGAAGGAAATCTTTTTAATGCCGAAGGAACTGGGCTCGAAATTCTTATTAATTTTTATTGTTATTGATTTTTACGTTTCATATTATTTTCCGCTCTGTTGTTGAGTTTTGTTTGTTGTTATTCTATTTTGATAGGATATTACGCTAAATGACCCTTGTATCGTGTACAGTTTCATCGCAATTTGGAGATCGGCCGGAATCTAGGAATATATGTTATCGCATTTCTTTCTGACGGATGGATCCCGTTTCCCATTTCTTTATTTATACATAACTGATTTTATGTAACGCGAATGTTGGATTTTATTTGGTTTTTCCTGAGAGGTCTACCGAATGGCCTATTTTGTGCATTTTCTTTTACTCGTTTCTTGGAATGTTTAATAGTCAAAAACAGCCATCTCCACTGTCGTTTCCGAGTAGATTGATCAGTCGCTCGCAGCAGTGTGCGCTCGGTGGGGAGTGGGGCCGCTTATCTGTATATATTAGGTTAGCCGAGAGAAATGTAATATTTTTCATTAAAGGGACATTAATGACACGACGGTTGCGTATATATTCTTGTATCGACAATAATATGAGACGTATATATTTATGTAAATTGAATGAAAATTCTAAGATTTATTTATGAAATGAAATTTTAAAAATGTAATCGAGAGTGTATACCAAAAAAGTTGTGTGTGACATTTACGGCGAGAAATTTTTAAAAACTATTAGTGTTTTTTGATGAAATGTGCGCGGCTGTGACAGACTCGAGTCGGTGTACATTATGTGGACAAAACGCGGTACAGTGTGGTTTTCAAGAAGAAATATATACATATATATAAAGTGTGCGAAAAAGCGTACGTAACGTACGTTATATCATGACATCCCAACCTTAACCCATTCATCACCATACTTGTAAAATATAATATATATATTTATATATATATATATATATATATATACATATATATATATATATATATATATATATATATATATATATATATATATATATATATATATATATATATATATATATTTAAATATTTATTGTTTAATATCAAACTCATTTCTCTGAATGCAGAAATGACGTGTTGATTGTGGATCCCTGGCGGAGAATCAGCCGATGGGTCGAACCGAAGCTAACTTTACTTAATTAACTCAAATGTCAAGTAAAATAATACTTTAAAAAATGAATTTTAAAAAAAATACAAAAACGCAAAAAAGAGCAAATGCTTGATTAATGTGTGCGCTGTTATCATTTGTTTGAAATTAAATATCTGTTTGTCTGAGATCCCAGCGTCGCACAACTTTGTTTACTTTTTATTTTTAATATATTTATTTGGCTGTTTTGCTTGGAATTGCTTGCAAAAAGTATAAATTACTGCCATTTGATCTTACATACGGCGCACTCGTATATCTTGCCCGCTGTGAAAATACATTGTTTATTCTAATTATTATCAATCTACCGCAGGCTTTGGTGGAAGTTTATATCACCGTGTTTTTGTGATAAATCATAAACTGTGATTATCACCAATATACATCTTTATGACTTCATTCTATTGTCACGATAGACGTCATTATGACTTTGTACCGTCATAGTAAACGTCCTTATGACGTAATATTCAAAATCATTCTATAGTCAAAGTAGGCGTCCTGTCATTGTGACGATAGACTTTCTTATGATGTCATTTTACGATCACAGTAGATATCATTCTATTGTCACTATACACATATATGACAACACGATAATGTTTATTGTCGTGATGGTTGTTAAACATCGCTAAACCGTGTTCTTTGGTTATTTTAGAATCGGTTAAGGGTTCTTTCATCTCGGCTAACACTTTCTGGTCCTCGCCAGAGCTGTTTGGAAGCGATCCTTAAAGCACGGTGACATTTGAATACTTAAAAGAGTGCGCGTCGAATTTGGCTAAGAGTATATCCGCATCTGCTTTGCTACATATTTTAAGAAATTCCTAAACGCAGTGTAGTCAGTAAGGTTTAAAATATTTTAGCAAAAGACAAGCGATATCAGGATATTACAGGGTTCACCGGCTACTCTTTTTACTTTTTATTTCACATAACCCAAAGGAATAACAAACGAAAAAATAACATTATTTTTTAACTTATTCCGTATTTATAATAGAGTAGACTCAATTTACCGGATTTGATGCAACAAAAGTACACGTGGCAATGAGCAAACTCGACCTATACTGTTACCCAACGTATGCATTATAATAGTTTGTTTATTTACTTTTGAGGAAAAACTTAGTGTTAAAAGACAGTCAAAATTAAATAAACACAGTTTGAAAAGAAGGACGGGTTAGAAGGAAGATAAGAGAAATACATACCAAACACCCAGTCCAATTGAAAAAAAAAAATTCTTGAATTCATTTTGCAGTATGGCAACTATGCCACGTTGGACCTAAAATAGGACAATGAATCCACCTAAAATATTTTCATTGCAAAGCTAATGAATTTACATAAGAGACAACCTTAATCTCTAATCTACCACACTCGATTCCTATTTTCAAACGCAGGCCTGTTAGGGCTGCTTCAGAAATATTTTATAAGCAAAGATTTTTTTTAAATAAAAATTATACATCATATAAAAATAAATGCATATTTATTACAGTGATATATTTAATATTAATAAACCTACTGGGATTCAAAACCAGAAACTCATGCATGGCAACTAAATAAAAGTTAAATATTAACTGCTGCGCTGTGTGGGAGGTTCCCAATTGTTAGAGGTGTTTCAAAGAATCACGGATACATTTTTTTATATGAACAATGCATACATATTTATAAAAAAAAAAATCATGAACATATGTTTTGATCAATTGAGATTTTTCTCTTTTATTCCGGTAAATTGAGAATCTGCAATCATATAATCACTTTGTTTTTTTTTTTAAACTAAACTATACACAATATGTATTTTGTATGGAATGATAGTAAGTGAATTCATACTATATATAACTTCACTGTCTCATTTCAAACATTGTGAGAAAACCTCATTTAACGCTATTAAAATCATGTCAGTCAAGTACAATAATTAATGCAATCAGTTCTAATTCACCCACCGTTTTGTAGTTTGTGGAAGACTATACTACTGTAAAAAATTACATATTGTGCCTAATTGCAGTGCACTTTGTGATTCAGTATTTGCAGATTAAAACTTACTAAGTATCTAATGTCTGATTAAATCTTTTTTGCTGTTTGGACGAGGTGACGTCACATTCAAAAATCCTAGCTATGATATCTTGCAATATTATTAATATTACACCTCGATCGCTGCTTTAGCATGGGCTACAGCACAAACGTGTGGGATTTATGTGCTATCCAGATATCGCCTAATCCCTGGAAATTAAACTTTGTGTTTCAGCTAATTATTCATATTGTAATAAATGTTTGCATTAAACATTGCTTATTTTTGTAATTGTATTTTATTGACGCCTGTTGTAATTTTTATGCTCATCCATGTTTGGGTTAGAACATTAAAAAAAACCAAAGTAACTTCCAGAAAAAAATCATGTTGAAACCAAAATAAAGGAGAATCACATCCTCTCCGTGATTGGTGGATTTGTATATTTAAAAAATCATTGTTTCAGAATAAAATAGAAATCTAGTTGTATAAACTTTCCATTATGTTATTTCCTCGGTATTACTGCGGGGCAGCTGTACTTCAGACTGGATGTCTCGGATTCTGACTTGCTAAAACGCACCAAATTTGCATTAAATGAGGTTTTTGATATTGATACTGGAGATTTGCAACCAATTATTTATGTTAACGGCAAATTGTACCACTCGCAGAATGCCGTGTACACACCATCCGAATATATAACAAACATATATATGTATGTTTTAATATAATGTTAATAATTTGTAATTATTGTAAGTGAAAATGTAACATAATTACGTTGCCAGATGCATTTTGAAAATCTGCTCCACTATTTCCCAATTAACAACTAATTAATCTTGTAAATAAATATTTATGTTATTGAGTTGTTACGCTAATAGAAGGTTTCTCTTTTTTTTAGTATCTATATTTATATTGTAAAGCTTTTGGTATGGAAACGCTCGTAGCGTATTGCCTTTTCGGTGTGATAGCTGCCTTTAGACATACGCAATTTGCCACTTGTATCGTGTAGTAAAGCGCGCGTTGCTAAAAGTGACAAGCATACTCCTTCACCGTAGTCTTTCCTTCAGTCTATCTCGATTGCATACGTGTAAAGGCAGCTAATGTGACTATGTAGGATATTTTATGACTGCCGTTCTTATTAAGAATGTGGCATCTCCAATTGAATGTATCACCGGAATAAAGTGATGTTTTCATGGAGTAATGTAGCTTTTTACTGTCGCTATGTATAGTATTCTATAATACTATGGAACAAAATCCATCTCCTTCCAAGTGGGCTGGCAAGCGCCAACTGTCAGTTATAACCTTATTCAGGGAATACATTCAATAATTATTAATACTACAACTGCCGATATGTAGAGCTAGTTTCTAATTACGAGACCCCACCAGCATAGGATATTTCCTTGTCCAAAAAATATGTAAATATATTTATGAATTACGTAATTGATTATTTATGTACGCAAATACTAAAAGAAATGGTATTTTTTATTTATTTATGGTTTAGTTTGAAAAGACAAAACGAGGTAATGACTCGTAGTGAGGATCTCATAAACTTGAAACAAGTGTACAATATATAACTGTTCTCTTTTTACTCATTATAATAATAGCCAATCAAATATGGAGAAAAACACTTAAGATGTATGAAGGGTCCTTTATACATCTAAAAATCATTAAAGAAAAATGTTGATTTGCACATTTTAGTTAGATAAACACTAAACATATATCTTAAAACAAATACCACGCTTGAAAATAATTTACATTTCACAGTATGACCATGTATAAAATCACATTATTTGAGCAGTCAGAATGATCGCTCGGCAGTTGTAGTGTTAAAAATTAAATCGAGTGAAAAGACTGCATTTTATGTATCCCGAGCATAAATACAAAACGTGCAATAAAATCACCCTAAAGAAAAACATGGCACGTGTAGCGGTGTAATAAGAGGATGGTCAAGAGGGGGATAGGCTCACAAAAGTAATTTACACAATACAGTATATAAACCAATTCGCGTGCAATGTTTTTTCTAGAGTATTTTACTGTATATTATTGTGGTTCTTTTGAAGAACAACTATTAAAAAAATGCAGTCTCTACATTTGTGCCGAGGCATTTTATGTTTTCTCGATTGTGAGAAGGCTCACTTTTTAAGGATGGCAGAAATTAAACCGACAGTCAGAATTGTTTCCTTATCGATTAAATGGAATTTTCAAAATCAAATTAACTTTGTACTAAAATGGAAACTTTTGTCGTTTTATCTGATTTAACTAACAGTATGTACATTTTTCCATTTGGATTCCTCCGAGTTTTTATTTTAGGGAGAAGAGACTGTGTTTTAGTTTTTGCATCTGAGAATCGTAATAATAAATTTGTTGAACTTAATTGTAAGCAATTTTTGTATCACTCGTGTAATTGACATTTCAAAACTGTGTTTTTTCCTGTTCCTGTGATTGAAACTCCCAACACCTCCGGATAGACCTAAAACCATTTTGTCTGTTTGACGGCCGGCCGTAGTCGTTCAAAGCCGCTTTATTTTGAGTTGGCTGCCTTTAAAATAGGTAGAGCCAAGTGGTGGCTGTGATGGTAGCGAGGTATACTAGCTGCTTACTATGTGGAGGCTAAAACACCCACTCCTTACTCGAGCTAGTACAAGCTTGTTTTGGGTAGCCATTGCTCACATGTACTTTGAGTAGGAAGTGGTTTTTGTAACTGAAATCGTACCCCAATTTCATAATTTGCATTTATGTGTTGTAAATAAAGATTTATGTCCATAAAAAGTATGTGGATAGCAGACGTTATTGATATAGGAAAGGAAATGGAGGAGGAATAGTAGGAGGGGAAAAAAGAGAATGCCCGCAATGGCTAGGGCACTTGGAGTTACATATCTGTATATTGCTAATGTGTAGGAATTCCTCGAGGGAAAAAGTGCTAACAGCTAGATTTGAATTTGCGGTCGCTGAATTGATTAGTGGGCGCATTGCACCCTCGCTCTGTATACAAAGCAGACAGGCTCCGCTGAAGCAGCGAGATGGGACAGCCTTAGTAGCGAGATCCGTGTATTCCGGAGGTGTCGGGGACTAGCGAGTCTATAAGTATTGTAGAGAAGTGGAAGTAATCAGCCGTCTTGTAAATACTCTGGGTGGGCTGGTAAAAGTGTTTGTATAGAGATATAGTATTTATGGACAGAGAGCCAACATCGGAAATGCGGTCCTTCTATTTATTATTGTGTACATTCTGTTTTTATTTTCCAAAGACGGCGGC
The DNA here is from genome assembly GCF_059751285.1 of Brachycentrus maculatus. Classification (NCBI taxonomy): domain Eukaryota; kingdom Metazoa; phylum Arthropoda; class Insecta; order Trichoptera; family Brachycentridae; genus Brachycentrus; species Brachycentrus maculatus. The sequence goes on along the minus strand of NW_028280815.1, from coordinate 2,085,426 downwards.
GGCCACTCCACTCCGCTGAAATTCTATTTTGAATTTAGTTTTGCAGAAAGCGGCCAGTCACAAAATGTGGACTGCGGTAAGCAAACAGCCCCATGCCCTAGTTCAAAATGTTCCTAGTAAAAAAAACATGTCGCTGCTGTTCTAATGCTGACAGTGTTATGTGAATATTCGTAATATTTTTTAATCACTTCAAATTCCATTCTTAATCACAAATAACATAAAACACTACATGCTATTGTGTATAAATATATGTTGTTCTATAGTAGAAGAGCTTTTTTTTTTATTCATTTACAGAATCCTAATCCAAAATTTAGCATTGAAAGTTTAAACAAGTTTATTATTAGATGATTTAATTCCTCTACTTTCGTCAAACACAGCTATAACTTTTTGAGTATTTCAGTTTGTGTTTTTTATTACTGGCTGCTTTTAGCATAACTATGTTCAACCACAACGTCGGATATTATACCTACAATGTAAATCCGAAGCTGTTTTCATTTTGTGTAAATCCTCTTGACTAATTGTTAATTGTTCCATTTTGTTACGAAACAAGCCCTCGGAGGGAGTGTTAACTATAAATATCAGCGGATAGCATAATATCTACTAGAAATGATACGAGTGGTTGCTGCGCACTTAACTGTTTCTGGATTGTACTTGCGGTAAACTTACTTATCCGGGGCTCGGAATGCACAAGAACAAACCTGGGCGCCCTTCTGGTGTGTGAAACGGTAAGCAGTGCAAGTATAGCTCTTTTTGAGTCTTGCGGAATAAATATGGAGCCTACGCTCCATAGCTATCTTATAGTCGCTCCCATTTATGAATGATTGTGGCTTGTTCAATGAATTATATAATTTGTTTGGTGAGGCAAATTAATGTCCCGAAATTACCTAAAGATGTACAACAATACCGCTCCTTAAGTGGGTTTGCCATACAAATCTACTTGTTTGTAAATCTATTGGGCTAGTTCTGCGACGTAAATTAGCCAGTTTAATAAGTTAATCCGATGAACACACCGCACATATCATCTATAGACGGAGGTGTCCGGCGCTTTATTAGCCTCGTTTCACAAAGTTCCGCTCCGGTTTATCAAAGTTTGCATTTGGAGCCCTGCTAATTACCCAACCCGTGTCCAGTGCAAAGTGCAAGAAGCCCATTTTGTACCGAGTGATGTTAATAATATGTATAAAAATGAAAATACCTTTGAGCAATATTTAGTCGTGCTAGATAAATAATATTTATTCTGTTTCATTCCAAATTAATTTTCTAATAAATTTAGTAAATTTTATTTAAAAAAAATTATTCGGGCAGTTAATTATTTTGAACTGAATTAGTTAATAACTTAAAAGCTATATTGCAAATATTCTAAACTATACGAATACTTATTTTTTTGAATCCGAGCACACTCTTTTTTTTTGAGATGGCGATACCGTTGTCTCATTGATATTTTTGCATATCATTAATGCCCCTTCACGTTAGTTATTAACGAATTATTTAAAAAAGGATATTAAAATGGATTCTGGATATGTTTGTAAACTCTCTGTTTCCATGTAAAGTGTCCGATGATATGTTGCGGAACTTTATATAGAAAGGGGGAGTATGGAAATTACACCGAGGAATAAAACATTATGAAGGAAACCTCTGGCGGTTTTTATTTTATTTTATTTGCTACAAGGCTGTGCCGAGCTCTCAAAACACTTGATGGATGTAAAGGAAATTTTTGCTTAAGGGAAAATAAAAAAAGTACATAAAAATACACCTTGTTTAGTAAATTACAGTTGTGTCTTGATCTATCGAAATAAGCCAGATCCACAAAGCATCCAAGGAAAAACTGCTTCTTTTCTTTATTTGTTTCTTCATGCGTCTCCACGCATGATTCCTTTGTATAATTCAAATTCTAAATTATAAAAATGCAAATAAAATAGCACATTCTACAGAAATTTACGATAAAAACAAAAATACTAAAATTGTAGATTTGGTTTGTTTTGATATGTACGGACACAATGAATTGTCAGTCAACACCCAATCTCATCACTCAGTAACTCCCATCTGATTATTCATACCAGTTTGCTGACTGCAAGAAAGAAACCTCTTTATAATACGTTCCGATGCGAGCATTCGTATAGTCAGTACAGCGTTCCGAGTGCTCCACCCGAAGTCGGATGCTCGCCGCAACGAAGTTATGTTACAACGAAATGCTCTGGTCAGTCTCCACCTTTAAAGGTTACAAATGTTATAAATCTTAGTACATTTGTACTAAGATTTTGATCAATTTTGCTTGTCAATTGTGGACTCCAAATACAGTCAACTAAATCAAAAACCGCTTGGATGCTTTATTGAAAACACAAGGTTGGAGGCAAAATGTAATTCTTCCACTACTAATCTTGAAACATGCTGCAAATTATCTCAAAAACTATGAAATAGAGTCTGATGAAAAATTATCAATGACCAGGCTTAATAACACTTTAATGACCGTTCCCGCATTTGCAGAAATTTGAACTGACTGGTACCGGCCCCGCGTTATCGCAGGTTTAAGTAGTCGAACTCAATGACATCTAAGTAACTAACTAACCATCACGCCACTTCTCCGCAGGGGCAGGCAGAGAGAATACTCCACACCACTCTGTCTTTGCAAATATCCTTCACCTCTTCCACATTCATGCATCGCCTCATACATACCTGACGATTATTTCGACTCCTGGCCCGGCCGCTTTCAAGTATGTTGGCCGAATTTTTTTGGATATTTTTTCAGAAGATCCTATAGTGATATTGAGAGAAGAGACAGTGTAGTCGATAGTGATTCTGATAGTGGTTCTGAAATAATTAGAGAAGCTAGAAGTAAGAGGTCCTCGGGTTATGCGAATGGTTTTGAGTGATTCTAAAGATGATTCTGCCGGGGATGTTGACGATATGGACTGGTCAGACACCAACTCTCCACGAAACAATTGAAGCTTTTGTGGAACTCCAGGAGTTAAAAAAAAAATCCAGAAAACTGAAAATGTAGATGGTTTAGCCTCATAGTATATCTCATACATTTACATGCGGTCTTAAAGGTGGTAAAGTCCTGATTTGTATTTTTTTTTTGTATATTGTCACCGACTGTGCCGACTCCAAGATACCAGTGTGTTTCCAGCTTAGGAGGTAAGATACTTCCATCCAAATTCATCCATTCCAAAGCGCCCTTGAGGTAGTATTTTACGAAAATGGCGCTGTATAAATTATCCAAATTTATTATTCTTTTAATATTTTAATTACCAGTACGCTATCCAGCATACAACATATATTCTTACTGGATTCTCGTAAGACTACATAAGATACGCAAACTATATTTGCTTTTTCCTTTTGAATATGGGATCGACAATGCCAACTACATGAAGGCAGCGCTGCACTACAGACTTAGGAGTAAAATATATTTGATGGGATACAAATGACTTCAATGAGTTAGCTCAGGGTGAATGTCATTACTGCCGTATGGGAAGTGAAGCGAAGGAGATATAATAGGTAAGTAATAATATCAGTTATAATTTATTATTAGATTAAAACCAATATTTTTAGCTTTTCCACTTTTTTATTTGACCAGCGACCGGGTTTCGTCGTTACCGACATCATCAGACTGGTCTGATGATGTCGGTAACGACGAAACCCGGTCGCTGGTCAAATAAAAAAGTGGAAAAGCTAAAAATATTGGTTTTAATCTAATAATAAATTAAAAATGCAATTCCATCACGAAGTGTCAGTGGATAATATAAATCTATTAATATCAGTTATGACTAGGGCACTCGTGGTTGCATATCCGTACTCGTACTAGCTTGTATAACTTATACACTACTAATTTGTAGTCCTTTGAGGCTATTATTTAATATTAAATATGTTTATTTTTAATCGTAAAAGTACCTGACAATTGTCACCAAAAACAATATTGCTTGCGCATGAATCGTAAGTGAACGTAAATAGCTTAGCCGTGGCTTAGCCGTGAAAGCGTGGTCTGTGTGTATAGTGAACGATTAAAATGAAATTTTATCTGAAACACTTCTTGTCTAAAGCTTTGTTATCTAAAAAGGTTCGATAACCGGCAGATTATTGTGGGAGTGATAGGATAATAATTGGACTGCCATGCGACGATTCTTCCAATTAGCGCCGGTAATCGTAAGATTTCAAACCTCTCGCTTAGTTATAACGACATTCACGGTGAGTTCTTCGGCTGCCGGTCAATTCTTGCAATTGTTAAATAACTTTAGTGACCGTAAAATAAGTAGTTATAAGGTCGTCGATAAATTATTGTGTTACGGTCAAAAGCTTTGTGAATTTCCGATTTCGGCCTTGAGAACGAAATAGAAAGTTCGCAAAATCAGTGCCTAGTGTAGCCTCCCCGTGCATATGGTATTGGGTTTATCAACGTCTAAGCTGCTGTTATTGGTAAACTGTTTATCATTACCCCCCATTGAAAGTATGTAGTTAGTAGGCACCTGATTTTAGGTGGTAATGTATATATTTTATACATACAAATCGTTAGAATATCTTAAAATTTTTCTTTGAAATACATATCGCTCACTCCTTTCAAGAACGTCATAAATCAAAAATCGTCAATTTTCAGTTGTGTATGTTTTCGGAATGCCCAAAAAATGTACTATATCCCTTCAAAAGAGGCATATTATTAATTTAATATTTACCCGCTACTGGGCAGAAAGTGTTGTTTTTGCATTTTGAAGAAAAGTTATTGTAACTTTTAAAGCGTTCTCCTGAAAAATCATATATTTTTATTTATGGCGTTCTTGAAAGGAGTGAGGGATATATGTTTTTTTATTTACATATTTAGTAAGATTCGTGTCCCCAAAATCAATATACAATTTTTCTATTGACATTTGTCGGTACCCTGGACTGGTACCTGAACTGGTACCTGAAGCGGAGGGCTGATCAGCCTTCGTGTGCTCACGATCAAGACACTGCGCTTATATGATGCAGTGCCCTATGCACCATCGGGGTGCGGATAAGGGTTTAAAGAAGTTATGATTATAAATATTTTTTAACTTTGATCAGGTATGCGCCTTTTCAAGTTATAGGTACCTGTAGTCATTATTTGTATGTTAAAAAAGGTGCCAGAACTTATCTTGTTATTATTACCATTTGGAAAAATGCATGTTCAGTTCTTGACATAAATTTAATTTAGTGATTTCCTGCAAATGTTTGTAATAAATTTAATGGTTTTGTTCAATGCTCGCCCGACAAACCTTTGTCCAAGTTTATCTTTTTATGTTTCAAGTTGGAAAATCTGTCGAAGAATGATCCCAGAACGCCATTCTGATGTGTTCTATGTACTGCCTACAATTCAATATAATATTTTCTTCCATACTTTTCTGGTAAAGTTTTTATTTCCAAAAAAAGTTACATCGACGATAGGTGGGATCTTAATGCAACCAATTGGTGTGACAGTATGACATAAGTATTGAGAATTTATTATTCTTGAGGATTTTCGTTTGTTTATAATAAAGCACAAGTCCATAAAATCGCTCAATCTTCACTCTTCGTCGCCATAGTTACAAATTATTTACTTGGATACATATCTTAGATAGGTAGGTGTTCCCAAAGCAATCTTATTACATTGAAAATTTTATTATCTAGGAGGCATTGTTAATAAGCTGCCGCGCGTGGTTATTCATTTTTACAAACTGTCAAACGAGATAAATATTTCGATGTCTGGACTGACATTCTTCTACGAATAAAAATATTAGTTTTTAAGTGCACTTGTGAATCACCGCCTCAGTATTATTGGCATTGTGAGTCGCGTACATTTTGCAACACCTGTTGGTTAAATCATTTTCACTCAAGTTTGACATAAGCGCTCTCTGTGAAATGCCGTATTGACGCTTTACTTTACTCAAAGATTTGCATTATTTACAAATTCCAGAGAATGGGTTCTTCGAGTTCAAAGTCGTTTTCTCCAAAAAATACGCCGTGTGCTTCAAACTGCAGCAAAAGTGAGTATAACAAAACACAAATCAATACTTTATTATTTTATCCGCAGTCTTGCCAAATTTTAGGTTATATCCATAACTCGAGAATGTGCACTTTTTATATAGAGATCACGTAATACACGTTAATGATCTTGCTATGTGATAACACGTCACCGCTAAATTTGAGTTCTACCAATCGGAAGCGGTTTTTATTTGACAAGATAATTTTATAATATTTTTCCACCAATTTTCACCATGTTTACTTTGGTAACTATCGGAAGTCATTGTTTTTATAATTTACAGGAAACGTGTGGTAAGTGACCGTAGACCGCAGAAATATATTATTTAACTATCTAATTTGTAAATAAGGTTAATGGACTAAGAAATAATCAATTTAGTCTCCCCTTTTTTAACATAGAACTTCCAAGGTTTCTTCATTACGCACAAGGCGATCGATGTGTAAATACGTTTAGCATTTATTCATTCCAGTCAGGTTGATATCTAGATATCAAGTGCGTGTGTAAATTGTAATTTATATCAATTTGAATTATTCTCAGTTTTAACTGCAAATTAATAATTATTAACCTCCATAAGTGTAGTGGAAATCTAGTTTTCCATTTGTTGCAGAGGTCATCTGAGCTGTAAGGTTTGATTTGCTATTAAAAAGTGTTTTATTAGGTTTTTTTAACATTTCCAAAAAAAAACATGAGTAGCGTCCTTGAGGTAGTATTTTACTATTGATTACTAAAAGTATCTCAATAGAGCTCTTTGGAGAGTCATTCAAATACATATTCCATGCTCTATCTGCATTTCAGATTGATTTAAAGTGGAACTTCTCATAACTAGTAATTCACGTAACGAGAAAAAAAACTGGAAAAGTCGCTCCCTTAACAAGCAACATTTCGCATAACCGGTTACAGAGAAATGCCAAGTCCCTTTTTCACGGCATTAACTTGTGAGCCCGGACTTCTCCGCCAGTCAAAACAAAAATGTTTCGCATAGCGAGTGTTTCGCTTAACGAGTAAGATTCTAGAACGAATTATGCTCGTTATGAGAGGTTCCACTGTAATTGCTTAAAAATAAAACAAAATGTGTAGCGATATTAATGCTCTATATTTTTTGTTTTCTGTTATATTTGTTATATACTTATGAAAACAAAAAAAAACATATTATTTTTTGACATCTCATCAAATATGAAGAAGAATATGGAAGTCTGGAGATGTAAAGACATCTTTTGACATCTCATCAAAGGATGAGATGTCAAAAAATAATATGAAAATAACTCCTGTAATTGGAGCTAATCCAGATTTTGTGAACAAGTATTTGGACACACTCAAAATGTTTAAAATAAAAATCATTTAAAATTATTTCTTTATTATCTTATTAGGACTGAATTATTATACTGACCAGTTTCAAATCAAACAGCTTCTTTTAGGACAAATAAATATTCAAATACAAATATTCAAATACAAAAATAAATATTAGTGTTTTTTTCACAGTAATATTTATTTAATACATACAATGGACTGTTACCTGAAACGCAAGGCTGATCACCTTTGCTTCATGTATTTAACAATCAAGATAACACCATTTGTTGCAAATAAGGGTTAGAGAAGAAAAAATATAAAACGCAATTTTTGCCAGAATTCCAGTTCAAATGATATTTTACAATTTATTGATTTGAAATATTACTGTGTTTCCTTTGATGCAATATACTAATCTAGTCCATTTTGTAAACATAAGGTATTATTATGTATATTTGATAATATAAATTGATTAAATGGGCCTATAACATTTTGTATTCAATGCCTCCTAGAATGAGTGTCTAATTGTTGGATAGGAAATTGTCAGGTGGCATTGCGCCACGGTAGGTAGATACCCAGTTTGAAAGTATCGACATAGCCTTATGTATAATTTGCTACACAAGAACTTGATACTTTGGTGACTCATGACCTACTTTTAGTCTATTATAAAATACGCTAAGCATTATTTATTACATGTTACAATGCAGTTAATTTTTTTAAGATATCAATTTGTATAAAGTTAAAATTATTGTATAATCCATATTTGAATCATTGACTTTGAAATTTTTCATTTTTTTATTTACAAACTTACGAACTTTGTTTTAAATTTATTGATTAATTAGTCATTAGTCTTGAGGAAGAAACTGTTCACTTCGTAACCGGTGTTGAAATTATAATCAAGTTATAATAAAATGTATAGTGATTTTAATATCATGAGTTATTTTGTAATTTGTCATTACAAATTTGTTATCCCATTGCATTGTTTTAAAAATGGGAAATAACTCTAGATATATCGGCTCTCCAAACTCAAAACTCAGTAAGGGACATTTTTTGTCATGCGTTTTTTTTTTGCATTTTTGGACTAAGTAGAATTTACGTCAAAAATGCAAAAAAAACCTACTACAAATAAATGTCCTTTACTGTGTTTTAAGTTTGGACAGCCGATATGAGGGGGTCGATTCAGCTGTCTTCTTTCTCTTCTGATATTTTTTTTAAAGCGACAATAATATACAAGAAAATAGAGTGAGGATTAGGTTTATCTCTTTTTTGTGGTCTTTTCAGTACAAGGTCAAATTTTAACAGAATTTGTGAATAAGGTATTAATAATTATTTTTAAACAAAAAATAAAAATGATCATTCATGTTTGTGCCAGATTTAAAATCTTCGTACGCAGTTATTTGGAAATAAATAAAACATGTTTACTTTAATTAGAGTCTTTGGTTTATTTTTTGAATAATAAATTCAATAGTCATATTACTTTATGTGCAACATCCAATATTATTTTGTTTAAACAGCTTCGTATTGTAATATAAACAGGTTTTAGAAAAACAACCAACTCTTTTGTTAGCACTTATTATTACAAAAATCTATTTTTAAACATTATTCATTTTATCCGGTATTTGAAGTTTGTTTCCTCTTTGTTGACACATGTTTTTTAAAATACGTAATATGAGGGTACTAGAGGCATTTTTTTTAATTCTCAACTCTTCAGAACTCCATTGGAGAATACTTACACTCTCATATTCATATTCTCAATAGTCCATGTTGCTCGAGGATTCATTTGGCTTTGTGTGAGCAGTGGTGTACGTTCCATATAGACAGATAAACAGTGCCTACCCTACCTCACTCATCAAATATAAATAAAGCGCTTCCATCACTTTTTAAAGTAAAAATATAAATTATTGTTGTTATAACATTTGGAGTGTATCTAAATACTTGCTCACAAATCTGGGTTTTTTCCACTTAAGAGATTTTTTTTGACATCTCAACATGAATTGAAAACCTGAATAAAATTGTTTTCTCGTGGTTCCCAGTATGTGAAAATAATCCGGGGTTCGGATCTTGCATATATCCATAAATGATCTCACGGAATTTTTCCAAATAACAACTGGAGTGAGACAAGGCTGTGCTGGCGCCACTTCTCTTTACTCTGTTTACTACAGCACTCACAATTATTGTTGAGAGAAAGCTGGTGGACAAAGGTATAGGTTTGCGTTATCGCCTGGATGGAGGATTGTTTAATTTGAAACTATTCAGAACCAAAAGTTAGGGAAATATATATAGGCAACCTGCAGTACGCGGATGATTGTACTCTGCTCAAGCTCTCCAGACAATGGACACCTTTTCTTGGGCATATAATGCTCTTGGGATTTTTATTATTTTCTTTAGTTTAAATTCTTTTGCATTTCGCAACATATAATAATTACAAGTACAAAAAAAAAATAATAAAAAAAAGATCTCACAAAGGCATGACATGTGTGTGGGTAAACATTATATTTTAGGTTATAATAAAGGGCACTGGCAAAAATACAATAGATATTATCAGAAATAAAATTAGATTAAAAGTGCTAATAAAGAAGGGATGAAAGTAAATACCACGATGACCAAAGTAGTGTTTTTTAAGACGGACACCAAATGTGACCTCCGACTCATCAATAAAACACAGATCGAATACGTGCAGGAATTCAATTACAATTAAAAAAAGTGTCTTTAGTATAGTATCATTAATACTTGTATAGAATTAGTTTTTAAACAGTTTTAAGTTATAAATGATATCTTAAGTGAATTCATGAAATGAAGGGTGAACCTCTCCATGAATAATAGAGTGGTTTTATTGATCGCCTTCAAAGGTATATATTTATAAGAAACTAAAATACTTGATATTGATATATCAATTTTATGGAAATAAAATATTTGACTTTTAGTTTGTTGAAGATTGATAAAGACATAGAAAGGAGAGTGAATGCTGGGAACAGAGTGAATGGTGCACTAAAATCAGTTTTAGCAAATAAAAATCTATCAGCGGAAGCTAAACTGGCAGTACACAATGGAGTTCTGGTTCCAACCCTTATGTATGGAAGCGAAGCATGGAGTTGGCAAAAGAAGGATGAAAGCAGACTGAATGCAGTCGAAATGCGATCCCTCAGACGAATGTGTGGCAAAACGATGTTTGATAGATGTTCGAATGATGAAATAAGGAAAGAATGTAAGGCTGAGATAAGCATTATCGATAAAATTAAGAAAGGTGTGTTGAGATGGTTTGGACATGTGGAGCGTATGAGTGAAGAAAGAACGGTTAAACAAATTTATGGAGCGAATGTAGTTGGAAAAAGAAGCAGAGGACGACCGAGAAAAACTTGGCACAATCAGGTATGTCAAATACTTGAAAGCGGCCGGGTCAGGAGTCGTAATAATCGTCGGGTATGTATGAGGAGATGCATGAATGTAGAAGAGGCAAAGAATGTTTGCAAAGACAGAGTGGTGTGGCGTTCGATTCTCTCTGCCTACCCCTGCGGGTAAGCGGCGTGATGGTTAGTTAGTTAGTTAGTTAGTTTGTTGAAGGTTTTCTTAGGACAATTTTATTGACGTAACCAATACTTTATTATAAAATGTAGAAACACACGTTATTTGACTTTATTATTATATATTTATCATTAAGATCAACTCTAAATATTTGTTTTGAAATATAACCCAAACAGCTAGCTATGAGAAGGCACCTTTTAATTATTATTTTGTGCATTTAAAAAAAGAGTAAATTTTGCTAAATTAAAAGACTTTTGTTTTTTTTGTCAAGAGAGATCAATCAAGGTATCACTGAAAGATTTTATTGTTATTATTATATTGAAAAATACGATTATGGACTTTTTTCTTTCCTTCTTAATTTTTACATAAAACCTAAACAAAATTATAATTCAACCCCTTTCCAAAATTATTCTTAAACCCTTGACCCTGGCTGGCCCACACATCTGTGGCACTTTGTCTATCTGCTATGCAACACAAATAGATAAATGATTAGACAGAAGTCAGGATTCTAAACTTAATTTCAAAAGTATCAACATCTGTCTAAATAATGAAAAAGCATAAAACAGTTTTTTTTGGATATCGTTGAATATGTTAATTGACTCAATTTCTGAATTCACAGTTGCATTTTTTCGTCTTATAGCATACAATGTTTATGTTTTATAGCAGTGTAAAGAAGGAGATTATTCAAGTATTAATTCTAAGCTATTGAGGAACTTCCCATTTGCATTAGTTTGCCAAAATGAGTTATGTGTAGTGACTTCCTCGGCACTTATTTCATTACAAACATCCGAAAATTTTATTTACCCACTCAGGTAAGACTCCGGAACAATCCTCATCAGCCGAGTCCAGCAAGATGGCTACTCCCGTGGCCGAGTACTTGGAAGCCGTGGTCTGCAACACCGCAGACCTCCAGGAGAACGAGATGAAGTCCCTCGAGATGGGTCCCGGTGGTCCCAAGGTGCTGGTGGTGAAACAAGACGGCCAGATCTCGGCAATCGGCGCTAAGTGTACGCACTACGGCGCTCCGCTGGCCACGGGGGCGCTGGGTAAGGGAAGAGTCCGCTGCCCGTGGCACGGCGCCTGCTTCAACATCAAGACCGGGGATATAGAGGACTATCCCGGGCTGGACTCTCTGCCGTGCTACCAGGTCAGCGTCGAACAAGACGGGAGTGTCAAAGTAAGTTTAACAAATTAATTACTCGTGTGATTTTATTTGTTTATTTAATTATTCCAAGCCTCGAGCTGAAGTGTGCAAGCCTGAAAGGTTTCTATGGTGTTTGTACACATACTAATGAAACATAACATAAAAGGATGAAAAGATACTTGTTACCACAATATAGTTTTAAAAAAGATAATGAAAATATTTTAGAGTTACAAATTTTTAAGTCTTACGGTCAAAGAGAGACGAGTGGTTCGTAGTATCAAGATTTTATTCTAGTTCATATCATGAGAGGACTTTAGTCATATTTTGACAAAATCAACTTATTATTTAGGGGAAAAGAAAGTAAAGAAGTATCAGAAAATGCCGCATCTTGCAACCTGAGAGACTTGAAGAAAGTTGATGAAAACTGTTATAAATTACATTTACTCTAATTATATTTTGTACCTCAGATACAACCAGTTCTGCGATCCACATTTACGGTGATTACATAATTGCATCAATCCTCTTAATTTGTAATTAGAATGTATAATTTGGTATCCATATTTTAAAGCCTCTCAGGTTATTTATCCCAGGTTTAGTCCCAATAAACTGTTAAATGTTTACATTCATGGGAAAATGTTTAAACTGTTTAATGACCTTCCGAGTGTTGACCCCTTTCATACATTCTCCACTTTTTTTTAAAATCTGTTTTTCTTATTAACTGTTATCTATAAATATATATACGTATATAAAATATCATATTGACCTTATTTTATTTAAAAGCTATGTATTTTTATTACCCACAAAAACCACAATAAATATGTATTGTTTATTACAAAATATACATAATTTTATATTTTTCATGGTTCTAATTCCTTTTTACTTTTTTTTTTTACAAAAATGTTAGTAATATTAGTATATAACCTACGGTATATCACCTTACGGTGAGAGTTTATATACTAATATTATAAATAAATAAATAAAAAATAAGTAAAAATGCTTTAAATATCAATAATATTGAGAATATCTAATTCATAGTTAATGTTAATTAAGTTCAGTAAACTCCTCTTTTGCTTACAAAGCACTTTTTTTAGTGTTCATACAAATCGATCTTAATCTATGTATTTATTACAGCCAGTTTCTGCATACAATATGAACATAATTATGTGCCCATCAAGATTGTTATGTGAAAACAGTTTACATATTAATACATTAGTAAATGCTCATGTTGAAATTATTAATGACTGTTATTAAAGATAATCTTTGTGAGCCACTTTTTAATACTTACTTTGTTTTTTCATATGTAAAATTTTATTTTTAGGTGTCGGCTAAGATGACAGATTTGGAATCAAATCATCGCGTCAGGTCTGGTCCCCGGCGCTCTTCCAAGGACTCGTCCACTTATCTGGTGGTCGGTGGCGGACCCTCGGCCGCCGCCTTCGTGGAGACTCTGCGGCAAAACAACTGCGCCGGACGCGTTGTCATGATCACCAAAGAAAACGCCCTCCCGTACGACCGAGTCAAGATATCCAAAGCCCTCGATGCCGACGTCCAGAAGTTGCAATTACGTAGCGACGAGTTCTACGCCGAGAACGATATAGAAGTATACAAAGGAGTAGAAGTCACTAAAGTCAATATCGACAAGAAAACTGTATCTCTTTCTGACGGCGAAAGTTTACGGTATACAAAAATGTATATTGCCACCGGTTCCAAGTCCAGATTGCTCCCGATTCCCGGTAACGACTTGAAGAATGTGTTCACCTTGAGAACCGTAGCCGACGGAGGGAAGATCTACAGCGCGATGGGAGTCAACAAAGACAAAAATGTGGTCATTTTGGGTGTCAGCTTCATCGGCATGGAGGCGGCCGCCTACTGCGTGGGGAAGGCAAAGAGTGTCACGGTCATCGGTAGGGACAACGTTCCCTTCTTGCCCGTATTCGGCGAAGCCGTGGGCATGGGCTTAATGAAACTATTCCAAGAAAAAGGTGTGCAATTTAAAATGAACAATAACATCAAAGCGTGCCACGGTGAAAATGGCGTTTTGACTTCTGTCGAGTTGAACGATTGCAGCAGTTTATCGGCTGATGTTTTAATCATGGGAGTCGGTTCCCTATTTAACACTAGTTTTTTGAAAGATTCCGGCATCGTGATGGAGCAGAATGGATCTATTCCGGTCAACGACCGACTGGAGACTAATATCGAAGGGATATACGCCGGTGGCGATATTGCCTACGCGCCGGTGTATTCGCACGACGGTATAAAAGCCTCCATCGGCCACTTTGGCCTCTCTCATTATCACGGACGCGTCGCCGCCTTGAACATGTTGAACATCGACACTCCTCTAAAATCTGTGCCTTTCTTCTGGACCCTGTTGTTCGGCAAGTCTGTACGCTATTGCGGATACGGTAAATACCACAGCATGAGAATAGAAGGAGACGCGGAAGCCTTGAAGTTTGTAGCTTTTTATTTCAACGAATCCGGTAGAGTAATCTCGATGGCTTCGTGCCAGCGGGACCCGATAGTGGCCCAATTTGCGGAACTTCTCGCGCAAGGAAAGTCCCTCCACTCTGATGATCTCAAGGATGATCCGTTTGCGTGGACCAAAACTTACTTAGATTAATGGTACTGTCGATCTTGAAGTAGCCATTTGTGCGCTGGTAATGTGCTGATTGATAAATAATGTGTCTGCATTTTTTAAAGATAATATAACAAATATCCAAGTTGGATAAACAAGTATGAATTGTAGACTTCTGTAGGCGTGAAAAATATTTTGCCTTTAGTTGCTATAATAATATAATTTTGACAATTCTTAGAATGCAGAAATTTTATAAACCATGAGATGTGCAGAAATTTGCAATAAAACAATGTGGACACGACTGATTTCAAAATCGAAGAAAATATATTTCCTGAATCAAAAGGAATATAATTTACATTTACGTACTAATTTTGTATTTTTTACTATTTATTTTTACTTTACATTACTGTAGGTAAATTTTACATTCAATCCTCAAAATGGCATTTTCATAGTAGAATTTCTTATTATTTAACTGTTAACAAAAGAAATATATAAATATTACTGATTTTATTGAAGAATTTTAAGTAACTTATATGTTAATACCACAGTTATCAAATCGTTATTATGGAATTTCATCAAAAATTGTCAATAAAAAAGATTAATCTAATCTGTAGATAAACTCTGTTGACACTTCAATCAGCACATTACACTTTTGTACAAAGTCAATGAGTAACTCAAATATCTGCCTTTACTTTCTATATAAAAGTGTAAAAATATACATTATTTATATTTAGTGCTAATTTAGGAATAACTTACACTATTCCAATATAATCATTGAATAATAACATATTTATCACAAGTCCTTAATAAGCTAATCATATGTAAGAATCTTATAGTGATTTGTCACTGTACTTAATTTTAATAATATTTTAGGGTTTATTTGAAATACACAAAGTCCTCTGCATGTTACAATCTTTTAAATAGGTGCAAACTTTAAATGGGTCACCAGAGATTATATTATGAATAGACAATCACAAAATAACATTTATACGAGGACCTACTTTAGTAGATTTACAAATAATGAAAAAAAAACTTGTCAGCCATAAATAAAATTTTTATTAAAACATCCGTACAGACAACATTAAATGTCACTATCAATTTTTTTTAAAATATGTAGTAGAACTGACTACAGTAGTCACATACTGTCTTCTTTAACTCATTACACTCACCTGGCACACAGTTTGCGCCATTTTTGTATTTCTTTATACCTTCAGCTTTATTTATTTTTCAATTACCTGGCAAATCATTTTTTTTTAACCTCAGAACAGTATAATAGTAATATTCTTTACTTACATCATCTATATCAAAAGTCTTTAATCGGGGAATCTGGAGCACAAGACATTGCCTTCATATAATTAATAAATAAGTTGATACCTTGTTGATTTGATTCAGTGCCCAATGCGCCATTAGGTCCATATAGGGGTCTGGAGACTACGTAATATTGAAGATCAAGTGCAAAAACAATGGTGCTTAGTCGTTTATTGTATGAAGTACGCCTTCAAAATAGGGACTAGTGTAGAGGACTTATTTGTATACAACATAGTGCAGTATTATCAACTCAATCTAATTGTTTTCCATCCATTATTATTTATATAGAATTCTTGCGGTTATTTCTAAATGCTCATCACATTTTTAAAAAAATTATGTTTATTAAATAAAAATTATAGTTCAGGCATTGAAACAAATATGGCACAAAGTGGTACAGCATCAGTTTGGTGGAGTTACTTTATACAGTTTATATAGTTAATTTATAAGCGCCTAATGGCAGATATTTCCCTGTCAAATTGTCACAAGACTGCCCCAAATTGGCACAAAAAACTATAAATTATATTGTTTCTTGCAACTAAATATGTATTAGTAAACATCATAACAGCGTTATTATTTTTTCAATTAAGGATTTAAGCATTGGTTGTACATTTTCTTACTATTATAACAACATTATAAACATGTGTTGACTTTTTGAAATAACCTGTAAATATATTTATTATTATTAATCAAAATAAATACAATTATTTTTTGAGTAATGGTTTTATTGAAACGTAATTGTTAGATTTGTTATGATTACATTGTGATTATGTATCCAATACTGGTTATAAAGACTACATATTTTTTTCTTTTGTATGATCCACATAACATATCTCTCACTTGTGAGAATATCACAACTCATATTTGGGATATCAGAAATGAGTAATATTATAGTCCATGGATGTCTCATCTGAACTAATGGCAATTTCGTGCACCTTACAAAAACCTGTATATTGGTGAATGCCTCTGCGAACAGAATCACCCTTACACACGACAGTTGTTTGTCATGTGTATCGGTTGTCTTCTTCTCCGTCTTAATCCTCATTGCTGAGGGTTGTGACCCTTGCAGAAGCAATGACTCTTCTCCAGTTATCCCTTGACTGCGCTGCACGTAGCGCTCCAACCACTGAGGTGCCTGCTGCTGCCTTAATTTGATCGGTCCATCGTGTGGGGGATCTTCCTCTCCCTCTCTTTCCCTCCAGGCTACCGATCACAACTAGGCGTTCCAGGCTATCCTCGTTGCCACGCGCAACGTGTCCAAAGAACTGGAGAATCCGTCGGGTACAGATATTGGCCAGAGACAAGCCATCCAAGCGTAGTTCCTGGCGAATGGACTCATTGGTGCGTCTAGCTGTCCATGGAATTCGGAGCATGCGCCTCCAACACCACATTTCGAAGGCATCAATTTTTCTCCTTTCTGCTGCTTTTATAGTCCATGTTTCAGCAGCATAGAGAAAAATGGAGTGGACCAAGCTCCTGACAAGCTTCATCTTGGTGTTGTTACTCACACCCCGGTCTTTCCAAATTTTGTCTAGCTTAGACATGGCACTTTTGGCGATGGCGATACGACGTCTAATCTCTCCTTCACAAGTTCCTTCATTGCTGATTTGAGATCCAAGGAACTGGAACTCGTTTATTATCTCTAAACCTTCCAGTGAGTTCCCGAGATCACCAAACTTCTTAGATCGATCTATGATCATGATCTTGGTCTTGCTTTGGTTAATCTCTAGTCCCAGTGCCTTGCTCTCAATCTCTACTCGTTTAAGGAGATCTACCATCTCTTTTGGGTCTTTGGCCAGAAGTGTTGTGTCGTCCGCATATCGTATATTGGACAGCTTTACGCCACCAATGGACACTCCTCCATTCCATTCGTAGAGAGCCCTGCGCATGATGTATTCCCCATAGATGTTAAACAGGTCAGGGGAGAGTATGCATCCCTGTCTTACACCTTTCTCAGTGGGGAAGCTTGCAGTGTTTATGCCATTGATTCTTACGATTGCCTTACTTTGGGCATAAAGTCCATGGATGAGTTTTATCAAATGGGATGGGACTCCCATCTCCATGAGTACTTTCCACAGATGTTCCCACTTCACGCAGTCGAAAGCTTTTTTGTAATCGATAAAGCATAAAACTGTTGGCGTCAGGAACTCTCGGCTTTTTTCGATCACTTGGCGGATGTTGAGGATCTGCTCTCTTGTTCCTCTTCCTTTCACAAAACCAGCTTGTTCCTTTGGTATTTGCCATCCAATGTAACTGTGTAATCGTGCTTTTAGAACATATAGCATTATCTTGCTGGTGTGAGAGATAAGTGCTATTGTCCTATAGTTTTCACACTTTTTGGATGAGCCTTTTTTGTGAAGAGGAATGAAAACAGATTCAGCCCATTCCTGAGGCCATGTTCCCGTTCTCCATATGAGGTTGCAGAGATCCAGCACTGTTTTTATGCCCTTATCCCCTAGTTCTTTTAGAAGCTCGGCCTGTATGCAGTCATTGCCGGGGGACTTGTTGCATTTTAGTTTTTTCAGTGCATTTCGAATCTCTTCTTCCAAAATGTCGGGTTCCATGGTTTGATTCTCAAAGGAAGGACTTCCTGCTGTTGAGGTCTCGGCATATAGTCCGGAGCAGTAACCTCGCCATCTCTCCAAGACGCTGCCAATGTCCGTCAGAACGCTTCCATTTTGGTCCTCTATTGCCCATGTCTGAGGTTTGAAGGCACGGGTTAAGAGTTTAACCTTTTGGAAAAGATCCTTTGTAGTGACGCTATTCGCTTTATCTTCTATCTCAGCACAGATATCCGAAATTTGTTTATTTTTGTCTCGTCGGCAATGTCTTTGTATATCTTTATTGAGCCTAGAGTATTCTTGTTTCGCTTCTGCAGATGAGGTTCCTTTTACTCTCATCGCTTTTCGCTTTGATATCATATCCCATGTGGGGTCTGATATCCAAGATTTCCTCTTTTCATTTCTCGGCTCCTGATATTTCATTGCAGTCTTGACAATTTTCTCTTTGAGACTGTTCCAACGCTGTTCGACATTTTCTGAGGAGTTTACGTTGAAATCAGCGTCTTGTTTCCTGATATCTGTGCCAAAACATTTAATTGCTGGCTCATTGAGGTTTAAAGTTTTAAACTTATCCCTTTTTATAATTTTGAACTTGGCTCTGATTTGTGCAATCAGCAGATTATGATCAGAGCCGCAATCTGCACCAGGATAAGTTTTAACATTACTTACCGATGACCTCCAGCGGCTATTTATCATGATGTAATCAATCTGGTTGCGACATCTATCACCCGGTGATATCCATGTGTATAGGCGTCTGATGTGCTGTTTAAACCAAGTATTCATGATTGTCATTTTTTCTTCAATAGCAAATTGGATCAAACGTTCACCTCTATCATTTTGGGTGCCAATTCCATAATGGCCAACTGCACCTTCGAGGTAACTGTTTGATCCAACTTTTGCATTGAGATCACCAATAACCATTGTTATTTCTTTATTGGGTATTTGAGCCAGCGTTTCTTTGAGAGCAGAATAGAAAAGATCAATAACTTCATCTGGAGCATCGGCAGTCGGTGCATACACTTGTACAATATTCATTTTGCAGGGTTGAGTGTTCAGTTTGATGTGGATCATTCTGTCATTAATGGGGTTATATCCAATGACAGACTTACTTAACTGAGATGTTAAAATTACCGCTACCCCACTAAATGTTGCATTTGCATTGCCTGAGAAGTATATTGTATTACCGTTTGCTGTTGTTAAGTGTCCATTTTCGGTCCAATGTGTTTCTGAGACTCCTAATATGTGTATGTTATGGTTGGTCATTTCTTTTTCTAGAATATCCGTCTTTCCTGGCAGGCGTAATCCTCTGACATTCCAGGTGCCAACTCTGTGTGTATTACGCACGGATATTCTTGTATTGGAATTAGCTTCACCAGTCGCACATTTCCCACATGGTGCCTGGTGCGTCACACCGATGTGCCCGGTCACCGATTTCCCACCTTGGGGCCCGGACCCCCAGAGGCGCCGGGTGTCAACCGGATCGCTCGACGGCCTTCCTATTTGTTTGCTTGCTTTCATTGGGTTGTCTTGGGAAAGTAGTGCAGTGGTTTCCCGTTGCCTTCTGCACCGCAGTACTCCAGTCGTTGAGGCTGTTGCAGCTGCGCCTGGAGTAATCTGTTGGGCAACCGTTCTGGCATCCATTGCCTCCGCTCGCTTCCAGTTCTGATGGGTACTGCTGCCCTCCATCAGTGCAGTAGCCCAGCTAACTCGGGCTGTGGATGCCGGCTGTCCAGTTTCCTGGCAGCCACCATCCTTAGGTACACGGCCTGCACCGGGACCATCCAGGGAGCTCTTCGCCAGTTCAGTACTGATGTGAGCCCTCGAGTATCGGTTGTAATTGTGATCAAACTTTTATTAAAATGGTTTTTCTGTGTATGTACTTGCTTTATTATATTATTCATTTTCCTCTATGGGAATGGTTTCTAAATCGTGTCCTAAAGTTATGGAACTCTGTTCTATAGAACACAAAAAACAAATCGCTTTAAGAATATTATGTTGGAACAAATGTTTATATATTTCGATACTGCTCCGACTCAACCCTGTATGTATCAACAAAAACTCATTTTTTCAAGAGACTAAAAATCTGTAGCTTTCTTGACGTAGTTAGGTAACTGCGAAATTCCCATCAAATTTCGTTCACTTCAATTGCATGTATCCAAGAAAAGTTTATCTTCAATTGATTAGAATGTTCCGAAAGTAATAAGAGTTATATACTGGTTATGCTCTCCTATAACTCAACTTTTTCCACTGCATAGCATTGAATGGTGAAACGCGATCCATCTATATATTGTTACGATGGATTCTTCTTTTCTTTTGACTATTATCTGCAGCCAATGTTGCACAGTACTCTGCAAAGTAAGCAATGTGAATTTCTAAATGTGAATAAACGAGCAATGTTATATACGCCTAAAATACAACGAGATTATAAATTTTTAATATGAAAGTATTACATATAAGTTTAATATCGATAGGTATCAATCATTTATTTTTTGAAACTCACTGTTGATAATTCTTTCTTGAACAATGAGTACTTGAATATATTTCTTTATTAATGCTTTAATAGAAGAGATAGTTATTCTTTTGCTAGACAGTATTTATAATGTACGTACTTGTGTAAATACTTCTATTCGTTTTATTTATTGATTTGGTGTTTAATTTGTAGAACTCTATTTTAATTTATGTATTCATTGTTAAATCAAATGCAGATTTGAGTCTTCTAAGTTTAAAAATGCCATAACTAGGCGAAACAATTGTCACAATATTAATTTTTGTGTTTTTTTAACAATAAAATACAACTTAGTAGACTCAAAAAATCTGCGTTTGATTTAACAATTAATACATAAACTACTACATATTTGTACTAGAACTTGTTCTTCTTTTTCTTTTGCTGAAAAACTGTTAACACTATTTTTTTTTATAATTTGTGCTCTTTGGAATAAGTTTTACTTATGTTTTACAAATGGAAGCCTTAACTTCAAAGAAAACCTAAGTTACTGTATACTAATTTGATTATTTTTATATATTTCTTTTAGCAGTATGCCCATGTGATGGTAAAACATACGTATATGTGATATACGCATTAAGTGGACAATATTATATTATTTTTATTATATAATTTTACATATTAATGTAAACAATCTTAGTAAGTAAACATATATTTTTAAATAATGAAAAATTTACTGAATTTGATTTAAGAATAATTTTATAGGCAAACATGATTGTTCTTAATGCTATTACCGTGCTAATGTGTACAAACAACTGGACACAAGTTTTTTTTAAAAACATTTTTGATTTATTTAATTTTTGCATCGATATGGCTTTTTGTTTTAACGAATATCTTAATAAAGAAAAAAAAATAGAGCAAAATCATGCAAAACTTGTGACCAGTTACTTTTACACATTAGTGGAGGGTTGGTAGAGTAAGGGTCTGCCTGGTCAAAACCTGGACTCGTCCTGATGATTCCAAGCAGTCATCTGTCGCTACCTTGGGCATTAGAACACGGTAGTGCTAGTATAAATGAACATGGTAGTATAAATGAACATGGTAGTATAAATTATACATTTATTTTGAGTACCTTACATGCCTAGGTGACGGTGACAGATACTTGGAAAGCGTTGGTAGTTACTTTCATCTTTACTTGCGAGATTGTTTAAATAACGATACTAGATTTTAAGAAGTTGTTATTGCTTGTGTTGGGTCCAAATGGAAGCCAAATAGCTTCTGAACTAGACGCAGGGAATATTGCAGGAGCTTTTAGAGTACCATTACTATTTCCAAAGATGTTTGGTAACATTGTCAAGAAGTAAATAAGACACATGGCATAATAACCAATAAATGTGTTATCAGCATCTGAACGGCTGTGAAAATTTAACAACTTTTAATATGGTATAAATAAATATGTGTACCTTTTTCATATATAATTTTAATATGGTAAATTACGAATCCAACAAATAATTTATCAAGAGAAGGGAATAATCTTCCCCCTAAGGAAAAAAAGCAATAGTTTGTTTAGTATGTATGCAATTTGGAAATGTTTTGGAAAAATTAAGAAAATGTGACTTGTGTACAATTTTAGAAAATTATAATTCGTATAAGATTCAATATCAATTTAAGAGGTTTTGTTCAAATTTATATTTACATTACTCATACCACTTTCAACAAAATTTTACATTGAATTCTTTCTACTATAACAAATGTCGATAGCAAATACATATTTCATTTGAAGAATGATAACTGTATGATTCAATCTTATCTTGATTTTTTTCTTCAAAATGATCAGTCATTTATAATGGATTCCAGGCACACATATGTTTTATAATATTACATCATTCGGCAAAAACCCAATTTGATGTAGCTGTCATGATTAATTTTGTGCAAACAACAGATGTACCACGTCATAAAAATCTAAAACAAATGTCTCGAAATTTTACAATGCATAAGGAAAAAAAAGTTCCTCACTATATTGTCATTATATAATTATTCATTATCCTAAATAATCAAATCTGAGAGTAACATTGTCATAAATTTGCTATATGTCCAGTCAGTATTAATGACGCTAATTTGTATTTATCTGAATATTATATATATAACAATACATATTGTACGAAATGTTATATCTTGTGTTATATCTAGTTTCAGCACCAAATAAACTGTAAGCTTGAAAAATGTGTTTTATTTTACTCCTCTTATTGTTTAATAAGTTTTCCTAAATGTGTAGATATTTTTCAACCTCTGTAGAGAGAATTTTATTTATAGTTGGGTAAGATTAGAAGTTAGAAGAATGATTTTTGCAATTGCTATCCCCGCGTGTGCCGACAATAGCAATAATAATTTAGGATTAATATGTTGCCATTTTTAAAAAATGCTACGAAGTATGTGAAAAACAACATTAGGGATATTTTGCAAATACCAGATGGATATATAGAGATTACGCTTAATTATATAGGTCATGGTCCCAGAGGGGGGTGAAAATAAATACAAGCGAATTCACACTCTAATATTTATTTAATATTACCCTGGACTGGTCCCTGAAACGCAAGAGTGATCAACTTGCCTTCTCATGTATGTAACGTCAAGATAACACAGCAACACTCAATACGATCCAGTGCCCTATGCACCATTGAGTGTGGATTAGGGTTAGAAGAAGAAGATATACAGAGATATGACATTTAAATCATAATTAAAAACTCCATTATAACACTTTCGTATTTATTTAAACATTTTTTTAATCATAAAACCTAAAAAGAAATAAACGTGCCTGAAAATTGACATTAAAAACACAAAACAATACAAAATTAAGTAACATGTGGAATACATGTTTTTTTACAAAAATAAGTTTAATATCAGTTTGTTTTATATGTAGTAAACTATTAATACTTGTGCCATGGTTTGTAAAATAATACAGAAGTATTTTTTTGTTTCAAGCTCTTTTTGGCAAAACACCCACAATTTAGTGATACATGCCACAAACAACTGGTATTTTTAATTATCATGTACATTAACGCTTGTTAATTTAACTTATTCATTTAAAGCTTATTTTAAAGTAAATTAATTTAAGTTTAAAAAAGTCAGTAATACAAATAAATAATTTCACAAAAATGAATGTTGTTCATAGCTGCATTTTAATAAATTTATAAAAATCATATATTAAGTAGGAATGGTTTAGTCAAAACTAAATTACAAGCGTTACAAAGTCAATAAACCGCAATGGACGGAAAAAATCTGCTTCATTTTACTATAAACAAATATTATAATTAAGTAAATTTAATATTGTCCACCTCCGTGTTGTAATAGTTAGCAGGTCTAGCTATTGTGCTGGAGGTGTTCAATTCT
Organism: Brachycentrus maculatus; assembly: GCF_059751285.1. Taxonomy (NCBI): domain Eukaryota; kingdom Metazoa; phylum Arthropoda; class Insecta; order Trichoptera; family Brachycentridae; genus Brachycentrus; species Brachycentrus maculatus. The sequence continues at coordinate 2,061,240 of NW_028280815.1, read as the reverse complement.
CAGGGGGGTGAAAATAAATATTAGTGATTTTACATTCTAATATTTGTTTGATATTACCCTGGACTGGTCCCTGCAGCGCAGGACTGATCACCTTGCCTTCATATAAGTAACGATCAAGATAACACTGCGTCAATACTATGCAGTGCTCGATGCACCATTGGGTGCGGATAAGGGTTAGAAGTGGAAGAAATTTGATATACTCTATTTTTCAAGAAGTAAAATAAATACTGATAAATAGTTTTAAATTATACATACAAATTATGAAGATTTAAAAAGAAAAATCTATAATAAAATATGCAAAATTATGAAATTAAATATTAACTAACTGTAAATAAATAAAAATCTTATTAGTTTATCCATTTATTTTGAATAAACTATTCAACCTATCCAATATTTATAATCTAAAGCATATGTGGTGCTCAAATTTTTAATATCAATAAATGAACACTTCAAATACATCACAACTTGTGGAATGATACTATAATAATAAATAACTTTATAAAAAATAAGTCAAAAATGCTCTCATAAATAATATTTCTAAAAAATAAACTATTATATCAAAAAACAATTTATTCATTTCTCACGTACAAGACAGCCATTTTATCAATCTTAAACTATGTATAAAAATGTCAGTTTAATTTATTATAATTATGATACATAATTCAAGGTGCGAAAAGATTGGAAGATGAAAAGGAAGTCATAATACTGATAATAACTAATGATATAAAAATTAACAGTCTGAAAAACAGTACATATTCGCACTGAATTTAACCCTTCCCTTACAGTGCTTAAAACTTCCACGTGCAACGGTGATATGTATTTTGTACACCATATGAAAATGTGATTTAAAAACAGGAAAAACGTAAATATTCCTAAATGTTGCCTTTATTGGGCATATTTGAAGTTGAAATGTATCAATTTTGTAATGTTAGCTCTGGTTAATACCTAAAAAAGATAAATAAAATACACCGCAATTGCCACCGTACGCAATTGCCGCGACACGACCACCCTGAAGGACGACTTGTGCGCAACTAAAATGAGATTGTCCGAAACAGTATGAATTCGCGTGCCTGTGTACGTAAAACGCGGCACGCACGCATACTCTGAGAAACATTTATGTATTGGTGATTTTATCCCCGATTTTTTCACAAAATATTTCATTTCCGTCGCTGCAAATGAATAACTTTATATTATGCCACTTTCATGTAATACGTAATTATATTACGGAATAATACAAAAATTGTGAGCCCGTATCTGTTATATTTTATTTTGATATTCTCATTTTAAAAGTCGAGTTGTATTAAATACATATCACCGGGAGGGGAAGGTTAATATAAATTCCAACAATTCAATTTTATATGAATATGTATAACAGTTCAATATTTTCTAACATGTCTCGATGTATTTCATTCTTAACATTGTGCGTATATAATATAAATGATTTTTCACACGTAGGAATGGTTTTAATAAGAACACAGTTTTTCCATTGATAACTCCATATACCTAAATATGTATATAGTTGAACAGTTCTATAATACGAAGTTGGTAAATCAAAGCAACAAAAATATATTTTATGGAAAATTCAAATACAGAATACATATCATTTTATTATTAAATTAAGAACTTACAAATACAGAATACATATCATTTTATTATTAAATTAAGAACTTACTATTAGGAAAACATTCCAAGACTTTTCCAATATTTGTTAAATATTTTCTGTGGAATAATAATTTTACTTATTCATGATTATTATCATCATGAATAATTCATGATGAAATGAACATTGACAATCAGGTTATTCTACAAGTTCTAGGGTAAAAATTGTTTATCAGGTATTGCTGTCATATTGGACTATAAATATTTTATTACATACATTCATACTACCATTTTGGTGACATTCCAAAATGGTAGTATGGAGACAAATCTTGGGTTATAAAAAAACCAGTGTTGGTTATACAGAAGGCAAAATGCACGAGAATATCATTATTTAAAAGACTGAGTGCGGTCGAAATGCGATCTCTCAGACGAACGTGTGGCAAAACAATGTTTGATAGATGTTCGAATGATGAAATAAGGAAAGAATGCAAGGCTGAGATAAGCATTATCGATAAGAAACGTGTGTTGAGATGGTTTGGACATGTGGAACGTATGAGTGAGGAAAGAACGGTTAAACAAATTTATGAGGCGAATGTATTTGGAAAAAGAAGCAGAGGAAGCCCAAGGAAAACTTGGCACATCAGGTATATCAAATACTTGAAAGTCGTCTTATCGTCTTAATCGTCGGGTATGTATGAGGAGATGCATGAATGTAGAAGAGGGGAAGAATGTTTGCAAAGACAGAGTGGTGTGGCATTCGATTATCTCTGCCTACGTGGCGTGATGGTTAGTTAGTAAGTCAGTTTTATATAGAAGTTCAACTGTTTAAATTGTACTACAAGTCAATAAGGATATTAATAAAATAGTATTTTAAGAAAGTCAAGAGAGCGTGAAAGAGATAGAATGTGTCACATCAACCATGCCTACTTTATGGTATGTAATATTAATGTACTTAATGTATTTTATCGGTGATGTTGAATCAAGTATTCTCTTGGTGAGCGAGTTTTTGCAAACTACTTCCAAAAAGGGAGATTTTCAATTTTACTTTTATTTATCATATGTACATAATATCATTAATCAAAACATGAACTAACATTGTGAATAAAAATGTATCCATATCAATTAAAAAGTTACACCTGATACAACTGATAATGGGATCTTGGCAAAACCATTTGATTTTGTTTATATTTATACTGTACAAAAACCTCAGGAAACTATGTGAAAAAATTCACAGATGTCACTACAAGTCATATTATTTAAATAAATTTGATAATAATTGAATAAGTACGAACACAACATCTTGTTCATACTCTTTTTTGATTAATTTAGTTTGTATGCTAAGGGCGTTTGTGCACTACACGGAATTTTACAGTCTGGCACTTCAGTTAGCGTGATAAAACGATGATTGGCTTTTGTGCTTTTGTCCATCTTTCTTCAGATCAGTGCTCTTGATCGGTGCGTGAACACATTGCGCATAAATTCGATCACGCTAAACTGTTGTAGTCGCTTTTATTTTTCAAAACCGGACTGCCTGACTGTGAAATTCCGTGTAGTGCACAAGCTCTCAAAGGGTCATTCATACTCTATGAGACGCTAAAACACTGTTTATCAAATACAGCTCTTCTATTCGACACTGTAAAGTATGTTAGTATTATTATTATTATTATTGTTTGTAAAATGTTGCATTTTCGACACACTACGGAATGGAATTGTGACATGAAATATACAAGTTAAATAGGATTATACTATGAAACATGAGACATGTTTCTACAGCTCGATATCTGGTTCCATTTTGGTAGACTTTTTGTTCTTTCTGTTCCGACGCAGTTTGGTGTTGGACAGAATCTCGTAGGCCTCCTGGATCTCCAGGAAGCGCTCCTGTCTGACGGCCCTCTTCTCCGGGTCCCGCTCCTTGTCGGGGTGGAACTGGCGCGAGAGCTTCCTCCACTCGGCTGTTATGTCGTGCTGACTGGAGTCTCGCGATACGCCAAGAACCTGCACAAGCGACCACATTACAATCATGTTATCTGCTCTAAATAGTAAAAAGACAACAACAAAAGAAATTGAACTGACCAGCATGTAAAAAATACTTCCTTTCTTTTCAATATTGTCACTGGTGCATAGGGCACTGCATCATAAAGGCAGTAGTCTTATATTGATCATTTATATTATTTATTGGTTAGGCATTCACTTTGTGGTAAGACATGAATAAATTATAAATAAAACACTTTTTTTACCACTTGAGTATTAAATTGTTACAACTAGTTTCGGAAGCTACAGTTGTTTCCATCTACAGGTTTGAATATAAACTCTATAAATAAATATGGAGTTTACATTCAAACCCTAGGATGGAAGCATCTGCAGCTTCCGAAACTAGTCGTAACAATATAAAACTCAAGCGGTAAAAAAGGTGTTTTATTTTTAATTTGATCTAAATGATTACATGAAGGCAAGGTGATCAGTCCTGTACTTCAGGTACGAGTTTAGGAAGATACATTGAATAAATATTAAAATTATAACATATGTATTTTGACTCTCCCCTGAGAATTTCACCTAGCACCTAGCACAGAAGTTATACGCGCTAACATTACGCTATGGAGGCGGATACTAAAATAAAATAAGTATGTGTATAAAATTGAGCGTTTACGTACCCTGTATGCATTTTGCTCTCCTTGTATATCAGAGAGATCGATTATCTGTTTCCATATCTCGTACCAGCCGTGGTGCTGAGCGTAGGTGTACGTGTCGTACAGACTCTGCTTCAAGTCCTTCCACCACGGGCTCGTGAAGAAGTGGTGTAAGGCCTCGTGCACCGGGACCTCGTCCCCGTTCACGTCCGTTACCGTCCCGTTGAAGTACAAGAACCCGACCCACAGAGACAGGTACAGACACGCGCACACGCCGAGCACTCCCAGGCGCCTGCAACGCAACAATGCAAACAAAATTATTTCTCCATTGCCTATTGAACACTTAATAATACCTTACCCTTAATAATAATAATAATAATTTTGGATGATTTATATAGCGCCATTTTCATAAAATACTACCTCAAGGGCGCTTATACAGAATGGATTATGATATGGAAATGACAATGATAAAAAAATATATATTAAAGAAAAATGTCGTCAATCCGCTGAGTCTGAAGGGGGAAAGTGGAGCCGCCGTATTATTGCGCCTTCTTCTCGGTCTTCTTGGGCTGCAGCATGGCCAAGATGTCGGGCAGGACGCCTCCCTGAGCGATGGTAGCGCCGGAGAGCAGCTTGTTGAGTTCATTTCATTGTGGATATTCAACTGCAGATGGCGGGGGGTGATGCTGGTCTTTTTGTCGTCACTGTTGTCTTAACTATTGTCTTCTCCCATAATTATTACTGCACATGTTTTTTTTCTCCTCTAAAGGAGAGAGTAGAAAAGGGTACGGAAATTGAAATAACCTCAGCATGGGAGTCTTGGTGGGAGGAGTTCTCCGCCAATTCTTGGATAAGGAGTCGAAGGTCAGCGCGCTGACGAGGGCCATGAGCCCGATCCAGGTCAGGTCGTCCACAAAGTAGAAGCGCAGCGGACAGCACGCCATCGCTGCCAGCAGGCACCACTTTATACTGCCGCACTGACGTCCAATATTGCCAACCGTCCACACACCTGACAATTTTGTAAAACAATATAATATGAAAAATATCCAAAATAAAAAAAATACCCAATAAAAAATAATTATGATAAAAATAAATTATGTTACCCACAAACATAAACAATAAATAATAAGTTTCAGTCCCTCTTCAAGCATAAGAGCTTAGTCTCTTTATTGAAGAGAAATACGTTATTAATTTTGAGATTGTAAAGTAGAAATGTCAAGAAAATAAATTAAATTATAATAAAACTCTTGTAACTATATTAAATAAATAAAAAATGAAGCCAAGAATTAAGTGGATTTTTATGGAGTTTTATAAAAAGATCAGGTACAAAATAGTGTATGTCGACTTAAGATTTAAGTTAATAAATGTGTAATATAGTCTGTCACAGTGTAGTGTTTAGCACATTTGGGTTTGATTCCCAGGAGGGTCAAAATAAATATCAGTAGTTGTTTTTTAATTATTTAATTTTAATATGCATCTTTTTTTATACCTTCAAAGGGAAATGGTAAAATATGTTTTTTACCTAACGCAACAGCAATGGGTGTGAGCCAGATGAGGAATTTCCAGTTGACTCCCGCAAAGTCGTCCAGTGGAAGAGCAGACAGGTACATGTGGCCCCAGGAGTAGCTCACCATGGCCGCCGCTATGAAGCGGTTAGTGGAGAAGGGGGGCTGGAATATACAATCAAATTAATCTTTCATTTCATTCAAACCCTTATCCGCACCCATAGGTGCATAGGGCACTGCATCATATAAACGCAGTGTTATTTTGATCGTAAACACAAATCATTAAATTAATCTACACAAATAAAAATAATTTTATCATTTACATAGATCACCGGAAAAGTACTCCCATATTCATTCATGTGATAGAAAAATGGCAAAAAAATCCAACTTATATCACATTTGGTCAACAAACAAAAAATGCTACAAAGTTTTAAAATTGATAAATGGATAGTTGAAGTGAGTAGAAAATAGTAGTAAAATAAATTTAAAAATATGATAGATAGGTTTCCTTGTATAGAAACCAATTCAGATCAAAGAAAAAAAATTATTATTGCTAAATCAAATTTCCCGAATATTTTAAATCAAAGGTTACATAATTATTCACCTAGCCCCTTTCCTAGCACCTTTCTACGCATAGTACTGAGAAGTAAGTGATTGCGATGTAGGAAATTCCAAATTACTGGTACTCATTGTTAAATTAATTCCATCGTTTTATTTCAAAATTGCGTAAAAAGGGAGTTTGGTATAATTATATCGATTAGTGTTCTTACAAAGTGGAAAAAAGTAGCAAAAACCAGGTTTCTCTTGTTTACCTTTGGGTTTTTCCTCATCTTCTGGATAAACTCCGCGATGAACTTGGGATCTTCGTTAGCATCCTTCACGTACTTGTTCAGCTTGAAGAGATCGCACACCCACCCCACCCCGCAGCCTCCCAGGGTGCTCCACCACACGAAGGCATGCCGGTCTCTCCGCAGATAGAAGTGGTGGATCCCAAACACACCGCCAAACAACCACAGCACAAACGTTATAAACAGGGACTTATCCCGTGACTTCCCCGCCGACATGGTCCCAAACACTTGCAAATGTTAATTAATTTTAAAACTTTGTCAATTTGTTCAGTAAATTTTAGAGTTTTAGAGATTTTTCTATGAAAATAAATCACACAAATATGAATTATTTGCTTGCTGTAAGAAGTATTCACAATATGGCTGGCTAGAAGAAATGCACGGGCTATTATATTTTTTCCCAAAGACAAAAAGTTAAAAATACTTTTCCTATCTATATTTCATCAGTAACTTTTTTTTTAAATACTTTTATTTTAATTCCTTGTAAAAAAACTATGTAAAGTATTTTTTGAGAACTTTTTTATTTAGTGTATTTTTTTTTAAATTTATATTTTTTGTCCAAAATCAATCATTATGATTTATTGTCCACATCAGCTCAATTTCGATGTAAAATGCATTAAGTTATTTTCAGTTTTTAACAAGTTTGAATGCTAGTAGCAGGTAAAGAGAGATTCAATGTCTTGTAAATATAGTTGTCTTGTTTCATACAAGCGAAAGACAAAATCAAGAGATATCCACTACAGTAAAAATTACAATGTGATTGTTCCCAAACCGGGAACTGTGATTATATTTAAGGCTGGTTGAAGTTTTTCAGCAGAATTTATATTTTGATTTTCTATTTAAAAAATTTATACGTTTTACAAAAATATTGTGATTTTGATACGCACAGATACCAGCATCTTAGTTGTTTTTATTAATTTATTACGAGCTTTATGTATTACGAACGAGAAGGCTTACTAAAAACAAATCATAGTTTTATTTTACAGAAAAACTTATTTTAAAATATTCAATATTTTCTCAAATTAATATTTTAAAATTCTGAATTTTTAGCAACATTTGAAAAAAAAAATGTTTCAAATAATTCAGGATTTTAGCTGAACTAGTTTTTTTTCCTTCTAAGTATAGCGTAAAAAAATAAATGAAATAAGGATTTTTAAATCAAATTTTCGAAAGGATTTCAGAATCGAAAACTTTTGTTTTTAGAAAATGAATACTACACACTTCACCAACAAGAGTTGTTAGTGAAAAACAAATTTTCCTGTGTCAATTTGCAGGGCGAACTAATTTTTAATAATCTTCCGTAAGAAGTAAATCTGTAATCTGGACTATATTTCACAGATAAGTGCGTATTACTATGAATTTATTACGTTAACCAACCGCGAAATATTTATACACTGCACATTTAAGCGATTGTTTAGGATTTAAACCGCGATAAAAACTTTTCTGACATTCAGTATTATCACGATATTATTTTCCGAAGATGCATTTTGACACTTTTATAGGTGTTTTGTTTTCACAGAAAATTGATAGTTCAACATGTCAATTTATTTGATTTTTATACATTCAAAAAAATGAAATTACAGAATGAACTAAATAGGAGTTTATTAAAATATAACACACGAGAAATTTTAACCACACGTCAACTCTCGGAATTTATAATCACCGACGTCAGAATTTACCGTTTGTTTAATTTCCTAACCTACTTTTGATGTAAAGGTAACCATACAAAAACACTGAAATCACATAATAATTAAAACTTAAGTATTTACGTTATATAACATGCAATTATAAACAATGTCTATCTAAATTTTCAGGAAACGTCTTTATCATATTATTTACATGGACACAATAATTTATAAAAAAATATGAAATGAAAAAAAAACATGTTTGTGTGTGGTATTATTTACATTCACCTGTCAAAAACATTGTTAATTAGTATATGTTGGTAGTGTAAAATGGCGGTAATTTTGAAAATTATTTTCTTTTCCCATGGAATCAATGACATATTTCTCAAAACATTTTTGTTGACTTTTGCATTTTCAAAAAACCACAATATTTATTTTTTCGAAATGCCCCATTACCCATCTTTTTTACTATGTAATCCTTTGAAAATATACAATCGTATAAAATTATGAACTTCACATTTTTGTCGATAGTACCAAATAGGTATGTTTTTATTGATTTTTTCATTAGTAGGTAGGGTCGCTAAAGCTTCATTTGTCTTTTTTTTTGTTTTATTGTTTTTTTTTAAGTATGTCATAACAGGTGTATAAAACATATTAATTAGATTTATACATTTTAATTTTATAAATAGGTAAGTTGAAAAACATTTTTCTGTTTGTTTAAAGAGGATATTTTATTTTTTTAACATAATAAGGCTATAATTTACCACAGTTATTAATGGTTTATATTATAGATGTAATAGTACATAATATGTATTAACGTTTCATAGTTTGTTTAATCCATGTGAGGTACTGAGCCACATCTGTAAATACAACATAGTGATTGGGGTCACACACAGAATCACTCTGCCTGGCAACGCTGATGGACACCATTCCTCTCAAATACCAAGTCTCAGTATTTCTACCACTCTCGGAAAACACCATCCCTCCTCCTGAGTCCCCGTTACATACAGAAGTACCTGGACAGAGAAAGAAAACACATTTTATGTTGACATTAAACAATTTTTTTAAACACACACATACATTCTTAATAGGGTAAGCAAGTCTCATCTAAAAATACATTTCTGAATATGTATAAATCTGCTGAAAGTAAAAAAAATATATATATATACATATTATATATATATATATATATATATATATATATATATATATATATATATATATATATATATATATATATATATATATATATATATATATATATATATATATATATATATATATATATATATATATATATATATATATATATATATATATATATATATATATATATATATATATATATATATATATATATATATATATATATATATATATATATATATATATATATATATATATATATATATATATATATATATATATATATATATATATATATATATATATATATATATATATATATATATATATATATATATATATATATATATATATATATATATATATATATATATATATATTTATATATATATATATATATATATATATCTGTAGTTATATAGAAAAACACAATGTCCACCAATAATAAATAAAATAACTAAAAATCAATATGTTTTTAATGTGTGTGTGTGTGCAAGTGTGTGTAAATGAAATTATTATCGTCATGAGTTTCAATAGTTTTAAAATATAATTAATAAAAAAATTATATAATATATTAAATATAAAAATTATTATATATTCAATGTATATTAAATAGCAATTTTTTTTAAGAAGGTAATAATAATTATTTACCATTTGCAAAACCTGCACAGAATGAATGATTGGATGTAAAGTGAGAAAAAAATTCCTTGAATGACCAGACACAAGTCAGCTGTTCTACCACTGGCATTTTCACCATTGCCAACTCTTCCGTTAGCCGATTACTCTCATCGTAACCCCATCCGACCACCTAAAATAACAAATATACAGGGTTACTAGCTATTTAAAACTATTTTTATCAAATCTCTATCTTAAAAGGACCAGATATTGAGTTATTTCAATATTTATGTAATAAAACACCACCAAGAAATATCATTACAAAACTTTAATATTTGTCTTCATTAAAGTACAACTATTTAAATTTTCCATTACATTGAGATAATAGTGATTAAGTAAAAAATGAATCTGCAGTTTTATATGCACCTGGATGACAGAGGCAAATTTATTGATAAATCATATGGATATAGTGTGATATAAAAAAAAACATCTGTTTTAAAATAAGAAACACTTTGTTTCAGGTCCATGTCGATTAATTTAAACCAATGCTTTATGAAAAAAAAATTGCGATAGCAAATTTTAAAGTGAAATTTAACATATTTAAAAAAAAAATAGAATATGAAAGGAAATGAAGGAACGATAGCAGCTAGGAAAATGAGGATAGGAGCGATGGCTACACGATGGTACAAGCCTCCCGAGGAGAAATATAAAATTTTAATTAATCAATATTTTTATGGTTCGTTTTATTATTAAAATTAGTAACTAAAGTGTCTCAATGTAGAATTCTGTTTTACTCAATTTTATTTACTAATAATTAAAATTTCCATTGTGAAAAGTTTGTCTGAGAGATATGAAAATCTAAACATAATAGTCTTACCGATCCTTCCCTTCCAACGACATAAGAGAGGTCTGATTCATTTTCCTTCCATAAGCAGATAGGCCGTACAACGTTGGAGTATTCGGATGGCTTAGTAAATTTGAGCACAGCTAAATCAGCGTAGAAATTAGAGGCATTGTATTCAGGATGCACATATATCTTGCGCACCTATAATATAAAAAATAGAAAAATCACCAAAAAAATTTAACATTAATCATTATTATTAGAACACTATTTGAATGTATTGTGCCATTCTTCTATTTTATTTATTTCTTTTATGATATTGAATTCTGTATATAATTTTGTAATTTTGTTTTAACATTTTTTTTTTAGTTTTTTTAATCGTAATAAATATTATGACAGAACTGTCTGATCACAGTTTTTTTTACAGCATTTTAGCTGTCAAACTTTGCCCATGTAATATTTTTGGTTGCAGTTATTGATGATAAGGTCACAGGGCACCGAAAATGCTTTGTGACCGTAGACAGACATGCATACATACATATTATTTATTGTAAACAATATGCAATAATAAATCATTATGTAGTTATTTTAGACAATGTTAAAGAGCATTCATACAAATAAAAAAAATCACATAACAAATCATGTTAACGGAGTAACCAGAAAAGAGTGATAAAAATAATATATGAAATGCAGGTGGGCTCAAAATGTATGTAACAAATTAAAACAAATATTTCAAATTGGACCAATCTTTATGTATTATCTGAATACAGATCCATCCATTTTTCATCGTGGACATATGTCGGCTGTCCAAACTCAAAACACAGTAAGGGACATTTTTTTAGTAGGTTTTTTTTTTGCATAGTATTAGTAGATTCTACTTAGTCCAAAAATGCAAAAAAAAGTACTACAAAAAAATGTCCCCTACTGTGTTTTAAGTTTGGACAGCCGATGTATATCTGCAAGAATTACATTAACCGGACTTATATTAGCTAGAATCTTACAAACCAAAGCCATGTTCCAGTTTGCTCAATCCCATTCTAAACTCTGTCTAAAAGTAATCAAATAGTATTTTACAAGTTGGTATGGGTTTGCTTACAAACATTATTTGTACGCTGTCGGAAGCCTTACGAAGGTTGAATTTTCCCATGTAAACAGTGAGGGTTTGAGCATTTACTGATCTCATAGTTGACGTTCTTGTGACACAGTGAGCTGCAGTCAAGACATGCCATTGACTTATAAGAGAACCACCACAGATATATTTGCTATCAACAGTCTGAAATAAATTTAAAAATAGATTAGTACACTTGTTTATTTATCCAATTGTTATGTAACAATTTGACATTAATTAAGAAAATAATAATATTTGTCTGTACCTGAGACTGATAAAGAGCAACATGCCACGGCCACTGACCCTGTTTAGCTAACTGCCCACTAACTATTAATGGTGTTGCTTGAACAGCTACAACACCACAAGACTGCTAAAATAATCAGTTAATCAATAAATTAAACACGCGAACAGAAATATAAAACAGTAAGGTGCCTTATGGGACATATGCTTGAACAACTCAAGCGAAGTGTGTGATAAATTCTAATAGTATTTATTTATAGTTGGATATTTTATGGTAACACTTTATTTGTTTATAGTGTATGAAATCAACAGTATACATGCTATAAGGCAGGATTGTACTAACTTCATGTTCCTCCTCATGCCTTGAATGTGGTGGGGTAGGGTGTATTTTTGACTCTTCCGGTATTCTATGGTCTCCTTGGAAGTAATCATTTGATATAGAAGATCCGCTACCTCTTGCTGGCTTTCTGGTTGTGGATCTTGCCTCTACACTGTCAGCAAAACAAGGCAGATGCAGATATGTACTTGAATAGCTTAAGTTATCTTCTTATTAAATAGTCATAGTCAAGTAATCCCTTCGAAACCTGACACTTTCCTTATAAAAAATATAAAATCACCTTACACCTATTCATGTACTCCCGTTTATTCTACTTTCTATTTTCTGTCTTGCGAATACTGTATGGGGACACTTACTCCAGATATTGCAACATCTTATGGTCAATGCCCATTACTGCTGATAGTGGAAAGTATGCAGGTATATTGACTCCACACGAAAGTACATCACATTAAGTTACGGTTTCATAACACAATATGCATTGACATCCCACTGGCAGAGTGGGGAATATAGAAATTGGCATGATAACAAATCGGTTGCCATATTATACCCTACCTCATTTCTCCGCAAATATCGACACGAAAGTCATCGACCAGAACTTTTTAAAGTACCTAATGAAACCTAAAACTTTTAACCATACTGTAACTACTTGTCTCTAATTTAAATTCTCCTATAAATAAGAAATTATTCAAACAGCTTTCTTAGTAATACTAATAAACATTCTTGACTTACTCTATATTATCTACGTCAGTTGGATCATCATAATCTTCACTGTTATCATGAGAGACTCCTCGGTGGGTTTGTGTTCCTGAAGAAGTCATTTGTGGTCTTCTCGAAGTCCCGTGCTCATTTGAGTTTTTGGGTGACAATGGAACCGCCCTAGTTGAGGTGTAACCAAGGCTGTAATATATTTTTAATTTTTGTAGGGGCAAGGAGATTCAGGGCACTTAATATTATTTCAAGGGATCACAACATAAGAGATCTGCTTTTCAATACGAGTAGACAAGAAAATCAAATGGTAGGAAATAAATTCTAATAACTGTTTAATCGTAATTACATCATGTTTGTTTTTCTTAAGGAACTTTACAAATTTTTAGCGCCCTACATATACGAACGTATGAACGAGAAAAAATATCTGTTCCAAAAATATTTAATGTGTACCGGGTACACTGACAAATTTTTGTCAGGTTTCATACCTGACAATATTTTGTGACAATAAACGTGATTTTTTGCTTGTTTATAAAAAATATGCCTGAAAATAACCCGAAGGTAGGGTAGTTAAACCCTGTGTGCTTCAGCCATTACTGTTGTTCTCCATTTCCTAACTTCCATGAGGAATACCTTAACCATTTTATTTCAATATAATAGTAACACTTTTCATCCCGAGCTCCTTAACTTGGATCATGTGTTTTCCATCAAATATATTCCACTCCTATATCCACTCTTATGTCTGCCTCCGTAGTGTAATGGTCAGCATGCTCGGCTACCGTTCTGGAGGTCCCGGGTTCGATTCCCAGGGGGGGTAAAATAAATATAAGTGATTTTTTCACTGTCATATTTATTCAATATTACCCTGGACTGGTACCTGAAGCGGAGGGCTGATTACCTTTCCTTTATGTGTAAATGATCAAGATAACACTGCGTTTATATGACGTAGTGCCCTATGCACCATTGGGGTGCGGATAAGGGTTTTATTTTATTATTATTATATCCAAGCAACTGGGGTATATAGGTGGGGTGACCAATTATTGAGTTAAGGCTTTTGATACAATACGGCGCCCCATGCACTATTAGGGTGCTGATACGGGTCGAGGAGGATTCAATAAAAATATTTAAATTATAACTTACCCTGAAGTCCCAGAAGTCCTTGATGGAGGATTTCGTCTTGAGGCTGTCACCCTGCTGCCCTGATTACTGAAATTCATAGGTAAATTAATTCATACATTGTGTAAACTATTTTATAAAACGGTAAAATTGAGGTTTTTCCCCACACTCCTTTTTTTTATGAAAATATTATCTTTCTTTCTTTTTTAAAGGAATAACCCGCAAAGCTTCTATTTTAGAGGCTTGTCTGCAGGTAGGATAGTTAGGAAAGGGGAGAAATATGTGAAAAATACATCACAAATACCCAGACCTTTTGAAAATTAATATTTCTTGAATTCATTTTGCAATTGGCGGGAATCAAACCAGCAAAGCCAGTTTCGCAGTCGAGCGTCTACCAGACTACGCCATCGCGCCTGCTGTGGTTTGTTTAATGTTATATTGATGTTTAATGTTATACAACTTACAGGTATTCTTCATCGATACCAGGCCGGGTTGTTGGTCTTCTATCATGATTGGAATTAGAAAAGAATGAATCTTGTATCGGCGAGAGGGCTGATGTCATTTCAGTAGTTCTTCTATAAGCAGTATCCATGTTATCTTCTCTAATATCATCATTTCCTAAATTACGTCTTCCAACAGTATCGCTTGCTGGATATGCTTGATTAAAATTAGTTCTCTGAGGTTGTATTGGAATATTGGTACTTTCTCTTCCAAAACTGCTCCTTTCATTATCTCTAGTATTACCCCCTGTATATAAATCATCCCTATTCGCTGGATTTCTTTTATTACTTTCTCCAGTATCTGTGTTTTGTCTTCCATTATCTTCATTATTGCTTGGTGTATTGTAGCTTCCTTGATATGGAGTGTAAACTGGTTTGATTGAAGAAGTAACAGTGTGGCAAATATCTTGGCCATTTAATCTAAGAATCTGCAACTTTGGTGTGGTATAAAAAGAATCATACGCAACAGATATTGTCACGTGGGACTTAGTTCCCGGATTCAAGTACTGGCGATTATTTTCGATTTTAAATGATTTGTTATCCGTTGTTGTTACATCTCCGAATGAACTCTGCAATTGAAAAAAATATTTTTGCATTATGTAGTAAGTTTACTTCTACTACGAGTACCATCATGCCGGATGGAATGCCTCACTTCTCTGTCCAGACATACACTCCTGGCTTCTTGTACGTCTATGCAAGTTTTTATTAATTTGGTCATGTAAGTCTTTTTATTTCTTCATTCTGTTCTCCCATTCACATTTGCAAAAATACTCTTTTCGCCATTCTCTTCCCATCCATTCACTACACATATCCTAACCACCTCAAAGTGAACCTTTCTTGATTTTTTTAATTATCTCTAACTCAACCTTACATTCTTTTATTATGTCTTCCTTTTATTTCTGTCATACATAAATTTTGTACACATTTATCTAAGATATCACATTTCAACTGCATTGGCTGTGCTTTTATTCTTTATATCATAAACTATGCAATCGTAATCTCCTTCTTTTTCTGACTGTCATCTGAATGCATGGCACTGATAAATAAGCTGATAGACGTCTCATGCTTCCATCAGCTACAGCAATTGCTATGAATCTGTAGTGTACTAAATATGTCAAGCGTGCCTTTACTGTTGCGGTCCCAATAGCATGGAATGCTTTACACCAGCAGTTAGAAACAGTGAGTGATGATATTTATTCCAAAAATGCATTTGTTTTAAAATTATTTAAACAACATTTTTTCCCATACTTTAATCAAAATTGATGTTTTTCTAACAAGACATCAATTAATAAAAGTTTAATAAAAAGAGATTTTTAGGGCCTTACGGTGAGTGATTCTGCAGTCTTGTCCAGTATGACATCAATCCACACGCCATACAGCATCACATTTGTGCTAATCTCTATAAGGCCGTACCACTTGCCAGTTCTGGAGGAACTGCTGTCGTACGAGAAAACCGAGGGGCACGGAGACTCTCCTGGTATGGAGGAGTACTGCCCATCGACTACTAGTTGTGTTACTACAAACAGCACAACTGTTTGCAGCATTCGGGAGTGGTGATTAACCTAAGAAAAAAAAAAGAATTGTCTTTTTAGTAAAATTTTCAATAAGTACTAATCTCACACGATTGTGTCCAAATTACACAACAATACGAGTATAGATAAACAACACCTGGTGCCCTAGCGATTGCTGCTATTTTATTTTTCCTACTAGTGTACTTTTCTATTTTTTTTCAATGAATTTCGCCAAATTTTACCGCCAAAACAGTATTTTTTTGTATGAAAACATTTGTTTTTTCTAGGTTAAATTCAGTATTGTTACAGAATTCCGATATTATAATACAGTGTCATTGTTGATCTCATGTGATGAGATTAATAACAAATTAATTACTGCAACTAAATAATGAATGCAATGGTATACCCCGCAAAAAGTTACATATCTACAAAGGCTCATATTCACCTTGTATTTCTGTATAGTTGCGATTTTGTGTGGAAAAACTTCTAAATTTTTGAAAAATAAACTAGGTTTTTAAGCAAATCGATAAAAAATCGTGAAAAAATACGATTTTTCTAAAAGCGGTGTAATTATTCACTAAGATTAATAGATTGCGTTTTGTATGGAAAAATTTCCATAGGTACATGATACGACTGACCTCTATGAAATTACAAATTTATAATTATCCCCACATTCTTCTTTATTATTGTTAAAAATTCCCGTCATTTACACATTCTTATTAATTATATATACGAGTATATTAGTAAATTTATTCTCATAAACCTTATTCGTACCCGATGGTGCATAGGGCACTGGGTCTTGTCGACGTAATGACATTGACACGATGGGACGGCAATTAGTCCTGTTCTTCAATATGAAATAAATATTACAGTGAAAATGTCTGACTATTTTTTTACCCCCCTGGGAATCAAACCCGGGACCTCCAGCACAGCAGCCAAACGAGTCGAGAAAGTTCATGATTTTCAAAACGAAAGATTAAATGTCACTCACCATATTCGTACATTTACTCTTGAATCACAGTTGCGCAAAATAATGAAAACACATAAATATATAATTACGAACAATTTTCCGGCGCAAAACAATTTCCACGGGTCACTTGCAAGATAACACCATCGGATAGTATCGCAACTAAGTATCCTTCGCTAGCGGCCGCTAGATCAAACTGCAATAAGATTAATATAAATATCCAACTGCATACTATAGTGTAGGGATTGCAATCCGGAGTTCGGAAATCCGGAATTCTCTAATTTTCCCAGTATTAACTGAATCCGGATGTTTTTAATCATATTATTTTCAATGCAATTACTTTATCATAAACAGTATTTTATTTGGACATTATATAGAACAGTTACATAAATACGTTTACATTAACAAGTAACAAAAAAACAGGTATTTGTACCATTCCAGTTACAAAATTTCACATTTGTAAGTTAGTGAAAATACCTGGAAGAGGGACGGGAGGGAGGAAAAGGAGAAAAGGGAATGATCAAAGCTCAAGTCGAGGACAAATTATGTGAAAATAGGGACACAAATGGGGGATGAACGCATTAGAGTCCTTCTGCATAGCTTTCTCGATACGATATAATTGTTTTTGCCAATTTTTATTTTAAACAAATCTATCAAACTTATAACAGTCCTGTTTACGCGACATTTGTCCCTACGACCCAGAAAATAATACGAAATTCAGTATTAATACAATGAATTTTAGTTAATAACATTTATTTATGTAATATAAAAATTTTCCATGTGAATGTTTTTGTCTAAATAGGCTTACATTTTCCAAAGAGGACCAAATTATTTACGCATATATGTACTCGTATCATACATTCACAAATATAAGTATGTAATATATTTTTAATGGACATTAAAATTAAAATAAAAGTCCCTCTCCAAGCACAAGAGCTCAGTCTCTTTTTTGGGTGCCTGAGCGTAACCAATATTATAAGATTGTATTAAGTAGAAATTTATAGAAATTTTATAAAACATTAACTATATTAAATAAATAAACGAAATAAATAAATAATTTATATTGGTAAATTTAGTGTCAAAATCCGGATCTAATCCGAAGTTTTAAGATCCGGATTTGCAATCCCTAACCACGTACTCGTACGTTCTAGGTTTAGATTATATGCACAAAGATATTTGACGTCACTTTTCAGGGTTTTCCGACACCCTGACACGCTATGTCGGACTCAATGCTTAGTGGAAGTGGAAATTTAACGTCTTAATAAATCTTATGTTTTCATTGCTTCTCATGATCAAATGCGTCTAGTCTTGCAAAAACAAGTAATATTTTAATAAAAGATTTACTGAATTAATGAAAATCCATAATTAAGTATGAGTGTTCGGTTAAGAATGTGTTACGTCAGGCCGTACACGTACCCCAAGATACGTTCAATCCTAGTAGTACAAAAATGGTCGTATATCGGGAATTTTTAATGAATTAAATATTATGCAAGGCTTATCTTTATGGGACTCGTATATATATAAACATTGTACACACTTACAAAAGTTAATAAGAGTATGGATATACAACTCCGAGTGCTTTGGACATGCGATAATAATATCGTTTTTCTCTTCTATATTAACTACCTACTAATCCTTCGCCATTTTCTTTCTATTTTTCTGATCTGCATCCTGTCAAACATAACATATTTTACTTCTGTATTTATGAATCTGGATAGGAGGACTGATAATCCTGCCTTCATACTATCCCGATCGAGCGAATACCACGTCGATTCGATGTGGTACCTTATGCACTACTTGAGTGAGAATAGGACCTTGAAGAATCACATTGCAAGAAAAACGTGGTATATAATGAAAATGTGTACCTACATATTCCCTGGTCTAAAAACTTAAGCGAGCTCCACACTACAACAATTAAATCGTCTTTCAGAGTGTTTGTTAATTGAAAATATCGATTTATTCATTAAATGTGTGCGATTATAAGAACCATGTTTTTTTAAAAAAATATGGATTATTCAAAGAATCCTAAATCAAGAAATAATCGCTACTAAAGAACGCCTTTAAGATTCACAACTTAAATACCGACTTTTTTGGTTATCCATCCTACGATCATTTATGCACATTTTTGCGCAAGCCACGATTTTTTGTTGCCAATTTTCGTTTTATGTCTACCGGTCTACCGCCAATAGACATAATATGTCGAAGAATGTCTATTAGAATTGTAGGAATATCTTTTTCTTATGAATGTTGTAAATATTTAAATCATAAAACATAAACTTTGTTGTCTGACAAAGCATCTTTTTATCTGTCAGTAGTCTTTGATGTTCCAAATTTTTTATACCCTAAAAAGAAGCGAAGTTTTTTGAATTACCTAAGGTCCAAGTGACTCTGTAATCTAGCTACGGCTTATGCAACACCGCTTATCATGACCCTACTCAGGCTTCAACTTTTTAAGTTTTATAGCCTATGCCTACTCGTGAGTGCGGTAATCAGATGAGATTTAAACTTCGCGCTCGTATCTACTAATATCAAAACGATTTATTGCGTGAATTTATTATTCATAATAAACCTGTTTCCAAGCTGACAAAGTTCAAGCTAATGATAAATAATAACTACGCATTCAATCGATACTAATATGCTCTACATAGAATATTGTACCTTTGTATTTATTTACATAATATATCAATGTATAAGCTGGGCGCCCATTTCAGGGCTGGGAATCCAAATGGAAGTGGATACTTGATTGTAAGTACGCAGTGTACCTGCTTTAATTTTACTTTTAGACTATTATATTACGGGGTTCGGGTATCGGTAATAATAACTCGTTTTATTCAACAGGTCGCCATGACAGTACAATAACAAGTGTGTGCAGTCTCCCCTGCATCAATCTCATAAGGGTATAACGTAAATATTCCCCGCGTACACTCCGCCCTGCTCCATTTTATGTATTATTACAAAAGTAAAATGTTGAAATTTCTCGTAATTACTTCATTTAATGCTCCCCAAATGTTTTTAGTATCTTTCAGTTTGATTTTCTTTTCATCAAAAGTAATCCAATCGCATTTGGTGATGTCTTACTTTCTATTAATTACTTTATTTCATGGGTAGTGATAAATAATATGAACTGAGCCCCTGTTAAGGCATTTAAAGCTTAGCCCTGCCAATATGGGACATTGTGCATCCAGAATTCCGAAAGAGGAAAACGCTGACAGAAAACTGGCGCGTGTGCTACACCCTTAAATCGACCCCATTTTGTTTTACGACAGTGAAACTTCGTAAATAATTTAAAAAAAAGAAAATCGGGCTTCCGGAAAAGGTCGCGCGAAATTTTGGATTACCATTAATATTGAACAAGGAAATGTGTAACGACGGTTAAGATCACGACATGCCAGAAGAATCCTTATGAAAAACGCAACATACCCCAAACATAAATGAATCATTTTGGACTCTCTAGATTCTCACACCCTTAAATTTGGTCTACCAAATTTGTTTGTTGTATAAATGAAATCCTAATTCTTAGGCGGACTATTAGATAAGTTACATTGGACGCTAAAAGCGTCATCTTTAAATCTCCCCTACCAAATTCTCAACGCATGTTTTTTTACTACGCCAGTTTTATTACTTACCTATCCCAGCCTTATTATCTACCTTTTTATCCCATTTTTATTACTTACCTTTGTTTCCTATTACATTTTATTACTTACCTATCCCAGTCTATTTTTCTTCTTCCAACCCTTATCCGCACCCAATGCTGCATAGGGCACTGCATCATATTAACGCAGTGTTATCCTGATCGTTACCTATACGAAGGCAATGTAATCACTCCTACGCTCCAGGGACCAAGTCCAGGGTATATTATAAATAAATATTGGAGTGTAAAATCACTAATATTTATTTTCACCCCCTCCCCTTCTTCCTGGGAATCGAACCCGGGATCCAGGATGTCAGCTTAACACCCAGGGACCAGGTCCAGGGTAATATAAATAAATATTATCACTAATACAGTCGAACTCGGTTATAACGAGGATGAAGGGACCCACTGAATTTGCTCGTTTTAACCGTTCCTCGTTATACCCGAGAAAGGTATTTTTTTTTAAACATACCTATCACATGAAGTATGTTATCGGGAATGGTCACATCATACCACAATATGATCAGTTTCCATTTTTTTTGAGTCCATGATGTTCTTTTTAAATGTAGATAAAAATACAAGATTGACACTGAGAATGATGAAAACTTTTTATACACTTTCGCTTCTTATTCACTTAACATTTTTCGCGCCATGTTCTATTTTTACGAATAATTTCCACCTTTTCACGACTTGAGAGACACTTTTTACTATTTGTAGATATGTTGATAATTCGAGGGTTTGTTTTTACTGACCTGCTCTAGAATTGATCTGAAATTTTCCACCTCGTAATGTTTATTATACAATGTCCGTAGTAAGCGTAGAACATACAAAATATGGAAACTATCATAAAAATCCCCGAAACAAGCATGACGTTAAAAAACTATAAAATATTTTATTGTTATTTGTTGTAATAAAGTAGGTCCTTACAGACATGACAAAGCTTGCAATTTAAACTCATATGCGTGAAACCTATTTTAACCTTTTTTATTGTCGTCAACAACACCAATTTAGTACTTAGAGTCATAAACGTATACCGATCCTGGCGGCAACGGTTTAATTGCCCGGTTGGATTTAATTGCTTAAGATCGAAAATGTTTAAATATTTACAACATTTAAAAAAAAGGCAATCTCTTTTTGCTCGCTATAGCCGAGAAGTTGCTCGTTATAACCGTGAATAAATGTATGGAGAAAACCAGAAACCAAAATTTCAACTAATATTTCCTCATTATATCCGAGATCTCGCTATAACCGTGTTCGACTGTATTTATTATCACCCCCCCCTCCCTGGGAATTGAACCCGGGACCTCGAGTCAGCTAAACACTTTAACCATACACTACAGAGGCGGACAATCTTATAAGTTATTCCATTTTCATTACTAACCTATCTTAGTTGATTACTTCTTTATCTCATGTTTATTATATCCTATGTCATATTACTTGTCTATTCCGTTTTTTCACCGACTGTCATATTCATTTCTGCATCTGTCTAGAAAACATTGAAGCATAGGGTATACTCGTACATTAAATTTATTTATTTAAATACTTTAAGACTCGATCCTATATCAAACAGCTTTATTCATGGTAGCCAAATGGGCAAGTGGAAAAGAAATACTGCAAGAATGACATAAAGATTTATTATTTTTTGGTGGATGGATCAGCAGAAAAAAATTAAGAAAAAACACCTTTATTGTTTTTTGAAACACAAACATACGAAAAGATTTTATTGTTTACAAAAAAATATCTGTTTTCTGCCATATTAAAAATAAAATAAAAAATAAAATACTTGTTTTCAATATTTAAATTAACTAAACAATAATTCACTAAGTTTGGTTAGGTAGTTAAAAAATACAAAACAAAATTTAAACTAAAGTCGAGTTAATGGTTTTCATCATTTTGTAGTTTCATAATTCTAAGTCAAGTACACAATCAATAAGAATAAATGCTAATATTAGCAAATATTCCATCTAATTAAAACTAATAGTGAAATGGATTATTCACAATTTATAATAGATTAAATATAATAGTTATTAATCGAGTTTAATACCTCGGTACCCGATATTCACCTTATAACCTACACATGTAGAGACAATTTCATATGGACACACACACTACTGTAATATACTTTGAGGAAATATATTCAATTATATCTAGGAAAATCTTATTAAATTACGGCTCGCAAATCAAAATAAATTAGGTTTATTAAAAGACGTTAGTTAGATTAAATTATTTCCATGTTAAGTATTTTTTTTGATTCACACAACTATAGTCCATACTTTGGTCCAAACCGCCGTGTACACCATAAACCTAATATCTCAAATATGAGATTTGAGATTAAATCTAGTGAATTACATGCTCAATGAAAGAGTCTAGAATTTATGTTATTGGATTACATTTTGTCCATGTTTTTTTCAGTTATGCTATTTTTGAGTAAGAAGCTATTGCCTTAACTTTCATTTAAAAAAAAACTAAGGATTCTACCAATTATGGATAAAGATCTACTTATTAAAAGAAATACTCATTAACTATAGCCGTTTGTGTCAACAAATGTGGTCTAAAGTTTATAAATAAAATTTAGATTGCAAAAAGTCTTTGATATCAGGTTTTGATCTTTCTTAAATGTAATTTCATAAAAAAAATTCATCACTAAAAGAAAAAGGTACTTAAAGACCATAATTGTGTGAAATTATGGTACTCAATTACACCTAACTTTTGACTCGCGTATTGATACACACCACTGTGTATACGAGAGCTTCCTATGCGAGAGAAAGAAACAAAATTATATGACCGCTTGGGGTTAGTGAATGAATTGCAAGTGTGTACTCTGTACATACGACGTTGGTTGCTTGGCAACACTCTGTTAGTACGCCGTGTGCAATTTTTGTCACATTTTACGTGTCGTTTTTTAGAGTACCATGATTACATTTTGAATAGCTGCGATGCTAATGAGCATCAAAAAATAGGTGCTCCAAAAAATAGGGAGGATTTAAACATAAATTAATATCCTAATTATACAAAAAGAGAATCACAAGCAACGCATTAATATTAAATCTACTGACTTGAGATACATTTATAAGATTTGAATACAAGAAAAAGCGTTAATTTAGATAGGGCGGTTGGAACGCACATTTGTCGAGGTGTTTGGCATTAAGTTGGCTCAAGTTGCACAATTGTTGCGGACGTCTGAAGAAAATATTAGCGCTTGTCCCACGAATCCAAGTGTTCAGGTCGTTATATCATCATTTTTGTAACCTCCATATTTTAACTAAACTAGACCGAGAGATCATTCGGATATCGCATCCTATACTAATGTATTAAGGTAGATGTTTGTTTTCAATTATTGCAAATTGGTCTGCCTCAGCTTGTCAAGGGCAACCACAATAAATCAAATACAATGTAACAATAGACAAAAATTAAAAGGAAAACAAACAGAAAGTTTGTTTTATGTGTGAATCTATTATGAAGATTAGTTCACCATGTCACAAGCCACAAACGAGTGAGAGTCACGAGAGTAGGTAAGTAGGTAAGTACACATCCAACGCATGTTTCTACGCCCTATCTAAATTAGACGGCTCAAAGATCGAGATAGAAATCTACCAAAAGTTGTTCACGTTTCTATTGCGGGCGGCCCCCTTGAATCTATCGTCTCCGCCGGTCCAGGGGGAGCCGCGCCCCCCGCGACCCCCGCGGCCCACCCGCCCGCCTCGCATGACCCCCCGGACCATTCCGCGTCCCATCATTTTCGGATTTCCGGGAATCTTCCCAAACGGGGGTTCGGCGGGTGGGACAATGTCCAGACTCCCGTAAAAGTTGGGGCGTACCTTGCCCATTCTCATCGGCGGGAAGGGGGGCGCTTCCATGCCTCCATAGCCCCACGACATGTCACCTTTAAGAAAAAAAATAAGAAAAAAAATGTCAGTCGCAAAAAAAATAAAAATAAACGCGTCAGCGACGGTAATTTTTACGGGGCTCCAAATGTTTTAGAATCCGCCGAAAAAAAAAATGTCTGTGATTATTTCCCTTTTTTGTTACGACTGGATAAGGTGAACAAAACGGCACATTCAAATCGTACATTACTAACTAAAGGCCTGTCGTTTGATCATCTTTACAAGTTAAACATTGGTAAAGTCAAATGTAAAAACGGTTTATCTCAAAATTATCTCAGGAAAAAGAAGAAAAAACATATTCCAATTCATTAAAAAGACCGCGCTTTTATGGATTTATTTAAATGTCGTAGTTTCTTTATCCACTGCTTAAAAGCATCAAAAGAAAGAATATTACATGTTAAACAAACATTTATATAAAAATATATATGACAAAAAACCATTGTTTAGTAAAAGATGTTTGAGAACCGCCATCTTTAAAAAAAATCTGTTTATCTTTTTCACCACTGAGGGGAATCAACTATCAAACAGTTATATTTACTTTTGCTTAACCATTAATGATTGATTTCAACCACCGCTATTGATCAAAGAACAGGACCATGTTACGGGGTATGAGGGATACACTGCCATACTAAGAATAGAGGGGGTAGCTGCGTTGTCTTCAAAATATTTGGTCTATAGAAAAACTTATATTTCCCTATGAATATGTAGCACATTTCCTTAAAAGTTATCAATCAGTTAACCCTCTGCGCTTAGTATAGCTAGTAGAATTGGCAATAAAAGTCAACCATTTAATCTTAATAAGCAATTTAATTTTAACGCTATACAAACATTATTATAAATAATACTCGGTATAATAATGCGACAGTCCATTGTTACCTGTTACCTCCTATCAGTAAGTATACAACAGAGAAATAAGTTGGGACAATTTTTTTCTTCTAGAATCTTTGAGGCAATCTGTTTGAAACATTTCATAGTTGTTATATCTGTTACCCAGAACTCATAATTTAAAAGCAAAACAAGATAACTGGAGGTGTTTACTAATAAATATGGTTTATTCCTAAATATAAACAAAAATCTACAAATCTCAAATTGTACCCACATTAGAAATTGGCGGAAATCAAACAAGACCAAATCCAACAACTTTTTTTGGTAGTGGCATGTAATGGACATCTTTCGTTAAAATATAAACCTTAAATCAATAATTGAAAGGTCTAATTTAAAATATTCAAACCATTTTTTCTATTATATTTATAAGATTTCTAAAATAAAAACAAAAAAAATATTTATGATTTAGATGAAATGAATTTGGCCATGTTTATTTACATCTATTTATAATATTAATACACTTAAAAAAAAAACAGTAAAATTCACATTGGTCAAATGGGGGGAGGTTTGGGAGTTTACCAACACTCATTATCCAAACTTAGCTGAGACTGACAGGATCAACGATCTCTACAACGACACCCTTGCCCGTTATTTCCGGGTAAAGGAATAACCCGCAAAGCGTCTATTTTAGATGCTTGTTTGCAGGTAGGAAAGTAAGGATAGGAAAGGTTAATGTGAAAAATACATCACAAACACCCAGACCAATTGAAAATAAATCTTTCTTGAATTAATTTTGCGATTGGCGAGAATCGAACCCACGACACCAGTTTTGCAGTCGAGCGTCTACCCATCTACGCCACGGTGCCTGCCTGTTGAAGAGAGAGAAACAGACAACCTTGGAAAGGTTTTTCGAGAAGCCAGCAACCGAAAGGCAAAAGGATAGAACAAGAGGATTTGAATAAGACTATAAACACCATTGGTAATATACTATTGTAATGATTGTTTATTTAATATTAAAGAAATAATCTTTTTCCAAAATAGATTCTAGAGAAAAAAATCAACCCAATCTGATGAGCAACATAATAAATACTTAAGAATAAACCATTGTTTTCCACTTCAACTGAATCACATAGGGATGTCAAAAATATATAAGTGTCTCGTCAAAAACAACGACAATACGGTTGAATACATCTGGAATATTCTAATGTATATAAATATATTTCTTAGTTTAAAATAGACTAATATCATTATTATTTACTGCGGATTAAATATATGAAGCGAAATTGCATATAAAGGATATTTGAGACATCTCTAGATGAAAAACGGGGTAAATCGATAAATAGTATTGATACAAGATTTCTGTATCTACATTTTCCAATATCCTCCAATAAAGTGGAAACATATTTTATTGTTATTATTACTTGTAAGCCTAGATTATAACTTAACAGTCAGTACATTCAACTAATATAAACTAACATATAATAAATAACCTACAATAATAATAATTAATTTGATATTGGGACACTGGAATTTATGGAATGTTATAACTTGTCAAAATATTTTTTTAAAATAGTCCAGATTTCAAGATTCACACCTTTTTGCGCTAGCCACCATCTAGAATTGTCTTCTTTAATTTTAGGGTGAAAATGGTAAAAAAAAATCTGTAGAAAATTGAACTTGAACATTTTAATCGGTTGTGACATTTACATTCAGGATGTGATAATGACATATTTTATTTGACATTTTAAATACTTATTTTAACTATCTATTAAAGCCTCGCAGAAAATATTTAATATATAATGTACTCCAAAACAAACATTGTTACTGTGTACCTCTCTCACTTTTCAGCACATGCGCGAGCGAAATGAAGATATATTTTGTCCCACTAAGACGGTAACTGAGATCAACAGTCAAATTTTATCACAAACTGAAGGAAAGGATATTTTTCTACAGGATTATTTCCGCAGATGACACAATAGGATGAAGAGTTCATTCTCTACGACTTTAGTAATATTTTTTTCCAAGAATTAAAAAGGTAGGGTACTTTTAATTATATTATCTATTCAGTAATGGCTAATACAACAGGGTTAAAGTCCACAAAATCTGGATTTGAATTATTAATGAATCCCTTCAGTGATTATAAAAATTAGTGCATTTAATTACATAAGTTCTTAATAGTATGTAGCACTTGGTCTAAAAATATGGAATTAAATTTAAAAAAAGGTGATCTATGTGCAATGTAGGTAATGTATATTTTAATAATTATTTTGTATTATTTTGACCTGATGACTATTATGCCTGGTATATTTCCTTAAAGACAATGCTACAATATGCCACAATAGCTGGCAACCATTTTTTCGTTCACATATAATTAATTGATGATTACCGGTGATTTTTAAGTAAAAAAATTTTTTTGATAATTTATTTTGAGATTGTCGACGTTTATTGAACCCTTTTTGAGTTTAAAAACATTCACATCACTGTCACCACCAACAACAAAAAATTATAAAACCTCACTAAAAACTAACCGTCAATAAATTAATGAAATAAGAAAGAAAATAAAACATATTTTTAAAAAGATTATAAATTATTTGGCATTCTCTTTTTATCGTTTTATTTTTCAAATTTGAAGAATCACTTACCGAGCAGAGGCTGCGGCGAGCGGCATACACTCAGTTATGAATGAACAACACAATTTGTCCAATGAGTCACTGTAATTTAAGGCAAATGCACAAAGCAAAAATGCCCAAAGATATACAACAACAGGTAACACCCATCCGATCACTGCATCTACACTGCTTCCGGAGCAATCCGCCCCTACTTCTGTACCATTTAAGTGAGATCACCAACAAACGGCGCTAATTAATTGAACAAATCGTGCAACTCATTCATAACTGGGAGCACCCGCCACTTGCCACCGGTGCTGCTAAGAAACTTAACCTAACTTGCGACACAGTTGAGTTTAGCGCCCAATCGCTATAAGGAACACACAAAAATCATACATGTTATATGAAATTATTAGGTCAATATTTACCATAGCCAGGCATTTCGTCAGCGTAGTCGTCAAACGTGTTGGACGCTTGGTTGTCAGACGAGTCGCCTTCTAATTAGGAAAAAGAAGACGATGCATGAATGCTCTCAGGTAAATGATAAGACATGGTGTGTATCATCTCAGTAGGGGGAGGATAAAACAATGCGGAAATGAAAAACCAAGTTTGCCAAAGGAAAAAAAATGTTATCCGGGTAAATATAAAACATGAAACATACTGCTCAAAATGTGGTATATGGTGACTGAAGCAATGCTTTCAATGCAATCTTATTCCAAACGTTGATTTTATCAAACATTATTTTGTGTTATAAAGAAAAGTATGGCACTTGATGTGATTTGTGGCTAGATTGCCAGCCGCAAAATTAAATTCATACCATTCTACATGACAGTAAAAACAAAATAAAACTATCGGTTCGCTATTATATTAAATATATACAACATTATATTTAAACATCCCATTATACAAATTTTAGTTTTTCATATCATACTAATATATTTTATAAATATTAATATATTCATTTCCAGTGTCCCAACATTATAAAACAATTAGCCAAGTTTTAAGCTCCTCAAAAAATAAATGCACATTAAAAGACATTTTAGAAGTATTATTCAAGGCATTATTTGTTATTGTATATACTTGCACTATTTTGTATAAATTTTAATTTAGTAAAAGGCGTTTTTTAATACTAAATGTTGAAAGCCGCTTATTTATTCGTTTTTGTAAGTAAATTTTTAAGCGAATGTTTTTTTACATTTCTTTTATTCCTTGAATGTTATGTCAGAATTACTGGCAGAAACATGACTTATAAGGGACAAAAATAAGTACGTATTTTTAAAAATCATTGTATGTTTTATATTTTTTAATTGAATATGTCAATTTCATAGTCATTTTAAAACGGGAGTTTCAACTTGGCCAAATGTAATAATAATAACAAATTTAAAATAAATAAAAATTGAGATCATGAAGAGCAATGGCTGTATTCCATTGCTGTCAGTATCATTGGATAAAATACATACTTTACATATTAAACATGTTTACAATATTCATTTATAGACAATATTACATACACAGTATCGGTTGTTTTTCTGAATAATTACTTTTGACACTACACATATATCAGTTGAATAATAATATCATAACCCTCCGTGGCTTGCGACATACGAATTGATTAATATTTTAATATCGATAATTCAGATTCATCATAACTGCTTGTGAGCCAAATTTATAACAAAATGGCCACAAAACAAATGTCTACAGCTATAATAATTCCGCACAAGGCAAATAGCTATAGTGGCAATTGCGCATACGCACAATTGTAAATAGCACCATCAAAATGTTTATTTGAATGACAACTGTTTTGAGAGAGCATTTAATGCTTTTACGTTCTTTTGATTAACATGTTTTAATAATTACTAAGTTTAATTTGATGAACTCAAAAACAGTATTAACATCACTTTATAAAGACAGTGACAAATG
Organism: Brachycentrus maculatus; assembly: GCF_059751285.1. NCBI lineage: Eukaryota > Metazoa > Arthropoda > Insecta > Trichoptera > Brachycentridae > Brachycentrus > Brachycentrus maculatus. Next base: position 2,031,087 of record NW_028280815.1, on the reverse strand, counting down.
TAATATTAGGTATATTGCAATACCATATTTGACTGTTTGAATACCATATTTGTTTGTTAATGTTGGCATTGCCACACGCCACGGAGGGCGTATCCACGATATACTCTATGAGAATAAATCTAGAAATATATTTACTTTGTACACACCACAAAATGGACACAGTACCATATCTTCTTTTACCGATGGAAAGCTAGAGACGTAAATATACACTATAAGGACACCATAAAATGTGAATAATGACACAATTGACGAGATTATCTATTACTTAGAGCCTTAAAGCAATATCCTAGAAGGAGAATTACAAGCTAGCCATCTGCTGGCCAGGAAACATCTTTTCTTTAAATATCGCACACCAAATAGTATTAATGTCGATGGGCTATTTTCACTCAGATTTAACATACTCTACATTTCAAAGGATTTTACCATTCCTTTTGTATTTTTACAAATACAAAAAGAATTATCAATAATTTCATTTGCAGTAGCTTATTGAAATATGGCATTTTAAACTTTTGGCAGCGTAATGCCTCATTAAGCAAATACATGGCTCTGGAAACTTAGTAGCTATGCCGTAAAAACATGCCATGATAATTAAAATGCCACCCTATTATAATATGGGTTACTATATTTTACAGTAAAATATGAACAGAATTTTTAATTATTAAAACAGGTGTTTTTATTTTTATTAATTGTAATTGGATGAAATAAACTTTTTATTAAAATGTTCAAAATATTCTGCGAAATGATAGCATTTTAAATTTGTAATAAAAATAAATTTTAGAAGAAAAAAAACATTTAATAGGATGTTTCTGAATTATTTTAATTGTATCATATTTTAATCTTTAAAAAATATGTATAATACTTTTATGTTGTTATAAAGAAACATATATAAATTTCAATACAACACCATTTACAGATAAGCCTACAAGGGTTGTGTTTGAGAATAGGAAGCAAGCTGTGGCAGAGTGCGGGTGGAACCCGGTGCCTCTGAGGCAGAGTCCGCAACACGGACCACACTAAGACATGCAATATTAAATCAAAATGTTTCCAAACCTCACACATGCTAGCCCTAAATTTAGATATTTTAAATTTTTATCTATGCATATGTTACAATCAGATTAATAAATGCGGTTATTATTAATACTAACCATCCAATATGGTTAGCAAAATTCCAATGATTATATTTACTGAATAACTCATTTATTAAATTTTTTGAGCTTAGAGAATTTAAAAAAATTACCCTATCCGAATACAGCATAATCTAAGAATATCACTTGATTTTTAATACATTAATATATTTATAATTTGATTCATTTTAATAAAGTTAACACAGATATTACCTGGTAAATTAACATGGTGCCACAAGAGACAATCTATTTTTCGGTTAATGTAATTATCGCAGTTCTAACAATAGCATCAATTGGTTAGTATCAATACTAACCGAATTTATTACAATGGCACATATTTTATATCTTTATATATTTTCCTATAAATTACTGAATACATTTTTTTAGCATACATTGTAACAATGATATTAGCACATACAATATGAATGACTAGAAACATAAAAATATTACTGTATTAGTAAATAGAAACCAAATAATAAAGTATTTACTTAATTAATTCAGAAAGGTACTTTACAGACACAAATCTAACAAAATGTTGCCAATCATACTTTAAATATTTACAAATTAAAGTTTCTTATTGTCGAGATGCGGGTTTATCCAATCGGAGATTGATTTATCTACCTCAATTTTTTACGAAAAACCGTCGGTGTTATGAAAGTTTTTTGTAAGATTTGAAAAAAAAATTCGTAATCTCCTTACATAAACACGTGATGTCATGATTAATAAGTCATTCCAAATCGTAACAATGTTTAAACTCTTAAAGTGAATAACAAAATTACGTGTAGGGTCAATTATTGTAGAAGTAGGTACTTTTAATCATTTAAAGGTGCATATACTAACAGTAGAGGGAAGAACAAGAACTTGGAAGTGTACATGTATATTGTAGAATAAAGGGGATAGTGTAAATACATACTCTGAGATTATTAGATTATAACTTAGCATTCATTGACATTGGTATTGTGACCCAATGCCCGCACTCAAATCTGTCACGGTATATTACTAATATCTGGAATATCTCATCAATGCCGTCCCGCGGTGACCGTGTCGGAAACAGGGCTTGGATTTAAAGGAATACTTTGTTTTAAAACATTTAATAGCAGTGATGCGGTCGGCATGTCTGGCTACCGTGAACGAAGTCCCCGAGAAAATTACCAATTACTATAATACGTTTGATAGTTACCCTGGATTGGCACCCGATGTGCTAAATGCGAAGGCTAATCACATTGCCTTTAAGCCATTTGCAAATGAGACATACTGCATTCTATAATGCACTGCCCTACGAATCGTTTGGTGCGGATTAAATTGAAGAAACAAAGAATTTCTTAGGAATAAAAAAAAAAACTAAGAGTACAAGTTTTGCATCGGGAAGTTGTACGTGTAAAACGAATACTTCTGACTGCGAGGCTTCAGAAAATAAATAATCAAATGTTTTAAAAAAAAGTTTTGCCTTGGTTACTTTTGTTTATATTCTTATTATTTATATACTTTAAATTCATATGTCTAATTTGAATGTGTAAATAGGTATTATTCTGCAATATTTAGAGAGTACACATTATCTTGAAAATTCATTGTTTATCAATTTATTTTTTACATGTGTAGAATTAATTTTATACAGTTAATAATACAAAAATGACTAGGCTACGAGTACGCGCAACACATATCGGTGTAGGAATTCGGGATACGCTCTATACAAAATCCGATATAGCGATAACATCAAAGACTAGAAGGTTCTATCACAAAGACTATCACAATACGAAGATTCGAAAATACCAGTGTTTAATGTTCGTCTTTTGTGTTGAGCAATATTTAAGATAGGCGTCTATACGGCAGCTCCTGTTAGTGACAGTCGACCATTAGAGGTTTGAGAATCCAAAGAGCACATTCTTTCATACATTATAGACTACCAAAATTGAAACAAGTTGACATGACCAACAAATCATTATTTCTGATTCTTTCATAAATTCACAGTTTATAAATTCAGAAATACCTCATGTAAGAGATGAGATTTGTAACGATATATGAATTTCTTTTTATACCGTGATGATTCCTGTGGATCTTCTGCATTGCGACATATTTATCTGCACAGGTGGTCAAAAGAAAAACTAACAATTTAAATTTAAAAAAACTCACAAATACTCTAAGGTCACTCTAACAGTCTCCAAAGGTTATATTATAATTTTTATTATCTCACCAAAAAGAGTGTGCTGAAGAGGTGCCAATGTTACAGGGTAATTTTATTAAAACAGATCAGGTATTTACAATTAAGAGTCATTATAGTAGGCCGAGATCTTTTTTTAAATAATTTTGGCACCCTTATTCAATTAAAGTTTACATAATCAAACACATCTATTATAAATAATGGATAGATGATCGATCGGCAAAGCCCGACATTAGGGGGAATTGATAAATCGTGAATGGTTTGAAGCCGATACTGAAACGGAAGGAAACTAAATGGATCAGACTATTCTATGACACAATTGTTTGCAGAACTCTTTGCTAAGGCGTGATATATGTATAAAATTATATTTGAAGAAATATTTCCATTAACATACCACTATCAAAAAGCCGTAAATTTTATTTTCCAAGTTCTTTAGACCGTCAATATTAATTAATTCTATAAAAAGAATGATGACAGATTTTAAATAATAAAGTAATCATGAAATTTGATTTATGTAATCTAATTTTTGAAAAGAAATAAAAACTAAATGAAATCTATGAAAATACTGCATTGTGAAATAATAAAAATGAAATTAAGGTAATAAAATATTTTGAGATAAATTTTAAATATTGGCAAAAATAACATTTTTATGCTGTTATTTTGGCCATTATTTAATGCAATACATTATTATTATTTTTTTATTTATTTAATAAATTACTCATTTGAATCTTTAAATATTACCCAATTATAATAATTTAATCCAAAATAAAAGAAAATATACCATCTGGGTATCATTCTTTAAAATATATATTATTTAACAGTAAATATGTATAGTTATTTTATTATCTGTCAATTTGCCAAATACTTTTAAGAATGGGCACGAAAACTAACGGAATAGGGCTTAAAGCATTTTGTTGAATCGTTTGATTGATTGACTCTTACATTTGCATTTTTTTCAAGTCTACCCTCCCTAACAGGATGGGAGACAAGAAGATTTGCCAGCACACTTAGGGCCTGGATTATTTTAAATGATAAAACCTTTTTTTATAAATATTACACAGAACTTATTATAATATACATATTCTTTAATTATAAATCGTTGCAATTTGATTAAAGGCCATCGTAACAGGCACCTATGTGACATTTCGCCTAGCAGGTCGCTAACAAACACACTTTGATCCTTCAAATTATGTATTACACTCAATATATTAACAAGTACTACACAATTTATATAAACACTCTTCGAATTACATTTTTCGTTTTTACATACACCGTATATTAATAAAATTTAAAAATGCAAACAAAAGAAATGAATAGATTAATAATTTAAATATTCACATCTTAACTTTAATGGTCCAGTTGACAATAGTATAAATATTCAACAATTTGACAATCAAATATTTTTCTCTACTTCTAAATATTCTTATTGAATTGAATTTTCGGAAATCGACTGTGGTAAGCCAAAAGAACTTAAGTGACAAATAGCTACATTTTGGGAGACGCATTTCGAATGCTATAATTTAGTTAGGTAATCATAGACATTAACATTTTGTACATTTACATATTGCTAAGACTTTATTCCATGTAATTATTAAAAAATAGTATGGCAACATGCTTAACTAAAATTATACCACTCAAATGTGTGTTCTGAAAACTAGCCATTTACTATGCTGCTATATTCGGCTGTCTAAACATAAAACAGTAAGGGACATTTTTTTTGTAGTACGTTTTTTTGCATTTTTGGACTAAGTGTAATCTACTTAGTCCAAAAATGCAAAATAAACATACTGCAAAGAAAATGTCCCTTACTGTGTTTTGAGTTTGGACAGCCGTATTACGCTGCATATATATGCAGCGTAATGTTGACCATTCTGCCCACTGCATCACCAGAGCATCTATTGCCTCAACTCTTGAAAGTTGAACATGTAAAGTATTTTGAAAACCGCTCTTGTATCTCCCTCGGAACTGACAGGTAGAGTTGACATGCCAATGCCAGCTCGTGATGCCCATACTTCCATATTCTTGTGTAAAAATATCAGAAGATCAAAAATATACTTTCTGTTGTATATCTTTTGTAATTTGACCAAAAAAGTTAAGATATGTTACATGTTGATATTTTATGGCAATATTGAAAAAAAAGTATCTCGAGCATTTTTCATTTTGTAATAAACAAGCAAAAGCGGCCAAAAAACACAAACAAGGAAATGAGGTAATATAGACCTTAAACCTTATCTACAGACAGCCCAGTTGTCAATGAGTCTTAATATATCAATTCATATTCTTAAATATACTTATTTTAATATACTTCATAGTACATATATACTTTTTTTACTAATGGAAGAAATTGCCTACTGATTATATATGGTTTACATTTTAGTACTTTTAAATTTCCATTTTAAATATAGTTTTTTTGAGTTGCATTTTTCTAATTGATAATAATCAGAAAAAGATCAAATTTAGTATTTTTTTATTATTTACGGTTTGAACATATCAACTCCTACTATGTCATAAATTAATTAGTGTATTTCATAATATCTTTATCATCAAAATCAATTTTCAGTTAATTGAACATTTTTTCTAGGAAACGAAACACGGGTAACTCAGTACGAATGTTCCAGATAAAATATGTATATAAATTCATCTCCTGTGAAATTGGATTTTGTGGGTTACGATCGTATACATAGGAGGTGTTGATATATTTACAAACATTTTACAGCCGGTTACAGCGTACAAACCTAGCTACGATACATTGGAACACCTTTTCACTACACACACAGCATTTAACCACACATTCTCACATTCTAATCCTTTTGAAATTGGTTAATATATTTTGCAATAAAGATGTATTCATGTTTAAGCAATTTAGATCGATTCTTTTAAGTTGAGAAGCCCTTGGATTATGTAAATGCATATCTGATTCACCAATTTTCTTAAGGTACGGTACAACGGTTTGTCTGTGCAATCTGACAGAATTTATGTTGATTGTTGCTATACAAATATATTTTCTAATACATATATTAATACATAATATAAGCTATTTATTCTTTGGTGCGATGGCAGATATTCATAAAGAATTTGGTTTTTAGGTAATTATGCGATTGTATGTTAATTTTTAGTATCTGAGATTTCAGCCCCCTTTGCAGGGGCTATCAGTTGAGGAAATTCTTTTTCACCCTGATGATAAATTGCTTCAGCAATGGTAGTTAAAAAGTTGGCCATTAAAAATGTTATAACCTAAAATTAATTTCAATGTAAATGGCCGTGAAAACTTGTTAAAAGTTTTAAGTTAAAAAAAAAAGAAATTCGTTAAGTGAAGATTTCCAGCTAAAGATTTCCAGCTTTATAATCAATCAATCAAACTTGGGTAAATATTATGAGGCTTTTCATAGGCATAGTACACGCCATCTCGTGAGAATTGAGTGCCATCCACGTTTATTTTATAAATTCTCTGTTAGCTAAAAAAAAAAACGAATTTGAAATCATAAAATGAAATTATTGAGCAATTCTGATAGGATGCACAGACACGTTACGGCGCCACCAAATATTCTTGATATTGCGAATTAAAATGCCTCGAATAATAATGCACCAAATCCAATGCTAAATTAGCAGTCGCGCTATATATATCACTGCGCGTAACAATGACTTGCGTAAAATATTTTTTGTCAAACGGCTTGGGGTTTTTTTTCAATCGCAGTTAATAGAAATGAAGAATCTTGGGAGGCTATGAGAAAAGGACACATTCGCGCACGCACACACCTTACACTATACAAAATGAAGACACTCGAGATGGCGGGAGGGGTGGGGGGGTCACTGGTAGGTGGGCCAGCATCAGAAGTGGTGCGAGGAGAGCGGCGTCCGGCGCAGCAGGCGCGACGCGGCCGAGGGCAGCGAGTTGTACGCGCCGCCTCCGCCGCCGCTCAGCCCCACCAGAGACATGTTCTCGTGGCTGAAGCCCATGTTGTGCAAGTTCCGGCCTGGCGAGTCCAGGAAATTACGCAGAGCGGTTTATTTGTACGCGGTTGTCCCCATGGGAGACGAGAGAGCGTTTCGAGGGAAAAATACATTAATATAAGACATATTAATCTACTTGTAGCAGTGTATATGGACTACTTTTTAATGCTGACCCTCATTTTGTCCATACAATCCACTCCTTGCGTCAGTCACAGACCGCCAGTAAAGTATTAACCGAAACTATGCGATCATTATTGTAAAACTTGGTTATAGCGTCATTTAAGAGATAGAGATATATCAACATCATAACCGAGCGACGATCAAACCGACTGAACAAAATATAGGTTATAAAACTCATACAAAGGGATAACATGTTTTATATTCACAAAGAAGAAGAATTTCATGTAAAAATCAATATAAATATAACAAAAAATAAGATAACACAGAAATAAAATGACAAGTAATGTATCACTTCAATATCTGACAAATGTCATATTTCTTCACAGCGAGACTCGTAAAAAATTGAAACAATTCTGGCAGTACACATCACATATATTTATTTTGATGAAAACTAAGGTGTTTTGAATATAACCGCGATGCATTCAAATTGAATCTGAGCTCAAGTCGTTGTAAATCGATTAGGCCAATTTCAATGTCTCATTTGACAATCCTGGGAAATTTACACAATTGACGAGGTCACTATAACCAAGCTTTAATGCCCAGGCACTAATCGCCTCAGATAAACAGTTAACAATTCATTGGCAGTTTTGGCTCTACACACATAATATATCGTGTGACTTAATGAAGTTAGAAATACAGAATGAAAATAAACAGCTGATTATTCTCCATTCAGGTATGTATCTAGTTTGTGATGATTTAAACTTGTAAATGCGTTATGTGTTTGCCAACATTAGATATATTTTTATATGGAATTGGTACAAAAGTTCACTACATTTAGGTAAATACTAAATATAAAATGATGTATTAACCAAACCATATAAGGAAAAAAACAAAAGCAAAAGAAAAAACATTATTATTTTATGATGATTTACGACATAATATGCCAAAAATACAATTCACTTTATGGACTATAAATTGTGTATTCTCTCATGGAATATGAGTGATATTGTTATGGCATTTGAAAAAGTCTGGAAGTTGTAACATTGTTATTGTAACAACGTAATTGACATGATTTGAGTTTGCATTACATGAAGTTAAGTTTGTAAAAACTCGCAACAGGTTAACATACTTTGTTTTAAAAAATAATAATAAAAGAAAGATATACATATATGGAAAAAAAAAACAAGTCATTCAATAATGTAGATGATTCCATAGATCAAATCCATTTTGAAAAAGTTGTGCCATTGTGCCTTAATTTTACATGACAGAAATAACTACAATAAACAAACTTTGCTCTGGGTGTAGATAAATTAAGTCAATGGGCACAATTTACAGTTAAAAAGAGTGAAATAGATTAGATGGTAATACACCATCCTGATTCAGAGATGGCGGTTGATTCCGCAATTAGATACGCGTATTTGTCAAGGCAAACAGAGCTGCTTAGTGGTATTCACACAGAACTGAGTTGTCTGAAAATGCGCTGTCACAATCGTTCATCAAGAATGTATGCGATATTAATATTATTTATGATACACTGGATTATTCACACTGCGGATGAGATGTCAATATTATAGGTATCCCAACTTGATATGAAACATCCATCGTTCCTCTTTATATGAAAGATGATGGAAGTCTGCGCATTGAGCAAACGGAATAAGCTAGTACTTCATCAATTGTTCAACTCATGGCTTTAAAATCGGTCATATTTCGGTCATGTGTCAAAAATTGTACCGACATGCGAAAGGTTCCACGACCATTGCACATATACAGATTTTAAGAATTAATACAATATGGGCGTTTGTGCACTACACGGAATTATACGGAATTTTACCATTACATTTTTTCTATTTCATTTTAAAAAACCGGACTGCCGGATGGTAAAATTCCGGGTAATGCACAAGCGCCCCTTGTTCAATAATGGGCAGAATGGTAAATGTTACACAAGTGTACAAATGATCGCTTAAGCCATCTAAATGCCAGGTCGTAAGCCCTGGGATGCTCAGACTTCCATCTTCTTTCATATAAAGAGGAACGATAGATGTTTTGTATCAAGTTGAGAGAACTATAATCCGAGCGATGTAAAGGTGAGCATTCAGTCGGTGTGGAATTGATCGGTTGTTATCATGCAGCCATACCTCTGTTCTGCGAGCCGGCCATCCAGCCCGCGTAGTAGGCGGCCTTCTTCTTGCCGTGCTCCTCGGCGATGCGCACCGCCAGCGGCTCGCTGCCGCCGTCGGGGATCACGTTGTTCAGTGCGCTGATGGCCTCCTGGGCCTCTTCGCGCTTGTCATATCTGAGGAGGATATCGTAACATAATTTATTTCAAAGTAATCATAATCGGACAAAGCATTACAGATATATCCATGTTCAAAATGTATTTGTATAACTATACTTTTTATAAATAAAAAAAACTAATATAATTTTTGGGAATCATAAAATCTGGGAATTTCGCAGTGGTGAAATAATTTTTCAGAACACGGGATGATAAAATGTTTATCAAATGTATACCCATATATTAAATAAAGGTCACTTAAAGAATTTCAATTAATGAGATTTTTCAAAATTCAGTAGGTATAAAGAACTTAACGGTCATAAAGTGTAAATTTTCTTTTTTGTTGTCATTACCTTCGAAAGTAAGGATTATATTACCCTACAAACACAGTACCTACGCAACTCCGTGTAAATTACAGTGCATTTTACACCGTATAACACTTCCTAGACTGGTCCTGCATTTACCTGTACCCTGAAGATGAAATAGAGGTTGAAGCATCATCGGTGTCTACATACAAAACACAAATATTTCTCCTTTTTTCTAGAATAAAGCAGATCATTGCAGAATGCAACTCACCTCACAAATGCAACTCCTCGTGACATCCCCGAGAGCTTATCTCTGAGGATGTGTTTCTGCACGATGCGGCCATACTTCCCGAAGATGACCTCCAGCTGGCCGTCAGAGACGTCTCTCGGCAGACCCGTCACATACAAGTTCGTCTCCTTGATGTCATCTCCAGAGGGACGTGCGTAAGAAACCTGGAATATTTAGAGACACATAACACCCTGAAGAATGGAATGACCAATTTTGTTTAGCGAAAAATTAATTCATATAAAAATCACAAGACATTCGGTACCATTCTTGTTGATGTAAAGAAAGAAGAGAGATATAAGGGTTCAACTAATTATTTTTTAATTGCGAGAAAATTTAATTTGTGACGTCAAGTCACTAGCTGTTATGACCGTAGCAATCCAAATTCTAAAACATACAGCCTGCTGTTGAGAAGTTTACATGTCTTTTTAACGAATTTCATAATGCAAACTGGTAACTGAAGTTTGTGAGAACTTCTACGCACTGATTTTAAAGGCATTTTACCAACATTCCAGAACCACACATACGCGTAACAATGTATTATGTTGCCGACTTGCTAAAATGGTTTAGTTCAATAAGTGAACTTTGGAAATGAAAATGATAAAAATGCGTAATTATAGATAAAAGGAATCGTAAAAATCCTTTTATATGTAGGATATGTTAAAACCGATACCCTTCCTGGCTGAAAACAAGTCAATTGATCAATTGTGAAATCTACAATTAGAAATGCGGTATAATTTTGTCACAAACCTTCAATCTCTTATTCTGAACTGCAAAGCCATTGAGGGCCTGGATGGCCGCCAGAGCGTCTTCTTCCCGCACATAGTTGACAAAACCGAAGCCGTAGCTGTAGCCAGTCTGTAACAATGATTGACCTTCATTTTAAAAACAGTAATAAACACGGAAGCAATGCCAGAGTTGATGCATACCTAATCAGGAAAAACATTAAACGTACCAGAGGAAACCTGAATGCTTTCCAGTTCAAGTGATAAAATAGTTATTCATGTTTGTTGTTAAGTGAATGATATTTTGCATTTTTTTTTTTTTTTTAATATTTTGTCACCCTCCGTAGTGTAATGGTCAGCACACTCGGCTACCGTACTGGAGGTCCCGGGTTCGATTCCCAGGGGGGGTCAAATAAATATAAGTGATTTTTTCACTCTTATATTTTTTCAATATTACCTTGGACTGGTACCGGAAGCGGAAGGCTGATCACTTTTCCTGCATGTGTTAACGATCAAGATAACACTGCGTTTAATGATGCAGTGCCCTATGCACCATTGGGGTGCGGATAAGGGTTTGAATGAAATTAATGAATTTTGCAAATTAATGTCCAATCATTGCCCAAGAGTAGTTTTCAACATTTTCTAGAAACGTGACCATTGCGTATGCTAGGTGACTTCACTAAATAAAAATTTTACATCAATTTTGAAATTGCACATGTTCTTTATCATAAATTTTTTGATATTTTTTTTTATAAAAAGAGAAATATTTGTGTTTTTATGATTTACAAAAATACTTCAATTTCATAATATGTATTTCTGTGAGCCTAAACGGCTCGTTATTAAAAATGGGTATCAAATTATGGTAGAGTAGGTTCCGTAACCACGGGACCACAACCCGACACTTAAAACATCTAAATTTGTTAGGGCTTAACTGATATTTGAAGAATTCTATGTAATATACATTCCAATTTAGTTCAATGCCAACGAGATTGATAGCAACAAAATAAATATCAGGTTCGGTCGGCACCTTGAAATCCTTCATCAGCCGGCAACTCTCGACAGTGCCAAAGCCGGCGAAGAGCGAGTACAGGTCCTTGTCGGTCATGTTCTGCGGCAGGTAGTTGACGATGAGGTTGGTCTTGGAGTTGTCGGCGGGCCCTTCGGCGCCGCCGCCCAGACCGAGCTCGGCCATGTTGCCGCCGCTGCCGTAGAAGCCCGCGCCCCCGCTGCCGGACGAGGACATGAATCCGTGGTACTTGCCCGAGGGGAGACTGCCGCGACGGTTGTTCAGGTAAAGGCCGTGCGGCTGGCCACAGACACAAAGAAATGCCATTTATTAATTTAGTTTTTGTGTGAAATTGCTTCAGTAATTGCAAACGCAGAAAGTTTACAGGAGTGACATGTACAGGGTGAGGCGTTTCAAGCGTAACCTATTGAAGACACTATAATTTTAATCTTAATTGTCTTCATTTACTTAGTTCACATGGTTAAACTGATGCGTCTTTAGACGATGGTGCCTCCTGCTAGTGAACTCCCAGTTAGCCTTTTATCCCTTGATAAATAGTCTGAAGGACTATCGCTAGAGATGCATTGCGGATTTTGTGAGTCTTTTGAAGCGCAGTCTTTCAATGTGTGAATGCCAATCTAGTTTCTTTCCCCCATTTCACCACATCCTATATTCGACGCACACATGTATGTATGTATGTGTGTGTGTGTGTGTGTGTGTGTGTGTGTGTGTGTGTGTGTGTGTGTGTGTGTGTGTGTATGTGTGCATGCGTGTATGTGTGTATTTTAAACCCTGTCTCTCAATCATATCATTTTTACAGATATTAAAAAATATTCCTATCTTATAAATTATAACATTAATAACAAATTATCTACAGATAAGTCAACATGCAGTTGAATTTTAACAGCAGTTTGAGAAAGAATTTTATCAAATGACTTTCTTGTGGTCATATCCTGCCCCTTTCAAATCGGGCAGTTTATTTGGCTAAAATGGAATTGTTTAAGTATATGAAGAGATATCAAAATTATATGAAAGGTGTGATAAATAGAAATTACCGTATTATAATCGTAAGCCGAAGCGGAGTATCTCTGATCCCAGCTACTACTGCAGGTTGAAGCAATAGCACAAAACAAAACACCTTATTAGACAGTTAATCTAATGCCTGAAAATATAAATCCGATATTAATTCAGTATCTCAAGTAAAACAGTCAAGTTGCTATAAAGACCATGACATCCCAGCAGGGCCGATACGAAATCTGGAGTGATCACATTTTAAAAAGTTGAATAAAGTGTTCATAAATAACAAACATTTGTCCGCCTCCGTAGTGTAATGGTCAGCACACTCAGCTACCGTTCCGGAGGTCCCGGGTTCGATTCCCAGGGGGGGTCAAATAAATATAAGTGATTTTTTCACTCTAATATTTATTCCATATTACCCTGGACTGGTACCTGAAGCGGAGGGCTGATCACCTTTCCTTCATGTGTTAACTATCAACATGGCACTGCGTTTATATGATGCAGTGCCCTATGCATCATTGGGGTGCGGATAAGGGTTTGAAATGAAATGAATGAATGAAAAATAACAAAAAAGGTCCTTAAACTCACTTCATGTCAAGCTTTTTACTAAAAAAAAAATAGTTCATTACAATATCATATTTTATCATTTTGACAAATTATAAAAATATAGATTGTAATTACGTAAGCGCAAAGATTGTTTTGTCTATTTGATTTTGAAAATTTAAAAAAAAAATCCTTGAAAAAAGGTGCCGGAACGCCGTTTCACCGCGTTACATGGAAAAAAAGCCGTGTAAATAACATATAATTATGAAAAAATTTTAAGAATACGTAATGGTAAGAAATAAATATTGGATTACATGAAAACGGAACATTATAAATAATTTAACCCTTTGCACTGGGAAGTTCTTTGGCATGACCATACCATCAAATCAATTAAATTCCAAGACTTGAAGGGAGAGGGGGAGAGGAAGATCCCCTACACGATGCACCAATCAAGTTAAGACAGCAGCAGGGACATGGTGGTTGGAGCGCTACATGCAGCACAGTCAAGGGCTAACTGGAGAAGAATCATTGCTTCCACAAGGGTTACAACCCTCAGCAATGAGGAGTAAGACGGAGAAGAAGACTGGAAAGTTCTTTGGGATGTGCATACCATCAACTCAATTAAATTCTGAGACTTACTACATTGTAGTTGTACTTATACGATTGTGATTTAATTATATTGAAAAGTAAATAACAAATGTATTTAAAATCTCGAGTTTTAACAGTTACTAACAAAAGCAAAAATGAACGGATATTTTTCACTTTTGATATTTTTTTACTTGATTGATGTTTAACCTCTAAGAGAGATGTAGCAACTTTCAATACAAAGTTGGTATAGAAGTGATCACTTAAGCCAGCCAGCGCCAGGTTGTAAAGCCATGCGAAAGCCCCACAATCCCTCTGTGTAAAAAGATACTTAGTCTCTGTTGAGGTTAATACATATCTTGATATATTTCACTTCCTAGTATGTCATTCATATGTTTACTAGGCAATATAATCGACTTCAAATAAAATTAGCACTATGGATAGAAAATCTGGCAGTTTTTTATCTGCTACATCACAAATTCACCGCTGCTCCACCTGCTCGTGTCATTTTATAAAAACATTCCCCTCTTTGTGGTAGTTTCGTGGCTATTACACGAATTCCCATCACTTTACAATAAACCACTGTAGATAATCTATGGAAATACCTTGGCAACTCCCTAATGTCCCCGTGGATCATAAGGATTATAATGGGAAATAAGGATCTATCAGATTTGGTGGTGTCTTTTTTTGGAAAATGTGACAAGATGAATAAGACAAATAAATGAGCTATGTGACAAACCTTGATTGATGGATATAAACTAAATATGCTATAAATCCTTGTACATAATAAGCAAGGAAAATTTTTGAAGGCAAACAATATTTTTATTTTTTAAAATAATCCCTGTAATCCATCATAGCGACAAATTCTCACCATATTTTTACAATTAGGTAAGAGGTATCGGAATTATAGTTCAAAATAATTCATCTGGAGAATGCTGTTTGTTGCCAACATTTTAAGACACGAAGAACGATGAAAATATTTTTTTTCACAGAACTACAATAGTAAAAATCTACCTGTAAATAAATAATTTCGTAAAAAATTCGGGATTATGTTGTGAAAAAGATACATCGAAGATAAACATAATGAATATGTAAAAAAATCTTTGGACAGTTGTAAAGGTAAAATAAATCAATAATATGAAAAAATAACAATCAATGTTTTTGACTTTTTTTTTGTTTCGAACGCAAAAATATATTTTCGAATTGATGGTCAAATTACATCAAAATTTCTTATCGTGCTTAAATCTACGTCTATTGAATATTGATATCTATATAACTAGAGTCGTGAATTTATAAACCTATGCAAAAAACATGATAAAATTAGTAAAATGACAATTGAACGTCCGCTATCGTTGTCAAACTAAAATGCATCCATGATTTGACGAGCTATCACAATTTTTTACTCTCTAAAACCGTGAGAGGTTTCAAATACACATGTAAACATCTAACGAGAAAGAAATTGATACGATGATAAATTCATTTTGTTTTTTCAGCAATGTTTACGCTAGAACGGCGTTGCTAAAATTATGGAACAGTATTTTGACAGGGGATGCCTCAGGGGTTCCGCCGATTCGAGCTTACCTTATGTGTTGATTGCGATGGTAATAACCATCCATTTCGAAACGCAACCTTTCAAATGTAAATCGTTTTCCTGAGAAGATAACATCAGCCGCATTGCGATCCAAAACGATTTTATGTCATTATCTTTCTACAATCCACCCGTAGCGTGATTCGATAACCGCTCTCAGCAAACTAGCAAACGGCCATTTATGTTTTCTATCTCCCTTTTGCATGCAGAGGTTGGCTATATCATAATCCAAGAAATTCAACTGTTAAAATCAAAAATAGTCCCTATTTTCATTTTCATAAGAATGATATTTGCATGCAATTTTTTAGTGACGTCAAAGATTGACTATTCTTTTACTAAGATATTAAAATAAAAAATGCAAAATATTTCTTATGAAAATGATGTTAAGAGTGATATTTGTAAATATCTAGTTTTTATAAAAATTTTCAAGAAATTAAAACAACGTAAGCTAAAAAAATCTTTATTCTAATGGCATTACAGATTATTTTACCACCCAGTTATCGCAAGATTATAAAATATTTTTTCCATCAATGTATTTATTTGTTAGTACTAAAATAGTCCATAAGTCCATAACTCTATGGGCTGTTATTGCATGATTAAAATCAATACTTGATGTTGCATGCAAATATAAAAATCTTTCCTAAATATGCAGATAATGTTGCAGTCTGTATGCGTATAAACTAACAATGTCAAGGGCAAGGGGATGAAAAAATGTACCTACTTTAATATAATAACTTAAGTTTTACGCCTTTGCAGTATCAATAAATAAATTTTCGTTGCAATCAAACAATATACGGGCACACCGATTCAAATTTGCGAAACTATAAATTAAACTAATCATCCATAGAACCACAAGGTCCTTAATGCAACGATCGTGTAGTTTAGATAAAACAAATATAAATATAATTCACTTTTAGATGGTTAACGAAAAATTAAAGAAAATTATCTTGGAGCCAGGCAGAAACATGAAATTTATTTTGAAATTGGTATCTTTCATTTTTCAATTTTAACTTTGCATTGTTTTCTTTTCCTTATCCATTTTATATCCAATGGTGCATTTCTTCTTCTTCTTCTTGTACCGTATTAGGTCCCCCCGACGTTGGCAATCGAAACACCGTCACAATCAAGCGCGACCCGAAACAGTTCCCCCATATGTTTCATCCTAGTCCAATCTCTTATGTTGCGCAGCCAAGATGTATGCCTTCTGCTAGGACCTCGCTGCCCCTCAATTTTTCCCATCAGTATTATTTGAAGTAAACTGTACTTCTCTCCACATAATGTGACCCAGATATGAGATTTTACGGAACTTATCATACTTAAGCAATTGTCTACTGCAATTGGGTCTCTTCAAAACCTCCGAGTTGCTGACTAAATCTGTCCATGGTATGCGAAACATTCTCCTGAACAACCACATCTTGAATGCTTCCAATTGGTTCATAGTGTGAACTTTCAGAGTCTGAGTCTCCGAGCCATACAGTATGTAGTACAGACCAGACATAGCACTTCAACATTCTCTGCCTTAGTTTCAAATTTAAGTCATCATTGCATAATATTGATTTCATTTTGTTGAATGAACTACGGACTGCTTCACTTCCACATCTGGGTTCACATATGATGTTATCATACTGCCCGGGTACTTGAATTGTTCCACCCTGTCCAACAGTCACCACTGAGTTGTAATGTTATAGTTGAGTAATTCGCTCTGGCAAATGCCATCCACTTCGTCTTTTTTGTGTTAATGTTCAGGCCTAATTCTTCTCCTGTATTCTAATGCTTGTAAAGAGCTCCTGAAGATCTGCGATGCTATCGGCCAGGATAACAGTGTCATTGGCATATCTTATATTATTGATGCATTTGCTATTGACTTTCACTCCCGTTGTCAAGTTTTCTAAGGCTTTCTTAAAGACACAATTGGAGTACATGTTGAAGAACACCTGTGACAATATGCAACCCTGATACACGCATCTTCTAATTTCAATTTCTTCCGAGCAGGCATCACATACTTTAATTTTGGCAGTTTGTCATCCACGTTGCACTCTTCCAACATTTGCATCAATTCACCATGTTCAATAGTGCACTACCCTAGAATAATTTTAATATTTTACCTTGATCGAAAATTACATGAATGCAGGGTTATCGGTAACTTTAAGCAACAAAAAAATGTAGGTACTCATAGTAAAAATACACAATATTTTATTTTGCCCTCCTTAGCTACAAAGGCAACTTCTGTGGGAATAAAAACAAAACTAAAATATAATACTTTATTAATTTAAAAGCATACAAAAAAGAACACTGTATTTAATGGCACAAAATATTTTACAATACGCAATATGAGGCAATAAATCTTTTAAAAAAAAGAGTTAGCAAAACGTATTGACATATCTAAAATACAGTTTATAAAAAAATAAAACATTAGATTTTTACAAATTAAAAAATATGTATATTGTGACAAAATTACAATTGCAAGTGTTTTGTTAATCATTTAAAGCACTTTTATTACAATATACATAAGCTATATGGGACATTGAAAGTAGTGGACAAAAAGGTTAAAAAAATATTTTAGTGATTTTTCACTCATATATTTATTTGATAATACCTTGGACTGGTACCTGAAGACAAGATTCATCATCTTACGTAATTAACAATCAACATAACACTGCTTCAATACAATGCTCAGTATGCACCATTGGGTAAGGTAGGGTTAGAAAAATATTGTAAGCATAATCTCCATACGCTCATTACACCTTCTTTATCAAAACATATTTCTGCTTGTTTAATTCTACATTAGAGGTAAGATCAAATCATCTGAGGGTCTGCGTATCATTAAGATCCGGTCGATTAGACCCAAGTCCAATTTTCAATCTCTTGTTTGTCTGACTCAAAAATGTATAGGCATATTTTTATTGCAATGATTTTAAACAAAGTTATAACAGGTGTTAATTATTGTTAGATTTTTTTTATTGTAGTTCTGTCAGCTTCAGTATCTGATGTATCTGATGGCCGTTCTTCGGCTGCTACAAGCTATTACGGCGTCTCCTTGAGTACCATCAGGGCACGTGCAGACTGCTATGTGCCTTCTGGCCTCGCAAGTAGCCCCCGCTCCGCACTGTCCTATGCACGGGTCCACACAGGCATAGCCCACGCATGCCCGGTTCTGAGGGCATTCATTATCGGCTTGGCATTCACCCTGCAGGGCAAAATAAAAACATTTTTCATAAAATCATCAAGTATTTATAAATTCATTAAATAGCAAAATTAAATATTTATATAAAAACTATTAATAATTGGATGATCGAGGTGGGTAGATTTAAAAAAAATCATGTCATTCCTCTATCATATAAATTTCATGACTTATGATAGACAAACAACTAATAAAAATTTATTTAAAAAAAAATATTTAAAAATGTGCTCTCAGCACGGGAAAACCCAGGGTTGTCACATTATTATAAATGGAAAATTGTCATTATGTGTATGATGAAATAAATAAATAAAATATTTCAACACAAAGTATAAGTGTATTGAGATAGAAATATGAAAGTCTGGGGGACAGGACATGAACAGTGAACATTCACCATTCTACACATGAATGACAACCACATTACTCAGATTTCAAAAAGTTGTAAATATTATGAGTTGCAAGTGACAAGGGAAAATGTTTTTTTTCCTCGGAATAGACTTCATTACTGACATCTAGTTGAATTTTAAAGTTTTTTTTAAAGTTATCGGAGAACATGTATGCATATTAGATTCTTTCCTAATTATTTCAATAACTTGTATTTAAAATAATAATCAGTAATTTCGCCCTGTGTACCATTTTTCTTCAAAAATCACATTTATTTTTTTGCATATATATATGTATATATATATATATATATATATATATATATATATATATATATATATATATATATATATATATATATATATATATATATATATGTATAGTGTAAAAGCAGAAATCCTCCTGAATTATAGGAAAACTAAAAAGTATAAACTATTTCAGTGTTATAACTAACCCTTGTACAGCTTGTCAGCGCATTACCAACATATCCAGGAAGGCAGGTACAGACAGGACGTTTCCTGTTAGTGTTATCATGTCCTGGTTGGCATTGTGCATTAAGTCCGCATGGATTGGGTTCGCAAAGATCTCCTAGGATACAGGAATACATTCAAACTCTTAAATCAATCAATAAATAATAGGATGAAACCTTGATTTTATTATTAACTCTAGAAAAACATACATAGTAGCAGTGTTCAAGTTACACGAGTTAGTATGTGTATGTGTTTGCGACTCCGATTACTTTAATTATTGCTGGTATACACCTTTTTCCCTCACATAAGGTGTGGGTCGGATCTTCCTGCCTTCATGTAACAAACCAGACAACGCTCTTTCGATATGATGCCGTGACCTATACACGATTGAATGAATATAAGGCTTAGAAGAAGAAGAAAGGTTTGATCCTAGAGAAACTCAGAGTCCGCACCGCTATGTAACTGTGGGACCACAACCTGATGTAGTTTTAGAAGTTGATGATGATAACTTGATCGTTAATTGTACAAAGGCAACATTATTAGTTCTGCATTTTTTGCACTCCTGCAGTTTTTTGGTTCTAGGATTGTAATGTGTTTTTAGAGATACAAATGAATCAAGGATGAAGGATATTACTGCTGTATGATAATGTGTTCAATCACCATGGTGATCTTTCTCTGTTTGTAGCATACATTAAAAGCAATTTTTGCTTAAAATATGAACCCTTGACATTTTTGGATGTAGCTTCAAATAAAAGAAATTGTTGAAAAAATACAATATTGGCAATGTTTTATTTAAATAAAAGGAAATATTACCATCGTTAAACAGGCGACAGCTCACGAAGGGATCTCCCGTCATATCCTTGGGGCAGGAGCAGATGGGAGTGGATCCGCGCAGCTGGCAGTTGGCCTGGAAGCCACAAACTCCGACACAAGGATCCACGCACTGGTTGTACTGGCACGAAGGCTTTCCAGAGGGACAATCTGAGTTAGAGGTGCACTCAGGCTGGCATGAACGGTATGGATCACCGAAATACCCCTATAGGAAAATATTGCAGAATTTTTTATACGATTATGTAAATACTTTTTTTTTTTTTTTTTTTTTTTTTTTTTTTTTTTTTTTTTTGAATATTGAAAGCATTAACTTTGTGGATCATCTTGATAAATTATTTCGAGAAATAAAAATACTTTGTTTTCTGATCCACTCACATTTTTATTTTTCCAACTAGTTTCGGCAACAACCTGTTGCCCTCTTCAGGGTTACAAATGTTATAAATGTAACCCTGAAGAGGGCAACAGGTTGTTGCCGAAACTAGTTGGAAAAATAAAAATGTGAGTGGATCAGAAAACAAAGTATTTTTATTTCTCGAAATAATTTAAATACTTTGCCTTCACGTAATTAGTGATCAAGATAACACTGCGTTGACATAGTGCCCTATATCATATTTTATGTAAATAAGTGTTAGAAGATAGCAAAGAAAAGTAATGCGTTAATTAAATTTGAGTATATTATAACTTGTGCTTTTTTAATTCAGTTTTATAACAATATCCATCATTCATGAGAAAAGTATAAAAAACCTTGATAATTATATCCAGCATGGTATTTGTATATAAAGATTTGAATACACTCAAAACATTGTTGAAAAGTAATCGTAAAACGCTTCTGAGGTTCAATAAATGCTCTGGTTTATTGAATTGTCCATTTTGAGTCTCGCAGATAAGTAAAATGGACCGGTAATCAGACACTACAAATAATAATGATTGATTTACCCTCGGGCATTTGCAGACAGCAGTGTGACTTCGGACTGTCTGGCACTCGGCATTGATTCCGCACTGACTGCACGGACTCACGCACTTGTACTGCACACACTGTTGTTGGGCGCCGCATTCTCCGTCAGACTCACACTCGTGCCGACAGCCACTCAACGGATTGCCCTATCCCAATAAAACAATAAACACATTCAAAAATCTAATAATTTCCTTTAAATTTTAATCCTTTCCGGTCTTATATCAAATGACATTCTACATTTTAGTACTTTGTTTCAACACAAACTTTGCCTAAAGAACCAAAACACAATATAAATAACTAAATTTAAAAAATAATGAATAAATAAGAATACTTTTTTTAAATTGACCACATTGCCTAAAAGCAGGATAAGCAAAAATTAATACAAAAATAATTATAAAACGGTCATTTCATTAAAAAAATTAAGCACTGTAATTTTTTTTTTCAATCTTTATTACGGCTATTAGGGCCCAGTAATCGATAACTCGCAAACCCAATTCAGAAGGCGACTGGCGGCGTGAGGGATCAGACGTGCAATATTTAAAAAAATACATACTATAATTCGATTTTTAGAGGTGTGTCACTGAAAAATTATAATTAACTCTTAAAGTAATTTATTTAAAAAATGAAAAAGTGATTGAACAGATCCTTCCTATCTATAAATCTTATCCCCCCCCCCCAGAGTAAATTTGTGAACACTTTTTTGTTGAACTACCCTTTTCTTAATTTTAATTTAGATAATATGATATTGTCCTGGTACATTGTGCGAACGCTATAATTGTAGTGTGACTTGAATCACATGTACGTAGCTACCTACATACCTACCTACGATTTGAAAAAGCTATGTTTTTTATCAAAGTACTCACCTATACCTATTTCACATCGCTACATGTATCGCAGCATAACTTTGAATTTACTATCTAGGATGCACTGCTTTTATTACAGCGTATCAGCAAATCACATAATTTTAGTTTTTATCTCCCCAATTAAAAATATGTAATAATTTTACATGATAGCCTGGAAGACAGCTGCATGTGGGAACTGTATTGATGACATCACATTTCGTGTTTTGTCCACAGGGGCTGGGATGACAAGCTTCATCTGTAAACAATTTTTGACATGTATTTTTCTGAATGTAACAAGTTGGTTCATACAAATTATGAAAATGTTATACCTGGATTCATGAGTCTGCAGTTCGAGAATGGATCTCCAGTATAATGTGGAGGACAGCTACAAACTGGCACATGGTTTCGTACCTAAAAATATACAAACAGAAATTTCAATACTTCTTAAGATAATGATGATGATTAACTTATTAATTTAATATGAAAATCTAATATGGAAATTTAATATGGCTGAGAGCAAAGGGGCAAGGCCATAACTAGGAGAATCTAAAGTCTTTCAATCCCTTTTCCCCTAAAATTATTACAATGTGCTTACAAATGATTAGGCATTAAGATCATTCGAATTACAAGAATTAGGCTCGCTTTTTTTAACAACTTGATATAATAAGTGGGGAAAAAAAAGTTTTTGAAGCCGTTTATAAAATGCGATACTTGAAGGTAGTTACTTAGGCTTATGCAGCCATTGAGCTCTATGTATGGTATCTACCTGGAGCATGCCTACTCAACGAAAAAGCAAAGCCAAAATCGAAAATGCTTCCAATTTCGAAAAGTGATAAATATACAGTAAGTACTGAACAAAATGGTCTCACAGTTTTCCTAAATAACTTACATCGCAGTTTGCGTTGATTCCACAAGAACTGCCGCAAGGGTTGATGCACTTATTTTCTTGACAGGCGAGGTTATTTGGACAATCAGTGTGTTCTAAAAGTACAACAAAATGATTTTATTTTATTTGGAAAATTTACAGAACAGTTGCATAAAAACATTAATGAGTAACAAAAAGCAGGTATACATACTCGTATGTACCATTCTAGTTACAGAATTTCACATTTTTAATTTAATATAAATACCTTGAAGAGGGACGGGAGGGAGGAAAAGGGAAAAAGGGAAAGATCAAAGCTCAAGTCCAAGACAAATTATGTGGAAATAGGGACAGGCCACGAAATGAAAATCGACTTACTATGTAACCGATCTCAGTGCTGACAATGTCGAGTAGAACATATCAAAATTCCCATATTCATCGTTGACCAATTTTGATGGACGATAAATACAGGAACCTTGTTTAGAGTGTGTTCTACTTGTTGGAAGCGCCAAGGTGTCAGTTGTCCTCGTGATCCGACTGTAAAACTTATACGTTCCAGCAATTCCGGCAAATCAATATATGAGTTTTAATTTATAAAAGAAGATCACATCTGCTGATTTTCTGCGATTATAATACATTTGCGCAACAATTTTCCCAAAAGGTTGTTTTTCCAAGTTATGGACTTTCAAAATTTGCATGTTATTTAATTTGTTTAAATTTAGAAGTTTCAAAATTGCCACCAACCGGTGCTAAGATCAGTATTTGTCGTACGCAAAAATTCCAAAACATTTTTAAAAAGAAAAGTATGAAAAGACGTTCAAAGACAAACTGCATCGTTTATTATAAACATCAGATTTTATTCTCGATTTTATGTTTTTTCCGATACAAAGTAGAAAAATCTTGAAAATTTATTTATCGTTCACTGTGTTACTCCCCCGTTACCTGTGCATTCCACAGATTCATTCGATTCCGCCACTTTTCCAATTCAAAGTAGATAATATTTTCATAAATTATTTATCTTTCACTGTGTTACTTTCCCGTTACCTGTGCATTCCGCCGATTCACTAGATTCTGCCATTTATCCGATTTATTGTAAAAAAAACTTCTTCTTCAAACCCTTATCTGCACCCGATGGTGCATAGGGCACTGCATCATATGAACCTTGGTCATCATATAAACCTCCATGTGTTACCTTGATCGTTAACACATGAAGGAAAGGCGATCAGCCATCCGCTTCAGGTACCAGCCCAGGATAATATTGAATGAATATTAGAGAGAGAAAAAAATCATAAAATTATTTATCTTTCGCTGCGTTACACTCCCGTTACCTGTGCACTCCGCCTTCTTGCACTGGTACAGCGGGTCCCCGGAGTGGCCCGGCAGGCAGGAGCACACGGGCCGGCCGCCCGTGGCGTACGTGCAGCGCGCGTTCACGCCGCAAGTGCCGGCCGTGCAGCCAGCCGAGTAGCTGGTCAGGCGGTTACCGGTATACAATGCAGTGTAGCTCATACCTGTAACAGGAAAAAATATAGGTACATAAACATAGGTTATTTTCAACATTTTGTAATGTGTCCAAATCCTCACGAATCTAGATTTCTCCACTTGGGAGCAATTTTTACATGCAAAAATTTTATGTGTAAAAAATTTATGTATGCGTATAACTTGTAGAAGTTAAATGTATATAATTTCTATGAGGAGAAACCTAGATTTGCTTATAAGGATTTAGGAACATAGATGAAGAAGAATACGGAAACTCTTTGGGTATTTACAGGGCTGTTGTGAATCATATATAACTGGTCAAATTATAAACTGAAAACATATATCGCTCACTCCTTTCAAGAACGTCATGAATCAAAAAACTTGATTTTTCAGGAGAACGTTTTTAAAGTTTTAAAATATAATACAATGTATTAAAAATAAATATCAAGCCACTTATTGACCTTTTTACTGTGCAACTTTTTTCTTTTTAGGTAAAAATCTATTTTTTCTCCATTTGAAAAATATTTAGTATATTTAAAAAAATAATTAAACAATATCTTTTCTTCAAAATGCAATCTGCCCTGTAGCGGGTAAATATTAAGTTAAAAATATGCCTCTTTTGCTAGGATAAAGTACATTTTCTGGGCATTCCGAAAACATGCACAACTTAAAATTGACGATTTTTGATTTAAGACGTTCTTGAAAGGAGTGAGCGATATGTATATCCAGTATATGAAATCATTCGGGAATCTCAATAATCTGGTATATATTTAAAAGGGTCTCTGCTTAATACAGCTTACTCAAATCTATCATACATACTGCCCGTGAACTCGCACATGTTGCGACGTAAGACTTCCAAAATTTGAGTTGTGTGGTTGTCAATCATGGGTAGAATGGTGAATGTCAAACGTGTATAAAGTGATCACTTGAACCAGCCTATGACAGGTCGTAAGTACTTTATGGGACTTATTCGGGAATTAACCCAGTCTTCCATATTCTTCTTCATCTGGTCAATAGCGACAGTCGTAGATACGTGCCGTGACGTAGTTGGGTAGACAGACGCTCGACTGCGAAAGTAGAGTCGCGGTAGCGTTTCCCGCCAATGGATTTTTCTCATGATGTGTTATTATTGGCTAATAAATTAATATGAAAAATCACAATACTATCGGTACGATTTTTAAAAAAAATCTATAGATAAATAAGGGAGATATGAAGGTTTAGATATTTTAATAAAACGAAAAACGGACACCGCTATACGTCATCAAATTTTACGTCATCTGGTGTGTTATGGGGCGTATCCCTTATGTATCTACTTAAAGCTGTAATAGTAGTATCGTGGATTCGTTTCTGCGATGACATTCGTTGCCAACATACGAAAACAACGTTTTTACGAAGGCGAATTTTGCAAAAGAAAATGATGAATGAAAATATTGATTATACCGGCTGCTATAAATACAAAACGAGTCTAATACAATCCTTTATAGGTTGAGTATGTTAAATTAAATATTCCTCCGTCTGAAAATGATCCATTCCTTATTGATATGTATTGCATTTTTCACATCGCTCATTTGGTACAACAATGATGTAATTACACATTTTTTTAAACAAGTTAAATATGTCAAAATGTGCGGAAAGACTATTTACATGGGGAGAAACATCGACAGAATTAATTTTGTGGTGAAATGCTGCGAGATGGCGCGAGTGTCATTGTGATTCGTACCACTCGCCCACAACTGAACTACACATAAACTCTAAACTACTCATAATTAAGTATGTACCTATATAATTTTCTACGCAATTATTTAAATTGATTTTTAATGATATTCTTAGAGGCCTCAAGCCAGTCTTCATCAGGTACCTAAGGGAATTGAAAGCTGTCCCACCGCATGCCCAGATCTGATAAAGAAGCATCTAGGCTTCCTGACAGATCTGCTCTTGCTAAGCAATTTTTTGCGAAATTTATTGAAAATGTGAAACAATATAAAATTGTATCCCGATTTTACTGTGAATTTACATTTAAAAGCTTTCAATATACCTGTCACTGCCAATCTAAATAAATATAGTTTGGCAGAAGCACCAAATCTCTGTTCCGAGCTGCAGCATCGAAAGTGACGATAGCCATGAAGATCGCCGATCTTTGTTAGAAGTGGCACAGAAAGAAGAAGAAGTAAGTCCATCACCAAATTTTCTAGAAGTACCCCAGTGTAGGCAGTAATAGGAATTAGTGTTTAGTTCAATTAGTCAGCTAGATCCGATTCAGATTCGACGTTGGCCGGTACACAGTCGCCCACAACCCCGACCAGCACAGCAGACAGACACGGAAATGTATGTAATACCCGAGGGAATGGTCATATCGTTAGCTTCTTTCTTTTGCCAAGATCATGCATCATACAATCTTCTCCTCCTTTGTCTCAGGACCAATCAGGATGTCGCCAGTTACCATCGATGGATCAGATACACCCGGAAGTTAACGTTTTAAGTATTAATGAAGAAAAAATTGCAGGACAGACTATCTAGGCTTCACGTAATAAACGATCAAGATAACGCTGCGTTGATACGACGCAGTGCCCTATTGGGTGCGGATAAAGGTTAAACGAAAAAGAAGATATGGGTATACGGCAATGTCAAGGAGATTTATTTATCGCCATGAGTAGATACATTATAGGTACATTATAAATATTATAATTTGCATGAACAAAATATCGTTACTACAAACCACACCTTTTACTGTCTAAAAAATGTAAATAATGATGTTATAATAAATATAAATATTTATTAGCATACTAATTAGTTTTAACCCTTTGAAATCGACGATCATTCAAACGGATTATTTATTCCCAACAAATAAATCATACAAAAATAAAAGACGAGTGATCAAAAAACTGTGAATAATCTTCGCATAGGTTCTCAAAATTTCTCAATTTCGTCACCTTTTTTTTAAAAAAAAGTGCTTACGCACTTGAACAAACATTATTATTCAGTTGAACTTGTAGTTGAATTTTATTTTAATTATATGCTTAATTGTTTACCTATTAATTATATCGGAAGTTATTTTGAAACTTAAGTTGGAGTCTTTTTATTTTTACTATTTGAGTCCTCAGTAGAATAATGACGATTCTCTCCTTATTTTATATACGTATATACAATTACCGCACGATTCCAATATTGGACGTCTTAAGTACGTATTTTTGATCGGAAATATCTTTTGGATACTAAATTTCTCACTCCAATTTATATAATTAAAACAAAAACAAAACAATGATGATTTAGTTAATCTTATACAATAAAAATATAATATGTAGACGATCAATTCAGGATTATAAAAAAATTCTAACCAATTTGTATGACTTATTTTTACTGTAATTACCTAACGACCAAGTGACTCTGAAATCTAGATACGGCTTATGCAACACCGCTTATCATGGCCCTAACTTAGGCTTCAACTTCATAAGTTTTATTGCCCATGCCTACTCGTGAGTGGATTACTCTTTATGTATGTAGTTACTATAATTTAATGAGTGAAAAATCTAGAATCAGTTGAAAACAACGGGTTAGAGAAATCTGGCTACGGCTTATGCAACACCGCTTATCGTGGCCACACTTAGACTTCAACTATATAAGTTTTATAGCCTATGCCTACTCGTGAGTAGATTTACTCTTTATGTTTATAGTTACTATAATTTAATGAGTGAAAAATCTGAAATCAGTTGAAAACAGCGGGTTAGAGAACATCACCAATCTCAGCTATCAGGACTATGTTTTTTGTTGCGTATTGAGACAAAACAACACAACGTGAATATGGGGATTGAGGAAGTAATGCCACGTGGGCGGCTTTGTGATCCTTGAAAGATTTAAATGACGTCATAATATTTTAAATAATGAGCTTACATCGAGACAATAATAGATTACAAAAATGTTCCCACGTTGCTTCAATGGTGGTCAAAAGGTTAGTTGGCAACACTGAAGAATTATTAATTTTTTGTCGCAATATTTGGCTTTTCTCGTGAGGTTTGCTTATATTTAACACATGAATATTTAAATTTAATAATTAAAATTAATTTCTAATTAGAATTAATTATTCAGTATGAACATTCCAAGTTCTATTATTATTAGTCAAGTGGTAGTTAATGTTTCTGGTGAGCACGCTGAAAGTTCCGGGTTCAATTCCTTGTGGGTCGATTACATATGAGCTTTAACTCGTTAACTAACTCGTGTTGTAGAAACATTTAAATTATCTTTCTTAGTTTCGAAATCTGAAATATCGAATTTCATTTGCAAAATTCGCTAATCAAAATAAAATATTATGCTAAGTTTGCAACATTTATATATATATATATATATATATATATATATATATATATATATATATATATATATATATATATATATATAAATGTTTCTGGAAATTTGGTTGCAATTCGTTAAATCGCAATTTAATTTTCTCTTAATCCAGGTAAAAATTTACGTTATAAATTTTTCTTAAAACTGAAAAAATAAGTTTTTCTTTGAATTATGTGATTTTGAAAAGAAAAGAGTTAATGTGTGACCTTTCCGGTGGTCGGTCGGTGATTGAATTCTGTGTTTGCGAGTAAGGCCTTAATGGAATACAACGGAGCGATGTGAAAAACAGTATTTTTCACATCGCTCCGTTGAAAATATGCATTATTGATCAATTGCTTACCAAAAACTGAGTGAATTTTATTTTTTAAAAAATTAATAGTTTTTATACAATTAGTGATTTACAAACGTCTTTTCATTCGTGAACAAATTATGAAAGATAAAATATAATGAAATATTTAAGCACTAGTAATTGCGCCTCTCGTGATCAAACATTTGTTAGGGTCAAAGGACGAAGGCTTTGCATTTTTTTGTGCCAGTGCGTAAATTTTCCCTTAGGCCCCTTTTGCAGGAGGTTCTTAATTTGTTATCAGGGTACACGAGCTTCCACGATAGCATAGGTCGCATGTTTCGTAATTTTGATTCTTGCGATCGGAACAACTAATGAAGTAACCTTTGATGACGACACGAAATGTTCGTTTTTTGCGATTAAAATATTTAAAGTTAAATCGTTAATATCTTATAATTTCAACACGAACAGTAATAATTATCTTATGATTTTTAGTATAAATTTATTTGTAGATTTAAAAAAAAAACAAAAAAATCTATTGTTACTAGTATTGCCACAACATTGGGCGCCAAATTCGTATATATAATATCTTCATATTCGAATTCTTGCAATATGAGGCGAAAATAAAATTAATTAATCTAATTATTTTGTATGTAGACTATAAGTACTTATCAGTTTAATCATTCAGGAACTTACCTAGTGCAGTGGGTTGGCATAGCAGCACCAAAAAGGGAACAGCCCACACCACAATTTGCGCCACGGTCATCTGGAACACATTGACAATAACATAAATTACCGCCATTATTGATTCCCTGACACTTCGCTAAATTTACATAACTTCTCAGTCTGATTTTGCACCAATCATTTAGATTTCAATGTCATGTATAAAATTAAACTAAAATATGGATTTAAAAGTTTTATGGACACATTGCTCGTTAAATTTTAAGCCGATTTACTAAAATAAAATGAACTTTACATAAATGGGACTTATGGTGTTTTGGCGGGGAAAAGTCGACCGATGAAAGGTTTGCACATTCGTTTTTTTCAGATATGTCCTTTAATTATTTTTTTAAAACGTGTGTTCAGGTAAACATGGTGTTTTTTTTTACATTTCCATTATTTTACTTTGAAGAGACAAGAGAAAAAATCAGAGATACTGATTTGAGAGGTTTCACTAAAAATACGTTTTTTTAATGATTTATTGGGGTTGACACATTTTTTCAAAGTAAACAAGATAGTCCGCTTATAATTTGAAATATTATGGATATGCTATGTTATTTATAAAGATTGTAATGTGGATTTTGTGCTGTTTTTTTCATTCAAATATTTTTATAACTTTTTGTATTGTTTTTAGTTTTGTCGCCTTATTCTGAATAAAAAAATAGTAATGAAATTGTGATCGAGAACATTGATTAATATTTCGATATTTCAATTGTTAATGATTCGATTTTAAAAGTCGTTCGATAAGTGATTTGTCCCATCTGAGAGATGATTATTGGAATAATTTAAATCCCGAAATCGCCCGTTGCTATATGGGAGTTTCGTCATCACTTTTGTAGCGCGTTTCTGAAAAACCAATAGCGATCCTAATACGTAATATAAAACTCGTAAATAACAAATATCCCCCGCTGACAGTTGTGATATAACGTTTATCAAGAGCCCGTGGGTGGATCTGATATAAAGTTATTCAAAGGTCGTCAGGTTTACCTTAAACGTAAAATGTTAATAAAATTAGCATAATAAAATTGTTGGCCCACTCGGCAACAAGTGCTACCTTTGTTATTATTATGTAAGAAGGTTGTTAGGATAATGCATGCAAATTTCGTATTAAATTATATTCAAACATAAGTCGATCTGCTATTTTTTTATTGTTGTAGTTATCTAAAAATAGACAAGGGCGAACGAATAATAGACATGGGTATCCTATACATCGAAAAAAAAAACAAATAAAATAACCACTCCTTTATAAGAAATGTTACTAAGTTCGGTTTAAGACCCAGTATTCGTTAAGTCGCAACTTAATTTTCTTTAAATCCTGGTAACATTTTACGTAATTGTTTTTTTTCTTAAAATACCGTTTTTACATTGAAAAAAAAGTTTTTCTTGGAAATGATTATATGGTATTATTGGTAGAGTTATTGAAAGGTAAGAAGTTAAAAAAAAAATATTAAAATATTTTTCAATATGTATTCTAAAAAAAATATAAAAAATAAAATCTCTAAAAAAATCGGCCGTGAACAGACATATGGTCTCCGGTGAAAATTATCCCCCAACTTTAATTTAATTAGTGCACAAATTTGGTTGCGTGTTGCGTATTTCTAGCTCCTAATAAATAATAATAACCGAGATAAAATAACGCATGCCATCTCATCGGGTAATCAAAAAGTAACCATTAGTCGCATCTCTATCTAATAATAATATTTTACATTGTAAATTTTGCTGTGTCGGAAAAGCTTCGGTCGGCTTGGCTACCACCTGGCCACTGCCTTCTATGTTTACTATAAGTCGTGCTGTAAATCTGGCAACGTACCATCATCCGTTATTGATAAACCGGTTTAATAAGATATACATATGTAACAATTCACTCACGCGTTAGATTTTAATATAAATAATTTAACTAAAAATACAATCATAATGCATCTTAGATGTGTTTATTAGTCAAATAAATATAACTGATTTTCCGCGATCGTTACACATAAATGATTTTCTTGTAGTAAGTTTCAGTATTATCCTTAACTATTTTAATTTTAAATAAAAGGTTAATTAATTTTTTATAATGATTTAAATGTCAATCTTTTTCAAACATAAACTAATGTTTTCAAAGTCTCGATCAATAGTTATTGTGATTTTGCATTTATTCAGTGCAAAGTTTTGTTTCGGGCCTAGATTTTGTTTCTTAACATGTAAAAAATTAACATAAAAATAAAAATTAAAACGATTAAAAAACGTGATTACTGAGGAGAACTCTCGGCGATAAAAAAAGCCTGTGTGTTTCTGACCATACCATATAAATATGTGACACAGAAATTATCCTACGTACTACAAGATGAAATTTGATTTACAGTTTTTATTTTATATCATTAAAAGCATAGCATGAAATATAATACTAAAAATTAAAAAATAATTCGTGTTGGTAAATTAAAAAAAAACATTACTAAACCCAACCACTAAGTCCACCTAAAACATCCATTGTCCATTGCTATGTTTTATGTATAGGTAGGCACTATAGTAGGCTTTGGTTGTAAGGACATGACGTAATGGCATCTACATAATATAGCATGTCCCATTGTTATTGGGACAATATACGATATTTTAAATATAATGGTGCAGATTTTTTTATCACATTGATAAATGCATCACCCGTGTTTTTATATGTATTCACCAATTTCTTAAGACAGGCTGTTGATTTAAAAAATATTGCATGTATGCTTGTATGTACCAATATATATTATATATATATATATATATATATATATATATATATATATATATATATATATATATATATATATATATATACACACACACACACACACACACACACATATATATATATATATATATATATATATATATATATATATATATATATATATATACATTCATACATAACATTATGTATGTATTCCGTGAAGTGTGTTTTTCGAAGAATCAATTACAAAACGTCTTCTGTCTTCACATCACGTATGTTAAACTAATGGTAATTATAGGAACTTATCTTACAGTTTTTTTTAGTTTTACTAGAAGCTACGATATGTTAATATGACGCAGTCATTTAAATCCATATATTATGTAAAATATTTATCGCGACAAAATAATAAATTTTAGTGATGCCTTTCAGGCGCCATTTGCCTTAATATTATTTAAATTTAATGAATGAATTTACTTTGAGACTCATCAATTATACATGTTCAGTGAAAACTAGTCTGACGAGTGTTATTTTAGTCAAGTAAATGATAGCATTATTTTATAAATTTGAAGTTTTTTACACATCTTTTTATACTTATGCTAATATAGTGTTTTATCTGCATTTTAAATTTGAACGACACGACCTATTCTTATTATTATTTATTTCTTCAAAAAACTTTTCAAATAAAATTACATTTTAGTATGCGAAATTTCAGATTGCAATTGAAGTCGGTCTTCATCGCGATTACTTTTGGACGATAAGTCGATACTCCATTGTCAAAGAAAATAAAAATATTATTAGTAAAAATAATTTAAACTTGATATCAACGTTATTCACGAAACATTTATTCTAAAATGCATTTTCTAAGTAAAAAAAATCGGATAATATTTTGGTTTATTGTGTAATTTGTACATTTTGTGGTAAATTCGAATAAAATTGATATTTTTTGTAATTCAAAAAAGAAAAATTAAGAAAAAAGTTTTCAAACAGCGATATTCTTTTGTGAAGGTTCGTTGAAATTGAAATTCAATTTAAATGACATTACCTAGTCTGATGAGGTCGCGGGAGTGACACTTATTGATTGAAAATGGATTAGAATCAAAATGTATTTTATTTCGTTATTCTGTAAATTAAAAGTGTGACAAAAAAAACCTCAAAATCAAAATTTGCAAGTCACTACCGTATTTTTTTTACATAAAGCTAATTCTTTTGTTTCAAATTTGGCGCACATTCATGAAAAAGGCGCCTCTTGTGAAAAAAGCATTGCTACCAATAAAGATCGTAGCAATGAATTTGTATTTTTTTATTATTAAATTATTCCCCTATTTAAAATTAAGTAACATTGTTTAATAGTTTTTTTTTTATTATCACTTTTTTTTTTATTTTCAAGTTATTACAATAATTAATTACATTGTATATTTTATATTGTATACCCACATATATATATTTTTAAATGAAATAATAAAAAATGCATAAATTAATAATTATTCTGATTTATACCCCGATTTGAAATTCTTATTTTTCTGCCTACTATTTCTTCTCCATTTCCCATCGTTGTAAGGAAGGACACTGTCATTTACCCTGAGCTATTTTTCTGACATCTAAATCCCTTCAAATATATCCCTTTATGTCCCCTTAAAATCTTTATGCTTTATTGGAGGTCAAAAAAGCTTACCTTCGCAGCTTCTTCCAAAAGAACTTATTTAAAAACACTCGATATCAAACAAAATAATTTTTCATAGCTTTGTGAACAACTATTGTTTCTCTTCTCGTTTATCGATCGAAATAAAATTTATCTTCGTAGTTTGGAGACAGAATCTCAACTGATGTTGTATCTGCGAATACAAAACTATATATTGATGACCATTTTTTTTATCGGCAAGTATTATATCGATACGTTGCGTGGGTTGGTTTATAAAACCACTCGTGTCGATGATCAGTGGAAAAGATTCATCGCAGAGCGTGGATTTAAGCAACAATATTGGTTTTGAATTCTTCCTTATTGTCATTAGTATGCGATTCACATTGAAGTTCAAGAAGACTATTAAATCATGTCTGTATAATGTAAACCTGGTTTTTTCAACAATATATTACTACAAGATTCACTTTCGATGATATGTGAAATACCAGTTTCCAAGAATAAACTAGATTTGATGGAGTGTCTGCTTTATTCGACAATATATTTTTCAATAAACAGATTCATAAATTTTTTATAATTTTATACAATGACACGTGATAAATACCGACCAAATTTTGAATACTATGTCGAAATTGGCCAAGGATTTTATTTATTTTCCTCTTTGGCATTTGCGACTAACATAGGCCACTACTGTAAAAAGCATTTTTGTCAAAGCGACGGAAAGTTTAAAAAATATTAAGGTTTTTTAAATTGATATATCAACATAGATGAAGAATAATATGGAAGCCTAGGCTTTTTTTATTTTTATTATTTTTTTAATAGGGCTTATGACCTGTCATCAGCTGGTTTAAGTTATTACTTTATACACGGTGTAACATTCACCATTATACCCATGATTGACACTACCCAAATTTCTGTAGATACAGATGTTTCCGAAAAAGAGGCATACAGAAGATTTTTTTCAATCGAAGTATAAATATAATTTCCGGTATTTGAGCAGTGTATCTGTGGGTTATGGGTAGAAGAATAGAATGGCCAATATTGCATAGTGTATAAAGTGATCGTTTCAACTAGCGAATGACAAATCTTAAGCTCTGTAAATGCCCAGACTTTATTCAAAAATTTAGATACATAAAAATATTGTTAGTAAAAATATTAATAAAAAGTTTTTTTTAAACAAATCAATTTTACGAAATTTTGGGGAAAAATCGAAAGCAAAAGATTTGGATCAACTTTGGGATCAATTTTAAAATGGAAATATACCATAGTTTTCATTAGAGACACAAATTTTATGTAATCATTGTTTATTTATATATTTTTCGAGTTTTCCCGTACCAAGGGCGTTGGAAAACCCAGTATATTATTAACAGTTAGGACTTTAACTTTTTTATCGGATATTTAACAAAATATTAGTTTCATTAGTAATTTTTTTACTTAGAACTATATCAGAGATAAGCAATATCTTATATAGGTTATCTGTAATCGACACGACAGCTTCACAACGTTTCTCAGGCCATCGTTTAAAACTTATTTTGCCATACTGAAAAATTGACCTTAACTCGATATAAGTACGATTGCCTTGAATACATTAATGTACAAAACATCGACTGGACTCAACAATGGCATTATCCAATATTTTTTATGTAATTTGGTAATGTTTCTGCAAATATATTTTTCCATTATTCTTGTATTAACTTGCACATAGCTTCCATGTATCTTTTAACGCAACTAGTACCTAATATGATGAAAACCACGTTACAAAAAGGAATTGACGACATTGCATCCATCACAGCTTTGAGTCTAGTCAGTGGAAAGGACTTTAAGGCCCAATATATCCAACATAACCAAGGAAACATTTAACTTATTTGAATTTTTTGCTTTAAACACCGTTTTTGCTAAAAAAAAATCTGAATGGTTCCATTCCCTCACATGCGCCTACCATTGTCTTCTTTGTTGCCCTTCGTCTTCCCCACCTAACGACATCTTCGATCTCGCATTTTTCTCTTATCCTGTTCCTTATTCTATCTCGGAGATTCTAACCAGATATGCTCATTAGAGTCTTCCGTTTCTGACACTCTTAGCGCATTTTTAAAAATAATTTAACTAAACTAAATTTTAAACAATATCATGTTTTTTGTAATATATCCACTAAAAAATTTTAAAAATGCCGATTCTGATATCATAAATTTTACTAACGAACGTTTCTAATTTATATAAAACATCTATTGTATTAATTTGAGATATATGTATTAAATTAAAATAAAAGATAGGTAGGTAACATGCTCGTAGACATATTATTAAATGTAAAGATACTATATTATTACCTCATATTAATCATAGGTAGGTATTTCAAAATGCGTGCCTATATATAGGGTAACCAAACATTTTATTTAGTTTGTAGTTTTATTTCTATTTTATTAGTAGTTGGGTATGTATATTTAAAAATACTTTATCACACCCGTAAACATATAAATGCCATATGCATGATATTTTAGTTATATATAATGACTTATTTAAAAAAAACAATACTCATTTTTCCCCATATTCAGAAACACACTGATATTTGACATGTTAACAAAAGCTATAAATAAATATAAAAATATAATAGAATTTAGGCCAATCGACTCAAATTCATCATTTATCTAGTTAAATACCATTACTCTGTATCGGATGTGCTTAAATCAATGTGAACGTAACCCGGTATCGTTATCAAACACACAAGATACCTACCTATGCGAAAATTGATATAATGATGGCTTAATGACTGATCGAAGACGCGTGACATTACAGGAAATCGTTTTTTTCAACTGACCTTTTTTCATGAACTACTAGGTATTATTTTATTAAACAATTTTAAATGGATTGACCTTTTTTCCATTTTTGTAATGTGGTAACCCCGCAGCTTTTTATATAAAGATAAGTAATTTATTACCACGTTTGTCAGCCTATTCAAACTTGTTTTTGAATGGTTTAAAAACAAACATTTTATCTATGTTTTGTTTTTCTGATGTTGTCAATAAAGAAGAGCTGTTCCGGATGTTAATTCTGACGAATTTTATTATTTATCATCATTTTTTATCACGTAGGTATCTATCTACACCCAATGGTGCCATAGGATATAGAATCAGCGTATAGCCCACTTAATTGTTAATTACATGCAGGCAAAAAAAAATCAATCATGCGCTCTAGGTTTTTGGATCTATATTTCGAGGAAAAAAGATATGGATATGAGACTAAAAGTCCATACAATTATTTCGAGGCTAGTTCCGCTAGACCGTGTCGGAGGTATCGAAACCCACCAGTTTCGTTCGTTCACCGAACCCTTAATTGGAAAAATAAAATATGATTTTTTCAAATTCAAAATATAGTTAAATATTTATACATAAAATGAACATTGGAAATCAAAGCGACTTCTGCTGTTGCCTATCAGAGACCAGTTCAGAAATGCGCGGCTTTATCTTTATCTCACAAGTGCCACTCCCATGTCATTTTCGCAAAAAAGTTTGTTCCTTTTCTTCATTTTTTTTTATCCAGCATACTCGAAAAGGATTGCTCGCAAAGCTATGTTGTAAAAAACGGTATGAAAATCTCCAGAGCTTTCTTAGTAATAACAGGGTACGTTACCATTTGTTTACACCAAAACGTTGAGAGCGTTGTTGTTCTGAAGAGTTGCTGCTGAACCTGGCTCTGGTGAATTTCAATGATTTCATCGAGGTATTCATCATTGACATCTGTTGTCTCATCACTAAACGTGAACGACTGTGTCCTAACCCGGAACCTCCGCCGAACCCAGGAGACTGACTCACCAAATCCCTGGAGTTCGATCGAACCCAGGTTAAAGGAACCGAAAATATGCTACTTTCATCGTCATCCAAAACCTCTTCCTTATCTTTCAAACTTATCTCAGGTTGGGTTGAAACAAAACTTCGACACCTTACGCTCAGCAAAAATAGCAGCTTATAAAGGTAGGGACTGACCGGAGCATTTCGTAACGTAACGTAACGCCATAACATCGCTCGCGGCGAGCGCTCCGACTATGGATAGAGCGCTCGGCTCGCTGTACTGACTAAACGAATGCTCGCATCTTAACGTGTTACGTTACGACGAAATGGCTCCGGTCAGTCCCCACCATAAAGCGATCTTAGCAGCTCGCAACGAGTGTGCTAATTTAGGCAAGTGCGCCCATAGTGACGGGATCCATGGTATGGAATGCTCTTCTACCAACAGTCAGAAACTGTGAGAGTGAGATGACCTTTATAAAAAATAAACTAAGAACATATTTGTTTACCAAATTATTTCTATATTTCCCCCCTTCCCAATTTAATCACAACATGCCCTTGGGGGTAGTATTTTAGGAAAATGGCGCTAAATAAGTTATCCAATAATATTATTATTCCAATATAAAAAATGTATTTAAAACTGTCGACGAAACCTGTGGCTAGTATTTGTAATAAATATACCTGAAATAACATTTGTCAACACCTTTTTATATAAAGTAAATCTAGAAGGCGCTGATATAGTTAATTATTTTATTACGATGTGTAAAATGAATAACCCACATTTCTTTGGAAATATGCCAATCTTTAACATATTTATAAATATATAATTGTATTATTTATTCAGAATATTATTTTTGGTTGTTTTGTTGTTTACGTTATCCGTATTGCGTTTTGTTATCGTTATCAAAAAAGTTAAAGTAACGCCAAAAGCAGTATTGCCATGACAAAGATTTTTATTTTGCCATAAGATTGAGAAAAACATTCAAGTGAATTAGGTAACCTGTAAATCTTTTGTATTGAAATTCTTTTTGGTCCCAGCTGTTTCGCTTTGGGATAAAATTTTCAAACTTTGTTTAAAAATAAGCATTGACGAGTATATACATTCAAAGGGTAGTACATGAAACATCCAGCGGAGGAGCCTTACTAGCGAACGGATCGGACTGGAATTTCTGTTGGTTTGAAATTGCAACTTCTCTCTTTCATATATGTATTAAGCTTTGATTGCATTATGCTTGGCCCGAGAATGGCGCAATTTGCATACGCGATATACATATATGTAATAGAATAATGATTTCTCTACTAAACCATACCAAAGTAAGTACAGGATTTGTCGGATCGTGAGACGCACTTTTTTTATCTAAAAATTCAATGGTAAATTGAGCTGCATCTTATGGAACGAAGTGTATCTAAAACATTGTTTTAAATTGAAAGATAATTTTCGGGGTGCGTCTTGTGCTCCGATACGTCTTATCGTTCGGAAAATATTGTAAGTTGGAAATTATATTATTGTTGCAAGTTTTTGTTATAACAAGGGATCCCAGCACTGAAAAAATGAAATAAAAAATATTACCACGCCAAATGTTATACGGCTAATCGGGAAACTGTATTTTTTTTTAAAAATATATATGAATATATTTTTGACGATTTTTCTATTCAATACATGGCAGCCCCAATCAGCTGACGGTGTTATTGTTGTCTATGATTTCCAGGCGAATTTTTCAATGTTTACGAATTGCTGCATGACGATTTGATTGCTATATATTTTAGCTTCGGGTGGTTCATCTTCAGTCATTAAAAATGAGTGCAAGCAAATTAGACGCCGTCTATCGCAGTATTTTAATCACAAAGTTTTTCACGAAGGGATGGGGAAAGCCTGACAATTTGCGCAGGTAAAAGAAATTTACTAACCTGTCAATACCACCTAGTGTCATACAGAAAGAAAACATTCCGTGACAAAATGCACGTATTTATATAATCTTTATTATTAGAAACGCATAATATGTTATATGACTCGACATTTCCTCTCAAGTTTTAAACTACAGTCACGATAAAAGGAATTAGCTATATTGATTGAAAATACTAATAATTCACTGGCGCAATTCACCGGCTTCGAATTTGTTATCAGCACAAATATCCGATCATAATAAACTCAAGAAGTATTAGAATTTTTAAATG
Source organism: Brachycentrus maculatus (assembly GCF_059751285.1). Taxonomy (NCBI): domain Eukaryota; kingdom Metazoa; phylum Arthropoda; class Insecta; order Trichoptera; family Brachycentridae; genus Brachycentrus; species Brachycentrus maculatus. The sequence goes on along the minus strand of NW_028280815.1, from coordinate 1,990,777 downwards.
GCGTCAGCATTTCTGGATCTAAAATTGTTTTAGTACATAAAAAAGGGGAGTGTGATGTCGTCATGATTTGAAAAGTTTTGGCAATCTTTCAGTATTCAATTGTATGGGTTCAAATGATGCCCGAAATATTGACCTAGACTCTTATAGTAACATCTAAATTTAGGTTATTATTTTGATAAACCACGTTGTTTTCGTTTATTTATCTGAGTTTAATTCATTATTTGTGTATGTCAAAAGTTTATACCCACAAGAAATGATCCGAGAAATTACTATTGCAACAATTTTAAACCTCAATATTTTTTTATACATCTTGTGATATTTTATTGGCGTGATTTATCCTATGTGAATAAGATTTACCTAAAAACTACTAATATTTATATTTCTAAAAATTTTAATATTTATTGATTTGGCATTAACTGTCTAAATATAAAAATAAATTGCTGGAATTAACGTGAATTGAAATGAAATTAACAATCTAAATATAAAAACAAAATTCTGATATAAAACCACGTTTTGAGTTAATTAATGTAAACACAACTAGTAGTCTTTACATTAATACACTAAAAAAAGGGTATTATTTAAGTGTTTTTTTGTTTTTGTTTTTTTAATTGTAATATGCAAAAAAAGATAAGTTCCATGGTCACAAATTAGATTGAAAATAATAATTGAGTAATAATAAATAATCAATTAAAAATCAGCAGATGATAAGAATTAAAATCACTTCAAATTAATTTAATCCTAGCTTCATCGTAAGATATCTTTTGATAGGGAATTTGGAACTAATCTCATGCCACACCATATATCAAATAATAATTATCAGCAATTTAGACAGTGGAAAGGCAAAACCAAGTAATCCATATTAAATATATAAAAAAATACATTTGTGATTTTATTGTTTTGAGCACATGTTAATTTTGTGCAATACACCCTATAAACTTGTTCACTTTAGCTAAAATCATAGACAAATCTCTTGAGTACATTTTTGTGACAAACAGGTACTGTTTTATGACAACTGGCTAATTTACTCTTAATACAAACAAATTATAACAAGTGTGATTTCAGTACATTTGTGGCCCCAAGACTCACTTATGTTGTGACTTGCAAACTATGTTTCCTGCATTGTACTGTTTCTGCGGACCCTGTTTTAAGTATTTTGTACTGGGAACTATGAGTGGGATTTTTTTCCACTCTTTTTTACTGCCTTGGCACAAATCTTAACAATACCATGCATAATAAAGCAATATGTCACCAACATGTTGCTTTTTGGTGAATATTCCAAATGATATTATAGATTTTTTTTTTAAATTTTATAATAGGAAAAAATAATCCTTTATTATTTTCAGTATTTTAAATATAATATTCCTCGCGAGTAATACATAATGCTGTATTGTTTGCCTTTGGAGGGTATATTAAAACTAGTGTGAAAATGCCCTCCAAAGGCAAAACAATTGTCGCATTAGTAAATAATTTATAATTTAGCTTGAAAAAATCCGATTTCGAATTTAAGTTATTAAGTTCCTAATGGATCCCAACTCTTTATATCACATAAAGAAACTAAAAAATAAATAGTACCTTTTATTTACAGATTGTTTGAGTTCAGAAAAACCGTTTCAAATCGTGAAAACTGCTACAAATTAATTTCCCAAGACTACCCTATTACCATTACCAAGGTAAATGTAAAAAAAATACAGATTTTAGTACTATGTATTTGACATTTTAATAGTGTTGCCACTATGATTGAAATTTATTGTAAATATATTTTAGGTTTACCCAAAATGTCGCTTAAGTCAGTCTAACTATTAACTGTTGATCACTTCTATTGTATTATTGTCTTTATTTAGGCAATGTCACTCATGAAAAAATGCCATGTTGACCTTTTTCAGCTCACAACACAAAATCAAAGAAGTCTAATAATATTTTTGTTTTTTTTTTTTCACCTCCACATTAATTATAATAAGTTTATATCTTGGACAATAATGTGAGAATTTTGCATGTGTCCATTATTGAAGAGATGCAATTTAATTCAATTTGAATTCTTGACAAAGAAAATGTATTTTATTGATTGATTTAAAATTTTCATTAATGGCCTTTTTATTTGATGATATTTTTTTAGGAAGAGAAAAGATCTGATGTCCATTTGTTGGAGGGACACTTTCTTACCCCTATGGAGACATTTCTACCAGGAGTAGTACCTGAGTGTGCACTTAAGGCCCATTTTCAGGTTTGTTTACACAAACGTACTTTCTATAAACTTTAATATCCAGTTTATACTGCGTAAACTAGACACGGGCGATCAAATTACTAAACCAAATCAAATAATGACTTCCTTAAAGAAGTTGTTCCTCAAATTGGATTTTGAATTTGATCACTTAACCAGTCCCCAGTTTAGCCCGAGCGCGACTCGGGCAAGAAGTTTATATTGCATTGATGAGTCCGAGTGCTGCTCGGGCAAATCGTATTCCAACTTTGCCGTATTGATTTGCCCGGGTCAAATATATTTATGTATTTGTTTTTATTTCGACAGGCAGTCAAAATTGTTATGTTGCATTTACTTTCTAGTTCAGCCGATAGCTTTAAACTTAAAGTATACTTATACCTTTTTAAAGACAATTTTTTAATAATTCGTTAACTAAAATTCGGTCTTTGTGACTTGAAGTGATCCTATTTCTGAGAGTTTTGGACAGTTTTCATAAGAAACAGATTTAAAAAATATCAAAAAAATTATTTGAGACCACTCAGTTTCATTCAAATCACGTTTTTTGGCATTTTAATATAAAATAATGAAGGTTTAAATGAAAAGTACAAAAAAATGCACTTTTCACTGATTAAAATAACTGGAGAGCAATGCAAGGGAGCAATGCTTCACATATAAAACTGACTCTTGAAATTAGTAAAAAGAGTGTTTTTAAATAAACCACGCCCCTAACTGTCGTAGGTCGGGATAGCAGGTAAAATCCCTCAAAATACGATACAATCCGAAAAAATTGCAAGAATTCATATTTAAAGACATAAACCAATTCTGTAGGGGTGCTTAATACATTTGGCCACCACTGTATATTTATATTGATTTTACGTTAATAACATGATCTTTTTTTTTTTGGTGTGGTTGTAGTAACAGTATTTTGTTTATACAAATAAAATTTACTTACTCATGGTGATAAATAAAACCTTCTTTGATATTGGCCATTCATATATCTTCTTTTTCTGGCCCTTATCTGCATTTATGGTAAATTAATTTTGGGGAGCTATGATAACTTTATTTGCTAAATAATGGCTGCCACACAAGCAATGCAATTATTTAAATAATATCAAATTTTTGTCAACTAAAAATGTATTTATTTTATATAGTAGTTTTCCTGGTTTTATGTATTTCAAAACCTTTGATTGTGTTCAATATCAGTTAAGTTAAATGTGATATATATATAGAATGTGATATATATATAAAAAAATTTTTATTGACAAAAGTTTCTAGATATCAGAGGCATGTATTCTATATAGGCAGAAAAGAAGTGCCTACCGTGGATTCCATATAGAAACACGACCAGTGCCTACTATGCCTTATCCTTACCCAACCCTACTGCCTATCCTGATAAAAAAAAACTCTGTGCACGCCACTGTTAGATATCTATGGAAGCTTTGAACATAACAAATATTTAAGAAAGCAGCCATCTTTAGAGGATATTATAGGATTTATATAAAATAAATGCTGATTAATATTTTTTACTTGTAATACATTAATATTGTTTAATTGTAATACAATGTACAATGCATGTTTACTGAATGTATTTGTGTTATATAAGGGGTGGACTATAATTGGCAGTAAATGTACATCGTAAGATGTGATACATTATCTAATTAGCATTAGCACTTAGTAAAACAAACATATTACTATTGCGTCAATTGGCAACCAATATGTTACATCGCAGACGATAATATGAACATTATTTTCACAATATCATTTTAATTTTGTCCGATAGTGTGGTTTTTAAGATCGATTGTTAGTTATCTTTAACAGACACTGTGAATTTTTTTAATAGTAACTGGCATTGCAGATTTGCTTCCTGCCATGAGGGAAAATAAATAAATAATATTTAAGCATACTTTTTTCTGTCCGCCTCTGTAGTGTAATGTTCAGCACGCTCGGCTACCGTTCTGGAGGTCCCAGGTTCGATTCCCAGGGGGGGGAAATAAATAAATATAGGTGATTTTTTCACTCAAATATTTTTTTAAATATTACCCTGGACTGGTACCTGAAGCGGAGGGCTGATCACCTTTCCTTCATGTGTTAACGATCAAAATAACACTGCGTTTATATGATGCAGTGCCCTATGCACCATTGGGGTGCGAGTAAGGGTTTCATTTTTGATACTTTCAGATGGTAATACCTATGCATGCAAAAAGGTGGTTATACCTGTACCTGATATAAAACTTGTAAGAAATTGTATGATCTCAAAGCATTTACCGATAGTAGTCTCAATATTTGTTTCTTTTAAACAAAACCTCTACCTATACCGATATACTACTGTATATTTTTAACTTCTTAAATTGATTCGGCAGTCACTTTGTGGTAAAATCTATTCATTTTTAATCATGTTTGACTTAGTAAATACCACTATTTCAATAAAGTACTAGTAAAGTAAAACATTAATTAAAAATGTATATTTTTTAATTGCATTAACCATTCATTTGTTATATTTCAGGTGATTATGCCTTCCAAATGGCCTGATTCTAACTGTAAGCCGATGTGTGTACACTTAGCTGGCACGGGTGATCATGTAAGTTTAATATTTTATATAAATTTTTCTCATTTTTAGATTATCATAATTTATTTTTAAGGTTTTTGTAGGGTAATTTTTACTTTCCCTAAGTACTTAAACATTACTTGTCTCTGGTTACTGGCAATGCTTTTTGCAGTACAACGCTGACTATATTCATAGCAAGATTATAAAAGGTCCAACTGTCATAAATTTGCTCTCTTTTTCTCGAGATTTGCTTTTCCCATTTTTATTATTGTGTAATCGATCACAATAAATTGAGTGAAACTTTAAATTATTTCCAACAATCTTTAATTAAGAAGAAAGGCTGATCAGTTTTATTTTAATAATTGTCAGTATTTCTGGAGACGGAGAACCCTGATGGCTAGGCCTCTCATGAAGGAAGGGATAGGAGCTATCATCTTGGAGAACCCTTTTTATGGACTTAGAAAACCCGTAGACCAAGTGTAAGTTAAATTACTCTAACCATTTTGTAATAACTTCATTTCTGGTCTTCCATCAGATAAAACTGTACAATATATACATTAAGGGATTCTTATTTAATATAAATTTTGTATCTCATAATATGATATCTAAATTTAATCATTTTGTTTTATAATGTACATTTAACGCTTTAACATTATTGTTCATGAACATTAGATATTTTTTTTTGCTCTGTGGGCCACATTATAAAATATATTATAAATAGAAAAACATGGCATGATCAGGTATGCCAAATACTTGAAAGTGGTCAGGTTAGGAGTCGTAATAATCGGCGGGTGTGTATGTATGCATCGATAAAATTAAGAAAGGTGTGTTGAGATGGTTTGGACATGTAGAGCGAATGAGTGAGGAAAGAACAGTAAAACAAATTTATGAGGAGAATGTAATTGGAAAGGAGCAGAGGAAGACCGAGAAAAACTTTGGCACGATCAGGTATGCCAAATACTTGAAAGCGGTCAGGTTAGGAGTCGTAATAATCGGCTGGTATGTATGAGGAGATGCAGAAACTTGGAAGAGGCGAAGAATGTTTGCAAATACAGAGTGGTGAGGCATTCTATTCTCTCTGCCTACCCCTTCGGTGAAGCGGCGTGATGGTTAGTAAGTTAGTTATTATAAATATCCACACAGAGACGAAATATACTTAAATACGAATGGAAAATGGAACCTGGGCATTTTATATGACTTACAACTTGTCATTGGCTAGCTTAAATAATCACTTTTTATACTTGCACAATGTTTACCATTCTGCCCATTATATTGCCTGCAATTTTGGTAATTGTACACGGTGTATTTCAACAACCACTTTTGTATGTCGGTTGGAACGGCCATCTGTTGAGAACTTTGCGAAATGAATTGTTTTCCCCTTTGTACTATCGAGTCCCGCTAGGTAGTGTAATGGTCAGCAAGCTCGGCTACCGTACTGGAGGTCCCGGGTTCGATTCCCAAGGGGGGGGGTCAAATAAATATAAGTGATTTATTCAATATTAACCTGGACTGGTACCTGAAGCGGAAAAGTGATTTTCTTTCATATATGTATTAATGAGATATAACACTCCGATATAGAACTGTGAAAGATAACACTGCGTTTATATGATGCAGTGCCCTATGCGCTGCATCATATGAATGCAGATGGATAGATGAGGATTTGAAGAAGACTATAGAGGAGAATTCTCCCAAATTTATTTCATAACAAAGCTGCTTTATTAGGTAAAAATTCTCAGACTTATATTATACTTACAAGAATTTATGCAAAATGTATGTTTGAAAGTAGGTGGAGTGGTCAACATAACAAGGTGTATAATAAAGTTACCCCAGTGACTCACGACAAGCTTTTGAAATGTCTTCTTTATAACTTTTCTCAAATCTTGTTGTAGGCGCTCGTCGTTACACAATGTGTCGGACATCTTTGTAATGGGGGGCTGCCTGATCCTGGAGACCATGGTGCTCCTGCACTGGTGCGAGAGGAACGGGCTGGGGCCTCTCGGAGTCACGGGGCTCTCTATGGGAGGACATGTAAGATCTTCAGTTAGATGATTTTCCTTGTAATGTTCGATCATTGCTGAGTGATTAATGTTTTAAGAAAAGGTTTTTCAAAGTATATTATCTGCGAGCCTTAAGCTGGGGTCTGACCTGCACATTTCGTTGTAACGTAACATTTCTTGTCCTCTTGGTCCTGTTTGTAGTGTAGTATTAGCTTATTTGGCTACTGTGTTGGATGTCCCAGGTTTGATGCCCAAGGGAGGCCGATAATATAAAAATAATATTATAATAATATAAATATAATATAATATAAATAATGATTTTTCCCTTTAACATTAATTTAATACAATAATTAATCAATTTAATTAATTTAATACGCCTTGGACTGGTGTAGTTCAGATCTCAGTTGTGCTGCTTGCAAAAGAGCTTGCTCTTCACTGCTTCAAATGATCAATTTTTTCCATTTTGTTTTATAGATGGCATCTCTCGCAGCCACCAACTGGCCTCGCCCGCTTGTACTTGTCCCCTGCCTCTCCTGGTCAACAGCGTCGGCTGTATTTACACAGGTAACAAAGAATTAATTTCACACATATTTAAACATTTTTAATGTGTTAAAATTTGTTACCAAGATTTTATTGATATGGACATATAAGAGTTTTAGCTGGTTTTAGTGATGATCTTATATACTGTGTAATATTCACTATTCAACATTTACTAACTTCTTCTCATCTCTTCAGGGTGTCATGTCACATTCTATAAACTGGGAGTTGCTGGAGAGCCAGTTCTTTGCTGACGGCCAGTATCGTGACAAGCTCGCCAAAATGGTGACCATAGTTGACGAGGCTTTCCTCGCCGGAAGAAAGTTTGCCCAGAGATTCTCCAAACACAACGAGAGCACGCAGAACATCCACACCTTCAACCTCCCCGCAATTTTGAACACACCAGCCAATAGCCAAAACAAATTCGACATCACAAATCCAAACCCCTTATCCACCTGCCGAGGACTAGCGTCCGAAGCGACGCAGAAATACTCCGAATTACCTGGAGATACTGGTGAGAGCGTCAACATTGTCGCTTCGTTACAAAACCTGAAAAAGAAACAGAAGATTAGCGATAACTTATATGTTAAGATCACGTCTGATGAAAAATTTGACCTAGAACAAAGCGAAATCAACGAACTTAACAAATTGGCACTGCAATCCGTCGGCAGTGAAATACAAAATACAAGCATAAAAAACCATTCCACGTGTTCAAATAATATAAAAACAAACGGAGATAATAGTCATTTAAAACAACAATGCACTAGCAACAATAGTGATAAAATTGTAAATAATGTTAGTAAAATCGAATTTACAAAAGTTGTAGAATCTGATAGCTCAAATGATAAATTAGTTGTAAAGCATAATGAATCTCCCGATAGTACAAAAACGATTTCCGTGGAGTCTAAGATTATTCACAATATTTTAAAAGATAGCGATGCCGAGGTCAGTTTGGCTAGAGAGAAGGGCGCAAAAGGTGCGGGGAAGAATATCCTGGCCGGGTTTCCATTTCTGTCCAAGACCAAAGAGGATTCCAAGGAGAATTGGAGAAACCGCGAGGCTCTGCAGTTCATGAGGGGAGTTATGGACGAGTGTACACATCTCGGCAATTTTTCGGTCCCGTTTGACACTTCGCTTATTATTGGTGAGTGTGACCATTTATCACTATGGTATCTATCTTTGTCTATCTTTGATTTACCCTTAATAGTTTTGTCTTTGATCGCGAAAAGCTTTCCATGATTAATTAAATACTGATGTAAGATTTTTTTAAACATTTTTTAAATTGATGGGTCCGAATGCAATCCAAGAGTTTCTACAGCAGACCTGTGAATGTGACGCAAGCTTTCCAAGTATGTTAGTCACAATAAATATAAACAAGGTGCGGTAAAGCTATGAGCTGTATAGAGCACTCACCTACAACTTAATAAAATAACACAGAGGAGGTTAACTATAAGTTCAATTATTTCACTATTGTGAAATTATAATAATGTCTCTTTCATGAAATAAAGGTGTATTTTTTCTCCAGCTGTGTGTGCCAAAAATGATGCTTACGTCCCTCGAGGGGACAGCGGGGCCCTGGAGGAGCTGTGGCCGGGAGCCGAGGTGCGCTACATAGACGCGGGGCATGTTTCCGCATACGTCCTGCACCAAAAACTCTTCAGGTAAATACCTCGTACTATTAATAAATGCTATTGACTGCAAAATTAACTTTCTTTCTCTTCCTGGCTCCATCTCAACTTATCATATTTGTTGGCTGTTGGGGTTCAGCACTCCGCATGCTCAGGCTGTAGGTCCTTCTGTCATGGGCAACGTCACCTAACCCATGGCTTCGAATCATGTTTTCTTTCTGCAGCATCTATGAATTCTTTGGTCTTCTTCTAGATGTTCTCGAGGAAGATCCATGGCGATTGCCTGGTTCATAATATGAATGCAAAATTAATCGTTAGGCCCTTTTTTTGAAAAAATTACTTACGGCTCCATATTTGCTCAATACATGGAGTCCACAAACTGCCTCCATGCTCTTATATCAGCTGCCAGCTCTCTTTGGGTTCTCCCAAGTCAGGTCCGTGCCTCAAAGTTCAAATGCGAACTGCCGACAAATTGTCAGCAGTGGGTATTCTGAACAGCGGGAACTTAATGCCAATGCCTAAGAGTCATGCAAAATACATGGCCTAACCTACCGAATTGCCTTTTCTTGACAACAGGTGTGACCATGAGTTTCTGTGTCTTACGTGAAGAAGTCATTTCTGTTTATTCTTTGCAGGTCTTGCGTCGTGGAAGCTTTTGAAAAATCAAAAAAGAAGTGGGTGGACGGCAAACATGTTGTTTGACATTCTGCCCACTACGTACGCACGTAGTTCAAGTTTAACCGACGCGGTGTCGGGAAGCAATACCAACCGAGACCCAGAGTCTACTAGCCATAGGTTAATTTTTAGACAATTTTTTTTACTTTTGCAAAATACGGTTATATCTTGATATATTCTTCAATTTTTGTAACCAGTGAAAAGATACTATTCCATAAAGAAGTGCAAAATTGTGTTATTTTTTATGTGGTATTTTACTAACTCAATGTGGTGTCATTTCAATTTTAACATTAGACTTTTTTATATGTGGTAATCTCTTGATAAGTGGATCGCAACACACTATTTTTGTACATATTTCTTAGACAATTTCTCTGCTTATTAATGATTTTTATGAAATAATTCCACCCAAAATAATGTTTAAAAACATAGATTATTGAAAATCAAATTTCAATATTTATACTATAAATATCAATATTTTTTTAATGAAATTTAATTTATGGTTATCAATTTTTTTGTCTAGTTTTATAAATATATCATTAACGTCCTGCTGAGTATTTAAGACTCAAACCTTAAATTCTTAAGACAGAGAATGATAAAATTAATTGAATTTTTTGCTCAAATGATAAAACTGGGTTATGGTAATTTTGACACTCACCACAAGGAGATGATAGAGCGAAACACAGATAAATAATATATATCGGTGTCTCGCTCTTTTGACTTAATGGCTTGACGTTGAGAATGAGAGAGACTATTTTATATATATTTTGTTTAATTGTATATATTTAAAGCTCACGTGTATAATTTTGAGAATAGCAGCAATGTAATAGCAATAAGGCACTCGGGGTTGTATAGCTGTACTTGTGTCAGCTTGTATAAAACGTTCACTGATTTCTGTTCATCGTTTGAGGATATAATTTGTCCATTTTTACAAATGACTCGCACTGTATTCTGTGGTCCTATTGAATGAATGATAGGAACCTTATCCAAACAAAATTAATCCCACATGAGTATGGACAGAATGTTGGATCTGTGCTTATAACTCTAGAGTTTAAAAAAATCATTAAAAAAATAAAACTTGTGACATCTGTGGAGTTTATCGGAACTGCTAAATTCCACCTGATGGTTTAATTGTTACATTTTTGCTCCTTTTTCTTTACTAATTTACTGTTTGCTTTAGCTTTAGCTAGCCTAGATGAAATTGGCCACTTTACGAATTAAACTAACTCATATATAAAAATCAATAAAAAAAATGCAAATAAACTCGATACTCAGTTGGTGGTAGAAACCATATTCAGGGTGGCAAGTATTAAAATTTGATACAGCCCAAAATCCACTCTTCTTTACCATCCTGCTAATATGTACCTAGCTTCACGGTCTTTAGAAATGTCAGGTGGACACATTATCAACAAATTATAAACCCAGTTTTCTAGTAATTAAACATCCTTTTTTTCATATTCTCAATATTATTAATATTTAAAGCATTTACTTTGTGGTTAGTCATTTTGACTTATTTATTTTTTTACTTTTTATCCTTTTTTTCTTTTTAAATACCACTGAATGTCAAAACTATTATTTGCCGACGTTATAGCTACCATGCAGGGACTATCATCAAGCTGATGGGTTGAAGAACTTAAATTTTGAGCAAAAAAAGTAATCAGAATAAGAACGGCTGTGAAAATCTATGAACTTTAATTAGTCATAACTCTGTCTCGCAGAGACAGGCGTGTTCCTTTACCAGCGTAAAGATAACATTCTTTCAAACCGTTTAAAGAAGGAATCTAAAAACAAATCCTTTTGCCGTTTGACTATTGAACTACACAAATGATACATACATGTGTGTTCTTCATTGTGATATTAGTATGTAGTAAAAATGACCACTGCTCAAATGCACATGTATAATCTAAAGTTATCATTGGACATTGCAAATGAATCATTTCAAATGTATATATGTATAACATAACTTGTAAATATTTTTCTTGTAGGAACATAAGAGTTTTTATTTCACACATGGCAATCACAACTGTTTTCACAATTTTTAATCAGATGACAATAACAGTTTATCTTATAATTTCATTATATCGTCATGTTTTAACTTGTGTACCTACCCACAATATACTAATGATCAGTAAAATTTAATGACTGATTTCTTGTCAACCAAATAAGTGTGCTGTAAGTAATGTTTAAAATTGTGAATCAAATTCAATCATTAGTCTGATATTCAAATTTAGATATGCTAAGTCTCATTGTAACAATTATATATGTGTCTTTTAAATGTCTATTTCATTTATGAATCATGGTTTAATTTCTACCCACATTATAATTGCAATAACTGTAAAACAGCATGGTTTTGTGATTAGTAATAAAAATGTACAGATGATGGTTTCGAATTAGTACTGGGATTTGATCTCATTATCCTTTGCTAGCACTTAACTGATGTGTCCTAAAAAAACTTATTTTTCTCGCCAGTCTTTTTTATCATTCTTTTTAAAAAAATATATAAAAAGAAAACAATAATTTTGACTGGATTATTACCAACTGATGGAACAAAGCATATTTTTAATTGTAATGAAGAAATTCTTGATACAATGTAGGATATCAATAGCAATATCTGTGTATTTCTGTATATTATTCATATGAGTTAATTCATGTTACATCAATGTATTGTGTACTGACACACGCTGTTGCTTCAGGACTTCCTATGGAGGAAAGAGGCAAAAGTTATGCAGTATATTCGCGCTGATAATTATGAAAATACACCGTACACAATCGCTTTCTTTCATACTTTTGCTGTATTTTTTTATTTGTAAATTTAATATTTTAAATTGTGAAGTTAACTTTATGTGAAGTACGATATATACTTTTTAAATCATCTTATCTAGCAAAAAAATTTACCGGTTAGTAAGGGTTGGTTTTAATGACCGTCCTCTAGTGCAATATATTTAAATTGCTGTATATTTCCCTTTTCCATTGTATTTTTGTAATTTTTTTTAACAGTTTAAGGTCTTATTTCTTACCCGCAACTAATGAGAATGGCAGCTTGCCATTTTATAATTAAATTATGCGATTTGTGTAATTTGTTGTTAAACTCACTTACTTGTATCACGGAACTGGTCCAACAGTCAAATAAGCAGAGATTTACTGTACCGGTATAGAAGCAACAATACAGTTAATATAGTAGTCAATGGATACAATTATTGTTCTGTATCTTTAGATATTTTTACATTGTGCATTTGCCTCATAAATAATCATTTAAACTACGGCAATTCATTAAACAAATCAAATCATTTTTTCATTGATGTAAGCGTTTGCCTTTGCTTCTAGCCGTCACTCAGAAATTAGACCTTAAAAGATTAGTTATTATCGAATTATAACGGACAAATTCCAACTAAGTGTGCCATAGACGAATTTATACATTATCTTTGTATGTTTTGTAAATTTCTATGTTTTTAGATTTTATACACAGTTATCTCTTTGAACTTTTATATTTTACTGTTTATATCACAATGAGTATTTAAATTGACTAATTTAGCAAAATATAATTGTAAATAATTATATTTTTTATACTAAAGGGTCCGCCAAATAACTTTTTTTTTTTGAAAATGCTATAAAAAACATCGAGTGTAGCTTCGGCTGTGTGGCACGTAGCGCCGTCCTGTTGAAACCAAATGTTGCCAATATCCTCCTCTTCAATTTTTGTGAACAAAAATCCGTTCAACATGGCCCGATAACGATCGCCATTGACTGTAACGGCCACTCCTTGCTCATTTTCAAAGAAAAATGGCCCAATTATGCCTCTGGACCAAAATCCGCACCAAACAGTGACTCGTTTTGGGTGTACCGGCTTTTCAATGTATGCGTGCGGGTTTTCTGTGCCCCAAATACGACAATTTTGCTTGTTTACATACCCGCCAAGATCAAAATGAGCTTCATCCGAAAAGATGATTTTTTTGGCAAAATCGGCATCTTCTGTAAGTCGATCGCAGGCCCACTCAGCGAAGCGAAAACGCATTGGATGGTCAGTTGGCTTCAACTCCTGAACCAATTGGACTTTGTATGGCGTCATACCAAGGTCTTTATGCAAAATTCGTCTCAATGATGTCTCCGAAATGTTCAATTGTTGAGAACGACGGTGAATTGATGTTGATGGCGCTTCACGCACACTTTCTGCCACAACATCGATATTCTCGGGTGTACGCACTGTTTTTGGCTTTTCACGCTTTGGTTTATCGATGAGGATGCCAGTTTCTTTCACTTTTTTCACAAGATAACGAACATACGGAGCTGACGGTGCTTCTCTTCTTCCAAAAACCGTACGCAATTTTCGCACACATTCTGCAACATTACCATGATTTTCAAAGTAATGTCGCAATATTTCCCAGCGTTGTTCAAGCGTATACACAACCATATTCGCTCAGCGGAAGGATAAAACTAATTATCTGTCAAATCAGACATGAGCTAAGTGTTACCATTCACGAAATAAGCACTAGTTGAAAAAAAAAACTTTAGATGGCGGACCCTATATTAGGTAGCTCATGTTACGAATACGAATAAATACTTTATTTATACAACCCATCCTATTATGTTAATAAATATTTTTTATAAATTGTCAAATGTGTTTTAGTACATTGTATTTTTATAAATTGATTTAGCAGTCACTTGGTGGTGATATCTTATCCATTTCTTATTTAAATTTTACTTGGTAAATCCATAGCACTACATACTTGTTAAAATATATTATGAAACAAATTTTGAAGCATTTGACATCATTATCAAATACCGTAATAATGATGTTACAACATGTGTTGCAATATATTTAAAAAAATAAGGGTATATTTCAATGTTTTGAATTTAAAAAGTTGAGCAATAATAAAGTAAAATTACAAGTAAGAAAAAAAATCATTGTCAATTTAAAATTTTCCACATTCATAGTGCAATGGTTAGCGCGTTAAAGGCCTTGTAAAAAATGTATTCTATTGATGTTGCTATTGATCACTTTGCCTTCATGTACATGACGATCATAGCACTACATCAATACAATGCAGTGCCCTACGCACCATTTGGTTTGAATAAGGGTAGAATTTTTTTTTTAATCCTTGAAAATGTATTGTAAAATAATAAAAAATTGTAAACACAAAAAACGCCTTAGGCTTGGGGGCAATAGAAGATTTAATATTGGTTGAGAAGAAAAAAAAGTCAATACTTACATTTTTTATTAAATATTTACAGTATAAAATATCTTATAAATTATTATACATATTTTCTAAAAATTCTTTGTTTTTACAATAAGTGAACCATGGCATCTTCAACATAATACTCGAGTGATTTCATCATACAATCAATTCAACTAACAAATGTACGGACTTCATAACAAATTATGGTAATCAAATACAGATCCTGTACTGATCATTTATTTTTTAATATTAAATTGTGCAAAATAATAAGTGAGTGAGTTTACAAATACTATAGACCCTTGTCGAACTGTCGATCGAATGACGTTTTGAACATCACAGTAACTTTTGCGGAATTGTTGCTGTATGTTTTGTAACTTTCTTATCCGATTTTACTTTAGCCCATAACAAAGCTTTTAAAATAGAGACTTCACAAAGTATTCTTTGAATGCATAAGAGATTCAAGTTTATTTTTTAGTTAGATCTCTAATACATTTATACATCTAATAGGATAATTATAAACACATAATAAAATGGATACTAAATCAATTTTGTCCGCATCCATAGTGTAGTGGTTACTGCATTTGGCTACCATGCTGGAGGTCCCGAGTTCGATGCCTAGGAGTTCAAAGTTATTTTTCACTCTGATATTTGATCAATATTTCTCTAGACTGATTACCTTGCCTTCACATAATTACCATCAAGATAACACTGTGTCGACGTCATGTAGTTCCCTATGCACTATTGGATGCAGATGAGGGTTAGCAGAAGAAGAAACCATTTTTTAATAATTTTTTTAAACTATTATCGTTTTTTTAAAGTTTCTGAAAAGGCTGACTAAAAATACATATATAAAACTTTGCCGTGTTTTAATTGCAGTTTTGATATTGGAACTGATTTATTTAAATTGCAACACCAATACTAAACCTCAACATTTGAACTGTCAAAATTTTATATTGTGTATTTTTTATGTTTTTGAGTTTGAAACTGTGGGTAGGCCCCTTATTATTGATGACTGGTATATTTTGAATAACCATGGAATACGTACAGAGAGTCTATTGTATATAAGTTGCGAGAGAGCTCTATTTCTTGTTCTTTTAACAAAAGATTTTTCATAACGATAGCGTACAGATATAGGTCAGAAGAAAAATGCAACAGTCTTTCAAGTAATGGCATTCGATTGTGCGCTGATTACGGTCGTTCGACAAAGGCCTACCGTATTAATTGTATCCCAAGGTATTGATGACCCTGCACTGGAATGTATGTAAAACGAAGTCATGTTTGTATTGAAAATTAGCTATTTTAACAATTTAAAGTACTCTTAAATATTATAATCTTTCATTATACACTTCATAATCTATTTAGGGAGTCTTGCAGCGAGACAGCGACTGTAAATGAAAAAAACAATTATTAATCAAAAGGAAGGGTTTAAATTGTGTTTTTTTTAAATCTTATCACTTATGCCATTTCCAAAGGTTCCAGTGATAAAAATAAAACATAATGCTTCAATATTTATATGAAAGACCACACTTGTTTTTTTTATTATTTTGTTTTATCTTACCACTTAGACAAGGAAAAAAAAACATATAATAGTCATGAGATGTGCAAAAACAGCTATCTATAAACAAGTTTTGCGGGTATATTGTTTCTTAACTTATTATAATTCATATACCTTTTTCCATATTCTTTTTGATGCATAATTATGTCATAGTGAAAGATGATAACCAATTATTAATTTAATCTATATTAAAAATTCGCATAGTGAAAAATACAGAAAAAACGTGTCTTTGTCATGTCACTTGTGTGCCATTATTTTCAAAAATTTTGCAGTGAATTTTCAGCAAGTAAATTTATTATTTTTCATTTAATATTGGTCAAGAATTGGAAAAAAGTAAATCGATATAAATTAATTGTACCAATAAAAAAAATTAAAAGACCCAAAGTGACTCTCATTCCTAGAAGAAGTTTATCAAAAATGGAAATCATGTTCATGAAATATTATCGTTGGAAATTACGATAAGCATAATGAATTGAGATGCATTTTCAAGCACATGGGATAAAAAACGGTAGTAAGGAAAATGATATTTTTCACAGGACACTACAGGAGAATACAGGGGGTCTCTTTTGGTGTATGAACTTTTCATTGAAATATTTACACATTTCGGACGGCTGTTTCTTTTTACGCCTGTGGATCGCTGGCGATGGGCTTTAATAATTGTGTACATATAGTTATGACGTTAACGAAGAGATTGGTACATAATATTCATATGAATATTCATATTCATAGTAATATAGTTTTTTACATAAAAACATTAAATAATTCCTTCTTTTCAGCCTTCTTCAAGGCCGGCGCAGAAGGTAAAAATACCCTTCCCGTCCTTAAGCATCAATCGACCGAACGGGAAGAGATACCTTTCCCATCCTAAGTGTGTTAGTATAAAAGATGCCTTCTACATTGAATCCTCTTCACCTTCACCTTGTCACCCAGAAGTGGTTCTGCATTGGATGTCCTGTCCATATAGAGTAATATGGTATATTGCAAGATGCTTACTGCTCCGTGTAGTGTCACTCCGTACCGGGGAAACGATCTCCTTAGGGCTTCTTGTACTCGATTCTCTCCACCTTCACTTCGTCACCGAGCAGCTGGTAAACGTACGTCACCACCGTACTACTCTGGATATCCATCAGCACAAATGACGGGGTCACCGTTCTAAACAAATCAAACACAATTAATAATTTAACATGTTCAATTCTTTGGTGTTATTTAATATTAGTCCATCATTTGGTATATTAAAAAATATATATTAACTCTGGCGTATGGTAACATAACACTCTATCATTCATCGTCGAACGATGAATGATAAGTGCATGTTATGTTAGTGCATCATAGTTTTCTTCTCCTTTTTCTTCTGCTTGATGTAGGCCTTGTGGCTTATTTTTAAGAGGGATTAGCCTCCTGCGATGTTGATTCCCAGCTGTCAATCCACCATCTCTTTGGTGGTTTGCCTGGAAGTCGTCTACCTTGGGGTTGGTCGTGCAATACAATGTGGAGTAGTCTGGATGGTTTCATTCTCTTCACATGCATTGTCATACCATTGTCTTCCCTACCTAACGACATCTTGGATCTCGCATATTTCTCTTATCCATTATCATAGTCTACTGGCGATTTATCTTTTTATTATTATGATTCTCCTCAAATTGACCGGATATTGGATGGTTTTTAAAAATATGTATCACTATACAAGAGTTTGAATAAAATAATATAATGCTAGTGACACTTTACTCACACCAGCAAAGGGTTGTAAGCCCCTGTCGCGGATCCCGGGTTGATGTAGAAGCGGTTCTCGTGCTCGTAGGCCTCGAAGCGGTGCGTGTGGCCGGTGACCAAGATGTCCACGTCCAGGGCGCGCTGCACGAGCGCCAGCGCCTCCGGCTCGCCCCATGGGACAATCTGGTGCCCGTGGCAGAGCCCTATCCGGAACTGGCCCACCGTGACCACTTTCTGCTCTGGGTAGTTTACATTCTGGAAGAACAAACATGCATTTTATTTACAGGAATTTTAAAAAAGTACCAGGGTTTTCTCTGTTGTCTATGGTTTTTTTCTCTCAAATATTTTTCATTGAATTTTACTTTAACATTTACCCATATGGTCTCAATTGCGAGTTGTCATATGCATGTTTCATGTTCTTACTGGGAATTTCCGCTAGCATTTTCTTTCAGCTATTTTTTATATTGGAAATTTATACTAATAGTATTTTTTTAGTGAGATTTTCTACTAGAAGTTATTTTTCACAACGGTAATTTCAACTAATAGTCATTTTTCACTGTGGGAATTTTTGCTAATGGTAATTTTTGTTAGCTGGAATTTCCACTAGCGTTTTTTCTAGTGGGAATTTCTACTAATGCACAATTTTCATTGGGTTCTGTACTCAATATAGCATACTGGCAACACTTAACACTGACTCAAACTTATGTTGACAAAGAAAATTATTTCATTTATATTATATGTAACATAAAAATTATATATTGTATTATATTTCTTAGATAAATATCAGCAAGTGAACTTGTTATTTCCTTTATTTTACACTTTGACATCTCAACATAGATGAAGAAGAACATAAAAGTCTGGGTATTCACAGGGTTTATGACCTGTCATAGGTTGGTTAAGTGATCGCTCAACACCCGTGTAACATACACCATTCTATCCATGATTGACAACCACACTACTAATTTTTTTTGCAACTCATACATATATCATTAACCTAATGAAGTTTTATGTTCGATTTCATATTTTATTTTATAATTATCACAGTGACCTATTACATATGGAATTGTTAAACCTTGGATTCTAAGAAGTTGAATACCTCATCAAAATCTCCCTTGACAACGTGCACATCGCTGGCCAGCGTCTTGAGGTAGTCGTAGGACTCCTTGGTGCAGAGGTTCCCGGTGCAGAGGATGTGCTGTATCCGTCCGGGCACTAGTAACTTCTTGAATTTGGCCGGCAAGTTACTGCACCTGTGCGGGATGTGCATGTCACCTAACACTAACACCAACTGTAACATAATAATTTAAGAACTTAAATAGACTCGATAGCTTTTAGTGCTTTCTGTATTTATTTTGCAATTGCATTTGTTTTTGTTATGAAGGTAATAAATGAAAATACCTAAAGTAGTATTTAGCAATTCAGACAGATTGAAAACATATTTGATTAGTGTTTTGTGTAGGTGTAAGAATTTCATTGATTAGTTAATGTAAATTTTTGAAATATGTAAACGACTAAATGTCCACAATTCTATTTTTCCTTCTCACAACAAAAATTGTCAGTGTTGAGATATCTACAATATAATACACTGATAGTTGTCTATTATACATAGAATTGAACATACTTGAGCAAATGCGTTTCTTGTTTGGAATCTATATTTACATTTACATTTTTCAGAGGCTGTGTAAGATTTCATAAATAATAAAACAAAGACACCAGAATAGGAAGAAAAAAATCAATTTTATAAACTATACAATATGGTATTAAAACACAGTAAAATATAAGAAATAAAGTAAATAATGCATGTTAAACCTTTGTGGGATTTATTAAAAGCATTTTAACGATCACTAATAAACACAAACTTCTTGCAATTACAACAAAAACAACAAGTAAAATTGGTAATGAAAAGAAATAAAATGGAAATTAATTCAATATCTGCCAAACTACACTCTTATCAGTATTTGACATACAAACAGTTGTATAAATAACAAATAATGTATATAATCCACATTTTATAAGGTGACCAAATTCAAACATATTTTGAAACATCTCGAATTTGTCTTCAAACTGTTCATTCAGTGAAACTCGGATTAAAACAAAAATTCCGATAAAAAATGGCTGGGTTTGCAAACTGAATTATGGGTTATGAACTGGAAGTCACCTGCGTAGTTATAAGGTAGTGTTTTCAGCACTTTATGCCGACGTTTTGGATCGCATTGCAGCATCCATCAAGTCTGATGGGCGATAGGGGGTAACCACAGATGGCATAATAATCCATCTGAATGGCCGCGAAAAATAATAAATTTATTTGATGTCTCATATATCCTAACGTACATATATCAATCATCAGAATGTTGTTCCGTCTAAAATAAAACCACTGGTCACCTCATACCAACATTTAAGATGAGTTTATTCAATCAAAGTAAACATTTTATCGTCTGGCTTGAATCACAATGTACTTACTCAGATACATATTTTAGAGTACACAAATCAACAGTACTGACCAACAATTATTAGTAACAATTTAAACACAGAGATTGTGCCAATTGATTTCCAATCCAATTAATTTGTAATGTGACACTGGATGCATAATATACGTTATTAGAATATATTTATCCTTCCGCCTTTTTAAGTTATAGGCGTTGTGGATTTTTTGTAATAACTTACCATTTTTTAAACCGTTTAAAAATGAAGCTATAGTGAAACTTAAGTGGGTGGATGTATGAATTATATTCGAGGAAATCGTGAATACGGAAAGATTGTGACAGCCGCAAACTTTTAGGTGACAGCTAAGGGATACCAGTCGTAAAAAGTAATATTATTAAGTGATCCATACACAGTACGAAGATTATGGAATATATTTTTGAAATGCAAATAATCTTACCGACAACTCTAATCTCATTGAATAAAATTATCTACCTACATATAATTAATACATCAATGAACTCTTACGTTCATAGCTCATACAAGAATGTATTTATTAGTACAATAATGAAATTTCGAGTTAGCTATTGTACTATGTTCCTTGTACTAACTTCTATCCCTCCTTCATTTCATTTTCATATAGCAGTAATCAGTCCTTCAATCTAATTTCCTTCATTCACGTTATCTGTACCCTATCGTATGCATTCCACTCAAAGTTTTAAGAATTTGGAGCGTAGGCATAGGCTGTTTGTTCACTTTGATTTTACATGATTGACGATCAAGTTAACGCCTCCGTCGATCGGATGCGTTACCTTATGCACCATAAAAATGTACCTATCTCATATAAAAATTTACAAAGAAAGTATCATTAAATCGATAATGATTATTAGGTATCTATCAAAATATTATATATACAAGATAGAAAAATGATGGATCAAGAACTCTTCTAAATACCAAACTTTTGTTCAGCTAATGTTTATAATGTTGAAAATGTAACAGCAATAAAAAAATACGTATTTGCTAGTGCATTTTTATTGATAAAATATAATTAAAAATACGTTTCATATTGAATATATCTTCTAACATACTGTGTAGGTACCCTTTTTAGATAATCAAAGTACAAAGTCCTTTTATATATTTAATATGTACAAAATACATATTTTCATTTCAGCGCCGGTGTCGGGCAGCTGTCAAATTCGACCAAAATATTAAACAATTATAAATTAATAAAATCAAGTCATGGCCTTAAGATTATCTACTAAAGTGGTCAATTCCATTCTAGGTTTGTAACTCTTAATTAAATTTTCCTTGCCAACAATAAATCCATCTCATTATGTTATAATACCTACCAGTTATTGTATCTTTGTAGTATTTTAAGTATTTTCTTTTAATGTTAGAGGTGTTTTGGTGTTCTTTAGATTAAAAAAGTAGTTTAGTCAAAGAACTTCGTACTTATGTATTGATAAACAAGGAACTTTGTTATCTGTATAGTAATGTAAGCAAATGCTATCCAAGAATTAAATATTAATATTTATTACTGTTCTTTTTTCTTCCAAAATTGACATTTACCTTACCATTGTATTCATTCAAAAAAATCATCCTGTTCCTCTTATGAATTAATAATACCTACTTTTATTTTTATTTCCTCTCCCATATGGCAGCAATGCTCATCAGCCTCAACTCTTTGACTTTCATTTATCAATTTACTTTTGTAAAAATGGCAATAATATTATACCAAATATAAAAATAATGGTAGGTAAAATGATATTTTTCTTCTTTGAAATCTTTTTACTAAATGGCTCATATAATAAATTATTTTTGACATCTCAACATAGCTAAAGAAGAATATGGAAGTCTGGGCATTTACAGGGCTTACGGCCGTCATAAGCTGGTTTAAGTGATCACTGTAACATTCACCAATTCTACCCATGATTGACAACCACAGTACTCAAATTCTTAATGCTTCTATCTAGATATATTGATCAAACTCGTAAGACAGTATGTGCAAGTTCACTAGAGAATAATCCAGATTTGTGAACAAGTATTTGGACACACTCAAAGTGTTGTAGGCTTATAAAATGTTGTTTTATGACGATTGATATAAAATACTATCTAATTCCTTAGGAAATGGCATCCATTCCAGGGGCATTGCATGTCTCGCTTCTCTTTCCGAGACCCACCAAATGCTCCAAAAGACGTGCCGGGACTTTGCGGAGGGGGAATTGAAGCCCAACGCGGCCAAGTTCGACAGGGAGCACCTCTACCCCGCCGCGCAGATCAAGAAGATGGGAGAGCTCGGATTGATGGCCATCACCGTGCCCGAGGAGTTGGGAGGGACCGGTCTGGACTACATGGCGTACGCCATCGCCCTGGAGGAGATATCCCGAGGATGTGCGTCGGCCGGCGTCATAATGTCGGTGAATAATTCTCTATACATCGGGCCGATCATGGACTTTGGAAATGACAAGCAAAAGAAGGAGTATGTTTCTCCTTACACAGATGGTGATCATTTTTTTAAATCTTTTTATTTTACTTAATTTATATTACAGGCGGCCCTCAAATTTCCCACAATTTAAAAAAAAACAATTTTTTTAAAAGATTTTTGCTAGTAATGCTTTATTTTTTTACTTAAATTTCATATACATGCAATATATTAACATCACGTAATTTGATACCAAAAACTGAACTACCGTTATTGAAAATAATGCGGAATGCATCGAAATTAAGTCACAGAAATTTTAAGAAAAAGTTATATTTACTGAGTAAAATTTTATTTAAAATTGTATAGATACCGTGGAACCTCTCATAAAGAATAATTTGCATAATAAAAAAATGTGAAAAAGTTGCTCCCATATTTAGTGTCATTTCACATAACGAATTACAGAGAAAGGTCAAGTCCCTTTATCACGACATTAAATTGTGAGACGGGACCTCCGCACCAGTCAAAACAAAAAATGTTTCACTTAACAAATAAGATTTAGGAACGAATTATACTCGTTATGAGAGGTTCCACCATTTTTTTTTTTTTTAAAAAGAGAAATATTTATGTTTTTTATTATTTACACAAATATTTCAATTTCATACTATTTCTGTTCACCTAAGCGGCTCATTATTAGAAATAGGTATCAAATTGTGGTAGAGTGGGTTTGAACCGAGAAACTCTGACTTTCGAGTCCGTGACACTAACCACGTGACCACAAGCCGACACATATTACCAAAAAGTGACTGCTGAATCAATTAATGTAAAAAATCCCAATTTGAATATTTTCCACTCAAACAGTTATTGTTGTCGGCTGAGATTATTAAGCAGAGGGATTTTTAAAACTCAGTTTAAATTTGCAGGTAGCCGGGTAGGGTGTTTCGCCCTTTCAGAGCCCGGGAATGGGTCCGATGCCGGGGCCGCCTCCACTACGGCCAAACTAGATGGAGGCTCCTGGAAGGTAAACGGAACAAAGTGTTGGATCACCAATGGATACGAGAGTGAAGCCGCTGTGGTCTTCGCCACCACCGACAAGAGTCTCAAACACAAAGGCAAGTTTTATCGATATAAAGAATCGGAGGCCATTGTTGGAAATTTTATCTTAAATTATGCGTTAAAATGATTGACGAGTGATATGTAAATGAAGTTTTATTATTTATTTTTTTAGTGTACAAAGGTCACTATGTTTTTAGTCTGCTGATTTTAAAATGAATAAATGTATAAATATTATAGTATGTAGTGTACTATACATAATTTATATTTATACAAACTCTCCTTCTGCCCCCTATTACCCTACGGTGCATAAGGCACTTCATCAAAACCGTGCGTCTATTATTTGAATATTGATTATACAAAAGCGAGGTAATCAGTCCTGCATTCCATATATTTGGATCTAGGAGTGGAATATATTTTATGGTAACCGGATGATCAAATGAAGATGGTCAGAGTGAAGGACATTACTGGTATATGGCAAGGGGATGGAGGAGGAATAATAGGTACTGTAGGAGATGAATAGGAGATTAGCGCCAATGACAAGGGCAGTCGGGGCTGCAACCCATATTCGTATTAGCTTGTGGAACTTGGTTGTTGCAAATTTGTATTTTATTGCTTTACTCAAGGGACTTACCCTTGAGTAAAGATTATATGTATATAAATATGTATTTAAATTTCAGACAGGCCTAAGTGACCTATATCCGAAAAAGGTAATCAAGTTGTGGTAGAGCGAGGACTGATCTAGGTGCTTCTGACTAGAAGATCATTAGCTAGATACGATACTACCGTTGGACTACAACCTACCTGTATACTAGCTGGAATGACCTAATGTCTATTTTTATTATATTTAGGTATATCTGCCTTCATCATCCCCAAGCCGATCAAGGGTCTGGAACTGGGTAAGAAGGAGGACAAACTCGGGATCCGGGGTTCCTCTACCTGCTCGCTGATGTACGAGGACTGCATCATCCCAAAAGAAAGTCTCCTTGGGCCGGAAGGCGCCGGATTTAAGATTGCTATGAAGACTCTGGATGCTGGCAGGATCGGGATTGCGGCCCAGGCTTTGGGCATCGCGCAGGTAATAATAAAACAATATTTACATTGAGTAGGACCAAGTGTTTCAAATGTAGTAAACACAAGTTTATAAATTAAAGGTGTGTATAATGTTTTTGATCACACCAAATAAAAATAAATGAATCTGACAAATGAAGGATGTTAATCAATCAAACAGGTTAGTTACGATGTTTGTCAACAATGTAAAGTAGCAAAATAATCTAAAATACCATATAACAATTACACAAATAAAGTATGAATATAAATAACAGTTTAGAAAATTTGTGGATAAATTTACAGCAACCAGCAAACACAGCGCAGAAGGAAGAAAAAACACCCATCATTGTCTGCCTGTAATATTTATACCTTTCCTCTATTGTTGCCAACTGTTTGTGTTGCCAGATTTGAAATAGGTAGCTACCGCAACAAACTCATATTTTCATGTGGATAACAAATTTAAGATAAGAAATTTCGCAGATTGGTATCAATAGCAAAACTGCAAAATTTTTATGTTAGGTTAAGATCGGAATTGCAATGCAGATCGGTTTTGCATAGAGAGAACCAAAACAATGTTAACTTATTGATGCATTTATGCAAGGCTTTTTTTTTCATGTAACACGGTGGAACAGCGTCCTGGCAACTTTTTAATTTTTTGTTTTAATTTTTAAAATCAATTAGACAAAAGAATGGTTGTGCTTATGTAATTACAACATTTATTTATATAATTCATCAAAATGATGAATTATGGTATTGTAATGAATATTTAAATGGGATGTTAGTTTTAAAAAAAGCCCTGCATTTATGTATTCCATGTGTTTAACTTATAATAATATCATTGAGCTTGAAATTGTTTAATTCTTAGGTTCCCTTCTATAGTCAAGAATTTTACATTCTAAGCTAGCGATAAACGAGTCAAACAGATCTTTGAGTTAAGTTGAAATGTGAACTTTCATTTTGAAGTATAGTAAAAGCTTGTTGAATAAAAATTTTCCAGGCTTCTCTAGATGTAGCGATGGAATACGCCTCAAAGCGCACCGCATTCGGCAAGCCCATCATTAAGCTGCAAGCCATCCAGCAGAAGCTCGCTGACATGGCGCTGCGACTGGAAGCAGCTCGACTGCTCAACTGGAGAGCCGCATGGCTGAAGGATAACAAGAAGCCCTTCACTAAGGAAGCCGCAATGGCCAAGCTTGCGGCCTCCGAAACCGCCACAATGGCGTCTCATCAGTGTATTCAGGTGACTATATCCATACAAATCTTTTCTAGAGATTAGTTCGTCATAGCTATTTTACCTTTATCTGGAGCTGCTCTGAACTATGACTTAGCGGTGCAGTGGAACTACTCTCCCAAATTCTTAAGCCAGGATTGTGATGATTTAGTCGTTAAGTTAATGCCAACATACCAAGGCGCAGATCTGCTATCGGGAAATGGAAAATGTTATAAAAGTATGTGTATTTGTGTGTTTTAAAGCATATCTTTCATTTTTTTAATGATAATAAAAATTATTATTATTGAATTGGTCTGTCATTCACATTGAAATAGCCGCGTATTGCTCAGCACCATTCTATGGCACCACTTTTCAAATGCTATACACATATTTCACTGTTCAAAAAATTACTATATTTTTAGCTAGTGAAGCTTGACAGCAGTTCTGTGTCAGCTTTGCAAAAAAAGATTGAGAAAAACATTAAAAATTGAGAAAAGTATAATTTCTCTTTCTCATTCTTAGATCCTGGGTGGAATGGGTTATGTATCCGACATGCCCGCAGAAAGACACTATCGCGATGCCAGGATCACAGAAATCTACGAGGGCACATCCGAAATCCAAAGGCTGGTCATCGCGGGACAGCTGATCAAAGAATATGGACTGTAAATACGAACATTACCTCATCACATACGACTGATATCCTAAGGTCTTCCACACTACAAACACAAATATAACCGTCAATAAAGTATTTTTAAATGGATCCTAATTTTTGATAATGCACAATAGTCATTAGACATATTGCAGTTTTAAATTTATTTACTACAAAAAACGTATTAATTGGATTAATCTGTATATTATTTTTTCCTCCTGATGTTTTGATCGTCTTCATCTTTTTTTTAAATGATAAGATAATTTTTTTGTCAATATACTACACTGAAATTATCTGAAATTAAGATTTTTTTTTTTCACAAAATTGTCTGCTCTTGAGGTGCCAGTTTTGCAATATCTGTGATGATATTTTTTCTGGTTTTTGATTTATATACATACATTTAAGCACACTTTTGTTTAAATAAAATAATGCGTATATGCATAGCCATAAATATTACATATTTTAATGTATTGTTAATAAATATTGACTTTTGATTTACTAGGGTAGACAGCGTCTCTACGACCCTTTGATTGTGGCTTATTAGCCTTCATTTACTCCGCAATATCACCTTTATAGGTCATTTTTGTGGTTGTCAGTTAAACCACCTATCAGATATCAACCAAAACTGCATAACGCATGTCAGAATTTGACATTCTTTGGGTCCCGTAATATTGATGACTGGTGTCCAATACCTAAGGAGTTTTCCCACTGCCTACCAGACTTTTCCAACATCTCTGTACCTTGTCATCGCGCAGTTGACTAATACCCGTTAACTAACCAATAACTATTGATTTAATGAAGTTAATGAAGGCTAAAATTAACAGTCTTAATTACCTTAATTGTAAATCATAAGTCAATTGATGTATGAAGTATCATAAATAATAAAATCCTATCTTATTTTTAGAATGT
The DNA here is from genome assembly GCF_059751285.1 of Brachycentrus maculatus. Classification (NCBI taxonomy): domain Eukaryota; kingdom Metazoa; phylum Arthropoda; class Insecta; order Trichoptera; family Brachycentridae; genus Brachycentrus; species Brachycentrus maculatus. The sequence continues at coordinate 1,963,051 of NW_028280815.1, read as the reverse complement.
GTTTTCTTTAATCTCTCAAATGTTGTAATGAATTACATCCACATCTCAAAAATTGGCATTAATAAATTTATCTTAAATTCTCTTTTGCTTGGAAGATCGGGTATTTGTGTCTTCAGTACTCTACAGATCTAATAAATAACCTCCAATAATATGGAATCTAGTATATGCCAAAATCCATAGAAATGACCGCAATGTAAATAATGATTGTATAATAAACTTGATGGAGAATTCATTATTGTAAAACTCCATATACTGACAAGAATAGAGCAGAAATTAATTTGGTTTACAAGATAAATTGTAATTTCCTTAATTAAAACAAACTGTAAATGACGGTTGTAAATTTGGTGTTACCATTGTAAAAATTAATATAGTTTCAATATTTTTTAATTTGTACTTTTTTTACCGGTGACTTCCATTTCAAATGGAGTACGCCAATTCAACCGAGAAGCAAAGCCAAATTGAGAACACATATGTGGATGACAGTTGTAGAGGCAATGGTGCGGGTATTTAGGTTAGTTTAAAAATGAAAGTAAAATTTGTAACATTTTAACAATATATTTTATTACAAATTCATTCAATCAGAATCCAGCCCGAACTCCTTGTCAAAGTCTTTATCGGAGATCTTCTTTTTCTTTAATTTTTTACACAGTGCTACATCTTTCAAAAGTTCTTCCATATCTTCTTTACTCATAAGTGCCTTCCTCTTCTTGGCTTTCTTGACTCCCGTCTCTTCCAGAGCCTTCAATTTAGCTTTTTTATCTTGTCTCTCTTTTCGCCTATCTTTCTTATCAAGTTTGCTCAATTTAGAAATTTCCCAGGGCTCGCTTTTTTTAAACTTTTTCTTATTGTTTTTTCCTTCCCACTCCCCAGTTTCCTTGAAAATAGCCAGTTTCTTTTGCCTACTGACTTCTCTTTGTTTGTCCTTATAAGATATGTTATTGAAGTCCATTTCGTCTTTGAATTTTTTGAATTCTTCCTTGTGTTTTTGGGTTACTTCCGGCATTCTGGGGAGCTTCAGAAGTCCGTAGCAGTTAGCCAGGTGACCCAGAGGTAGTTCCTTGACTTGCAGCAGGAGACTGCACTCGTGTTTGCTGTATGCGCGGATGTGCGATACGAATGCTCTGATGCCTTTGTCGTAGATAGCCCTGTCTTTTAGCTGCTGCTTTCGAAGTGTCGCTATTACCTGGAAAAGAAAAATTAAATTAAATAAATAGTATTTGTGTGAATGTGCACATATATTGAGTAGGCGGAAAGTTGGTTTAAATTTTTGACTGCAACAAGCTTTATATTTTCCATATTCACGATACGGGGCATTAAAAATAGGGTGTTTATAAAATTTTTTCATTAATTGATTCGGCAGTCACTTTATCGTAAAATCTGTCCATTTTTAATTAATGTTTTACTTAGTAAATACCACTATTTCTTAAAATCAACTGTGACACGCGTTTCGATGCATTTATCATTTTCAAACACCGTATACGGTGTTTGAAAATGATGCGGAATGTATCGAAACACGTGTCACAGTAGAATTTAAGAAATAGTGGTATTTACTAAGTAAAACATTAATTAAAAATGTTTAAATGTATTACCATTGTTATCAGTGTCAATATGTGCAGAGTCATCTCTTAAGGTAAATAAATATTTGTTTAAGCTGTTTCATTTTTATTGTTTGCCAAATCATGTGTACTCTTGAGACAGTTTAATACTCCCTGTTCATATACAATTCGGATAATAGAGGTCCAAAAAAAGAAGTGTGCATTGAAATAAGCAAAGAACAAAAGAAGAACCTTATTCCTCTCTCCTTCTGTGAAGTTCCCGTCCTTGAGCTGCACCGGTTTCATGTCCACCTTCTGGTTCCGGCGTATGAAGTCCACATAGTCGGTCTCCGAGGGTAGCAGCGGCAGCAGGCACTTGCCGGGCAGCCCCCCCCGCGCGGTGCGGCCGGCGCGGTGCACGAGGGCCGCCGCGCTGACCGGCGGCTCCCACTGCAGCACCCACTCCACCTCCGGAATGTCCACCCCCCTAAAATATTTCATTTGATACAGCAGAGTAAAGTCAATTTGATTGATTAGTATTGATAGAGCACATAATAAGGCGCATACATATAAGTTTGGAGATATAAATATATATTAGTAAGTAATCTGCCTCCGTAATGCAATGGTCAGCACGCTCGGCTACCGTTCTGGAAGTCCCGGGTTCGATTCCCAGGGGGGGTTAAATAAAGTGATTTTTTTACTCTAATATTTATTAAATATTACCCTGGACTGGTACCTGAAGCGGAGGGCTGATCACCTGTCCTTCAAATATTAACAAATAAGATAACACTGTGTTTATATGATGCAGTGCCCTATGCACCACTGGGGTGCAGATAAGGGTTTGGAAGAAGGAAGAAGATGTAATGTAAGTAAACTGTTTTATTTTTTTAAATTCTTTATCTATTAAATTTATTTTATCAATAGATTTATATTATCCACTGACACTTCGTGATGGAATTGCATTTTTAATATATTATTAGATTAAAACCAATATTTTTAGCTTTTCCACTTTATTTTTATTTGACCAGCGACCGGGTTTCGTCGTTACCGACATCATCAGGCTGGTGGGAGGCTATACAAATTGTTATGTTATATATAAAACAAGGCAGGAGTTGATAACATGATTTGATATAATTTTATTGAGAAATTAATTTAATTTGAGTGAATTTAAGTATGTATTGTATGATATTAAAATATTTTTTTTTTTAAAGGTTTTTTTTTTTTTGTATTGAGAGCACGTATAAATGTATTCATCCAAGCAACTGGAGCACTCTTATCATTGCTATTATTTTCCATTTCCTACCTGCTATATTCCTTTCTTCATTCATTCATTCTGAGATTAACTTCATTTGTATCCGTTTAAATATACTCCACTCTTCTCTCAGATGTGGACCACCTTGCCTTCATATAATGAATGATTAAGTTAACACTGTCAATCCAATGTGGTGGTCTACGCACTATTTGGGTACAGTCAAAGAAGAAGAAATATTAACTCTAACTCCAAACCCTCGATCCCCAATGTATTATGCACTAAGACGGGCAAGGACAGAGATGATGAAAGAGTAACACACCTGGCTAGGACATCAGTGCAGAGCAGAATAGCCCTTTCGGCACTTCGAAACATCTCCATTATCTTGGGCCTTTTGTGCTTCATTTTCCCGTGCAGAGCCAAGAGCTGGACCCCGGGCAGTAAGCTCGGCAGCACAGTTTCCCAGTAGTCGACACAAGCGCAAGTGGGTAGGAACAGCAACGCCTTCTTTATCTTATGCTCCTTGATAAACCTCAACAAAAGCAAAAGCTTGTCTTGAGGTTCCACAACTGTGTAGAGATTCTCCAGCAGTACTGGAGTGCTGACGGATGCCTTTTCCTTCACACTGACAAGGACTGGATTTCGGAGACCGGCCCGGGCGAGGTCTTCCAGCTGCTTGGTTTGGGTTGCGGAGAATAGGCCAGTTCTTCGCTGGCGAGGAAGGTAAGAGAAGATCGTAGTCAACGTCGCATGGAATCCAAGATCCAAGAGCCGATCAGCTTCATCTAATACTAGAAATTCCTGCAAAATAAAAATAATTTAATTACAACATTTTGAGTGTGTCCAAATACGTACAAAATAAATTATCTGGTCAAATTATAAGCTTACATAATAAAAATGAAAATGATATTTTCTGGCGTTTCTCATGTGTGTGATCCAGGATTCGGACCTCACATACTAATAAAAGAGTTTCTGTTCAATAAAAAGCTTCTTTTCATCTCACCAATAGATGTCTCTAGTGAAGTTCTAGTGATTCAAGGACAATGTTTCAAAATTAGTTCATATGTACAGAACTTCCAATATTTATTCGTTATATACAGAATTTGAGTAGTGTGGTTGTCAATAATGGGTAGAATTGGTGAATGTTACACGTGTGTAAAGTGATCACTTATACCAGCTTATGACGGTCGTCAGCCCCGTAAATGCCCAGACTTCCATATTCTTCTTCATCTTTGATGAGATGTCAAAAAATATTATAATTTAATTACTTGGTGTTAAATAAGGTAACAAAGTGTGTAATTGGCATTAGTCGGTTTTGATTTGATATCTGTCATATCAACAGCTTCTTCTGACAACTATTGGTACCCAATGGTGCTTAGGGAACTGCATCGAATTGATGCAATGTTAACATGAACGTCATGCACTCCAGATTCTTAAATCAAGAGTGGAATTTGATGGGCTACAGCCGATGTAAGTAAAGAAACCTGGGCTGAAGGACATCACTGTAGTTAGGATATACCAACAGCTAACCTATTAAGTGATACTCTATTGAGTGCAATCATTCTAACGATTTCTGACAATACTTTTATTGTTTATTTATTTCAAAGCATAAGATAAGTTAAACTGGTGTAAATGATTTAAATAATAAATGTTTTGAATAATGTAAATGGATACCTCAGTATAGGCTGTCCCCAGTGAGGCTTCATATAGTAAAAAAAAATATGTAAATTTTATATTTTACATATTTTTTTTTACTATACTATTTTATAATAAATTGATTCTTCCATGGTTAAGAATTATTGTAAATATTACTGTAATAAATATATAAAAAAGAATGAAATGGACAAAGCTAAAGTTGTAACAGTCTAACAGAAGTGTTATTATTGTATGCATTGTTTTTTTTTTTAAAGGAATAACCCACAAAGTGTCTTTTTTTAGATGCTTGTCTGCAGGTAGGATAGTAAGGATGGGGAAGGTAAACGTGAAAAATATATCACAAACATCCAGAACAATTGAAAATAAATCATTCTTGAATTCATTTTTCAATTGGCGGGAATCGAACCTGCGACGCAAGTTTCACAGTCAAGCGTCTACACAACAACGCCATGGCGCCTGTCTATTGTAATATTATCTACATTCTTGGTAAACCATTACATCATATCTACTCAATAAAAAATATTTTAAATACTTACTAAATCATATTAAATCATATCTTCTCTAAAAAATATTATAAATTTATATTTTAAAATATTTTACCAGACTCTTCATATGAATGGAAAGGTTGAAATCTGGCCTTCGCGTGAGTAGGTCTTCCAGGCGTCCTGGGGTGCAGATGAGGACGTGGGCCCCCGTCTCGCGGAGTCCCTTCACATCATCATCCACCGAGTCCCCGCCGACCAGAAGGCGTTGTCGCAAGTGGCTCAGCTCTGGGAGCTTGAGAAATATGTCCAGCACCTGCAATGTAACAAATTTTATCACGTTTAGTCAACATATTGTTGGCAGGCGGTTTCCTCATCAACCCCGACCCTAATTCAGACCCTAATTCGACAGTCTGCCGTCCGATTATCTTATTATCCTGCCTCCAAGTAATTAACGATCAATGGAATACTGCACCGATGTGATGCAGTGCTCTATGCACCATTTGGTGCAGGTAAGGATTAAAAGAAGAATACTACTGTGTTTTACTAAAGCCAGAGGACGCCCACGCCTCGAAAACCTAAGCAACTTATACGAAGACATGGGCTGCTCGACGTATGAGGAGCTGAAGAGGATTTTCGAAAATAGACGAGAATGGCGAAAGAGATGTCATCTGTTGCTACAGGCCAATCCGCAAGATTGAGACCAGAGAGAGAGATACTAAAGTAGCATTAAGGATTCTTACTGTATATACATACCTCATATGTTTGTGCAGCTAATTCTCTTGTGGGAGATATGACCAATGCACCTATTTCCAGTTTTTTCCATTTCTCCGAGGTGGTTCTCCTAAGCAATAGCTCAATGAGAGGTATCAAAAATGCAAGCGTTTTACCAGAACCAGTAACAGCCTCAGCAGCGACATCTTTACTGGTTAGTAATAAAGGAATTGTAGCAGCCTAAAAATAAAAAAAAACCTTTACTAAGAATAGTTTTTTTTTAATATAGCGATTTTTTAAATATAGAATTTAGTGTAAAAAGCGTAATATGATACAGGCTGGCATATTAAATTTTGACATCACATACCCTGTCCAAACAGACCATTGCGTATGAGCAGTTCTAAGCTGTTATTATTATTTTAAATTGATAAATTCTTCAAAAATTTAATGTCGTACAATGGTATAATTCATACGGACCAGATATAAATCAACGGCTAAGATTACGTTTTGTATATTTGACATGAAATATTTCGTATAATATGAAATATTAAAAAAAATATTACCTGAACTGGAGTCATTTTCGTAAAGCCCATTTTTGCGATTCCCCTAAGAATACATTCGCTAAGGGGTGGCTTTACGTCTTCCCATTTATTGATTGACATTTTAAACGTTTACAAACATTAACTTACTTTTGAATTTTACGTATGTTTTTTTTCAAGTTGACAGTAACCAAAATATAACCTCACAACTCATCACCGCATTTCTTTGACAGTTTGAAGAATGTATTGCCATATATTTCTTAATAAATATATTTCTTCTTCTTCTTTTTTTACGACAATGTCCTGTCATTCTCCGGTCCGCTCCTGGGAGGTGGAAGACCAGCTATCCCTCCATCGTTAAGGTGGTCTTCCTGGGGGTCTGATCCCGCTTATGCTGCTGTCCACTGCTATCCTCACCACTCGATCCGAACTCGCTCTTCCCACATGATTTCTCCAGAAACGTCTTTCCTCATTGCACAACATCTTCAACATCGCAGATTTTTCTTATTTCAGAGTTTCTAACTCTGTCACGAAGTGTTAGGCCTGCAATGGGCCGTAGAGTCTTCATTTCGGATGTCCAAAGAAGGCATTTTGTTCTCGCGGTGTCGGCTTTTGTTTCTGTGCCGTATGTCAAGATCGGTCTTACGCAGGTTTTATAGATTCTCACCTTACTCTCTTTCAGCATGTATTTATTTCTCAATACAATTTTTTTAAGTATCCAACTACAGCAGAGGCCTTGTTTGCTTGCTCTCTTACTTCATTGCACAGGTTATTGCTGCTGGACACTTCGACACCCAAATACTTGAATTGTATTGGATGTGTAGAAGTGACCATGCTCTTTGTTTTATTTATGGAGATTTTCATGGTAAATCTTTGAGATGAAAGGTGGAATCTACAAAGCAGCCTCTGGAGATCGTCTTGGGAATTGGCAATTAAAACAGCGTCATCTGTTTAGCATATTATGTCAACATTTTTATCCCTTATGGCCCTATAGCCCAGCACTAATTCTTTGACATCTTCAATTATCTTTTAATATATTTCATGGTTGAAAAAAAAACTATTCGAAGTAAATACAATATTTGATATTGATTTCGGCAAGTTATGTTGAATATTTAATTATTGCATCAATTAATATATTTTCATGTGCTATAGTAAATTTTATAAAAAAAATATATTTATATATTCAAGTACTTACGTACGTCAAATTAATCGTATCTACCTACGAAAATAATATTAAAGTTGGTATCATTTGAAACAAGGGATGCCAACTGCGCACTTTTCGTGTGCGTAAATAACTTATTTTGACAGCTGCCTTTGTTTATTCCTGTGGATTCAGTCTTACATAAATGTGCATTTATTTGTAATATCGGCGTCATCAACGTGACTCAAAATGACGAGGCCTTTCGGCAGCAGTCGGGAGAAGCGATTTTCTATCGACGATGCCTTTGAGGAAGAAACTGATGAAGCCATAAAAGTGTACGGGGCGACTGTTGACCGCTCGCCCGTCAAGGCTAAATTCAGAGACACTGACAGCACATGCAGGTAATGACCTTTATATTTCACTGATTCTAATAAATCTGCTTTTATGGGAACTCTACCTTTCTAATGAAGAAAACATCCTTAATCTACAGAAATCTTTACATCTTTGATTGTCATTTTGAATAAAATATTCGTGGGTTTATTTCCCAAAATGGTCCGCTTTCCGTGACACATATTTGAATTATTGTTTAAATGTTTTTCATTCGGCCCGTACAAGGAAATCAGTGACGCTTCCAAGTAAAAAAAGTGTTATTGTTATTTACAATCGGCCGTATATATTTTTTGCTGTGTATCATTTAAATAAATTCGTGTCTGCTATGCAAAAACTAATGGTTTTTAGTTTCATTCGGATATTCCACGCTACAGATGGAATATTTTATAACAATATGATTGTAAATATTTTTACTCTACGGATTGAGACAAATAGGTTTTTTTTCATGTTTTTCGAATTTGTGGTGTAGCTGAGTAACCAAAATATCAAGATCAAAATACCAACATATCAAAATATCAAGGATATTGAGGCCAATTTTTAGCTTCACAAATTATGTTATGATAATTTTTTTCAAAGGACACTATTTTTGCCCCCATTCAATAGCATAGAACCAAAATTAACAGTCGAACTCGGTTATAACGAGGATGAAGGGACCGACTGAATTTGTTCGTTATAACCGTTACTCGTTATATCCGAGAAAAGGTATTTTTTTTAAACATACCTATCACATGAAGTATGTCATCTGGAATGGTTACATAACACAATATGTCGCAATTAAAAAAAAACATTCATACAATTCACCCATTACACACATCGCTCACTCCTTTCAAGAACGTCATAAATCGAAAATCGTCAATTTTCAGTTGTGCGTGTTTTCGGAATGCCCAGAAAATGTACTTTATCCCAGCAAAAGAGGCATATTTTAAACTTAATATTTACCCGCTACAGAGCAGAAAGTGTTGTTTTTGCATTTTGAATAAAATGTATTGTTTAGTTATTTTTTTAAAAATATACTATATATTTTTCAAATGGAGAAAAAACCTTCAGATTTTATCTAAAAAGATCTGTTGCACAGTAAAAAGTTCAAAAAGTGGCTTGATATTTATTTTTAATACATTGTATTATATTTTTAAACTTTAAAAATGTTCTCCTGAAAAATCAAGTATTTTGATTTATGACGTTCTTGAAAGGAGTGCGCGACATGTCAAATTTTTTCTGTCAATCCAGTTTTCCTATAAAAATTGGAAAATCCTGCGCTTCTTTGAGTACAAAATCATTGTAGCAATTTCATCAAAATTCATACGATTACAGTTCCTATTTATTTTTGACTCCGTGATGTTCTTTTTAAATGCAGATAAAAATACAATGTTCACACTGAGAACGATGACATTTTTTAATGCATTTTTCACGCCATGTTCTATCCCACAAATAATTTCCGCCTTTTCACGAATTGAGAGACACTTTTTGTTATTAGTAGATATGTTGATAATTCAAGGGTTTGTTTTTAACTGATCTGCTTTAGAATTGATCTGACATTCCCCCCATGTAATGTTTACTATGCAGTGTCCATAGTAAGCATACAATACACAAAATATGAGAACTGCACTACTACAATGTTGCTCTGCACTACTTAGAAGCTATTTAAAATAATACTACTACAATGAGAGTTTTGTAACTTAATCTGGTTAAAAACCAGTGTCAAAAAAAAAAAAATGTTATAGGTTAATAACCTTCAATTGATTTGATTTTTTTTTAAACTTTTAATTGGTAAATGTTACACCATTTGTTAAAATCTATTGTGATATGTGTTTTGATGCATTCTGCATCATTTTCAAACACTGCATATTGCATATTAATAGATTTTGATTCTGATGTATTTGACAATTTGACATTGAAAAATCAACTACAGTGTTTGAAAATGATGTGGAATGCGATAAAGAATTAATAGGTTTTACCACAAAGTGACTGACAAACCAATTGATTATTTTTTTATTGTTTTTTCCAATTTCAGAACATATAAATGCACAGATGATACCACATCCCGCGACTCCGATTCGTTAATTCACGAGTACCTGCCCGTCAACCAGACCACAGACGTGTACTGCTGGAAGCATCCCAAGGTCCGGGAAAACTGGCGCACTGTCCTGGCCGCAGTCACGCTTCTCTTGGTGGGCACCGGGCTGATCGGCATGGGGGCCTTCGCGGTGGCGGACCCCGAGAACGGAGTGCAGGGGGCGGTGTTCTTCCTGGCCGGGCTGATCTGCTTCGTGCCGGGGGCGTACCACGTGGTGTACATCTGGCTCGCGGCCCGAGGACAGAGAGGGTATGACTTCTATCACCTGCCGCTGTTCACATGATCGCAAGGATAGGAAATCTAATCACATTTGTTCCGCTAGAGTTCCACCAGCGTTAAAAATCTATGACATATAGTGCTTCTAGTAGAAAACATGTGTGGTGTCAAATGGCGCCAAATGTGGTTGTTATCAAATGAGGTATAGCTATATCTGCCCACCAATTGAGACTGCTAAACAGTACTGTTTTCATCCTAGACTCTTTTTGGTTGGTTAGAAAATATTGCTTCATAATAATAAGGCTGCCAATGTACTGACATTCTGAAAGAAGTCCTCGGTAAAATTTAAATCTCTAACCTCCCAATTTGAGATAAATCATTTTGAAACATGTTAAGGTTAATATAAACGCTTGTGTAAAATATTTTAAATTTAAACAGACTATATCTAAAATAAGATTTTTACCCTTACCGCGGAATGTAGCTTATTGTACAGTTATTCCCCAATTGATGACTATCCTCAGCTGGCATGAATATGTTTTGCAATCTCGTATGCACAAAAATATCCAACTAACTACCAAGGGTTTATTATTAGTATTTTACATTATGAAAATTTCATTTAGATGCATTACTCTTCTTGGCATTTAGAAATATTGTTGTTTTAAATAGGTAAAAAATACCCATACGAGATTGCATATCCAAAAAGATGAAATATGATATGCTAAGTAGTTTGTATGATAATACAAACTACATACAACCGTCATCACAGCAACTCATTTTGCTTAATCTGTTTTCTTCATGATCATGTCTACAAATGTTAGAAAAAAATCTTCCTGGCAGGCCCCGGTATTCATATTGTTGACAATAAAATGAAGCAAAATAAGAAAACAATGATTTAGTGAATGCGTTTGCTCTTTCTCATTTTAAAGACTCGTAGAAGACCCTTTGGTTGAATGTACCTCGTATATTATATTGTCTCATCGCACATGTAACCCAGGTGGAATTCTAGCAAACATTAGGCTACCTGTAATGACACGTTGACTGAATCGCACGACACACGTGTACTATGGTATAAATCATAAAGCCATTTTGTTCTACACGGTATAAGCAATGGCGTTAGATAATAAACACTTCGTAACTATGGTTAATTTGTTATCCAATTCATCTTTATGAATAATATTCTCACTTTTTTTTATTTATCCACATTTGTAAATCATGTATGTATATTATAAATTATATGTAATCTTTACTGTGTTTTAAATTCTTGTTTAAACACAATATTGAATTTTTTAAAATGAAATACAGGTTTTACACTTAAAGTTCCTAGATTATAAATAAACTTCCTTAATAAACTTTCACAACCAATTTTTTTTGCATTTACTTCTTATTTTAGTTTCAAAATCATCAATAATTTACAATAAATTTCTTGAAATTTTCGATTATCTTCTTTAGTCATTTTAATTAAATTATTTTTCATTTGATTGTGATTTGGTTGTGAAGTATTTTTATTTGCTTAATAAGACTGTAATTCACTTCCCTTGCCTTCCACCATGACATCTGAAAATATTAGAATTCCTTAATGTTACTAAAATATTACCAAAAATTAGCATCCATACACTCTCGCCTCGGCAATCGGAGCAGCCTCTCAATTGGGTCCATTGTGCCGGTCCCGATGTATTCCAATTAATCAAAATTTACCGTATTTATTTTAACCACTTTTGAATTGAACCTGGGACCCTGAGACTGGGACTTAATGTAACGATTAGCCAAACACGCTATCATAGAGACAAATGGAAAACTGAAAACGTATTATATTTATATTTAGTTTTGGTTGCAGTATTGGATGCCAAATGACATTATGTATATTGAAACAGTACATTACACTATTAAATCTGGGTGTTACAATATAAAAATATGTTGCGATGCAATGTCGAATAAAATTTTACTTTCATATCAAAATATTAAAATTGCCATCATGGCTTTTATAAATAAATAAATGATAAAAAAATACCTATTCTATTATGTACGTATCCAGTATGAGTCTTATTGAAGTCGGAATAAATGAACTTTTTAAAGATTTTTTTTTAATGGTCACCAAAGACATCGATGAACTAATTCAGTTCCCATAAAATTTACTAATTTTAAATGACTAATTACGATTTAAGTTTAACATTGATCATATTATTTAAGCTGTGTTTTCTCTGCAAGCTTTTTTTTTCTTCGTGTTTTAAATAATATTATGTATTTACATAATATTTTCTCGGACAATCTTGTTAGAGTTAATACTATTTTTTTAAAATGTACATATGTTTTTTTTTAAACTTTTTAAATATGTAGTCTTAGAAAAAATTATGAATCGGAAACATTTATTGCCAATGAATTTAACATTGGTTGTTATGTCTTTACATTTCTATTTTAAGGTTGCCATACCACCTTTCGTTGCGTTCAGGCAAAATGCACTCTCGGCTCATCGCACAAAACAGCAAAACAAATGACATAATATTTATAGTTTTTTCCACTTTTAGATTGCTATTAAATCTACAGTAAGTTCATATTTCGAGCAATAATATATTAATTTGCTGGCTGTGTGCAGAGATAAGGGATAATTTCAATTATTATTAGTTACAATTCCTAGACATTTTAACTTCTGATATTAGCGAGCATTTAAACATCTTAAATTGCTTATGGTTGAGTAAACAAGTAATTTGTTGATTTGACCTATTTGTTAAATCGACAAAAACAATCCTTCATCAAAGGGTGATTGAGTTTTTTTATGATACATCTTCCTTTTATACAAAATCACTGACTGCAGGATGCTGAGGGGATATGGAGGAATGTTGTGAAAACATGCGTCCGACTCGGAAGAAGAAAGCCGTCTATCAGTTTGAATCTCAATTACTTGTCTAATAGTGGTTTCAATTCAAAACTAACATTTTAGTAATTTTAATAACAAAGTTTTTTTGTTGTCGTAAGTTTTACAATGTCAATCCGGAACCCATTAGTGAAATCTAAAATTGCAATAAAAATTAACGTTTCTCTCAGTCACTGTTTTGCGAATATTTTTGGATCTCTGTAAATCCATGTTTAAGTTTAGCTAAGGTTATAATCCAAAATTGATTAGCGTATTTATTACTATACTATAATATTTTTGGCCAGCTTAAGTCGCCATATAGTTAATATTTATAAAAAAAAAAATAGGTAATCTAAATAATAAGTTTTTATTTATGTATAAATTTTAAAAAAAGTGAAAAAATGTGTGTGAAAAGGCTTGGTTTACATTTTGATGATCTTTTATACTAATAAGTTGTATTTTCAAATTTAATATGTGTGTATTGTGATTATAATATTATGAATTTAAAGTTTGCTTATGTTTTAAAATATAGAGCAAATTTTATTGTACGCAGACTGGTTGTCAAATGGGGCCCTTTTTCATTTAATTGTTTAGATTAGATATTTTAAAAAGTCATTATTGACTGTGGGTATTTTTTTTTCAAAGATGCTCTATTTCCTTATTGACAATGTCTCATACACCAATAATATCTATCACATGCCGTTTAAAGCATAATAAAATATTTTTTATACAGTCTACAAGGTATCTTCATGCGTCAACCATCTAAACTGGATTTATCCATTTTTAATTTACTATTATACTTATAACTGCATTTTATAATGTCCATAGGTTTAAGAGAAAATGTCAATATGGAAATACGCATTTTGGAAATAAGCCCCATAAATTTCATTATTATGTTTTGTACATTTTGCTTACTTAATCTTTAGAATTGCTTTTGTATATCAATTTGTAAAATTGACTTTGTATTTTGTATCACATTTCTTGCACCCTCTAAAAAAGTTTTAAAAACTGCAATTATATCTCATGGATAAAAGATAATCGCGATTCAATGTATTTCTTTATATTTTATAAATATATGAACAGTGCTGTAGTTGTAATCTTTGCAGAAATTAACACACTTCTTTATGTAATATCATGGCAGTGAAAATCAGTGGTGAAATTAATTAAATTATGGTTTATTAATTCTGGTCCTGACCAAAATATAAAACAATTTGATACAACTTGTTTTTTAACACAAATATTAAAAATTGCTGAATATAGGGATAGCCTCAAACTAATAAAATATAATAGTGCCCAAAGTTGTGAACTTCGTGTTAAGTGAAAAAATCCTTATACTATTATCAATTTGTCTTCCTTTTTGGAGCATTGGGAGAAAATCAGGGTGTAAACCAGGGGCTATTTCGTGTCAAACTAAAAATGAAGCTGATGAAGGCAGGAGTTGGAAAATTAAGATCAAAAATAGACATTTGTAACTATTAAATAATAACTGTTATTAATCTTGGCACAGCTAGTATTAAGCGATTCGAAAAATTTACTATATATTTTTTTTACTCATGTAGTTTTGGAGTTGTATCTATTTAACTTACAATTTGCTTCGTAATCAAACTGTAGATTACTTCATTGGTACTCTCAAGTTAATATTGTAAGTTAGTTTTAATAAAAATCTGGTCTACCCATCAATAGCTCGTAATAGTATATTGTCTTATAGTGTATATTCCCAAGAAATAGGTGAAATGTGGGCGAGTTTCTTGCAGATATCTTTTTTATTTTTAAAACTATTTAGATGCCCACGGTTTCCAGTTTCCAAACAGTTTCCACTGTACCTTGAATTTACACCCATTTTGATATACGTAGTTTAAATAAAACTGTACAGCACATGTATGCGACATATAACGGTTAGATTTTTTGATTTATGGTAAAATTTAGAATTTAGAACCAGAAGGTTGTGAATATGGGTGTATGGCATATACCCCACCCATATACCTTCAACTACAGCACTGAGTTTAAGAGAATATATTTATGGTTAAGTACTAAAAAGTAACTTCATAATTGCCGTATCTAAAAATAAATATTCTTGTATAATACAATACTTTAGACAATTTATAATGACAACTTATATAGCCCTGTTTTTGTAAACAATTCACTTCAAGGGCGCTTCATGTGTTAAAAGATCTTTTAAATCGATAAACCGATTATATATTTTTGTTAAAGTTAATCCAAATTGAATTGAATAATGAATTAAGTGCATGTTTTTGCAGATTAAGCTGCGAATATTAGAATCCATATTCTTATCTGTTAGTGAAATGTATTTGCATATTAATTTGCTTTCTTATTTAAAGATGACTGTAAATATATATCACAATTTATCTAGAGAAATATTTTGCCAGACTCCACTTGTAATAAATAAAAAATTGTGAATTAATTGGAATAGTGCAATATTTAATAAATGTATCAATGAAATAAGGAAAGCCTTGTGTCAAAGCATCCTTTAATGGGCATCTTTTACTCAGGATGAATATAGGATTCAACGTAATTTCATTTATCATTTGCTAAATTCACTTAATGATGTACACTCAGTATTTTAGTACATTGGCAATATGTATATAGCGAATGCTTGGTTTTGTAAAATTGGTAACAATGTCGTAAACCAGTGCGTAAAAGTTCCGACTGGTGTCATAAATATGTCTGTAGACTCCGAGGTTCCAAGTTTTGTGATTCTCTCTCGTGATCAAAATAAAGTCAGATTTGTTGACATCAAGAATTTGTTTGTTTTTCTTATGATATTGTTGAAATCTGTAATAAAATAATTTGTGAAATTTATTTTCCAATAAAAAAAACATGATCACGGCGTCAGAGAGCAAGTGCTCTATTTGAATGGGAATATGGTAACAATGCATAGACCTTTGGAGATCGTATTCCCATATTATTTCTAAAATTTGCACTTGAATTCTGACACTGCGTATTGTCTGCATGGCTCTAGATTTTCTGCTACATATTTGCTTTCATAGTCCTAACTCTATCAAACTTATTCACAAAATAAGATGTATTGCAATTAAACACATTAGTATACAAATAAAATTGATGTAAAATACAGAATATCTAGTAAGTTAATATATTATAAACATTAATAAGAGTGACTGACACTGTGAATGCATACTTTAGTGCCTCTAGTTGACAAGCGATGAATATATTGGATATGAATGTCTTTAAAATATCTTAGTTATTACATATTAGGGTTTTTTTTTCATATTTTGCGTGAGCTTATTGGTAATCATTTTTTTAATTATGAGAAATATGCTGTAATAGCTTTGTACTTACAATGTTTTCAAATGGAGAAATTTTACATGAAATAAGACATCTTTATTGACAAATAAAATTTTGGTGTTTTTGACGTTTTTTATATATTTTTTCTATAATCCATTTCAAACCGCTTAATTTTTTACTGTATCTACTGGCGTTCACTTGAATGTCTGTGGTTTAAAACCACAAGGTAATAATCAACCAAATAATATAACATACTTAATCCATTTCTGCAGTATTTCTTACATGAATTAAGTATGAGTTATCATATTCACCTTCTTAAACTTGGAGCTTGTAATTACATAGATTTCATTGTTTAAATATGAAAATACATATTTATCTCTTCTTTTTAGCTCGTCCTGGACTGGGATTCCATATAGAAGTTATCACTTTAACCATGTAACATACTTTTTTCCAGTAAAAAAAACTTTCTGACAATACGTATAGAAAATCAGTTTAAAATGCCAAAAATATTAGAAATAAAGTTGCAGTTATATCTACACTACGAACTAAAATGTTAACTTTCATGTGTAATCGATACCTAGGTCATTTAGAATATTGCTATTTTTTCTATGTACCTACCTAATATGGGTACAGTTTTTTGTTTACAACAAATTGAATTTTACCTTGGAGTATAACACTTTTTCCTCGATTTTTTGACATTCAATTTGACAAAAAACTCTAAAGTTTTGCAGTATGTCATCTGCCATTGTGAGATAGTTATTGCACGCTTGGTTCCTTTTTTTAAATTTGACTATGCAAAATATGCTTTTCTTTATAAGTAAACATTTAAAAAAAATTAGTAAAATTACCAAAATAACCTTTCTTTTTGTATGAGTTTTATTGATCTTGTAAATGTTATCACTTAATTCTTTTATACATGATTTTTTAAAATTTAAATTGATTTGGTTTATTATCATCTCACTATCTAAGATTTCTATTGCAATGCAAAGAAAATGATTATTTTTTTGCCAGATTATAATACTGTTTCTGAAAAAAAAGTATAAAGTGCAATACTGTCACACACTGGTGGAAAGCCTTTATGGTTTAAATTCTTATCCAATATGTATGATATTATATATTTGCAAAAGCAAAATTGTTGGATCTTGAAATTTTTATCTGAAATACTATTATAAATTAACATAACTTTATATAAAATGATTATTTTATATCAAACTAAAAAAATATTATATACAAATTTTATTACTATTATTCAATTTTGTAAAGTAATTTCTTATGATTTTTGAATTACCTTATTTGTAATAAATAATAATTTGACTTCAAAACCACTGTTTTATTTTTTCTGTGCATTTAATCAATATACAGTGGAACCTCTCATAAAGTGTAATTCGCATAACAAGCAAAAAAAAGTTAAAAAGTTGCCCCCTTAACGAGCGACATTTCGCGTAACGAGTTACACGGGCCCTTTTTCACGGCATTAACTTGTAAGCCGGGACTTCCACGCCATTCAAAACAAAACATGTTTCGCATAACGAGTTAGATTCTGGAACAATAATTTGTTATGAGATATTCCACTGTAATCCAATTTTCCATTCTCTTTTTGGATATAATTAAAAGAAGTTCAGTTTACCAGATATAATATTATTGTTTTATTTAAAAATGCCAAATTTTAAATAAAATAAAAAAATCTTAATAAAAAAAAAAGTTTTTATATCACCTTTACAGTGATGACAAGTTCACAATTAGAGCAACTGCAGCGACTTTTCTAATAATATAGGGCAGTGGTTCTTAACCGTGTTGGAGGTACCGAACCCCACGAGTTCA
This sequence comes from Brachycentrus maculatus, assembly GCF_059751285.1. Taxonomy (NCBI): domain Eukaryota; kingdom Metazoa; phylum Arthropoda; class Insecta; order Trichoptera; family Brachycentridae; genus Brachycentrus; species Brachycentrus maculatus. Next base: position 1,945,122 of record NW_028280815.1, on the reverse strand, counting down.
TACGTGCGTTCACCGAACCCTTAATAAGAAAAAAAAAAATTGCTATCAATCTTGATATATTCCTTTCAAATAATATACTAGATTTATTGGATAAATTAATATATCGTACGTAGTATCATTTTTCATAATTTCGTACAATAAGTCGGGTGTTTGTTTTGACTTCCGCCGAACCCGGGAGACTGACTCACCGAACCCCTGGGGTTCGATCGAACCCAGGTTAAGAACCACTGCTATAGGGTTTAAAGCCGATAAAGGTTTCCATTTTGCCAAACAGGAATGATATGGGTCATATGAACCAGGTTGTGGGAAAGAGAGAAGGAAAGAAAATGAAACAAAAGAAAATTAAAACAAAGCATCGCTTATTGTTTATTATAGAAATAATTTTAACACATAACAAATATATTCATTCAGTTCAATAAAAATTATTAAGGCACACTAAATGAGCGACATCCTCTTCCACTGTTCACTTCTAAGACTCGACTCATTTCATAAATCATATATTTCTTATTTTTACATTAAAATTGCATCAAAACGACATCTGATATTCATCGGAACATTAGTTAAAAGTATGTGATCAGCAGTAAAATTTATGTAACCTAAAATTTGCAAGATACAGTTTGCTTTTTAATAAAGAAAAATAAGAAACTACTGGTAAAAATAGTACAATAACTGGACAGAAAAGTTTAACTAAACAAATTATTTACTAAATTGAGAAATGAAGCCAAAATAAACCCAACATATTTGTCGTTTCTATACAAGTGATTTACATTTATTTTTAACAAACGTAAAAATATTCAATTGTCTTTGTGCCATCTGTTTGCAATTCTTAATATGGATTTTGTGGGTGTATAACATTTTCAGAGAGTAAAACAATACTTTTCAGTGATAAGGAATCAAAAAAGGTGATGTGATAACAATTATTATCGTTAGTAAAAAAAAACAATTGTCAAAGTGATATTTCACAAACAAAAGCATGGAGAATGTGCGAAAACTATAGGTCTTTTCTTTCTTCAAATTTGTACTTATAATTGATAACTTGATATAGGATAAACACATTTTTTAAATATTTTATTGTAAAAAAGTTTTCTTTTTTTGGCATATTTGTTAGAAAAATTATATTATGTTTTAATTTTTAAATCAAACACAGATTTTTTGAGTCTACTTGGTTAATAAATAGACTCTAAAACTCAAAAAATCTGTGTTTGATTTTAAAATTAATACATAAATTAAAATGGAGTTCTACAAATTAAATGCCAAATCAATAAATAAAAAAATATATATTTATTACGTGTTATAAGATCCCGGATAAATTAGTTGGCTTTGTTCCAGACCATTTTGAAGAAATTTATTTTGACAGATACTATTGACACAATTTTCGAGTACTTGAGTAATTGGTTTGAGTTTTTGCTAATGATACGCATTAAAATTAGTATCTTTTGAGACATATGTTAGGCGGAAAAATGGAATATCCCAAGTCCAGGATATTATAAGATACAAATTACTAACTGCCGACCACTAACTAAGAAATCAAATTGAAGACATGTTTATCTGCCGACCACACAATAAGAAATCAGATTGGAGACATGTTTTCCAAGTGACAGTTCCATTTAGTAATAAAATATTTAAAACGTTCCTTTCGACTCGCAATTTTTATTCTACTGAAGTATACATATTACATAAATTTATTTACAAATATATTTTACGTCATACTTAGTCAAGAAATTGTTTCGAGTTATGAGCACCTGTTGAAAACTTGCCAAGATAAAAGAAGCAAATAATACATATTATTTAGTATTTAATACATTTTCTATTTTTTTAAAATTTATATTTCAATTTTTCACTGTGGATCTTTTATGATCTTAAAAGTAAAAATTTATTATATGAATTATTTAAAATCTACATATTTTTTGTAATCTTATAAGGCACATAGTTTATGCTTTGTTTAAATTTTATTTTTTACATAGAGAGCAAATATCTATAAAAATACTACAAAAGTTTTCGTTATTTAATAATTTACGACCAAAAAATCAAAATCAGCGTAATACACTGTTCTAGAAAATTAGTTTAAAGAACACATTTTGGCGTATATGAGCCATTTTGATAAAATATATTTAAAAAAAAAACACTAATCTCATTTAAAAGAAATTGTTAAAACTTTGAATTGTATCAAATCTTGAAAATTGAACTATGCAAAAGTAGATATTGTATAGGCTGACAAAATTTTTTTTTTTATGTAATAATACGGCGACTATTACAAAATATTTTGCACATAAATTTAGGATAAATCTTGAGGGACTTACGAGAATCAAGGCAAATTATATTAAATATCTTTATTTTCGTAAATGTCATTAAGGGTTAATTTAGAATAAAAGAATCTGCCATCAAATTGCAATTACAATTCAGCAGGACTGGAATATGAATTTGTATATTTTTATTTGTTAAAAAAGGGGATATAAACTTTTTACTTTGCATGAATCTCTAGAGATGGTGCTCTAACTGCACGCGAATGGTTGCTTCGATATTGTGTATATACATACTAGTTCTAAAAACTAGCACAATACAGATATCAATCATGGGCATAACGGTGAATGTTACAGTGTATAAATTGATTACTTAAACCAGTCAATGACATATTATAAGCCCTCTAAATTCCCACACCTCATATTTTCTTCAAAAAAACTCTGCTGAGATATGTATAAAAATCAAATTACTTGCAGCACCAACGCTGGATGTCATTTCCGTCAAGATATGTGTGCAGTGCATTTCATCGATTTTTTACTCACAATAATGATGAGAACAATTCGTATTTGTTGCGGAATACTCGGAAGAATCGGCTATTCCGCTAAATAACATCGCCGAATTACCTATGACATTCCAGAAACCTAACCTTAAACTGATTACATATTGTTTTGATAAAAAAGTTTAAGTTGCAGATAGAACAGGTTTTTTAAAATAAAAATTGGCCACGCTTCTTCATTATTAAACACAATATACATAATAAAAGTATACAGAACACGTAACTAATAAAGGCATTACAAAATGGCAAATACAAAAGCTTGTGTCATACTAGCGCTAATTTTACTTACATTATGTTACTGGATCACAAGCCAACAACATAGCCATTACGATATAGAAAAATACAAACTTAAAATAATACGATATTTGAGGATTTCCAATACATAAGCCCAAGATCGAAATAATTTATAGGGCCTGTTAAAAATTGTAAGGCGAAAAATATTTAAACATTCCAATTATTTCGTTATAATTTATAATATAGCAGGTTAAACCTATTTATTTATTTAATATAGTAAAAGCCCGTTAATTTGATATTAAAGGGACCAGATGTTTAAAAATTACTGTACAATGCAAATTTTCATTATTATTTTTTAAATCACTTATTTTCCACAAACAAACTGATTCAAATTTTTTTCGACAAAGTAATAAAAATAGTGAACGAAATATACCACTTGACATTTGTAGATTTTTATTCTTAATGGCTTTTTTAGCTATAATTTCATTGAAAGTTTTGTATAAAAACGTCGCTGCGAGCACTTTTTTTAATTTATATAGTTTGAGTTACCACGGTTTGATTTGACAAGCTTTTACTTTATTATTTATGGTGACGTTTGACATATAGCAGAAGATTATGAAAATGTAATTTTAAGAGAATCGTTTGAAATACGGTCATAAGTAGTATAAAAAATTGTTTAGTCTTTTTAATGTAAGTATAATTTAAAGAGCACAAAATACTTACACATATTAAAACAAAAATTCATTCCATAATTTTTTATATATTCATTTGCCAGGGCGTTGATTCTATGCGGGAGTTGAAGAATTAACTGCATGTGGATAACTTTAACATTAATTTTTAAACCAGTTGTCGGTCTATATTTTGTTTTTTACATAATGCAAGTAAAGTCACATAGAGTTATCTTCACTGTGTAGTCAAATCGATCACTTCTGTATTTAATCTATACCCAGAAAGGTTTCATTATTTTAGCTAATAAATCCTGGATGACAATCAATAATTGGGTACTTTATGACTAAAAGTTACATAATGAAGCATTTAAAATAATAATTTATTTTTTATGTGCAGAAAATAGAACTATTATATTTTATTAAAATTTGTAATAAAAAATATTGTAAAATTCGACATCTTGTTTTTTCATTACATTCGTGTGATTAGCGAAATATTTTTATTTACGGCACATTTTTTAACCCTCAATCTTAAATACAAATGTAAAAAAATACATGAATATCTTTTTTTCTTATATGAATATGTAATTCCAAGCTTCAAAACAGTAAAATACAAAAATCAGCTGTATGTTAACATCGATGAAAGAAAAAACATTGCCTTACAAAATTTTTAACAAATATTTAACAGAATTAAAGGATCTTATTTTTTAAAAATACATATAAGTCGACTACTATACAGAAAGTATAATTATCCAGCTTGATGATGCGCTAATCGTCATTTGGTTGGGTTGAATTGAAAAAGGCACCAAACTCTTCCCTTGGAGCGCTACAGGCCGTCATCTGTTTGAAAGAAATAATTTCAAACCATTTTCCAAGTGAACATTCAATTAAAAATGCAAGGAGGAAGTTCAGGGCTACCTTAATTTAAATTTTTAAAATGTTTTCCTAAGCGTGGTTAAAATTAAAGCATTCAATTAAACAATCCTTATTACAAATTATTCTTAACTTTAAATGAAGTTCTGTAACCCAAAGGTTTTGATGGTTACAAGCAGAGTTTGTGCCCATGTGACTATTAGATACACAGTTGTCTGCTGAATGAGTGACATTAATATCCTCAATAATGACATTTTTAGTACTGGAGATGTAATAATTTTCCACTGGGTAAAAAATGACACTTTAAAAAATCATGTAGTAGCATCCTGTTGGAAAATAAAGAAGAAACTAATACTCCAAACAAAATTAGTCTCAAAGGAGTGCGGACAAGATTTTGCAACTATGCAGTTCAATTTGCAAGAACTCACATCACATATACACTTTAATTTGCAAGTCCTCGGATGAAGTTCAATTTGCAAGAGCTCAGTCCTCAAATACGGTTTAATTTGAAAGAACTCAGTCCTCAGAAATAGTTTAATTTGCAAGAACTCAGTCCTCGGAAACAGTTTAATTTGCAAGAACTCAGTCCTCAGAAACAGTTTAATTTGCAAGAACTCAGTCCTCGGATAAAGTTCAATTTGCAAGAGCTTGGTCCTCAGAAACAGTTTAATTTGCAAGAGCTCAGTCCTCAGAAATAGTTTAATTTGCAAGAACTCAGTCCTCAGAAAAAGTTTAATTTTCAAGAACTCAGTCCTCAGATACGGTTTAATTTGCAATAACTTACTCCTCAAATACAGCTTAATTTGCATGAAAATGCCAAAAGATTAATATGACATATTGCGCTTAGTTTATCTATTTACAAATAAATAAAAACAACTAAACTTCCTCATTAGCAAATATTGCATGAATAATTTTGGAAAAAAACATGCGGTGAATCCAATTCATGACCAGTGAGCAAATCAGCTAATAAAAGATATTTATTAAAAAAAATTACATAATATATCAAATAAGTTGATTATTTTATTGTTCAAAATAAAAGGTCATAAGAGTTTTATGTGAGATCTAATGAAGAGTTTCAAATATTTAAAACAATTGTTCTGAATACCTATATTTAAATATTGTAAAATAAAAATCAATAAAAGAAAAAATGCTTATAGTTATCATCTATACCAGAAAGAAGGTTTAAAAAGTTATTATCAAGATTTTATGCAAGTCCTGTCCAGTAAAGATAAAAAAAAATTGATTCAGCTAGTCACTTTGTGGCAATATCTATCAATTTTAAATTAAACTTTTTGATAAATGCCACTAATCATTAAAATCTATTGTGACATGTCTTTTGATGTATTCAATATCATTATCATGAATCATAAATCAAAACACATATTACAAGAGATTATAACAAATAGTGGTATATACCAAGTAAAACTTAACAATATTTTTTTATAACGGGAAATGAGCCATGCCATTTTGTATATTTAAAATATATTTTTAAAATCATATCAAAGAATTCGAAACATTGTGTAAATAAGGAATTAAATAGTCAGCACTTTTGTGTAAATATTTGTTTAAGTACTACATAAGGGATAACAATCTCAATGTACCGGTACATTGGTACGGCTCAAATGGCTAAAAATATTTTCTCCATATTGCACGAGTATAAGAAAGGGGCAACAAAACAAAAACGAGAGTTGATTCTTGTTAAGTAATGAAGAAAAATGATCATTTGAAAAAAAAACAAGTAATTTAAATATGTAAAGAGTATATATTTGAATAAAGATTTTATTAAGATCATATCACCCATCATTTGTGTTGAGGGATGTTTTTATTATGTTTTTCTATGGGTAAAGATATGAAAAAAAGAACATAAATATAAATATTATATTTTTAAATGGCAATATATTCAATGGCGCGCGATTGGATGACGAGATAATGACGTCGTTTATGCAAGCCACTTTCCCATCGCGTGTCTTGCTTACTCACCAATGGCCATGTCACAAACCAAATGCATGTAATAATCGTATTGTCAATAATTGAAAACCCCTTATTTTGAACCGTACTGGAAAATTCATCTAACAATATTTAACACGTCAAACGCCAATATTAAAATTTATCGATTTGACGATGGGTTCCATAGTTTAAGCGTTTCGAATGTAGCTTTTGATTGAGGTCACTGGAGCCCCCCATGGTGCTGCGGTTCAACACAGACGAGGTCACCGGTGCCCCCCACGGCGTTTAAAGTGTTAAAAATATATCATTACCATTGTAATACGTTTAAACAAAATGTATACTCCGGCATTTGTTTTTACACCCTTTAAATATAATGCGAGCATACTGAATAAGTACTGTTGAAAATTTGTTTCTTTAATACTATTACATAATTTGGTATATAAGTGTTTGAAAAAGATATTATTCATATAAAATATGGATTAAAAATGAAAGATTTTCTTATTATTTATAAATATTTGTGTTTTTATACGCACAAATGTTTTATTTCATACTATTATCGTGAGCCTACGCAGCTCATTATTTAAAATAGGTGTCAAATTGTGGTTGAGCGGATTTGAAGCCAGGAGCTCTGACTCAGAGTCAGCGACACTAACCACAGGACCCCAACCGACTATTTAGAAGTATCTGAAGTGTTTAGTTATGGCAGTTCATTCTGTTTCTTATTGGACTTCTTATCAGTTATCGTAGTACGCTCGCAATATATTTTATTTTACATGTAAATCTTCTTTGGGCCATTTAAAAAAAAGATTTTGCTGCAAGCTAATTTTGAAGTATTTCATAAAATTGGAGATTTGTTGAGTAAAAAAAATTCGGCAGATGCAAAAGTTCTGTAAAACTAAAATAACTTACTAAAAATCTAAGCTTATACACCGCGGAGACAGTTACAGACATTTTTATGTTTGTCTTTTTTGAAGATATGTACACTTAATTCCTTTAATTTTTCGTTCTATGTGTATATTAAAATTTTTCCAACTCGATCTTTTAATTGTAGGGTTTCGTATTTTTCTTTGACCCTTATGAGAATCGGAGAAAGAAGAAGAATATAACTGTGAATTCCTGTAACTATACAGAACTAATGGTTTGTAATTGGATAAAGTATTTAATATTACAATGGAACATTTGTGGATTGCGATTGGCGTCACTGTGTTGATTTTCTAAACAATGCTGTAATTGTCTCGGCGATTTCTTTAACATGCAAAGCCACAATGTTTGTTATTCATTTTATAAACAAAGCGCTGAAGACAAGGACAAAACATCATCTCACCCACGTACACATTTATCTTTCTACTTATATCAAGATGATTTACAAATAAGTATCTTAAATTTTTTGTTGTGAGGAAAAATCTCAATAACTCGGATGCAATTACTACATTGGTAATAATTATCACAAGTAGTAAATAAGGGTGCTCCCAAATCTTCCCAAAGTCAAAGTCACTAGTACTAGTACTGCCTTTTATAAAATTTACTTTATCTTAATTTGGAAGCCGGTTAATTCAAAGATTTAAAAAAATTAAATAAAATCACATTCAGATTTATGCGGGGTGATGTTTCCAAAGTAACTATATTAAATATTAGTAAAATTAATGAAAGATTTATTAGACACCAGAAAATGTTTTATTTTTTTAATATAGCAAAATTTTAAATACAGTTTTTTAATTAACAACTTTTACTGCTATACAGAAATAAATTTTCTTGACAAATTTCGTAACATTAATCTAAACACTGTTTGATGCTGCATATTTTCAGTGCTTCTATATAGTGTCGAAAGCCAACTACGGACTCTCCTAAGGTACAAAAAATAAGATTAAAGCATTCCAAATGGGGTATTATAGAATAATGCTATAAATATTGTTGGTTGAGAGGTTTTACTAACAAAATATATTCATGACCCGAATTAATGAGATTTTTCCTTATTTTAGTACAGACTATACTAAACTGTGTTTTCACAATAATATGATGTAGTTATTTCTTATAATAAAACCACGGTATGTATCTTTTTCTTTCGATAATATAGTGTTTAACACATTTGGCCGCCATACATGAGGGACCAGGGTGGTAGAAATAGACAAATAATTTATTCACTTTAATATTACCCTACACTGGTACCTAAAGCGCAGCATTGATCACTATTAATTTCATTGATCAGGTTACCACCGCATCAATTCGACAAAAGAAAAAACTATAACGGCAGTATTTATATATAAAAAAGGTTTTTTCATTAATACGCTATGGAATCTATTAACACACCGTGGTTTTACTGAATGCAATACTGTGAAAACACAAATTTAATATGATAATATAAAATATAATAAAAGTCAATACTTTATAAACATAAAAAAACAGCGCAGCAAGCCACTTTATAAAACGCTAAACTTAGAACTAAAATGTTTACAGTACTTAATAAGCAGTTGTCACAAATTCACATTATATATAAATACATTCAATACAAAAAGTACAATTTTTAAATTTTATATTTGTATAAATATATTTTTTTGCGGCTCGTGCAACAATGCATCGAGATTTTTATTATTATTTATTATTAAATATTCCAGTGGCAATGTTATTCCATATACAATTTTCTTTTCAAATAATTTTGTATGTGGAATACATTGTCGCCAGTGTATAAAAAACATTTTTATTCTGTAAGTACCTTAACCTTAATAATACTGGAGACTGACTCAAAACAGGAGACAGTGCACTCGCACGCCCGTGGCCTAATTTTCAAATAAACATTTGACATATTTTAGAAATAAATAAAGATTGATTAAAAGAGCCAATAAGCAATAAAAAAAATAACTGCATAATAATCTCCCCTTTCATTAAGTAGGTACTATAAAAAAACATCAGTTTAAAAATCTGTAAAAATTATTTTTAGATTATCCATATTATTTTTGTTTTATGCACTGAGAAATTTCAATGTAATATTGTTAAAACTTTTATGTTATTCTAAATAAACAACCTACTTGAGAGTTTAGAATCCCAAATAAACTTAATAATATATAGTTATTTATAATGTGGATTGACGAACAAAAAAATATAAAAAATTATCAACATTATTAGCACCTATGTGATGACATATTTTTAAAAATATTTTTATATACTGTAACTACTCGTATAGTGTTCAGAGGCTCGAACAAATCGCAATAAACGGCCATAAAAAAACAGGTGTTGCCAGCGAGTCTCCGGTCGTTTCCATAGACGAAAAAAAGATGGCGATACAGACAACAGGTCGCCAGTATTAAGATAAGACTCGGGTACTTGCTCAGACCTCATCAGGTGCCAGGCGGGGCGAGTCGGCATTGTTCCTATCAAGCGGGGGTGCAGGAAGCGGTGGCGAGGGGGCTGCGAGGGGTGGGGGCGTCGGCGCGGACTTTGCGGTCGCCTCCAGCGCGCGTATCCTGTTCTCGTGCTTGACGATCATGGCTTTTAACCGACGGATCTCTTCTGTGAACTCTTGCAGCTGCTTTTCCTGGGATTTGGGATAGATACATGCATTAAATAAATATGAAGTTAAGTTTTGCAGAACTTTCTGGAAAGACTGTTAACAGCTGCAATATTAGCAGTGCAGTCATATAATACTGGCAGTAATGGACAGCTATGGTGGGAGAAAGAGCAATAAAGAAATACCTGTAGTTACTAAATAGAAAATTACATAATACGTAATTGTATTACGGGGGAAAACAAAAATATTTTGTATCGATATTCTCGTTATTAGAGTTGAAGTATAATAAACACATATCACCGTGAAGGAAAGGTTAATATACAAAATAAATATGCTAACCACTGCACTATGGAGGTGGAAGAAAAATGTTATTGATAAGTAAAGAGTTTATGGTAAAAGAAATGTCAATAAAAATACTACATGGTGATCCATCTACACCCAATATTCTTCTCTATAATGCTCTGCATACAAAGACAAAAGTTGGAGAAATGGACACTCACGGTGATGGAGGGCGAGCTGGGCGGCTTGGCGGGCTCGTCGTCCTGCAGTGGGGAGCCGCCCCGCGCCTTGGTGACGGAGAAGGTGGGTGCGGGCGCGGCGGGGGCGGGCGCCTGGTCCCCGCGCCCCGTGCGCCGCTCCGCCAGCGCGTTGGGTTTGCGCTTCACCACCAGCTGCTGCGCCACGCCGCCGCCGCTCACGTACCCGCCCTGCACCAACACGCAGCGCTCCTGCGGGACAAAGTACAATATTTTAATTCTGAATGACATTATCGACAAGCCACGGTATCGATCCCAAAGAGAAGAGAATGTTCAACTACGCAGTGTCGATAACATTTAATCAACCCTTCTTTCTGAACCTAATTCTAGAATTGCAGTCATTATGACAGGCCCCATGGCGTGGTTGGGTAGCCGCTCGACTGCGAAACTGGCGTCGTGGGTGCGAAACTGCGAAATTGCAAAATAAATTCGAGAAAGATTTATTTTCAATTGGTCTGGATGTTTGTGATGGATTTTTTCACATTAACCTTCCTATCCTTACTATCCTACCTGCAAACAAGCCTCTAAAAATACAGGCTATGCGTAAAATAATCCTTTTAAAAAAAAAGACATTAGATATAAAATAAAATGATAGCTATTTTAACCTAATGTTTAAAATATTTGAAGTATTTTTTTAAAATTATTATTATTTTGTTTGTAAATAAAAATAAGACTTGACACTGGCAGAAACATCCTCTTACTGGTTGACAAAAATAAAATAAAAACTTTTTTGCTATCAAAATTTACATTCAATAAACAAATAAAAAATAAATAATTAACATACTGAAATTTGATCAATGTAACTTCTTGACAAAACCAATAAAAACTGACCGGTTTAAAACAGACAATAATGAAAGACCCGAGCTGGGATTCCATACAGAAGTTAACATTTTAATTTCACAGTGAAGAAAACTTAAACCTTGCTTATTTCATAAAATTCCTTAAAAGAAATAGTAACCTTAAGATATGGTTCCACTAGCAGTTTCATAATGCCAAGGTCATTAGAGATAAAATTCCTGTAGTAGAGTTAAAGTTATCTACATAGCATAGTTAAAGTGTTATCTTTTCACTGTAATCCCAGCCTGGAGTTAACCTTTCACTAAGCAGTTGATACGTTATCTATTAACTACCTGAATAACAATCGTTTATTAATTTTAGAATATCACGATAAATCACGAGTATTTTGAGGGCTTAGGACCACATTACACACTGGGTAACATTCACCCAGGATTGACACTTACTTATCAAAAAGTTATATGCATGTATGTTTCAGTGACAGACACTTTACATTTTCAGTATTACTTCATATTCATTAGTCCTTTTACCTTTGCACATGAGATTTTTCAGCCTGAAAATATCATTTTAAATTTATTATACATTTTTAATGTTTTGAATGTTCTAAATCAGTGGTCTCCAAACTCAATTAGGATGTGAGCTACTTTCAGAAATTGAACTTGTCTGGTGAGCTACCTATACAAATACTCTCTTATCATCGGCCCGTATCGTACCGTACATAATATTTTATATTGGTTTAAATCAATTAGAACATCAGATTAACCTTAAAGGCAACCTTTTAAGCATTTTGTTGAAATTTAGAACATTTTTCATTTATTTTCGGAGTTTAAATAATAAAATTTACGAGGTAAATGTAATATCCTACGCGAGCCACCAAAAAAGCCTCGGCGAGCTACCGGCAGCTCACGAGCTACCGCGTGGCAATCACTGTTCCAAATCTTTGTTCACAAAAATCACCAACCTCCTAAATTTATATTTTATAATATTATCAAGTTGGGATTAATATTATGGCAACATTAGAAATACAAAACAAGAAACACACTAAACAAGTCTTTAGCTTCATCGGAAATATGGCATTGTAGCGGTGTACCTTGAGCGAAATGGTGAGGGGATCTGCGTCCATTCCACCCATCCACTCCTCGGCAGACATGGGCGGCACGTCACTCAGCGTGTCGGGGTAGAGGTCTTCCTGGAACAGTTCTGATCTGCGAGGCACCGTCATCGAGATAACCTTGAAACATGAATTTCATTTTGATATTCGTAGATTTTTTATCAGAGGTCGACATGTTTTTTTTAAATTACCAATAAAGTTTTTCTGGGTTCTTATGTCATGTGACATAGGTATTACATTTATAATTGAGTCACAAAAAAGAATAAAAGGATCATTTTACCGCATAATTGGTTTTAAAAATGCTTTGTTATAACAGTTTTTGGCACGACAACACAGATAAGTCTGGTTGTGCCCCATGGTTAGTGTTGCGGACTCTTAAATCAGAATTTCTCGGTTCGAACCCACTCTACCACAATTTGATACCTATTTCTAATAATGAGCCGCTTAGGCTCACAGAAATAGTATGAAATTGAAAGATTTGTGTAAATAATAAAACACAAATATTTCTCTTTTAAAAAAATAAAAAAAGATTTTAAAAAGTGGAAAAACTTATTTAGTTAGTGTTTTATTATTTTTAAAAGATGCACATAGATTTTAACGGCCAATTTTATAACCACCCTATCGAGTGGTGCCAACATACTAAGTACATATGGTATTTTGTTATGCAGCCTTTTTCTTTAGCCCCTATCCACACCTAGATGGTGCATAGCGCAGCAAATCAGATTGATGCAGTGTTAAAATGATCGCTTATTACAATGCACCATTAGGTACGGATGAGGGTTGGAAGAAGAATAAACGTGCCAACTCAGTTACTCTGAAAAAACAGTTCTAGGCTCTTGCCGAGCACTTAAATAAATAAGCATCAAACATGATGATGAAGTGTATACCTGACACAGTCCAGAATTGTTGAGCCGGTAGAATTTGGTGATCTCGCAGGTCTGAACGTCCACACCTCGCTTCGGCATCATTCCAATACCTGCACAATAACACAAGATATGTACAATGTTTGCTCACGCTACGTTTTCCAATGGGATAACTCCAATGAAAATTAAATGAATTCAAGGAGGGTAATTGGGAATATGTAGGAAAAATTACTGAGAAAGAAGAACTAACAAGAAACACAAAAGCTTCATAATTGGATGAAGAAAGAAAAAATTAAATTTACAAGCAAACAATTTCATAAAAATAAAATGGGATGACTTTGTGCGATAAAATGATACTTCATGGTAATATTTACCTCTCTGTGGATCTACTGTCTGGAAAGTGTTGATGTAATGAACAAATGGAGGTTCGGGCGTGATCTGAAATATAATTATTTTTAATTAGTACTTTTTTTATGTCATCTGATGGCTCAGAGGGCACTAACTGCGCAGTAAATGACCCCATAGGAGGTGCCTAGACCCACAGTGGACATGTGATACGCACGATGCAGGACGCACTCACCTCGAAGTACCGTATGACGGAGTCTCCCTTCCCGCAGAGGTACACCATGCTGGTGTCGGGGTCGTACAGCGGGAACATGACCCCGTTGGAGGTATCCAGCTCCACCATCACGATGGGCTCGTCCAGGGCATCCGGCGCCCGCAACGAGTACTGCCGCTCCGACATCTTGCTGAACCTGACGCATCAAAACCATACTCTTTTATTATCAATTCAAAGGACAAGAATAAGCGGGGCTTTTTTTAAACAAAAAGGTCCCAGAACTCCGGTTTCCAAAGGTAGTTCTGAAATTAAGCACAATAATCGTAAGACTCCTTAAGAAAAATTCCCGGGTTTTCTCCCTCACCATACCTTCTGGTCTCTTCTAGGTAAGAAATTTACCTATTGTACCATCTAACCACGTGGATATGGAACACCATCCACCTGGGATCGCATATCTGGTACGTGAAAGGAGGATACTAAGGAGATGCATCCCCGTTTTTATGGTCAAGTACCATAAAAATAAAGTACTTTCTAGGAACGTGGAAGAAAATACATATTATCTTACCCAGTTGTGAATACAAGTCCATGCCTGAGGAAGATGGCTCTGGAAGCCTTGGTTCCCTCGTGGCAGATTGCCTCTCCTTCTACAACTCCAGTTCGAGGATCAATCAACCTGAAATAATTTTTTTTTTTAAACCCTTTCATACACATTTCTTAAAGCATTAGCAATCGATTCTAAAATATTAAAAATGAATGAGGAGAGAGAAACATGAAATAATAAATATTATATTACATGACAGTGGTCTGTAGCGTAGGAAGAATTCATAAAATAAAACTAAAACTTTGTTTTTAACCACTTTTATTTTTGGTACTTTTTTCCAACCGGTTTTAACAAGCAAATGTCATCTTCAGTAATGGATATGTACCATCCCTGAAGGTGACAAGGTGCTTGTCAAAACCGATTAGAAAAAAGTACCAAATATATAAGTGGTTGAAAACAAAGTTTGAGTTTCATTTTACAAAGTTTATAAAAAAGTATCAGCAAAAAAAAAACATTCAAGAGAATTCTTAAATCCTGACTTGACACTTGAAGGACTGGTTCAACTGTAGTATTAGTTACTGTTTGGAGCGGCTGAAGATAAAGTAAAAATAGCCAAGCTTCAGCATGGAATGGCACAATAAGGAGTAAAAAAAAATAAATTTATACATACTAATACATAACATGATTCCTCTAATAATACATCGCTCACCCCTTTAACAACGTCATATATCAAAAATCGACAATTTTCAGTTGTGTCAAAAAATGTACTATATCCTAGCAAAAGCGGCATATTTTTAACTTAATGTTTCCCGCTACAGGGCAGAAAGTGTTTTTTTTGCATTTTGAAGAAAAGGTATTGTTTCAAATGGAGAAAAAACATTCAGGTTTTACCTAAAAAGATCTGTTGCACAGTAACAAGTTCAATAAGTGGTTTGATATTTATTTTTAATACATTTTATTATATTTTCAAACTTTAAAAACGATCTCCTGAAAAATTAAGTTTTTTATATATGACGTTGTTGAAAGGAGTGAGCGACATGTCGAATCAGAAAAACAATACAAAGCTACATGGAAAAGTTATTAATTATCCACACCCAATGAGACATAGAAGAGAGGAGACCCCACAAAGAAGTGGCAACTGTAATAAGTGACAAGTGGAAGCTGCCAACGCACCTGATCTTCTTGTCCTTGCAGGTGGTGAGCAGCTTGGAGCCGTCCCAGTTGAAGCAGGCCGAGTACACGAGATCGGGATGGCAGTCCAGGGAGATCAGCATCTCTCCCGTTCCCACATTCCATATGGCAACCTACCAAACACATTATATTTATTCTCAATATTATTAATATTTAAAGCATTTACTTTGTGGTTAGTGATTTTTAATTTTTAATTTTTTTACAAAAATGTTAATAATATTAGTATATAACCACTCACCGAGATTTTTATGTATACCGGTTTCGAGACGTACCCGTCTCTTCGTCAGGATAATCACACTACCACAGCATGCAAACAATACCACCCTTCAGCACCATTTACACACTTAAAACTACACAAAATGTTTAACACATGCGATTTTTGGTCGACCTGATTAAACATGCGAGTATATAAGCTGGTAACTCTATTGCATGTTTAATCTCGGCTCGTAATGCATGTTTGTGCTGAATTTTTTTTAGTGCATGTTGGTTTTCGGGTCGACCAAAAATCGCATGTGTTAAACATTTTGTGTAGTTTTAAGTGTGTAAATGGTGCTATGGTGTTGAAGGGTGGTATTGTTTGCATGCTGTGGTAGTGATTGTCCTGACAAAGAGACGGGCACGTCTCGAAACCGGCAGACATAAAAATCTCAGTGAGTGGTTATATACTAATATTATTAACATTTTTGTAAAAAAAAAAACATTATACTTATTACTTTTGATACATCAACAGCTCAGTTCCAAAAAGTTACAGCAAGGAATTAGTAATTATTGGATATCGAGACTTATGTTACATTTTTACAAAACTAATAAATCACATTAGACAACATGGCATAGTTGGGTAGATGCTCAACTGCGAAGCTGGTATCACAAGTTCAATTCCTGCCAAGTGCAAAATAAATTCTAGAAATATTTATTTTTGATTGGTCTAGGTATTTGTGATGTATTTTTCATATTTACTTTCCCTATCTCTACTATCCTGCATGCAGACAAGCCTCTAAAGTAGAGGTTTTGCAGGTTATTAACACATTTCCAACGGGTATTTTTTACACCAGCGGACCGCTGACGACGGGATTTGATAGTTGTGTACATATACTTTAGACCTTAACAAAGAGATTGATACATAATAATCATATAAAAACATTTAATAATTCCATCTTTTCTGACTTTGAAATGAGGCCGGCGCAGAAGGTAAAAATACCCTTCCCGTCCTTAAGCATCAATCGACCCAACGGGTAGAAATACCTTTCCCATCCTAAGCGTGTTAATATAGAATTTTGTTTGAGTTTTTGTATTATTGATTGATAAGAGTCACCACAGTGCAATCACTTTTACCTGAATGGGGATATTTTGACTATATAGACTTACCTTGATATTTAGGTGACTTTATATGGCAAGACCTGTGTTTCGTAATAAATTGACAGTTATAATACAACAGTATTTACATTTTTTTGTCGGTCACAATATACAATTTGAGTTATCTACAAATCTGAGTATGTATGTATGTACATACATAAGCAGAATCTTATGTACACGCATTGAAAACAAAAATGTGCAATAAATTGTAAGAAAATTGTAATTTTATAATTAATTGAAAGAAAATTAATTGTAACTAACAATTCAAAAGAAAAAAGAGGCAAATAATAATCTCTAAGTGACTTCCTTTCTAAAAGAGTGGAAATACACCTACCTAATCATGCTTTGAAGCTTCTTTGGAAAATGGAGTCGGACACTTAAGACTGTTGAACAGATTAAGCCGACAATATGGCATCAATCTGTTTTTCTTTTATATTTAATACATTTTTTAAAACTTTATACAATTAAAAAAAACACAAGCTTTGTTTTTAACCAATTTCATTTTTGCTACCTAAGATACGTACATATCCATCCCTGAAGAAGGAAAGGTGTTTGTCAAACCCGGTTGGAATAATATTAACAAATTTCATTAATTGATTCGTCAGTCACTTTGTGGCATCTTTCGGTATCTTTCCATTTTTAATCTAATTTTTACATGGTAAACACCACTACTTCTTAAAATCCATTGTGACAAGTGTTTTGATGCATTCCGCATAATTTTTAAACGCCGTGATGTGATGTTTTACCACGTAAAACTTAAATTAAAAATATTACAAAAAATAAAAATGGTTAAAAACTAAGTTTGTTTTATTAATTTTAAATGTGCATAAAACATTAGCAAAAAAACATTGAATTATTTTTTTAAAACTAAAAACATCCATTATATAAATCCTTATTTTAATTCATCTTAGTATGTGTGATGATATTGGAAGTAAACGTAGTAATCATATACAGTAAAACCCTCTTATAATACTGAGATAGGCACCCCGTTATTGGTGGGGACGTTAAAGGGAAGCTAATCTTTTAAAATTTATTTAAATTTTAAATGACTCATTACAGTCATTTCCGCTAGTTAAAATGTAAAAATACAATTCAAAACATTAACCCGTTAAAAATAAAATTCCTTTGAGATATAGGGGTACCTATGTCAACGTTGTAGCGGGGTTTGTATAATTTTGAATACACATTCAAGTGGAGCGCCATTGCTAAGAGTTGTGCCACCGTTCTGGCACTCCTGTTACCTGATTATCGGAGCCGGCAGTCAGGAGGACGTTCTGCGCGGTGGGGTGCCACAGCACGAGGCCCACTCGGCGCTGGTGGAACACCAGGTCCACCACCGGCTCCGTGAGCGTCCTCGACAGACCCCCGTCTGGAATCTGCCATACCTGAAAATCGACACACAGAAATCAATCTCAAGCGAAGGTCTGTCAGGAAGCCTAGATGCTTCTGTTTCAGATCTGGGAATGCAGTGGGACAGCTTTCAATACAAAAATACCGTTTTTTTTCTTCAATTTTAAATGTTGTTGTAACGGACACAAATATGGATGTTTTAAATGCATATGTGTAATGATGCAATATGTAGCGAACTAAATGAAATGCTTTACTATGTTAAGCGAATTCCGCAAACGAAAATGATAATGATGTAACATCTTCTTCAAACCCTCATCCGAACCTAATGGTGCATAGGGTACTGCATCATATAAATGCAGTGTTATCTTAATAATTAACATTTGAAGGAAAGGTGATCAGCCTTCTGCTTCAGGTATCAGTCCAGGGTAATATTGAATAAATATTAGAGTGAAAAAATCACTTATATTTATTTGACCCCTCCTGGGAATTGAACCTGGGACCTCCAGTAGGGTAGCCAGGCGTGCTGACTATTACACTATAGAAACGGACATAATGATGAATGAAATTGCTTATTGTTGATATGTCGGATTTTCATAAACATAAAGTAAATGTTAAAAATCCTTTTGTATGTATTGTATATCAAATCTGACTACTACTGTCTTTATTGTCTTTATAAGCTCCCTTGGAGTAGTATTTTATGAAAATGGCTCTAAACAAATTATCCAAATTATTATTATTGTTATTACTATCTTACTGAGAGAAAATAGCCTATTTACAATATTGTTATAGATAGTATTTGTAAGAAAAAAAAACCCTTTAAAGAAATGCCTTTATAAAAAATCACTTTACATCAATAATACAAGAGTAGTAATTGACATATTACCATGTTAACAGTCAAAAAAATTATTGTAAGAACCCATTTCTGTTTTTTAAATTTATTATTATTTAATTGATGGCACAGTTAAACAACTTACTTTAACTACGCAGTCTTCCGAGCCGGAGGCAATGACATTATCATTGTGCGGACACCACGCTATATCAAGTACGGGACCCTTGTGTCCACCCACCAAAGGGTGATCGGGGGATATCCGCCCAACCTGAAATAAAATGAGAAAAAAACTAAATTATGTATGTTGGTACTAAAAAGGAAACAATTTAAAATTCCATAGATGAAACTATAATCCACTCCTTTCTTTCTTCCAGCAAAAAACTATGGAAATAGGTAAGTACTGAAAAACAACTTATCTATGGAAACAAGAACTTATTACATAGGCATATTTAACCTTTTTTTCTGGCAACACATGAATTTTTCAATATCTGATTTTTTTATTTATTACAAATTGAACCTGGGATATATAAGATTGAAATCCAAATTAGAAGCCTAAATTGCAGATATTTTTATTTCTTTATTGTCTGGTCAAACAACGCTCTACATATTGTGACAATAGACAATATACAAAAGACATGTAATCATAATTTGACATCAGAATATGGTATTTTTACATATTTATAATATACATTAGTGACATCAGTAGACTTGTAAAAATACACATAAAATAATCATATTTAAAAGGTTGTAGATCTTGACCCTATTATACACATGATCAAATTTGACATATTATTCAATGTTATATGATATCTTAACCTGTGATTTGAGATAGATCATTTGAGTTTTATAATGGCAATTATATTGTTATTACTGAAATATAATACACTCATGAGAGAGAAAAACATGTGGGAAAGACATTTCACACCTACATTCAATGTTTTCACATTTTATATTTTTGTATGTATTTTTACAGAATTCAAAAGCTAGAAGTTATTCTATTTTGATAATTTATATTACTCAATGGACATGAGAGTATTAGAATTAAATTTGTTTATTATCTATACAACAAAATTGAAAAATATGTGCTAAAGCACCAATGACATATTTGAATGAATTAAAAACGATGTCACATCAAAAAATAACAAACGGACTTTGAAGTCACCTGTAAATAACTTATAAATGAAGTAAAAAAATAAAGTGACTTTAAAAAAAAATATTGTTTTCAGAATGTTTTTAAACTTTTTTGTGAATGTCAGGAAAAATGTAATTTGCAACAAACACCCTTATATTGACCTTTTATGAGGGTACTCATATACATATACTATTGTAACTTGTATTCCTTACATTTTCTCCCTTTATATTTCTATCCAGCTTAAGTGTTTTTATGTCAAATTTTAAAATAAATAAATCAAACTAATAAATGTCCAATACCCGACCAAATTCATACACCAATAAGCATTTAGTGATCAAAAACCTAAATAAAATAAAGTAAAAGTACTGCTAGAGATGAAATCGATACTGTATTAGGTTTTTAGTATGAATTATCTATCACAATTAATTGTAAAATTGAGATTCCACTTCTATATTTGAGAATCTAGACTAAAAAACTGATCACTTGGACTACATATATAATTAGTGATAGAGTTGACACCATATCTATTGAATTGCCTTATGTATGAGTAAAAAATATAACTCATTTTTTAAATAAAATAACTCATTGAGCAAACTTATCGAGTACATAATGATGACGCGTTACTTTCTGGACGCAACCGCTGTACCCAGTTGTAAGCTGGGTACAAAGCGCTGCACCGACAAGTCAACCTCTATAGCCCTGAAAAGGGCTTTCCGAAACAGGTCCGTGAATCGGTGCAAAGAGGCGAAGCGGTTCAGGCTGGCGGCGCGGCGAGGTTTCAGAGATCCGGCTCGAAGGACCACTTTGTACGAGACGTCTTCCGTCCGCACAAGACTGTATAGTTTCTGGTCTCCTCTGTGGCGCAAGAAGGGGCAAGTCCCGGCGGTTTGGCGGTCGCGAAATGCGCCCTCTATATACCCGGCCGTGATCGCGTACCGCCCGACAGTGGGAAAGTACAGCCAATCAGCGGCCGGGGGAAAGAGACAGCCATATTTCTGTCTCTCTCTAAGAGGCACCGGACGGGCTACATTTCTATACCGTACCGGTGCCTTTACAACAATGAATTATATTTTTAACTATTAACTATTTTCCTAAAAGTAACTTAACCTAGCCTAGAGCTTAATTCTCCTCGGTATGGGCAAAGACCACCCCCGAAAGCGACACATTATAGTCTTTATTGAGGGGGCAGTACATTGCGTACACATACCGAGGTCCCTAAGCTAATTAAATATACACAAAATCCCTTCTTCGGGCCGCAGTGTGGCGGGCAGCCGCGTACCCCGTGCGGCGGCCCAGAAAAGGAACTCTGGGCGCGCGGCGGGCGAGACGGCTGCCCGCCACACTGCGGCCCGAAGAAGGGATTTTGTGTATATTTAATTAGCTTAGGGACCTCGGTATGTGTACGCAATGTACTGCCCCCTCAATAAAGACTATAATGTGTCGCTTTCGGGGGTGGTCTTTGCCCATACCGAGGAGAATTAAGCTCTAGGCTAGGTTAAGTTACTTTTAGGAAAATAGTTAATAGTTAAAAATATAATTCATTGTTGTAAAGGCACCGGTACGGTATAGAAATGTAGCCCGTCCGGTGCCTCTTAGAGAGAGACAGAAATATGGCTGTCTCTTTCCCCCGGCCGCTGATTGGCTGTACTTTCCCACTGTCGGGCGGTACGCGATCACGGCCGGGTATATAGAGGGCGCATTTCGCGACAATAAAGCAGTTCAGTTCTAACACCGAAACTTGTTATTACTCCTCCGCTCCCGATCTCCGAAACCTCGCCGCGCCGCCAGCCTGAACCGCTTCGCTTCTTTGCACCGATTCACGGACCTGTTTCGGAAAGCCCTTTTCAGGGCTATAGAGGTTGACTTGTCGGTGCAGCGCTTTGTACCCAGCTTACAACTGGGTACAGCGGTTGCGGCCATCGCGTCATCAAGCGGTATTTACGCCACCGCCAAACCGCCGGGACTTGCCCCTTCTTGCGCCGCAGAGGAGACCGGAATTTATACAGTCTTGTGCGGACGGAAGACGTCTCGTACAAAGTGGTCCTTCGAGCCGGATCTTCTTCTGTGACGCCAGCCCCGACGAAGATGACGCATTCGCTACGCTCTGGGAGGTCCGCGAAGCCCACGCCCGATTCGGAACCTGACTTCTCCGACTCCGACGAATCCGCGGCCGGACAATCCGTAGACACGGTCAGAGACCTGAGAGCGAAGAACCGAGAACTCCGCGCCAGACTACGGCGCCAGACGGCTCCGAAGAGCCCGCAGCGCACAGATGCCGTCCCAGAACCGGCTGCCATCCCCCCCACGGAACTGGGGAGTGCTGAACTCACACAGAGGTGGGTCAACAACTCCGCCGACCCCATGGCGCAGATGGCCAGCGCGCTTGCTGAGATGGCTGCTGCCATCAAGAACTCCGTCACCGGGAGCCCCCGCCCGGCCGTGATGGAAGACGACGGGACCGCGGCCGCCCTCATCGCCCGCCAGTCAAACGCTAAGCACCTACCGACATTCTCCGGAGAGCCGCTGGAATGGCCAGCCTTTCGAGCGCAGTATCTGCAGTCAACGAGAGTGTGCCGCTTGTCCGACTCCGAAAACCTGCTGCGCCTCAACTTATCACTCCGAGGACGAGCGGAGGTAGAAGTCTCCGCCCTACTTCTAGACCCGAAAAACGTTCCCGAGATTTTCAAGAAGCTGGAGCGACGTTTTGGGCAGCCAGAGACCATCGTTGCAGCCATGCTCGCTCGTGTCGAGAGACTCCAGTGCCTCGATGGAAGTGGATCGGCGGAATCGCTGCTAGAGATGGCCAGTGCCATCAATAATGTGGTTACCACCATAGAAAGCTACGGAGCGAGCTACTTGGCGACCCCACAACTACTGAGCCAACTAGTTAACAAGCTGCCCCTGTGTATGAAGGTGATCTGGTGGAACCATCGCCGATGCACCGATGACAGAGCTGCAGTCGGAGAGTTCGCCCGCTGGCTCGAGGAGATTGCCGAGTCAGCGTCACGTTCCGGAGGTGCCGAAACAGTGAGCAATGTCCGAGGGAACAACCGGAAGACCCGCGACCACCACGTCAACGTTGCGACAACAGCGCCGCCGCCGGCACCGCGATCGTCGGTCGACAAGAAGTGTGACCTTTGCGCCCGGTCGCATAGGCTACAGTCGTGCCCGGACTACAAGGACATGAGGGTCAGCGAACGCTGGCAAATAGTGAAAGAGAAGAATTTGTGTTTCTCGTGCCTAAGAAACACCCATCGCGCGCCGCAGTGTGACAGAAGTCGTGTATGTGGGATCAATGGATGCCGAACGACCCACCACGAGTCACTCCATGAGTCGCGTCGTGCCGGTTTCAGCGAGACACGTTCGGCCGAGATCGAGCCGTCGAGATCGGACTGTGACGACACATACCGCAACGCACCCGTGTACGCAAACGGGAGAGCTGAGGCTAGCGCCGCGAGTAAAACGTCGCGTCAAACAGAATGGAACCGTTCCGATAACGGGGAACGAAATAGGACAGTTGCTACTGTCTACGAGTCAACACGACACTCGGTGTTACTCAAAGTAATACCAGTACGTGTGCGTGGGCCCGAAGGCCATAAAGATATTTACGCGCTACTGGACGAGGGATCGGCCGTGACCCTCCTCGACGCCGCAGTCGCCGACGCGATCGGCGCTCCAGGACGAGTTCACGGGATCCAGATTCAAGGAGCCGGTGGCATGAGCACAGTTGATGATACATCGCGACGCATCGAACTAGAAGTGTCCGGCAGCAGTAGGGACGCCTACCCCATGCGAGCCAGCACTCTGACACAGCTGAGCCTGCCGCGCCAACCCATGTTCACTGGTGGTAGTATCAAGAGTGTACAACCACAGTTGCTGATTGGGCAAGATAACGCCTCTCTCATAGTGACGAGAGACGCACGTAGACGGGGGGAGTACATCGTCTCCGTCACCACCCTGGGCGAAACTGTGCACGGAGGAAGTGCGCGGAAAACCAGGCAGCCGATATTCACCGCCTTGCCAGACGAAAAGCTGGAAGAGCGGGTGAAAGTCGTTTGTACTTCTGACGAACAACGACGGGGGGAGCAGGCTGCTCCCATCACCGCCCTGAAGAAAGTTGTGCAAGATGAATGTGCGCATCAAGACAGGGACGTGATCTTCACCACCTCGCCAGAAGAGAATCTGGAAAAGCGGGTGAAGGCCATCTGCGTTGCGGGAGCACGGAACCAAGGGAAGCAGATCGCTCCTATTACCACACTGGTCGATGCTGTGCACGAAGAGAGTGTACAGGAGGCCAGGAACCTGTCCTTCACCATCTTACCAGAAGAGAATCTGGAAGAGCGAGAGAAGATCAGCCACGCTACTGACGAACAACGACGGGGGGAGCAGGCTGCTCCCATCACCACCCTGAGGGAAGCTGTGTACGAAGGAAGTGTGCGGCAAGCCAGGAACGTGATCTCCACCGCCTTGCCAGAAAAGAATCTACAAAAGCCGGTAGAGGCCATCGACGTTGCAGAAGCAGAGATACGGGGAAAGTTTATCACCACCCTGGGCGACGCTGTGCATAGAGAAAGTGCGCAGGAAGCCGGGAACTTAGCCTTCACCACCCCCCCAGAAGAACATCTGGGAAAGCAAGCGAAAGCCACTCATAATGCAGAATCACTCGGGCGAGAGGAGCACGTCTCTTCCGTCATCACCCTGGGCAATGCCGCGCACGAAGGAAGTGCGCAGGAGGCCGGGGACATGATCTTCACCACCTCGCCAGAACAAAATCTGGAAAAGCCGTTGAAGACTGACTGTACTGTAGACGCGATGGGAACTCTCCCGCTGGAGCTGATGTCCCGGGATCAGATGCGCGCTACGGAGATGTTCGGAAGGCGCCGGGAGAAGCGATATGGATCGTTTTTAACCGGTATGACGACGAGAGGCGTTCATGACAAATTGGGACCCTTGCTGAACACTGACCTCGTGATCCCGACGCTAAGAAAGATGGCAACTCGCAGAGGCCATCCGGCCAATCTGTGCTCGGGTAATAGAACCCATGTCGAATCGACGAAAACGAAGATAGATGCTGCAAAGTGCAGCCGGGCCGATGATAACCGCCTTCAAGATGCAGCCACCTCAAAGGGCATCAAATGGAGCTTAGATGACCCCCCCACTGACACGAAACGACCCAAGGTGGAGATGGACCGAAGAAGAAGATGTCGTCGCAGCAAAGGATCCCACGTAGGGATGGTGGGGAGTGTAAGCGACGTCATCGCGTACCCCGTGCGGCGGCCCAGAAAAGGAACTCTGGGCGCGCGGCGGGCGAGACGGCTGCCCGCCACACTGCGGCCCGAAGAAGGGATTTTGTGTATATTTAATTAGCTTAGGGACCTCGGTATGTGTACGCAATGTACTGCCCCCTCAATAAAGACTATAATGTGTCGCTTTCGGGGGTGGTCTTTGCCCATACCGAGGAGAATTAAGCTCTAGGCTAGGTTAAGTTACTTTTAGGAAAATAGTTAATAGTTAAAAATATAATTCATTGTTGTAAAGGCACCGGTACGGTATAGAAATGTAGCCCGTCCGGTGCCTCTTAGAGAGAGACAGAAATATGGCTGTCTCTTTCCCCCGGCCGCTGATTGGCTGTACTTTCCCACTGTCGGGCGGTACGCGATCACGGCCGGGTATATAGAGGGCGCATTTCGCGACAATAAAGCAGTTCAGTTCTAACACCGAAACTTGTTATTACTCCTCCGCTCCCGATCTCCGAAACCTCGCCGCGCCGCCAGCCTGAACCGCTTCGCTTCTTTGCACCGATTCACGGACCTGTTTCGGAAAGCCCTTTTCAGGGCTATAGAGGTTGACTTGTCGGTGCAGCGCTTTGTACCCAGCTTACAACTGGGTACAGCGGTTGCGGCCATCGCGTCATCAAGCGGTATTTACGCCACCGCCAAACCGCCGGGACTTGCCCCTTCTTGCGCCGCAGAGGAGACCGGAATTTATACAGTCTTGTGCGGACGGAAGACGTCTCGTACACATGTGACACATTTTCTTAATCATTTGTTAAAACTGATATGCATATATGATATTATCAAAAGTGATAATAATAATCAAAGTGCATACGGAAATTCATTTCCTATGCAAAAGATCCGCAATATATGTATACATTTGAAATATAAGTCAGTTTGTATTTTGCTTTCTTGAAATTATAAGTTTAACAGTGGCATAAAAAAATATATAAATTCGTTTACCGATTCAAAAATGACATTGGGTACCAAATATTAAATCTCAAAAAGGTTCAATTTTGGTTTGTTAAAGGTTAAATATGATTTGCAAAATGTTGAATATGATTTACAATAGGTTGAATATGATTTACAACAGGTTAAATATTATTTAATGGTTGAATTTGGGGTGCAAAACCTGCGAAACAATTAGCTATTTTTGTCTAGGCCTAGAAGTTAGCAGTGTTGCAAATAGAAATTTAACGTATTATGTATTCGTGAAACACATGTGCTTATATTTCTAGAAAACTCTAGCCATTTCACATTGATGATTAACAGTAGCGTGCATCCATCTTGAAATAGATTGAAACAATTTATTATAAATAGGGTTGCCAGAAACATCGGAATAAATATTTTATAAACTGCCCCCCTAGTTTTACGCTATCACAAGGCAAGTAAGGGCATTACAAAATAAGGATATAATATAATCTCAATAAAGATCTGCTTCTTTTGTTTAACACATAATGGAAGTTTTTTTTTTTACCAGAGATAGTTTACAGATAACAGAAATAGTAGATAAAAAAACGAAACCTGTTACCTTGTTACAAAAGCATAATTTCCCTTATCCATCAAAAAACTTAATTTTTCCTAGTAAATTGCCAGCACTCAGGATCCATATACATAAAAAATTACAAATTTAGCCCAATTTGTTCTGTTTAGTGAAATATCCAACAAATATAGGTAGAAGCTTGAAAAACTATATTATTTATATATATTCTCTATGGTTTTCCTTATTTAAACAATGACAGTTTAACATTGGCTTTTATTGAATTGATATTTATTTACATTTCTTGGATTCTTGGCCGATATTTAAATATCATTTTACTTTTGAAAATGTCAAATACAAGCATAGCCATACAAAAAAATTACATCACAATGACAGTCAAAGAAGTCTAAAAATAACAGTTAAGTAAAAAGATCATTGTAAATCTGTTTTGTACAATAGGGTAAAGAAAAAATACATTTTTAATCTAATTTTGTTTCATATAATTCTAAAGACTTCTGACATTTCAGCCATCAAAAATTTTAACGAGGTCTTACTAACTAATACTTTTTATTTAAATTTTTGTTTATTTTTACATATTCTTCACATAGAAATAAGCTATCCAGGAACATCATTTTAATTTGTTTAAAACTCAACTAAGGTCTGAGGATTTATTTTATATATTTAAAAAAATATAATTAAAATGTTGTATTTAATGTCTTTGCAGAAATTAGCATCGTCAATGTTAGAAGTGACATAAGATTAATTGAGGTCCACCAATAACAGCTGATAAGATGTTGCCAGATTTAAACCAAGGTTTGTACATCATATAGGAGGCACTGATTTGGCAAATATGGTTACAGCTGTCAAATCCATAAAAGCGTTAGCTATGACATAAATCTAAGTTATTTTTAAGTCGACATTATTAATCCGAGAGGAAAAACTTAAGACAGATAATTATAAATGTTATTCCTTTGAGTGCATGGTTTGCCTCGTCGAGTTAGAATGGTTTCCGACACCTGTGGCCTATTTATTATGAACAGAAATAGCTCAGCCCTACTCAAAACTGAGTAAGAGAGTGTCTGAGAATAGATTGGCGTGGGAGGGAATATTTCCGCAGAAATGGCTTCACAACTATCGGCTGTGATTAATCTCGGAATGAGATCCGAACGGAAACCCGCTGAGTCAGGTGAGGTGTTAGAAATTTCGGCAAGATAAAGTCGACGGTTCCTTCTCCGAATCCAAAAATGCAAAGTAATAACAGTTTTTTCTTACCCATTGGTGCATTGCATCGATGCAGTGCTTTCTAGATCATTAATTACATTCCTCTTCATAGAAAAATGATGAGGAAAATAAACAATAATAAAGTCCATGGATTTATTTTATTTTGTTTTTCTTATTTTTTAATGTGGACCTTTTTCTTCTTCTTTTAACCCTTATCCACACCCAATGATGCGTAGGGCACTGCATCACATCAACGCAATGTTATATTGGCTGTTAATTACATGAACGCGAAGTGATGAGTCCTTCGCTCGGGTACCAGTCCAAGGTGATATCAAATCAACATCTTGACATCTTAACATAGACGAATAAGAATATGGAATTATGGGAATTTACAGGGCTATCGACCTGTCATAGGATAGTTTAAGTGATTACTTTATAAACGTGTAACACCCAACCCAACCCAACCAATGGTTGACAACCACACTACTAAAATTTTGAAACCTATAAATATACATGATACGATTCATATGTCGCATAATGTGCTCATTTGATAAATAAATAAAAAAAAATTAAAAATGTTATAAAATAATAAAAAAAATATCAATATTATAGTGAAAAATCTCGTAAAAATGAGATTATCTACTCTAGTTCATTTTTATAAGATATTTAATTATTTTCGTTAGTTAATCGTATAACAGCATTCCAATATTAGTTGAGCAATTAGGACATTCTTATTACGCTCATTTTCTTTAGAACTTACCTTAACTTAACTTAGAAAGATTATAAATTACCCATTTAAGCTTAGAAAAAGATGAGATAATTAAGTTAATATGTCTACAAAGTTGTATTTGTACCTTTGATAAATTTAAAGGATAACAATTGTTAATATTCAATAAGGTGATTAAAAGTTGGCAACATCTTTTCAAACAAGAAAGAGATTTTTTCAAATTAAATGCTAACCACTCCACCTGACATTTCTGAATGACAGCCAAAATCATTGTTTTCTTTTCAATATAAAAATAACAATTTGTTACTTTTATAGTGGATTTCACTTTTTATTTTAAGTCTGGAAAGCAAATAAGTATGTTTGTATAATTTATATTTGAAGCACTAACTTTGTGATTTTCCATTTTATAATCAAAATGTAACTTTGTTTTAAAATCACTATAAATATTTTATTTTAACTTAATTATAATGTCTACCGGTTTCCAAGCTAACCGCTTCTTTATCAAGACTAAGAAACGGTTAGCTTCAAAACCGGTAGACATTATAATTCAGTTATAATAAAATATTTATAGTGATTGTAAAACAATTTATTTATTGATTTGGCGTTTAATTTGTAGAACTCCATTTTAATTTATGTATTAATTTTAAATCAAACACAGATTTTTTGAGTCTACTAAGTTCTCAGAAGACTCAAAAAATCTGTGTTTGATTTAAAATTAATACATAAATTGTAAAACAAGGTTACATTTTAATTATAAGTATGTATGTCTATATGGACCTATACTGTGATCCTTTTAAAAGATTGACCAATGATTGTAAGGGAAAATTCATACAAACAGATTAAGTGGGTCCTCACCTTCTGTATTCTACCATCATCGGTATAAAATTACTATTTTCTCTAGTCCAAAATGATCAACAAACAAGAATTGAATCAATCTAAGTCAATGTGGAAAAAATACATAGTTCATAGTTCTTATTTTATTATATACAACATAATCAAATTTGTTCCGGTCAGTGAAATTTTCAATGATAATATATAGAAATTTGAAAAACTGTATAATTGCACATACCTTATACTTTCGTTAATTTCAAAAAACGTCCGTTTGATAGTTGCCTTAAGTTAAATAGCTATTTATTTACCTTTTTTTTTACTTGATTACATGGAAAAATATAGTTTTGCACTCTGAAATAGTCAATTACAAGCAAAGCCTGTCCTGAAAATTGAGAAAAAGTGAAGGCGTAATTTGTTTTGATTATTTTCACATAAATATTTTGGATTAGTTAGTGGTAAATATTTATACAAGAGCAGTTTTTTTAAAACTTATTCATGTAAAAAACACTGTCAAATAGATTGGCATTGACTAGGGGCTTAAAAAACGGCTGATCAATTGGTAGTCGGCTAGATGACCCAACTAAGAGTCAGCACATCTGTAGAAAGAGTACTTCAATAATTACTTACAACCAGCTATTCAATATATTCTAATAAATCTTCATACAACTTTAAATATTTCATTGTAAATAAAATGAGCCGGAAAATGCTCATAATTTAATTACAATGCCATAAATCAATAGGTTACAGTTGTCTTTGCAACAAACTAATGACATTGGCAACGGGTCCCTCATTCGGAATATCAAATCAGCGATAGAGCGATGCATATCAATTCCAACGGCACAATTGTGTGGGTTCAAGATCAAGGTGTTTGTCACACAATCAACTCAAAACAAGCAGACATAATGAGCTCTGACTCACAATATTATAGACACAATGTCATTCATCTAACCATCTTATCTGCCAAGTATTTATAGACATGAGTGCGAACCCATCCACGGTGAGACAATACTAGCAATTATTTATTCCAAGTATCTGTCTACTTCGTTATCGCAATAAGGAACTTCAGTGTTTAATTAATGTGTTTAATATTATTTTGGTAACATCTTGCTTACCATATAATACAGTAAGACGTTTCAATAAGTATCAAAACAACAAAATTGTGCGAGATTTTGGGAAATATATTGGTATTGATATAATTCACACATCGCTTCATATATGAGTTTGTAGCAGTATCTATGGTTGATTTGGGTAAGCTTTCAGAATATATTGTGAACGTATTGGGAAGTTTTAAAAATAAATGATTCGAATAACTTCTGGTCCATTGATGGATATTTTCCAAAATGGGACTATTCCACATTCCTTATCTTGCCTGCACATCAAAGACTTATTGATTCAAAATGCAAAAATATTAGCAATACAATTTACAAGGTACTTTATAATAGGAAAGGCAAAAAGTGTGATTTAATCAGTGATTAATATATAATATTTAAAAAAAACTTTTGTCCGCCTCCGTAGTGTAATGGTCAGCACGCTCGGCTACCGTTCTGGAGGTTCCGGGTTCGATTCCCAAGGGGGGTAAAATAAATATAAGTGATTTTTTCACTGTAATATTTATTAAATATTATTACCCTGGACTGGTACCTGAAGCGGAGGGCTGATCACCTTTCCTTCATGTGTAAACGATCAAGATAACACTGCGTTTATATGACGCAGTGCCCTATGCATCATTGGTGTGCGGATAAGGGTTTTTATTATTATTATTATTTATTTAAAAAAAACTCTGATAATCAACTCTGACTCATTCATTTTGTAAGATATTTTAAATTTAAAGTGCTGATAAAACAAACACGGTGATAAAGGAGTACTATGCTGTATTAAACCATATATACATGAATTCAGAAAGCCCCTAAATTTCAATTTTACGTAAATCAGTCAATAAAAAAATGGTTTTGGCCAATATTCACCACCCGTATCCATCCTATTCTCATACTGTTCGAATTATAATGTATCTAGATTTTTTTATTGATATCTTAAACATAGATGGAGAAGAATGGAAATCTGGACATTTACAAGGCTTGCCGCCTGTCATTGGCTGGTTTAGGTGACTACTTTATACACTGCAATACTTATTATTTTCCCCATGGTCGACAACACTACTTTAATTTCGGAAGTAATATTTATGCTTCAATATCTTTCATATGCTACTTCCTCAGTAAAATCTATGATTGAAATTAGTAAATTTTTATTAATCACTTAAAAGAAGGTAAGAAGTTAAAAATTTAAGAGAAGTCTGGAAGAAGACAACACTACAGAAAAAGTTTTTATTAGCAGAAGCATTCATAATATGCCCAGACTTCCTTATATTTTTTTCTTCTATGTTTGAGATATCAATAAAAATCTTGGTATATATAATTCCTAAGCGAAGCAAATCCACAATTTGTGAATAAAAATTTGGACACACTCTAATATTGTATAATTAATTCAGCTAGTAAATTACCATCGCTCTGTTTCCATCTACTGAATATCAATGTGAACACAACCCAGGTTTATTACCCTTGGCAAAATCTCTAATGATGACATGCATATTATTTTTTGACATCTCATCAAAGATGAAGAAGAATATGGAAGTCTGGGCATTTACGGGACTGACGACCATCATAGGCTGGTTTAAGTGATCACTTTACACATGTGTAACATTCACCAATTCTACTCATTATTGACAACCACACTATTCAATATTATAATATTATTTTTAATTAATGTTTTACTTAGTAAATACCACTATTTCTTAAAATCTACTGTGACACGTGTTTCGATGCATTCTGAATCATTTTCAAACACCGCATCATTTTCAAATACGGTGTTCGAAAATGATGCGGAATGCATCGAAACACGTGTCACAGTAGATTTTAAGAAATAGTGGTATTTAATAAGTAAAACATTAATTAAAAATGGATAGATTTTACCAAAAAGTGACTGCCAAATCAATTAATGAAATTATAATATAATATATCTAATATTCCATATTCTTCTTCATCTTTGATGAGATGTCAAAAAATAATATGAAAATGACTTCTGTAATTGGAGATAATCCAGATTTTGTGAACAAGTATTTGGACACACTCAAAATGTTGTAAACGACATGAATAAATTTCGAATAACTCAACATTTTGTGTGCTTTTCTATGCTTTTAACTGCTTGAGAATGTTAGTTTGACATTTGGGCAAAAATTTATGTTAACACACTAAGGACGGGAGAGGTATTTCTACCCGTTCGGTCAATTAATACTTAAGGGAAGGGTATTTTTACCTCCTGCGCCAGCCTCATTTCAAATTCAGAATAGAAGAAATAATTAAATGTTTTTACATGAGTATTATGTACCAATCTCTATGTTAAGGTCTAAACTATATGAACGCAATGATCAAATCCCGTTGCCAGCGGTCCGCAGGCGTAATAAACACCCATCCGAAATGTCTTAATTTAACTTTTTTTTAGATAACTACCCATTATTAAATGACAATATGTCATTCTACTGGCTTAAAATATCAAAAACACGCTATGTATATTCTAAAAATTTTGCCCTTTTCTACAGATAGTAAAAAAACAGCCTGTATAAAATGAGATTGCTATCCGATGTCTAGTCAGACATTCACTGTGCTTACGAATTGACCTATTTTACAAAATAATTGTATGTCAAGAGATACAGTAACAGACGGATGAATTTGATATTCTGTGTGACATATAGAAAACAGAGTTGCTGCCAAAATTTCTGGGAAGCTTTAAACATTTACTGTGATTTAGGTTAATCCTTATTTCTTATTTATTTATTTTTTTAAATACTGCAACTTTCTCATACGGTGGAAATGAAAGCATTTTGGTATTTTTAAATTTGATAAAAATCATATATGTATGAAGGAACAAAGCCATAGAAATGTTCACACCATTCGTTATTTGTGTCAAATCAGAATTAAAATGGAAACATAATTTGATAGATATCTCAACAGAGTCGAGGAAGTTTTTTGAGAAGGGTATGCAAAAGTCTGGGCATTTACAGGGGTGTCACTGGCTGATTTAAGCAATAACTTTATGCATTATCATATATCATTTTTTAAGGGATTCTTACAAATTAGCAGTGTACAACTGGAGGTCCGAGGTTTAATCCCAGGGGTGTCAAAATAAATGTAGACAATTTTTTTCTCTATCATTGCTTCAATATCACACTGGACTGGTACCTAAAGCGCAGAACTGATCACCTAGCCCTAGTGTAATTAACAATCAACACTGTGTCAATGCAATGCAGTTGCTTATGCACCAATGGATGCTGATGAAGATAAGAAGATTAACATATCGCTCA
Organism: Brachycentrus maculatus; assembly: GCF_059751285.1. Classification (NCBI taxonomy): domain Eukaryota; kingdom Metazoa; phylum Arthropoda; class Insecta; order Trichoptera; family Brachycentridae; genus Brachycentrus; species Brachycentrus maculatus. Next base: position 1,910,958 of record NW_028280815.1, on the reverse strand, counting down.
CTCCTTTCAAGAACGTCATAAATCAAAAATCGTCAATTTTCAGTTGTGCATGTTTTCGGAATGCCCAGAAAATATACTATATCCCAGCAACAGTGACATATTTTAAACTTAATATTTACCCGCTACAGGGCAGAAAGTGTTTTTTGCATTTTGAAGAAAAGGTATTGTTCAATTATATTTTTAAGTATACTAAATATTTTTCAAATAGAGAAAAAACCTTCAGGTTTTACCTAAAAAGATCTGTTGTACAATAAAAAGTTCAACAAGTGGCTTGATATTTATTTTTAATACATTGTATTATATTATTGAACTTTAAAAACGTTCTCCTGAAAAATCAAGTTTTTTTATTTATGACGTTCTTGAAAGGAGTGGGCGATATACTTATACGAGTACAGGTATACAACCTCAAGTGCCATCGCAGTTATTTTCCCTTTTTTACCTACTATTCCTCTTTTATTTCCTTTCCCATATAGAAGTAATGTCCTTAACCTTGAGCTCCTTTACTTCCTTCATGTGTATTCCATCAAATATATTCCACTCCTACTTCGAAGAATTCGGAGTGCAATATTGATCACCTTTTTGTTGGCAAAGCATTCGTACTAGAGTGATGGTCACTTCATAGAGTTGTCGCCTGATCGACTTGATGCAGTACCCTACGCATCACCTGGATACGAATAGGGGTCGAAGAAGAAGAATATTTCTTAATATTGAATCATTGATGGTAACAACCTGTCTGTCTGTCACCCATTGTATGCAAATTCCAAATTATCGATGAGTAAAATAATTAATTATGCGGGCTCAGAGGAGACAGACAAACAATAAAGTAAGAAAGGATTCCAATGTCCCGAAGAACATTGTTCTCAGTCTGCACATACAGTGCATTGTATTACGGATACAACAGCCAAGGAGTTTATCAAATATTTTCCAACATGCCTATCAATATTATTCACTTTACATTTCCAAGAGTTGTAAGTAAACACTTTTACGTAATTATTAATTTACTTCAAGATTTACCCGATGAATAATCTTAGTAAAAATGGTCTATTTTAATTGTAATAAAATACTAAATTTAAGAATTTAGTATTTACGATCAATATTTGAACCACTTTGTAATATTCCATTTTATAACTTGACTTGTAATAAAATCACTAATAATAATCAATGATAATAATGATTTTGTATAATTTATAAAGAGCCATTTTTATAAAATATTACCTCAAGGGTTAACGAAGTAACTAACCATCACGCCCCTTCCGTGCAGGGGTAGGCAAAGAGAATAGAATGCCACACCACTCTGCCTTTGCAAATATTCTTCGCCTTTTCCACATTCGTGCATCTCCTCATACATATCCGCCGATTATTTCGACTCAAGATATACCTGACCTCAAGGGTGCTTATACTAAATCGCTATATATTATTATTGTAATTTTAGAACAAAGTTGTTTTGTATGTTATATACTGAGTATTTGATCCGCCTTTATGGTGTAATGGTTAGCATTTTTGGCTACTCTAGTGGAGATCCCAGGTTTGATCACCATGGGGGTCAAAATAAATACAAATAAAATAAAAAGTGATTTAAAAAAAATATTTATTTGATCACCCTGGTCTGGTCTGGCACAGGGCTGATTACCTTTTTTATGTACTTAATGATCAAGATAACACTGCATTTATAGGATGAGTTACAATAAAGGAGATTGCATATTTAATGTAATATGTAATCACTTTGAAACAAATATTTTAACTGCGTAACTCTCAATACAAGTGCTCATGTTATGCGTGATATGCAGAGACCAAGTGCAAAGGTATTTAATTACAGCAGCCTGTACTAAAGGTTCCCTTGAGGTAGTATTTTACGAAAATGGAGCTATATAACTAACTAACTTACTTACTAACCATCACGCCGCTTCTCCGCAGGGGTAGGCAGAGAGAATAGAATAGATTTATTATTATTATTGTATGTGTTGTATGTGTACAAATTTATTTTTATTATTATTATTATTATTATTGTATGTATTGTATGTGTACAAATTTATTATTAATATAAGAAACCGGGTGCCGCACAAACTGTGAGCCAAATGGGGGTTGTGCATTATCGAAGATGTCACAGACTGTGTTGCAGCACAGTTGTTTTAACTGAACATTCCGCGAGCACACGATATTTCGCAAAGCACTCCAACGCATACTGAAATTATATCAGCTATTAAAAAGCTGAAAAACGGAAAAGCGCCTGGTGTCGACGAAATACATGCGGAATACGTCAAGAGTGGCATGGACGCTCTCCTCGACCCCCTGTATCACCTACTTTCAAAGATATGGGAAGAGGAAAGGTGCCCGAAGGATTGGGTAAACGGGGAAGTTATAGCCCTCCACAAAAAGGGTGATCCGCTGTTGTGTGATAACTACAGTGGCATTACTCTTTTAAGCGTTCCTGGAAAAATTCTGGCACAAATAATTTTGGCAAGAATCCAAAAACCAATAATGCGAGTCCTCAGAGAGAACCAAGCGGGCTTTCTACCAGGCAGGGCGTGCGCTGACCATATACATAACTTACGATGCCTGTTACAGCAAAGTAACGAATGGAACTGCGCCCTTGCCTGCTGTTTTGTAGACTACGAAAAAGCTTTCGACAGCCCGCATAGGTCTTCTCTTTGGAATATCATAGAAGCATATGGAGTTCCTGTCAAAATTGTGGCCATTATCAGGGCGCTTCACACTAACAGCGAATGCTGCGTTAGAATAGATGATGTGTGCAGTGAACCATTTGAGGTCTCTACTGGGGTGAAGCAAGGCTGTGTACTAGCCCCATTTCTCTTCATCATCATGTTTGACTTCATCCTACGAATGTCAATTCCACCGGATCGAGGAATTGCAGTGAGTCCTGCTCAGAAATTATGCGATTTAGAATATGCGGACGATGCAGTTCTAATAGATACATCGATCGGAGCCCTGCAAGATATAATTGACTCCCTCCAAATAAACTCCGCTCGGTTAGGCCTAAGAGTGAACGCCAAAAAGACCAATGTCATGTGCAACTCAGCCTGTCCGGACCGAGATCAACATCTTACTTGTGAGGGACGAGCGCTCGTTCGAGTCGACACCTTCAGATACCTTGGAACACTCATGGTGGAGGATGGTAGTGTCCAGAAGGAACTGAATGTACGGCTCGGAATGGCAGGAGCTATATTCAATAAAATGCGCAATGTCTGGGACTCACTGCTTTACTCGACAAAAACCAAGTGTCGTCTCTTTAACGCCTGCATCCTAACAGTGTTGCTGTACGGATGTGAGTCGTGGCACCTCACCAAAGCTCAAAGCAAGAAACTAGCAAGTTTTGAAAATAGATGCCTGAGGCGAATACTGGGTATAAAGTGGTATGACTTCGTCAGGAATGACGATGTGAGGAGAAGAACTCAACAGCCCCTCATACTGGAAGTCCTGAAGAGAAGAAGGTGGACATGGTTGGGACATGTCCTTAGAATGCCACCTGAGGGCATCAACCCCTCACGTCTCTTCTTCCAACCCCGAGGATTCCGGCGCCCCGGAAGGCCGCTGACGACCATTCACCGACTATACTCAGCGGAACTTCGAGACGCCGGACTGACCTGGGAGGAAGCCAAGGAGATGGCGCATGACAGAGTGACTTGGAGACGACTCGTGTTGGCCATATGCTCCACCTAGGGAGCGAACATGGAAAAAGAAGAAGAAGAAGTGTTGCAGCTGCGGATGAAGAGTTCAATAGGTACTACCACTTACATTCTAAGAAAAAGTAAGCATACTATAAATTAAGTATTAAAAATGGGATAGAAACGAGATAAGGCTTGTGTAAACTAGAGGTGAATAAGGTGAGTGTATTTTAATAATCGTTAAACCTTGTGTAAACACAGAAACGCAAACTAGAACAGGAAACCATAACCCAGATAAAGTTCTTAATCATAATTCCACATAGGAAGTATTCATAACATGATTATTATATTACGAGATACCATTTTAATTGTTATCATCAACTGAAACGATTGCCCGCAGTTTGAGCCATTGATAGCAAGATTTATGGGCCGTAAGTAATGTATAGAACCCTCTTCTCATACATAGTTGCGGTAGCTTGCAAGCTTTTACGAGTAAGGACATGAAACCTCGAGTGCCATTCTTGCTATTCTTCTCTATCCTTCATTTAGCACTGACTACTGTTAATTGTATCCTATTATATATACCTTCAAAGAGACAATACAAAATGACTGTACAATCATATAAAGTCACTTCCAGTATGCTTCGCTTCACCAACAACCGATAGTTGCAAGAGTTCACAATAAATACAGAAGTAGATCTCTTCGATATGGAGTTCCTTGCATACATAAGGGAAACAAAAATATGAAGCAAATGCAAAATAAAGTAATGGATTAGCAATCAAGAGTTACATATTAACACATTGTTTTCGGGCGGATTTTTCATCAACTCCGACCCTAATTATACTCAGTCTGCCGCCCGACCCTCAGTATACTAATCACAAGTAACTGCAAACCCAATTCCGATCTATACAAAGTTTTTTGGCGTCTCTCGCGCTCTGCTAAAAGTTATCAAATTGAACGCTTATAAACGTCTCCCGCTCTCTACCAACAGTATGTAAAAGACGCTTTTCAAGCGCTTGCGGAAAACAATGTGTTAAGAATTAATTAATACTTTTCATTTCTCGTTTCATGTGCATACTTTCTTAATGTATTTTTTCTTACAAATTGAGATAATTTAGCCAAAAAATGTACATACACACGCTATATAGATCGGAAAGAAAAAATTATTCAAGTGAATGGTGCGAGAAAAAAAGCTAATTCATATTGATACCAGATGTCCGATTTTTATTTATTTAAAAACCGACATATGGTAGTCCCGGTTGGAAGACGGGCTTACCAACACCACACGTAACTGTTACTGTAGCAATCATCACATTTTGTTTTCATAATACGGTTTGATGGTTTACATTTTGGATGATACAAAATCAATATTTACATTGAAAAAATGTTCACATACGTAAGAACAAACTTAACTATTATATTTTTAATCTTACTCGGTGAATATCCTATTTCTTAAAATCTATTGAGACACAAAGTTAAATGAAAATGGATAGATATTGCCAGAAATAAATGCCAAATTTAGTTATATACGTTATAACATTTATTTAATTTTTAACCGTTTCTTATTTTACATCTTTTCTTTCATATTTTTTTGAGTGAAAATGCGAGTTTTTTCTTATCGTCATAAATTTTACAATAGTCCCGTATTAACGTACATTGAAACAAGTCTCGTGGTCTAGGATTAAAAAGTAGTTATTTGATTTAATTTTTTTAGTCCGGCCATGTCTACGGTACACCATATAGTGACAAGAATAAGTGGCAAATTTAATAAGGAACTAAAAATAACAGATTATTATCCGGCGAAAAAAAATTGCCAATATAATTTTACAATTTAAATGGATAATGAGGAATGATAAATTAACTAGAATAAAGATAAGCCTTAACTTATCAGTTTTAAGGTTTAATTCAACAAACTGGCGAGCACTAACAATTTTAATATTTTATTAGATAAATAGTTATCTGCGAGGCTGTACCTTGTTGATAAACGAGTTATGCAGAGCCTTTTTTTACCTCTAACTGCACCCAATAATAAAGCACAATGTTAGATTGACACTGTTTAAACATGATCTTCAATTACTTGAAGGAGATGGCCTTACCTCGGGCCTGTTTATAATTCAAATATTTTTCACACACAATTTCAAATTCACAATACTTTACGTGTGTCCAAATCTTTGTTCACAAATCGGGGTTTGTCTACATAGAAGTTATTTATATTGACATAAGTCTGGGTATTTAAAGGGCTTACGACCTGTCATGAGTTGGTTTGAGTGAACATTTAAAATAATACCATAAAAATTGAGAATTACGTTTAAAATATGTAATTTTCGAAAAGGGCGGCATTTTTTTATGTTCGATTCGTGGAAATTTAGAAAATGTAACGAAAAATTCAAAAGGTATCTCAAAATGTCAAAAAATCCGCTGAATAACGGAAAATGTCAATCCTTTCGAATTTAGTGAGCGTAATAGAAAAAGTGAATTGGACAATTTAAAAATAACTGTCAGTTGGGCAAAAGGTGACTAATGTACCAGGAATGTAAATAAAGCTCACCTTATTGTGCGGTAGGACGATGAAGGCTCCACCGCCGGCAGACTCGACGATGATGGCCAGGAACTTGGGGTTCACAGCGCAGAAGGTGGAATCCCAAGAACTTTTGGAAACTCTAATGTTATCATAACATTGCTCCCGCTTGAGCGCTTGCCCATAGACGTGGCGGAACTTAGAACTACGTACTACACGAAAAGACATCTAAAACGAAAAATTTAACAATGAAAACCAAAAAAAACAACACTTTCATAATATTCCACACAACCCCAACGTAGATAAATTTGGAATTTCGTATCCTAACCTCAAAAAATGCTCCCGACCCAAATCGAAAATGACAGTTTACCCGACAACAATTACAGGATCCAATACTTACATTTATCTATATTTTACTGAATTACTTTGTTTCATTTATAGCGTAATTATCACAGATTCGGAAACCGACGACACTTCGGCCGGATTTATAAGAAAACAGTCACTGTTAATGGAGAAACAAGCGGGCTGGACCGAGAAACCAACCAACGCCATATTTGGTAATGCGCGCAGCAAGATTCCTGCACACCACTTCACACTGCATTTTACTGACATCTGTTGGATGTTCCAAAAAATATTAACTCCAGCGGCTGGTTTGAAAACATGTACATAAAGCAGCAGCAGAGCAGATGACTATAAACCATTTTGGAGAATATCCCCGTCTGTTTTTTCTATACAAACTAAAGTGGAAAAGAGTGATAGCTGAAACTGTAACCGTTATTTAAAAATAATCATTCGTTACCAGAATTCATCACTAGTATTTTTTTTCCACTTGATAAGAAATATATTACTCTTAAAATTTTAAATACTTTTGAAATAAAACTCCATATTTTATCAAACAAAATTGTTTTTACCATATTTATAGTTAAGTGAAAGCAATAAAATAATAAGTAAAATTACTCCGTCTAAGAAAGGTGTGTTGAGATGGTTTAGACATGTGGAAAGTATGAGTGAGGAAAGAACGGTTAAATAAATTTATGAGGCGAATGTAGTTGGAAAAAGAAACAGAGGAAAACCGAGGAAAACTTGGCACAATCAAGTATGTCAAATACTTGAAAGCGGCCAGGTCAGAAGTCGTAATAATCGTCGGATATGTATGAGGAGATGCATAAATGTGGAAGAGGCGAAGAATGTTTTCAAAGACAGTGGTGTGGCATCCGATTCTCTCTGCCTACCATAAAAAATTTTTAGAGTTCGCCGAACCGGTCCTTAACCCTTTGTTGTTACACAATATTCCGATTGAGATCATGTATCGGAGCATTCTCAGTTGTTATGTGAATGTTCTGTTTATGTACAGAATAAAAAAACAAATAAATGTAAAAAATATATTATAGGAGGGGGGGTAGGGGTAGAGGGGCCCTAAGAGGCGAATCGGTTCTTGAAAAATTTTAATCCCATCACGGCTGTCCAAACTTAAAACACAGTGAGGGACATTTTTATGTAGCACGTTTTTTTTTGCATTTTTGGACTAAGTAGAATCTACTTAGTCCAAAAATGCAATAAAAATGTAATGTAAAAAAAAAATGTCCCTTACTGTGTTTTGAGTTTGGACAGCCGATCACTGACTGAAACATTTATATTTTAGATTAGGTTTAGCGCAAAATGTTTTGAGAATAAAATATAATAAATCAAGATAAATTTCCAAACTCACAAGTGAAACTCTCCAACTTTGCACAATCATTTTTAATAAGAGAAGAGATAATTTTCGGCAAGGGTTGTCACAAAACAACCAAAAATAACTTTAAGTAACAACAACAAAAAACGTACATAGTTACTTATAAACTATATATATTTTCATAAACTTTTTTTTACTATTTTACTAAAACTTGAGGTATGTATATGCGTATATTAATGATGTAGGTAATAATAAGCTTCTTTCTTACTTACAAAATAAACAAAACAAATTCCCAAAAGTCCTTGGAACAAAAAAGGGAACCTTCTGGGTTTTTTTTTTTCTTCATGGGTTTTCTTTTTGGTTTTTTAAGTTAGTTTAAAATGGAGGTGCAATTTGTAGAAACACACACATTTGATTAATGATTTGGTTTGATGCTCTGTTTTAGGGGAGGTGGTTTGAAAATAAAGAAAGTGTATATTACATTATCAACATTTATTAAAATACAAAGTTTTCACACATTGTATAAAAATTGTATCACAATCTTCATGCATTCACGTGCTTCTTAATATTAACAAGAGAAACGAGATGAAAATATTTGGTACCTACATATCGCTTTGAAAAATTAACTTGCTCGTGTACCCTGCTGAAAACATCTCATTCATTATACGCATCATTAACCTTTCCCTGACGGTGTTAAAAAACTTCCGCGTGCAACGGTGATAAGTATTTTGTACACCATATGAAAATGTGGTTTAAAAACGGGAAAAATGTTAGTGTTCCTAAGTGTTGCTTTTATTGACCATAGTTGAAGTTGAAATGTAACAATTTTGTAATGTTGGCTCTGGAAAACCAGAAAAAAATACTTTGCAAGTAGCCGCAATAGCTAGCGTAGCAACACGACCGCCACGTAAGACGATCTGTGCACTACTGCCGCATATACACAAAGCACGGCACGCGCGCACACACTGAGAAACATTTGTGTATCGCTGATTTTATACCCAATTTTTTCACAAATTATTTACTTCCATCGCTGCAAATGGATGACTTTATACTATAATACTTTCATGTAATATATACATAATTATATTACAGAGTAATACAAAAATTCTGAGACCGTATCTATCATATTTTATATTGATATTCTCATTTTGAAAGTCGAGTTGTAGTAAATACATATCACCGGGAGGGGAAGGTTAATATGGACGTTTACAGAATATAAATTTATATTGTCTATTTAAATCCTCATCTGCACCTAGGGGCACCGGATCGTATGGACGCAGTGTTTTCCTGATCCTTAATTATATAAAGGCGAGGCGATCAATCTCGCACTTCAGGTACAAGTCTATGGTGATATGAAATCAATATTACAGTGAAAAATCACTGATATTTGACCTCTCTGGGAATCAAACTTGGCATGGTAACCAAACGTTCTGACTGACTAATCAAAATATGAATCATAAAAATAAAGTTATATTAACTTCACAATTTTCTCTACTATGCCACTATCAGCCATACTTCCAAATCTATGAAATAAGAACTAGCATGTTATTGATAAATATTACCATTACATAATATAAAATATATAAAATTTAAAGAAATCGATGAAATTTGGATGTTTAACAATGTATAAAGTGATCACTTAAGCCAGCCAACTACCGGGTCGTAAGCCCTGGGAGCTCAGACTTCCATCTTCTTACGTATTTAAACGGTGGATGTTTCATCTCAAATTGAGACACCTATGACATAAAAATAAGGTTAAATGTTTAGCACATTTTAAACTTTATCAATGCTTTGTGAAAAAAAACTAAAGACCCTCGTGATCAGTAAACCAACTACTGATTCATCTCTGTGACTCAACATCAAAATTGTTAGACGGCAATCTTAAATCACCATGTGATTCACCCGTGCTGTCAATAATGGAATAATGGTACAGCAATCTGAAGGTACAATGGATTCAACATAATACTCATATGAGAATAATGTCAAATGTGAGAACTGTGTATTGTTGGTTTTTACAAACATACTTTATATGTATTTCCTGATTTTTAGATTAATTAAGCAAATATTACTGCGTTTCGTGGGCTTAAAACTGACCATACATACACACTGTACTGAGAAAATATCAACAGAAATGTATCATGTTTCAGGGCAATTTTATATGAAATTTAACATATTAAGAATCCTTCTCTTCTCTTTTGCATCGAAATGGTGCGTAGAGCACTCCATCAGCTGCAGTGTATACTTGATTATAAATTATATGAAAGCAGGGTGATCAGTCCTGCGCTCCAGATTTTAGAAGAGTGGAATATATTTGAAGGGACACAGACGATGCAAGTAAGGGAGCTCGGGTTGAAGGACATTAGTGCTTTTTGCAAAAGGAAATTGAGAACCAATAGCAGGTAGGGAAAGGAAAATAGCAGTAATGGCAAGGGCACTCGGGTAACATACACCCGTACTCGTAGTAGCTTGTGTAACTTGGACACAGCAAATTTGCATAAGTCCATATTAATGAAAAAAAAATGGATTAAAAAGACTTTAATGCTGTAAAACTTTTACATATTCAATTTTTTAAATCCAGGAATACCATTCACAGGCGCCTGTTTATTATTATTTGTAAGTTTTGTATATAAATAAACTAGTATTGCTATGGGAAAGTTTCCCATTGGTTGTAGTAGAAAGGAGATCTCTCAATTAAAACTGACATTTTAAAATTTTAATTACTCTTTATTAGAGTGGTAAAAAATAACACAAAAACTTGTAGGCATTTAAAACTGCAATAATGAAAGTTGTTTTACATTTGTATTAATAAGCTTAACTTAACATATCGATTGGGTAAATCAAGAGACAGCAAAAATATTAATTGAGGTTAAATATTTTATCATTATGATCTAACTGACAGTTATCTGGAAAATATCATTAAAAATAGTTTTGTTTTAGTAAGTATAATCAAAATAAATATAGGCATGATTTTAAAACAAACTTTACACTTCCGTCTCTGGATTGTTCAAAAGAGAATGATGTTTTCTAGATCATGCGTATGTATATTTTAATCTGATTTATCAAAACTAAAAATCTTTACCTTACTAGCATTGACGATTTATTAGCTGGAAAGGGTCAATATGGATATAGCTGGTATGGCTGTAATTTCTGAGGTATTTTTATTTATTTATATATTCTGAGGAGCTTAAACAATAATACCCTTTAAAAATGTTAATTATGTTTCATGTATTTAGTACGGCATGTTAAATCACTTTAGGAAACAAAGCATGTGCAGTGTGTAGTCAAATTTTAAGCAATCAGTGATGTCTTTGCGATGAGCGTAGTAATATAGCTTAGCACACACCATTTATTATGAATTTATTATGATTAAATTTTTTAGATAAATATAACATAAAGATTTGAAAAAAATGCTGTAAAATATAAAATAGTGTTTGAGTGTGGTTGAACCTTGATAATATTAACCAAGGACAACATTTTAAAGTACAAGTCGGACAGTTGTTAATTCGGTTCACCTCGGAAATAGTCTAGTATTATACACCACTGCACATGCAATGTTTTCTTTACAGTAAGTTGACTGTATGAATGTTGTACTCCGAATGTGATATTTATTTTAGAATGAACTTAAATAAATGAAAATACTGCAATATAAAATTAAATTTAAGCTCTCTGTATCGTAAGTTTCTGTTCGTCTTCGTAAAACAGGTCCACCTTGGAAGGGTAGACAACTCTCACGTTTCCCTCGAGGTCCACAATCTTCAGCTGCTGGATCTGCAGCTTGTGGAAGGGGCTGGGCGTCTCCGCATCCGGCCCATCCACCGTTCCACCGAATCCCATCTTCAGCACCTCGAGGAGGAAGGCGTCCATGACCTTACGACAGACACCTTGGCTCTGGGCCGAGGTGACCTCGACCATCATGGACTTAGATTCGTGCGACATCTAAAAAAATAAAACCAATATTGACCCTTTCCAGTTCCCAAAAAAATATATACAATTCCAGGTAGACAGTTACACATTCCAATGGGCAAAAATCATTTGTCCTCTACTCCACACACTGTTGTAATAGATACATGTGAAAAAAATATGAGCTTGCATTTTAACTTAATAATACTAATGATGAAAAAAATGTCAAATAACATTTGACATGGGACCTATAAGGGAAAAAATGATGTGAAATGAGATTTGACATTGGACCGATAGGGGTTAAACTTATACTTGGGCTGCTTGATGAGTAACAATCCTTATTCTTCATCGTATGTAATAACACTTAAAAAAGTTAATGACGAATGATAAGGAGAGTGTTATATTACCATACAACAAAGTTAACACGTTGTCGGCGGAACACGGCATTTGCCGTTTTTCGCGGACTGTCGGTCAACTGCGGGACACGGCAAATGCCGTTTTTGTCGACTGTCGGTTATCGGCGGGAAACGGCAATATACGGGTATGTTATCAGCGTGAAATAAAACGCGTTGAAGGGTAATCTGCTACCCGGGTGCTAGGCGACAGTCTGTTGACGTTATTTGAGATGTCTTGTCCGGATTGGCTAGTGTGTCGCTTGTAAAGGCATCGCCAGAAATCTAGAGTTTTTATGCGATCTCAATCTCCAGATTAGTTCACGTATTGGACTATTTTTCATACCGCTCGCACTGTTTTGTTTACTGTTTGGTATTTTATTATTTGAATATATTAGCATTGTATAGGGAATGATACCTCGGAGAGGAAGACTATTTTTTAGAGTTTACAATGCTTCTAAAATTGTGAAATACGGAATACTTTATTAAAAATTATGATTATAATTTATTTTCGATAATCAAATGTCATATATGATTTCTTTGAAAATTTCAATCGAAAATATTATTTGGTTTAGAAATTGTGTCAATTTTAAGAAAGCGATATATTTTTGCGCTAATCGCGAAAAACGTCCGCTATAGGCTAGAGTCTATTGTTCGAAGCGCCCGACTACAATGTGTTAACAATGCTTTTAATATACAAAATATGTTTGAGTATTTAGTTTAAAGAATTAAATATATAAAGTGTTTATCAACATTTTAACGAAGCCTCTTCCAAAGAACAATAATTCCAAGTTGGCTAACAATAATTCCAATGTATTAATTGTTTCTCTGGTAACCTGGTGTCTATGAAAAAATAAAATACCTTAGTGATGTCACTGTTGGTGATTGGTGGAAAACTGATGACATTTTTCTTACTGTCTTCCAAGCACGGGTACAACTTTTTTCCTTCCAGAAGATACAAGAATCTGAAACAATTTCATGTTGATTAATAGTAAAAATTGATAAACGATTATCTATGATTTAATGGTTGCTTTGACTTTTATTGTAGTGACTGCTGTTTCATCTTATCGAGACCTAGTGCAGAAATACGGACTGTAAAGGAAAGGGAATAACACAAGGAGACACATCAGAGATGTGGCGCAGTGAACTTAAAACTGTATAAATCCATCCCAAAGCGACCCTGCATCAAAAAATCTTATGCGGGAGGTGAGTTTTACTGTGCTCAGTCTGCCAATCGCCATTTGCGGGAGATTGTAATCACAATTCCCAAACAATTTACCGCCATAGTGGAAGACTGTTAACCTGATCATAAATTAAATGAAGGTACAACAACTGCTATGGGTAAAGTGATCTTATCAGCTCTCAACCAGCACACTAAATTTGGCGAGTGTACCTTTGCTATTGCAGGACCGATGGCGTGGAATGCTCTTCCACCAGTTGTCAAAAAACTAAAAAACCCATTTGTTTGCTAACTGCATTTCCCCGATTCAATCACAGTGAAGTGCTTCGAGTATTATACAAAAATGTCACTATATAAATTATCCAAATTTCTTATTATTATTATTATTATTATTATTGATATGACTGACTTGTGTATTCCCGAGTAAACATTCCTCTTCTTCTCCTTGCGAAGGTTCTCAGCTTCCTGCTGCAACTGGCTGAACAGCTGCTGGCCGGTGTAGGTCTTGTTCCTCATGAGAGGATGGATCACTATCCTGGAAGGTGGGCGCGCCGTGTACAACATGTCTCCTGCAGAACAAAACATTCAAAATCAATAATTTCTATAATACATATATACAAATATTTTGATTCAATACTATTTTTGGATATTATCAATCTATTTTCAGCTTTCTCCCATCAAATTCACATTTCATTTAGATAAAAACTAACGCTTCATTTTTTCAATTATTGACTATATAAGAATACAAAAGTAACTAAATAGTCTTTTCAGCTAGTATTTTGACTGACCAACGATGTTACTGACATCATCAGAATGGTGGGAGGCGTGGTTATATTTTATGTTATATACAAAGCAATACGATTTCAAGCAACTAAAATTTAAATTGAATGAATTTAAATAGTGCATTATAATAATGACATGAAGAGAGGAATAGGCCGGCCCTAGAAAAGATGGGCCAATGACATTGTCCACGTTGCGGGTAGTAAGTGGATCGAAAAAGTCCGAACGAGAGAAGTCTGGAAAAAATTAGAAGAGGCCCACATCCAGCAGTGGACAGATAGCTGACAAAGAAGAAGATTATAATGATAATCATGTATGTAGAAAATATGGTAAGAGTTAAAAACAGCCTATTGTATAAATTTCATTCTTGAAATGGAATTTTCGTTATTTATTTATTTATTATTCAAAACATATTACATACATATATCATATATATTGCTTATGAAAGGGTCACAACCCTCAGCAATGAGGAATAAGACAGAGAAGAGATATCATATATATATTATTCCCGATGAGTAATTTCTATTTCTCATTTTGGGACATGGGATTAAGGTTAACAAGACTGAAACACAAATAATAAAGATACAAAAAAGATTTTTTTTAAATAACCAAAACTAATGCATGGTAAAATATAAAAACAATAAACAGGTATAATAAAAAGGCAAAAGAAGCATATTTAAAAGAAATAAATGAGAAAAACATACGGTAAGAAGCATATTTAAAATAAACAAATGAGAAAATATAAAAAATGAGAAAATATAACATTAAATATTAATTATTTTCAATTACTCACCGGGTGGTAGCTTTCCCATATCGTGCGTCGCGATGGTGGCCGCATTCCTCTTATCACATATAGTATCGTGCAACTTAGTTTGCATCTGGATAAACTTCTTGAAGCTGTCCTCCGTGAAGGTGAGACCGTGAACGATGCAGCAGACAATGTGCGGCCGCACCGTCTTGACCTCGTCTGTGATTTTGACATTAGGAGTCTCATCGGCAAAGTGCAGGACGTGCATCAGGTGAGTGAGCTCTTCAACGGGGTCTTCTCTCGCCTCCTTGACATCGTTCGCAGCGTCCTGCTTCTTATTCTGTTGGCCCTTTTTGCCCTTTTTCCCGCCTTTTCCGGAAGCAACCACATCAGCACTGCCGGATTTTGGGCAATGTTGACGGACATAGTCTACTATTTGCTTAGTTCTGCATTGGTCCACGAGTTTGTTCAAACGATTATCTGCTAAAGCATTCCCCTTAAGGTTAATATCTGAAAAAAAAACAATAAAATTAAGGAAGGTGTGTTAAGATGGTTTGGAGAAGAGAATGGTAAAACAAATTTGAGGCAAATTTAGTTGGAAAAAAGAGCAGATGAAGACTGAGAAAAACTTGGCACAATCAGTTATGTCAAATACTTGAAAGAGGTCAGGTTAGGAGTTGAAATAATTGTTGGAAATGTATGAGATGTCTGGAATTTTTAATGCCTGAAATTTCATTTGATGGGTGTTTTTTATCCATCTTACAAATTTAAAGTCTACTTCCAATGGGTTAGAGAATACGCACCTTTGAGCTTCGGAATTTCAGAAACTTCCTGAGGAATTATCTTGATTTCATTATAACTAAGATCAAAGTTCTTCAGAACTGGCAACAAATTAATGGATCCCGGAATTTCGGTTATTTTATTGTTATTCAGTTTCAGGTCACTTAAATGCACGTTCTCGGCATAGCACACGTCGGGAAAGGTCGGCAATAAATTATTTGATAAATCTAAACATATTAGGTTAGGTAACGCATTAATTTGCGGAAATTCTTCTAGCTTATTAGAACTGATGTTGATGCTTGTCAACTGAGGCAGCGTGTTCACTTGCGGAGGTATGGAAATCAGCCGGTTCCTAGAGAAATCCAAAACCTTTAGTTTTTTCAGCGTACAAATTTTGTCGTTGAATAACTCGATTTCATTCCCAAATAAAAGCAAGGATTGCAGATTGACGAGGCGGCTGATGTCATCCGGGATAATTTTAAAGCATGTGTCACTGATGTTCAACAGGTTCAATCCTTTTAAGGAAAATATATTATTGTCCAAACCATGTTGCGTTATTTTCTCGGATATGAGAGGGCCAGATAATTTAATTTCGTGTCGATTTTCAGATCTCGCGGCGACGACTTCGGGCCACGCTTCCGACATTTTCACTGTTTTTGTAAATTCTACATAACCTCTTCTTCTTCTATAAATTTGACAGATACGTAGAAAAGAGACAGTAGTGATTGCCATAAAAAATATTCTCCATAATTGGAGCCCAGTACTTACTGTTTATTTTGTAAAGTTTATTTTTTGTTGTAAATATACAATAGGCTATTTGCACTCGGGAGGTAAGTCAAATTCGACACTATTTTTGTGTTTAAAAAAGCCCATGTAGTTATAATTTTCATTCATCATTTTCATCTACGAAATTCGCTTTCTCAAAAACGGCAGTTTCGTATATTGACAATAAGTTCGTAGGAGTAACGCAATATGTTGGCAACGCTATGAAATGAAAAAGAAAAAAATGAAGATGAACAAAAAGTGGAAATGCGGAAAATGAAACTGAATGTATTAGGCATACCAATGATGGTTAAGTGGCAGTGAATTTTGGAGTGGAGAATATATAATAATTCATACAGGATGTATAGAAAACTGACGTGGACAGGGTGGAGTAGGTATTGCATTATACAAAGAAAAGGGAAATCCAGTCAAGGTATATGTGCAATATAGTGGTAGAATTATTCCAGTTGAAATAGAAACGAAACCTGTTGATACGGTATAGATCCAAGTACATATTCCTGCTTCGAGACATGATGACCAGGAAGTAGAAGAAATGTACAATATGCTAGAATAACTGATCAGAGAAGTAAAGGCTGGAGAAAAATTAATATATTTGGGAGATTAGAATGTTGTGGTAGGAGGACGGGAGGGAACATGTGTTGAACCCTTTGGATTGGGAACGAGCAATGTGAGAGTCAACAGAATTCTGTGCAAAACACAAACTCATAAGCGCAAATGCCTGTTTTGAACACCAAGTGGAAGGCCCAGGGAGATCGATATTGACTACAAATTGACTTCATAATATGTAGTTGGAGATGGAATCAAATAAAATATTGTAGAAGCTTAAGTGCTTAAAGTTTAATTTTACCTTAAAATAATTATAAAAACTTGTGCTTAACTTGATGTGGAGCTCTGCAAAATGTACACCAGCTCACTCAATAAGTAATGCTATACTATCTTTATTACTGTATATAAGAGGGCGATAAAAAAAATGAGGTCTCTAATGACGTAGCGTCAAACAGTGCCAGGCGAAATCTAGCAATAGCGCCGTGTTCCTTTAGTTCCCTCACTACTGAATGGCATCAGTCCGAGGTCGGTTGGAAGATCAGTCGTTGCTTGGCTGCCGTCTGCGATGGAGCTGCCACAGCTCACCTGCCAGACGCAAACTGCGCTCAGTGATACGATTTTCATCCAGAAAATACAGAAATCCAAAAGATATAATGAAATGAAACAATTCTCTGTTATTGTAAGACATATTTTTTTATTTCTGACCCAGGGAAAAGAAAATTTTGCTAATATAAAAAAATATATATAAATACAATATTTGAAGTGATCTACAAAATAAAAAAAAGGATAAAGTATTAAATATGTATATTGGAAATAAATAAACTGGACTCTTAACAATACATAAGTACACAAAATACTTTGTTTATATTCGCAAACAACATAAGTACTTATATACAAAATGAAAAAAGGGCAAAAATTGTGACTTTTTTCAATATTTATTTTAAATGTGATGTATGAATTCACAAAAAGCCAAAATATTGATAAAATATCACATAAATTTGAATTTAACAAATGGTTACCATATTAAAAAAAGTTTTTTGTTTTCATTATCTCATTTTCATTCTTTTTCACCCAATTTTTTATCACATTTTTCCACAATTCTATTTTCATTATTTTATACAGGAACAATTTTTGAAAATAATACACAGTTGTTTAAGTAATAACGGAATTTTTCTGGACAAGTTTGGATAGTATCCCAGCCGGGATTAATGTCAAAACATTACTAAAATACAACATAAATAACAAAACGACTTCATCTCGTGACTATCCCAAATGTCATTACTTTTTTGACTTAACTAGTTAAAGACATAGATAACTGTGAGCAAATAAGCCAACATTCTAGAAATTAGTATATGATTGAGGCTATATTTTATTTTTGACACTGTCACTTGACAGGTTAAGCCCATTTAAAGCACTCGGTTACATCTAAAAATTTATTACACTGGAAAAATGATATAAAATCACTTTTGATGTAAAAAATGTAAAAATTAAAAGTGTTTTTAATGTAAAAAGCGAAAAGTCAAAATTTTCAAATATATTTTATTTGAAAAATATGCCAAGAAAAAATAAAATGCTAGCTTATTCATGTGGCATCTTATAATACTGTAAAATGCAATGTGTTTTTTTTAAAGTGTGATAAACAAACAAATAAAAGATATATAGATATAGGTGGTATTTTGGTCAAAAACTAATTTGAAATTAATATATTTACATTTTATAACTACACAAGGCAAGTACTACAAACTATATCTAAAACAATTATTGTCAAAATAATAAGGCACAATAAATTATCAAATCTAATTGGTCTAAAATTTCAGATTAATTTCAGATTTTTTTTAATAACAAATGGGGCCAGCCCTTGCAAAAAATTCATTTATTCTCACAATAACAATTTATGCGCTTTGTCCAAAGTTCATATGTCGCTCACTCCTTTCAAGAACGTCATAAATCAAAATACTTGATTTTTCAGGAGAACGATTTTAAAGTTTTAAAATATAACACAATGTTTTAAAAATAAATATCAAGCCACTTTTTGAACTTTTTACTGTGCAACAGATCTTTTTAGGTAAAACCTGAAGGTTTTTTCTACACTTGAAAAATATTTAATTTATTTATAAAAATAATTACACAATACATTTTCTTCAAAATGCAAAAACAACATTTTCTGCCCTGTAGCGGGTAAATATTAAGTTTAAAATATGCCTCTTTTGCTGGGATATAGTACATTTTCTGGGCATTCCGAAAACATGCACAACTGAAAATTGACGATTTTTGATTTATGACGTTCTTGAAAGGAGTGAGCGATGTGTGAATGATATCTTAATTTTTTCATATGGATAAAAAAAAATTGTATTCATCTTTATACATACATAAAATTTACCTGAAAATACAACTTATATTTATAAGACAAAAAAATATTTTACAAAGATAATCCATGGAAAAACATTCCTTTGTTTTTGTGGAAATATAAAATAATTATCTTGGATAATTTATATACTTCCATTTTTGTATCATCCACCTTATGTCTAAAATCATATTGCTGAACTAGGTGGTTTATTCAGTATGTTATTTTTTTGATATAAATTTAAAAAAAATAGTATTGATAAAAAAAAAAAATAATTAAAAAAAAAAAAAAAAAAATATATATATATATATATATATATATATATATATATATATATATTTATGTGATGTGTGTTTTAGGCTCACTTATAAAAAAATTGTCAATTAATATGACAGCCGCCGTGGCGTAATTGGGTAGACGCTCGACTGCGAAACTGGGGTCGCAGGTTCTATTCCCGCCAAGTCCTAAATAAAGAAAGATTTATGTTCAATTTGGTCTGGGTGTTTGTAATGTATTTTTTACATTTACCTTCCCTATTCTTACTATCCTACCTGGAGACAAGCCTCCAAAAGTAGAGGGTTTGCGGGATATTCCTTAAAAATAAAAACTATTAAATGTGGTCACATAAAACATTGCAATTTTTGCAAAAACCGCCCGGCTCCTGGGCCAAGTGTCATAGAGGTATCTGCAGACTCCTGTGTATTAAGTACATATTCTAAATCAACAGATGCGTATGATCTCGCATGTGCAGTAAATAAATTAGGTAAGAGAAATCATTTTCTGCATATACAAGATCAAAGGCACACCTTCGTGAGGATCATTCAATAATAAGTTTTATAATAGATGTGATTCCTGGCACTTACAAATGGTTGTATTTTTTGGTACCCATACTCTTCAACTGTATTGATTTTTAAAAAATAAATAAATATTTGTGGCCTATATACACAAATACTTTAATTTCATATTATTTTTGTAGGCCTAGGCATTACAATAATCAAGTTATGGTTTTTTCAATGACATATCGGCTATCCAATTTTAAAACACAGTAAGGGACATTTTTTTGTAGTACGTTTTTTTTGCATTTTTGTAAAAAAACATACAACAACAAAAAATGTCCCTTACTGTGTTTTGAGTTTGGACAGCTGATATGGTAGTTAAGAATTATAAGATATAAAAAGTGACATAAAGACGTTCGACCAACATTAGGTGAGTACGTTTGCGAGAGTTGTTAGCTTTTTTTTACATAAAATAAATATCAAATAAAATTTAAGAATTTTACCATTTTGACCCAGCCGCCAACTATTTTGGTAAACTTTATTTTGGTTCAATATCATTTCGATAATATGGCTACTCACTAAAAGGGTACATTATTATTGTTTTACCTAATTATTTTGAAAATATTCTTTAGTAAAATGGTTGACATGAAATTCTGTAAGCAATAAGTCTACTGAAAATCCAGGTACTTATACAAAAAGGCAAACTTAACAGCAAGTAAAGAGGCACAGTGTAAAAATCACAATTTTAAGTGTTTAAGTGAATTTATGTGCTATATGCTTACTACTATGTGTAAATATTACTTGATGTAAAATATACAGATAACTATGAAAATTCAAGATAAGTACATATATTGTATTTTATTTATTGCCCTCTCCATACTCAGATTGTGCATACGGCACTGTGTGGGTTCAACCTCATGTTAACTTGGGCATTACTATTATATAATTTAAGTATGTTTGCCAATAGGCATGCCTGCAAAAAGACAATTACGGACTTAGTAAAAAAATCACGATACATATAAGGTATTGCATGCTCGTGTAAGCGCAATGTACTTACGATTACATATAAATATTGCCAGATGTAGGAGTTTATTGTAAATATTGAATATACGAAAGAGCTACATTGAAAGATTGTTAAAACTATGGCATAGATTTCATGGTTTTCTTAATTGTCTTTATTTAAAGCAAAATATATTTGTGTTCTATGTTTGATATTTGACAGCCGTACAAATTAACCTTTTCAAAAAATTTAATCAAGTATTTATTTAACATTTTTTAATAATCGATATTATATAATATTATTTACTTTAAAAATTGAGTATACATTTTTTTCATATAAAATTTAAACTTCGTTTTCATATAATTTAAATAATAAATAGTAAAAATGTGATTAATAATACTCCAAAGTTGTCTCTGGCAAATGTTATTGTTAAAATTTATTGCCTTTGAATCGTCTTTGGAAAAACGTATTGCTTATTTTCATTTCCTTTAATCCACTACTGCCCACCGTACGCCACTCATTTTAAACACCTGTTAACACCCCGCTGTATACTTTTTTCTTTTAAACGCACCAAACCACTCTTGGAAGACCACTCCCATTACACACACCTCATAGGTATGTATAATGGGCCGTAATGAGTTGTGTTGCTTCTGGCAAATTGTATTGTATTGTACATGTATATTTGAATCGTTGGCCCATATTGTTTTTAAATATGAAAATTTTATGCTTAAGCAACTCAAAGATTATCTCAAGTTTCCAACACACACAAAAAAGTACCTAATTTCTACATATGGTATTTTTTTAACTAGTATATTTTTTATTATTCTAAACACCTTTTCCAAATAGCTAAAACAATTTCACTAGTGGAATAGCACTAACTTTTCAGTAATTTATACAAACACATTTACGCACAGAACCTGCATCAATATGTGCAATATCACAAATCTCACGCAAGAAAAAATCCACACAATAAAAATGGGCACGTAACAAAAGCACACTTCACAAGTCAATGCTAACAATGATACACATCCGACTAAAAAGTTTTTGTATTTTTATAACAAAAATGGATGCTAATGTTGCTACGACCTCAAATTTTGACATAATTCATCATTGAATATTTTAATTGTATCACATGTAACCTAAAATGGCATTTTGCATTTATTTTGGTAATTTTTCAACTCGGAAAAAGAGGAAAACTCGCAACAAACTCTGTGCACATTTCGCTCACTCCTTTAAGAACGTCATAAATCAAAAATCGTAAATTTTCAGTTGTGCATGTTTTCGGAATGCCCAGAAAATGTACTATATCCCAGCAAAAGCGGCATATTTTTAACTTAATATTTACCCGCTACTGAGGAGGGATGGAGGGTTTGATTCCCAGGGGGGAGGGGCAGAATAAATATAAGTGTTTTTTCACTCTAGTATTTATTCAATATTACCGTGGGCTGGTAGCTGAAGCGCAAGACTGAACCTTCCCTTCATAAATGAAATGGTCAAGTGAACATTGCATCAATCTGATGCAGTGCCCTATGCACCACTGGGTGCAGATAAGGGTCAGCAGTAGTATATTTACAGAAAAACATCATTAGAGTTATAAAAATACACTCTAATTTGAGAAAATGCTGTATTATTTTTAGATTTAGCGTTTAATTTGTAGAATTCCATTTTAATTTATATATTAAATGTTAAAATCAAACATTGATTTTTAGAGTCTACAAAATTGTATTTTATTGTTAAAAACACATAAAGATAAAATTTATGACAATGTTTTCACCTTGTTATAGCATTTTCAAACTAATATTTCAACAAAGTAGTTTGAAAATGACATAACAAGGCAAAAATAAAATTTATGACAATGTTTTCACCTTGTTATAGCATTTTCAAACTAATATTTCAACAAAGTAGTTTGAAAATGACATAACAAGGCAAAACAATTGTAACAAATTTTATTTTTGTGTTTTTAACAAAAAAAATCAATTTGGCAGACTCAACATTTAACATATCGTGGGTGTACTGGCAAAAAATATTAACTCGAAAATATGCAATTTTGACTTGATGATGCATATCAAAAAGTTTTCAATGTTCTATAAACTGGAAAAATACACAAGTAGTTTAAAATGTCATATATATATGTGGTTTTAAAAGTAAATTAACCTTAAAGTTTGATAGCGGGTATTTTATTCATGCTAAAAGCTTTAAATAACGGGGATTATTCAAACAGGGATTTTAGAGTTAACGTTTTTTGCCAGTATACCCACGGTAAAGATGCCATATTATCGATGCGGGTGGTTGTCATCACTGTGTGGATTTGTTAACTGTCCAGTTGCCTAGTTGGGGCGAGGATTGCGCGCAGGAGGAGGCGAGTCCCTAGTTGTCGGGTTGCTAGCTGGCCGTGCTGTTGTACTGCGGGCGGCCGGCCAGCTCCAGCAGGTAGCGGTCGGGGTGGTCGATCCAGTCGGCGGCCGACAGCTTGACCTGGCGCTGCCGCTCCGCCTCGCGCACCTGCCACCGCTTGATGTCCAGCTGCGTCTCCCGGCTCGCCTGGTCCCCGCACCCCCACACCTTGTACAAATTATCATTTTTATTATTTTTTGTTTTTCTTTAGTTAGCTTATATGTATTATATTTAATAGAAACTATTTATTACATTTAATTTACATCATACAGGCGGACCTCAACTTTCGCACATGATTGGTTTTTGAAAATGTGTGCGAAAGTTAAATGTTCAAAAGTAGAAGGATGTAAAAAAAAGAACAAACACCAAAAATTTACTTAATTTAATTTAATTTGTACTTTAAAATTTGTATTTATTCATTAGGTGAACTATTTCATGTGTGATGGTTTATGGAGTTTCATCAGAATTTATGAAATCACTCATCATTTTTGGTCATAGTTGTTTCCATCAACCTTTCATTATTCACTCTTATTTCAACCCATGCGTCTCCAATATTGTTTATTGAGTTCTATATGTTGTAATTTAGTACGTACATAACACTTTTCACAGTACGAACCCGGTTCATATGCGTTTCGTAGCAAGAAAGCGAAATATCTGCACGAAAAAAAAAGATAATTTTTAAATGTGCGAGATAGCGAATTGTGCGAAAGTGGAATGTGCGAAAGATGAGGTCCGCCTGAATTGTAGATTCGCTCCTCAGCAGAGCGAATCTACAATTTCTGAACAAAAATTTGGACTGACTAAAAATATCGTGTACAGTATTGTTGCCATACTGGTGTAGTGATTCTCTTGACCAAGAGATCAAAATTTCAGCAAATAAAAGGTTATAGTTAAGTTATTTTGTTAATTTGACATGAATATAAGATGAGAAAAATTCAGATATATCATATATACCTTATCCACATTTTAAGGCCGAGACTGACCAGAGCATTTCGTCGTAACATAACGTCGTAACATTGCTCGTGGCGAGCATCACCGAGCATCCGAAACTATGGATGGAGCGCTCGGATCGGTGTACTGACGGTGTACTACTGTTACGTTACGGCGAAATGCTCCGGTCAGTCTCCACCTTTATATGTACCTAATATATAAGTTAAAGCAATTTTCTGATACTTACTTCCATGGCGTCTAGGGGATACGATATTCCCGTGTATTCTATCTTTTCGAACCCTTCATCGATGGCGACCAGGTACTTCCTGGGATCTGAGCCGGCTCGGAGCCCTTTGGGATAGCCACGGATGGAAGTGTTGAGGTACAGCATCTTGGATGCCTTCTCCAACAAACAGAATCTGGAATTCAAGATAGAATACCGTATAACTTACACATACATTGTAAAAAACACAGTAGAAGAGCATGACTTGAGGTAAAAAAGTTCACTCAAACAAGGCCAATTGCTTTGATTGAGATCAAAATTAGTTCTTAAATTAAACAAAATCATAAATATGACACATTTAGTTAAAGAAACATTGTAAATTATGTATAAAGCTATACATAGATATAACCCGCTTCCATTCACCTTGAAGTTAGCTATGTATAAAAGAGTAAGTAATAAATTGATAATGGAGCTAAGCTCATAAATTGATAATCACTTAACCATAATGTTATTAAATAATGAAACTATGCGTAAAAGAGTAATAAATTGATAATAAAGCTACGACAAATAAATTTAAAAAATTTAAAGTTTTACATTTTACCTGATAAATCCCAAATTTACCCAATCAGAGGACTATATATTTTTCATTTGATTGTTTATTCAACACTTTGTGGTCCACTCACATATTAGCATGAATTTTTGTCACCATTATCAGGTCGCTCACTCATATTAATACAAGTGGCAACATTTTATTTTGGTTGGACATCAATATTATTCCTGCTTTAAAATCGTTTGCTGGCACACCCGGTGTAAAAATTCCTCCACAAAGTTACATTACAGCACAAAAAATGGCTGACCAGGGCTGGTGTTTAAATGAATTAAAAATTTTATACAGCTTATAATTTAACCAGTTATTTTTTAATCACATTTCCCGTTTTGAAATTACATTTTCACATGGTGTGTGAAATACATATCACCGTTGCACGCGGAAATTTTTAGCGTCGTAAGGGAAAGGTTGAAGGCGGGGCTACTTACTTGGGTTCGAGCTGAACTAGCGCGCAGTTCTCGCCGCCCTGGTAGAGGTGGGATTCGCGCCACTCGGAGGGCGCGGCGAGGCACAGCAGAGGGGCGCCGACGCCCCCGCCGCGCACCAGCAGCAGCGTGGGCCCCCGGTACGCCAGCACATGGTGCAGGAAGCGGTTGGCGCCCAGCCCGTGCTCCCGCGACGAGTACAGCATGCTCCAGTGCGAGGGCAGCAGGCACACCAGACGCGTCAGGAACTGCGCAGACGCCAGGTTGGCACCTGGACATAAACACAACAAGTGTGAGTGAAGGCCAAATGGGTTCAGAGCCAGATATTCATTGTGAGATCTCGGGGACAGTCAATAAAATCTACGTCGCTCAGAATTTTTGTAATTTGCCAGCAATGAACAATTGCAAATTGCACTCCTCTCATCCTACAAGTATATAAGTAGATTCGATTCCTAGTTCTAATTTTAATGTACGTTTAACCTCGGCTCGTAACGCATGTCTGTATTGAAAACTATAGTGCATGTTGGTCTTCGGGTCGACCAAAAATCGCATGTGTTAGACATTTTGTGTAGTTTTGAGTGTGTAAATGGTGCTATGGTGGTGAAGGGTAGTATTGTTTGCATGCTGTGTTAGTGATTGTCCTGACGAAGAGACGGGTACGTCTCGAAACCGGTAGACGTAAAAATCTCGGTGAGTGGTTATATACTAATTTTATTAACATTTTTGTAAAAAAATAAATAAGTAAAATTGCAAATAGCTATTGCTCTGTATTTTGTTCTTTGTGTTACCCGGAGTTTATAACACAAAGAGTAATGGAGAGAAGGTAGCTAAACATATCTCTTAGGGATCGAAAAACGAATGTGGCTCAGAGAATCGAGAAATTAAAGTGGGATTCGGCACGTATGTCTGAAGGGACGAAAAAGGTGCTGGTCTGGCCTAAAACAGAACGTATAAGCGTGGGTAGGCCCCAGACAAGATGGTCCGATGATATTAGGAATGTGGCGGGCCTGCACTGGAAGAGAGTCGCGTCCAACAGAGAACTGTGGAAGTCCGAGAAGGAGGCCTTTGTTCAATACTGGACACAAGAAGAAGGCTTAAGTAAATTGCTCTGTAAAGATCTATTAGTCAGATCAGTGATGTGGAAATTGGCAAAATCTTTTTTCAAATAAAAAATATTTGATTATTTATATTTATATCTTGTAAGTATAGTGGCTAACTATCTCACTGTATTATTACTTGTTCTTAGATATCTGGCTATTTATAAACTGGTTTATTCATATTTCATATCAAATACATTGTAAACATTTCTTCTTCAACCTGTATTCGTCAACGGCTGTTTCTCACTCTCCGACCCTTCCTGTCCTGTGCATCCTGCTGCTATCCGATAAATAGGACAAAAATTATATAAATATATTTTAAATGAATTAATAAATATTTGTGATTTTATTGTAGTATTGAAAAAAAGCGCGTCATCAAGTGGAGTGCGGGTGGGCACATAAAGGCATGAGGACACAGTTTTTAATCAAGGTAGGCAGTACGAAAAACAGCATTTTATTATTTATTTTTTTAAACTTATCTGCCATAACTCTAATAACGCGTTTTTTGTCACGGAGAAATAACTGAAAATAAGTTTTTTATCTTTTAAAAAAAATTATTATTATTATAAAAGTTTTCCATATTTTTTCCATTCCACTAGGGTAGGCACTGCTTATGTACCTATATGAAATGCAAGGAATGCAAATCTGAGATAAGCATTGATAAAATTAAGATTCGATTCGGACATGAGGAACGAATGAGTGAGGAAAGAACGATAAAACAAATTTATGAGGCGAATGTAGTTGGAAAAAGGAGCAGAGAGAGACCAAGAAAAAACTTGGCACGATCAGGTATGCCAAATACTTAAAAGCGGTCAGGTTAGGAGTCAAAATAATCGGCGGGTACGTGTGAGGAGACGCATGGCCGTGGAAGAGGCGAATAATGTTTGCAAAGACAAAATGGTGTGGTGTATTCTCTCTGTCTACCCCTGCGGTGAAGCGGCGTAATGATTAGTGAGTTAGTTAGTTATAAAATGCACGCCATTGCATATAGGAGATGGGAACATAGCTAGAGTCTGTCCACTCACCGGAGCCGGCGGGGCTGGCGGCGCTGAGCGGCTGAGCGTAGAGCGCGGGCAGCGCCCCGGCCAGCAGCCAGGCGCGGCTGACAGGCATGAGGGAGGCGGGGGGGCGCGGCGCCTCGCGGGCCAGCGGGGGCGGAGCCTCCAGGATGGGTGTGGCCAGCTCCAGCCCGGCGCCGCCCCCCTCCTGCCTGCTGTCCACGTGGCGCCACGCCGTTGACAAGATGTGCACGCAGTACCTACAACGGACGTTAACTTTGTGAACAGATTCCGAGATCCAAAATCCAAATTTAGTTTGAATTTTCAATATTTAAATTGTTAAATCTATTTGAAAGTTTTTTTATGCCTGCAGAGTGCTGGCGACGGGGTTAGATAGGATGATTTGACTCCATTTAAATTTATATATTAAATGTTAAAATCAAACACTGATTTTTAGTCTTTTAAATTGTTTTTTTTTTTATCACAATTTTTCGCCTTGTTATGGCAATTTCAACCTAATGTTTAAAAATGGCTATAAATTTATGTGTAAACAATGTAAACAATAAAATACAAAATCTTAAAATCGAAAATCTTAGTAAATCTTAAAATCAGTGTTTGATTTTTACATTTGATATATATAGTTTAGATCTTAACAAAGAGATTGATACATAATATTCATATAAAAACATTAAATAATTCCATCTTTCCTGTGAAATTAGGCCGGCGCAGAAGGTAAAAATACACTTCGTCCTTAAGCATCAATCAACCGAACGGGTAGAAATACTTTTCCCGTCCTTAGTGTGTTCATAAAAAAATATATGTTTACCTGTGCATAGGAAGCACTAGTCGATGACAGTGTTCATCCAACCAGCGAGATATAAAACCGGCGCTTAGAAGGTTTTTGGTATGGAAACACGATTCCACTACTGTCTTCAGGGTGCGGTGAATCTGCAAATATATTTTACACATTTACAGATTATTCCTAATGTAAGACGAGAAGCAGAAAGCATTAAGAATGAAAGAAAAGTGAGTGAATTTTTAAAGGTATAGTTCAATTAAAGTAAGAGTGTAGGATAAAAATGTAAATGCTAGTAATTAATAATAGACTGTGGAAAAAATGTTAAATAAAAGTTGATATATATATCGTGGGTATACTGGCAAAAAATCATTAACTCCAAAATCTCTGTTTGAATAATCCCAGTTATTTAAAGCTTTTAGCATGAATAAAATACCCGCTATTAAACTCAAAATTGAATTTACTTTTAAAACCACATAAATATGACATTTCAAACTACTTAGTGTATTTTCAATTTATAGAATGTAGAAAACTTTATAATATGCATCATTAAGTCAAAATTGCATATTTTCGAATTAAAGAGAACGTTTTTTGCCAGGTTACCCACGATATAAATGTAATATTACCTAACATAAGTGAAAATTTTTTCTCAACATGACGTTTAGAGAAAACATATTAAAAAAGTTAGATTATTTAACAATTACGTTAAATACATTTCTTGGAATAATATTCTATTCTATCATATCTGTTTCTTACTTGATAGGTATTAGGAGCAAGAGAAGTGACATTTTAATAATAAGTAACAGATTTAAGACATTATTTAAAAATAAAATACAAATTATTTGACCTTACTTTACAAGTTATTTGTATCAGTTATCAGTAACGGCTCAATATGGAACATAACAGATTAAAAGATATATCAAAATATAAACTTTAGTTCACCTCTAATTTGTGAGTGTAGCAATTGAAAGAAGTTAGTTCAAATATCTTCAAAATGGAGAAAATTTTATATATTATTTTTATATAAATGGTTTAGATTTACATTGAGACACATTTGTGGTCCCTCAGAGTAATGGTCCATGGACAGCTTGTAGCAAGTCATCAGAAGGGTCTCCATACCTTGTGGCTCTATCATACCTTCATGCTCCACCTCGCAGAACATCCTGGAATTTAAAAAAAATGAGACGTCAAAAAATAAAAACTCCTAAGTGGAGATAATCCAGATTTGTGGATTATATATCCTTTATTTATCGTTCATCAAAATTGGTCAACGATGAATATGGGAATTTTGATATGATCTACTCGACATTGTCAGCACTGCGATTGCATACATAGTGCATAGTAAGTCAATGTTTATATGGTGGTGTGTCTCAATTTTAAGTTAATTCGTCTTGGATTTGAGCTTTGATCATTCCCTTTT
Organism: Brachycentrus maculatus; assembly: GCF_059751285.1. Taxonomy (NCBI): domain Eukaryota; kingdom Metazoa; phylum Arthropoda; class Insecta; order Trichoptera; family Brachycentridae; genus Brachycentrus; species Brachycentrus maculatus. The sequence goes on along the minus strand of NW_028280815.1, from coordinate 1,881,026 downwards.
CCCCTTTTCCTTCCTATTGCCCCTCTTCCAGGTATTTACAATTAACGAAATATGTGAAATTTTGTAAATGGAATGTTACAATTACCTGTTTTTTTTGCTACTCATAATTGTACAGGCGGACCTCATCATTCGCACATTCGACTTTCGCACAATTCGCTATTACGCACATTTCAAAAAATTTTTTTTTTGGCAATAATGCAAAAATGTTTTGTTTCCGTGCAGTTGTTTCCATTTTACACTATTAAATGTGTATGAACCGGGTCCGTACTGTGAAAAGTGTTATGTACATACTGAATTATAATATATGGAACGCAATAAACAATATTGGAGATGCATGTAGCTTATAATTTGACCAGTTATTTTATTTACAACATTTTGTTGTAAATAAAATAAAATAACAGGTGAGTGCCCTGTAAATGCCCAGACTTCTATATTCTTCTTCATCTATGTTGAGATGTCAAAAAAAATACTATTCTCTTACTTGACATAGACTTCCAGGATGGCGAGGTCATCGAGGATGGCCAGGAATCTCTCGGCCTGCTGTCGGAACGCGGAGCCACTGATATACTGGTGTTTAGGCTTGGACTGAACCAGGAGATAATGGAATAGTCGAGTACCCAGCTCGGGGTATTTGGGGAAGAGGTAATACTGAAAACAACAATGAAACATCATTTGCAGCCTCTGTTACAAAATCATATGTAGTATTTATTTTTATTAAGTATCTGGGGAAAAAAAAATTCACAAAAGGTGAAATGATCTTTGACATAGCCAGATATTGATTTATTTTTGTCACAGCATACTTTTCTCAACAATATTTTTTAAAATTATTTGATTGCATGTAAATACTGGATTTAACCCCAGGGTCATGTATGAAAATAGATTTGTCTCAAGAGATAAAGCATCTTTTTATGCAAATAATGAACATATTTACCGTGAAGCATTTTTCTGTGATGCCGTTAATGCCTTCTTCTTCGTGAGTTTTCTTAACCAAAATCTGTTAACAAAAATAAACACTTTTATTATGGAAATCGGAATAATCGGCTCATACTATTATGGTTAAAAAAAATACTTTTATATCTTCTATTATATAACATTAAACCACGAGTGTAAGTCCCTCTCCAAGCACAAGAGCTCAGTCTCTTTTATGGAGAGGAACAGCGAATTGAAATATAAAAGTTCTCTATATGTATAAATGATTCAAATGTATTATGTTATAGATAAAAATGTAAATATATTAAATGAAAATAAAAAAATGTATGAGGAGATGAATGAACGTGGAAGAGGCGAAGAATGTTTGCAAAGACACAGTAATGTGGCATTTTACTTTCTCCCCCTACTCCTGCGGATCACAGTGCGGTGCTCCTAAAGGTGAAAAAATTAAGAAAATAATTTTGCTAACAAATCCATTTTTGGTTTTTCCTAATTTCACTTTGACAGTTTCTAAATGCTACGAGAAGAGCATTCCATGACAAGGGACCCGCAGCAGCAGACACGATGACCAAATTTAGCGAGCTTGTTGCAAGCTGGTAAGATCACTTGCGAGAAGTGTAAGATGTCTTTCAGCAAATTCATCTGGAATCCAGGGTTATTTTTAGATACCAGAGTATGTATTTTTACATAACCAGAATTTATAGTGAATTACTCGGTTGAATTTAGATATTCACTCAATCATTCGAAACAATTAATTATGTGTCAGTGTTATCAGATTTAATCACATGCTATTGTTAAACGTCAAATTATAAACAAATTGTCTCCAAATACCTTCCGATATAATGCCTTAAAAATAAAATACTGCTTATCAGATGAAAGATAACATTTTATAACGTAAAGTAAGAATATTGAACCATGTGAAAAACAAGAGAAAAACATTTTTACAATAAACAGTATTATTATAAAAAAAAATGTGTTACAATAAACCATATCATGTTTGTCACATAAACATTTACTGTAAAAATTTACTTAATTAAGGCTAATTTTTACAAAGCTATTTTATGTAAAAAAAAAAAAAAACACCACATTTTAGGTTTTTTAGGAGCGCTTTATAATTTAGGTTTGTTATATATATTTACAATTAATTCTATATCAACCTAAAAATAAATTAGGTCACATGGAAATAATTAGATAGCAGAATTCTGAATAGATCTCAGATTCGGGGGTTCCAGATTCCAAGCAAAACGGCAAAGGCCCTATCGTCAATGTTTGTATAGGGACAATATTTGGGCTTCGATCGTCTGTCGATAGCTGATACGCTTGCCGTTCAAAGGGTTGCCTGTCTATCGGTTAAAATCACTACATATGCTACTATATTTAACCTTTCCCTCCCGGTGATATGTACATATTTACTGCAACTCGACTTTGAAAATGAGAATATCAATATAAAATATAATAGATACGGGCTCAGAATTTTTGTATTTATCCGTAATATAATTATGTATTACATAAAAGTATTATAATGTGAAATCATTTGCAGCGACGGAAATAAATAATTTGTGAAAAAATAGGGGGGTAAAATCATCAATACACAAAAGTTTCCCAGTGTGTGTGCCGTGCTTTGTGTACACGCACACGTGAGTAGCGTGTTTGGTAGCGTGCAGGTCGTCCTCTGCGGCCATCGTGTCTCTACGGTAGCTATTGCGGCTACTTGCGATGTATTTTTTTCTCGTTTTTAGATACTCACCAGAACTAACATTACAAAATTGTTTTATTTCAACTTCAACTATAGTCAATAAAAGCAATATTCACATTTTTCCTGTTTTTAAATCACATTTTCATATGGTGTACATAATACATATCACCGTTGCACAGGGTAGCTAGCAGCTTATTTCTTACGACTAATTAATACTAAAAAACATATTTTTCATTTATCTTTTATAGTCAAAAGCCTCATTAGTCTAGAGGCAAATCTGGCCTTGGATATGAGTATCACAAACTCGCAAGAAGTAACACATATAGAGTGAAAATCAAGGCTCTTTGATATCAGTAGGCGGCAAAGCTGAATCATAATAAGTAGATTATAAATAAACACGATGGGATATGGTAATAATAAAGCAATAACTCATAAATGCTAAAAGAAAAATACGCAAAACATCTGTTAAGACGGCTATGTTTGAATAAGAGTTATAAACTATGCGTCATTTGTCCAATACATGGCATATCGTATCCTCGAAATGATATTTTGTACACTCCTCATTTACCATTCGGACACAGAAAAGGATATTTAGATAAACAAATTCACGACAAACAAGAGCAAAATGAAAATTTACAAGTCTTGGAATTTCTATGCCCGCTCCATGACACAGCAGACATCATCTTCTTCTTCTTATTCTTAAGCCGTCTTTCCACTGCTGGATGAGTAGGTTACTATTTTTTCAGACTTCTCTCGTTTGGACTTTCAGTCCGCCTACTACCCGCGATGGGGAGAATGTTATCGACTCATCTTTTCTGAGGCTGGCCTATTCTTCTTTTCATGTCCCGTGGTCTCCACCGCAGAACTCTGGATGCCCATCTATCTATTCCTTGTCTCATGACCATGAACACGACCTGCCCATTGCCATTTTAGTTTAGCAATACAATCTACCACATCAACAACTTTTGTCCTGCATCTCATTTCCTCATTTCTGATTATATCTCTCCGACTTCAGCACAGCAGACATAGAAAAGCTATAACGGACAGAATCAGATATATGTGCCATCTATGTAGAGTACACGTAATTAGATGGGAGAGAGAAAGAAGAAGAAACTGAAATGCACATGTGGAAAAAATGGGCGATGTAACATTTGTAAAATCTCCAACGCACCTCAAATCTTTTGGTCACCACTATATTGAATGGCCCGACAAGAGACGGAAGGGCAGCTGGAGTCCACTAGCAGGAGGCATCATCGTCTTCAGACGATGATGCCTCCTGCTAGTGTCTTCAGACAACACAGGCCAACTGGTCAAAACTAACTACATTTAGCAATATTGCAAGGTTAAATAGCAGTTTTTATTTTGTGTTATATTCCAGATAGTTGTGCGGATAATAGTGTAAACCAATGAAATCGTAAACAATAAAAGAGTCTCTTTGATTTCATTTTCATTTTAATTTCATTATGAATTATCTTTAATTTTTATTTTTAAATAAAATAATTACGAAAAGTTGTCTACCACTGAAAGCAATGAAGTTAAGGTAATTGATAGGGAATAAAGATAACAATTGCATTGTAAAAGAATAATTTACTATTCAAAGAAAAAAAATATATATATACTAACGAAAAATCAAAATCACACAAGAGGGATTGGTGTCTAGAAAATAACTGAATACATTATAACAAATGTTGTGTATAAATTACATGAAGGCATGGTAATAAATATTTTTCTTTAGTAACATTGAATCGAACGTGGGAACTGAATCTAATCCAGGCCTAAGGTTCACTGGCATAGATACCCAGGCACTTGCTTGAAAATTCCTTTAATATATACTCGAACTATATATAAAAAGTAAATGAAAATCACCATGGAATGTTTGCAAACTGTTATGCAGATCAAACATTGTGTAAATAATTTTATAAAAGTAAGAAAAGCACTCGACAATCGAGTAGTAGTTATACAAAAGAATTAGGCAGTCTTATCGTAAAAAAAAATAATTAGAGAGGTAATGTTAAGTATGTTAGAATTTGATAAAGGCAAGCTTCAAGGTTTTCGTTATTGACATTTAATTATCGAAGCGGACTAACTTTAGCGAGTTTGTCCACCGGCATCATCTGCGAGACTGGCTTCTCCTGTAAATCCACTCCGGAGGACGAGTGAGACAAGCTCTTTCTGGAGCCCCCCCGAGGCGTCGTGGTCCCCGAACCCGCCTGGGAGCGCTCGTCGCTCGAGGAAGGGTGGCCGTGGTGATTGCCCATTATTTGTATTACTAAAAACCAATCCGCATGTTATAGAACTCCCGGCACTGAATCTTCACTATTTTTAAAAACACTGCATATGACATTTATGAACAACGAGGTTTATTTCCGTATTAAATGACACTCTTGATTTCAAAATTATCATTACTTCATAAACTTTATGGGTGTTATGCATATTATTATTTGAACAGGCAAGAACTTGACATATGTAATATTTAAAGAATTGAAAATTACAATTTATTCCTACAAATTTTAATGCATCATACTGAAAAATATTATTTAAATTGTTTCGTTATATTTTCATTATGAGTTTTAGTCAGAAAAAAATCGTAATTTCACTTTATATTTAGGAAATAGAGTAGGAACCGAAAAAAATTGTTGCGTCACCAAAAGTTATTTATGGAATGTGTACATTGTCTATTATTGTCAGATGTCCCAATGGGATTCTTTGACACATAGGAGAAAAATATCGAAAGTTGGGGTGTAACATCGAATTGGCACCAGCTGCAGAGAAATGGAGTCGATGGAATATGAACTGACGCGTAACTTGACCCTTCTATTTTTCATAGAACGCTTACTGGACAAGGGCGAGCCTCGGACGTTACACGACCTTTCCTGCCAGTTCGGTGCCAAGGGGTTCACCAAAGAGATGCGTCAAATAGCTGGCGGGTCGCAATCGGGACTCAAGAAGTTCCTGTCGCAGTATCCCTCCCTCTTCAGCATAGACGGGGACTACGTGGACATGAACACGTTCCAGTTGCGCTCCGGCTCGGGGCTCGGCATGGCGGGCAACAGCGACTACATAGAGGAAGCCAAACAGTACTTCGCCATGAAGATGGTCCAGTACGGCGAGGGCACGGAGGTGCCCATCAAGAGCCTGCTGGGCCACAGGAGCCAGGCGTCCCCGCAGGTCCGCCACATCTCCGGCCAGAGGATGAAGGAGTTCAAAGACTTCCTGGTCAAGCACCCCGACACCTTCAAAGTCATAGACGACAACGTGGTGCTCATGTCGGACAAGCAGGACGAGTACAAGGGCCACAACATGGAGCAGTTTCACAACCTCCCGGCGGCCAACATCGACGCGGGCATCACGCAGCAGCTCCTCGATTACTTCGCGCAGTGCATCGAAGCCAAAGGGCCCATGCTGGTGGATCAGCTGTTCCACCTCGTCATCGCTCAGTTCCCCCAGGACTACTGGTTTCAAATGTTCAAAACTCCGGAAGACCTTTCTACGTTCTTGAAAATGTTTTCCGACAGTTTCCACTGCCAGTCAAACATGGTCACGTTAATTAACAGACCTCGGTTTACTTCGGCATACTTGAACCAGCAGGATCAAGCCAATAGTGTTTGCGCGAGTCCCACACTGACGCCTCCCATGTCCTTGGGCCACGGATCGCCCATCGAGATATCGTCCACGGACGTGAGCCCCACCATGTCGGACGGGGGCCGCACGCCGGCGGGCCGCGTCCTGAGCCCCGCGGACTCCCCGCGCGCTCAAATGAGCATCGTCAATCAAACCCTCAAGCAGCGAATCAATTCCATCGTCATCAAAAACCTCGCAGAGAACATGGTCAGAGACAAATTGGCAAATCCAAAGTCTTCGGAGGAAACTCCGACATCGGGCGCAGCTACTAAAAGTTCAATCAACTCGCATTATTTGAGCGAAGCTTGGAGGCAGCGTATCCTGCAGAGTACCGCGGTAGTGTCCAGCGTCAAGGATTGCTCCGCTATCGTGGACAGGATCATGAGCCCCAAGGTTCGGGGGGGCAAGCCGGCCGCCGTCTCCTTCGACTGCGAGGGCATCAACCTTGGTCTCAAGGGACAGATCACCATGTTCCAGATAGGAACTCTGAACAACGAAGCGTTCGTGTTCGATCTCATCTCCTGTCCCAACATGGTGACAGACGGCGGCCTCAAGGACCTGTTAGAAAGTGACGTGGTGAAAGTGATACACGACTGCCGGAATGATTCTGTTAATCTGTATAACCAATACGGAATCATGCTGAAGTCTGTTTTTGATACTCAGGCCGCGCACGCCGTCCTCCAGCAGCAAGTGCACGGAATCCCCATTTACAAAGTAAAGAATGTTTCCCTCAATGCGCTGTGCGAGTTGTATAATGCTCCCATGAACCCGATGAAGGAACAGCTCAAGAATATGTACCGGAAGGATCAGCGTTACTGGGCGAGGAGACCTCTCACTAAAGAGATGCTTCTGTACTCCGCCTCAGACGTTCTTTCCCTCATCCATCCTTCTCTGTACGGGTATATATCCAACGCTATAGCCGTGGAGTACCAGCAGCTCTTCGAAGATGTTTGCAGCGAACAAATATTCATGCACATTCAACCCAACGAGGTGAGAACGAGGAAACGCCAGCGGAAAATTAACACCGAAGTGTACGAGTTGCGACAAAAGTTGTCCCAATGCAGTAAGAATGTTGTCCTCAGCAACAGAGAAATTCGCTTACTGCGCTACATCGAGCTGACAGAAGAAGAGAAGGAGAAACTGAAAGTGTCTCAAAAAATTTGCAAAAAGTTGGAGAAGTTGGAATCGAGCGGACAGGATAAAGATTTGAGCGATTCGGAAGACGATATGGACGGCAAAGAAATGACTAGTTTGGATTCTATCCAGTCGGATAGTGTTTCGTCTCCGCAGTCCACCCAGCCTCCGAGTCTCACCGAGTCCATGCAGCTCATGGACGAGATACTGTCGGACACCACGATGGACCGGGTGGCCAAGATAAACAGACTGGAGGAGATTCTGTCTTCCGTGGCGCCTCTCAGCGGGGAGCTGGACATGCGCTTCTCGCAGACCATGGAGAGGACGCTGCCGCTCCTCGAAGCCAAGGATCTCTCCACCCTGTCGGAGAAGATGAGCAAAAAGGAGCGAGACAATACGTGCTGTTCTTGCAAATGCCATAGTGACGAAGACGCCTCTCCTAGCAAAGAGAAACCTTGTATTAACGAGAAAAACCATCTGAAAGAAGGGGCCGCGGATAAAGTGAACAACGGATCGCAGACTCTGAGCACGGGGGATATAGTCATTACGAGAATACATTTCCGAGAAGAGGACAAGGCTTCCGAGCGGATTCTGGAAGCTTCCCCCGCAGCCAAACGTCCGAGACCCGTTCAAAGTATTAAAACATAAGTGATTCCTTTTTTAGTGCCATTAAACGAAACTGCGGAACTTTCACATTACTCTGTCACTCGAGTCGTATCCGAAGTAATTGTGTTTCTATCAAATTTAATCCGTATATACATATTATTTACATTTTGGTGATGGGATATCTGCATCAGTAAGCTACTTGTAAGTTTTTATTTTAAATCATTTCTAGTATTAAATTGTTTACCGTAGTAAACTGCCATGTATCATATACTTGTAACCGAGTTTACTATAAATGTATATATTTCGCACCGCTGTGACTGCCAAATGGTCCACTATATATTATAGCTTCGAACTGAGCAACTCGCTTATGCGAGAACCCTGAATAAATGCCGTCGAAGCGGCATTTATTAAGCTATCAATAATAAACATTAAACCTGAATTTTAAAACATTCCTCGCAGTAAAGAATGTTGATTGAAAAATAACACGTTTTATATTAAATTGTGTTCAAATATTCCGCGGCTAGACGGAATAATTTTAATTATTCGGCCCTCGTTCGAAATGTACCTAAGACGTAATTTTAATAAATTTTTAGAAAAAAACGTTTCCGTTTTTGGCAGCACTCTAATATAAAAATTGTGCCTTAATATTTTAATTATTTTTTTCGGTAACAATATTTACTTTTATTTTTCATAATTAAAGAGCATGAATTTTTATATATTTATAATATAGTAGTATGTTTCCTAGATTAAAAAATAACACTCACGAAGATATTAGAATCTCTGCACATTTATCTCACAAGGTCCTAGTCAAGTATACCACATTCTCCGCTTAATGGGATGATCTTGTAATACTTACGTAATATATTTATTTGTCTTATTAACCGTGTTTAAAGAGCGACACATTAAACAGATTGCTTTTTGCATCAACAAAATGAAGCGACATTTTTAGTAACTTTCCTTAGCATTGCTGACTTAAAGGATACTATAGATAATTATTTGTCTACAATACATACTATGTATTACCCAGGTTCCTAGCAAGAATGGAAAAGTCTAACATCTTTAAAAATGGACTATGAAGACAAAATTTACAGATTAGGAAGTATCAATACTGGTCTATTTCAACTCATACAAACTCTCTGGGGGTATCTTCCGATTATCCAAAATATACCAGACATCAATATTAGACACCTACCCACTAAATTCTCATTCCAATTTACCCTTTTGTCTACTGATGACCTTAAATCGGGTGATTTTAAGCAAAATAATAAGTACTCAGTGTGTTTATCATTGAGTAAGTAATTTTATCATCCATGAATATTAAATGATCAATTATTTAATTTTTAATTGAATGTGACAAACTTAATGTCGAAATCAGCTTCATTTTGTTTGAAAAGTCTATAAATCACTACATACCGTTGAATAATCATTTCAATGAATGTATCGATCGAATGACTCATTTGTTTTTATGGTTGAAATTAAACCAAATAATTGAATAATTCATATAAAACAAACATAAATACATCACACTTTTCCACAATTTTTTAAACAACCTTCAATCTTAAATTTGAAATTTAAAAATATAAAAAATTGGACCATCTTAAAAACATTTATTCTTGCCGCAGATAATTGAATGTGTCTTCGTTTTGAAATGCCAAATGCAATCTGAAATGTGATAAGTAGATATTCTTAGTTAAATCCCTAGTTAAAATACGTTTCTTTAGAATTTGAGTGTAACGCAAAGGTATCTGATGAAACTGTGTGAACGAACAAAATTTGAGGACAACCTCCTTTTGAGTATTTACTTTTTAAAATTCCCATTATATATCGTAATTTTGGTGCTATACTTGTAAACTTTACATCTATCTTTTTTCAAATACCAATAGAAAACTTTGAACATATCATTGATGAAAATGTTCATAATTGAAAGCAAAATCCGCTAGCAAAGTTTATTCACTCCATATCATGTCTCGCATAGAGTAGTAATTTTCTACGCAAACTATCAGTATTAAATAGTATAACACTTAGTCTAACATTTGGATCTTTCAAATAGTATGTTAAATTATAGCTATTAATATAAAATGTGGGTTTCCAATTATTGTACTGATCCAGATGAGTGTGACTAATTGAATGTTTCGCTGTGATAGAAAGAAGTGTAACTAAATTAGATTTGTTTACAAACATGTGACCTTCGCAATATAAATCAGCCTTACTTAGAAATATACTTTATTTACCTGCTTTCTTTAGTAGTACATTCTCTACTGTAGGCTTTCAGAGTTGTGAAATTCCTTTGAACATTTCTGTTTGCTTTAATTGTATTTAAAGTCAATATGAGATGAAATCCTGATTATATCTAAATAGAATTGGCTTGTTTCAATTATTATGATTATATTAAATGTAAACAAGATTATAATGTAACTTTATTGTAATATTCTTCATTGATTAAAAATCTAGCATGATACGTTTGCAGTGCAATATATTATATTTCTCAAGTATTTGCATAATAATTTGATGGAGGTGTCACCATTAAATACTTACTTATTAGTGATTCCTTAGATGGTTTATGTATTCACATCTAGCATGGTTTGGTAGTAAAAATACAAATGCTTTCATCTATCTTAATTTGACAATATTGTAAGTAATAATATTTACATATATGTTTGAATATTTTATTATTATTGTATTTGTTTATTTACATTATGCTCCATTTCTATCTAAAATTGAAATTAGATATAGTTTACCGTCTAATTTTTTTATGTATAGAAATGGTACATATATGAAATTCATTTTAAAAGTATTTTTTGCAAATTCTTGTTGAATGTTAACGGATTAATTTTGGAACAACTCCTTGTAATATATACTTTTGATGAAAGGTTGTCTTATTAATCGAAAAGTATTGTTAAAATTGATTGAATTAGTTTATGTAAAACGCATTGTAATTATTACATTTAAAAAATTTAAAATTTTTGATCATATTTAGTAAAATATTGAGTTTTTGCCAGTAAAAAAACAATATAATGTATTTTTGTCAATGTTCTACACGGGATGGGAATTTTTCTCTCTCTTATCACTATTTAATTGTGAGTTGTCATAGTTGTAAACCATCAGCAATCCAGGGTAACACATTATAGTGAAAAAGCACTGATTATTTTAATACATCTGGGAATCGAATATGAGATCTCATTCACGTCTGCGACCACATTGTGCTAAACTCTCCACCAAGAAGGCTTTTGAGGCAAAGTTATAATATTTATTCAGTACTGTTTATATTTTTATGAGGCAAAATCATTTGTAGATTTTATCAGGTTCAACCGGTTGTAGGATCGTGTATAAATCAATAAATGCCTCACGATTTTCTTTCCAGAATTAATTAAATATTTGCACTTGCCGCTCAAAGTCTAGGTGTTTCAAACATTGAATGTGCAGACTTAAAAATAATTATTTGACATTATCTCTTGCAGCTATTTAGACGAGGATGTCTTGGCTGACTTCCATCAGTATATAGGACAGTTAAGCATTATGATCTTTGCATTTAGAGACAAATCTATGACTGAAATCTCGTAGCGAAGGAAAACTAGCCACCTGAGGGCTTGTTTTAAGTCAGAACTGAACTTCTAATTACTTCAAACCTTAAGTTTTTCAATAAGCCGCATAATTTGTAGTGATTTGTATTTAATATTTGGAATTGGTCTGATAAAACAATATCAACAAGTATTATTAATGAGAGAGTAAGTTGTAATATTATAGAATATAAACGACTTAAGTATGCCATTTTTTTTTATAAAGGCTTTATATAAACTTACTCGTAGTATTTTTAAATGAATTATTAATCGATGCAATAATACTGTTATGGAACCTAAACGTCTTCCAAATTGTTCTTTTAAAACTTTAATTATGTTGGATATATTTTTCTTTCATCTTTTGTAAAAATGAGCATAATTTGATGTCCAATAAATAAAGTCGAATTTGCAGAAACACCGCTTTACCGGAGAGCTAGTTGAAGTTGTCTATCTCACTTTTGTATATGCAATAATAAAATAGTAAATAAACAATTAGGTGGATTGGTCTGCAGCAACAAATGACACCTCCTTCGCCATTCCGGTCTATTATGAGCCGCCCTCTTCAGCTCCTCATACGTTGAACAGCCTAAGATAAGTCCTCGCATAAGTCGCAAAGATAATAACTTATTTCTGCAACTTCGACATTGATTGTTGACATGTTAAATTTACTTCTGTTATCAATTAAAATATACATTGCTCAATTACTCACTGCGACAAACCTTGTAAAAAATCATATCTTATAAGATAATTTTACCCGTGCAATTGTAAAAAGCTTGTATTTATTATTCCGCCTCGCAATTTTGATATTTAAATATATTTTGTATCATACACCTGTCAAGGTGGGACAAACAAGCCTGAAATGTGCAACAAATCAAATGGATTTAAATGAATATTGGTTTGATCATTGAAGCTATTTTCGTCACATGATTCCTAACTATTTGTTTACTTATCACATTTTAAAATGTGTTTTGTGATATTTTTTATAATTTGTTGTTTGTCATTAAGACAAATGAATTGAACAAAAGTATCTCATGATTTTGCGATCGCTGAAGTCATAATATGGATGTCAACACATATATTTCGTCTTGCCCCACTATTACAACCATACTAATGGACAGAACAATAAATTATAATGAATTTTCAACTATTTTATTTCTTTAATGGAATTATATAGTTAAAACTTATAAAGCATGATATTTCCAAAATTCACATACAAAAATAGAGAATGATTTGTACTATCAATATTTACATATCATATTGGTAGCTTTAGTTCAATATTGGCAACCCTGGTCAAAATAAATGCTCCCACCTTGACAGTATTTTACACAACACGCAAATAAATTATTGTGATATAAATGTGCTACATTTAGATTAGATCTGCATCCTTATGATGCACATATATATATATATATATATATATATATATATATATATATATATATATATATATATATATATATATATATATATATATATAGTGTGTATTTATAATGCATTATTGCTTGTCAAGATATTTAATAGTAGAGTTAAAAGTAAAGAATAATAATGGAGTTATAAATATATTGGTTAAGGGTGTTTGATAAATGTTTGGGAAAATGGGTATATATTTATCTTATATGTGAATTGGCACGAGATATGCCTATCATTCTTTTGTTCCATACAAAATAAATCATGAAAATGTATTTTTACTTTCATGTTATCACTGCCCAATAGTCCTGGTAACTTTTTTTTAATAACCTAGTTTTAACAATATAAAATTCGCAATTCGAAAAATAGTATTGATAAAAATTGCCAATAAGGCGGTCTTAAGCACTTTGTTTAACAATCGCTCATACTACAGCCTACTAATATTATGATAAATTTATGCCTATCAAATCTATGAGTCATATTGTCGGTAGCAAGGAAGAGGCTTGATATTATGAGATGGAGCATTGTCTTTTCCTTGTGCTCACCCAGCAACTACAGGAAGATATAATAGTTGGATGGTATTATCAGCCGACTTGCTTTATGACCAGTTGGATGGAGTGCTTGTTAATTTGACAGACCATTTAGACAATTTAAAATTATTTTCCTGGTATTTCGATCTTTTAAACCGAAAATACCTTAATAGAAATCAGATAAATATAAACAATTTTTTAATATGTTCCAATCTTTGTTTGCGAATACCAAATTTATAATTAATTTTTATGTACATTTGAAGACAGATGAGTGTGGGCATTAACAGTGTTTTTGACCTGTCATTGCCTGGCGAAAGTGATCATTTTGTGCACTGTAACATTCACCGTTCTACCCAAAATTGGACTTCCGTTTAAACTAGATTTCTGAAATTTTATGTATATATTCTGTGTGATGAAAACCATTTTACATCCCAATACGAAGGGCCATCTGTTGAAATTTATGTGAAGTAAATTTTTCCTGAAACATTCGTTGATGCATGTGAGATTAACAAAATCATTTTAATGACAAACCTCTCCTCAGCTTCGACCCGTGCAGTGGTCTGGTTGAATCCAACTGTCCAGGGTTGCTGTTATAAAAAAGTAAAGTAAACAGACTGTAATATAAAATAAAGCCACCTACCTGGGTACCAGGCTGTTGGTTTCCCAACAAACATTGCCTGTTCAATTTATTTTCTTTAAAACAGTTGAAAATCCTTCTATTTTTTTTTTCTAAATGGTTAGTAAACAAACAAGTACTCATGCCACGGTTTGTCAAGTGACGACTGATTATCTAATTTGGAGTAAAATATAGCACTTGAAACGCCTTACTAAAATATAAGCCTTCTACGATAAATAATAACTTCATATGTATAATTATTTGAGAAATGCACTTCAGGGCAAATCTTCTAGAGAGTGTAAAACTAGTATATATTAATTATGTAGATAAAAAAGAAAGCAGTTCTTGTATTGGTACTTGCCTGTCAACATAATCTCTCATTTTCTATTATTGTGTTCATACTTTTCTTATAAATACTCTTGCATACTCAAATAATACAATTTCGAATATTTTTTTGAAAGACGGACATTTTTCTAGAATTTTTTTTATAACCTTAATTTTTTTTAATTACTCGTGTATATACTTAGATATTTATACCTACTTTAACAATATTTCTATGATAAAACATAAAATTGTTGCCTTTTTTAAAGTAGGAACTGTTATTATAGAAATCAAGGCTTGCTGAAGAACTATAGAAAAATAGTTTTTAATTTCCGCCTTAAATGTCAAATGACCTACCCGTAAATAAAAACCGTCTGTAGATTTTACGATGATCCATTTTCCATGGCAAATATTTGTCTAGTTTCATTGAACGAATATTGTTTGAATTGTACATGTGTTTATCCATTGCTATTTGTCATTGAATACAGTTAATTTTGAGTTCCGACTAGTTGATGAAAATGATGACTTGTAAATGCTCTTAATTTTCAAATATTTCACTGACAATTATAAATAATTTCAGATTGTTTTCGTATAAATTTTCCTTTTGTTTTATAGTACATACTTGATATTAAATTACCAAAATTGTTGTGGTTTGGTGTGATTTTATTTTGGAAAGCATCCTTCTTTCAAAATGAATATTGCAAAAATTGATTATTTTCTTATAGCATGAAACAATACACTACCTCGAATTGAACTTCCATATAGAATTTAGGTTGTAGGAATTATTTTTCCATCGAATCCCGTGTATTTAAATAATGCACATTGAAATAAAACACTGTTTTTATTTAACATTTCTTTATTCGGTTACATAAATCAAATATTTATTAGTTTATTGTAACATACATTTTTTTATCTTCTTTTTACAAACACATCTTATTTACACATTATTTTAACTCAATACGCATAAATCTAGCTATTTACACATATATACACAATAAATACACTAACAAATCTGTAGCATAATCATAAGTCTCAAATCTACTTTGTAATTTTGATATTTGAAATATATAGGTATAATAATTTGGCAATATGCATTATATACATTACTGTTATTCTCATTATTTTATTTGATCAGTATTTTAATTTTATTATAAATTTTTTGCTGTGATGAATTGATTTTTTTAAAAGTTTTATAAAATCCAGTTGAACAAAAGCGAATGTGAACCATATTCCCGCGAAATATTGGGACTTGATATATTTTGTTATGTTAATATGTCGGTAAAAAATTTAGTAGAACTAAAAATATATACAATGAATAAAAAATTATAATACTTGAACCAAATCTTGACATTATATTACTTCTTGTTGGTATATATATAAACATATTATTTCCTATATTAGTGATTATGAAAAATAAGAAAAAAAATACTGATCAAAGAAAATATTATATTTATAAACATACAGTTGATTTCATTCAATCTCCTTTTATTTGTGGAATGAAGAGACAATCGAAAAGTGACGGCAATTCTCATCAAATTTGAATATGAAACGTTTTTATCAGGTAAATACAATATGTCTGAATTATTATTATTAAATAATAATGTATGCATTTTTTTAATGAGACGAGTGTGTGATCATTTAGTTTATAATGTAAAATAGATGCGTAACACATTAAGTGGAAGAATTTTGCAGACATGCTAGTTGAGATGACGCGGTCTATTAATTTTTTGTCTGTGTGTGCATCCATCTCATGTTTAGTTTAACTCGCCTTGTTCACTAATTTATTATTGACAATTGAGTTCGTCTACTTGATACCTTCAGTTTTTACTTCTAAAAGAAACGTTTGCATATTCAGTATTGTCGAGCGTAAATTGGGGGACCATGGATTTATATGTTTATGAACTTGTTTTCAGCATAATAAAACTAACATTAAGGATAAATTATCAATAATTTTAAGCGGTTTAAGATAAAATGTATATTAATTTTAAGGTTGGTGATGAAGTTTCGAATGACTAAGTTATATCTTGCGTTGATATGGGAATATTATCATTTCATAAAAAATAAATAAAATAAAGTATAAAAATATAAAATGTTTTTAAAGCTTTTCATTTTGTAACATTGTTATTGTAAATAAATTGTTATAACAAAACTACAAAACTTGTTTTTCCTATTCTTCAGCTAACAGAGCGCATAACTTCTCGTGTCAGTAGTTAGCCAGAGATATGACGGACCTTCCTCAACCACAGACCAATGAGATCCCTCAGTAATGGGTACATTTACCATAGTTTGCCCTTTGACAAGAGCCCAGGTTGGAAGAGGGTGCTTTAGATGAGATGATTCATCTATTCAATAGGCTGTTATTATCATGTTTTTTTTGTTATTAGGAAATAAATTCATGCAAAAAAAAATTCACAAAATGATTGGTACTATTCTCGTTGATATCTGTAAAGGAACAAGGATAATAGATATAAACTGTAAGCTTTTTTGGTACCTTAAAATAGATGCAGTTTTTTTGTGGAACTAGTTCAGGTATTTACTGGACTTATGATCTGTGATTGGCTGGTTTAAGTAATCACTTTACAAGCCAACATTGTAGATTTCCGTTTACGTTGTAGATTTCCGGTCTGTTTTTAATGATTTGAACCCTTTGGTAAAATATCCATATTTTAAACAAGTTTAGAAATTCATTTAATATCGTAAAAAAAAAAAGATACCATCCTTATTTTGTGATTTGTTGCATTATTTTTCGATAAAATATAATAAATGCGTACTTGGTTTGGCCAGTACTTGCTTACACTTCATTTGAAATTGGAATGACCCTAAGTGTGTTCGCCAGCAGACGACAATAAACAAAATTGCCAAATCAGTATCGAATTTGCCTTATTCCGCGATGGTTTTGTTGTGCCATCACAAGAGAAATCATCAAGAAAAAATCATCATTTGATCCCAGCGCTGAATCAACCAACAATAAGAGGTCAGTTATTCTTTTTTCATCTATTGTGTTTGGCATTTGTTGGAATCGCCGTCCCTTTGTCTCGAAGGTTCCGATGATACACCATCGAACGTACTTGGGGGGGGTTTCACGACTCCCAATAACGATCACCATCTTTCACTTGTTTGGAACTGTAACGGACCAGCTGAGCACACGGCCCTAAAATGGACCGTATTTATGGATTAAATATATGTAAACATGTCATAGGGAAATCGACCGAGCACACCGACAACCTCTCGCAACGGCAATCGAATAAAGAATGCGCTAGGCGCGGCGTCTTATACGTAGTACGCATGACCTTATTTACGTTACGGGCGGGGAAATCGGGCGAGCGCACCGACAACCTCTCGCAACGGCAATCGAATAAGGAATGCGCTAGGCGCGGCGCGCGCGGCGTCTTATACGTAGTGCGTAAGACCTTATTTACGTTGTGAGCGGGGAAATCGGGCAAGCGCAACGAGAACCTCTCGCCATGACCACCGAATCCCGAATGCGCTAGGCGCGGCGTCTTTATGTCGTATTTACGTGTTATTTACATTGCGGGCGGCCGGCCTGGCGCAGGTTAGGGTAGGGGGAGAAGATTTCTGTCGCTCGGTCGATTTTGACGGACCGCGCTGGTTATGAGCAAATAAATATCTGTGCCATTGTATGAATAAATCATTCCACTCACACCGAGTTCTTCGTTTCACTTTGATCCTCACCGACCCTTCGCCACTACCTCGACTTCGGAATCTTCTGGGACTTGACCATCGCTACACCCACTGGACTACGAATCGACTACACGGACCTACAGCTCATAACTTTCGGGATTTACGACCCCGAGAGCGACGGAGCGGAGAAGTCACAGCCACACCTATACACAGTCTAGCGGTGTGTTGGACAGACGCTGTTTGTGCGACACAGGAACCGTCCTCTTTTTTTTGTCATCAATTTATATTATTATATGGAAGAGTGCACGTCGTTTTTGTTGTGATCCTTTGATCTAATAATGTCAGTCAGATGGCATTATTGGTTCTCTCGCAGAGAGAATCATCGTCTTAGAAGCAATAGTGTCGACCAAATTAGACAAAATATTAAAATGGATCGATTCTAATTCCATAAAATCAGTTACAAATCCGGCTGCTACTGAATTCTGCAGTTCGGTAGTTTGTAGCTCATCTGGGCTCTCCGCGAGCCCCTCTGCCGCTGTCGAGCCAGTGCCGTCCACATCCGTACGGAGCTACTCGGAAATCTCCGCTAGCAATTTGGTAGCTCGTAGCTCGGCTGAGCTCCCCGCGAGCCCCTCTCCGCCCTGCCCCGCCGTAGTTGGCGAGCCAGTGGCGGCGCCATCCATACCCAGCTGTTCGGGAATCTCCGCTAGGGTTCGGCAACCACGTGCGACCCCGCAGGTGCGCGCCGAGGACGCTAAACCCGCGATGTCAAAAACTAAAATGATGACCCGTGACATATTAAAGGCTGCAGCAAGGGAGAATGCTGAAGAAGTCACGCTGCCAGTTGTCTGCATCAAGCAGTCAGATGGCGGCAAAGAGTCCCTGACGTTGGAGGCGATCCATCCATTAACCCCAGTCCTTCCTCCTGGCCAAACGTGGAAGACAGTGAAAAATAAGAGGCGTGTTGTCGTTTGGGGTACCTTGGGGAAGCGGAGAGAAGATGATGAAATTAAATTTTATCACATCTATCCGTTTTACAAGGACACTACGACCGATGACATGTCTACTTATTCAACGTCACTGGTGAGTACGAGATTCTCCCTGTATTTAAAAAAATAGACTAATATCATTTGTACGTCAGTAGTAGTGATGAAAAATGATATGTCAGTGGTTAAGGGTTGAAAGGGTCCACCTCAATTTGATGAAGACTCTGATAGCGGCAGGAGCGGATTTGAATCAGGGAGGTTAAAGAGGTCACCTCGATTTGATGAAGACTCTGATAGCGGCAGGAGCGGATTTGAATCAGGGAGGTTAAAGGGGTTCACCTCGATTTGATGAAGACTCTGATAGCGGCAGGAGCGGATTTGAATCAGGGAGGTTAAAGGGGTTCACCTCGATTACATGAAGACTCTGATAGCGGCAGGAGCGGATTTGAATCAGGGAGGTTAAAGAGGTCACCTCGATTTGATGAAGACTCTGATAGCGGCAGGAGCGGATTTAAATCAGGGAGGTTAAAGGGGTTCACCTCGATTACATGAAGACTCTGATAGCGGCAGGAGCGGATTTGAATCAGGGAGGTTAAAGAGGTCACCTCGATTTGATGAAGACTCTGATAGCGGCAGGAGCGGATTTGAATCAGGGAGGTTAAAGAGGTCACCTCGATTTGATGAAGACTGATAGCGGCAGGAGCGGATTTGAATCAGGGAGGTTAAAGAGGTCACCTCGATTTGATGAAGACTCTGATAGCGGCAGGAGCGGATTTGAATCAGGGAGGTTAAAGAGGTCACCTCGATTTGATGAAGACTCTGATAGCGGCAGGAGCGGATTTAAATCAGGGAGGTTAAAGGGGTTCACCTCGATTTGATGAAGACTCTTAGCGGCAGGAGCGGATTTAAATCAGGGAGGTTAAAGAGGTCACCTCGATTTGATGAAGACTCTGATAGTGGCAGGAGCGGATTTGAATCAGGGAGGTTAAAGGGGTTCATCTCGATTTGATGAAGACTCTGATAGCGGCAGGAGCGGATTTGAATCAGAGAACAGATAATTATGTATACTTTAGTTTATCCTGCTGATCGCGGTCGGTTTCCACTATATGCCACTCCTGTTGGAAGAGGAAGCGCCGGAAGACTGTTGGATGGGTATTAAAAATACCATACCCACTATGTAAGACGCAATACTAAGTGTGAAGAATTGTTTCCAAGTAAACAAGATAACAACTCTATTGATGTATTCACTAGTAAGAAAAGACTGAACTACCTGACCGTCAACACAATGAGGAGACGTAAATAGACCTCATATACCAACTACACCCCAGGATCACTGAAAAGATTCCTAGGGAATCAGTGAACTACTTTCGGGTACTATTGGAGAAAGGGAGACAAGTAGAGAAAAATATCAGCCGTTACGAGAACCTAAGGCTTAACCACAAGGACTACCTAAATGCCAATACTGTGGTAACCTTGGGCAGGAAAGGGAGCAAGCTGCCGCGCCAGTTGCCCCTTCCCACACCAAGGAGAAGCCTCGTATCTCCTGTTACAGCTGTGGAGAATCCGGTGTTATAAGAAGTCGGTGCCATCATCCAAGTTCTTCGACCATCTGCGATCTCATGGTTAGGAATTCACGGAACTAGTCATAGAATTGATTCTGGCAGATGGCGCTGCAAGAGTACAGAACAACTGAGGAACGCCGTGAAACCAAGGAGTTGTGTTGTGACAGTCATCAGAATCGGTGAGTGTTATTATATTTGTTACGAACAGATCGCACACCCCGTGCGGCGGCCCGGAAAAGGACCTCTGGGCGTCCGGCGGGCGAGACGGTTGCCCGTCGGGCCGCGGCCCGAAGAAGGGATTTTGAACCTTTTATGTCTGTATTTTTATGATATTTCCATACGAAAATGTAATAGATATAAGAAAGAAAGGATCATGTATTTAGTAATAATTATAATTATTTAGAATATGTATTGGAATCCATTGTTGTAGAGGCACCGGTACGGTATAGAAATGTAGCCCATCCGGTGCCCCTTAGAGGGAGACAGCAATATGGCTGTCTCTTTCTCCCGGCCGCTGATTGGCCGTGCCTTCCCACTGTCGGGCGGCACGCGAATGCGGTCGGGTATATATATAGGGCCCATTTTCCCTAATAAAGTTAGTTCTGGTGTGACTGTTGAAACCTGTGTTTCATTTCTCCGCTTCCGCTCCTTGAACACCTCGCCGCGCCGTCAGCCTAGACCGCTTCGCCTCTTTGCACCGATTCACGGACCAGTTTAGGAAAGCCCTTCTCAGGGCTATTGAGGTTGACTTGTCGGTTCAGTGCTCGCTCTTCCCGGCTCGCTTATCCAGTCAACTTATAACTCGGTACGGCGGGGCCGTCTGGAACGTCACCTCTTACAATGGTGGCAAGTTGGTTAGATTCCGTGGGAAGGCCAGGCGGAAATATTCTTTGAGTCATGCCCATAACCCGTGTCGGTTACAATATTACCTATTGCATCTCTCTGTGCTCATTTTTGTTTATTTATTTATTATACATGAAGATACTTTGGTGTTAAAAAAAAAATTTTTAACCACTCTCATCTATACCATATTTGAAGACACCTGGTCCTCAAATAATTTAGTTCGCACTGTGGCGAAATCATCGGTTCCACGTGTTTGTTCACACACGTGCAAAACAAAGGTCCTTCGAGCATTCAGTTTGTTTTTTTTTTAGTTTTGTACTGTGGCAAAACCAGGTAGAGATGCTCGTCCAAGACAAATTGGCTGCTTATATCGCTTTACCCGTGGAGATTATTATGGTATCAATGTTAGTTCTGTAGATTACTATTACAGAACCTATTTACCAGTCCATGCACCTCTATAAATGATAAAATTTACTTATGGAATGATTGTATTCAAATAGACGGTTAGATTCATTCCTCACCCATATTAACATACTACATAGTAATATTAAATTTACTTTGGAAAGAAGTGAAGATAACTGCCTAAATTTTCTTGATATAACTATTAAAATTTTAAATAATAAATTAGAATTTAGTATTTACCGTAAACCTACACATACAGATACAGTCATCCCAGCTGATTCCATGCATCCTTTTTCACAAAAAATTGCTAGTTTCCATTCGTTGTTAAACTCACACTTGAACGACTTCAAGTGTGAGTTCGCCAGTAGACCCCAATAAAACAAAAGTACCAATTAGTAGCAATTTTACCATACTCCGCGACGGACAAATCGTAGTGCTCTTCTATCCATTTTATTGTGCCACCTACCAGGACAACCAATCAAGAGAAAATCACCCTGATCCCAGCGCTGGATCAACTACCAACCAGGCAAAAGAGGTCAGTTCTTTTATTTCATCTGTTGTGTTAGCATTTGTCGGAATCGCCGTCCCTTTGTCTTGAAGGTTCCGATGATACATCATCGAACTAACTTGAGGGGATTTCACGACTCCAATAACGATCACTATATTTCATTTGTTTAGAATCGTCTTCTTATTAAAAAGGAGAATACGAGATTCTCCCTGTTTTTCGAACATACGTGTTGGTACCATGTGGTGGCCAATTATTTGAGGACATCTGGTCCTCAAATAATTTATTTTGCACTGTGGCAAAAAAATCGGTCCCACGTGTTTGTTCACACGTGCCAAACAAAGGTCCTTTGAGCTTTCAGTTTGATTTTTTAGTTTTGTTTCGTACTGTGGCGAAACCAGGTATTATTAAGCTGCCGCATGTACATCATTATTTGCAGAACATTTCATACATCAGCGATGCAATGTCAAGAAATAGATTTCTTAAACTTCGAGCCAACCTGCATTTAAATGATAATGTAAAGATGACACCGAGTGGTAGCCCTGGTCTGACGATCACAGTAAGCTCGCACCCCGCGGAGCACCACACCACAGTGGCTGGGGGCATTTCCCAATATTCCACAACTGAAAAGTGTGCAAATCACATACCAAAGTGCAATGCGAAGAAGATTAAAGATGCGTTTGACAGATGTAAGGCGAACAGCTCCAAACAGCGTGTACAGCCTGCCAAATAAGAAGAATTGGAAGAAAAATTGTATTGAGTATGTCTCCCAAATCCAATCAGCGAATATATCTGGTTTAATGCTTATTGAGAAAGCAAAGCCGTTGGGTCATCAGATGGGGATTTTAAGGCATCAAATGGGTGGTTAGATCGCTTTAAAAAGCAACATAACATTGTTTGCCTCGCGGTTTGTGGCAATTCCCAAAAAGTTGG
This sequence comes from Brachycentrus maculatus, assembly GCF_059751285.1. Classification (NCBI taxonomy): domain Eukaryota; kingdom Metazoa; phylum Arthropoda; class Insecta; order Trichoptera; family Brachycentridae; genus Brachycentrus; species Brachycentrus maculatus. The sequence continues at coordinate 1,857,735 of NW_028280815.1, read as the reverse complement.
CAGAGAAGAAGCTTCATGCTGGATAACAAACAATCAGCATATTTGGAAGAAATACGATGCAAAAAATGTTTATAACATGGATGAAACTGGTGTTTTTTATAATATGATGCCGGATCGGACACTAGCTCTTAAAAGAGAGAAATGTTACGGAGGAAAACGTAGCAAGAAACACATGACGGCCGCGTTGTGTACAAATATGGACAGTTCCGATAAAGCAAAGGTCATTGTCATCGGAAAATATGAAAAACCATGATGCTTTAGAAGCCTTACTTTTAGCACTTTTCCAGCTGTTACTTATTTCCATAATAAAAGAGCATGGATGACGCGGGAAATATTTAAGAGCTTTATTATTTTACGGTGCAGAGAAAAATGGCAGCGCAAGATGGTAAAATATTGATGATTTGGGATAATTGTTCAGCAATAATTGCTGCGCCAAACATAGAATTTCTGTTCCTAACTTCCAATACTATGACCGCTAGATTAGGGAATTGTATGGAACTTCAAAAGCCTGACGTGAGGCATTTTAGCGTGGTTGAAAATTCAGTTCCGTAATAATAAAAATATATTTTGCTTAAATATTATTTCCGTTGGACAAATTGTCAAGAAAATCGGCCTCAGCCCGGGAAGGATCCTCGATCCCTGAGCCTCGTGGCCAAAAAAGTTAGCAGTGGATGTGTTGTTCCACGAGCTTCCTTTTAATTAAGTTAGTTATAAGTATATTTAGTTGTAGTTGAAGTGGGAATTTTATTGTTTGTTGTTTTGATAAATAAATGACAAGTGAACAGTTATAGTTTCAATCCAGTCCCCGCCTTCCGGCTTTGCTGAGAGGGGGAGTGTCAAGCCATTACAGAAAAAGGTACAGAGTGTTAAGCCATTACAGGTAAACAATGGCTGTTCTGTAGAAAACTTAAGAAAATGGATGTTGGTTTGGCTAGTACTTACTCACACTTCATTTGAAATCGGAACGACCTTAAGTGTGGGTTCAAGCGAAGCCAATAGACAAAATAATCATTATTTTTTTCAAATTAAACACTTTAATAAATTTTCGGTATAAGAAATTAACCTATTAAATAAAGGTCTGAAATACAACATGAAGAACTCGAGTGAAAAACCGCTTATTCAATTGGCGGCGGACATCGATGCGGCCCTTACAAAGGAAAATACATCATTGAAGCATCGGTGTGCCAAGGTCTTCAAAAACACAATGACCAGAAGATAAAAACATCTGTAAGTTTTCAAAACTAGTCATATATATATATATGTACATATATATATATATATATGTACATATATATATATATATATGTACATATATATATATATATATATATATATATATATATATATATATATATATATATATATATATATATATATATATATATATATATATATATATATATACATATATATATATATATATATATATATATATATATATATATATATATATATATATATATATATATATATATATATATATATATATATATATATATATATATATATATATATATATATATATATATATATATATATATATATATATATATATATGTAATAAAATAACTAGGTACTTACCTATACATTTTATTAAGTACTTACAAATAGTACCTACATAAAACAGTTCTACCACCAGATGTCGCATGCGTCGCTCAGAATAAAACAAAAGACTTCCGATAATATTGTTAACTGTCAGAATCAGATAGATATAAAAATTATTGTAAAGATTAATTAAGAATAAACTTTTATTGTCGTTTCTTTAATTACAAAGCAACACATTGTTTATTTTATTATTATACACCCACTTTACATATTATTTACACCCATTTTACAAAGAAAAATATTACCACGTTATATATATATATATATATATATATATATATATATATATATATATATATATATATATATATATAAAAAACATTAAAGTGGTATATTCGAGTGTTTTTGAATTTTATTAAAATAATCGTCATGTCATTCCACAAAGTTAATGCCGAATCAATAAATACAGTCAGTTCCTATTTATTTTATCTATTGTGTTTGGCATTTGTTGGAATCGCCGTCCCTTTGTCTCGAAGGTTCCAATGATACATCATCGAACTAACATGGGGGGATTTCACGATTCCAAGAATGATCAATAGCAATCACCATATTTCACTTGAGGACACATGGTCCTCAAATAATATTGTTTCACACTGCGGCGAAACCACCGGTCCCATGTGTTTGTTCACACGTGTACAAAACAAAAGTCCTTAGAGTTTTCAATTGTTTGAGGACACAAATAATTTGTTTCGTACTGTGGCGTACCAAAAGTACGAAAAAGACCGGCTTGAAGCATTTGAGATGTGGGTTTGGAGGAAGATGACCAAGACATCATGGGTCGTAAGGAAGTCCAACGAAAAGGTGTTGCAGGACGTAAAAGAAAGAAGAGAGCTTATAAATCATATTTTGAAGAGGAAGGCCAAGCTAATAGGGCACTCAATTAGACATAGCACCTTTCTTAGCAACATCTTCGAAGGAAGAATCTTGGGAAAACGAACAAGAGGCCGCCCAAGAACTTCATACTTCCAGGATTTGAAGCGGCTCTTGGACGTCTCCTCCTATTCGCAGCTCAAGAGGATGGCGACTGACAGAGACAAGTGGCTGACACAACAAGGCGCTGCCTTTAGAAGATGATGATGACTGTGGCGTAACCAGACAGTATTGGATACATGTCGAGCTAAGAATTTAGCATGGTAATTGGTAACATCTACAACAATCGTAATTTGTTTTAAAAAGTGAGGGGTTTTCTTCGCTGCCTGTAGATGAAATTGATGCCCCCCAAGCTACCTTAAAAACGGGTGAGAGAATTTTGTTGGGATATACAAGTTATGATGATTTAATTTCTTGCGACCGTGAAGTGATAACGTCTGCTGTTTATGTTCTCGAGCTTTGCATTACGGTATCTGAGACGAGTGATGAGGACAATAACGACATATTTTGTATGTCAAAATTAGAAAATTAATTATTTAGAAAACCAATTCTCAATTGTGAATCACTTACACAGAACATGGCTAAAAGAAGAACTTAAATCCTGTTTCATAATACGAGATAATATAATAATATTATACCCAATTATGTACGTGTAAATTTAAAAAATAAGATCCGCTAAAAAAGCATTAAAAAGTGCCCAAAGAACTTAATTCCTGTTTCATAATACGAGATAATATAAAATATCTTCATTGCGAATTGACACATATTTTACACCCTATCGAATGCGATATCCTTGATGACAAGATACGATGCATAGCAAGTATTGCAGCATTTAAAAAGAAGATAGAAATAGATAAGAAACTGAAATCACTTATTGGAAATCAATCTTCCCAAACAAAAATTGACTGTGAAAATTTCTCAAACCATAAACTTAGTGATCGTGTAGTTAATTGATCACAACACAAATTTCCCGATAATGAAATTAGCCTTTTAAGAAAAGGTTTAAAATATAATGTTCAAAATTCAAGTGAGAAACCCCTTATTCAATCAGCAGTGGACACGGAGGCTGCTCTATGTAAGGAACCCCCATCTCTATAACCCTCTCCCAAACTTACCCCTCTCCTTATTTATAGAACAGTTTTTTATTTTATATTTCAGTTAATATTCAGACTTGACGATGGAAGTTTAGCTTCCAAAACTAGTAGTCATTAATAAACTCAAGTGTTATAAAAACAAATGTTTCCATTTTATCATTTTAAATAAATATGTATGTATGAAAACAATGTTATGAAAAAAATGGCCGAGAGCATTTAGTACCATCCGCCACAAGTGTCGCAGCTCTACTGGTGCTCGGACACATTACGGGAATATCATATACTGAGCAATACTTACGTCCCAGCTCGAGGGGCAGGCGGCCCGAGCACGTTAGGGTGAAGGGAAAATGACTTTCGGTCCAAATACCCGGATCGTTTCTGCGAGCTGATTGAATATGAGAGTGATTTAGTAATAAATCAAGTAAATAAACACTACAAGCACTATGGAACTAGCACTGCACCGGTCTCCGAGGACTTAAAAATCCGAGTGAGCAACGGAGCGCCAAGCCAAGCGCCGGTCTCATTAGTGGCGAACACTTCCAAATAAAATTGGAGTTTTTATTAGCACAACACACCTTCTTCCATCGAGCGGTATTTAGGAAACCGCTAAACCGTCAGGACTTGCCCCTTCTTGCGCCGTAGAAGAGACCAGCACCTGTGCAGTTTATACAGTCTTGTGCGGACATAGACGTCTCGCACAGTCAATAAAAGCAACATTTAGGAATGTTCACATTTTTCCCATTGCACGCAAGAGTACGTCCATACAAAGCACTGGCCAAAAGTCTCGGGTACGAATTTCGCTAAAATAAATTATTTTTGAGCTTTTATAATACTTGAATAAGTAATGCGTCATACGGTGGCCATTTTGTAAATATTACGCCACGCATTTCGCTGTCAAAGTAGTTCAAACCCAGTCGTTGTCGAGTCCGCACGTGAATACAGTGGTGGCAGTTTGGTTTTTGATCCTCGTGAAAATAATTGCTTTAAAACTAACAAATGTAAAATCAGTTTTGTAGGTGAATTAGTGTTTCTATTATTATTAATTTAACATTTCTTAGATTAGTTTGTTTATTTCCCGTGTTTCCTCTACCCACAGTCAAGGTAACAATAATCTTTTCATACTTTATAATATTTTTTATTTAATTATTTTTAAATTTCAAACATTTGGTTTCTTTCTCGCACTACTCACTTATAAAAAATGAGTGACAAAGAAAAACCTCCGGACCCTCCGGATGGAGAATCAGATTCGTCACAAGCAACGATGGAGTCTGTCCCGGATGCGGCAGATTTCATCACAATTCAATGCCAAAACAAACCTAAAAAACAAAGAATGACCAAACGTAGTGAGAGGAAATCGAGCTCCGACTCGGATCGTCTCGTTCATAAATGTCCAAGTCCACGTAATGTTGTTTCTAATATTGTTTCTGATTTACCTATTCAGTCAATTTCTAACCCAATACCGAACTTACCTACAAATACGCTCACAAATACACAAACAAAAGTCCCATTATCCCGCTTATACAATGGAATGGACCGTGCTCCATACATTGTACATGTATCAAAAATCCAGGCTGACAGCGAAACCGCAACCAACCTTTATGATATTGATTTCGGTCGCTTCCTTCACAGAAATAATATTCGGACGGCCTGGAACGGAATCAAGTCCGTCGGCCGCAACCGTCTTTCAGTGGAGTTTAAGACGGCGAACGAAGCCAATTCATTTTTAAATTTAGATTTACTAAAAACGGCAAAATACAATGCATTTATTCCGTCTTACCAAGTAACAAAACTAGGAGTTACCAAAGGCATCCCTTCACATTGGTCTGAACAGGACATTGTGGAGAATGCTGAGGTTCCTCGAGGATTCGGTAAGGTCCTTAAGGCTCGACGATTGAATTATCGATCGAGAACAGGGGAAACTGTCGAATGGAAACCTTCCAATACTGTCGTCTTGACTTTCGACTCCAAGTCACTGCCTTTGAATATTTCGATTTTCAACGTACTCCTTCCCGTGGAGCTTTATGTGTTTCCAACGATACAGTGCTACAAGTGCTGTAGATTTGGACACACAAAAACTGTATGTAGATCCCTCGCACGCTGCTATAAGTGCGGGTCCTCACACAATGGGGATACTTGCAATGTAGCAGCTGAAGTATACAAATGCCTCAACTGTTCAGGAATGCACTCTGCCATTAGCAAGTCATGCCCGGAACTTAGCAGGCAACAAAATATTAAACATACGATGGCGGACAAGAGCATTTCTTATATAGAAGCATCAAAAATGTTTAATAAATCCACAGTCTCTTATGCAGAAATGGCATCAAAAAATCCTACTTTTACATCCAAACCAAAAACGACCATACACCCCACTCCCTCTACATCCTTCAAAAAGACAGTGGAAAAAAAGTCAAAGTCAAGAGGCGTGCCTCCTAATCCTCAAACACATATCGACCCCTCACTTCTTTATTTCCCAAATGGACAGTCTCCATCGGGATCTAACGGAGGTGCTTTCCCCAACACAGTCCCCCCAAAACCAGACACGAACTCTACACTCATCACTACAGTCCTACACCTCATATTATCACTCTTACAAAAAAACACCAAAATACCGTCCAACGTTGCCCATCAACTAGTTCAATCGTTAAATTCCCTTTTAACAAAAAATGGCTCCTCCGATGAGGATTCTTCAGTGGAACTGCCATAGCCTTAGAAATAAGAAAGAAGACCTTCTTAATTCACTCCACGAAGAATCTATATCTGTTGCGGCCGTCTCGGAGACATGGATGATACCGGGATCCAATATTGGATTTCGGGGCTACCACTGTCTCCGAGACGATCGCGAAGATGGAAAGGGTGGTTCCGCCCTCCTCATCAAAAACTCCTTACCATTCTCCCCCATCAATGTTAGGCCTGAAGGTTGCCCTTTCCAAGTGACAGCCGTTAGGGTCTGCGAATTGACCATCCTATCTATATACATATATATCTCCATCCAACAAACCCTCAAAATCAATTCTTTTTTCTATTTTTCGGCAATTAGTCCCTCCTTTCCTAGTCCTCGGGGATTTTAATGCCCACCACAGTCTGTGGGGTGCTCCGACATGCGATAGATTAGGAAGAGATATTATTGATCTCTCGGATGAACTGAATATGTGCATCCTTAATGATGGTTCACCGACACGCCTCCAAATTCCAAACCAACGACCCAGTGCTGTAGACTTAACAATCTCCAGCGCTGAAATTGCACCAACGCTCCACTGGAAAATATTGAAAGACCCTCTCGGCAGTGATCACTATCCCATCATTATCGATTTCATGTCCAGTCACAAAAATTGTAATCTGAACCGCTCTCCTGGGGGCTTGCACCGACCGAGATATATCACTGCAGGCGCCAATTGGAAGGATTTCTCGAGATCAGTAGAAAATAGGGTAAAGGAAATGCCAACTCCAACAAGAGAAAGTGCGGTGGAATGTTACGAGACCCTAGCATCGCACATTATCTCTTCTGCTAACACATGTATTCCTTTAAAAACAAAAAGCAACCGAGCAAAACCTCCCCCAGCCCCATGGTGGGATAGAGAATGTACAGAGGCCATCCTGAAAAGAAAAAAACAGGCTGAAAATTACTCAAAAAACATGAGCCTCGAAAATTTCCTAATTTTCAAACAAGTGGAAGGAAAAACAAAGCATCTCTTGAGAAGTAAGAAGAGACAGGGATGGAAAAAGTTTTGTTGCTCTTTATCCCGAGATACACCTCTTTCGGAGGTTTGGAGCATGATCCGCCGATTTAGATGCTCTTTCAGTCCGCCAATCAGCCGACCTGAGACATCGGTTTGGGTGGAAGAGTTCGCCAACAAACTAGCCCCGTCAACCGCGAATAATTGGAATGAAACCTCTTACACATACAATTTTAGAGAGAGAAGCTGGTTGGACCAAAAATTCAGTCTAGAAGAAATGAAGTCTGTCCTCAGCCGCCTGAGTGACTCATCCCCAGGTATAGACGGTATACTATACAGTTTCATCAAACATAACAGTGACCCTTCCCTCTCCTATATCCTATCTATTATCAATCTTTTCTTTGAATCTGGTAATATCCCCATCTCCTGGAAAACCCAATCAATTATCCCAATCCTAAAACCCAACAAAAACCCCAATTCCGGATCATCCTACCGCCCTATAGCCCTCTCCTCCACACTGTTAAAAGTAGCTGAACATATGGTGAAATATCGTCTGGATTGGTTTGTGGAGAGCTCCAAAACTCTTCCCGAATCTCAATTTGGCTTCAGGAAAAGGAAGAGCACTATTGAAAGCGTTTCTGTCCTGACTTCCGATATAAGGGTGGCATTCTCAAAAAATGAGTTTTTAATAGGAGTGTGTCTAGATATTAGTGGAGCGTATGACAATGTCATAATACACATTCTGGAAAGTAAAATGTTACGTCTAGGCATTCCGCGTAAATTAACTTCATTTGTAGCAAACCTGATTCTTTCCAGGCAAGTGGAGATTCAGGTGCGTGGTCAGGCAACGGTAGGAAGAGAGTTGAGCAGGGGCCTCCCTCAGGGGTCCGTCCTGAGCCCAATTCTCTTCAATATCTATACGCATGATATAAGCAATGTAATCCTTAGACCCTCAGCTTTATTGCAATACGCGGATGACTTCTTCCTTTATGTGTCTGGTCGAGACGTTAAGACTTTGGAAACTGTTTTAAATACTAGTATGAGAAACATAAGGAATTGGTTAGTGGAACACGGCCTTGAACTATCAGCGAACAAAAGTAATGCTATAGTTTTTTGCAGACAGCGAAAAATCCCAGCCTTAAAAATTCAGCACGGAGATGATGCAGTCCCAACTGTCACACAAATTAAGTTCTTAGGTGTAATAATGGACTCTCATCTTACATGGAACTCATACACAAATCACATAGTAAACAAGTGCCAAGCCGGATTGAACACGTTGAGAGCAGTCTCAAGGGTGTGGTGGGGAAGCCATCCGTTCACTCAGAGACTGTTCTACACTGCATATATCCGCAGCCATCTCGACTATGCGTCAGTCATTCTGGAACCCTGTTTGAAAAAAAATCTTCAGAGACTTGACCGGATACAGTCACAGAGCCTGAGATTGATTGTCGGAGCGATGAAGTCCTCTCCAATTAACGCCTTGCAAGTGGAGGCCTCTGATCCCCCCCTCGGAATGAGAAGACAGTACTTGGCGAATAAATTTCTCTTAAAATGTTCAATTAAAAAAGATAATCTCCTCTTTAAAAAAATAGAAAATCTCTCCCAATATGTGAATTTCTCCTCTTTTTGGAGAAACAAAAACCCCCCATCATTAGTTAACAGTTTTAAAATCTACACTACCTTTAAAAATAATATAAACACTCGAGACCTTTTTCCCCTTTATCGCTATCCTTTCAGTGCCCATATATTTTCCCCAAGTGTTTTACTCTCGTTCGGAGTTCAGAGCCACCTCCAACCCAATAGAAATTTCCACCAAATCCGGGCTTCCAAGTGGACAGGTTGGAAAATCATCTTCACTGATGGATCTCGGTCGGACTCGTCGGCCCACACGGGAGCGGCCTTTTATTGCGAATACAATAAATTTCAAAAATTGTTTAAGCTTCACCGGGAAGCATCGATATTTACTGCAGAAAATATCGCTATTAGAGAGGCTGTAAAATATGCATTAAATTCTCAAGAGAACAAGTTCCTAATTCTGTCGGATTCTCTGAGTGTCCTACAGAAATTGAAGTCTCCTCCTTTCCTATACCCCGAAGATGAATGCTGCATCGAGACTCGATTCCTCTTACTACGGGCGGCTTCGTTAAATAAAAAAATTAGTATTGCCTGGATTCCGAGCCACTGCGGCATAGAGGGAAATGAGAAGGTGGATACCCTGGCAAAGGAGGCCGTCCTTAGCGGGGGCCCAGAATATGTGAATGAGCTTAGCATCGATGACCTCCTCGTTATTGTAAAGAAAAGACTTTTTCACTCATGGCAGGAACATTGGGATACCTCTGCCCAAATAAAGGGTAAAAAATTGTATAATATATGTCCTTTGGTAACGGAGAAACCCTGGTTCTCCCAGATAACTCTAAACAAGTTCGAGACAACATCCTTATGCAGAATGCGACTAAGCCACTGCTGTTGCAGTGCTCACTTGTTTAGAATACATGTCCGGGATACTGCCATGTGTGAATGCCGTCTTGAAGAGGAGGATCTAGATCACATGTTCTTTGGGTGCCCGTTGAATGACGGCTACCCGAGCTTCCTTTCAGACCTCTCCAGCATAAACGTCCCATTTCCCACCAATATCTTAACCTTACTAACTTCCCCTAACAAACTTGTTTATAAAATAATTTGTAAATATCTTAAAATTAATTGTATAAATTTGTAAAGGTGTATGATAACTTACTAAAATAACTCACTAAACAAACTAACATAACTAATAAAACTAACCCTACTAACAGGAATACTAACACTTATAAGTCAAATGTAAAAAGTGTATATAAAGAATAACTCGACACTGGCTATAACACCCAAGAAGGGTGAAAAGCCATCAAAAAAAAAAAGAAGAAGAAGAAGAGTCCGCACGTCTTTGTTCTCAGCGCTTTCGTTTTCGGTAAATTTTGATTTGGTGATTTAAGTTAGTTTTTCGCAGGATGTACTCATGGATGTAGAAAAGGAAGGTATGTTTTATAACAAAATAATTATTTTATTGGTTTTAAGTAATTACATCAACGTTTTTTTTTTGTTTAGAGAGCATAAAAAATTTATTTTTTTTACTAAAAAAATCCAAACAATCGAGTTTAAGTTTGCCTGTCGGGCCTTGTCGGACATTTTTCTTTTAAGTATCATAAAGTTCAAATGTTTCTCATAATATTTATAAAAAAAAACTTGCAACATGTTTGCGACTTTAAAAAATATATATATTTGAAAAATTGTTGTTTTTATCACTCAAAAACAGTTTCGTTAAAAAGTTGATGTTTTTTTTACAGGATCTTTAAGCGGGGTTAAGGAAATGACTAAAAAACAATTATATGAGTTGATGCAAAGCTGCTCAAATAAGAATTTAGAAGAAAAATTTTCATTTATGGAGAAAAAAATATTTGATATAACTGGATGCCCAGATAACAAATGCGATTCATTGAGACGGTTTAAGTCTGAATTTAGGCATAAATGGATAGCTGCCAACCGAAATAAAAATCGTTTTCTGAAGTCCAATGAAAAGTGGTTAAGTGGCTCCATAAATTTTGAGAATTGGACTAAAATTAAGTCAGGTCGCCCAAAAAAAGTATTTCAAGAATCAAGTGATCGAAGCAAACGGCGTAAAACAGAAGCTTTGAGAGAGCAGTCAACTGCTGACGAGTTGACGTACGCAGCTCGTATGAGCCAACGTTCTAAAGGAAACTTTGCTGCCTCGAAAATTATAAAAGATATAACAGTTACGCCAACAAAAGCTTCCAAGTACAGAAAAATTATAGTTTCTGCAGAAAAAAATGTAAAAAAGCATTCACCATCTGAGGCTTTAGATATATTTGTGGAAGGTGACTTCACAAGGAAGCAATATGAAATAATACACAGGGCTAACAAAAGTATTTACCCCTGCTATTCTTTACTAAAATTGGCGAAAAAGGAGTGCTATCCAAAAGAAGAGTCAATACGAGTTACTGAAACGTGTGCTGAGGTAAAATTGCAAGATCTTCTGGACCATACTTCTACACGATTACATAAGTATTTGGAAGAAATTATAGAAAAGTGTTCTCAAGAAGAAAAGATTAATTTAGAACTCATTAGCAAATGGGGCTGCGACGGATCGCAGCAATCACAATTTAAACAAAAATTCCAAAATAGTACTGATAGCGACGCTAATATATTTCAAAGTTCTCTTGTTCCATTAAGACTTTGCACACGTATTATGAAAAAATAAAGGATAATATGGCAAAATCCAGTACCTTCATCTACTCGTTATTGTCGACCAATACGGATAAGGTTCATCCATGAAACAACTGACATCACAAATGAAGAAATTCAGTATGTCGAAAACCAAGTAAGATGCTTAAACGAAACTAATATAGAAACAGCTAGTGGAATCGTTTCCATAAAGCATATTTTACTCCCCACAATGGTTGACGGTAAAGTTTGCAATGCTGCCACAAATACCACATCTACGATGAGGTGTTATATTAGCAATTTAACGTCAAAATTTTTTAACAATCTTGACAAAAGATACGAAGAAAATCCAGAAGCACTGCAGTTTGGGCTCTCGATTCTCCATGCTAGGATTAGGTTCTTTGAGTCACTTCTTCATTTAGCATATAAACTACCATTGAAGAAGTGGCAAGCAAGATCAATCGAAGAAAAGAATATTGTGAAAGAAATGAAGAAAAAAATTCAACAAGGATTCAAAGAAGAGATGGGCCTTCTTGTTGACATTCCTAAGCCGGGATATGGAAACACTAATGATGGGAATACGGCAAGAAGGTTTTTCGCTGATCCAGAAACATCTTCTCAAATAACTGGATTAGATTTGAATCTAATAAAGAGATTTAAAATAATAATAGAAGCCATTTCTAGTGGCCACAATATTGACGTTAAGAAATTTGAAGCATATGCTAACGAAACGTCTAAAATGTATGTTCAATTGTATAAGTGGCATCCTATGTCACCTACAATACATAAAATACTACGACACGGTGCTACAGTAATTGCACATGCAATTTTGCCAATTGGACAATTATCTGAAGAAGCCGCTGAGGCCAGGAACAAGCACTTCCGTCTTTACAGACAAAAATTTTCTAGAAAATTTTCCAGAGAAATGTGTAACAGAGACGTATTAAATAGGCTTTTACTTAGTTCGGATCCATTTTTAAGTGGTAACCAAAAAAAACACATAGAAATAGTAAGCCTTTCTCAAAAGACGCAATAAATCTTTTACTTCCGGGATTGCTGGAGGTCACTTCCAGTGAAGAACGTGGTGAAGACGAATCAGAAGATCAGCGCAATTCAGATGAATCTGATTAACGAACTATTTATAAAGATTTTATTAAATACTCCTTTTTTATTTCGATGAAAGTTTTTTTTTTAAGCAATTTTCCTTTTATTTTGTAATATTTAATAAAAATTAATTAAATTTACACATAAAACTGGTTTAATATATATTTCCAGATTAAAAAAATACCTTAAATAATTTTGGCCAGTAAAATGGTCAAAATACTCCTCTGTGCATTGGTTTGGCCGATACTTGTCGCTGGTACGTTTTGAATTTGGAACGACGCCCGACTGCCCGAATGCACGACAAAAGCAAAAGTACCGTCAGTAGCGATTTAACATTACTCCGGCGCGCTCTACAACTCGTAGTGACCCGAGGACCGATTTTAACACCATGGAGCCATCATTCATCCAGAGAGAATCGTCCTGATCCCAGAGCTGGATCAAGAAACAAACTGTATAAGCATAAAAGGTTAGTTCGTCATTCATATGTATTGTTGATATTTATCGAAATCACCGTCCCTTTGTCTTGTGAGTTTCGAGAATAAATCGTCAAACTAACTCGAGAGAATAACACGACTCCAAAGCGATCTCCATATTTCTCTTGTAGAATCGTCGTCTTATTAAATTAATATTATTAAGTATTTCTAAAGTGTCGGTAACACGTGGTGGTCGCATTTCACACTGTGGCAAAATCACCGGCTACACGGGTTTATTCTAATCACACGTGCCATAGAATTACTGGTCCTTCAAATCTATATTATTTTTGAGTTTATTTCGCACTGTGGCGAAACCACCCATTTTAATATCACATTATCATATGGTACACAAAATACATACGGATGTCATCGTTCCGCGCAGCTGTTGGCACCATAAGGGAAAGGTTAATAAGAAAACTAGTGAATATATGTCAGTATTCAGTTCCCTATGGCCCCCTTCTTCCTTTGTTTGCAGAACTTACCATCTTTTTTAAAGCCGCGCAATATTTTTTTTTGCGACGGCGCATAACATTTACATACCTAGTGTGATTTTTATTTTATTTCGTTATTAGAATTCGTTATTACAAATTAATATTTTTTGATCCCTTGGATTTCGTAATATCGCGGTTCTACTGTATATGGAAAATGAAAATTGATAAAAATAAGGAATGTTAGACGGAATGTGGATTTTGTCCGAATGATGAAAGAAGTTATAATAGCAACGCAAGATCATTATTGTTCAACATATAAATCTCCTCGGCACGATAATTCGCTCACTCCTTTCAAGAACGTCATAAATCAAAAATCGTCAATTTTCAGTTGTGCATGTTTTCGGAATGAAAACATGCCCTGAAATGTACTGTATCCCAGCAAAAGAGGCATATTTTTAACTTATTATTTACCCGGTACACGGCAGAAAGTGTTGTTTTTGCATTTTGAAGAAAAGGTATTGTTTAATTTTTTTTTTTTAATATACTAAAAATTTTTAAATGGAGAAAAAACCCTTAGGTTTTATCTAAAAAGATCTGTTGTACAGTAAAAAGTTTAATAAGTGGCTTCATATTTATTTTTTATAAATTGTATTATATTTTTAAACTTTAAAAACGTCCTCTTGAAAAATCTAGTTTTTTGATTTATGACGTTCTTGAAAGGAGTGAGCGAATTGTCAGATAATTGTTGATAATTGTAAAAGCCGGTTACACGCGTGTAAAGTGATCACTTGACCAGCCTGTAAATACCCACACTTCCATTTTCTTCTTCATCAATGTTGGGATGTAAAATATTACATTCAATAATAAAGTGAAGACAAAACGGGAAATGAACAAATAGTAAATAACCAGGACGACAGAGAGAGAATAAAGGGCAGTCTACTTGTCGGCGGGGCGGTAGTCGGAGTGTATCTTGACGGGGATTCCCCGCGCGACGATGCTGGCGGCGATCATGATGTAGGAGCTGGACCTCCGCGCCGCGGCCAGGGCCCTCAGCAAGTCCGGCTCCCACTTGAACTTGTCCGGTTCGGAGCCGACGGTTGGATCTGGAGAGGGATATTACATTTAATTTTAAAATAAACGCTCATTTTTCTAGGGACGATAAAAAAATCACATTGAGGAAATAAAAAAAATCATGGGAAAATAGTATTGTACTATTTCTTATAGTGAAAATATCATTAAATATCATTTAACATCACCCAATAACTAGAGTTTTGAGTTTTCCTTAATAACTTGAAGCCTGACGACCCAATATGGAGAAAAAAAAAGTTTTTTTTTCACAACATATTGTAGGCGTTACTTATCTCAATTTGTTTTTAATAATTTTTCCCACACTCGAGTACTCCTTTTATGTAGAAATGTCAAATAATGCTTAAATAATTTATGTAATACCCTTGCTAGTAGTAAAATTACATCATTTGGGCATCACTAAACTTGTTACTTGAGTAATGTGAAACATTAGAACAAAAGAGACTGCACAGTCGCAATATAACAGTTTTGTACATTAAATGCAAATTCAAAAAACAAATTTTTTCCTCTTTTGTACAAATTTTGTTATTCTTGAAATTTATGACATGTCTTCTGTCCATTCTAGATGATTTGTCAAGACTTGTACCTATTTTCCCCTGCGTCCAATGCGTTTTGTTCACATCGCCCCAGTGGGGTCGCGAGCGTGACGGCAGGAACAGCCCCAGCAGCATGGACGTGACCTTGTCCACCTCCAGGTCGGTCACCTCCCACAGCATGCCGATGACTGACGGGCTGGTAATGAAAACACATTTACTTAGTAGCTTTTCCTTACTACATCTGCTGATGGTCATTTCATATACATTTGTATCTTCTTCTGTGCGTGTTGTGACGTCGACTATCACTTGTGATTGTCCTTGTCTCGGGCAGCTCTAAACAGTCCATGTATTCTGGAGCCAGAAGATATGTCTTCGGCCCACATCTCGTTGATCATATTACACATTTTAATTTATATAATAATGGATAAATTCTCAATTGGTATCGCAACATAATAAAAAAACAAAAACTAGATTTAGAGCATACATACCTTCCTGATTGTTAGTAAAAAAATGAAAACTTTTTTTTTTTATTTCCATATCCCTTACCGTAAAATGGTTTGATATCTGTGAGACATTAATAATAAATGTTTGCACACACATATTGAGTAGGTATTTATGTCCTAACATAGATTTGGACATCTGGAATTCCATTACTCGAATCATTAACAGGTGTGTACGTCTGACACTTCTAATTAATCAGACCATAATACCAGTTCACTCATCATATCGTCCTCTCCTACGTATCCCATGCTCATAAATTGGCAATCATTAAGGAGAAGTTGATATACTGACCAAGTAGCAATGTGGTAATTGCAGTGCACGGGCAGCGGCAGGAGGCGAGTGCCCGGGGCACGCAGGCGCACGCTCCCGCACCCGCTCAGCGTGGTCACGGCGCGTGCAGCCCGCAAGCGCTCCGCCCCCCCTCCCATGTATTGCGACCCGTCATTGTGACCGCAGTAACTGCACCAAGAAAGAAAGGAAATGAAAAGTAGTAAGTTTCTATAATTAAGAGGAAAGGAGAAGAACAGCTAGGCCACTCGGAAATTGTTTACCCATACTAATAATACGCACAAGAAAGCATACATCAAGATGCCGTATGGAATGTCACAAGGCACAAGAGACTACAAAAATGGAAGCGTAATACTGAATGATCTGCAGGAACTGATTATACTCATTTCCTATTTCAGACACATCACCAAAAGATGCAGAGACAGTATTCACAAGGGCAGACAGCGAGAGGTCGGAAGTCTAATGTGACAACTAGTTTAGGGGTGGCGAGTTAAACAACCGAGAAAGAGAGAGAAAATACTAACAGAAAGACATCGGATTCCTGAAGGTACTTGTGAAAGAGCTCGGGCGGGGGCTGAGTGTTCCTGTCTCCCTCCCACTCGGGGCACCAGTACTCTATGAATGCGCTCATCCTCTTCTCCATTCTGTCCAAGTCTCCTCCTGCAATACACATTTACAAAACTCAATTCCGAGGTGGAGAAATCAAATTATTACCTCTATAGTACTTCTTGAAAAGACAAATACCCGGATTGATGAGATATCGCCCGGTTTGGGGACGGAGTTGATAGTGCCCATCGACTATATCCTTCTCGTGGGCCTTGTAAAGGGCGTAGGTTAGGCTGAAGCACTCCATGCGACTTACAGGGCGGCCGTAAAGTACCGGTAATACTTCCCAGGGAAATGAGTCCAATTTCTAAAAACAAAACATTAAATCAGTTCCTACTTTTTGTTGAAAAAAAAATCAGTGGAGGGACCAGAAATTTCTTAAAACAATATAGATGTGAATGCGCAATATTGTTTTGTGTATTTACATATTTTAAAAATCACACTAATAGATCGACATGACAAAAATTTGGAATTAAACAAGCTTACCACTTGCTTTTCTTGCAAATATTCAACACTATTTTTTTTTTACTTAGCGTCAATTATTTGATTGATTCACAAAATAAATCAAAAAGGGTTCTCACATTAGTTTTGTACTGAAACATTGTCGAGTGTATTTTAGAAATCGCGCCATATTACAATGAGTCAAACTTGACATACAAGTCGGTAGAATAAATATGATATCGAGCCATACTCCACATAAGAGCGGTATGGGTTAAAGTATTAAGAGACTACAAGGAGAATTTACTAAGGCAACTAATAATTTATTTTTTTTTAAAAGGTTTAAAGTACTAAGAGATCAGTACATTGGCATCGCTCCACAGGTTAAAGACCAATAGAAGAATACACAATCGTATTTCTAGATACGAAGATGAATCAGAAGAGTATTGACATATTTTTTGGGTACCTACCTCATCGATAAATAGGACAACTGGCCCCCTTTTAGCGTGTTTCAAATCCTTCATAGTCTCGTCATATCTGATAGTCTCCATGACATCGACGAAAGTTTTCCGGAACAATTTGAACTCCTCCGTGGCAGCAATGTGGATTTTCTCGCAGAGGACGCAGTAGCCGGATATCTTGGCTGTTTCCCCGCACGTCTTACAATGGCTCGAACCGTCGCCTCCATCGTCAGCATACTCCATGTATATTTTCCTGATCATGGAAGATAGTTCGCTGGGGCTGGTGTGATGCACAGAGCCGGCGAGACTGTACATCAATATTTCTTGCATTCGCGACAATTTCATTCTGCAATAAGAGACATTTTATATTGTTATAATCAAAAAAATTCATGACAATTTCTTAAACGAGGGTTTATTACATTGCCAAGTTATTATATTGGCAAACAAGTTATTGTAAATAAAAGTAATAATAAAATTGCACATAATGTAACCCAAAATTACATTAAAGTTGTTTCTCAGTTTGTGATGCCCTATTCCGATTTGGTGAAAACACAAACGCATTTGAAACTTTTTGTTGTTAACACACTTTGAATGGGTATTCTTACGCCTGTGGACCGCAGGCGACGGGATTTGATAATTAAATTGATACAGTAGAATTGCGATATAACGAAATCCAAGGGACCTAAAAATATTAATAACGAATTCCCACATATAACCAAATTTAAAAAAAATCATAATTGGTATCAAGCGCGGTCCGTCCATACATGCTGTGGATGCTGTGGATGCTCCGCATCCCTTGCATTTTAGAGTAAAAAGATTTAAATTTCTATCCTTAAACAGCAATACTGCAATTTAAATATTTTGATATTTCTACAGCGACCATATTATGTTATTTTTTTTACAAAAACAGCACTGTACAAAATCATACAAATATTATTATTATAAAAGAACGTGCATATATCATCCCGTCTCAGCGTACGCGTCACGAGCGACACGATACAAAGATCGCGGGCGAGTTTAAATACACATACATTCTCAAATACTGTGAAATGCGTAAAAAGCACGTAAACAAGCAATAGTGAATGCGATTTGTAAACCGCGTGCAAAATGCCAGAACCTGAGTTCTTTCCGCGCATGAGACCCGCAAGCCAACATCCATATCAACTGTATACGATATTAATGACAGCATCCGACGTACAAAAACCGTCTTTAATATTGATGTGCATAATGAACAGAATCACATACTCTATCGGATTGTTCTTAGTGCGCGCGTTACTTTGACAGTTTATTTTTGAGCTTGAAGACTGAAGTTAAACTATTATTGAATATTATTAACCTGCGATTTACTTAATAATTTAAATAAATAAAAATGAATTGATGATATTTTGTATCTGTAATTATTGAGTTTTGGATTTATGGAGATGGCGTCTAGATCTGCATATTTGATATCTAGTACGTAGTAAGTACGAGTATAAACATTTGATGTCCAGCATCCCATCTACAAAAAGTCACCGACCGTCACTGCTAGGTATGTATATGTTGCGCGCCGTTGCAAAAACTGTTGCGCGGCTTCACAAAAAGATCGCAAGTTCTGCAAACAAAGGAGGAAGGGGGCCATAGGGAACTGAATACCTACATATTTTCACTAGTTTTCTGATTAACCTTACGGTGATAAAAGTGCCGCAGGAAATGATGATACTCGTATGTATTTTGTACACAATATGAGAATATTATTTTGAAACTGGAAAAACGTGAATATTCCTAGTTGCTTTTACTGGCCATATTTAAAGTTGAAATATAACAATTTTGTAATGTTGGGTCTGGTAAATGTTATTCATAAAGTTATGCATTTGCAGCGACGGAAATAAATAATTTGTGAACAAAATCGGGAATAAAATCACTAATACACAAACGTTTTTGTGTTTGCATATGTGATGTGCTTTGTAAGTATGCGTGCATGTCCATGTAGTAAGTGTTTACTCTGCCAGTCCAGTAGTGTTCAGATCGTCTCGCGTGACACTGAGCCTGCCATTTATAATGGCCACTATGATGTAGATAAAAAGAGAGATACATTTTGAGGATTATTATTGAGATAAAAAGATGATTGTAATTTGAGAATTATTACTGTCTACCATTGAAATAAGAAGGTGGACTGTAATTTGAGAATTTTTATGGCCTATGGAAATAATTTCATTGAAATAAGAAGAGACAGATTATAAATGTGTCGCCTACTTTCAAAATCCGCCAGATCCATTTAAGTCCATTTTACAAAAAATGCCAATTTCTCCGGGTAACATTTATATTTCAAAGATTTGTCTATCTTTAGATAAAATAGAGAATTTTCCAATTTTTTTGGAAAGTTTTCAGTATTTGAAAAAAAACACGAGACAAACCGATAATGACCATCTTAATTTAACAATCATTTTAATTTTCGACCTATCCCCGCTCTCTGATTGGCCGATATGGGTCGGAAGGCAAGTTTCATGAATATATCAGAATTTTAAATACAACGCTGTTTTTAAGTATTTTTAGCGGGGTTTTTATATATTTAAACAATAAAACCCACAATTGGCATTCCGATAGAGTATTTATTTTAAAATCTTATAAAATTGGATCTGGCGGATTTTGAAAGTAGGCGACACAACTAAAGAATTATTATTGCTAAAGTAAATTATTTCACTGACTCATTTACTCTAATTACTAATTACTCAAGCTGACAGGATATAGTATTGAATTACTCTTAAAAATAACCATAAAACCATCTGCTGTGGAGGCACAGCTTCGAAATATTTTCATCTTAACATTTATTATTTAATTACAAATTTACATAAATGTATTGGCAATTTTTCGTAAGGGGCAAAAGTGATTTTGTTATACATATTAACGGGATTTCGTTATATAAATGTAATTTTGTATGAAAAATTAGTTTAAGGGAATAATTTTTTTTTTTACCATATACGTCATTTTTCGCTATATCGCGATTCGTTATATCGCTATTGTGCTGTAGTTCAGACCTTAACAAAGGAGATTGGTACATAATATTTATATAAAAATATTCAATATGGAATTCCTTCATTTTTGACTTTGAAATGAGGCCGGCGCAGAAGGAAAAAATACCCTTCCCGTCCTTAAGTATCAATCGACTGAACGGGTATAAATACCTTTTCCGCCCATAGATTGTTAGTAGGTTTAGCACTATTGGAAAATGTTAAAATACATCAATTAGAATTTAGTCTGAAAACTTTAATTTAAAAAACGAAAACATTACACGGATAGTCTCATTATTTGGCAATAGGGATCGGAATCACAATACTCACTTGTTTCTTAAGCAGGCTTGTTCAATGTGATGCTTTATTTTGTGTTTCAGTTCTGTGGATAAAAGGTTGCCCGCCAGTAGACAACGCCACGCGCCGAGCCACTTTTTGTCCATTGTGCTGATGATGCTCTAAGAATAGGCGCAAAAAAAATTTATAAATACAAACGCTGTTTTACAATTTCTTAAGTAAATGAACTAGTTTTGAGACTTACTTTCATCCTTAAATCACATTCGGCCCTCTTGTCCCAATACTTCTTGATGCAGTTGTCCGTTAGCCTTACATTGTTTTCTATCACAAACAGGTTCTCTTCTAACGTTGAATGCAGTTCTTCAAACACAGGGCGTTCTCCATCTAAAAAAATACATGATATCATTTTATCTTCTTCTAAAATCTTGCGCTTCAGGTACTGGTCAAAGAATATCTATATAAATGTAAATGATTGTTCGTTCAAAATCATAAATTTATATTGAAAACTCAGTGAATTTTAATCAATGGAATCTTGATTAAAATAAAATAAACTCTCACGTGGGGTACAATTCATAATTTGTGAACACAGATTTGGGACCGGCGTATGATCTATACGCTAAACAAACACATTACATACTATGGGCAAATATTATTGAGGCATACATTTGACTTTTTCGGGGGCGATTCTAACGGTGAAGGGGTCCTGACCACGCGCCACGAGCTCGTCATTCTTCAGAAGTGTAAGGTAGTACTCCTTGACGGTGGTTCTGATGTATTTCTGGTTCTGCCACTGCTCGCTCGGCTCGTAGCCCGCGGTCACCTGGATAATGGTCCACTCTGAAACAA
Organism: Brachycentrus maculatus; assembly: GCF_059751285.1. NCBI lineage: Eukaryota > Metazoa > Arthropoda > Insecta > Trichoptera > Brachycentridae > Brachycentrus > Brachycentrus maculatus. Next base: position 1,836,226 of record NW_028280815.1, on the reverse strand, counting down.
TGTAAAATGCTATGCAACACCAATTTATAATCCCAGTCTCCCTGAAACCCGAGCGCCGCAAAATCATACATCTATCTGTAATAGTTGCACAGCAGACATTGTAATGTTTCGGTCCCGGTGAAGGGGTTAAGCTGATAATATTAACCTTTCCCTTACGGTTAAGCGCCCTTGAAGTATTATTTTACGAAAATGGCGCTATATAAGTTATCCAAATTTATTATTATTATTACTATTACGGTTCTAAAAACTATTGCATGCAGCGATGATATGTATTTTGTACGCCATATGAAAATGTGATTTAAAAACTGGAAAAATGTGAATATTCCTAAATGTTGCTTCTATTGACCATAGTAGAAGTTAAAATGTAACAATTTTGTAATGTTAGCTCTGGTAGGTACATATCTGAAAAGGAGAAAAAAAATACACCGTAAGTAGCTGCAAAAGCTAGCGTAGTGACACAATTTGCGCGGAGGACGACCTGCACACTACTAAACACACTCGGACATTTGTGTATTGATTTTATCCCCGTTTTTTTCACAAATTATTTATTTCTGTCGCTGCAAATGAATAATTTTATATTATAATACGTAATTATATTACAGAGGAATACAAAAATTGTGAGCCCGTATCTATTATATTTAATATTGATATTCTCATTTTTAATGTAGAGTTGTAGAAAATACATATCACCAGGGTGGAAAGGTTAAATCATTTAGTAAATATTTCAAGAGGGAAAGAAAAGAACATAACTAAATTAAATAATAATTTTGCAATCTCGGATCCTACACAAATAAGATCTTAAAAAATAATACTTACCATTAGGAAGTTCTTTAAGTTTTTCATTAAATATTGATAATTCTAAATCATAATCATCAATATGCCTAACATATTTTTTCTCCAAGTAACCATCCTGCTGGTCAGAAGTGTATTCTATTTTTCTTGATTTAATAAGTTCCTTGTTCGACTTTTGCAAGTAATCTAGTAAACCTCCGGAATTATCTCTGGAAGACAATGGAATAAATTGAAAAACAGACATGTCTACAAGAAAGAATTGTTACTTTTTTATCAAGCCTCTACTCATTTACGAGTGATTTTATTTTTAAATTCCTATAGCAGTCTTATCTTTAAATCGTTAAAACGGGACTAACTTTTTATCATACATTCACTTTCTTTTTGCATGATCAAATTCAACTTTGTTGTAGAGACAATCCATAGTGGTCATGATACTCGATTACGGGGAAATACTTACTAAAGAAAAAGTTAAATTTACTGGGTAATGACAGTCATTGAAAGTAAAATAGTTTAATTTTTTATATTCTACGGAAAAGTTTGTTAGAGAGTACTGCTTACCTTTTTTTGTCCAGCTTTATGTTTGAGACTAAATCATTGGTTTGCGAGGCAAACAATTCCATTTTTCTTTTTATATCTCCTAAAAGTAAAAAAAATTACATGCATTAAATATCAGAAAGTAATCAATATAAAAGACATAGAACGTATGTATTATGGTGGAGACTGACCGGAGCATTTCGTCCTAACGTAATGTCGTAACATCGCTCGCAGCGAGCATCCGAAACTAAGGATGGAGCGCTTGGCTCGCTGTACTGACTATACCAATGCTCGCATTCGTATAGTCAGTACAGCGAATAGCTCCGGTCAGTCTCCACCCTTATACATATACATTTTATCACGAGGTACTCTAGCTGTCCTCCATTTTCCGCCACTCTTCATTTCCTCCTTTTAATTTAAAGTAATAATTAAGTATTATGAAGAAAAAAATATCCTTGCAGTAAAAAATACTTAAAATTTCGAAAACACGCCAGCTCGCATCTACTATGCTGAGAATGTTGGGGCTTGTGCACCCGTATACCTCACCGCCGTTGGATATGTCCGGCAACGTCGCCAGAGACCCCCCCCGCCATCTGCAGTTGACACTATGATGGGAGCTCTACAAGCTCAACGGAGCTTTACAGCATTACCATCGCTCAGGAAGGCATCCTGCCCAATATTCGAGACGGCAAAATAATACGGCGGCTCCACTTTCCCCCCTTTAAACTGACGACTGCGATTGACGACATTTTTCTTTAATATTTTTTTTTCATCTATCATTATCATTTTCATATCATAATCCATATAACTGCTAGTCCTTGAGGTAGTATTTTACGAAAATGGTGCTATTTAAATCATCCAAAATTATTATTATTCCTCTATCTTTCCTTTCACGTATACCACAATGTCCACCAACCTGAGCTCTTTTATTTATAGCATACCTCTCATAAGTTCCTTATATCCACTAGATATGTATGTGTGTATAATTATTCCTTCTTCTCCTTCTTATTCCTCATTACTGAGGGTTGTGACCCTTGTCCTAGTAATGACTCTTCTCCGGTAATCCCTTGACTGCACTACACATAGCGCTCCAACCACCAAGATGCCTGCTGCTGTTTTAACTTGATTGGTCCATCGTGTGCGGGATCTTCCTCTCCCTCTCTTCCACTCCAGGCTAACAATCACAACCAGTCTTTCCAGGCTATCCTCATCACCACTCGCAACGTGTCAAATGAACTGCAGAATCTGTTGTGAACAGACACTGGCCAGAGTCAAGCTATATAAGTGCAACGAGTATCTATTTTTGCATTACATTTTTACTTTTTGTTTCAAATGTTTTTGGTTTACGCATTATTAGGCTTAAATACAAGTAAAGTTAAGTTAAGGCATCAGTTTCGCGCCGCCCAGGACGACCACTGCTGACAATTCGTCGGCAGTTCTCATCAGAACTTCGGGATGCGGATCTGACTTGGGAGGATGCAAGGGAGCTGGGAGCCGACAGAAAAGCCTGGAGACAGTTTGTGGACTCCATATGCTCCATCTAGGGAGCGGATATGGTTTAATAATAATATATATAATAATAATAATTACTCACCATCGCATAGTTTTCGTTCGGTTTTATAAGAAGCCATCGTCCTCACAGAAGGCGCCAACGACTCGATCAAATTAAACGCGGCTTCATACTGTTTATTCTTCTTTAAAAGACATTTAGCTTGCAGTTTTCTTAAGCCTACAACGATAAACACGCAAAATTAAGAAAAAAAATTACCCTGTTCAATCGAAAAAAAATTGGTGTGTGCATACCGCCAAATTGAAACATTTTTTAAGAAAAATAAACGTATAAAAATATTAATGTTTTTTTGTTTTAGTAAAACCGGTATGTTACATAACTGTTTTACTAAAAAAACAAAAAAATAAAAACAAAAAAAAAACATTAATATTTTTATATATACATTTTTCTTAAAAAATGCGAGTCCTTGAGTCCATTTCATATCCTACATACCGTATGTAGGATATGAAATTGACTCATTAGTTGATTATTTTAAGTTTTACACTGTATGATATTTTACATGACAATCCCCAATGTGAAGTCCAGGTTTACTTTGGCGGGTTTTGCAATACAATTGCGTTTCTTTTATTCCATCGTGAATTTTTCTATTGGAAAGAGAATAGAACTACTGTCTTTTTCCCTTTCATACATAATAATTATAATAATAAAACCCTTATCCGCACCCCAATGATGCATAGGGCACTGTGTCATATAAACGCAGTGTTATCTTGAACGTTTACACATGAAGGAATGGTGATCAGGCCTCCGCTTCAGGTACCACAAGTCCATGGTAGTATTGAATAAATATAAGTGAATAAATCACTTATATTTATTTTAGCCTCCTTGGAAATCAAACCCTGGACCTCCAGAACGGAAGCCGAGCGTGCTGACCATTACACTACGGAGGCGGACAAATACATACATTTCATACATACCCGCAGATTATTTCGACTCCTAACCTGACCAACCAATAATTTTACAAATTTCAGATGAGTCCTAGGCTTTTCATTATTTTTTGCCTTGGAAACTTTAAAACGTATGCAAGAGTTTATGACACACACCTCCGTCCCCCAAAAAAGTTTCTTCCACCACTTTAAGGACTTATGCATAAGTTGAATTGTAGCCCTCAAAAATGATCAGAAATGAGATGGTACACACATTGGTATGCTTAAATTAACGAATAAGAATGTGGGTGAATACTTAGCATACCATTCAGCGGTATGTACAACTTTACACACAAGTAATTTTTTCACAGGTATATATTATTATATATTATATTTATATATTTACATGCAAATCACTCTGAAACTAAAACGACGTATTAGCTTTTAATGACTTCACTTGTTTCTCGATAAAATTTCGTAGCTTATTACAATTTAATTGTACTGTGATTTCGGTAAAATTATATTAACCGAAATCATAGTTTATATTTTATTGCCGCCTTTACGATGGCACTCGAGTGCTAAAACTATTGTGCAACCACGTGCGTAAAAATCTTCGAATGCAGACATGATTAATTGATTTACGTTTCTGAGATTTATTTTATTGTTAAGAAAGTGGTAAACGGTGAAAAATACATTACTTTGATAAGTCGGGCCATTAGGATCGCTGTATTTTATGCGCAGAGCGGTTTTTATCTCCATCGTGAGATTTTCCAAGCCATCATCAATGTGTTTATCCATTTCAGATATTACTGCAACAAAACGCCACAGACCAACTAATCGTTTACAAAACGAGCGCACCGTCCAATCAATTAAAATAAAATAAAAGAGGCGGAAAACAAAAATTTCGGTTGTACGCGTACGCGATTCGAACCATTTTCAAAAATTTAAACTTCAAAATATCAAACCAAAGAGAAAATTACCAAAGACAGATATATTTTTTTAAACAGGTACTTTGCAGTATGAAAAATGTAGGTACCTACCAAAGAAGAAGAAGAATGACACTGAATGGGGCAAAAAAAAGGAAAATAATAAATAATTAAATTGATTGAAGCCCTCAAAAGAAGAATATAAAATTTATATCGATGGCAGATAATTCAAATAAAATTATTTCTGTATGTAATTAAAGGACACGATAATGCTGCTTGATGATATTCTACTCCTTTTGAACCATTTGAACGGATAAGGGATAAAAAGAAAATAAATATAAAACAGACGCCCAAAGTCATTAGGAAATGAAAGCATTTCTGACAGCTTTCATAATAGCTATTTTCTCATTTTCGCAAAGTTCAAGCACAGGTTTATTCTTACATAACCATACAACACTTGAATTAAGTTTGTCATACATGTTCTTATTTTCGTCGTAAGAAGTTTTAATATTTTAGTTGTTATCGCGTTTGGCTACCGTGCTGAAGGTCGCGGGTTCGATTCCCAGAGGAGTCAAAATTAATATATACATGCATATGATTTTCACTCTAATATTTATTTACTGTCCGCCTCCGTAGTGTAATGGTCAGTACGCTTGGCTACCATTCTGGAGGTCCCGGGTTCGATTCTCAGGGGGGGTCAAATAAATACAAGTGATTTTGTTCACTGTAATATTTATTAAATATTACCCTGGACTTACCTGAAGCGGAGGGCTGATCACCTTTCCTTCATGTATAAAAGATCAAGATAACACTGCGTTTAATATCATAATAATAAATATTATTATTATACTGTATTATTTATTTAAAAACAATATAATATTTAATAACTGGCACCTGAAGCGCAGAACTGATCACCTTGCCTCTATTTAATTTCATTTACATACTTCAATATGATGCAACGTCCTATTGGGTTTGGATAAAGGTTAGAAGAAGGATTTATAAATTTTAATGTTAATTGTATACACAAGATTTAGACTGTTTTCTATCATGAATTGATTTCAAATGTCACTTTGCGGCAGTATCTTTTCATTTTTAATTTTAGTTTTACTTGATGAATACCATTATTTCTTAAAATCTATTGTGACACGAATTTTAATGCATTGGGCATCATTTTCAAACACCATTAATATTCTATGTATGTTATTTATGTCTACCTGTTTTACATTTTATAAATCATACCTTTTTCTATCTAGTATTTCTAGTCCATAACTCATCATAATCATCTACTACTACCACCATTACTACCAGTGATGGGATTCAAAATTTTCAAAAACCGGTTCACCCTTTCGGTACTAAAAATATATAAAAATAATCAGTGTTTGATTTCAACATTTCAAATATAAAATAACACCGTATCTAGTATCTATATGATGCAGTACGTTATGCACCATCAGGTGCAGATGAGGGTTGGAAAAAAAATTATACAATATTTTGTTGCCAGCCCCATTGTATTACACAAGACCTACTCTAGAGGAATGGAAATTTGGTGTGTAGTGATCGATTTATTTAACTTAAGCCTCGCATTTTTCTATCTTTCGTCACTTGTACATCTATAACACAATATAATTTACTGTAATAATAATAATAAATTTGGATAATTTATAAAGCACCATTTTTGTAAAATACTACGTCAAGGGCGCTTCACCGTGAATGAATTGAATATACATAATAGTTTGCCTTCTTCTTTTTTTTTAGGAATAAAGTCCTGTCATTCTCCAGTCCGCTCCTGGGAGGTGGAAGACCAGCTATCCCTCCATCGTTTACGTGGTCTTCCTGGGGGTCTGATCCCGCTTATGCTGCTGTCTACTGCTATCCTTACCACTCGATCCGAACTTGTTCTTCCCACATGATATCTCCAGAAACGTCTTCTTTCTCTTCCCCATCGCACAACATCTTCGACATCGCAGATTTTTCTTAGAATTAGAAACTCTGTCGCGATAGTTTGCCATGGATTATAAATGAATAAAAACAAAATAGAGAATCAATTTATAAACAGTTTATTATACATAGTATTATCTTGGATTACACATCTCGCAGTGATATAAACATTACATAAAATTTTAACAAAGCTTTCCACAATAGTATGTCCGAGAGATCACAGCTTATTACCATACAGTAAGAGTGACACACTTCCCTTTACTTATTAAAGACACTACAAAACTAAAATGGTGACATCTCCAGTGCAAATCACTCGGACTTCTTGGGCCAAATTTGATTACAATTCTGAATACTGCCCAATTAAGACCAGTTAAGAATATGTAACCAGTATGTCAATATCCTTTTAATCCGCCTGGCAGAGACAGCTGTCAAAGTACAGCAAAACAAATTGCGTATAAAACAGCGGATCGTCATGAGCATACAATCACACAATTCGGCAAGATGTTTGGAAAATAATATGTTTATCATATACATAATTAAGGCATTAGAAATAAAAATTGCAACGTAAGTGCTTTAAGTATTCAGTACATAAGTATCCCCATTTTTTTAAAAATATTATAAGTGGGTAATTGTTGCAATTTTGACATACTGATTGCTGAATCTAAGTGAGGGATAGTATTAATTATTAATTTTATAAAATATTTAAAAGTATTAAATGTTGTAAACCGGATTGGGGGGAAAAAATTTAAACCTAAAAATTAAAAACAATTTTTATTAAACAATAATACATGTGTACAAAGTATGAATTTTTTATAGGAACAGAACTCAGAACAAATATCGTCAAAAAATCATCCTAAGAGGGTATGTTTGAATATGAACATTTAGAGTGCAAAGGTGTTTCTTGTACTAGTTTCTCACGCCACTACACAACACTTTGCAAAATATCTTTAAAATAATTTGACCATAAATCGTCTACTTACGGTTTTATAAATTAATTCAGTATTATTTCTTAGATAAGATTACACCGCCATAGACAGTATAATTTATGCATAAATGGTGCGGTTTTTTTCATTTGTCAAGTTACTTTAATTTTAACCTTTAAAGGTTAAAATTAATCTTTAGATAGAAAAAAAATATTAACTTAACCGAGATACTATTTGAATTATCATGAGAAACATCTTGAATCCCAGTGAACCTTTAAAATTAGAATACTACTGGACGGGTTATAAGTTGCACAATCAAGCTGATACTTTATAGAGTAAAATTTTTCTGAATTACTTGATTATTGCTTATAGCCCGCTATTGAATGACTTAAAATGTGCGCTAGCGCCCATCAGGTGTTTTCAACAGTTTTGTAAATGACACATTTACATTACAGACCTGTGAATGTGTTTTAAAAAAATGCTGTGTGATTGTCAATAAATGCACAAGATCTCAGGTTATGTATACTAACAGTGTGATTTGACATCCAACAAATATACATATCTCGCCAAAAATACATGCCTACAGAACATTTTTTTGTTGAAATTAGGCTAATTTATTTGGCTTATAAAAAGGTGTGTATTTTAGGGATACTTGAGTGTATTTTGGTTCAAAACAACATCTTTAAACCATATTTGATAAAAAAATAAAACATTACAATATTTGTATTTGGAGATTAACTGGAAATAATATCATATTTTGTTTATTATTTATTTATTTTCAAAACATATTACATACATAAGTCATATTTAAAATATTCCTGATGAGTAATTTTCATTTCTCATTTTAGGACATGGGATTAAGGTAAACAAGACTGAAACAGTAATAAGAAAGTTGAAAAAAAAAAAATATATTAAACAAAACTAACAGAGGCCAAAACATAAAATATAAAACAATAAATATAATTGTACATAATATTTTGGAATTATGTTATATAATTTGGAAAATCCACGCACGCTACTACCCAATAATACCAGCGGTAAAAAGACCGTATAGTTTGCAAGCGCATCACATTTTGCAAAAGCATTATTCCTAGTTCGATAAAAAAAGTAGTCAATATCAATGTTTTAATAAATAAAATTTTGACTATACGAAATGAGGGAGGCGTTTGTGTGTTTTGTGTAGAAACTGCCACCAATTTTTAAAGTTTACAATAAAATAAATACGTTTAAATATTAATTTTGATCCGATTGTAAGAAAATAAACAGTTGAAAATGTGAAAAAATACTGAAATAGAGTGTTCTTTCTCCTGTAAAATTCAACAGCAGAACGTAAACGATCCAACTTATTCTAGGCTGCGAATTCACAAACTATCCATCGCACTAGTCAGTGCGAGTAACACTACTAATTAGATATACAAGTGATAAATATTCGCAAATATTTACAAGCAAACCTCTAGATTAAAAATCTAGAGGTTTGCTTGTAAATAAAATCAGCCAACTGTCGCAGAGGGAATATAGTACTTTTTGAATATGCTTTAGGGTACGAATAATCATCAGTGAACGGTCGTGGTCAGCCTAGGTTGCTCACTACTGTAAATAATGCTGAAGTCATGGAATCCTCCATGCTGATAGGCCCTCGCAACAGGAGGGGCTACATGGTACTTTTTAGTGCCATTATATGTATAAGGTGGATAAAATAAAAAATGACTCATCAATCACCTGAAGCACCTTCCTGCCTGAACATTGTAGTGTCAATATGAATACTTATTTTGAATCATTGCGAGGGATATAAGTACTCAATAATAAAAAAATGTCCGCATACTTTGTGATACACACAATATAAAAACTCTATGTTGAATTCAACAAAATATACCCGTTACAATTTGACATATTATAAGAGCGAAACCTTATTCAACAAAAGAAGACTTTTACTATCACTTTATACCACAAAATTCAAAGATCTAGAGTGCAGGACTGATCACCATACAAAAAACCCTTTTTTTTAAGTGACATAGCGGAGAATATTCTCGCAGTCGATTTGAGGGTCATTTTTATATTTCCTTTCTGCATTTGTTTGTAATCATAGATAACTACGACAGATACAAACTCACATAAATTATCCATGTCGGGCTTATGAGTCAATCTGGCAACACGTAGCGAGCTCCAAGCTGTCCTACTTTACCTTTATTACTTCAAATTATCACTGACCTCGAGAGGTTTCCTCGAAAAACGTAGAACTCTGGATAAGGATGAAACAAGGGCACTTGTCTCGAAATGTGGTGGCATCCATGAAAAAAGTTCGGCTGTCCAAATTTAAAATACAGTAAGGGACATTTTTTTGTAGTAGGTTTTATTTGCATTTATGGAGTAAGTAGACTCTACTTGGACAGCCGAGTAGTTCAGGCCATGAAAAAATATGAATCCAAATAGGACACAAAATCCTGGACACTTTGGACAGAAGCAAGTGACAGTTTATCTTCTGAGTTTTCTATGTTTTTTTTTAATACAGGAAGATGCGGAGAAGTTCTCTGCAAAATAATACAAATCTTCCAGCTGAATACATTAAGTGTTGTACATTTTATATAATATTATATATAATACTTCAATCTAAAGAAAAGTTAATCTTCGAGAAATAAAAATGACTTTACAATACCAAAAAATTCCAACAGAACTTAAAATATTTGGGAACCAAATACTTCAACAACCTTCCTACAGATATAAAAAAAATTAAGAAATTAAAATGCTAAAAACTAAATTGAATGACTTGTATAATGGAAGCCAAAAAAAATGAAAATAAATTATATCACCCACAAACATAAACGATAAATAACAAATGTAAGTCTCTCTCCAAGCACAAGGGCTTAGCTTTTTATTGGTGAGAGCAGCGTAATCAATTTTGTAAAGTAGAAATGGCTACAAATTTAATTCAATTATAGAAAAAAAAAAATTACAATTTGTCCCGAGGTCATCATGAATTGATAATGGTATTCAGGTCAAAGTATCTATTATTTAAGGTTGTACTTTCCCCATTTAACACAATGTACACGAATATAATGATTCGATTATAATAAATTTAAAGTGCGTAGAAAATAATTTTCCTCCGTGGTGGTGTTGTATCAGCGTCGAGTGTCATGTCATACAGATGCTGCACGTGGAAGCACCCGCCTAGTCGGTGGGCCTCTTCTCGCTGTTCTTCTTGGTGAATTCTTCGGCGTTCTTAGTGAACTTCTTGCGGTCCTTGAGGAACTCCTCGGCCAGCTCTGTCCGCAGAGGGTGCTCGGGTTCTGGATCATTGACCAGCGCCACCAGGGCTTGGATTACTGAAAAATAATTATCATTTTTTAAAATTAAACACTTGTACCCAATCGGTAGAACCAACCTGCCGATGGAAATGCCTTGCATATTGACATTTTTCACATCAGCGAGGGTGCCTTTAAGAGGAAATTATTACTTCTGGTGTAATTCTCGGTTGTGTCCACTTGCTATTTTCTATCTGATTATCATATTATTATTTTATCTACCTGTCCACACTTAGGCATGTATGTGTATGTGTGTGTCTGTGTATGTATATATGTTTTAAGTAAATTGTTATGTACATAAAAGAAAAAATAAATAAATGAGTAAATTAATTAACACACGACTAGTTTCGAAAACTACAGATGTTTTCATGAGTGTTTTTTTTTTCTAAAACCACCATCCACCCGCAGCGGTTATAAAATCCTGGGGACTCTTTGTCAGCTGCGCATAGAGGAATAGTTTTGATTCATTCTTAAGGAATAAAAACCCTATGCAGATTAATAAGGGGGGAGGAGGATGTATGGACAGAAGCCGACGCAGATTCCTATGCCTTTTTAAAAAGATTACAAAAAAAAGTATTTGCAAGACTTATGAATAAAGATAATGACTTAAAACCAAAGTAACACAGAGACTTAAGTAAAAATTGAGATAAAAGTATAAACATATAAATTACAAAAACAGAAACAAGCAAGAAATACATTGTAATTAACACTCAGAGAACAAAAATAAAGAATTAAATAAAGAATAAAGAAGTAAACCTCAAGAAGTACCTTAAAGTAAATGCTAAAAATGTAAAAAATATCAGGAAATAATAGGATATTTATGTATTAATTGTGAAATCAAATACAGATTTTTTGAGTCTACTAAGTTGTATTCAATTGTTAAAAAACACATCAAAATTGATATTGTGAAAATTTTAATGTATTTTTTAACAATAAAATACAACTCAGTAGACTCAAAAAATCTGTGTTTGATGTAACAATTAATACATAAATTAAAATGGAGTTCTACAAACTTGACGTTAAATCAATAAATAATAGGATATATTTATGTTCGTACCTTGATCAGTCTTGGTGGCCGGTTTCCAGTTCTCGGCGCTGATGATGGGAAGGCACACCTGACCCTTCTCATCTATATTGGGATGGTATATCTTTGTCTTGAAGCTGATCTTGGGGGGCTTGAAGGGATATTCCGCCGGGAAGTTGATTTCGATACGGAAGGCTCCCTTGTTGTATGGGGCATTATCCTGCACAAAATATACTCACAATCAAAACTCATTTATAAATAATATATGACATACATAATATTTACTGTCGGACTGGCAGTGAGACCTGCTCAGAAATGGTAACATAGACAGACAATAGGATCCATAAGCAACCGGATAAATATCCACAAGACACCGAAAAGATTTGTGTCTAAGATAAAAATCAAAAGTGAGAAATGAGATAAAACTCAATTAGAGATCTAATACATTCGTTTGAAAATGCCATAACTAGGCGAAACAATTGTCAAAATATTAATTTTTATGTGTTTTTTTAATATAATACAACTTATTAGACTAAAAAAATCTGAGTTTGATTTAAAAATTAATACATAAAGTCTAATTCAAGTGTTTAATGTTGAATAATCAACATGTCATTCAACAAAGTTATTGCCAGATCAATAAATAATAAAATCGTAAATAGGTTAGATTGTCTGCGATAATTTTTACAATTGTTGAGTGTATTGTTCAGTCAAATTATTGCATCCAATTCTGCACTATTTATCGTGCCACACTTACAGTTGATTTCAGGAAAGAAGTAACAAATTTACTCGCAATCACCCAAATGGTCAATTCCCTCAGGATTGAACTTGTTCAATCATCCCTAAGCCTTTCCAAAGTTTTACAGGCATTCACAAATAGGTTATTTCTTGTATCCGCTCAGATCCCCGGGAGAACATGATATGCGAGATGGCAGTCAAAGAGTAAGCTTACTTTACTCCCTGTGGCCTGGAAACTTTCAAATGGGCCGCTTCGTATTCCCAAAGCCTATGAGTGCATTTTACGTTACATCCTTACGTTGATGACAGCCTGGTAGGTCGTGCATACATCTTTATATATTTAAACTCTATTAAGCTGCTCTGTTTTAAAACAAAGACGACTCTTCATAACAATAATTTTTATTATTATAATTCTTATCCTATATTTAACAACAGAGGACGACTCCGCTTGAACTACGTGAACCAAATTATCTCAGACAAGCGTTGTAGTCGATACACCGAGTTGAAGAGACGAGCGAAGGATAGAGTTGTTGTCGGGCGGTGTTTTCATCAACCACGACCCTAATTAGAATACTAATTAGGGTCGCATACTAATCACAAATAACCGCAAACCCAATTCCCATCTGTACAATGTTTTTTGGCATCCTTTTAAACGTCTCAACTCTCTACCAACAGTATGTAAAAGACGATTTTAAGCATTTCCCACAAATACCGTAATATGTTAATTAACCTTGAAATAAGCGAGTGTCCTCTTAGTGTTAGCAACTTTAGAGACTCTGCCTGTTGAACAACACATGTGTCTAGAGAACTGATAAATTACTGTGTTTCTAGTAGAATTCCAACATCAACCTTTGTTGCCTTTGCCGCCCAGTGGTCCATAAGCTTTATAAATTACAAACAATCTTTTATTTTGATAATTCTTATTATTTTACCTAAATGGGACAACTAATTTTAGAGATATAATTATTTTTATAACAGCTACGCGTAGGTAGCAAGTCGCGCGAATATTTCACAAAAATGCTTGGGCAGGGCGCTACCCTTATTGCACGTGGCGCATGAGCGTCTAAAGGTTAATTAATAATCATGCGAGTGAGTATAAGAATAAACTTACCGGTACAATAAGTCCTTGCCATGTGAGTATATTTGTTTCATCAACTTGTATGTCTCTAAACGATTTTAGGCCGGATTGTTTGATGTCCCCCAATTCCTGAAAAATTTTAATGGGTGAATACCGGGAACAGAGTGAATGGCGCACTGACATCCGTTGCAGCAACAAAAGCCCAAACTAACAGTGCTACGTATGGAAGTGAAGTGTGGAGAAGAATAAAAATAGACTGAAAGCAGACAAATGTCGTCAGGCTTGTTGTCGGGCTGTGGTCCCGTGGCTAGTGTCGCAGACTTTTGAGTTAGTTTCTCAGTTCGAACCCACTCTACCACAATTTATACCTATTTCTAATAATGAGCCGCTTAGGCTCACAGAAAAAGTATAAAATTGAAGTATTTTTGCAAATAATAAAAACATAAATATTTTTTGACATGTATGTTTGTATGATAGAATTAAAAATGAAGATATAAGAAAGGAATGAAAGGCTGAACAAGGAATAATTAAAGATAAGGAAGAGATCTTTACGGTGGTATGGACATGTGGAGCGAATTTATAACGAGAGGATGACTAAGAAAATATATGTGGCGAATGTGAGATGGAAAACAGAACGAGGACGACCGAAAAAGACTTGGCACGATCAGATCAATCAGAACCTAAAATCTGGAAGTGTCAAAAGTTTGCGTATCAGAGGGCATGTATGACTGTGAAGGAGGCGAGGAGTGTATGTCAGGACAGAAGAGTGTGGCGTTCCATCCTTTCTGCCTACCCCGGCGAGGAAATGGCGTGATGGTAGTAGTAGTAGTAAATATTTTTTCTTTAAAAACAAAATGTGCCCCAAAATGATTTAATATTGATGTTTTATGATGACGTGTTATTGAAATGATGTGTTATTGATGATGACTATTGATACATGAAATAAGGAAAGAATGCAAACAAAAAATAAATCCACATTAGCTAGGACCAAATGAAAATCAATCGAATCCATGATACCAGATTAGTAGACGAGGATCTACCCGACTAAGTCAGGGCGCCCGTCAATGTAAAACTTTGAATACTTTTGATATAACTATAGGATTTTTTTAAATAAAAACAGGGTTTAATAACTACCCTTTTCATCATACATTGAATGTTCATCCTTAGAAATATTTTGAAAGACTGTTAAAGAAATTTGAGACATGATGTTGTTATTTACACCCTCATTTCAACTATATTTTCTTTACGACTTATTATATTTATTTATTTAAAATATCGTTTTATTTTAAAACTACGTCCAAATTAATATGGTGCGAATGAGAAAAGGCGTAAACAAATCAGATTACAGGTCAATCTATGAGTCACTGCATAATTTAATATGTAACAGTTGCGTTTCTTTTGTTTCGTTAAAAAATTAAATTCAAAACAAATTCGAGGATACATAACGTTAATAAGACTTCAGTTTGTATTACAATAATAATTTTCTCGATTAAACATCTGACGAAACACGGGGGTCGGAAAAAAATTAACACTACATTGTTAGAAAGCCAAATAACAAAAAATGCAATCAGTAAACGAAGAAAACATACGAGATGTAGGAATTCAAGGATTTTCGTAGTACACGCCAATATTTTATTTGATTTAATTGCGTTCCTAGCAAATTTCATAAAAATTACACGTCAAAAAATATTCAAGACTGCGTAGATATAGCCGCAGATATTCCTATAAAGATATATTCATTCGATAAAACAAAGCTATAAGTAGAGTTATCAATTAAGAGTTTTAATTTATATTTCGACCACACTTATTTTTTTACCTTCTGAAGTCTTCTAGTCGCTGCCATCTTGAGTTAACTGTCACGTTGTTTAGTCACGTTCCGTGGGTTTCACTAAGTTTCAAATTTTACACTTTGATTGGAAGTGCGGTCGAAAAATGCATCGGTAATTTGATTTAAAAAAACACATATAATTAAGGAATTCTGATAAACATTTCTAAAGCACTGCGAGATATTAAAAAAAATCAACACCAACGCCCGAAAACAAAAGCCTGAAATTCGACCAAAATTCGACGGCGAATTTTCTGGCAAAAGTTTGTTTTCTCTATTTATAATGCTAATTATCTGTGGATTGTGTCCTATCTTGTCTATGAAAAAAAGCTCACGGCATACGTCAGAATTCGTAATTTTAGAATTCGGAAAAAGGTTATTGTCAGTTGGAATACTTATATATTATATTTAAATCTCTTTGGATTCACAAACATCCAAAAATCAATTCACTATTCATTATTTTCATTAGAAAAAATTAGTTAGCAAAAACCAGCATAATACTTTCAGCCCAAGATTCCAATCATACGAACTTACAAACAAAAGACATCAAATTCTCTGCTAAATTTGTAGTTTCATTGTCTTTTACTTTACCAGCTTTTAATATAATTGGGTCCAAATGGTATTTAATTTCCTGAAAAATTCGACAACATTCTAAATACGGGACATGATTCATTTCTTGGGCATTTTTTCGCTTACAATAGTCATCTTTGCACATACCATGATTGCCAAAAACATGCGATGGGGCATTTTTCAGGTCTTTGCGCAATTGTTCGATATTCCCTTTCGCATTTCTAATGGCGCCACGTACTGCAGCTGTAAGGCGGGGTATTCTTGCGCGCAGCAAGCTCAAGCTTCCATGAACTTCAAACTTTTTATTGGCAGCAAGAGTATATAATTTCGATGTAAAACACTTCACTATATGATTAGCACATTCAATTTTTATAATTTTTGACCCAAATGGTGCTTTTTCAAAAACACGAGCATAAGTACTAGAATCCCCATTCCCAATCATAAATTTTACCCACACTTCATTGTTTTCAAAAATATGGTTCAAACCTTGTACTATAATATTTTGTTATATACCTGTTGATGGTCCGGTGTAAGATATTTGACAATTTTGTCCTTTACTCGACGTACAAATGAAGCAAAAATTATTATTCACTCCCAAGTAAATTAGCTTTCCAGTTATGTATCCAATGAGACAAGCCTAAAATACAATCCAAAAGGGTATTGTAAGCTTAAGATTGAAATTTATCTTCATCTGACCTTTATTCGCACCAAATGATGCAAAAAGCATATATCAATTGAATGCAACTGATTATTAATTTCACGAAACCAATGTGATCAGTTCTGTAACATTATTGTGAAAAATAATAGTATTATAGGGGATTAGCCAATTAGCTATGAATGTCTGTATTTTTCCGATTTTATTTTTTTATTGTGTAGTGATTACCCCACAACGTTATATTTTAGCACCGGAAGGAAAAGATTAAGCATACTTGGAATACTAAGGACGGAGACTGACCGGAGCATTTCGTCGTAACGTAACATGTTACGATGCGAGCATTCAGGCAGTCAGTACACCGAGCCGAGCTGCTCGCCGCTCCTTCCGAATGCTCCATCCGAAGTCGGATGTAATTTTAGGTTAGACCAGTGCTGCCAATCTGTGGGAAATTCGCCAAACTGCGGGGAATTTGTGGGGACTGGCACGACTGGCACTATGTGGAAAAAATGCGGGTATTTTAACATTTAATAATTTATCGGACGGATTGATAGTTAGTGATTAAAATATCTGTTACAATAAATGACATCAATATTTTTTATCTATTGATTTCCCACGTAGCATTTCTGGCAACAAAAGTGTACAAATTGTAGTTTTTTTTATGTATACTTTATGTCGAACTTGTTACCAAAAGTGCTAGATTATTGCTACAATGACAAAAAGGGATGCAGCCCTACCCGTCATATTTTACAAAACGAATATCAACACTATATCAACTTAAAATAATTCAGTGAATCCCCTTTTCAGATTTCCAATTTTTTTGGTGTGACATATGGCAGCACTAAGCACAAGGCCACAAGCGAGCACTGATCGCGGTCAGTCAGCGATGCCGTAACGTCGTACGTCATATACTGCTCGCCACGAGCGATGTTACGATGTTTTGTTACGACGAAATGCTCCGGTCAGTCTCCGCCTTAACCATCATTTTTCTCCACACCATCGCCATCTATATTCTTCTTACAACACCCACCCACCTCAATATTAAAAATTAAATAAAGCGTGATAATTATACATCGTATATTTTTCTCCACCGGCATTTTCGGTTGCTATTTTTATCTTATGTACCTCCGAATTCTCATACTGCGTACCAATCTTACCGTTATATTTTCAAGCGGAAAATATTCCGTGTTCGTAATTTTTTGGTACATGGAATTCAAACATTCTAAATTCATAAAGAGGAAAAGACCTATACCACAGACGAGTAGAGTCTGTGCCATGTATAGTCTTTGGTCTACTTATAGATATCTTTGTTATAGATTACTAGTATATAATCTTTGTTATAGATTGTCAACAGGAAAACGTCAAAATAGAAAGTGAGGTTATTTAGTATTTATATATATATCTGATACCTTTTATAAATGGAAGCGGTTCACTTAGATATCTTAAACAAAAGTGAGAGTGCAAGTATAACGCCAAAAAGAATTCTCTCAACAGAGGGGAAAATTCTGATCGGTATCACTGGCGGAATCGGCATAGGTTTGAGTGTATTATGCCTACCATTTGTAACTCCGGCTTTAAGAAAGGTCTGTTTGCCCTACGTACCAGCTACAAATGTTCAAATAGAGAACGTTTTAACGTGTTTAAAAGGATGTTCAGGAAAATTATTAGATATCGGTTCGGGGGACGGACGGATTGTGGTAGCGGCAGCTAAAAACGGCTTCACGGCGCACGGGGTCGAATTAAATCCATGGCTAGTCCAATATTCCAGAGTAAACGCTATGTACAATAAAGTGGGTCCGAATACAGCTTTTCACAGGCGAGATTTGTGGAAGTTTAACCTGAACCCATACAGGAATATTGTGATATTTGGGGTGGAAGAAATGATGAATCAATTAGAAGAAAAGATCGAGAAGGAGGCGCAACATGACGCTACAATTATCGCGTGTAGGTTCCCACTCAAAAGTCTAGAACCAAAAGAAGTTATAGGACATGGAGTTGATACTGTCTGGCGATATCAATTAAAGAAATGATGTTTTTTACCCCCGCGAAGTTTATCTTTTTCAATGTATAACTGATTCACAATTTGGACTAAAAGAAAAGCATTGGAATCATACTTTATTGAAAAATTATTGTCAATCTACATAATTATCGTTTTTTCTTCTTCGTGTACATATTTGTTATTTATAAAAATTACACATATCGCATGTTAGTAAACTGTTCTAATCCAAATTTTTTTAAACTTCAGCTACTTGAATGTAAACATAATGGTATTATTAAATTTAAGAAATTAATGATATCTGAAAGCATTTTTTTCATTATAGATATTATATAGAAAGCACCACTAGATACAATATGCAAACATGACTTGATTTTTGTCAATTTTGAAACAGACCAGTTTGCTACTAAGCACGCAAAATCATTTTCAAGCTATATAAAAAAAAACCATAACTACAAAATGAACATTTTACATAGGTTTACATAACTAACATGAATATGTATTTTCTTTTATTAAAACGTTGAACGCCATGTGAGTTATATGTATTCAACTCACGGTGTGCTTGGTCAAGAGGTTGCGTGAGTGAAATATAACTCCAATCATGGATTGGATTTTACGCTCTGTGAATTGGATACGCTTCACATTTGCTATGTAATGTAAATGTATGCACTTTCTGTGTGATCCCCTGGTCAAATTACCGAAGTTAGCTCAGATTTTTCAGAAGTTCATAAATAAATAAGTTCCAGCTCAACATTGTTAAACGAGGTCTTAACATGTACATATATTATTATTGGCTGCACATTTTAGACAATGCTTTTTAAAGTATAGATTTATTAAATATATTGTTAACCACCTTGAAGTCGGCACTTTCTGAGCATTTCTTTTCCATGTTATAAATGATAAATTTAAACATTGCATTTCAGTCTCTCACTGCTCGCTGATAGTGATCATTTTGAGTATTCTTTATTGTTATTGTACATATTCTTGTTAATATTGTTAATTGTGTCTAATTTTGGGGAATTACCCAAACTAAATCTAACCGTGTAATACTGAAACAGCAATAAGCAGGGTGTCATTTATTTATTTAAAGGACTGTCATTCTTAAATGAAGGTTGAAATAAAAATTAAGAGTTTATTTAATTAGTTTTATTATGAATACTTCATATTTACACAAATAATTTTTTTTTTATATATTTAAATGTCTACTCCATATGAATACATAACAATCCCAATTGTTTCCGTTCACAATGATAGCAGTATCATCAGCATAAGAAATTATTTTCCTCATTAATTTTATTGTAATTTGAAAATATCGTTGACATATATTATAAACAGGCCCCAGAATATTAAATAATAATATTCAACAAATAATAAAAAAAATCATTAAAAATAATATATAGCCTTTTGCTGGCATTATTAAAAATTTGTAATCTTTTTTCCATATGGATTACCGCTAATAATAACAACATAGTGAACATAATTCTTTCTAGAATTTCCCGCTCCTCTTTCTTCCGGTATATTTAGTGTCCATTCTTGTCTCCTTTCCCTGTTTCCTTCTGCGTTCCTTCTTTTCCAAAATCCATTCCCTAGACTTCTTTAAAGGTTTGCGATTGGAATTTTTGCCTCTCTGTTCTCGCGGAGTGTACGCTATATTATGCTCTAATCTATCCTTTAGAGTATCTGTTCCTGTAATATAAGAAGGTTGCTAATCATTTTTTTAAATAATATTTAACACAATTAAAAATTACTCGGTTTTCAAATTTAACCACCAATACTGATAGCAGTTTTCTAGGTTACATGTCATATATATTAGTAATATAATTCTATATATGCCTTCCTGGCAGAATATTACAATGTTAATTTGAGGAGAACCATTTTAACTTACTGCATAAGCCATAAGTATGTGTGTGAGAAAATTTATAGTTATCTTCAACATAAAGACAAAAATAATACGGTTTTTTATTTAAATTAAATATATGTACATATCGGCATCAATATGATGAACATACCAAGGGCCTTGGGCATGGGCATTGCTCCACCTGTCATCAGTACCAAGAAATATTTCTTGGCTTTAGCAGAGTTGGGATAGTCGACCAGCACTCCTCCGTAAAAACCTGCCTTCATGGCCTGCGACGTTACAAGCTCCATCTGCTCCGCATTCTCCGGATAGAACTGGAATACTGCTCGGGCTGATCGACTCTGCAAAGTGACAAGTTATATGTTAATATCATTTTTTAATAGATTTATATTATCCACTGACACTTTGTGATGGAATTGCATTTTTAATTTATTATTAGATTAAAACCAATATTTTTAGCTTTTCCACTTTTTTATTTGACCAGCGACCGGGTTTCGTCGTTACCGACATCATCAGACTGGTGATGTCGGTAACGACGAAACCCGGTCGCTGGTCAAATAAAAAAGTGGAAAAGCTAAAAATATTGGTTTTAATCTAATAATAAAAAAAAAAATATCATTTTTTAATTTGTCATATAGAGTACCTGGAAATCCACGAACTTTTAAAAAATTCATGGACTACCCAGTTATCAGGTATCTACTATTATTTTAATCAGTAGAATCTTATTTATTCCATCGCATCCTCAAACCACGTGACACATTACGCTGACAATTATTGCTAACAATTGAAGTGACACTGTAATACAGTCAAACTAGGTTATTACGAGCACGGATATAGCGACATCTCAGATATAACGAGGAAACATTCATTGATATTTTAGTTTGTGACTTTCTCCATACATTTATTCACAGTTATAACAATCTACTTCTCGGCTATAGGTATGATTAGGTATGTTTTTTTAAAAACATACCTATCTTGTGACGTAGGTCATGTGAGGTATATTTATTAAAAAAAACCTTTTTCTCGGATGTAATGAGTAACGGTTATAACGAGCAAATTCAGTCAGTCTCGTCTTCCTCGATATAACCGAGTTCGACTGTATTCTCAATTATATGCTTTTTTACCATAAGTAAAAATGACCAACTCTACATGGTCTTACTAATCAACAGCAACGGTAGCGCTTACCAGGGCTGCATAAAGCGAGCTGAAGAACTTGTAGAGTCTCTTGACCGGGTTGTGGTGGGACTTGTCAGCGTTGCACAGCCATTGGAGGGCGCTGACTGACACCGCCCCGTCGAATGAGCCCGCCCGGAACGGGACCCCCTCTCCCATATCCGAGAGCACGAGATCGCCTTCCATTTCCCGCTCCAGGGCTACATCTGGGTGAACGACATAATGAAGAAAACTTTTATTTTATTATGATAAAGGAATGAGGGACTTGATATTCTGAGCATTGTTTGGTATAAAAAAATGATGTTGACTGATGAATTTCTACAAAATGGTGACGTTGCAATTTAATCTGGCAGATCACATATCGCTCCTAATTTGAAAACTTGAGTTTTTTAAAGCGAAACTAATATAAAAACTACAAATCTAAAATTTAAACTAAAGCCAACTGGATTACATTTTTGCATTCGGAATAGATCATACAAATTTTCCTTAGTAACATTTCATGTTCTAATATTCTAAAATTTTTCATATTAGAGTTTTGAAAACACTCAACGATATAACTTATTTTGAAAGCATTCATTTTGTGCTTTTCTATTTTACCATTATTCATGAAGTACTTCTTGAAAGATTTATAAATTGTAATTCTTCTGACTGATACTAACAAAACACTATTTAAGAGATTTATCAGTGTATTAACAGTAACTCCAGTATGTGCTAATTAGGACAGCAACAATTGACAAGCTCTCAGTGGTCAGTTACAAACAGGTTTTTAAACTATAATACCAATACATATAATAAAACGATATAACGAACATAACGAATGTCACTTAAAAAAAAAAAAAGAAAATAGGAAAAACTATATACATAGTTGTTGTTTTATTATATAAAATTCAGTTCCACCAAGAAAAGTCAGTACAAAACTTAAATCTTATAATACCAATTTAGGTTTTATTTAGTTAGTTGACAGTTATGGAATATAACTTACTCAACATGGCGTTGGAGATATCTATGCCCGTCCAGAAATGTCCAAAGTCCTCAAGCACTCCTCCTGAGAGGCCGGAGCCACAGCCGATGTCCAGCAGGAAGCACGGGGTATCCTCGGGGAGGACCAGCAGCTCGATGCAGCGCTCACACATACTGCACTGGATCTCCATCATGCGGGTGCTAAAATCCAGTTGTAACATTAAACTTAGTCATTTGAAGTACAAAGGGAATATTACAATAAGGAGTTTTTGTAGGTACAGGCATTTCCATCAGAGTTGACCCCCACATAATAAAACACATTACTTGTGTTATCGCTCCTGAGGCCTATTTCAATTTACAATACAAGCATCTGATTATTTGTTTTTTAAGCAAACTGATAGAAACAACTGTAATATTCCGTGGACCAGAAATTTTAACCTATAAAAATTGGTGTGAAATGGTATAAAATATTACAAATTATTTTCTTGTATGTTTTTCGCAGATACTTTGTGGCATATTTTAAAAACTTTATAAAATATAACAACTCAGTTTTTAACTACTTTTTAATTTGTATATTTTTTTTCCAACTGCTTTCGACAAGAACCTTATCATCATCATGGTACTAATTCTAAAACATAATATTCATAGTTAGGTGAGTGGGCTGGTTTAAGGAATGGGTAATTAAGTTAGGTTTGGAGTAGAGCTAAGGCTTATGCAACAACGCTTATCATGACCATACTCAGGCTTCAACTTTTTAAGTTTTATAGCCTATGCCTACTCGTGAGTGGATTTACTCTTTATGTTTAAAGTTAATATAATTTCATGTAATTCGTGAGTGAAAATTCTAGGCAAAAACACTCGCGTTGGAGTGAGAGGGGTGAGAGGTGTGGAGTTTTTATTGCTGTTATTTCTAGGAATAGGAATCCTATTCGTATTCCTAGAAATATTTCAAATTAACCATTACTTAAACTCGCCCACTCACCTAACTATGAATATTTTAATGTTTTAGAATTAGTACATGTTTAACCCTGATGATGACAAGGTTCTTGTTGAAACCGATTGGAGAAAAAAAGTACCAATAAAAAAGTGGTTAAAAACAAAGTCGTTTTATTTTATAAAGTTTATTACAAATTAACTTAACAACTGAAATATCAAAAAGCACCCTAGCAGACATTCTTATTAAGAAAGCAAAGAGTATAACAGTCACTTACTTCTGCGTGTATTTCCTGGCTTCTTCTTCATTGTAAAACTAAAAAAAAAATACATGGAGTTATTATAATACAGAAATGACCCTTAACGCAATTATGGGTACACTAGATAGTAGATAGAAGAGGGAACCGATGTCCTATACCATTTCGATCAGTCTTAGCAACAAAAACAATAATAATTTATATGCCAGTTACGTAATATACTACTTTCCGGGCACTTTTCAGTGCTAATTAAAAGGAAATTATCAATTTCATTAATTGATTCGGCAGACTCTTTCTGGTGAAATCTATACATTTTTAATCAATGTTTTACTTAGTAAATACCATTATTTCTTAAAATCTACTGTGACACGTGTTTCGATGCATACCGCATCATTTTTATACAGTGTTTGAAAATGATGCAGAATGCATCGAAAAACGTGTCACAGTATATTTTAAGAAATAGTGGTATTTACTAAGTAAAACATGAATTAAAATGAAAATTATCAACATGATTTGGTAAACAAGTGAGTTTTTTTTTCTAAAAATCATCTCACTCTCACTCACTGTTCATGATTGCGCTAGAAGAGCGTTCCTTGTCATCAGGACCGCAACAGCAAAGGCACGCTAGCTAAATTTAGAACCCTGGTTGCAAAATGGTAAGATAATTTTACCCTCGCCAGTTGTAGCTGATGGATATATGAAATGTCTGTCCGAAATGCATAGATTTGAAGACAGCCTGGAGTATTAAGGAGATGCATTGATTTATACCAGTTCGTGAACTAATGATGTATGTTTTTTTTGGGGATAGAATATTCAAATTCATTATACTACAAAATATATAAGTTCTATAGCAATTGGATGGAACGAAAATGGCGATGTTGATTTTTTTCAAAACTGAATCTTGACAAAATTGGATCTGTGACACCACGAATTCGCCTGTTAACCCCTGCTGTCACTTATAAAAAATATGTTGGTTTTTTATTAGTTTCCCCATGACACAAATTCTTGAAAATACAGAACTTAATTGGTATACCATCCAACGTGGATGGATAAAAAACAATAGCTTTTTAAACAATATGAGATTATAGTATAAATTTTGAATTGTAAAAATATTATGTGTGGACAATATTACAAGTAATACGATTAAATAAATTTATTACCACTTCTGGCGGCGCTTGATGCTCAGGTCGTTTAGACATATTGTTTTTTAAATAAAAATAATAAATTATGTCAATTTATATTGAATCTGACATGACATGTGACAATAAAATATAAACATAACCCCAAAAGAGCTGAAGACACAAGTTAAGTGACAGTTCTTCTTCCATAAAGAAAAAACTAATAGGTCATCCACCATAGACAATAATTTGACGTTAAAAATAATCATATTTTCGATAAAATAATAAAATGAAATATGTTTATATGCATACAGTTTCCAAATGAAGATATTTGAAATTTTATGCAACAAATAGTATCATTAAGTTTAATGTGCTAATCAGAGTAAATTGAAGCGACATCATCATTTCATTGCTTGTTACAAACTAACAGTTTATATATCAGGGTATTTTTTTCAATATTCCTGTAGGGGTTCCTTGGAGGATTTTTTCGAAATGCGTAAATCACACGGTTAGTACATTGACTAAAGATTTAAAGGGCCATTGAACTTTAAATCAGGTTCAACGTGAATGATAGGCAAACGTTGTTTATTACTAAAGATGACTGTACGTGCATAAATCTCAATTGAAATCTGTACTGATTTATTTATTTTGTATGCCACGGTGCAATATCACCAATTTTTTTTCTTCTCTTGTTGTAGGCCTTGTGGCCTGTTTTTAAGAGGGATTTCTGCAATGAGATATGAGAAAGGGTGCATTATGAACGGCTTTTGCTGATCAGCATTGATTAGAATTGTATTTTATTGCCTATATTTTATAAAGAATTTAAAAGTCTGAAAGTGCTGAAATTTTTATGAAAATTAAAAATTTAAATGCAAACCCATACAATAAAACCATTATTTGGTAGGTTTACCTAAAACAGAAATTGTTAATGGTGTTGCATAAGCCGTTGCTTAGTGTCGGTCGGGCGATAATTATATAAAAACATAAAGATCGGGAATGGAATCAATATTTTGAATGATTCTAGAAAATTAAGTATGCAGTATCTATTTTCCTATTAAATAAATAAATTCTAAAGAAATATAAAATTATGGATTGAGCTTGATTTGTATTTGAATGCCATATCATATTTCACGATGTTTGCGCACTCTGCCGGTAGAATTTGAACTCTTGACATTTGAATGTAATTGGTTGACAGATTTGTCATGGCCACTCGCTAGGACCAATCACAGGACAGTAAATAACCAAGCCAGCGGAGCTCGCGTACCTCCGCCGTACCCTTTTTATTAAACGCTTTCAACGTGTCTTATAAAGTCATTATGTCTGAAAATCTATAGAATATTGTTCAATTTAGTTTCGACGCGATGTGCTAATCGTCGGCGATATAATTAAAGATGAAATTTACCGATTTATAGCTTTGTTTTACGTTTTCGCGGTTTATCTGTTCAGACTCAGCACGTCGCTGGTGATTGTCATTCAAGTTTATAGCTTGTGGCGGATTTTTACATCACGCTTTATGATGGTTCGAGGTGAGTTTCCATCTATTTCGTATCTAAATAAAATTGTGCTGATCTATTAGGTATTTAATTGATTCCTTCCATTCGTAGTAAATATTGTCGTTCGTAACGGATGGGGGAATAAAGAGGTTACACCTACTCGTTGTTTTCGATTCAATAATGAGGTTCAATTGCATAATACATTGCATGTTTATCATTAACCATTGTTAGTTTGTCATAATTTTACGGTACATCCACTTTTAGTAGCGCAGCTCATTATTGCTTTTATTCCCGCCATTTTGTTTTTTTTTTTCGTTGTATTGACATCGCGGCACTGATAATGGATTATAATAATTGTTTGTTTTTTTTTTTCTGGTTTATCAGGTCGAAGGGTTAGAGCCGCTAAGGCGGGGGATGAAGTTTGCTACGCGAGTCCTAAAAGAAAGGACTCTAGACTCGAGAATATAGGCAATTTGGCCAACGGAGTAGACGTGAATGTAAAACAAAACGGAGACCTTCCGAAAATTCATTCGCCTCCGGCTACGAGATCGAAAAACAACCATTTAAAGAATGGTAACTGTCCACACAACAACGGGAAAATGATAAAAAACACGCAGATTACAAATTACTTTCACGTAGTGAGTCCTGTCAACGGTTTCGATTCAAAACTTCCGACACTAAATTTGAAACAAGAGAATTTGTTCGACGGGACAAGGATCGAAGATCGGGATTATTCGGAAGAAAACGGGTTTCACACATTCGGAATGGATCGCTACATGGGTTTCGACGAGATATCTAAAATCATTCACACGGTCAACGACAGAAAGAAAGAGATTCTCAATAATATATTTAAAAAGGAGATTAATTCGATTTCTGATGGCGATGAAGCCAGCGGGTTTGATGTTCCGGAATGTGATGTGAAGGAAGAGGAAAGTATCGGACTGAGTAACGGAGCGGTTAAGATAGAGAATGGAATATGCGAGGATGCCGGTGACCACCAGAATGCCGTCTCTCCGAATGTTCGTCTCTCTCCACGGAAGCACGCCTCCACTCTACAGAGATGTGGTAATTAAGTTAAACATTTATTTATTTCTATTTGTCATAGTCTAAAAGTAATATAGTGTATAGATATTTCTATTTTGTTCAGTAAAAAAAATAATTAAATAACATTACTTAGGTAGGTACTTTAATTAAGGTTTTTTCAAATCTATGGATTGATATAAAATAAGCTAAAACTATATGCCTGTGTGACTATATGACTAGAAATTCCTATTCAACCTAACAGAGAAATTGTTTCCATAGTGTTAATTTTTATAGCAAGGTTTCAAAAGTAACGTCGATATAGGTACAGCGTTATCGGAGGGAATGTTATAGGGGTAAATGTTTTTAGTTTGTATTTTAATTTAATAATGATTCATTTCAGTAATTTCCTTTTGGTTAAAATGAAATAGTGCAATTTAAAACATTAATCCCCATTAAGTTTCTTCCGATAATGCGGAACCTAATTCAACATTAAAGGAGAGTTAACTGTAATTTTTTTAAATGCCTGATTACAGATTTTTTTTTGTTGATAATTGTTTTATATGTTTATGTTATGTTGTTCTTAAAAATAAAGGATATAACCATTTTCAGAATTTAAATTTAATTCATTAGTTTAATTGAAGTGCCTTAAAGGTACTTCACTTAAACTGTAAGACAAAAATCTCAGAATAAATTATGCAAAAAAGAAAATTATTGTCATGATTTGGCGAACATACGAGTTTTCAACAATTTGATATGTATAGTTGTATGTATTACTTATTTGATTAAGCTATAACCGAGTGGGCGTACTTGGATTTTCAGCAGTATATAACTTAATGGCGTGAATAATCATTGCTAATGCAATATCATAGTAAAAAGTATGAAATTTAGGTAAATTTTGTGACTGTGCAGTAACCGTGAAAGAGAATGTGAAGACTCCCCACCGCATTCGACTGTGTGAAGTTCCACAGCTCCCCGGCCTCGCCCTCAAGAAAACACGCAGAAGGTAAATCAACTGACTAATTCTCATATACATAAATAAAGGTTTAATTTATATTCACAAGTATAGGTAAACCTCGTTTACGCCAGGGTTTTGTACCGAGAAACACCGGCATAAAAAAGAATTGCCGCAAAATGAACACAAATAAATGGACAATATAAGGTTAGGTTCCGTGTCAAAATTTCAAGAAAAACCTAACATGTGTATTTAATACATATACTCTATATATTAAAAATAAATTGTAAATGTATTGTAACAAATATTTTGTACATTAAAAGCATTGTTAACTTTGTGGTATGGTAATATAACACTCTCCTTATCATTCATCGTTCACTTTGTGTAATTATTACAGAGCTATTACATAAAGTGAACGAAGAATGATAAAGGAGAGTATTTTTAACAAAATTTAAATACGTTTATAATATAAGTAATTTCTCGATATAATTATGAATTTTTTAAAATAAATTTCAATTCACTACAACATTTTGAGTGTGTCCAAATACTTGTTCACAAATTCTGGATTATCCCCAATTACAGGAGTTATTTTCATATTATTTTTTGACATCTCATCAAAGATGAAGAAGAATATGGATGTCTGGGCATTTACGGGGCTGACGATTTGAGTAGTGTGGTTGTCAATAATGGGTAGAATTGGTGAATGTTACAAGTGTGTAAAGTGATCACTTAAACCAGCCTACGACGGTCGTCAGCCCCGTAAATGCCCAGACATCCATATTCTTCTTCATCTTTGATGAGATGTCAAAAAATAATAATTTAATTCACAAGTTCGTCGGCACAAAATTCAATTAAGTGCGCTGGTTGCGAGCTGGTAAGATCACTTTGCCCATTGTAGTTGATTGTGAGACGTCTATCAACCAATCAGTCTGGAATAGAAAATGTTGCGCTGTATGTAAAGCGGTTCCTTTGTTTCTTTTGAGATGTCTATAATACCCTGTTTATCTGCTCAGACTGGCCGTAAAGTCCCAAGAGGACGCCTCCTCTTCTGACTCGGGGGCCGCCGCGGCCGACAGCAAGCCGCCTGCGGGGGCGGGGGCAGAGGCTGAGGCGGAGGACAAGGCTAGGCGGCCCGCACGCGCTGACAGCCACAAGCTCACTGACTACTTCCCCGTGCGGCGCAGCGTGCGCAAGACCAAGAAGGAGGTGCTGGAGGAGAAGCGGCGCCACCTGGAGGCCGCCATACAAGAGGAGAGGGAACAAGGACTGGAGGTCACTAAACTTGCCTTTGCACTAACTGTCTAATTAATTTATTTATTGTAACTGCAGACAGTTGGTAGAATTCCATATTGAATAGTTGGGTAATATATCCAAAATAAAACAAGGTTTTTGTTGGATTGAATTCTACATTTATTTATGTATATCTTAATACGTGACGCGTTTCGTCTTCTTAGGACAGTATTATTATATTATTGAGTGTTTGATAATGTCCAAAGAAGACGAAACGCGTCACGTATTAAAATATACATAAATAAATGTAGAATTCAATCCAACAAAAACCTTGTTTTATTTTGGATATATTACCCAACTATTGTCTAATTAATGTGTTCACCGCATTACTAGTCTGCCATTGCGCAGGATAAAATTCATGAAAGCCTGTCTGGACCACTTACAGCATTTCACTGTAAGACGGGAGTGTTTTTGTTACATCTTTAATGTGTGAGGCTATTTATATACAATCCTCGCAATGATAATTATTATTTTCAATTAAATTTATTCAATAATAATTCATATAAAGGCCGAGAAAAACTTGGCACGATCAGGTATGCCAAATACTTGAAAGCGGTCAGGTTAGGAGTCGAAACAATCGGCGGGTGTGAATGAGGAGATGCATGAACGTGGAAGAGGCGAGGAATGTTTGCAAATACAGAGTGGTGTGGCGTTCTATTCTCTCTGCCTACCCCTGCAGAGAAGCGGCGTGATGGTTAGTTAGTTAGTTAGTTAGTTAGTTATAATTAATATTTTCATTACAAACTAACATTTAAAGCATATACATTAAAAACATAAATTAAAAAGTAAACAAGAGGACTCTTATTAAAGATGTAGAAGAATCTTGCTTCGGAATACCCCCTCAGACACATGGAATAGCTAAATATCCGGCGTGATATTGTTCAGCATAGCAGTAGCTCTTCCTCCAGGCATAACCATTGGCAGGTTGGTCCTGTTTATAGGAATGTGAAACAATCTATGCTGACGCTGTCTTAAGGCGGATACTGACCGGAGCATTTCCTGCGAGTATTCTGGCAGTCAGTGCACCGAGCCGAGTGCTCCATCCATAGTTTGGGATGCTCGCTAATTCCCGCCGCGAGCGATGTTACGACGTTATGTTATGACGAAATGTTCCGGTCAGTCTCCACCTTTAGGTAACTATCGGGAACATAAAGACCAATGTCTAATTTATTAGTTCATTTATGGGCAATGGCGATCCGCTCGAGTCAATGGATGTGTGTTGCAGGTGGCGACGTTTGAGGGCAAGGGGCGCGGGGTGGTGGCGGCGCGGCAGTTCCGGCGCGGGGAGTTTGTGGTGGAGTACGCGGGCGAGCTGGTGAGCGTGGCCGAGGCGCGCGAGCGGGAGGCCCGCTACGCGCAGGACTCCAACAAGGGCTGCTACATGTACTACTTCCGACACAACAACAACCACTACTGGTACTCACCCACCCAATATTCCAACGCAACCTCTGTTGTTTTATTCCATGCAATTTATTATTAATTATTACTTTATTATTAATTAAGTATTTACATAACTCATAAAAAATACATAAATTATGTATGGTGTATAACTTAATGCCCGGAGGGGAAGAGTGGGAGTGGAAGATCCCCACACGATGGACCGATCAAGTTATCAGCAGGCACCTCAGTAGTTGGAGTGCTACGTGCAGCGCAGTCAAGTGATAACTGGAGAAGACTCATTGCTTCCACAAAGGTCACTCACTACCCTCAGTAATGAGGAATAAGATGGAGAACTATAACTTAAATAAACTTTGTTGTAAAATCACTGTATCTTATCATATATGAACACATTGTTTTTGAATGGTTTTTTCATTTTTTCATTAACCTCGACCCCAATTATGCTTAGACAGTCTGTCACCAGACACTCAGTTTACAAATCACAAGTAAATGCAAACCCAATTTTTTTTTTTGGTGTCTGACTACCAAAAATGAGCAAATAAAACACCTTTAAGTGTTAAAGACGCTTTTGAGAATTTCCCGCAAACAATGTGTTAATATTTTTTAAATTTATAGAAATTGTGGCGTAATGCGATTAACATTATGTTTCTGTTCCAGTATCGACGCGACGGCGGAGACGGGTCGGCTGGGACGCCTGGTGAACCACTCGCGCAGCGGCAACCTGGTGACCAAGGCCGTGTGGCTCGGGGCGCGGCCGCACCTCGTGCTGCTGGCCGCGCAGGACGTGGCCCCCGGGGAGGAGGTCACCTACGACTACGGGGACCGCTCCCGCGAGGCGCTGCAGCACCACCCCTGGCTGGCCCTCTGAGCCCCACTTTACTACTCGTATTACTTCGCCACTACTCATTGTCATTGCAGACCTGCAAATTCCTCACTCGACACTCGCCTCACACAACTGTAGTCACAAATTGAGAAGAGTGTTTGAACTTTATCGAACGTGAGCGTGCGTCTATTAAGGGTATTCCAGGTATGATGACATGCCATTTTGTATATTCACACATTTCAGACGGGTATCTTTTACACTTGCGGACCACTGCGGATAGTTGAGGCCCTAACAAAGAGATTGGTAAATAATATTCGTATAAAAACATTGGATAATTACTTCTTTTCTTCTAACTTTGAAATGGGGCCGGCGCAGGAGGTAAAAATACCCTTCCCGTCCTTAGGCATCAATCGACCCAACGGGTAGAAATACCTTTCCCGTCCGAAGTGTGTTAAAAGCTTTGTTAACTTTGTGGTATGGTAATATAACACTCTCCTTATCATTCATTGTTTGCTTTGTGTAATACCACTTAAAAACACTACTTCGTGACTACCGGTTTCGAAATAATCATTCCATCATCAGGTCTGATGATTGAATGATTATTAGCGTGTCTGCATTTGTCTTCATTTGACCTGATGGAATGATTAAATTCATGAAATAGTGTTTTTAAGTGGTATTACATAAAATGAAAGATGAATGATAAGTAGTATGTTATGATACTATGCGGTGCATTTGCTCTTCTTCTGTTGTGATGTTTCGATATTGGGGCGGATGAAAGAGAAGAAATGTACGCTGCATGGGATCATCCCGGAGACTCTTCAATAAATATAATATTGGCTGTCACAACATATGTACTATATTGGATTGTTTTGAGATGTGTCCGAGCTTTATTGGAACATTTAAAAATGTGCCTGAACATTTGAGAATAAGTCTGATATTTATTGGTATATTGTCATTATTTGGGCCGAAGGAAAAAATCACTCAGAAAACCCCATTTATTTTATTAATAGAATCTGAAAACTGAATATATTTTCCTTGTAAAATTAGTGATTTATAACTGTTTTTATTTTTCAAAACAGTTTTATTATTTTACGCGATGTTATTGATAGATGTACAGAGTTGTAGATCTGCAATGATGATATTTGTTTATTATTGTTTGTGGTTTTTTTAACTTAACCGAGATAATAGTAATTTAAAAATCATATCTCATTGCAATAAAATTGCCCAATATAGATGGAATGAAATTGCAACCATAAGTAACCAATATATATTTAAATTTTTCGTTGAATTATATTCTCGTTAATTCTTATCCATGCTTTATAATTTAGGTATTCAAAAATTAAAAGTAAATTCATCAACAGTCATGGTCACAATATGGGGCAATAAATATTGTTAATTTACTATTTTCGGGGATAGATACGAGGATAGAATGCCTAGTTTTTATACTGTATTTGTACTTTAATACTATGAGTAAAGTATCTATTCTACAAATAGATTGTCTGCCTCCGTAGTCTAGTGGTAAGGCAACCACACTGCAGGTCCCTGGTTTTATTACCGGGGGATCTAAATAAATACAAACGATTTTTCACTTTCATATTTATATAACCAGATAAGTAACCTTGCCTTCATGAAATAAAAGCTCAAGATAACACTGTGTTGTAGTGATTCTGTGCCCTATGCACCATTTGTTGCGGATAAGGGTTGGAATAAGAATCTAAAGAGAATTTTCAATAATGTGACGTTTATTCTATCTTTTTACTGGAATTGAAATATTTAATGTTGATTTTTTATATCTTCATTTCTTCACAGATTTGAATAAGAATTTTACTGGCAATTGTCTCTTGATCTTTGAATGAGAATATTACCTCTGTCTCGTGATCACATATATGAATGAGAATATTACATCTGTCTCGTGATCACATATATGAATGAGAATATTACCGATTGTTTTGCAATCTATTTCATTTGAATGCATTTGCTAAGTAAGTGATAATGGGTTCTCACCCGACTTTGTCACATAAGGGTTATAACTGGCAATAAACCATTGAGGCTTTCATTATCACATTTACTTACCAACGTAAGATATGGCAATAATACAATTATACCAATGTATGAGTTACTCTCTTGTCATTTTATTCCATTTATAACGGGGCATTAAAGTAACCACTTATTTTCTAAGTAAATCAATAACCAAAAATAACATTTCCTGACACTTGGTAACTAATAACAATTGACTAACTAAAGACCTCGGGTCAACTATGGCGTGCGATCGCGCGACTTAATAATGATATATCTAACTCGTACTCGTTCTGAATTGATAGTAATTAATTTTTAATATTTTTACAGAATCGTGAAATCATACCGGCTTTGTAGTATAGTTTACGAACCCTACCAATAAATACCAATAAAATAATCATCTTCATTAACTGGACAATAGAAATGAAACCATCTCCATTGGACAAATTCAAAAACTGATAAGGGAAGATTTAAAAACCTAGCGAGGGAAGATCGATAAACCTAGTAGGGTACAATTGATCACAACCACTGATTCAAAGACTTATATTGTAATAGTCTCGATTAGCACTTTACTGTTGCACTCACTTTGTACTGTCTTTTTCTTCTTCTTCAGCCTTCTGACCTCCACAGCTGGATATAGGCATCTTCCATATCCTTTTATTTGTGATGTAGACTGGCAATAATACTATCTTTCTTATTGGCTATAGTATATGACCTAGTTGTTATTTTATTATACTTTACTGGTTTTTAAAACTTGATTCTCACAGCTTGACATTTGCTCAAAGAATCGGCAGACGCCGTGGCGTAGTTGGGAAACTGGCGTCACGAGTTCTATTTCCGCCAATTGCAAAATGAATTCAAGAAAGATTTATTTTCAATTGGTCTGAGTAATTGTGATGTATTTTTCACATTTACTTTCCCTATTCTTACTGTCCTACCTGCAGACAGGCGTCTTAAATAGAGGCTTTGCGGGTTATTCCTTTTAAAAAAAAAACATATTTTTCTTTTATTTAAAAAAAAAAAAAAATTCTCGGTAAGACCTTGCTTAGATTTTTCAATTGATACTTCAGTTTTATTGTCCTAATGTTCCAAATATATAAAATTGCGCATAATCCGAGGATTTACGATAAGATTAGTATTATATATTTATTGTGTGATATGTGATTTACAAAAAAAAAACTAAAATTACATGTTTTGTTATATTTTTTGGTGTAAAAAATATTGCCAAATTGATTGCGCCAATTGATATGACAGTAGCCTTTTGTCCGCCTCTGTAGTGTAGCGATTAGTATTTTTTATTGTCGTGTAACGGGATCGATTCCCAACCGGGTGACACCAAGAAGAGTGTATCTTCAGTTTGCTTTACGTCGGTTATAATGCAGCATAAATGTGATGCCCTTCGCGCCACCGAAGGAGTTTGGAATTTCCTGGGCAGATGGTATGAGCGTATCAAAGTTTTCTAAAATGAAAAAAATATCTAAGGAAAGCAATATCTTTTGTTCTTAGAAAGAATTTAAGGAAAAAAATGTTTGATTTATTATTGCCAATGCAAAATAAATATGCCTTTTCTTGTTGATAAGTATTTGCCAAATATTTTCATTTCATCAAATTATTAATTCATCATTATTATTATTTTTAATACTGTATTTATGAATGTAAAAATATCGTTTAAATATGAGATCATATCAATTTTATATTGCGGTATTTTTTTTTGTCGTTGTGACTTATTAGCAATAATTATGGAAATTTGTTTAGCAATAATTATCGTAAGATATGAAAGCAATAATTATTGTGACTTAGTGATAATTGTGTTGACAAGCAATGTAAATGTGTACGTGGCAAAAGATAAATTCTCACAAATTAATCATCTTCCTTCGACGTATTGCAAAATTTGTCTTATGATTGTTTTAAGCGAGGGAATTGTAGAGAAGTTTGTGAAATATGAAACCACCACTGCCATAATGTTAGTAAAGTGAATGGAGTGAAGTGTGAGGAGGAATAGTCAGGTGCGAGAGTTATCTCACGGTGCCATTTGGCTTTGTTAAGACTGAAGATTGAGGTGATGTTCATCGGGGACTGGTTCTCACAGAAAATGCCTTCTATAATAAATTCTAAGTATAGCAAACCCCCCTAGAACGCCGAGATAGGTACCGCGTTATCGGAGAGGACATTATAGGGAAGTTAACGTTTTTAAATTGTATTTCAAATTTAAATGACTGACTACAGTCATTTCCGCTAGTTAAAACGTAAAAAATTATTAACCCCTTATAAAATTCCTTAAGATAAAGGGTTATCTATGTCAACAGTTTACTGTATTCAAACGGAGAAATCAATTTGACTTTTTTTCAAATGATCTTTTATTTGCAATTTTTCAATTTCTAACGTTCCTTCTCTTCTGAATCACGCTCAAAATACAGATTTTAGAAGAAAAAATCATGGCAGTATCAACAACTTAGAATGTATTATGTGCACATGCCCGAGATATTATTCTTTCCGTATCTTCTATCGCAGGTTGGCTATCATTATGGCCGCTCTCATCTCGTTGATAGTCGCACAATACAGTTCTGTCTCGCCCTAAGTGTGTCGGTATGGACTTCTATGGTGGCGAAACCCGGACGATGATTAAGAGAGATAGAGAAAAATTAAAAATATTAGAGTCCCGGTGTCGGAGAAGGACGAAAAAAGTGAATGAAAAATATAACTATAGAAAATGCTAGGACTTATCCTACCATCATAGAGGGGAAATTACATAAATGGGAGGAAGAAGAAACCCAAGGAGTAGATATGTAGAAAGTTTAAAGGGAAAGCGAGCATTGTATATCGTGTAAAGATCTGAAAAGCCTGGCATCAGACGTAGGTGAAAACTGCTATTTAGACAAGAGCCTAGGTCATATATTTAATATATATATATATATATATATATACATATATATATATATATATATATATATATATATATATATATATATATATATATGTGTATATATATATATATATATATATATATATATATATATATATATATATATATATATATATATATATATATATATATATATATATATATATATATATATATATATATATATATATATATATATATATATATATATATATATATATATATATATATATATATATATATATATATATATATATATATATATATATATATATATATATATATATATATATATATATATATATATATATATATATATATATATATATATATATATATATATATATATATATATATATATATATATATATATATAAGAAATCATAGCTGAATTATCTGGAACACAAATATTTATTAATTTTAACGTATTCCCTTCTGTGAGAGCCAGTCGGTTCAGCACCGGAGCCGGTGGGGTGGTTCCTTTAGGTTACATGGCCAAAGAGTAAGTCGGCAATAGCGGTGTGAAGTCGGGAGCGGCGAGCGGAACAGAACCGCCTGATGACGTAGATATTAGTGACCGAGTAGCGAAGCAATGACATTCATATTACGCATATTGTCAATTCTAATAATATAGGCAACTTTGTATTTTTACACAATAAACCTTAATTTTCCCAGCTATTTTTTCCGTTTGGAAAAAGGAGTTGAGATAATTGTGTGTCGTATTTAAGTCAGTTTTTATTTATGTTGTATATTATATAATGATGCGAAGTAATGTTCTCACCTGTCGGTGGGAAGGATGAGCTGCTGAAAAGCAATAAACCCGCCAATGTACCTTTTATTATACAAAAGGTTTTGTGATTGACTCAGTAGTGAAAATGAGGGAGGCAATGTCCGTGATTAGTAAAATTATGTACAATATATGCGGTGCATCTCTTTCTAACGCCGCGTATTGCGCAGTTAGCGAGTTGTGCTACCGCTCATGTGAGATTTCCTATCAGCATCAAGATGTGCTTGCGGATTTTCTAATGAACATTACAATTAAACGCTGTTAAAATACCAATTGCATCCCTAATTAGCGCAAAAACCTAAGAAATCTAAATGTCGCTTAGATTTTTGTTGTTTTTTCTTCTCGCAGTTTAAAAATACAATTGGACATTGCCTCCTGAATTTTTCTATGCCTTATTTTTACTTTGCACCTAATAGATTTTATATTATTAGGTAAATAATCTTGTTGAATGTGCTCGTTGTTGCTTTTGACACCGTTTCTAGAAATTTTTACGAGGCTGTATATATATATTTATAATTACAAGTTCCCATGGAACTTTATCGTATAAAATAATCCATGTGGTGATCACAAATAATCGGTGAGAAAAAATATTGGGAATTTAAAACGATTAAAAAAAACCTGCATTTAAAAAAACTGTTTTCCAAATAAAATGTATGAAAATGATGCCCTTTTTGTACGATGTAATTAAACATAGGTCTGAAGACTCCTTGGAATCGAGTCTATTAATTTATTTAACTCATAATTTTCCCACTTTAAATCATTATAAATAGATAATTGCATATTTATTTTATTTGTCTATGTAGTACAATTAATTAAAAACAATGCTGAATTTCTTCAATATTGAAAAATTTTACTCGAAAATGGGAAATTTGACTTAGTTTTGAAATTTATTAATTTATTAGATGTTGGAGATTTGTAATTATTATTTATAAATTGTTATATTTAAGAACATGAATAATTTTTTCAACAACCATTTTGAAAATATCCGTCTTACAGTAGAATCATACAGAAAGATACAGTAGAATCTCTATATGTAGTACAATGTGTCTTGTGAGTTCCTAATATCAGTATGAGCATATTCTTTTAATTTATTTGATAATTCATTGTAATGTAATTAATACCTACATAATCATTTTTCTAACAATAATAACTAATATTGATCACCAATAAAAATAAGATTTTTTGGCAATATTGCATATATATTTGGCAATATTGCATGTTTTTGGATATATACATATCGCTGGTTAAATGCCAAAGGGCCACAATGCAAAAACAAACAGAAATGGACATTTGTAACGCTAGAATCATGGGTGTCTTTTTGAATATGAAAATGTTGACTATTTTTTAAATAAAGAGTTTTTTTTTGCATTGTGGCCCTTTGATATTCAACTAGCGATATATGCATTCCTTTTTGAAGGTTTATGACAGTCGTTTGTTATTGTAGTTGAAATAGTTCTGCCAAAAAAAGTAATCTGACAGTCTTGAGTGATCCAACTGATAGACTGATATCCAACTGATTGGTTTATAGAGAATCTACTGTTGTAAATTTGTATCTTTGAGAAAATTAACCAAAAAATGAACAACACTTTTAAATCCAAACAAAGGTTTTGTTGAGAAAAAATATTTTTAGTAAACTGCCATCCTTACGAGGAATGTGGTGTCTCGAAATAAAAAAAAGTACCTAAATTTTACGTATCTCAAATACAATATCTGCCTTAAAAATTGTAATAAATAAAAGTATTATTTTTGGAGATGCCACTTCCTCTATGATGAATTTATCCTTCCAATACTTAGAATGAATTTATCGTCACATCAATTCGGATTATTTCAAGACGCCATTTCAAAATTGTAATCTTAAGTCTGAATTTGAAAGAGCGATTTGTTTATTTGTTTATTTTATAATGGCCAAACTTCTCATTTGGGTATTACGAAAAATGTATTTGGTTCTCAAATTCAACGGTTGTTCGTACTAGTGAGAAAAGACCGAGAAAAACTATTTTTTAACATAGTATTATCCCACCTTATTCAAGTAATTTGTGACAATTCCTATTTTAGTTACTGATGCTCATTTATGTACGGAGCTACGGCTCCACAGACACTAAGTATTGCTCTGGGGCTGCCATTCTGAATCTACGTTATTCTATATCCCTGTAATTAGCTCGCAACATGTGTGTTTTGATGAACCTGAGGTCAGCTAAAAGTGCGGTGGCAGCGCACGATACTAAAAGGTATCGACAGTACCTAATAAAAGTTAGTAAAAGCTAAATAAAACCTAGTAAAAGACTATGATATCCTTTCTTCTGCAATTTATTTGTTGTTTCGTGATCAGTTTATTTAAACATCGCATGAATACATAAATATTGCAATTTATCATTGACCTTTAGGTTAGGTTTCACGCATTTTAATATTCCCCGTCCCACGGAAGGTGACTGTCACGCGTATCTTATGTGAACATCTTGTGGCGATTGCGTGTATCTATAAGAACCGAAAGGCCTTTAGTTGGAAACTCGCGCAGACGTCTTCCATGTAAACATGGTGTTCCTATTTGGTAAAATCGTATGGCGCATGTTAAAACGCAAAATAATATTTTTCTTTGACGATGAAAGATAAGAACATAGGTATAGAAATTCAGAATTGCACCACTGAGAAGTAGCTAATAAGAGAGTTGATAATTTATACACCATAATAATTAATACATAGAAGACAATTACTATACTGTAGTGTCCTACTGATAGTTGATAAGTTTGCCTTAATCACTTAGAAGTGTCATCTAATATTTAAGTTATTTAAAGGATTTTAATTTACTTTTGTATATTTTGTGATATATATGATGCTACGTTTGAAATAAATTTATAGTTCCATTTAGAATTTGGCATTTTTATTCATTTTCCAACTACATATGCTCATATTTTAGTGGTATTTATTTAGTAAACAAAGTGACTGCCGAATCAATTAATGGAATTATATTATCTGATGGAAAACATTTCATTAATTGATTCGGCAGTCACATTGTGGTAATATCTATCCATTTACCACTATTTCTTAAAATCTATTGTGACCTTTCCCTCTTCCCGACAACTCCTCGGTCCTCTTTCCAACAAATCTCTATCCTCTGGTTTCCTCAGTATATCTCCTAATTGCAGTTATTTAATTATGGTTTGTGCGAATACTATCTGCCCACTAATCTTTCTAGAGGGTCACTTTGACCAATCATATCAGTTTACTTTGGTTGGTTAAAAGATATTGCTTTGCAGCAATAAGCCCCCCAATGTCCATACATAATGTATGTCCAATTTGTGCCTGTGCATCGTTTCTCATTTTGAAATATAATGCGTAATACCTTTTTTTTTAATTCTCTTTAGTTTTAATGAGAATTAACACTATTCTGTTAAAAAGCCAAAATGAATGTAAAAAAAACATGATTCTCATAAATTAAAATAAATTGTAACTAACTTTCTCTAAAAAAAAATATTGTAAATAATTTATTTGAAAAAAGAAAAGCTTTATATTCCTGACTTACCTGTTTTCGAATAGTTTGAATTGAATTGTGTTATTATGGGGTGCAGAAAAATAAGGTAGACGGAGGGTTTTTTTTGCAATCTATTTGTATTTTTGGATGACACTATTATAGAAAGCAAATGGAATAAATAAAAAAAGGGAAATGAAACAAAGAAAATATGAATTATGATTTATTTATGGCATCAGAACCACTGCATATGACGATTACATTACTTGCGACTGTTACACAAATCCATTTATAAAATGGAGAGTTGAAATTATTAAAATGATTACCAAGTAAAGATTAAAATTAAACTAAATATAAAATAATAAATATATCACTGCAAGAAGTAACTGTATGATCACAGAAAGCTTTATAAGTATTATTCTGCCAGCCTCGGTAGGCGCTACTATCTACAGCTGGCAGCTTCTAGTGTAAGTATATACTGTATCAATCCAATTTGCATGCTGGTGTAGTGATTATTTTGGTAAAGAGACGGGTGCGTCTCGAA
The DNA here is from genome assembly GCF_059751285.1 of Brachycentrus maculatus. Classification (NCBI taxonomy): domain Eukaryota; kingdom Metazoa; phylum Arthropoda; class Insecta; order Trichoptera; family Brachycentridae; genus Brachycentrus; species Brachycentrus maculatus. Next base: position 1,794,508 of record NW_028280815.1, on the reverse strand, counting down.
ACTGGTAGATTAAAATCTCGGTGAGTGGATATACTAATTAATATGAATAACATTTTTGTAAAAAATTTGGATTAATACATTATAAAATAGGATAATTTTTTTTATTAATATTTACCAAAAAATTCTTTCAAATCAATGTAATTTAAGTAGAACAGCATTATTAATCTCAATTAAACTTACATTTTAATTATAATTATAAAAAATAAAACATTCAATACATATTTAATAACTTAATTTTCAAATAAAATTTATATTGTGCTCCTAGAAGATAATGAATATCAAATTGAAGAATTGGTGATCGCACCAAAGAACTCAGATCTAAATTAAAGTTTGCCTTTTTTGAGGAACTTGGACTGTAAATTACAAAATATATAATGCTTATTTATGTATTTTTTTTTATTTTAACTAAGATATATTTCTTAGCACATTTTCATTAAACGAAGTACGTCATAATGTATTGTATGTTTTGAATGATGAAAATATTAATTATTTAATGCTAAAAAGCTCCGACGCTCTGAAAAATTACTGTTACCATTTTTATAATCTTAAATGGTTACAAAATATATTTTTTGATTGATTACATAAAAAATTATGAATGAGTAAATAATACGAGTAGGTCAATGTGGAATGATGGGCGTTATGAAATGACTAGACCATAAAAATATAGCATTATTGCAAGTTGAATAAATATGTATAAAAATTTGTATTGCCAAAGACCATTTAAAAATATGTTATTTGAATGATATTTTTACAACAATAATTATAATCTAAAAAAAATATGTAAAAAATAAATCATGTATATTTACTTTTATATTTATAAATAGAGTTAACGAAATACATTGTAAATACATATGATACTAACGTTCAAATTTATTAGCAGAATTTCACTATAATTTAAATAATTTGATTGATTAAATGATTGATCCTTGAATTAAATAGATAAAATATGAAATATTTTATTTAGATATTCACTGTACTGTTCTACTGTGGTATTTTTTTGCCTTCATTGCTATATTTATATCTCTAGAGTGGAGAATGTGTGTCAAAACGATGTATGAAATTGATATATATATCTATTCAAACAGTCAAATATGCAAGACTAAAATTCATCAAACTATGAAAGGTGTGAGATGGTTTGGACATGTGGAACAAATAAGCGAGGAATGAATTGTAAAACAATATGACGCCAATGTAGTTAAAAAAGACCGGGGAAAACTTGACATAATCAAATAATTCAAATACTTGAAAGTGGACAGGTCAGAATTCCAAATAATCAATGAGGAGATGCGTTAATGTGAAACAGCAAAGAATGTTTGCCTTTGCACTTTCTTCACAGTGGTGTGGCATTCTATCCTCTTTGCATGCCTCTGCAGTAAAGCGTAATGATGGTAAGTTATATTTTAGCTAACAAAAAAATCCTATTGTACTACAAATCACCTGATGGAACTAATTACACAACTTTGTTAGACAAAGTATTACGACATGTACATACTGATTTAGCTCTGTAATAATATTTTAATATTAAATAATACATTTTTGAATCTGGTTTATTCTCAAAACTAATGATATAAAGAATTATTGCATAAAGCATACTACTATTGTCATCCGAGTAATATGTGATCTATTATATTAAAAAGGTGAGTCGGCAAGAAATGCATTTTTAAGTAAATATAACTACATCACACAAGATTTAATATAACATTTATACCCATATCCAATATTATGTTTTAAGATATGTACATACTAATTTTAAAGTACATGATAATGAATTAATTAGTAAAATAGAGGTATTGGATGAAACTATTAATTATTTTTATACTAGTTTTGACCATTAGTTGTATTTTGATGACAAAAAAGGCATTCCTCAAAAATAATTTGATTAACCTCTCAAGTAGTAAGATAAGATAATGAGAAGGTGGAGTTAAATATTAGTATAAAAAGTTTTTTTATACTAATATTTAACATTGAAACTAAATTTTTAATTGAAAATCAACATTTTAAACATATGCCAACGCACATAATCAATATTGTCAATTTGAACTAATTTATACGTCCCAAACGCTGGGTTACACGCTATCTGACTACATATATTTTATAACCTCGCGGTTGGGGCGTTACGCATGGAAAGGTTAAAAGTGAAAATAGACCTTTAGGGCGTTTGTGCACTACACAAAATTTTACCATCCGGTTTTGAAAAATGAAAGCGACTATGACAGTTTAGCATGATCGAATTTACGCGCAACGTGTTCACGCACCGATCAAGAGCACCGATCTGAAGAAAGATGGACAAAAGCACAAGCCAATCATCGTTTTAAAACACTAACTGACAGGCCGGATGGTCAAATTCCGTATAGTTCACAAACGCCCATAGAGTACAAAAAAATATTAAGAAAACTTCATGAGACACATTGCCTTTTTTATCAAAAGGATATTAAAATGATCAATTTATTTATTCTAAACACACATAATGAGCACATATTATTATTATTTATTTATATTTGATCACAATTAGTTAGAAAATAAAATTATTTTGTTTCAATTTAGCAATTACGATAGGAGCCAAGAGAAGAAAGAGATTTATAAAGAGTTTCTTGTCAGAGACCTCTGCAGGCGATCTTCTGCATCTTATTGGTGTTGCAAGTTGTCAGGTACATAGGCACCACAATATATTAATTAATAGTTTGCCACCCAAAAAGTATATGAAAAAAAAATCCCATGTGTGATACCTGGCTCTTTTTTCTGGAGCTCATGATCTCCAACTGCGCTGCCTGACTCTTATTACGAGGAATAATCAATTTTGTTTCACTTTTATTAAGTGCCATCTCAATATTCAATTCTCTATGTTTACATCCAGTACCTCTAATACTTATGGCAACTGGAAAACTGTCATGTCACAAATTTGTGAAAATAATTTGTACATATCGCTCACTCCTTTCAAGAACGTCAAAATAAAAATAACTTGATTTTTCAGGAGAACGTTTTTAAAGTTTAAAAATATAATACAATGTATTAAAAATAAATATCAAGCCACTTATTGAAGTTTTTACTGTGCAACAGATCTTTTTAGGTAAAACCTAAAGGTTCTTTCTCCATTTAAAAAATATTTAGTATATTAAAAAAAATAAATTAAACAATATCTTTACTTCGAAAAGCAAAAACAACACCTTCTGCCCTGTAGCGGGTAAATATTAAGTTAAAAATATGCCGCTTTTGCTGGGATATATTACATTTTCTGGGCATTCCGAAAACATACACAACTGAAAATTGACAATTTTTTATTTATGACGTTCTTGAAAGGAGTGAGCGATATGTGTACATATAAATTTGTAAATTATTTTCACAAATTTGCGACATATTTTAGACTCAGATTTTATTTTTATTTCATAGTGAAAAATGAACAACTGTATTTTTTAATTTGTCTCCCTTTGTAGTGTAGTGGTTAGCGCGCTTGGCTACAGCGCTGGAAGTCCCGGCTTCGATTCCCAGCGGGGTTTAGATAAATAAAGTGATTTTTAACTCTTATATTTATTTAATATCACCCTGGGCTGGTACCTAAGACGTACAACTGATCACATTGCCTTGATTGTAATTTACCATCAAGATTACACTGTGTCTATGCGACATAGTGTCCTATATACCATTATGTGCGGGGAAGAAAAAATTCAAAATTTTCACATTCCTATTGTTACAGTTGATATTAATTTTTATTTTTTTATATAAATTACAACAGTGATTTCTGTGATTCATATCATTTCATAAAGTGAATCAAACTGTTTATTAATTACATCAAAATGTCACTGATGTACGTGTAAAACATTACTCATTAGAATTTGATTGAATATTGTAACCAAATATTCAATCAATCTCTTATATATTTGACACAAGGATCAGTTTCTAAATTAAAAGTTTATAAAATTATGCGGTATTTTAAATACCAATTTTAAACAGATGTTCTGTGGTCTATTGTAGGTATACTGCATACTTATTTTATAATTTTGCAGCAATGTTCAATATGAAGAAAAAAAAACAAACCCTTGAGAGTCCTGCTCTAAAGAGTCATGTAACACATTATAATTTATCATAATAAAAAATATATACTTTTTTTTCTTTCTAAGCATACTTTTTTATTCATTTTTATGGTTGTACAATGAAGTATTAAGTACTTAATTATTAAGAGTTTTATTGTCCAATATTTGAGTCAATACGAAATACAGACGGATTTTTGTGACAATTCTTATTCATTAAACTAGGTAATAATATAATGATTGCTCACTTTAAGAATCACCAATTTAAGAGACACTGCGACTACTGACCCTTAGCACTCCTTAATTGTGCTATATAAAGTGGCAAAATAAATACAATGTCGAGCCACACTCCACATAGAAGTGCTAAGAGTTAATTTTACACCTTACATTATATTTTTTACAAAATTTTTTAAATATTCCACTACATACATAATATAGGCACTTTAAAAAATTGCTATTGTGTTCAGTATATATTTCTAGACATATTTAAGTGGTTTTGTCAAAAAAAATGAAAAAATATTGTATATATTTACATTTGAAAAATATGTATATTCTCAAACAATAAATAATGAAAAAATGACAAATTTTGGCAATAAATCATTCGTTTTTTAAGCAAATCAACAACTTTAGTTCACAAATCAACAGTTTTTATTAATAAATCAACAAATTTGGTGGACAAATCAACATGTTGGTTGAATGTCAAATTACCTTTTTATATCCATAATGTATCGCAATTGTTAAACGGTAATTCTGTTTTTTAAGCAAAATTAATCAATATTTTCGACGGATAATTTTTTATAATTGGCAATTCTTATTTGAGAACTGTTTTTTTGTAGTTGGTAACATCAAAACAAAGTCAATTTTTATTTTTCATACGCTATATAATAATAAAAAATATTTAAATTTTCAAATTATAAGTACACAACATGTATCACTGTAAACTGTTATTCAAATTTATATATTTAAAAAAATATTTTACATATTTTTTACGAAAATAATTTATTTATAAAAGATAAATTGAATTTATATTTTTTTATGTAAACAAAACTTTATAAATATTCAACATGTATATAAAATTGGGACCTAATCTAAAATCGCTGCCAATTTAATAATCTCAACGTAAAATATATAATTATGTGCTTTAATAACTGTAAAATTTAGCAACAAATTTGCAGATCATAGCTGCATATTCAATTTTGTTTAATGCTTAGTGCTAATTTTAAATTATTACTTTTGAATACTAGAAGACACATTTTTAATATTTTTTTTTTCTAAATGAATTTTTTAGCGATAACTTCAGTATATGCCATACTGACCACATTTGGTTAGGAACTGTATACATATTTAAAATTGAAATGTTTTTGTGTTAAAGTCAAAATAATTTATATTTTCATACATTATTATAATTCATGTAAGACATTGATATTATTTGTTTGCCGTTAAATATTTTTTGAAATATCATTATCACTTTTCTAAAAGTACATATAATTTCTACATGGGATGGATGGCTTTTGTGAATATGTAGTTAAATATAATACAAAATAGCATCAATGAACAAATTTTCTCTAATTTTTCATTCAAATTGACTTTGTAAACTACCAGTACTTGTTTAATATTTTTTGTGTCACCTGTTTTAGTAACACATAATTTTAATGTTTAAAAATAAATAAACACTGAAACATGTGTCACAAAGAATATTAAAAATATATGGGACAGATTATTAAAAATAATGAAAAACACTAAGACCAGCTTAGTCAAATAGATATGTAATAGACTTGTTGGAAATGTGAAGGTTCTTGTGCATATCATGGACTAAACACTATACAAATGCTTTTATCCTAGAGGAACTACGCATTATGGATACACTATCTTAACACATTTAAGACGGGAGTTTTTTACGCCTGCAAACTGCTGATGATGAGATTTGATAATTATGTACATATAGTTAAGACTTTAACAAAGAGATTGGTACATAATATTCATATAAAAACATTAAATATGTAATTCCTTCTTTTTTGACTTTAAAATGAGGCCGGCACACTAAAGTAAAAAAAAGCCTTCCCGTCCTTAAGCATGACTCGACCGCACGGGTAGAAATATCTTTCCCGTCAATAGTGTGTTAAGACAGTTAACTGTAGAATACTTCAGTACACGGACATGTGTTGTACCAGGGAGAAAAATCCATAAAATAGCAAAGCAGAGTTCTAAAAGTCAGAGAGAGATGATGCGACATTTAACGAGGCCAACTGCTTAAAGACGCCTACTAAGCATGATAGGAAGGTTGAAAAAAAAAAGTGGTAATTACAATGTATAAATAAGTGAAAGTAATGTTTTCCTACCTCCCTAGTGTAGTGGTTGGCGGGTCAAATAAATATACAAGATTTTTCACTGCATATATTTGATATCAACCTCAACTGATACTTGAGCCGCAGGTGAGCTGATCTCCTTGGCTTTATAAACAATAAATTTAACAATTCGTCGATGCTAATGCATTGCCCAATGCATCACCGGGTGCAAATAAAGGTAAAAAGAAGAATTTACAAAGTCAATTTGAATTTAAAAAATGAAAATCCTACCAAAATATTAAATACGAAATTAAGCGAAAAAATTTATTTTATTTTACCTTGAAAATTTACATAAAGAAATAATATTTACTTTAAATACATAAATCGAATCTAAAAAGTAATTAATTTATAATATTGAGCCTGTTTTGATTTGCGGATAAATAAATCGTGATATTACCGTATTCCTTAGTAGAATTATTAATAAGTACAATATGTTTGTAGTCGTTTCTGTGCAGTGGTCAGATCTGGGGTCCAGTCGGAGTGGTCACTTGGTGGTGGTGGTGACGATGGAGGGCGTGGAGCTCTGCAGCTGCGCGAGGGCAAACAGCACCGCGTCGTGCACCGTCGGGAATGTGGTGAAGTGGATCTTGTCCGTCTCCAGTCTGTCAAATCGGTCCATCATCTCGAGAACAGGACCTGGAGAACATCATAGTAAATAATAAGTGATACAATTTTGAGGATTCAGATTCATAGAGGTAGAGATATAATGAACTCTTTGGTGCGAAGTAGACTCGAGAAAGGTTCAATGATTTGGGGGCCACACGAGCTTACTCTCTTATGGTAGAGAAAGTTCAAAAGAAGTTTCTGAGGTATCTCTACATGAGAGAGTACGGCTATTATCATTGGCTCTACTCGACCGAGTTTCTCCAGGGTATACTTGGCTAGATAGTAGAGACTAGAAGGAATGTATATTTGGCTATACATTTTTATTGATTGTTGCGCAATGATGCGCGGTATGATCGTTGCTCGGCTCCTGCCGTGGCATAGTTGCATAGTATTTGGCAAAAATATTTGGGTAGTTGTTGCCCAAGAACCTTAAAGACGAAGTATGTGAGCCACTCTGTCTGTGAAGTTAACCCATCCGCCTATCTGCCGCCAAACGTTGGCGGTAGGTATGTTTTTACATTAAAAAACAGCTGCAGGTTAAGCCAAGCCCACATCCGTGGTAGTTCATATTATAAAGATACTTTAGTGTGATATCTACAAATCAGTAAAGAAAGCTTTTTGTAATGCATTATTTCTTATAATTTTTATACAAATTTAGTGTCGACACTTGACCAAAGATGTCCCTGTAAGGATAGAATTATCCTTTTGATTGAAATATCAACTAAAATCAGTTATAAATCAAAACTTTACATCCCAGGTATAATGTTTTATTGATTTATTTTTTCAAGTTTTCTTGTTAATTTATCACATTTCTCATCTAGACACACAATAAAATATGTCCATAATAGTTATATGTACCATATTTATTGATAAAACAGTAAAAGTTATAATTTTATGAGATAGTTTATTTTTATAACTCAGTTGAATTTGAACACCTTTCACGCTTCAAACACGCGAGCGTTATCATTAGTCGGACTGATTTGACACCACAAACCCCAATCTGTAGTGCGTGCTACCTTTTTTTGCATTTAAAGATTATTTCCATGTTTGTTCTCGTTTTATCAGGTGCAAAATATTAGCGCCTCGTTGTTTGACAAATCACCTCCCCTCTTGGCGGGGCAACTTTCTTACTTTCGGGGATACATTCAATTACATAGTGTCTTTGTATACATGTTTTGAAAAAAAACTGATATGCGGATGGGTTAATGGATGAATGGACATACCGTTAGCTCTGGCAAGAAGTAGCTGTATCCCCATCCTGTCCAGGTCATAGAAGATCATCCTTAGCATAGTGACTCCTCCTGCGTCCACGTAGCAGGTGGCCGTAAGGTCCAAAATCAGGTATCTTGTGGGCTGCAAAACCAAAGTCAAGTCGTTAGAAAAGTTCTGGTATATTTTTTAATTACCGTCATTGGAGAAATGAAATTTTGGGTGAAATCCACTAGTTACGGCACATAAAGAAGCATCACTCTCAATCGTTCCTAACCTCTTCATTTATCTTGACTAGGCGATTCAGTTTAAATTAAATTGTAAGCTTAAATAAAATAAAAAATGAAAATGATATTTTCTGGCGTTTCTCATGTGTGTGATTATAATCCAGGGTTTGGAACTCACATAATAATAAAAGAATTTCTGCTCAATAAAAGCTTCTTTTTGATGTCTCTAGTGAAGCTCTAGTGATTCAAGAACAGTGTTTCAAAATTGGTTCATATATATATATAGAACTTCCAAGAATTTGAATAATGTGGTTGTCAATAATGGGTAGAATTGGTGAATGTTACATGTGTGTAAAGTGATCACTTAAACCAGCCTATGACGGTCGTCAGCCCCGTAAATGCCCAGACTTCCATATTCTTCTTCATGTTTGGTGAGATGTCAAAAAATAGTAATTCAGTTTAGTCCGTTTCCGTAGTGTAGTGGTTAGTGCATTTGGCAACCATGCTCTAAGATTCGTCCTACAACCCAAGGCTTAGATTTCTTGGGGGGTTTAAGTAAATAATGGTGATGTTTCACTTCAATATTTATTTAATATCACCCTGGACCTATTCTGAAGCGCAAGATTTATCATCTTGCATAATAAATGTTCAAGAAAAAAATCAATTAATACAATGCGGTGCCCTATACACCATTGGGTCTGAGTTAAAAGAAGAAAAAAAAATCTATTTAGTCTTCATTAATACTTATTATTATAATTATTCATTCCACATAATTGAAATACAGTAAATAATAAATAGATTTATGCCACATCTATGCAAAACAAAACAAGTTAAAAAAAAATTGTATGTGTGGCGATAACTTCTTCTAACCTTTATCGCGGATAAGAGACCTAATGCGTGCGGACCCAACGGTGCATAGGGCGCTGCATTGTATTGACGCAGTGTCATCTTGATCGTTACTTACATGAAGGTAAGGCAAACACTCCTGCGCTTCAGGAACCAGTCCAGGGTAATATTGAATAAATATTAGAGTGTAAAATCACTAATATTTATTTTCACCCCCCCCCCTCTGGAAATCGAACCCGGGACCTACAGCACGGTAGCTAAACACGCTAACCATTACACAACAGAGGCGGACAAAACGACATCTAAGACATGCTGATAACAATGTAAATAAATAATATTTTATTTATTGTTTCCGCATTAACTTTGTGGTAAGACATGTTACAATAATTAAAGAAAACACTTCGTTTTTTACCACTTGAGTTTTATTATAAACTACATGTTTCAGAAGTTAAACTTCCATCATTCAGGTCTGTATAATAACTAAAATATAAAATATAAAATTTTTCTATAAATAAGGAGAGGGGAAAGTAAGGGGAAGGGGTTAGTCAAGGAACGGAGTTTGAAAACAAAGGAAAAATTGAAAGCAATGGAGAAGAATTTTGAAACAATATATTATTTAATAAATTATTATTAGAATTCAGGTTTTTTTGTATTTCTAAATTTTCAAGATAATTCATAATTTGGCCTTTATATGGAACAAGGTGTAATAATTTTAATTTATGAGAGTGAAATGAGTGATTAGTATCTATTATATGATTTGCAAATTCCGAAAAATAATTACTAACAAGACCGCTATGATGTTCTTTAATTCTAATCTTCAAATTTCTCGCAGTTTGGCCAATATATTTTCTATCGCAATCTCCACACGAAATTTCATAAACACCACTTTTTTGTAATAAATCAATTTTAGATTTTGAGTTATCGAGGATTTTATGTAAATTATTATTTGTATAATATGCAGGTTGGATATGGGAGGGTAAGATTTTTGAAATATTTTTAGTTATTGAACCCGTATATAAAATTTTTCGCCAAGATAAATAATAATAAATAAATAATAGTGAAACAGTGAGAATATCTGGAGTACGATCATGTTTAGCACTCACCTTGAACTCGGAGTGTGAGAACTCAAACGAAGAGTCCTTGGAGTAGTTGGTATCGCTGTCCAGAATGGACTTCCTGGCGTCGGGGAACACGCCCACCTTGCGGTACAGGGTGGAGCGGAACACATTCTTGCTGGCAAAGTTCAGCCCCCCGCAATAGTGGAATATCTTGATGCCCGGGATCTCCAGGGCCTAGAAATAAAAATACTTGTTTTAACTTGGACCACAGTTGAACACTGACCAGGTTTCATGGTAACCGATCATAACCAAATCTCAACACACCTTTCTTTATTTCATGGATATGTGATCCAGCGATAACGCTGGATCACAATATATAAATTATTTGACTACTATAATATAAATTATTTGACTACTTGAACATTTATCATGCATAATTTTGCTGCAAATCTGTCTGAGTGAACGCATTCCGACTGCATTCAGTATACTTCCATACTCATTTTGCCAACTTGAGAGAAGATAAAATCGACTGTTGTCTATTTTTAACTAACTAATCATTACACCGCATCCCCATAGGGAATAGAACGCCACAACACCTGTATTTGCAAACATTCTTCGTCACTTCCACATTCGTGCAACTGCTCTACCCACCAATTATTTCAACTCTTGACCTGATCATTCCAGGTTTTTCTCGGTCTTCCTCCCCTCCTTTTTCCAACTACTTTGGCTTCATAAATTTGTCTTACCACTCTTTCCTCACTCATTCGTTCCACATGTTCAAACCATCTCAACACACCTTTCTTAATTTTGATATTTATCGATTGTCTATTCTTAATTTTGATTAATGTCGATTTGAGTTTTGCAATGGAGAAATAGAAAGGTAAAATGTCGTTACTCACAGCTTTGTATCTCTTGATATCCAAGTAGAGGTCTGTACCGGCCACCTTGCCCAGCAGGCAGGTGTAAGGGCACTGCGCGCGGATGAACAGGGTGCCCACACTCGCGATGATGCCGATTAGCAGACTGCAAAGCCCAAAGAAATATTACGATGCAGTGGGACCTATCGCATTATATATATATATATATATATATATATATATATATATATATATATATATATATATATATATATATATATATATATATATATATATATATATATATATATAAATGTACAACATGTAAAATCATTGAGTTTTGTCACAACAACTTGGTCAATCTCTTACCCAATGTCGATGTTGACGAAAATGGTGACCAAACAGGTGCACAGCCATACCACGGCGTCAATTCTGCTCAGCTTCCAAAATCTGTAAAAAAATAACAACAATTCTTCACTGCACTTTCATCCAAGAGATTCTTTTTCTTTTTACTCTCACTCAATGATGCATAGAACACTGCATCACATAAGCGCAGTATTTCTAATTTTGATTTTGTTAATTCTGCAAAGGCAAGGAAAAAAATCCCAAAGGATTTTAAACTTGGAAGTATAATATTTTGACTTGTTAAAAATGACTAACTGCATTGATGTTTATTTTCTTGCCAAGCAAAAGTGACTTAAATGGCCCTCCTGAACATTTTACGTTTTGTCAATTGGTCACTTTCTCCTCTATGACTATGAAATATTAGAGAGAAAAATCATTTGTATTTATATCGACCCCTCCTGGAAAATTAGGCTTGGGTCCTCAACACAGGAGCCAAACACATCATCCACTATACTACGGAGGCGATCACAAATTTATGGAGGGGTTTTTACCTGACGATATCTTTAGCTTGCATCAACATCCCCTTGAGAGCCACGACGATGATGGCCGCCAGAACTGCGCGGGGAAGGTCTTCGAAGAAGGGCCCAATCCATAGCAGCACACATAGCAGCAGGACGCAGGACACTATACTGGCCACTTGAGTCTTACCTCCAGCCTGATAAAAGGAGACACAAATACAACAAATAAGTTTTTGCAGCAGGATATAAATATAAATTCTTAGACTCATTTCTGCCACTTTCATGTATGATCAGAAACGGACAGTGAATGGGTCCCCGCAAAGTGCTGATTAGAAACACTATACGGCTGTCCAAACTCAAAACACAGTAAGTGACATTTTTTTTGTAGTAGGTGAAAAAAAAATGTCCCTTACTGTGTTTTAAGTTTGGACAGCCGTATAGTGTTATCAACTGTAGGGTAGTGTGACACTGTAGCACAGACTAACTAATTTATATATTGCACTGTAGGTATAGTGAGAAACACTAGTGTTGACACTATAGTGTTGTCTATGGACAGTACCAAAAATAGAGACAAAATGGATCAGAACCGCGAGCATTCATGAAAACATTCGCCTGGCTACATATGCAATTACTATAGTCACAATTGCTTTTCAGCAATATTAACAGTCTATGGTATATTCCATAGAAACTGTTTGAATATAGAAGTAAATTTTGTTGGATTTTTCCTCTTAAATATGCTGACTTCTATGGATTTTATTCAAGTTAAGTAGGAATTTAAAATGTGAGGATTATACCCCGTTCAGATGGAAAAAAGTTTTAGACAAAAACAAAAAAATGCATCTTTACATGGAGGGGATGAACAGTCCACATAGTTATAAATACATATTTGCCAAGATGCACGACTGCCACTGTCCATCTGAATCAGATTTTGTAAAATTATTGTTCATTTCAAATTAAAGGAAAATTAGATTACAATGTTGTTAGGCAGACTTGTTTAATAATTTTGTGAAATAAAAAACAAAAATAGGGATATGTTTGTTAAATGTTGTAATGTTTTTACCTGGAATTGGATGAGAGAACGAGAAAGACTGGCGCAGAATGGAACACAGGAGAAGAACGATCCAACTACGTTACCGACGCCCTAGAAAAGAGAACACAAATTTAAGTTAGATTGGGTATTCAATTACATAGTAGAGTGAAAGAGAAAGAAATACGGTTCAAATTGGTATACTTCGTGAAACTATTTCTCTCACCCAGAACATCACAATATTAATTTATTAATAATCATAAATTGGGTTTCGATTCGTTGATTCATACTAATAATGATAACAATAATACTGGATGGTAGCAATTTTAGAAACGTTTCTGTCGCATACACATATCCATACATCTTTTGAAATGTTAGTCATGGACAGAATGGCAAATATTACACAGTGTATAAAATGATCACTTGAACCACCCAATGAAAGGTCATAAGCTGTGTCAATACCCGGACTTACATATACCCATATTAACACATTTCAGACGGGTGTTTTTTTACGCCTGCGGACCACTGGCGACAGGATTTGATAATTGTATACATATAATTTAGACCTCAACAAAGAAATTGGTACATAATATTCATATAAAAACATCCAATAATTCTTTCTTTTCTGACTTTGAAATGAGGCCAGCGCAGAAGGTAAAAATACACTTCCTGTCCTTAATCATCAATAGACCGAACAGGTAGAAATACCTTTCCCGTCCTAAGTGTGTTAATAACTCATTCTTCTCTGTTGAAATGTGAATAAAATCTTAAATGTAATTTACCATGGCAAGAAGTTCTTGGTTGGGTTCCACCTCGTACTTGGCCTTGGAGGCGAAGATGAGCGCCATGGACATGGTGATGGTGTAGGAGACCATGGTGATTGTGAAGCTGTCTATAGCCACGTCGGAGAGTAGGTCCAAGTTGGGAATGGAAGGCACGGGAAGCCTGAGGAATTTATTTACTTATTAACACATTTCAGAAGGGTATTTTTACGCCTGCGGACTGCTAGCGACGGGATTTAATAATTATGACCTTAACAAAGAGATTGGTAAATAATATCATATAAAAACAAAGGATAATTCCTTCTTTTCCGACTTTGAAATGAGGCCAGCGCAGAAGGTAAAAATACACTTCCTGTCCTTAAGGATCAATGGACGAAACGGGTAGAAATACATTTCGCGTCCGAAGTGTGTTAAAATGACTCAATTGAATTTGTCACCTGGGTCTCTTTATTATACTTGTGATTTAACAATTAAATAAGAAGGTATGATTTTGAGCAGCAAAAATTTAAAGACTTATAAACTTCAATATATAGTTACATTTCCATAAAAGAAACATCTCTCTATAATTTATGATTGAATTTTTGGTAGGAAATTCAATAGTGTCGAATTATAAAAATCCAATTGGTGACATCGCAGGGTACTATCGCTGTTGCAAGCGTGAGTAAAGAGTTAAAGAGTAAATAATGACTCACCCGGTGGGGATTTCTCCAACCAACTTCACTCCATACCGATGATGCAAATCGCCATATTTATTGATAAGAGTTCCCGTTATTACAGCTATCAGCTCTATGGGAATTGGGATCTTACTTCTCTTGCTGACCCAAGGCTGAAAATACAAGCCATCAAATTAGTTCAACCACCCGCCGAGCTCTATACGCCTCCCTTAGGAGCCCAATTTGCCATTTATTGAAGCCCAGTTTGACATTGATTTTAGCCTTATTAAACACATTTGCAGCTCAGTGATATTTTTTTTAGATGTGAATTAAATTCGTTATTTACTTTGCTTATTATGTACAAGGTTTATATATCATTAAGTGGATTTTTGTTTCTTCTAACTCAAAAAAAGTTTTATTTTAATCTGTGGTGGGAACAGGAGGAATAATCTAGTGTGGGCCAATCAGGACTACACCTCAGCATTTGCTCATTGGGAGGAAACCACGTTGCACTCCTCAGGAATAGCCGGACTACAAGTTCTACAAGAAAAGGGTTCGACATTTTGAGTCCTAGCTTGGTCAATGATATTAAATTCAATATATTTCCCAAGTGAAAATAACCCATTCACTAAATGAAATACATTTATAAAAAAAAAGTATATACGTTGGTTTAAAAGAATGTGCTTTACCTTGAGCAACTCATTATTTATGGACATGATGAAGATTCCCACAAAGGATGTAACGAATGCTGCCCAGTTCAGGTTGGGCAGATTTCTGCATACATCAATCACAGTCTGAAATGTAAAAACTAATTATTTAATACCTTTACAAATTAACACATTAAATTGATATACTTTATATGAAGGTTCATGAACAGTATTTATTTATTTATTACATATTAAGTTAAGATTCACGAGTGATTCGTGTTTTAAGTTAATAGTAATGAGTGATTGGTAGTTACCAGAGGAACTTTGAAGTTTCCCTTGTAGCGGAAGATGGAGATGCCGAACAGGTCCTTCAGTTGGGAGACCAGCACGTGGACAGTGGCTCCCGTGATGAAGCCGCTGACCAGAGCCTCGCTGAGCAGCGAAGCCACCACGCCCAGCCGGAACACCCACATTGCTGTCTGTAGATGTCATTTCATCACATTAACATAAAAAATATGAACATTTTTAAAGACAAGTTAAGCAGTAAATGCATAGCTTCATAAAGTCCTTGAACTTTACTTTGAAGATGGCAGGCAAAATTTAGCGAAAAAAGTCAAACCATAATTACCAATGAAACAATAATATTTTTATTTGTGATTTTTATTTTACTGTATTGAGTATACTCGTAGTCACACCGGTTGATGTTTCACCATTCCTGAAAGATCTTTTTTCATTTTTTTATTTATTGATTTGGCGTTTAATTTGTAGAACTCCATTTTAATTTATGTATTAGTTTTATTTTACTAACAAAAACACATAAAAAATCAATATTGTGACAATTGTTTCGCCTTGTTAGAGCATTGTGCATTATCAAACAAATTCATTTGATAATGCCCAACAAGGCGAAATAATGGTCACAATATTAATTTTTATGTGTTTTTGTTAATAAAATTGAACTTAGTACATAGACTCAAAAAATCTGTGTTTGATTTAAAATTAATACATAAAAAAAAAACTTTTTTCCCTCTAAATAACGATTTTTAATATTAGTTTTTATGTAAAATGTTATCATTGTATTTGCTACAATTTGGTATTTCAAAAAAAGTTTATTCATTTCTCATGGTACCATTTTGTTTCTGGAAACTTACTACATATCTGACACTATAATTCTACATTCAGGAGACAATTTTAAGGATATGTATCAGTTTATTCTACGATCATACCTGGTATATTCCAACAAGGAAGCAAACAGCAGTTGCCACCGCCATCGGAGTTATATGTGGACCGTTGAAGTCTACGTGATCTGTAATGCAAACGGAGACATTATTAACCTATGCACTGAGTTGAGGAATGTTTAGTTCGGGAAGAACTGAATCCTACCTGAAGTTTCAAGTAGCGATGAGTTGTGATGCTCGTGTAAAGGATTTCCGCTTGCATCTACCGTGGCGTATGTCTCTACGGCCTGAAAATGTAATGTTCCTCTTAATTTCATTAGAACAAAGATTTAATAATAAAAACTTAATAAATAATTTTTAAAAAAAGGCAAACTTTGTCTGAAAAATTCGTTACGTTCTATTCTGGCATTGCGTTTTTATTAGGGGTATGCACATGAAAGTGCCATTTTTTTTTGTTGTTTCTAAATTTAACAATTTTTCTCAACATGAAAGGGAAAGAATAAATCAAAATAATTGCTGTCGCTAACTACTACTTTTGCCCGTTTTTCTGGGCGAAAGTAGTATTCACTTTTTTCAAAGCACGGTATCCGAGCTGGAAAAAATCCTGGTCTTTTGAGGAAATCCAATGAACTATCCAATTTTGAACTTCTTTATAGGAACCAAAGCGCTATTCCGACAGTGCATGTTACATTGAAGGAAACAAGTGGTAATCTGAAGAGGCTATGTCTGGTGAATACGCTGAGTTGGGTAAGACTTCCCAGCCTAGTGCTTCCAACGTTTCCTGGACTGGCTTAGCCAAGTGCGACCGAGCATTGTCGTGCAGCAAAATCACTTTGTAAATGAACGGAACATACTGTCATGTCTGTTGGCCCATTCACTACGTTTTACCCTCAAAGCTGCAAACGAATGAATTATCATGCATTTGACAGCAGATTTCAATTCAATTCAATTCAATTTATTTATTTATAATTAACATACACATTACAAACTAAAATTTAAAGCAAATACATTAACAAAAAATCGAAAATAAGCAAGAATACTCTTGTTAAAGATGTAGAAGCATCCCACTTCGGTATACCCCTTCAGACACATGGAACCACATATCCAGCGTGATATTGTTCAGCATAGCGGTAGCTCTTGCTACAGGCATAACCATCATATGTATATAAGAGCATTAAGCAATGCGTTGAGAACTTCAAGTGTGTGCACGTACAAAAGATAGTGCCAACTATCAGCAATCGGCCTTTTAATATGCATACACCTATTACATAGTATGGCAACACAATTAAAATGATTTTTTATGATTAACCACCTTAAACTTATGAGCGTACGTGATACGCATATTTTTTCCACACCATTGCGCAAACCTGTGCCAAAAATATTTAATGCGAGAGAGAAAGATGGAACTCGCTAACAAAAAAGTAAATCACTTCCGTCCTAAAAGCACCTATTATGGCAAAAAAAAAATCTGGCATGAATATAACAAACATTGTTTTTATAATTCTGTAGAAATAAATTAGTTTTTTTTCTAAAGAATTAACTCAGAAAATAACACGAGAGTAGGGTGGTTAAAAATAAACAATTATGGTTATTTACCTTTCCCGTCATGAGGCACGCGACGGCAAACGTCCCCATGGAGACGTGTCGCGACGTGCCAAAGAAGAAGTACGCCAGCACGGGGAAGAAGGCCATGTACAGCCCGACCACCGGAGGCACTCCGGACAGCATGGCGTACGCCATTCCTGGAAATTGGAAAATCATATACATTGTCCATCGCTAGAGCACCAAATAAATAGGAGTCGGGTGCTAAAACAGCTCCATTCGGCCACTAAAAATAATAATTTATTGAATGAATGCATTTGGGACGGATGTTTTTTACCCCTGTGGACCACTGGCGATGGGATTTGATAATTGTGTACATATTTTTCATTTATGTGTCTAAGGGGTATTCCGGAGCGGGATTCTTCTACATCTTTAACAAGAGTATTCTTTAAGTATGCTTTAATTTTTAGTTTGTAATGTGTATGTTGATGTGTATGTATAAATGTGTATGCATAAATATTAATGTGTATGTATAAATAAAAAATAGTATTGAATTAAATATAATTTATGCCTTAACAAAGAGATTGGTACATATTATTTATTTAAAAACATTAAATAATTCCTTCTATTCTGACTTTGAAATGAGGCCGGCCCAGAAGGTAAAAATACACTTCCCGTCCTTAAGCATCAATCAACCGAAAGGGTAGAAATACCTTTCCCGTCCATAGTGTGTTAATATACAATTAAGCAAACTGATATAAAAGCATGAATGCATGCGGTGCAGATCCATTTTACCTCTATCTTTTGGTATTGTCTATAGTGTTTTTCATCAGCAATGCATTTTGCAAGGATCCATTCACTGTCAGTTTTCGATCACACATCAAAGTAGCGGAAATTAGTCTAAAAATATGTGCACGCTGTAAATAATAAATGTTCCTTCTTCTTCTTATGACCCTTAGCTGCATCCAACGGTGCATAGGGCACTGCATTGTACAGATGAAGGCAAGGTGTTTAGTTCTGCGCTATATAATATGACCCTAGAATCGAACCTGAGACCTCCAGCATGGTTGCCAATCGCGCTGACCACTACACTATAGAGGCAGACGTTAGAGTGAAAAATCATTAATAGCTATTTTAGCCCCCTGGAGATAGAACCCAGGATTTCCATGGTAGCCAAATGCGCTAACTAAACATTACTAAGTTCTGCAGCATATTAGTAATATAGTCGCCCATTCCTAGTTATTAAATGTAACTAGGAATGGGCGAGTACCATGTCGAGGCGCCTTATCTAACGCCTGATTAGCGCCAAGTGTAATTCTATCGCAAACGGTATCATATCACGCTGTCGGCTCAACTGGAGTGCCAATAGAAATATGTCGGTATTAGATCCTAAAATAACAACTGATAACTCTAACAGATTAATTTAGGTTATCTGAGGTTAACAACTTGTCCCTAATTCTTAATTAAAATACAAAAATAAAGTAAATCTTGTCATTATAATTGTGATAAAGATACAATTTTAAACATGTGGAACGTAAAGTTCTTTCTAATAACCCTTAGCTGGATGCAGCTAAGGGTTATTAGAAAGAACGGTTAAACAAATTTATGAGGCGAATGTAGTTGGAAAAAGAAGCAGAGGAGGACCGAGGAAAACCAGGCACAATCAGGTATGTCAAATACTTGTAAGCGGCCGGGTCAGGAGTAGTAATAATCGTCGGGTGTGTATTTTTTATTTTATTTTATTTTATTTTATTAGAAGGAAAAACAACAGTTTCAATACATGATAAATCAGAATGCAAGAAAAAAATCATGAATACCAATTACAACATTTTGAGTGTGTCCAAATACTAAAAATAATAAAAATAAAATACTTAAATAATAAAAATGAAAATGGTATTTTCTGGCATTTCTCATGTGTGTGATTATAATCCAGGGTTCGGATCTCACATACTAATATAAGAGTTTCTGCTTAGTAAAAAGTTTCTTTACATCCCACCAATAGATGTCTCTAGTGAAGTTCTATTGATTCAAGAACAAGGTTTCTAAATTGGTTCATATATACAGAATTCCAAGAATTTGAGTAGTGTGGTTGTCAATAATGGGTAGAATTGGTGAATGTTACACGTGTGTAAAGTGATCACTTAAACCAGCCTATGACGGTCGTCAGCCCCGTAAATGCCCAGACTTCCATATTCTTCTTCATCTTTGATGAGATGTCAAAAATAATACCAATTACAGTTTTTCACATTTATGCATAGGAAAAGTAAGAGAGAAAAAATCTAAATATATAAGAAGATATATGAGATAAGGATGGGATAAAGAGAAAAGGAGATGACAGTGATAGGAAAAGAAGAAAAGTAGAGGACTGGGAATAGAATTACCCTTTTAGGTTCATAAAATTTCGAATAATTTTGCTTTAAAGTTAGAAAGATATGTATGAGGAGATGCATGAATGTAGAAGAGGCGAAGAATGTTTGCAAAGACAGAGAGAAAGATTCTTCGATGATTCGGAGCGGCGTGATGGTTAGTTAGTACAATTTTAAATTATTAACTTTTTTTTTTTTTAAATGTTAACAATATATATCGAGACGTACCCGTCTCTTCGTCAAAACAACTACTACCACAGCATGCAAACAATACTACCCGTCACTAGCATAGCACTATTCACACAGCGGGATTCTTCTACACTTTTAGCAATACGGCTGTACAAATTTAGTAATTTAGTAGAATCTACTTAGTCCAAAATTGCAAAAAAAACGTACTACAAAAAAATGTCCCTTACTGTGTTTTGAGTTTGGACAGCCGAATAGTTCTTGCATATATTTTATTTTAATGTAATTTAATGTATACAATTTAATTTTTTTTATAGTTTGTAATGTATATATTAATTGAAATACTACTACTACTACTACTATCACGCCGTTTCTCCGCAGGGGTAGGCAGAGAGGATGGAACGCCACACTTTTCTGTCCTGACATACACTCCTCGCCTCCTTCACATCTATACATCTAGTCATACATGCCCTCCGATTACGCAGACTTTTGACACCGCCAGATTTTAGGTTCTGATTGATCTGATTGTGCCAAGTCTTTTTCGGTCGTCCTCGTTCTGTTTTCCCTCTCACATTCGCCGCATATATTCTCTTTTTTAATTGAAATAAATAAATTGAAATTGAAATTGAAAGTCCAAAAGGAAGGCCTTTGTTCAATACTGGACACAAGTAAGTAAGTTACAAAATAGATGTTTAATTTGAAGCAGGTTAGAGTTGTTGGGAAGCCTACCTTGCGGTATGTGCATGATGGCGACTGTGCAGCCGGAGATGAAGTCCCCGAGGAGGTCCTTCTTGATGGAGTAGGTGGGCAGCCAGCTCAGGATGGGCAGGAAGTTCTTCACGCAGGCACCGAGCCCGCACACTCTCACAGCCACGCCCCATTGTTGTGGTACTAAAACCAAACAATATATTTAACACTGTCTTGACTGCCTTGAATGTCATTTAACTGGTTCGCTGCCACGACTGCATTAATGCGCTCTCCAATTCCGTACTCGCCAGGCCGGCCATACAAAATGAACGCGTATACGCGCTCTCGTTTGAGCTTGTCGCAAGCCAATATCAAATCCAATTGCAATATTTTTAAATAAGAATATATAGAGACATCTATTAGGAAGATAAAGAAATACTAAAATATTACAATTTACCGATACTATCAAAATTATAGTCATCTTTTCAAAAGCTTTCACACAAAACTTTTTGTTGAAAAAATCACAGCTTGCCGGGTACATCTATATTAATACCTTTCGGCATTGAAATCATATTTAACTCCAATTAAAGTATGTAATTATATTTTCTGTTCATGTAAGCCAGCATTGATTTTTTGTTCTCTTCCCATGCGCCATCTATCCATATTAGCACTGATATACTAGGAATTTCATCGTAGCTGCAGGAATATGGAAGGAAACACAGTACGAGATAACTCGTAGTCGGCGTCCTAGTAAAGAACGCAATCTACGAGTTACCTCATAGTTGGCAGTCAACGTGTTAAACGAGACTTCTAACCAAAGAACGTACAATTTGCATACGTCAACAGACATCATAACAAATTAATTTAGAATCGATATAGTGCTCCTCCGTATGGTGACACCGTTCACTGTTCTTGGAACGGGAAAGCTCATACACAATTGTGTAAATTATATGTGTATAAAACTGTATGTGTACGTGAATATGTGGATACCTAAATAAATAAATTGTTTAAAAAATAATTATAGAATAGCACTTACAGGTTTTTGATGCTCTCTTCTGATAATCAGCTTTCTTGTCCAAATCTTCTTGTACATAGACCGGACGCACTATGTTAAATGTGTCGGAGTTCCTGTAACAAAACGAAACACTTCTGTTAGTATTATAATCTTCGATCCGAGATTTTCTCCTGAATATGGGCCATTTTTTTTAATCCGGGCTATTTTTATTAATAAGAGTTAACTTTTGTGAATCAAATAATTTCCCCAATATCGGCTATTTTCCTCAATCTGGGCCTCAAACAGTTTATTTCCTCAATCTGGGCTATTCTTCTTAATCTGAGCTATCTTTCTCAATCCGGGCTATTTTCCTCAATCAAGCCTATTTTTCTTAATCTGGGCTGTATTCCTCTATTTGGGATATTTAAAAAAAATCAAGATCAGTAAAACATCCCAAGAGCTACAAGCGGAGGCACAAACGGATCCTTTGGATCTAGAAAAAGAAGAAGAAGAAAAAGTAAAACATTATAGTAGAAGTAAAAGCCCTACGCACCATTGGGTGCGGTTGTGGGTTAGAGAAAAAATATACTGGTTATAACAAAATTTATAATGAAAATCTAATGGTAGCAAAAAAATTCAATTACCTCAAATGTTACCTGGTTTTAAAGAAAATTAAGCTGCGGACTATCAAATATCCCGCCTTAAATTAGCAAAAAATTGTATAATAAAACAAAACCTTGGTAAATAAGTGCCAAAAGTACAGCTAAAATGAATAAATAAAATGTGTCGGGTTGTGGTCCCGTGGTTAGTGTCGCGGACTCTTGAGTCTGAGTGTCTCGGTTCGAACCCACTCTACCACAATTCGATACCTATAATGAGCTGCTTAGGCTCACAGAGATAGTATAAAATTGAAGTATTTTCGTAAACAATAAAAACACAAATACTTCTCTTTTAATTTTAAATAAAAAATTATAAAACCCAGATATGAGTAGGTTGATCCACTGTCGGCACCTTGACCCTATGGCACGACAGGCTGATCGACTGTCCAAATTTAAAACACAGTAAGGGACATTTTTTTGTAGTACGTTTTTTTTTGCATTTTTGGACTAAGTAGAGTCTACTTAGTCCATAAATGCAAAAAAAACGTACTAGAAAAAATGTCCCTTACTGTGTTTTAAATTTGGACAGCCGTGATGCGTTTGAAAGAATTTCGTTTTGTTAAAAATAGTTTGCTGTTTCGAGAATCGGCCCAATAATCCTGGATAAGAGCTTTAAAATCTACAAACCAATTGCCAAAAACAATTTCTCCGTCAACAAGCGCCGCGAATTTTTAAGCCGTGTTATTTTTTTACGTAATGTTGATGTTTAGTTAAGGAAAATACAAGCACGAAGCCAGCTTGAGGAATTATCTGAACGCGAGCGCAAATATTGAACGGAATCCGCCGGGTGATCACTTATCGGTGTTGGTTTTGCAAAATTGTAAGCGCGTGTTGGCGGAACGTGTGTACTCGCTGTTTGCCGAACAAACCCCACGCGGGAAGATCAATAATTACTCGGCAAATATTTATCGGGTACGCGAATGGGTTAATAGGTAGGTACCTGACCATACATACTTGTTGATCGGAAAATTCCGAGCGAATATAGTTTCATTCAATGTTTCAATGTTTTCCAGTCTCCGCGGTGTTGTGGATGGCGCGTTTCGCTGTCATACCGGATATCCCGGGTTCCATTCCCAATTACTTTCCTCTTCTCCGTCTTGTTTCTCATTTCTGAGGGTTGTGGTTATATATTCGGTCGTCAGCCCCGTAAATGCCCAAACTTCCATATTCTTCTTCATCTTTGATGAGATGTCAAAAAATAATATGAAAATAACTTCTGTAATTGGAGACAATCCGGATTTCGTGAACAAGTATTTGGACACACTCAAAATGTTGTAAATAGTAGTATTTACAATGTAAAACTTATATTAAAATTGAGTTTTTACATCTGATTAAATAATAATAATAATGATGCGAGGTTGTAAACAAAACAATGTTGGTGTTTTTTTTTAATTAATTATTAAAAAATGACGTTTTTGTTACTGTTTTTATTAGTTGCAGTTTGATTTGAGCATACAGTACGGTCTCCGCGTGTTACTGACTTGACATTGGGCCGGCGAGGGCCGAGGTCAGGTGACACGAGCGCCGAGAGCCAACACGACCAACTTCCTTCCGATCTCAACACGCTGCATCAGTGGTCGGCAAACTTTTAGATAACATTTTATTGACAGCCAAATATACCTTATGTTTTCTCATTTATTTCTTTTAAATATGCTTCTTGTGCCTATTTATTATACCTGTTTATTGTTTTTATATTTCGCCATGTATTAGTATTACTTTTGGTTATTTAAAAAAAATACTTTTTTGTTACTTTATTATTTGTGTTCCAGTCTTGTTAACCTTAATCCCATGTACCAAAATGAGAAATAGAAATTACTCATCGGGAATATTATATGATTTATGTATGTAATATGTTTTGCAATAAATAAATACGTTTGCAGTTCTAGCACACTCTAAAAAAAAAGACTAAGCTCTTTTGCTTGGAGAGGGATTTACACACGTTATTTATTGTTTATACTTATGAATGATTTAATAGTTTTTTTTATTAACACGCCTAAAAGCAAATGATTTATTATTTTAGAATTTCAATATATTCTACTTTTTATATGTGTGGAAAGGGTATTGAAAAATTTTGTTCCCAAATATTTGAAGTTCTGTTGGAATTGTTTGGTATCGCATTTTGCTATTGTGAAATCGTTTAAACAAATCATTTTCATAATTGTTTTAATAGCAATAATAACATAAATGTGGAATTGTTTAATTGCCTCTATTATTATTAATGTAACTATTTTTGAAAATCATTTAAAGAAAATTAAACACTTTAATATACCACTTATTATGTGTTTTATTTATATATACGACTAGACTTCGAAAACTTACAGATGTTTTCATCTTCTGGTAAAAATGAAAAATTTGGTTTTAATTTTTACCAGAAGATGAAAACATCTGTAAGTTTTCGAAACTATTCGTATATATAAATAAAACTCATTAAGTGGTATATTCAACTGTTTATTTTTTTTTTTTAATAATCAACATGTCATTCCACAAAGTTAATGCCGAATCAATAAATAATATTTTTGTTAATATGATGTAATGATTATTATTGTTAATGTAACTATTTTTGTATTATATTTGTTTAATGTAAAGCTGTACAATGCCCGAACAAATAATTTAATTTTGCAAAAGGTTAAAAGCCATATGCGGTTCAGGAGCCACACTTTGCCGACCTATGCGTTAGATTAAAATGTATATCTATCTGCCTTGATATATTTATAGCACCGCTAATAACGTTAAGCAACGATACAAACACACTAAGTCACTTATAATATAAACACAAATAACTTATGTATGTATAACACTTTAGGTGTTATCCCAAATCCTTATTCGCAATTCTGGGTTTCTCGACTTTGGGAGTTATCTTTATATTTTTACATTTCAACATAGATCAAGAAAAATGTAGAAGTCTGGATATTTACAGGGCTTACGATCGTCATAGGCTGGTTCAAGTGATCACTCATCTAACATTCTACTGGCAACTACAATATGTACTATTTTTTTATATATACGAGTTTCATAAAAAGCTTCATAATTTTTTAAAAGTGTATGAAATAATTCGAGAAGGATATTGCATACATATGAAATAAGGGCCTCTGCTAAATAAAAAGCTTAGTAAACTCAACCATAGATACTGTCGAGAACTCACATTTGAAAGAACGAGTTAATTATAGAACATATCGCTCACTCCTTTTAACAACGTCATATATCAAAAACTTGATTTTTCAGGAGATCGTTTTTAAAGTTTAAAAAAATAAAATACAATGTATTAAAAATAAATATCAAGCCACCTATTGAACTGAACTGTGCAGCAGATCTTTTAAGGTAAAACAAGAAATTTTTTTTCTCCATTTGAAAAATATTTAGTTTATTTAAAAAAATTCATAAAACAATACATTTTCTTCAAAATGCAAAAACAACACTTTCTGCCCTGTAGCGAGTAAATATTAAGTCAAAAATATGCCGCTTTTGCTGGGATATAGTACATTTTCTGGGCATTCCGAAAACATACGTTATTTAAACATAAGTTATTTAGAAAAAAAACATATATCCAACAAAATTATTATTTTAAAAATTTCAAGTCCCAAATATAGAAACCATTTATAAAAAAACCGCAATTTTTCAAATACTAAAGGGTGACAATTATTTAAATTTAAAAAAAAATTATCATCGAGATTCTCAAACGATTTTTCTACTACAAAATGCTACACCAAGCAATTTCAGCAAAACTTAAAATATTTGGCAATCAAACATTTCAATAAACTCCCTAAAGAAATGAAAAAAATAGATGATATTAAAATACTTAAGAAAAAAATTAAAGCTCATTACATTTAAATCTTGAAAAAATATACAAAAAAGACTATTATATCTTTTATTATATAAAATGAAACCACGAGTGTAAGTCCCTCTCCAAGTACAAGAGCACAGTCTCTTTTATGACGAGGCACCGCGAATCGAAATATTAAACTTCTCCATATGTACCTATAAATGAATCAAATGTATTATGTTATAAATAAAAATGTAAATATATTATCTACATTAAATACACAACTGAAAACTGACGATTTTTGATACATGACGTTGTTGAAAGGAGTAAGCGATATGTATTATACAGGTTCCATAATTTTGATTTGTTCACAAATTCTGCACCTGCCCCACTTCGGAGTTATTTACATCAACACTATTTCGATTGATATCTCAACGTAGATAAAGAAGAATATGGATGGAAAACTTTTATATGGAACCGAAACATGGACTATCGGGCAGGTAGAAAACGTATTTTGTAAGAAGAATAAGACAATAAAGGTTACCATGTGACAAATCGTGATTGATAAAAGAAACTGAATCCATTGTATTGTTTCTAAGGATCAACCTTCTTCATTTATTATTTACTATACACACGCACTATCATTTTTAAGATATATAAACTGAGTATGCTATAAATCCTTGCACATAATAATAATATAATAATAAATCCCTTACCGCATCTCCTTCGATTACACATGAAGGAAAGGTGATCAGCCCTCCACTTCAGGTACCAGTCCAGTGTAATATTGAATAAATATTAGAGTGAAAAAATCACTAATATTTATTAAACCCCCCTGGGAATCGAGCCCGGGACCTCCAGAACGGTAGGCGAGCATGCTTACCATTACACTACGGAGGCGGACAAAAATATTGGACATAATAGGCAAGGATAATTTTCCTAGGCAACCAATAAATATTATTTTTGTCATCTCATCAAAAGATGAAGAAGAATATGGAAGTCTGGGCATTTACGGGGTTGACGACCGTCATAGGCTGGTTTAAGTGATCACTTTACACACGTGTAACATTCACCAATTCTACCCATTATTGACAACCACACTACTCAAATTTTTGGAAGTTATATATATATATATAAGAACCAATTTAGGAACATTTTTCTTGAATTACTAGAACTTCACTAGAGACGTCTATTGGTGAGATGAAAAGAAGCTTTTAATTTATTATTAGATTAAAACCAATATTTTTAGCTTTTCCACTTTTTTATTTG
The DNA here is from genome assembly GCF_059751285.1 of Brachycentrus maculatus. Lineage (NCBI taxonomy): Eukaryota > Metazoa > Arthropoda > Insecta > Trichoptera > Brachycentridae > Brachycentrus > Brachycentrus maculatus. The sequence continues at coordinate 1,766,725 of NW_028280815.1, read as the reverse complement.
ACCAGCGACCGGGTTTCGTCGTTACCGACATCATCAGACCAGTCTGATGATGTCGGTAACGACGAAACCCGGTCGCTGGTCAAATAAAAAAGTGGAAAAGCTAAAAATATTGGTTTTAATCTAATAATAAATTAAAAATGCAATTCCATCACGAAGTGTCAGTGGATAATATAAATCTATTAAGAAGCTTTTAATTAAGCAGAAACTCTTATATGTAGTAGTATGTGAGATCCGAATCCTGGATTATAATCACACACACGAGAAACGACAGAAAATATCATTTTCATTTTTATTATTTTAGCTTATAATTTGATCAGTTAATTTATTTACAACTATTAATTTATTAATTGTTGTAAACTAATAAATATTAGAAGAGAAAGATCTGTTTCTGAAGTTCGCTAATGTCGGAAGAAATTAAAATAATTCATATAATACATGATGATAGTTATTGTAATATCTAGCCTTCACGTCAACTGGTAATATATCAAATAAATATCACATATACGTAGATATTTGATTTATTAATGATCGAAATCTGATTTATCGGATATTTGATTGTCTTTTCCGGAATTTCCAGCGATTTTATTTGGCTCATTATCTGCATTTTTATCGACGAATAACTATTGATATTGAATGGAGAAAATCAATAAATAATTGATGATTTCATTGCCGATTGAAAGTGCTTGACTGTCGGCAACGTAGATTTTACATTAGATTCGTCCAACTTGCAGAGCTGTACGCGGTCTAGCAGCGCAATCACAGACGGATGGGATTCTATATGTGGTTAAGTCGTAAAATAAGCGCGTTTTCTTAACCACGGGATTCCATACTGAAATTTGCACTCGGGTTGAGACGGAGTGGCTACACCGGGATAGTCTATCAGTACCGACCTTTTAGTGGGTCCAAAAAATTTAAAAAAAGAAGACTCTAAGTCAAATACGGAGCAATAAATTCATGCTTTAAGAAGATTTTGGTCAAATATTTGTGCCTGGAATTTTTCTTTTATAATTTAAATTCCACTTTTTCTTAAATCGATTGTGACACGTGTTTCGATGCACTCCGCATCATTTTCAAACACAATACCATTTGAAAATGATGCGGAATGCATCGAAACACGTGTCACACTGGATTTGAAGAGATATGACCGAGTGAAATTTAAATTAAAAATCGATATTGGTTTTGTACTGACTGCATTTTATTTAATAAAGCAACTTTTCAGTATGTAGTTTTTTCCACTTTGATTTTCTTCGACCAGTGACTTGCAGTATTTTGCTGTGTAGTAGTTTTGGTCAATTTAAAAAAATATATTTTTCGTAACTTTCTTATTTGTGTTTCAGCCTTGTTAACATTAATCCCTTGTCCCAAAATGAGAAATAGAAATTACTCATCGGGAATATTATATTTAAGTATATGACTTATGTATGTTATATGTTTTTTAAATAAATAAATAAATACTTCATGACTACTAGTTTCGGAATAAACATTCCATCATTAGGTCAAACGTAGACTAGTGTCTATGTTTGTCCTGATGATGGTTATTCCAAAAAAGGTAGTCTTGAAGTAGTGTTTTTAAGAGGTAAGAATGATAAGGAGAATGTTAACATGATAAATATCTGCTTAGACACCAAAAAATAAATAAACTTCTTTACGTTACGTTATATTATCTATTTTAAATTATTTTTTTATATTTAGCACGAAGAAAGTTCAAAATGAAATAAATATGTTGCTAACTTACCATTCTGGATTTAATTTTTCTTTTTCTTGTGAAGACATTCCTCGGTAATGTGTTCCCTCTGACGATCTGCTTTCTTTTCATAAATTGTCTTAAAACGTTCACATTAGACGTCTTCACTTGTCGACTCCACTCTTATAAAGGACGAGATAAAGAAAATGTCTTTTATTTAAAGCCCCGATATTTATCCCGATAATCTCTAGGCATTATTTATAAATTCAACATCTTCGGTAACCATTATTTTTCAAGTTTACACAGGCTTATTACATATTTTTTCGCTTCAAACATTTGCACTGGCCAAACACTGTTTCCGCTTATAAAATCATTGTGTTCATTGTTGCGAACAATGCAAACACCCCGCGCGTGGAAATGTTCGCTGAATTAATATTCGAGAAAAATACGAAATGTCAAACGGTTAAACGTCAAAAATCTGCAAATTTCAAATCAAAATTCGAATTTCTAAATTGCCAGATGACAAAATAAATCACAACAAGTAGGTACACATAATTTGGGTAAGTTTTATAACGTTCGATATATTTTTTAAAAAGATTTTATAATCTGTATTTAAAATCAAAGTTCGAATTGATGTATTCCCAGATGAAAAATAAATCACAACAAGTAGGTACACTTTATTTTATTAAAATTAAACACTTGAATATACCACTTTAATGAGTTTTATTTTTATTTACGACTAGTTTCGAAAACGACAGATGTTTTAATTTGAGCCAGAAGATGAAAACATCTGTCGTTTTCGAAACTAGTCGTAAATAAAAATAAAACTCATTAAAGTGGTATATTCAAGTGTTTAATTTTAATAAAATAATCATGTCATTCCACAAAGTTAATGCCGAATCAATAAATAATATAGGTACACTTTATTTAGGTAATTTTGAAAACGTTCGATATAAATTTTTAAAAGATTTTAAAATCGGCAAATTTCAAATCAAAATTCGAATTATTGAATTGCCAGATGACAGAATAAATTATTACAAGTGGGTACATTTCATTTGGGTAATTTTGAAAACGTTCAATATATTTTTAAATGATTTTTTAACTAAGCGCCGGATCACTTTCACTCTTATCACTTCGTTATTATTAACCACGATCGAGTTAACACTACATTGATCCGATGCGGTTCCCTATGCACCATTTGGATACAGATAGGTGCCAAAATATTTCACGATTGCCTTTAAGATATTTTGCATAATTGGAACGATAAAAAATAGCAATATACATATTTTGTTCGAAAAAAACTTTTATGTACATCACACATAGCAATCATGCAGAAATGAAAATATTATATTATTTATTGTTTCGGCATTCAATTTGTGGTAAGACAAAAATAAATTATAAATAAAACACTTGTTTTTTATCACTTGAGGAGTATTGTACTGTTTCGACTAGTTTCGGAAGCTTCGGATGCTTCCATTTAAGTTCATATTCAACCCCGTAGATGGAAGCATCTATGTATAGCTTTCGAAACTAGTAACAATACAAGTAGTAAAAACAAATGATGTATTTATAATTTAAGTACAAGTATATGAGCTCAAAGAAAAACCTTTTTATGTCTCAGGTTACGACTATTTCCACTTTATAATTATTTTAAATAAACACTAATGACTGGTGGTGATAAAGCAAAGCGCACTCGTATTGGTTGTTCGATGGAGGATAAAATGTAAATAATACGTCAGAGCTATTATTTTAATCTTATATGTGTAATTTTTAACTGATCTAAGGTCGGATAAATATTAAACGATCGTACTATTTCAGATAAAATACAGTGAATTGTAAATCAGTACGAACTGATAGCGAATATGATGATTACATATCGCTCACTCCTTTCAAGAACGTCATAAATCAAAAATCGTCAATTTTCAGTTGTGCATGTTTTCGGAATGCCCAGAAAATGTACTTTATCCCAGCAAAAGAGGCATATTTTTAACTTTATATTTACCCGCTACAGGGCAAAAATGAAAATGTATTGTTTAATTCTTTTTTTAAAATATATTAAATATTTTTCAAATAGAGAAAAAACCTTCAGGTTTTGCCTAAAAAGATCTGTTGCACAGTAAAAAGTTCAATAAGAGGCTTGATATTTATTTTTAATACATTATGTTATATTTTAAAACATTAAAAACGTTCTCCAGAAAAATCAAGTTTTTTGATTTATGACGTTCTTGAAAGGAGTGAGCGATATATGTACATACGCGCATATTACGTCGATTGTCTTACATCGAAAGAATAGTGTGCCTTTGTGACCGTCAAAATAAGACACTTATTATTTTTTCTCATCAAAGATGAAGAAGAATATGGAAGTCCGGGCATTTACGGGGCTGACGACCGTCATAGGCTGGTTTAAGTGATCACTTGACACATGTGTAACATTCACCAATTTTTAAACATTTTTCTTGAATCACTAGAACTTAACTAGAGACATCTATTGGTGAGATAAAAAGAAGCTTTTTATTGAGCAGTAACTCTTATATTAGTACGTGAGGTCCAAATCCTGGATTATCATCACACACACGAGAAACGCCAGAAAATATCATTTTCATTATTATTAAGTAAGCTTATAATTTGACCAGATAATTTATTTACTCCTATAATTGGAGATATTCCAGATTTGTGAACAAGTATTTGGACACACTCAAAAGGTTGTACATAAAATCTACCACTTTTGATTTAATTTTTACTTGGTAATTACCACTATTGTGACTATCGTGTTTCGATGCATTCCGCATCGTTTTCTGTCTCTGTTCCCACTAATATATGTAAGGATGAAAGCAGACTGAATGCAGTCGAAATGCGATCCCTCAGACGAATGTGTGGCAAAACGATGTTTGATAGATGTTCGAATGATGAAATAAGGAAAAAATGTAAGGCTGAGATAAGCATTATCGATAAAATTAAGAAAGGTGTGTTGAGATGGTTTGGACATGTGGAGCGTATGAGTGAAGAAAGAACGGTTAAACAAATTTATGGAGCGAATGTAGTTGGAAAAAGAAGCAGAGGACGACCGAGGAAAACTTGGCACAATCAGGTATGTCAAATACTTGAAAGCGGCCGGGTCAGGAGTCGTAATAATCGTCGGGTATGTATGAGGAGATGCATGAATGTAGAAGAGGCAAAGAATGTTTGCAAAGACAGAGTGGTGTGGCGTTCGATTCTCTCTGCCTACCCCTGCGGGGAAGCGGCGTGATGGTTAGTTAGTTAGTTAGTTATATTTTTTATATACATATATAAAAGAATATGTATTTTTTAAATAAATAAAAATAAGAAACAGTTCCTCCCCTTCTTCCTTCCTTCAACCAACGTCCCAATGACACAAATCTAAAATCTAGACTTAGCTTCACATACGGTGTTTGAAAATTATGCGGAATGCATCGAAACACGTGTCACGATAGATTTAAAAGAAAGTGGTATTTTCCAAGTAAAACTTAAATTAATGGATAGATATTACCGCAAAGTGACGAACCAATTTATCAATCAAACGGTGTTTGAAAATTATGCGGAATGCATCGAAACACGAGTCACAATAGATATGAGGAAATTTAATTTAAGTTAAACTTAAATGAAAAACGGATAGATTTTACCACAAAGTGTCTGCCGAATCAATTAATGAAATTAAAATATCTTCTAGCTCTTTTCCGTATCCCATGGTGCATAGAACACTGCATCGTATGGGGTGTACACCACTGTTCACTAACATACGGCGGGAAAAGACTCATCCGGCCCTCTGATAATTCCCGACCAAAATAACAACAAAAAAAATAATTAGAAAAATAGATTGTTTTACTTACTTATATATATTTTATAATTATCAAAGTATTGTTTTATTACAAATAAAAAAAAAACAAAATACATTATCTTTAAAAAAATCGGACGTGAAATGACGTGCGGTTCTCTCCGCACTACCGGACGCTTAATGAATTTGTTTTATTGAGAGTAAGGCCTTAGTGTCACACTCAGTACGTATCGTCGTGCACCGCAAATTAAGTTGTTATTGTTAATTGTTATGGTTTGCTTAATTGACCGGTCCGATTAAAGAGATCATAAATTACATTGTAAAAATCAACATAACATACACCGCTCACTCCTTTCAACAACATCATAAATTAAAAATCGTCAATTTTCAGTTGTGCATGTTTTCGGAATGCCCAGCAAATGTACTATATCCCAGCAAAAGCGGCATGTTTTTAACTTAATATTTACCCGCTACAGGGTACAAAAGTGTAGTTTTTACATTTTGAAGAAAAGGTATTGTTTAATTATTTTTTTAAATATACAAAATATTTTTCAAATGGAGAAAAAAACCTTGAGGTTTTACCTAAAAAGATCTGTTGCATAGTAAAAAGTTTAGTAAGTGGCTTGATATTTATTTTTAAACTTTAAAAACGTTCTCCTGAAAAATCAAGTTTTTTGATTTATGACGTTCTTGAAAGGAGTGAGCGACGTATAAAATATAAAATTTTAAAGTGTGTCGTTGAGTTCTTGAATGGAGATCATGGAAAAAATACAACGAAAAAATACAAAAAAGATCTACAAGGGTTACGTATATAAGTACATAAGTATATATATTTTATAATTTTTTTGACATCTCAACATATCTCAAAAAGAAAAGTCTGGGCATTTACGTGGTTTACGACCATTATAGGCTTGTTTAAGTGATCACTTTACACGCGTGTAACATTCACCAATTGTACTCATGATTTTATTTGATGTTTCGGCATTTACTTTGTGGTAAGACACGTTGAAATTGAAGATAAGCTTCCATCTTCAGGTCTAAATGTGAACGTTTACATTTAGACCTGAAGATGGAAGCTTAGCTCCCGAAACTAGTTGTCATAAATAAACTGAAATGGTTAAAAAAAACAAGTGTTTTCTTTAATAATACCCATGATTGACAACCACACTACTCAAATTCTTGGAACTTCAATATATATTGATCAAATTCGAAACATAGTGCATGAATCACTAGAATTTCACAAGAGAG